>NC_030826.1:26527500-27727500 GCF_001704415.2 Capra hircus | reverse complement strand
GGCTCTTTGCTCCCAGCAGGGATCAGAAAGGACCAGAAGGCAGGACCTCTGAGGCAAGAGTTTGGGTGGGGCAGGGGAACTCTGAGCTGAGAAGGAAGCTCCAGGTTCCAGGCCAGGGAGGAAATGTGATGGACACCCCTCCTCAGAAACCACAGTGGGGGTATTCCTCAGCAGATACGCGTCCCTCCTCTAGGCTAGAACCCAGCGAGGTTGGGGGTGGGGTGGGTAGCTGCCCCACCTGTGGGTGTCCCCATCTGCCAGGTGACCTACCCAAAGCCAGGTGGGACTCCGAGTCGGGGCACCTCCTGCTGGAGGGGGCCCACAGGTGAGACCCCTCCAGGTCAGAACTCCGGGCCAGGATCCCTGGTGTGCTCCCAGGAACAAACAGAAGGGAAGGGTGGCACAGGGACCAAGGCGCATGCGCTTCCCAGAATCTCAGCACCATCCCCCCACCCTGCCCCGACCCCCCCAGTTAGGTGCGCGCCTTCCTACCCCTGGAACCACCAGTCTGGAAGGTCTTCCCTAAGGGAGAGGCTGAGCTCAGGGGCTGTGGCCCAGAATTCCTGGGAGAAGGGACAGAAAAGGGGAGCTGAGGCCACGTCGGGAATCAGAGGTTTGCTGACAGAAGTGGAGGCCAGCAGAATGGCCCACGAACAGAGCTAGAGGGCTCCCAAAGCCCCCCCCAGCCCAACAATCGCCCAGATTTTGAGTCCTGGGGTTTTCAAGGATGGCCTGCCAGGTGGGCAGTGCAGGAGCTATCTGGTGGCTGGGACCTGAGTCAGCTGAGAACTATGTGGACACATGAGCCCCTGGGGGCTCCCGCCTCCCGCCCAGCCTGTGACCAACCACTCATTAGAGGCCACACCAGCCAGGCCAGTTCCTGGGGTGGATTCCCAGGCTGGGCTGGGTGAGGAAGGGTGGGGAGGAAAACAGCTGTGCTTGGCAGGGACGCTTCTATCTCAGTGAACACGGAACCCAGCTGCTATCAGCCTCTGGCCAAGGTCACGTCACTTGGGGATGCCACCTGAGCTGGGGGTCCTTCAGGAGGACACTAGAAAAGGCTCAGGTTGGGCCTTATCTGGGGAGTGAGCCATTTGGGAACAGCTATTTCCTGTTTATTAAGGCCCACAAGTAAATGGGCCATCATCTTAATTTTAGGGTTAAAAACAGCAAAACCCTCAAGCTTTCTCAAATGGGTGGTTTATCGCAGCCCAGGTGTTGCAGCAGCCATGCCCTCCGTAGCACACGCCTCTCTCAGCGGAGCTTGCTACGCGTGGGGCAAGACATAGAGCCCTGCCTCTTGTTGTTTGGTGGCTCAGCCGTGTCCAGCTCTTTTGCGACCCCCATGGGCTGTAGCCCACCAGGCTCCTCTGTCCATGGGATTCTCCAGGCAAGAATACTGGTGTGGGTTGCCATTTGCTTCTCCAGGGGATCTTCCTGACCCAGGGATCAAACCTGAATCTACATTATTGGCAGGAAGACTCTTTACCACTGAGCCACCTGGGAAGCCCACCCTGCCGCTCACCCAGCTCCTAAAAGCCTGTCCGTAAGCCTGTGGTCATTTGGGGACCATTAGCGGAGGGGTCCACACTGCAGGGGGTGTCAGGGCACAAGGAGAGTTGATCTAAAGCACCTCTGGGCTTCCTTCTGATATTTTCAAGTCAAGAGAATACAGGTGCTGTTGGGGGAAGTACAAGTGAATTCATGGGGAAAATATTTATTATAGGAAATAAAATGTTAAATTTACAAAGACTCTAGTGAATCTGTTTTAATCACAGCCAGGCTGCTTTAAACAGTGTCATGAATTTTGGGGAACCTGATTTTAAGTCTTTGCAGACTCTATTGTGTTTGCCAAAAGTCAATTTCAAAATACCTCTAGCGTTTCCATACTGTTCAGCGGTGACTTACAGATGGAACTTCTTTCATTTTCAAAGAATGTCAAAAGCTGTTATTTTTTTTTAATAAAGGTCTATATTTTCTCAAAAATTTAAGATGAATTGCAGATACATGTGGGAAGTGCTGAGCTTGGACTTCTAGGATTATTCATTTTAGATGAAAAAAATGGTCCGAAAACTCAGATTTGAATGGCTCTTAAACATCTACTCAGCCACATTTGGGAAAGGAATGCAAATTGCACTTCTGCTTGGCATCTCAATTTTCACCTATTCAATTGTCAACCCTGAAAGTTTCAAAACCCACTGTTGCCAAAGCTGAGGGACAGAGGTGAGGCTGGGGTGCTTGTGTGCGTGCGTGCTCAGTCGTGTCTGACTCTTTGCGATCCTGGTAACCCACCAGGCTCCTCTGTCCATGGAATTTTCCAGGCAAGAATACTGGAGTGGGTTGTCATTTCCTACTTCAGGGGATCTTCCCCACCCCAGGGATCAAACCTGTGTCTCCTGCATTGGCAGGCAGATTCTTCACCACTGTGCCACTTGGGAAGCCCAGGTGGGGTCAGTAGCAAGGTATATTGATAAAACCCCTAAGAAGGAAACTTCCCTGATGGTTCAGTGGTTAAGATTCCCAATGGAGGGGGCCTGGGTTCGATCCCTGGTCAGGGAAATAGTTCCCACATGCCTCAACGAAGATTAAAGACCCTTCATGCTGCTACTAAGATTCAGTGCAGCCAAATAAATATTAAAAAAAGAAAAAATAAACAGGAAGGGAAATTTGACATTATCAAAATGTCCACTTGGACCCAGAAATTCTAGAAATGTACCCAACAGATATGCTTGCATGTTGGGGCATCAACATATGTTATACAATTGCACTATTGTTCCTAAAAACCAAGAATCGGGAAAACCTGAACAAGAACAAGGAAAGACCTGCAAAGAACAGAACAAGGAAGGACCTGCAAACTGACCCAGAAAGTCTGCAAGACCCAGTGGCCAATGGGCAAAGGCAAGGGGTGGAGCTGGATGTCCAACTGATTGTACGATTTGTGTCCAAAGTCAGGGGATAAGAATTTACTTTCCAGGGCACTTCCCTGGCTGTCCAATGATTAGGACTCCCCTCTCCCAATGCAGGGGGCCCACGTTCCATCCCCAGTCAGGGAACTAAGATCCCACGTGCTGTGGGGCACAGCTGAAAGAATATAAAAAGAATCTACTTTCCAATTTGCTTATTTGTGCATAAAGCAACTGGGAAGATTTGAAAAAAAACAAAAAGAGTGATCAGTTGTGGAAGGGGATGAGAAAATGATGGAACAGGAAAGGAACGTCTCTCTTCAACTTTGGCATTTTTGCATATCTGAGCCAAGTCAATGTATGGATTATTCAAACATTAAATTGAAAAATTATATTAGAAGCTAAAGATATCTTCAGTGTACACACCTGTTGCCTGGTGAGTGAGGAGTGGGCCCCAAGAAAGTTTGAGAGCTGCCAGACTGCTTGTTCTGTGGTTCCAGAGTGTCAGCTACCGGCTCCGAGGGGCTGGTTTGTCTGGTCCAAGGTGTGACATCTTAGGCTTAATGGGCACCCCAGGGAGGAAGGTAAAAAGTTAATACCGTCAACGTTCCTGAGTTCCTATGCATTTCTCTGGGTCCCACCATTTTTTTTTTTTTTTTTGGCCGCATCACACGATATGTAATGAATTGTCTGCTTCTCCACTGTGTCCCACCCCATGCCCTCCCCCGCATCCCGTCATCCTCCCTAGACACTTCATTACAAGTCTGTCTCCTTCTTCTAGATGGCCTGCTCCTTGAGGAGAGGCTAGATCTCACTGACCTTGGTAAGATCATTAGCAAAGAGTCAAAACTGGATAAATATTTGAAGCATGCGTAAGTGAATGGATAAACAAATGAACCAGTGAACAAACAAACATGATGGCCTGGTGTCCAGAAAACAAGTTTAGTCCAGGGATGCAGGCATGAAACCTGGATAATACCCGCATTAGTGTTTCAGTTCAGTTCAGTCACTCAGTCGTGTCCAACTCTTTTCGACCCCATGAACCACAGCACACCAGCCCTCCCTGTCCATCACCAACTCCTGGAGTTCACCGAGACCCATGTCCATTGAGTCGGTGATGCCATCCAACCATCTAGGGCTACTCAAAGACCACTCTCAGGATGACCCTAAGGAGCCAGTTTAAAAGGACTCGTGTGGGGTACTTCCTGGTGACACAATGGTTAAGAACCCGCTTGCCAATGCAGGGGACAAGGGTTCGATCCCTGCTCCATGAAGATCCCACATGCGGCAGAGCAACTAAGACCACGTGCCACAACTACTGAGCCCGAGAGCTATAATTAGTGAAAACCATGTGCCTCGAGCCTGGGCTTCTCAACAAGAGAAGCTACCATAGCGAGAAGCCTGTGCACTGCAAGGAAGAGTAGCCCCCACTTGCCACAACTAGAAAAAGCCCATATGCAGCAATGAAGACCCAGCATAGCCACAAATAAATAAATCGCTCTTAAAAAAAGAAAAAAGACTCGTGTGGGGACTTCCTTGGCAGTCCAGCGGTCAAGGCTCAACGACAACAACAAAAGGACTCATGTAGGAACAATGCGGAGAGAGAGGGCAGCCGGGCGAGGTGGCCCAGAGGATCGAGCGGGGTGGAGCCAAGACACCCAACAGACACTGGTGAGGATAGACAGACTGCAACTAGGCTAGCAGTCATCTCCCTCTGTGTGTACAATTTCCATCCAGCTTCATACTGTATCAAGTGATTATGCTTCCACGTGGTGGGCTGAAGTTTAATTACGAGGACTGTGTTGCATGGAGAGAAGGAAGTAGAGAGGCCTGAGAGGGCTGGGTGACAAGGAAGAATGATGGGGAGGCTGAAGAAACAGAGAAGACCTTGGTGGGAAGAGAGGAAGACGATGGCGAGACCTAAAGAGAGATAAGAAGAAGGGGGTAAGGCAGTAGAGACCAGAAAGGAAGGCAAGTAGGAAGGCAGGAGCCTTCTGAGTCTCCCATGACTATCCGCACGCATCTCAAACTCAGATCAACCTCAGCACCCCATGGGCTCCTGTCTGAATGCCTCTCATGCCAGCCACAAGGACCTGGCTCCTGGAGACACTGTGTCACACCTCCATGCCCCTTCCCTCAAGCTATTCCCACTGCCTCCAGGAGCTAATTTTTTTTTTAACCTATTTTTAATTAGAAGGTAATTGCTTTACAATGTTGTGTTGGTTTCTGCCATACATCAACAGGAGGAGCTAATTGTAACATTCTTCAAAAGTCAGTCAAGGGTGACTTCACCCCAGGTCCTCCCTGACCTGGGAGTCCTCTTCTGTTCTCCAAGCAGAGAAGCACCTAAGGGCAATTGGGCTCAGTGAGCACTTTTCTGGGCTTCTAAGGTGGTTGATTTCCTTGTTTATCTCTCCTCTTAGACAGTGAGCTTCCTGTAGGAAGAAATTTTGACTAGTTTGATTTTGTGACTCCAGTGTGCAACTCTAGGCTGGCCCCATAAAAGATGTTCCATGAACATTTGCTGAAAAGAATTGCGGCAGAGGAATTCTGCTCTCCCTAAATTTCTGAACTACAAATAAAATCCTGGACGGTATCTTCACAGCATATTTAAGAACAAAACTATTTTTAAATCATGAAAGCACTGCAGGGAGCAAAGGTTCTATCCCTGGTCAGGGAACTAAGATCCCACATGCCGCAGGTGTGGCCAAAAATAAAAATTAAAAAAAAAAAACCACAATCTTGACTGACTCCATTGTGGGCCCTCAAAAGATAAGATTTCTCACTCTGATGTGCCCCAATGGGTTTCTTACAAATCAGGCCCGCTTAGGGAATTACCAGAAGGAGCTGGGAAGCCAGCCTTCAGGGGTTTGTCTATAACCTAAGGGTTCTGTATAACCTGCACGAGCTCCTCTCACTTCTCTGTGGCTCAGGGTCCCCATCTGAGATATGGAACAATACCAGGATTGCAAGACTCTTTGGTGGATTAAAGGAGTTACAAATTCAGTGTGTGCCCCTAGGACTCTGCAAGCTGTCTTAAGCATCATGAAACGCGCCGCGTGTCTTCCTCTCCTATGACACCTGTATTATTCATTCAACAGAAACCGGTCCCTTACCAGGTGCGCGGCCGGACGCGCGGCGGGAGTTCACCCTGCACTGCAATCCTTTTGCAGGGGTGCGCACCCCTTAGCCCTGCTTCCATCAGATCCTGAACTGAATGAAAGCAAACGGTAAAATGAGGAAAAGGGCACAGCTCTCAGCGTGGAAAGGCTTCCTCACGCCGCGCTCCTTCAAGCTGTGGTCTCGGACCAGCACTCCAGGCATCACCTGGGAGCGCGTTAGAAACCCGCGTTCAGTCCTATTTTCCCGGGGTTGGAGGGACGGACTCGCGGTCCAAGTCCTCGAAGGCCCCTCGCTGGCGGGAGCTGAATCTCTGGCGGGCCCCGCGAAAGAGTTCGCAATTCGTCTGTGTTGAAGCAGCAGCACGCGCCGGGCTGGAGCCTCTTACGCGACACGAATACTCGAAAGACCCAGGGCCTTTGCCTGGGATGTCCAGGTAACCGAGGTGACCAGCTAGCTGGAATCCCAGCGTCACCTGGCGGTCAAATATAGGACCTGCCTTTTCCCAGTTAAAGGACCCTCCTGCCTGGTGTTCGGTAGTGAAGGGACACAGGTGCCTGGGGCCGCTCACTTCCTCAACACCCTCCACGACAGTAAGACTCCGAACAGCCCCCTCCCCGTCCCCCCCCCCCAACTCGCCCGGGAACTACCATTCCCAGAGGACGCAGCTGCAAAATCCAGGACTCCCACCGGAGGCTCCAGGACCTATAGAAACGTTTTGCAGTCCCTCGTAGTTCCCCTCCGAGCCACGAGAGGGCGATAGTCATTGATGTCTTCCAGTTTCCTCTCCGCGTTCAAACTCCGCGCCTCTCTTGCTCAAGAAACATCGGTCTCGCGAGATCTTGCGGAAACTTACAGAACCGGAAGCAGCCTGCAGATCTCTTCCCTTCTGTGGCCATCGCTGAAACGCTAGCGGGTAAGAGTTTCCCGGGACAAAGCGTATAATCCGCAACCATCTGTTCACGGGCACGGTGGCTTTCGACCCGGAGTGCCCCAGTACTGTTCCGGCGACCGAGTAGCAGCCAGGGAGGGAGGCCAGGATGGTCTTGGCTTTTCTTCTAAGCTCAAGGGCCACCGGACCGGAGGAAGGAGGAGGAAAGAGGGTTTTGAGACTTGGAAACGGGAGCTGAAGGGTAGAGAGCCTGTGGTGATGGTGTCTGGTCTGGACAGAATAGTTTCCTAAAGAATGGTCTCGGGTAGTTTCTTGGTAAAACTTTCAGGCCTCGCACCCCCGTTGGAAGACTTTTTGGACCCGGGTTGTGTGCGTTTTCCAGGTTCGGGATATAGGGCCTGATTTCATTCATTTGGGAGGAGAGTTAATCTGTTCAGGCTCCGTTCCGTAGATTAACTTTGACTGGTTTTTCTAAAACGTGGCAATACGTTTGAATTGAGTTGTCAAGTCTCTTGTACCCTAATGAACAGAGATATAAGCACTGTCTTAGCTTCCTTACGCGGTAATTGTGGAGTTTGAGTTTTCCTGGTGGCTCAGACGGTAAAGAATCCGCCTGCAATGCAGGAGACCGGGTTCGACCCCAGGTTCGGGAAGATCTGAAGAAGGGAATGGCTGGTTATGCACTCCAATGTTGTTGTTGCCTAGAAGAATTCCATGGACAGCGGAGCCTGGCAGGCTACAGTCCGTGGGGTCGCAAAGAGTCGGACACGACTGAGCGACTAACACGTGGAGTTTGAGAGTGTAAACAAAAAGATTAATTCCAATAGGTCTGTAGGCTATGGGAAATTCTTCTATTCTGTAATTAAAAATCCCAGTAGGGCAATTCAGCTCAAGCAGGTTTTGATGAAGTTGATGTGACAGGTTTTGTGAGCATTGTAAACTTTCAAGATGAAATTGTTGCAGATACTTGTTTGTAAACTGAGTGAGACATTCCAGTATTTTTGCTTGGGAAATCCTCATGGATAGAGGAGCCAGGTGGGCTACAGTTCCTGGGGTCAAAAAGAGCAGCTGAGTAGCTTTCACTTCACTTCCATATATATATGTATATATAACTTTAATATCATACCCATTGAGCAAAATAAGTTTCATAAAGGTGTTTCAGATCTTATTTAAATTAGACCTTTTGTATCCAGAACAACAAAATGTTCAAAATTTCACAGGTCAGTTTTGTCATTGTTCTTAGTCCAATATTAAACATTTAAAATGCCTGTTTATAAGACTTGTTTTTGATAAGTTTATCTTTAGTGTATTGTTTTCCAAATAAATACAATAAATAAACATCTTGTTTTCTTAAAAAAAAAAAACTGAGATTTTGGTTCTTTAAGGGTTTACAGCTCTTTTAACTTTTTATTTAGCCAAAATGAAGTTCAATCCCTTTGTGACTTCTGACCGAAGCAAGAATCGAAAAAGGCATTTCAATGCGCCTTCCCACATTCGCAGGAAAATTATGTCTTCTCCTCTTTCTAAAGAGCTAAGACAGAAGTACAACGTTCGATCCATGCCCATCCGAAAGGATGATGAAGTTCAGGTATGTGTCTGTGTTCAGGTCATCTTGTCAAATATCCTGCACTTTATTAACAAATGATGGGTTGAAATGTAAACTGCTTTTTTCACCGTTACTCTTTGGTGAAAATCTGTTGTCCCAAGCATCAGATGCAGTCATGATAAAACAGAAGAGAGATGGTTTGGAACCAGTACATTGGCTTGGGATTATCTTTTTCTGGGTATGTTTGGTCATTAGAGAGGCATTTGAGAACCAGTAAACAATTCTGTGTCTAAATCAAAATTCAGGTACACAAGTTTCAGGAAACTAGCAGTCTGACTGTTAAGACGGCACTCCCAATGCAGGGGCAGAGGTTAAGAAAAGATTTCAAGCCATCTCTTAAGCAGCTTCCATGTTAGCAACATTTCATGAGGTGATAAGCCGTTTTTCGCTCCTGTGCTGGTGCTAAAATTGCTGGTAGATTTGAGAGGCCATCTTCTGCTTCCAAGGTAGTTTAATCTGAGAAAGTCTGTGATTGGGAAGAAGCGTCTATTCAGAAACACTGTGGCTGGGTGAGGATCATCGAGGAGAGAATGATATGCTGTTCATTAACCTTTGGGAGAGAATTGGCCTGTTGCTGAAGTATTAGCTGCTGCCCATGCTCTGGCACTTAGTAGGACCCTTTAGTAGGTTGTGAATTTAAATATCTGTGGCCTGTTCCCTTTGAAGTGACAGTTTCCTTGTCAACTGGTACAAAAAAAACAAGGTGGGCTTGTTGTTCGTTTTTAACCCTGAAACAAGCCCACCACTGCTGGTGGCCCATCAGTTGTAGAGATGCACTGTCCATCACTGTAGATTTATATGGGGCATAGTTTACTTGCAGGTTAGTTGAAGCCAGAGAGAGAATTACTGGCACATTTCCATTGAGCATTAGGTCTTTCAAAATTGGAAGGTCCTGTATATGTATATGATAGAGGGAATGAGGTTTACCTGATTCATAGATTTACTGGTTTACAAGTTTAATGTTCCTTTATGTGTATATATGTTACTTTTGAATTTGCATTTAGGTTGTACGAGGGCACTACAAAGGGCAGCAAATTGGCAAAGTAGTCCAGGTTTACAGGAAGAAATACGTCATCTACATTGAACGAGTGCAGCGGGAGAAGGCTAACGGCACAACTGTCCATGTGGGCATTCACCCCAGCAAGGTGGGTGTTTTTGAGAATGCTTGAGATGGGGGAAAGAAATTACAGCAATCGCTGACAAATGTAACTGCTTGTTGACAGAAATAGATTTTAGGTGTTCTGGAAATCAGTCTTAAAGCCAGTACTATTTTTTCCTGAAATCAAGGTGTCTTTAACAGTTATCCTGTATGTATGTATATGTAATGTACCTTTTCCTTAAAAAGTATTGGTAAGCTGATTGATCGATCTAACATGAATAGATCTTAAAATCTAGGAAATAGGATAATTTTTAGATGCTATGGAGGCCATACCCTGTGTGTTAAACAGAATTGAGTAAGCAGTAAGGAGAGTAGGTCTTAAGCCATTTGCAGACCTAGAGCTCAGAGACTAGATTCATTGATAGAAGATACAGTCTGATTCTCCTGTCCTTGACTTCAACGTGAATTCTCCAATACTGTCTCTTAAGAGGTAATAAATGCACTTGGTGCCTGTTCAGATACTGAGGTGTTGGTTTTTTAAGATCTTGAGTTGGCACCATGAATCTACTCTTTAGACTACACAAAAGTTGAAAGACTAATACATCTGTTGCATTATCTTTCACCTAGTATTCACAGTTACCATTTTCTTTCCCTTCCCTATCCTTCCAATGGATTACAAGCATCATGACAGAGTGCATCTCCTAAGAGCAAGGGCTTTGCCACTCTACTACATAATCTTATTTTTGCCCCTAGGACTGGATCACCTGCTGTCGAGGTCACCAATACAGTGACCAATTCTTAAAGTGTTTTCTGAACTTAATGTGTTTGACAAATGTAGTGTTTGACACCTTTGATCTCCCTCTTTGACTTACCTTCATCTCTTATTCCAAAAACACCTCAATATCCAGTTGACAATTTTGCATTTCAACTTGGATATCTAATCATTATCAAACCCAACATGTTTAAACTACTGGCTTGTTTTATTCTTGAACCCTCTGGCTCTTGGTAGTCAGCTACCAACACTGTGTGTGACAGCTCTGCCCTTCTCAACTGCTTAGGCCAGCATGTTATCGATTGTTGACTCCTGTCACATTATATCCAGAATCCTGTCTGCATCAGAGTGGCCTACAAGGCTCATCTCCAGGGACTTCTCTGGTGGTCCAGTGGCTAAAACTGCGCTTTCAGTGCAGGGGGCATGGTTCGTTCCCTGGTTAGGGAATTAGATCCCACATGCTTAGGGAACTAAGACCTGGCGCGGCCATATAAAGTTCACTCAGCAGCTACTGCTTGATGATTTCACTCTCCATGTTCTAGTCTGCTGGCCTCTTTGCTGTTCCTGTAACTGGGCTACTGTGTGTGCTGGTTGGCGGCATCCACCTGGCAGCTTCACAGAATTGGATATTCTCTTCCCAGGTCTGCTGCTAAGTCACTTCAGTCATGTCCGACTCTGTGCGACCCCATAGACGGCAGCCCACCAGGCTCCCCCGTCCCGGGGATTCTCCAGGCAAGAATACTGGAGTGGGTTGCCATTTCCTTCTCCAGTGTGTGAAAGTAAAGTTGCTTAATCATGTCGGACTCTTAGCGACCCCATGGACTGCAGCCTACCAGGCTCCTCCATCCATGTGATTTGGGAACAAGGGGTCTATTTTAACAAGACACGCAGATCTGAGAAACACCTATTAAACTTGGAAGTTCTCCTGCCTCTGGACTTGAATGTTTGCTGTTCTCTTTGAAACACTTCTACCTTCTCCTCAGGTCTCTGTTCAGGTACAGCCCTTTTCTTGGGGCCTGCCTGACATCGATAACAATTTAACCCCTTTCCTCCAGCATTTCATCTCATTAAATATACCCTCCATGGTAGTGGAGATTGTCCTTTGGTCACTATGCTGAATCCCCAGACGTTGTTCACTGCTATCTTCTCCTTCCTAACACTAAAATCTGTCATAATCTGGATACCTTTAGTGACAAATCTGCTGGAATAGGGTCTGTTCTATGATTTTCCTAAAAGTTTTGCAGGTTGAAACATGTGAAAGCTGCGTTTAATTTCCAAATTTACAGGACTAAAGATACTGTGGAAATAAAAATGTGTATGACTTAGTTAGCTTATAAAACTGGGGTGAGAGGAGTGGAATTATTGAAATACATTGCAGTAGAAGCAGCTGATTTTTATCACAGAAGATGTGAGAAGAACCACCAGTGCCACACTGCCTTCTCCTTTGTGGGCTGAACATTAGTGAACATTTAAGTCAGGTTTGTTTGGCGGTAAAGAATCATTTCTAGCATTTAAGCAATCCACTCCCACAAGTGGGGGACTGAATGTTGGACCTTCCCATGTGTTCTGTATTGGTGATTGTTTAAAGCTTAGATTTTTTTTTTTTTCCTTATTTGTCTGCAGGTGGTTATCACCAGACTAAAACTGGACAAAGACCGCAAAAAGATCCTCGAACGTAAAGCCAAATCTCGCCAAGTAGGAAAGGAAAAGGGCAAATATAAGGAAGAAACAATTGAGAAGATGCAAGAATAAAGTCATCTTGTCTACAGCTTTCATTAAAAACTGTTAAAATGAAAGGTCTTTATGTGTGGTGTTTTGGGACAAAGCCTAGTTAGTTTTCAAGGAAGTCCTGGTGATGTTAGCTGTCTAGGGGCAGACCATCCTTATCTTGTGGCTTGATTCCACTAATGAAAATTACCATTTGGAAAAAGCTGGCTTTTTAACCAGCTTTGAGCATCTAATAATATTGGACTCATACAGTAATTTTTTTTAACAGCAGGAAGCAGCACTTTAGGGATGCAGCGAAATACCCGAGGGCCCCCTTTACCACCTTGTTTTCTGCACTGATGTTGAGTGAGTGGTGTCAGGCCAAAAGAAATCTTTAGCTTAAAGATTGCTGAGGCAAAGGACTCACCTAAAAAGCAGTTTCTCCGAGAGGAGGAAGTGATGCAGCGCAGGATTAGTTGTTGGCAACACTTGTGCCGCCGCCCTTCCTCACTTAAGACTAAGCATATAAATGTACTTTCCGTGCTGGAGGCGAGCATTTATTGATCTTGGAGCTTTAACAACAACATAAGGAAACAGATGACCAATTTTGCTGTCGCCGGAGACCCGAGTCGTCGTCTGCCTTAGCCAAGGTGGCACCTCGACCAGCCCCAGATTTCACCTCAGGAGCCTTACCGTGTCTCAGCCGGCAATATGGCCCGTTGCTGTATCTTTGAGAGCTCCCCCGGGAGGGGCGGGGCTTCCGGTCGGCGCGGGGCCGTTTCCGTCGCGTCAGTCCGCCGGAGCCGCCGGCGCTCGCGGGCAGGAGGGTCCTGGACGGCGCCGGTGGAGCGGGCTGGTGCCGAGGCGGGTCACGACCCTGTATTCCTGGTTCATCTTCCGGGCCTCCCTCTTGCAAAAATCCCTAGATCGGTCTCTCCTCCACCTGGCTCTTTCATTCAATTGGGGGAGTAGGCGGGTCCCGATTGCCGAGAGCAACCCGCGGGCAACGGGGCGAGGTGTTGCGGAGACCTTGGGACTCAGGACCGCACAAAGGACCTGTTGCCCGAGCCAGGTCTTCAGGAATAAGCGGGAGGTTGTTTTGTTTAAGGTGCGGGGCACTGTACTAAGTGCTTTACCTGCATTATCACAACTGTAGTGATGCAGACTAGCATTCTCGCCATTCTGTTGTGGAAGCTGAAGCCTCAGTAACGTTGCTTCGCTTATTCAATAAGTGATGAGTCAGAAATCGACTTCCCAAGCCTAGACTCAACCATACCTCTGCACTGTCTCTCTACTATTCTGTAAGCCAACTGTTTGACATATTCTCTGAACATCTTTTGTTCAGCTCTGTATTCGTGGGCCATCTGAGGGGATACAGCGAGATAGAAGCCCCAGTCTCTGTCTTCTAGGTTGTGTACACCTGAACCAGTTGACTAAAAAGGCAAAGCGCTCCAGTGAGTGGTGCTGGCTGTTCAGAGGAGGGACAGACAGATGGCAATCAGAGTGCCTCAGGAAGAATGCTGACCTGAGCTGGGTGTGATTTGGAAGATCAATGGAAGGCATTCCAGGTCGGGGGCAGCCAAAGCAAAGACTCACAGGTGAGTGAGGAAGGAGGATCTTCTCAGTTTTCTGTGAACAAGCTCATTTGTCAGTTACCCCACCAGAACAGATCACACCAGGAAGCTGGCCGCCTTTCTTTGGGGCCTTGTTTCTTTCATTCTGCTTTAGAACAGGTGTTGAAAGCTCAGTTAACTACAGGGGTGGGTAGTTAAGATGACAAAGTTAGTAGCTGGCTTAGAGACTGTGGGAAGCCAGAGAGTGTGGATTGTCCAAAAGGAGCTACTGCCTCTCCACTCAAGGCAGATGTTGCCAAGCCAAACAGCTCCCGGTGTGACCGGATCGTCCCATTTTTCAAGAAAGCTAGAAATCGAGATTTTTAAATGAACTCCCCAGTCTATAAATATAGGTAATTCATCCAATTTAAAAAAATCGCTGGGTAGGCTAACTGAAATATGTCTATTAGCCAAATGTTACTCTCCGGCTATAGAATTTCATGGGACTGGGTAAGGACAATTTCGCATGATGAAGACTGAGATTTTTCCATCTTTTGATTATAAATTATTTCCAGCCTGTTTTCATTCTTTTATAGGATGGAGGTGAGACTTTTCCTTCCTGTGTAGTTCCCTGAGGGCCTCAAATAGCATCCAGAGCAGCCAGTTTCTGAGAGATTCTGGTTTCAGTGAGTAGTCTAGAAGCTCTTCCTGGTTTGCATTGACCATCTTGTGGTTTCAAGTGTCTTCTAAGAACTGTAGGATGATAATACATAATCCTTGGGAAACAAAGCCCCATATCAGTGATTATATGGGACTAGTGGATGAAACTTTTTTTTTTTAACTGAAGGACTTTTCAGAGCCATTAAAATGTCCGTTTGCATTAAGAATGTGGAGCTCAGACTTAAAGAGTATTTTACAAACATTCTGTTTCTTTGATTCTAAAATGCATATTTTTCACATTTTAAAAATCTGGATGTGTTCATTTAATGTAGGGTCTCTGTTTTCCCTGTGAAAATTGTCATTAAGTCAGCAGTTTCAATGTCAGAAGTGTCTTTAGAATCAGGAATGTCATGTAGTTAACCAATGATGCCAAGCAAGGAAATCCGAAGTCTTTTTAGTGGAGGACATTCAGGACCTGGAATCAAGCTTTGCTTAACTAAGACTCTTGCTCAGAAGTTTTAAATGTTTCCATCTTTCTCTGCATCTTAGGATTCTGCCCTGGCCTTCAGCTTTTCATCTGATGGCTGGCATCTTGGGGATCTTGTTTTCGTAAGATTGTTGGAATTCCTGTGATCGTCATATGAAAGCTTCCCCTGGCCTCATCACATCCTATATCCTGGAGTTGTCCTAAGGAACCCGGGTGTAGACACCCAAGCATCAAGTTCTCTTCCAGAGGAATTCTCCAATCTTGGTGGTGTGTGGACCCCATTTGGGGTATCTCTTTGGCATGATAATCTCCTGACATAGCTCTCTATCCCCAGGTGTAATTTGTCCATTTTTGAAAACAGGCCCTGCTGCCTCTATTTAGAACTGCCAAACCTGTATCTGGAAGTGTCTCCCAACCTTGGGAGTGCTCAAGTTCAGTTGGACACTCTGCTTCGTTCTGGAAAAAAAATATATGGGCTCCAGCTCAGGCAGTATCAAGACAGGCCAGGCCTACAGACCCTCCAAAGGGACAAAACCCCTCTTCCTCGCTGTGAAGCTGGATTCTTCTTACTGAATATGAGACCTTTCCTCTACCCTGTTACCTTTTCTTCTGTGTGATATTCACATGCTCACATTCAGTCATGCGTGTGAGCATGCCTTTTTTCCCAGAACCTCCATGGTCTCTTCCCCAGTTCTGCTGCAGCTGCTCCTCAGCCCAGGCCCCAAGGCACAGCAGTCCCTGTGGCAGTAGATAATGTCTTCTGGGGAGGCAGCAACATTTGAGGATCTGACCAAAGACTGGAAGTATTAGGAAGCCCCTCAGAAGGACTGCAGCAGAGGCATAATGCTGAACAGTTACGAGAACACAGTCCCTCAGGGTAAGGACTCAGTCTTCATTTACTAACCGTGTGTACAACTGACAGGGAAAAGTCATCATTTAAGAAAATCCCGGGACTTCCCTGGAGGTCCAGTGATTAGGACTATGTGCTTCTACTGAAGGAGGTCTAGTTTCCATCCTATATGCCACAATTAAAGATCCTGCATGCAGCAACTAAGACCGGGTGCAGCCAAAATAAACAAATACGTTAAATTTTAAAAAAATAAAATTCTGTTGACATGCTCTTGTTTTGAATGGCCCTAGTGGGCTTTCTGAGTATTTTTATTCTGTTACTGCTTTATACCAACACTCTAGTATCTTTCTTCCATATCTTCAAAAATCCGATGAAAGAATTATGAAGAACTTTGGCAGCAGAGTCTTCCAGGTGGCATATCTTCAAATTCAACTTTGTTTGCTTCTTTCTCCATCTCTTTAGGAGACTTCTTACAATTCTCCACGACACCACAGAGAGCTGGAAATGATCCCCCTGGTGTTTCAAATCCAAGTGACACAGAAACGGAGATAAGTACCATGAGAGAAAAGTTTCTCACCAGCGTGACCAAGTTGGTAGAAAGCAAAAGTTACAACAGCAAGGTATTTTCCAAAGAAAAGTACTTTCAAACAATCAAAGAAGTCAAGGAAGCTAAGGAGAAGGGGAAGAAGTCATCACGTGATTATCGCCGTGCAGCAAAATATGATGTGATTTCTGTAGCAGGCACAGAGAAACTCATAGAGGCTGCTCACAGAGAACGAGATCGGATACGGTATTACGTACACAAGGAAGAGCTGTTTGACATCCTTCACGACACACATCTCAATATTGGCCATGGCGGGCGGACACGCATGCTCAAGGAGCTGCAAGGCAAATATGGGAATGTCACCAAAGAAGTCATTGTCTTATATCTGACTCTGTGTAAACAGTGCCACCAGAAGAACCCAGTACCCAAGAGAGGCCTTGCGCCCAAGCCCATGCCATGTAAGGACAATGACTCCAGATGCCAAGTTGAAATCCTTGATATGCAGTCAAATGCTGATGGGGAGTTCAAGTTCATTTTGTATTACCAGGACCACGTAACCAAGTTCATTATTTTACGGCCATTAAAAGCCAAGCAGGCCCATGAGGTAGTCAGTGTCCTGTTGGATATTTTCACAATTCTTGGTCCACCCAGCGTGTTAGAATCTGACAGCGGCATAGAGTTCACAAACCAGGTTGTTAATGAGCTCAATGAGGTATGGCCAGACCTAAAGATTGTCCTTGGTAAGTCCCACCCTGGCCAAGGCCAGGGCTTCCTGGAGCGAGCAAGCCGTGATGTCAAGACCATGCTGAGTGCCTGGATGCAGAGTAACCACTCCCGTCATTGGACCGAAGGCCTGCGATTCATGCAGGTGGTGAGGAATCAGGCCTTTGATGGTTCCTTGCAGCAGAGTCCGTACGAGGCAATGTTTGGTTGTAAAGCCAAATTTGGACTCTATTCCTCACACTTGCCCCGGGAAACCGTGGCTGTTTTACACACAGAGGAGGAGCTAGAAATTGCTGAAGAACAACTGGAAAGCAGCCTCTGGGTCAGGCAGGAAGAGAGGGCTGAGGTTGGAGCAGACCGGTCTGACATGGACGAGGACGTTGATCCCACACCTCTCGAAGCCTCGGAGCCCAGCACCTCCCAGGCAGCCTCAGGTCTCTTCTCCTGGTGAACAGACATCTGCTGAGTGGACGCTTAGTGCCTCTGGGTACCGTAGAGCCACCTGAGAGCTGTAACCAAGACTCCAGATGAAAGGAGTGAAGGCCACTCTCTCAGGAATGCTGTTCTCAGTAGTCCTGAGTCAGAGGGGGATGCGGCTCCGGTCTCTGATCTCACCTGCCCTAACAAATTCCCACAAACCTGGAGGCTTAAAACAGCAGAACTTTGGGGACTTCCCTGGCAGTCCATGGTTGAGACTGTGAGCTCTCAATGCAGGGGGAGCAGGTTTGATCCTTGGTTGGGGAACTAGGATCCTGCATGCTGAGGATACAGCCAAACTTTCAAAAAAAAAAAAAGATTAAAAAAACTTTCTTGTTAGTCCTAGAGGCCAGAGGTCTGAAATCAGGGTGTTGTCAGGGTTCATTCCTTCTGGAGGCTCCAAGAGAGAATCCATTCCAGGCCCTCCTCCTTTCTCTAGTGGCTGTCAGCAATTCTTGGCATCCCTGGGCTCAGCAGCCCAGAGTAGCACAGATCCAGCCTCTGTCTTCATGTGGCCTTCTCCCCTTGGTCTGTGTGTGTGCTCCTTTTCTATCTCTTATAAGGACCCCATTGGACACCAAATCTATGTCGTTGGATTTAGGGCCCAGCTTAATTAATGATCTCATCTCGGGATACTTAACCTTAATTTAACCTGCAAAGACCCTGTTTCTAAGTAGGTTCATATTCATGGTTGCTCGGGGTTTGGACTTGGACATGTCTTTGGTGGGGGGGACTGCAGTTGTACTGCAATTGGCTCGGGGTAATGAACCTGCTTGCCAATGCAGGAGATTCTCATTTGATCCCTGGGTCAGGAAGATCCCCTGGAGGTGGAAATAGCAACTCGCTCCAGTATTCTTGTCTAGGAAATCCCATGGACAGAGGCGCATGGCAGACTGCAGTCCATAAGGTTGTAAAAGTCTGACACAGCGTAGCGACTGAGCATGCACACAGTTCTACCAACTACAGTCAGTGGAAGAGGATGTTTGCTTGCAGAACATAAACTGATGGGGTCTGGGCCCTGTAGAGCTGGTGGGACTGCCCTGCATATATCGAGTGTCTGTTCCTGCTCCTCGGGCACAGAACCCAAAAGATGGGGGCATCAGAGAAAAAGATGTAGATGAAGGACAAATAATGAGAGGAAAAGAGGTTGATCTCATGTGTCCCAGAGACTGGCTGCCCCACCAGCTGAGCTTTGTTTCCTGCTTCAAGAGAAACCTGATGTACCCACCCTGCTCTCAGAATGGCATCCACAGGGATTGACCTGCCTGAAACATTTTAAAAATAGGTCAAAATTAAGGCATGGCTGGGGTTTCGGTCTGAGGCTGCCAGTGTTCTGTGCCTCAAGCACAGCATGACGTGGTGTAGTCCTGGAACGGTCATACATTCCAGGAAGTGACCAATAGCCAGGAAACAACTAGGGACTCTGGAGCAAATTGCAAAAGTTGGCCTGAGGTCACTGCTTCAGCCAGAGAAGAATAGAGCACAGGCCAGTCTGGGTCATAGTTCAGAGGAAAGGGGAGGGCAATGCCCAGGATCTGTGCATGGCTGTATTCTCAAGGCCTGGAAGAGGACCCAGCCCATCGGAGGTGTTGAATAAGGGTTTGCTGAGTGAATAAATGATTCTATAGACATGGATGCAGGGAAGGAGAAGGGGCCTGCAGTTTCTGACTCTCCAGTTCTTTTCTTCCTGCATATCACAGAACCATCTCAAACCATTCTGGGGGACTTCCCTGGTGGTCCAGTGGTTAAGACTCTGTGCTTCCAGTACAAGGGGCACAGGTTCGATCCCTGGTCGGGGGAGTAAAATCCTGCACGTGCCTTGGCACCGCCAAAAAAAAATTCTGATTGCCCCCAACTTTGGCTTCCCCTTGAGCCAAGAGCAGTCTCCTGATGATGCCTGCCTCACAGGGTGGTTCTGATAGACAAGAAGTTTTAAGATGTGTGTTGTCCTTGCTACCTTCAGATCTTACCCTCATCATGAGAGTTGGAGATCACTGTTGCCATTCCTTTGCTGATTAAACAGTGTTAAGCTAGACATCCAGGAAATCTGCACTATTATTAGACAGGAGGTGATGTCACTCTCCAGCTTGTCTTGGAGGACCAGAATCTCGGCTTCATCCTCGGCCAGCACCTCACATCCCCTTCCTGTATCACTCAGCTGAGCAGGGCCTGGGAGGCCCAACTTGACTGATGTTGCCCCCTGTCCCCCCCGTGCTGACCTACCACCTCCTGATGGCAGAGCAAACCAGGAACCACACCATCAGCTCCTGTGGGTAAGAGGTCAAAGGAGGCACTATGCTACTGTCTTTCCCAGGGGGTGGCTGCAAATAACGGAGGTTTCCGGACCTGCAACCTCTGCCTTCCTCTTCTGCTCCCTAGTGTTTACAGTGGAGGGACCTGGAGGAGGACACCTAGACCCAGCCAGCCTTCCTCTGTGCTATCATATTTCAGCATCTGGAGCGGAACCAGTTGCTTTCAGTTTGCAAATATGTTTTGTTCATATAATGTCTTTTAAATTTAAAAGTTAATTGCCATCACTTTCAAAGCAGATTTCACATAAAAATATAAATGTCTAGCACTTCTTGAAAATTTAGAAGATCTGACCTCCCACATTTTTTGCATGGCAGCCAACGACCAAGTGGTAACCCCCAGGAGACATTCCAGGCCTGCATTCTACACTAGTCCACTATCTAGGCCATTCAGATTGTTTGCATACACATTTCTATGGCCAATTGCTAAAGAAAGGCAAATGAAGTCAATGCGAATAAAGGCCAGAAACAGACCCATGTATCTAGCAATTTATGATAAAAGACATTTCACATCTGTGGGAGAGATTGTATTATTCAGTTAGTGGTGCTGATCAATTATACCTCAATTAAAAAAAATAGTGGTGCTCGATCATAGAGCTGTCCAACGAATAAAATAAAGTCTGATCCCTAAACATAAAAAACAAAACTGTAAAAATATTGAGGAAAAGAAATAGATTTTTGTGATCTTGAAATGGAGAAACCCATATAAGAAAAGGTTAATATACTTGGTTACATAAAAATTTTAAATATTTAGAAAAAATAATGCCCTTTAAAAATTGAAAAAAAGTTATCTGCAGGTCAGGAAGCAACAGTTAGAACCGGACATGGAACAACAGACTGATTCCAAATGGGAAAAGGAGTACGTCAAGACTGTATATTGTCACCCTGCTTATTTAACTTATATGCACAATACATCATAAGAAATACTGGGCTAGAGGAAGCACAAGCTGGAATCAAGATTGCCGGGAGAAATATCAATAACCTCAGATATGCAGATGAAACCACCCTTATGGCAGAAAGTGAAGAGGAACTAAAAACCTCTTGATGGAAGTGAAAGAGGAGAGTGAAAAAGTTGGCTTAAAGCTCAACATTCAGAAAACGAAGATCATGGCATCTGGTCCCATCACTTCATGGGGAATAGATGGGGAAACAGTGGAAACAGTGGCAGACTTTATTTTTGGGGGCTCCAAAATCACTGCAGTAGTGACTGCAGCCATGAAATTAAAAGATGCTTACTCCTTGGAAGGAAAGTTATGACCAACCTAGATAGCATATTGAAAAGCAGACACATTACTTTGCCAACAAAGGTCCGTCTAGTGAAGGCTATGGTTTTTCCAGTGGTCATGTATGGATGTGAGAGTTGGACTGTGAAGAAAGCTGAGTGCCAAAAAATTGATGCTTTTGAACTGTGGTGTTGGAGAAGACTCTTGAGAGTCCCTTGGACTGCAAGGAGATCCAATCAGTCTATTCTAAAGGAGATCAGTCCTGGGTGTTCTTTGGAAGGAATGATGCTAAAGCTGAAACTCCAGTACTTTGGCCACCTCATGTGAAGAGTTGACTCATTGGAAAAGACTCTGATGCTGGGAGGGATTGTGGGCAGGAGGAAAAGAGCACGACAGAGGATGAGATGGCTGGATGGCATCACTGACTCGATGGACATGAGTTTGAGTGAACTCCGGGAGTTGGTGATGGACAGGGAGGCCTGGCGTGCTGCAATTCGTGGGGTTGCAAAGAGTCAGACACGACTGAGTGACCGAACTGAACTGAACTGAACTGAAATGACAGCCTGGGAGAAAACATTTGCAACACCTTAAACAGACATAAGGTACTGTCAACTGAAAAAAAAATGACCTAAAAGTTGAGAATTAGGTTTTTATTGAGCAGACTTACTGAGGACTTAAGCCCCTGGCTACAGTCTCTCTTAAAACTCTGAGGGACTGTTCCAAAGAGGTGAGGGAGGAGCCAGGATATAAAGAAGTTTTTGCAAAAAAGAAACCACAAATAAATAAATAAAAGGTAGTTGAACATCAAAATATTAGTGTCAATTAGAGAAAAAACAGATCTCTCTAATGGACTTAGCACTTTTCTGTGTATAGGAAGATGCAAGAGTCTGGGCTTATTGAAATTATTCTCTTGATATGCATCTTTGCTAGGAACCAATATCCTGTTTTTCTCCATCCTAAATCTCAGGGTGCACAGTCGTGGGTGGCCGCAGTGGCTGATGACGTAATGGCCACGGCATCCTTTGTTTACTGATATGCCAGGGGACATTCTTTGTCCACAGTACCTAATTTTTAAAGGGGCGCTTGCAAGTTAACAATGAGAAGAGCAAACAATAGAAAAGGAGCAGAGGTTAATGGTGGACGGAAAACAAACAGCTGTACCCTGGTGCAATTGGAATGGAAGCAGGTCAGATTTGTCATCCAATCAGGGCTGTCCGTTCAAACGAAACAGATTCAAGTTACGTGAGCGTTTTGTTTCTCCTGCCATGCATGTGGGAGAAGAGGCAAATGCCTAGTGATGCTGTCTTGTTTTAACAAAAAACTGACTGATAAGGAAGTCCAGTAGTGGTCGTGCTCATTTTCATTTCTAGGGGCTGTCATAACCCACTGGGTGGCACAGAAATTTGTTATGTCACAGTTCTGGGGTCACATGTCTGAGATCAAGATGTCATCAGGGTTGATTCCCTCTGCCGGCTCGAGGGAGAATCTCTTCTGGTGGCCTCAGATGTTCCTTGGCTTGTAGGTGAGAGTCCCCCTGTGTCTTCTCGTTGTCTTCCCTGTGTGTGTGTCTGTTGTCTCTGGGTCCAAATGTCCCCTTAGCATAGTAGCTTAGGGCCCATTCTCAGTGACCTCACTTTAACTTGATCATCTGAAGAGACCCCATTTCCAAATAAGGTCACATTCACAGGTATGGGGTGGAGGGGTTAGGACTTCAGCTTCTTTGGGGTGACGCATTAAGTTCAACCCATATAGCAGCAGCTAAGAGATGCACGTTTGATCCCTGGATGGGGAAGATTCCATGGAGAAGGGAATGGCTACCCACTGCAGTATTCTTGCCTGGGAAATCCCATGGACAGAGGTGGCTGGCAGGCTACAGTCCACAGAGTCAGACCTGACTGAGCCACTAAACAACAATCAGAATGACAGATTTTGTTTGTTTGTTTTTGTTTTCTTGGGTTTTTTTGGTCACACAACATATGGGATCTTAGGTTTTCTTTTCGACCAGGGATCAAACCTATGCCCCCTGCAGTGGGAGCACAGACTCTCAACCACTGGACCACCGGGGAAGCCCCAGAATGACAGTTTTTTAGGAGGTAGTTTTTAAGGATGTATGGCAACAATGCCCAAAGCCTTAGAATGCTGCTCCCCCCACCCCATTCAAATAACACAGGCAGTTTTACTTGAACAGAAAATTGAAGAAATGAGTACCAGTTACAGTCTTACAAATCTTCAATATCAATTCTTGAGAAAGATCTTAATTTAATACCTTGTCCAGCTAGATTATTTGGGTTAAGTTTTTTGTTTGTTTGTTTGTGTTTTGACGGAGTCCTAACCCCTGGACTGCCAGGGAAGTCCCCTTGGCTTAGTCTTGTAATACAGAACAGTGTCTCTCCCTCCACGCACACAGGAGGAAGGGAATGTTGCCATATCTTCCTGTGGCTCCTTTTGTTCATTATTAAGACTTGCGTTTTTTAAGGCTAATCTCTGGACTTCCATTATGAGGCCTCCAGAACTCAATTTTACCAGGAAAAATAAATGAAGAATGGGCTAAAGACGATTTGACATAACAGTGAAGTAAGGTGGTGGTGGTTTAGTCGCTCAGTCATATCCGACTCTTGCAACCCCATGGACTGTAACCTGCCAGGGCCCTCTGTCCATGGGATTCTCCACACAAGAATACTGGAGTGGGTTGCCATTTCTTTCTCCTGGGGATCTTCCTAACTCAGGCATCGAACTCAGGTCTCCTGCATTGCAGGCAGATTCTTTACCATCTGAGCTACTACTGGGGGTGAAGTAAAGATCTGTAGCATCCCCCCCGCACCACCACAGACTCAAGCATGTAAACTTGATACGTAACCTCGAAGGAGTCCCTTGAGCTCCAAGCTCACCTGTAAATTGGGATGATAATCCAATTGTGATCAGGTTTGTGAAAGGATGGGCATGGGGGAGGGCTTGTTCTCCCTCCAGTTTAGGGAACTTTCACAGAGTTCAGTTTCACTCAGAATGACCAGTCAAACTAAAGCAAGTCCTTTCCTCCAAAAAAAAAAAGATTTGGAGGCAGGAGAGCAGCCGATGTGGGCAAGTCCCATCCAGGTCTGTGTTGGACTGGGCCCTCCCTCCTGGCCTCTGCCACCTGCATGCCCACGCAAGGTTCAGTGCCCTCCGTCTGTTCACATGTCCACCCACATTCCAAGCCACAGGCTGGTCCTGGAGCCCTGGGTCAGGATACACTCAGCCCTTCAAGGTTGAGCGCCCCTTGGTTCTCTTCCTGCTCCCAAGGTGGCTCTGGAGTGGAGTGGAGAGAGCAACTCTGGTTTGCAAACACACTTTTGCTGTGGTCAGAACACTTAACAAAGTGTGTTAAGTTATCCTACCCTGTGATCCTACCCCTTAACAAACTTGAAGTGCATTGTTGACTGTAGACAGAAAGTTGTATAGCTGATGTCTAGGATTTAATCACCTTGCATAGTCGAAACTTTATACTCCTTGAATAGTAGCTCCCCATTTCCCCCTCCCCCTAACCCCTGGCAACCACCATTCTATCTCTGCTTCTGTATGTTTGACTGTTTTATGTTTTGGGGGTTTTTTTGCCATGCTATGAGCATGTAGTGATTGCAACTGTGAAATTAAAAGACTCTTACTCCTTGGAAGGAAAGTTATGACCAACCTAGATAGCATATTCAAAAGCAGAGACATTACTTTGCCAACAAAGGTCCATCTAGTCAAGGCTATGGTTTTTCCAGTGGTCATGTATGGATGTGAGAGTTGGACTGCAAAGAAAGCTGAGCACCGAAGAATTGATGCCTTTGAACTCTGGTGTTGGAGAAGACTCTTGAGAGTCCCTTGGACAGCAAGGAGATCCAACCAGTCCATCCTAAAGGAGATCAGTCCTGGGTGTTCATTGGAAGGACTGATGCTGAAGCTGAAACTCCAATACTTTGGCCACCTGATGTGAAGAGCTGACTCATTGGAAAAGACCTTGATGCTGGGAGGGATTGAAGGCAGGAGGAGAAGGGGATGACAGAGGATGAGATGGTTGGATGGCATCACCGACTCAATGGACATGGTTCTGGGTGGACTCCAAGAGCTGGTGATGGACAGGGAGGCCTGCATGCTGCAGTTCATGGGGTTGCAAAGAGTCAGACATGACTGAGCGACTGAACTGAACTGATGAGTATGTGGGATCTTAGTTCCCTAACTGGAGATCTAGCCCGAACCCTGTGCCTTGCAGGGCAGATTCTTAACAACTAGACCCTTAGGGAAGTCCTAAGGGACTGCAGTACACTAGGCCTCACTGTCCATCACCGACTCCTGGAGTTTACTCAAACTCATGTCCATTGGGTCGGTGATGCCATCCAACCATCTCATCCTCTGTCATCCCCTTCTCCTCCTGCCTTCAATCTTTCCCAGCATCAGGGTCTTTTCCAGTGAGTCAGTTCTTCACATCAGGTGGCCAAAATATTGGAGTTTCAGCTTCAGCATCAGTCCTTCTAATGAATATTCAGGATTGATTTCCTTCAGGATGGACTGGTTTGATCTCCTTGCTGTCCAAGGGACTCTCAAGAGTCTTCTCCAACACCACAGTTCAAAAGCATCAATTCTTCGGTGCTCAGCTTTCTTTATAGTCCAACTCTCACATCCATACATGACTACTGGAAAACCATAGCTTTGACTAGACAGACCTTTGTTGGCAAAGTAATGTCCCTGCTATTTAATATGCTGTCTATGTTGGTCATAGCTTTTCTTCCAAGGAGCAAAAGTCTTTTAATTTCATGGCTGCAGTCACCATTGCAGTGATTCTGGAGCCCAAGAAAATGAAGTCTGTCACTGTTTCCCCATCTATTTCCCAGGAAATGATGGGACCAGATGTCATGACCTTTGTTTTCTGAATGTTGAGCTTTAAGCCAACTTTTTCACTCTCCTCTTTCACTTTCATCAAGAGGCTTTTTAGTTCCTCTTCACTTTCTGCCATAAGGGTGGTGTCATCTGCATATCTGAGGTTATTGATATTTCTCCCGGCAATCTTGATTCCAGCCTGTGCTTCCTCTAGCCCAGTGTTTCTCATGATATACTCTGCATATAAGTTAAATAAGCAGGGTGACAATATATAGCCTTGACGTACTCCTTTTCCTAATTGGAACAAGTCTGTTGTTCCATGTCCAGTTCTAACTATTGCTTCCTAACCTGCATATAGATTTCTCAAGAGGCAGGTCAAGTGGTCTGGTATTCCCATCTTTTGAAGAATTTTCCCCAGTTTGTTGTCATCCACACACAGTCAAAGGTTCTGGTGTAGTCAATAAAGCAGAAGTAGATGTTTTTCTGGAACTCTCTTGCTTTTTTGATGATCCAGCAGATGTTGGCAATTTAATCTCTTGTTCCTCTGCCTTTTCTAAATCCAGCTTGAACATCTGGAAGTTCATATTTTGAATATTAACCCCTTATCAGACATATGGTTTGCAAATATAATATTTTGAGAGAAGATGGGAGACTCAGATTGATGCTTTAGTGAGTATTTTCTACTTACAACTTTGTCAAACTAGCCTTATATTGTGGAGAAGGCAATGGCACCCCACTCCAGTACTCTTGCCTAAAAAATCCCATGGACGGAGGAGCCTGGAAGGCTGCAGTGCATGGGGTCGCTAAGAGTCGGACACGACTGAGCAACTTCACTTTCAGTTTTCACTTTCATGCATTGGAGAAGAAATGGCAACCCACTCCAGTGTTCTTGCCTGGAGAATCCCAGGGACAGGGGAGCCTGGTGGGCTGCTGTCTATGGGGTCGCACAGAGTCGGACACGACTGAAGCGACTTAGCAGCAGCAGCAGCAGCCTTATATTGTGGAATAGAATCTGCTTTTTTTTTAGCTCTAGGGGAAGAAGAAACATTTTCTTTTGTTATTTCTGAGCTGCTATTCCCAGTAGTTTTTGAGGCTACACATTGGAATGTCATTAGTTGGCACTGAGACCGGAAGGGGGAGGTGTCTGAGAAGCTCAGCTTTAAACTGTTGCTTCCAATTTATTCTGCAGGCTTTCTGGACATGTGTGCCACTGACAACTAAAGCGTGTTCACCAAGGTGAGCTTCAACACTGTGTAGGCCAGT
This sequence comes from Capra hircus, assembly GCF_001704415.2. Lineage (NCBI taxonomy): Eukaryota > Metazoa > Chordata > Mammalia > Artiodactyla > Bovidae > Capra > Capra hircus. The sequence continues at coordinate 27,700,476 of NC_030826.1, read as the reverse complement.
TACCTCTGCACAGTTATTTTAACCTTTCCAGATTTGGTGGCTTTGGGTTGTGGAATTTTGAGGAGAAAGGTTTTATGGGGAGAGGAGCTGTTTTTGAATATGTGATTTACACATCTTTTCTTTGTAGAATGTTTACAGAAATTATTTGAAACCTGAGCTATCTTAAAATGTAAAAGTAAGAACCCTCTGTTGTTCAAAAATTGGCCAATGCAGAATAGGTTTGCCCCCAGAATCTTCTTCTGAATTTTGTTCAGAGCTCTGTTCCTTTGAATTAGTTAAACCTGGTTTCTGTTTTCGGTTCCTGGTTCCACTTGATTGCTGTTATCTTGGCACTACTCTTTGTTTACCCAAGTTCTGACATTTTTACCCCAGAATTAATTACCCCAGATGGTCTGCTCTGCTGTGTTTTCCAAGCAAACAAAGTGAGCAGGAAATATGAACTTCCTGAGCCAGTTGGCTTCCCGCTTTAATATGAGGCTTTGCCTTTTACAAGCGTGTACATCTTATGTCTAATTTTCTTATTCATAATTAACTATGTATATAATATGTTTTTTATATATATATATACACACACACACATAAGTATATAGGTTGGATCTAATTCTGTTTTCTCTCTTTTCCCTTTTGAAATTGGGTCCCGATATTTTGCCTTCTGCTTCCCCAAGGCTCCTTTGTAGAATCTTCCTGTTCAATTTGAGCTTCTGCATCGTTTCTGTCGAGGAGCTCCTTGCTCAGAATAACTTCTCCACACCTGGAACTTTGGTCTAGGATTTCTTTTCACTTTTAGACACTTCCCTCGTCACGACTAGCAGATGAGGTCTTATTAGCTTTTCTCCTTGGGTTTTGCACAGCCAGGTCATCTAGTGACCAGATGTTTCCCTCTCTCCCCTCCCCCCCCCCCCCATGCCCTCTCAGCACTGAATATACGGTTCTTTAGAGGATGTCACGCCCTCCCTAGGCCTTTCTCCTGGTGCAGTGACAGGAATCCTGGAAATGGCTGCCTTGAATGCAGAGGTCACTAAGATCTTGCCTCAACACTTAACCCAGATCACAAGTAATAACCCACCAGCCTCCCAGTCCTGAAACACTGCCTCTGCTGTGAGTGGAGTGGAGGGAGCCAGTCCTGATGCCTGGAAGCAGCCACCCTTCCTCCTCTCCAGACGCAGGTACTCCCTGTATCAGGAAGAGAACCTCCTGGAAACTGATCAATCTTGGTTTCCCTCTTTATTCTCTCCTCACCCACCCACTTCTCTAGCCTGTCACTTTCATTCATTCATTATACACTTATAAACACCAATTATGTGCCAGGCAGTGTGCTAGATTACCATCAAGTCAGCAGTCATGGTAGAGAGTGCTAAATGCTGAAATAGGGCACAAAGCAAAGGTTTGGTTGTTTTTTTTTTAATATATTATTGTTGTTCAGTTGCTAAGTTGTATCTGACTCTTTGCAGCCCCATGGAATGTAGCACACAGGCTTCCCTCTCCTTCACTATTTCCCTGAGTTTGCTCAAACCCATGTCTATTGTTGGTGATGCTGTCTAACCATCTCATCTTCTACTGTCCCCTTCTCCTTTTGCCTTTAATCTTTCCCACCATCCAGGTCTTTTCCAATAATTTTGTTTATTTACTTTTGGCTGTGCTGGGTCTTTGTTGCTGCACAGGCTTTCCTCTTTGTAGCGAGAGAAGGCCACTCTTTAGTTGCAGTATGCAGGCTTCTCATTGCTGTGTCTTCTCTTGTTGCAGAGCCTGGGCATCTTGGATCAGGGATCAGACCCATGTCTCCTGTGTTGGCAGGCAGATTCTTTAGCACTGAGCCATGGGGGAAGCTAGTTAATTTTATATTTTGATCATACCAGGTGGCATGCAGGATCTTAGCTCCCCAACCAGAAAGCAAACCTGCCTCCCTGCAGTGGAAGTGTGGAGCCTTTGTGGACCACCATCAAAGTCCCAGGAAAAACTTACAATTCTGTAAAAGGAAGCTCAGTGAGGGATCCACACAAAAGTCACTTCAGCTGAATTTTGATGGATTGTTTGCAGTTCAACTGTGAATAGTCTCCATTCTGCCTCAGTTGCATCAGAGGACTTCTAGCAGGGGAAGTAGACTTGGTCAGCTCCTCAGTAGAAAAACCTGGCAGACACTACCTTAAGGTGGTGATCAAATAAACATCCCAATGTTGGTACTGGTACTGGTGCCAGTGCCTCTTGATATGATGCACTGAGAACACAGCAACATTTCTGTGACATTTCTACCAAAAATGTATCACCTGAATGTAATTATGAAGACACATGGGACTAACCCAGATGGAGGGGCATCCTACAAAATAGCTGCTCAGTGTTAGGAAGGCATTGAAAGACCGAGAAACTCTTCCAGTTAAAGTGGGTGAAAGAGACGTGGCGACTGAATATGATGCATGATCCAGGATTTTCTTTTATAGTGGATATCACGGGGGTAATTGGCAAAATCTGAATATTATTTGAAGCTTATGTTATGATATCAGTGTGAATTTCCTGATCTTGAGACTTACACTGTGGTTATGGAAAACAAGGTGTGCTTATGCACCTTGTTTTTAAGACTAGACACTGAAGTATTTGGAGGTAAAGGGGCATCATGTCTGCAACTTAATCTCAAACAGTAGAGGGAAAAAAAGGGTGTGGAGGGGGAGAGAGGGAATGAGGGAGAGAGGTAGGGAGGGAAGAAAGAAGAGATACAAAGCAGATGTAGTAATATCAACATTTGGGGAAATCTGGGTGACGAATATAAAGGAATTCTTTGTACTGTCCTTGCAACTTTTGTACTGTTCTTGCAACTTTTCTGTAAATTTGAAATTATGTCTCCCCCACCCACCAATTTTTTGTCAGAGTCCTACTAAGAGGGCGGACAACTTTGCCTTCCTGTGACCAGTCCCTAGGCCTGGGGACCTATGAACATGAGGATACAGGGCAGTAACTCTTGGGCTTACAGAAGCAGGATTCCATGCAAACAGTCTTTTTTTGTTTGTTTGTTTGACTTGAGTGCGGGATCTTAGTTCCCTGACCAGGGATTGAACCCAGGACCCTGACAGTGAAAGCACCAAGTCCTAACCACTGGACCGCCAGGGAATTCCCTCCATTCACCCACTGATGGACATTTAGGTTGCTTCCAATTTTGGGCAATTATAAATAAAGTTGCTATAATTAAATGCAAGTTTGTGTATGGGCATAAGTTTTCAGTTCATTGGGGTAAATACCTAGGCGTGTAACTGCAGGATCATATGGTAACAGTACATCTAGTTTGCTAAGAAATTTTCAAACTGTCTTCCGAAGTGGTTGCACCATTCTGCCTTCCCACCAACAATGAAGGAGAGTTCCTGTTACTCCACACCACTGCCAACATTTGATACTGTGGAAATTACCATGTGACCCAGAAATTCCACTATTTACATTCCCTAGAAAACTGAAAACATTATGTATGAAAATTTACATATTCATGTTTATAGCAAAATTGTGCATGAGAGCCCAAAGTCCCAAATGTCCATCAGCTTACAAATAGATAAATAAAATATATCATATCCATGCAGTGAAATATTATTCAGCCATAAACCAGAATGAAGTAGTGACATACTTTATAATATGAACAAACCTTGACAGCATTATGCTAAATAGAAGAAGCCAGATGCAGACGGTCACATATTGTATGATTCCATTTAACTGAATTGCCCAGAATAGGGCAATCCATAGGAAGTAGATTAGTAGTTGCCAGGGACTGGGTGGGGAATGCAGAGTGATTTGAGTGGTAAAAATGTTCTGGAATTGAATAGTGGTGATGGTTGCACAACATAAATATACTAAAACTACCAACGTATACACTTTTAAATGGTAAATTTTATGGTATATGGATTTTATCTTTAAAAAAATAATAAAAAGAGACTCATGGAGACTCACTCCTGGGCAGAGATAGGCTGAGTCCTAATCAAGGAGATTTCAACATTTTCCCAGCTGGATTTCAGAACTGCTATGAACCAGTGACTCCTGTGTGCCTCATATCCCTCCTTTTTAAATTATTTATTTATTTATTCTTTTCAGCTGCACATTGCAGCATGTGGGATCTTAGTTCCCCTACCAGGGATCGAACCCTTCCCCCCTGCAGTGGGAGCAAGGAGTCTTAGCCAGTGGACCACCAGGGAAGTCCCTTATGTCCCTCCTTTTTAAACGGTAATGTGTACCATTGTTATCCTTTGACTGTCCCACCCTTGTATCCTGGGTGTGCAGGGGATAATCACTTGTCTCTTTAGCTCACAGGTGTCCAGGAGATGTACTTAGGGAATAACATCCAAAGAGCCTCATCTATTCTTGGACTTGATTTAGGTGGCGTGTTGGTTTCTAGGACTGCCATAACAAAGGACCAAATACTGGGTGGTTTAAACAACAGAGATTTATTTTCTCACACTTCTGGAGACTAGAGCTAAGATCAAGGTATACACAGGTTTGGTTTCTTCTGAGATCTTCCTACTTGGTTTGCTGGTGGTCACCTTCTCTGTGTCTTCATGTGGTCTTTCTTCTATGCATACACAACACTGATGTCTCTATTCCTCGTCTCTTCTTATAAGGATACCAGTCAGTTTGTGTAGGGCCCACCCTATAACCTCATTTTAATTTAATCACCTCTTTAAAGACCCTATCTCCAAGCATAGTCACTTTCTGAGGTACTGAGAATTAAGGCTTTAACACATGAATTTGGGGGGAAACAAAACTCAGTCCATAACAACAGGCAAATGTATTGCAAAATTCTGAACATTCATATTTTCCTGATGCCTCACCAGGTGACCAGGTAACCAGGCGTACCAGAGGGGTCTGGTTGGTTTAGTTCCTGCCGCAAGTTCCTCTTCTGGGCCTCCCCATCTCTGTGACCTAGTGACACTCAAATGCACCAGTAAATCTCTTCACGCCTTTTGCTTGTGGACTCCACCCTGACCCCAATAATGACATTTTCCCCCAGGTCCTCACACTCTCTCTCAGCTGTCCATCTGCTCACTTGAGCCTGTTCCCAGGGTGTTCTTCCCATGTGTCATGCCATGTCCCCCTCTTCTAGGACCTCTAATTTCTTTCTTTTTTTTAATATTTAGGGTTTTGTTGTTGTTGTTGTTGTTGTTGTTTTTCTGCACTGGGTCTTAGTTGCAGCATGTGAGATCTAGTTCCCTGACCCAAGGATTGAACCCAGGCCCCCTGCATTGGGAGCATAGAGTCTTAGCCACTAGACCACCAGAGGATGTCCCATAGGGGCGTCTAATTTCTTTTGCCTCTCAAGTGGCATTGCCACAGCCAAGTTGGAACACGTCTTAAAGACCTCACAAGGGGGACCTAACTCCGTCATTTATAGCACAGCAAGATTCTAAAGTTTCAGCTAATTGATATTGGAATGGGATGAGACTTTGAGGGGCCTTGGGATAGGTAAGCATGTTTTGCTTGTGGGGGGAATGCAAATAATGTACGACCTGAAGGCAGACTCTGGTGACTTTAAAATATACCCACAAATTCTCTCTTTTTTTAATTTGGACACACTGTGTGGCATATGGGATCTTTGTTCCCCAACCAGGGATCTAACCCGTGCCACCTGCAGAGGAAGCATGGAGTCTTAACTACTGGACCACCAAGGAAGTTGCCCCACAAATTCTTGATACTCTTTCCCTCAATAGGTAGATCTTAACTCCCCTCCCCTTGAGTGCGGGGTGAAGCTAGTGACTTGCTTCCAACCAATAGAACTATGATGGAAGTGATGGAGGATTTCTCCCAACACTAGGTCATAAAAGGCACTGGAGCTTCCTCCTCGTTGCTCTCTTCAATGGCTCTCTGTGGGGGTAGCTAGCCCTGAAGCAGCCCTTGTGGGAAGGAACTGAGGCTTCCTGCCAGCAGCCCTACCAGTGAACCATATTAGAAGTGGATCCTCCAGCCCCAGTCAAGCCTTCAGATGACATCAGCAGACTTCAGATGACTCATCCGACATCCTGACTGTCACATCATGAGAGAACCTGAGCAAGAACAATTCAGCTAAGTTGCTCCCAGATTCTTGACCCCACAAACCATGCGAGATAATAAATATTAATTATTTTAAGTGGCTAAATTTGGGGGTAATTTGTTATCCAGCAATAAATAATACACCAGGTCTTTATCAAAAGAGGAAAATTATATAGACTGGAATAGTGGCCCCCATATTTATTTAGGTTACCTGCCTAGCCTCTGTAGGCACTTGAGTGAATGACTCCTACAGAATTACAGAATCACTTTCTTTAATTAGATTTTATCTATTTCTAAGGCAGTGGTCATGACACGCCTACGTTTTGTGTCCCTTCCCTTCCTCAGGATGACTGATTCAATAAATCCTCCCACAAACCCTTGCTAGCTACCCCTGAGAGGAGCATAAGGAGGACCCTGAGTAGGGGTTTGTGGAATGTCTGTTCTGCCCAGTTGTTAGGTTCTTTGTTCAGAATATTTGCTTGAAGCTAGGTTAGAAATTCCACAGCTGCTAGTCAGGTAGGGTAAAGATAGGAATCTTTAAAAAAAAAAAAAGCTCAAATAAAATAGATATCAGGCATATATATTAGATTGAATCATATGAAATTGCATATATATTAGGTTGAATCATATGAAATTGTTGATATTTAACTGCTGAAACAGCGATATGATATGGTTCAATAATAAACACATACATATTTTTAACATATCTAATCCACTCACAATTTGTCCCTGAACTCCTCCAGCTTACTGGCATCAGGGCTCTAGCTGGAGGGATATAACGTGATAATGGATCAGTCATACAAGGCCAGCAAAGGGCAAGATATCCAAATCCCAGTAGTCTCGGCCAGCACTACCTAAACCAGAGGCCACATGTCTTTGTGAGCCTGGGTTTATAGCACGCATGTGTAACTTGTCTTTTGACCACAGGGCCTGATCCTACTGTTTTCCTTTCTTGCTCCATGTCAGTCCTGTTATTACAGAGTGGTGGGCATGGGAGATGGAGTAGAAAGCTGTAACAGCCAGAGAGTCAGGGAGGTGAAGTTAGGGGTGGCGATGGAGGAGTTTCAGGTGGTGGAGGTGGAGGTGGTGGTGGAGGAGCTGGTGAAGGTGGTGGTGGTACAGGTTGAGTTGATGCTGGTGGTACCGAGACACAGGGCTTTTTGAGTTCTCAGTCATCAGAGCTGGACACTACAGGTGGGATTGCTGCTGGGGGCACAACCATACCCTCTATTGTGCTCTCCTTGTTTAACCTGTTTCTTTACCCTTGGGTCATTCTGCTTTTGAACCCTTCACTGTGAGTAAACCATCAAGTTCAATAGTGATATCTCTCCCCTGATGACTCTCCAGCTACTAATAACAAATGTTAGGGCAGAGGTAACAAAGTTGAAAGAAGTTTAGCTCCCAGAGGTGTTTGCCTGCATACAAGTGTGCTTGCTCAGGGGAGAGATGGGCAGGCTTGAGGACCAAAGTGTGCCGAAAGGCCCCTCGGCAGAAAGAACTGGGAAACACACTTGTTCATCTTCCCTTCCTCTGCTTCTTCAAGCTCTTGTCTTGTCTCAACAACTGCTGGACATGAAAAATAAGAGACAATTTATTCTACATCATCTAAGCTGTAGGCAAGGCAGGAACAAGGACGAGGTGTGCAGAGCTGGCCTAAAGTCCTCCCTCTCTAATTCCTTGCAGTGATGAAGACCAACCTACTTCAGTGTTTGGAGAGGGGAAGGATGAGGAGGCAGCGTTAGAGGAATAAACAGGACTTGGAGCCAGAGATGCCATCTTTTGCTCAGGGTCCAGGACTTCCTCCTGGGTGACAGTTGTGCTGGAGGTAACCGGCTCACTTACAGATTCATGTTCGGAGCTGGAACTGCTGCTGCTGCTGGCGGGATGGCTCAGAACCAGACACCAGAAATTTCCATGGTTGAAGTAGCAGAGGACTGCTGGGAAAGGACAAGGAGAAAGGGGAGAGGAAAGTCAGAGATTGGGAGGAACAAGTGGCAAGCAAAGTGAGGCCAAGGGGAAGAAAAGTCCCTAAGAACCTATCCCTGGGGATTGACAGCCCTCTCCCTCCACACTTTCTCTGCCCCGACCCACCTGTGTTCCCTGCTTCCCAGGGTCCTCTGGGTCACTCACCACAGATTACATACAGGATAAACACCAGCCAACCAGTGAAGTAGGTCCAGCAGAGGGGGATTGATAAATTCTTTCTCAACTCGAAGAGCCAGACATTAACAGGGAACAGTATGAGGGTGAAGAAAATGAAGAAAGCTAGGAGACAAAGGGGAGCAAGGGGGTCTTATTTTCACTCGAGAATTCCAAAAGCATTCTTCCTCATCTGCTGAACTACAGTCACAAACCACAACCCCCATCAGCACACACAGAGCACGCGGTCCCAGAGGTTCACGGGAATTGACCTCTTCACCTCCACCCTGCCAGTGACCAGGAATCAATGGAACTCAGTTCTCAGTCAACAACTACTAGTTCTGTTCTCCCACCACCCACAAACCCAAACCCCACTCCCCCAAAAAGGAAGAGGAATAAGTGCCAGGAAGATGTGGGTTAGGAGAAACTAAGGACCTTTTCCAGAGCTAGAGGGCACCTTCACAGAAGCTCATGACAGTCCCAATCCAGCTGAAAAAGGACAATTTCTGAAGACCAGGTATATACGGCAGGTGCAACCAGATGGTGAGGATGATGCCCAGCCCCAAGGCCAGGCAGAAGGTAATCTTGGCCACCCCAAAAGCTGGGTGATTTGTCCACAGCTTAAAACTGTCTAGGGAAAATGAGAAAACAGGATGAACTAAAGATTCACAAAAGACAAAATATAATCAAATGAGCAAATACAAGGAAACAACCAGACAAATGCACATTTGAGATGACAATAATAAAACATCATATTCACTTATTAAATAGGCAAAGATTCTTGATGTGGAGATTGTGTGATAACTCCAACCATATGAAAACAAATGCCTCAAAGGAGAAGCTGGACAGGCAACTTGAACTGCAATTCTCAAAAAAAATACTAATGTCCAATAAAAACATGAAACTCAACAATAAAAATGCAAACTAAATGTGATTTTTTTTGGTCTATCGAATTAGCAAATATCAAAACAAAATTGATCATATCTAGTGTAAGAAAGGATTTAGAGAAAACAGGTGCTTTCACATACCACTGGTAGGATCTCTGATGTGTGATCAGAGATGCTACCCAAATCTAAATTTTTAAGACCCTTTACCCCAGCAATAGATCCTCTTGCAATTTATGTTAAAGAAACAATCCAAGATATGCATCAAAATTTATGTACAGAGATCTCCTTTCCAAAATTATTTATATGTCTAACAAGAGAGCTGTTAAGTTATAAGGTACCTGCACATTACATTATTATGTGTTCATTAAAAACTAGGATATGATAGATCATTGTCTCCAGATAGAATCTAAGGAGGGAACTTGGAAGGTGGAAGGCTCACTTTAATCTGTTGTGTTTTTTGAATTTTCACTGTGTCCGTATATTATGTAATCAATTTTTAACATAGATATTTATAAAATAATTATTTTATGATACAAATAATATGCTTACCACTGAAAACTGGAGTTTACAACACTGAGCATGTAAAATGATTACAACTTTGAAAAATTAAAATATATATTTGTTAAAACAAAAATAAAGCTATATATATATTTATTTGTATTTATTTTATATAGATACACAAAAGACTAGAAGTAAATCCATTACAATGTCAACGGTAATTATATCTGTGTGAAGAAATTTTAGGTGATTTTTATTTTCTTTCTTAAACTTTCTGCATTCTAACAATAATTGTGCAACTTTTTAAATTAAAAAAATAATATATTCATGTATTTAAAGTTAACAGCCATAACTTTAAAAAGCATATGAAAAAATATGTATGTGTATAACTGAATCACTTTGCTATAGAGCAGAAATTAACACAACATTTTAAATCAATTATACTTTGATAAAATAAAATTTAAAAAAATAATAAACAGTCATTGCTGAGAAAGTTACAATGAAACAGCCTCTTCGTACATTGTTAGTGGAAGCATAAATTGTTTTCACACTTTTTGAAAGCAACATGGAAAATTTTTTTTAAAAGCCTTATGATGGTTATACTCTTTGATCCATTAAACCCACTTTAGGAAATCTATTCCAGAGATACTAAACACAGGAAAAACTTCATGATTAGTAAGCTTTGTTGGTCTTTTTTTCTTAAGTATGAAATTGGAAATAAATTTGCCAAGAATAGATAAATAAGACAGTCAAGTCACAATTAATAAATCTATTAAGTTGAATAGTATAGTCTTAATATGGGGTGTTTATTATATCTCATAAATTTTTAAATAATACAAAATAAGTAATAAAAATAATCTAAAATATATGAAATAGTTTATGAACAATGAATATAACTATGTAAAAATTATTCAAAACGTGTTCAATTTTTTTAAAAAAGAAGCCTGGAAAAAAATTGAGTGCTGAATAAACATCCAGTAGTGACTGTCTTTGAGTAACCTATAGAGCAAAAACTCACATAGTTGATTACGTTTTTGAGCCAGATACATCTCAGTTATAATTGTAAACCTGCCATTATTAGGTTGTTATATATGAATCTGATCAGGTGAAAAGAGGTCAAAAATTGGCCCGTCTTGTGGTTCAGCCTAATAGGTTTATGATCTTGAGCAAGGTGACCTGAGTCTCATTTTCCTCATCTGTAATATGAGGATAATTTCCCTAGTGCTTAGAGTTGATAGGGGATTAACTTAAGCAAATAGAATAACGTTGCAAATAATGATAGCTTTTGTTGCCCCATATTTGTTGGAATAAGGATGTTTTACTTTCATGGTGGGGCTTCCCTGGTGATTCAGTGGTAAAGAACCTGCCTGCTAATGCAGGAGACTGCCTGCAATGAAGGAGACACAGGTCTGGGAATCCCTAGGCTGGGAAGATCCCCTAGAGACAGAAATGGCAGCCCCTGTCCCCCACCCCACCCAGTATTCTTGCCTGGAAAATCCCTTGGACTGAGAAGCCTGGAGGGTTACAGTTCATGGGGGTCTCAAGAGCTAATCAAAACTTAGCAACTAAAGCACCACCACTTTCATAATGAAAGTAAATAATGGCTGTGTAACTTTTGACTCATTGGAAAAGACTCTGATGCTGGGAGGGATTGTGGGCAGGAGGAGAAGGGGGCGACAGAGGATGAGATGGCTGGATGGCATCACTGACTCGATGGACGTGGGTCTGAGTGAACTCCGGGAGTTGGTGATGGACAGGGAGGCCTGGCATGCTGCGATTCATGGGGTTGCAAAGAGTCGGACATGACTGAGTGACTGAACTGAACTGAACTGAACTGAACTGAACTGAACTTTTTTTCTTAATGTGGAGATTTTTTTTTTTTTTTTGAAGCTTTTATTGAATTTGTTACAGTATTGCTTCAGTTTTCTGTTTTGTTTTTTTGGCTGCCAGGCATATGGGATCTTAGCTCCCATTGACCAGGGATGGAACTTGCACCCCTGCACTGCAAGGTGAAGGCTTAACCACTGGTCTGCCAGGGAAGTTGTCTATGGCTGTGTTACTTAAAAAAAAAAAAAAGTCAATAAGGTCAAGAAGTGAAATTCAGGGGTTAAAAAAAAGTTCTGGTTTTCCACAAATGTTGAGAAAGGAGACCCAAACCTGGGAGGTGAGGGAATAGCAGAGGTGAAATTAACAAGAATAGGAAATGGAGTAGCTGCAAGAATTCTGGGAAGGAGGAAGGAGCAAGGTAACCAGAGATGGAAACACAGAGCTGGCCCAGAAGAGCAAAAGCCTGCATTCTGAGGACTCCTCAAGCTCTGGGTCCAAAAGCCTTGAGGAAGGAGATTCCCAACCCCCTAGGGCTCTTCTCCCAGGATAATAGTGAACTGTGTCATTAATGAGTGATTCACAAACCCCCAGAATCCAAGTCCCTCACAACATTTCTGTAAAGACAGACTTGGCTGTGAGCTGTCCCATTGGGGCAGGAGAAGTGGTTTGCCCAACTGAGGAGGAACAATGATCCCTGGGGGGTCTCAGGGCCAGTAGAACCATCGTACTGGTCAAAAAAAGTGGGGCTGACTAGAGGGAAGGGCCAAGAATACTGGGGTACAGAGGTCAAGGCCAAGGCAAGCTGGAGTCCTTGGGGTGGGATGAGAGAGTAAGGGTCTCACCTTTCCCATTCTGAGTTGGAACAGCTCTTGGATTTGTAGATATGCAGGAGCCCCAGGGACATTATGTGAACTGATGTGTAGATTTTGGTGGTGACGTTCATGGGCCAGTGCTGGTAGAAACGGATCCTCTCGAAGCACAGCCATTTCTTGGAGAAGACCATGACCACCAGCAGGATGAAGGCGAGCAGGCTGAGCTCTGAGGCCAACACCTGCGTTATCCAGCGGGAGCTGTGTGTAATCCTGTCCTGCAGGAGCAGCGGAGAAACCCTGTGGAGCTTCAGGCCGTGGCCCTTAATCACTGACCAGTTACTGTCATGGGTGGAGACACAGTTCTGCACCCCTTCCTCTTGTCCTGGGCTCACTGCCACCCCATCCTGCTTTCCAGCCCTCTCAGCCCTTTCCAGGCTTCTGATGTTCATCACTTTCTCCTCTTGACCCAGGGAATTCATCCCTAATGTTCCCTGTCGCCATGTTGAGTACTCCCTGACTCCGCTTCTATCCTCCACCCCATCTCCCCCTTCCCTTGCCAGTGTCAGTTGTCCTTCATCATTTAAATATTTTCATCAGGCAGAGCAGTGGCCACCACAGCACCTGGCGTCTGGAAAAGAACAGCCCATTCAGCAGGAGAGGGCCCCTAACTGCCATGGAATATTCCTTTGTGGAGGGAGGCGGGGGGGGGCATCAACTGGCAGAAGGGGCTCACATCTTCAGCTCAAACTCTTTCTGGAAACCTTGCTCCTCTGGGGCCTCAACTCAGAACTGTGCGTGTGATGCCTCCTTCCTCTAAGAGCCCTGGCTGCTGAGGGTCTCCTTTGCTTTTCCCACATCCTCTGCCCTAACCCCACCCCCAAGTACTCACGGATGGAACAGGAGAAGGGGAGGAGCTTATCCCCAGGGAGATGGTTGGATATGCCTCCCACAGGTGCCACCAACCTTCCCCCTACTTCCCCCACCTCTACTCACTTCTGGTCCACAGTTCCCACCCCTTCCCCTCTTTTTACTTTTTCCCTTTTATTTTTTTTTTCCTCAGTACCAGAGGGGAAAGACACAGGACCAGGAGGGGACATGAGAGTGTCATACAGTCTGAGATTTTCCTAAGCTGCCTTTTGATCTATAGGAAAATAAATCTGAGTCACCCGAGGCAGCCTGATCACTGTGGCTTCCAGACCTCAGTTAGCCCCTGGAATTCTTGTGAGGAACAAGCCTTTTAAATTCAGGCTGTGAGTCTGCATCCCACCAGAGTTGATTCACTTTGTGAAGAGAGTGATACACATGGTTAAGAACAAAGGCTTTCGATCCAGCAACACAAGAGATGAATTAGGGGTCTTCCTCTTAATGGCCTTATGAACCTGGAAGACATATAGCTTCTTTGTGTCTTAGTTTACTCATCTGTAACATGGGACAATACTTGTCTAGGTTTGGTTTGAGTATTGAATGAGATAATGAACAAAAAGCAATCTTTTGTTCATAGTAAATTCCCAGAAAATGGAGATATTATTTTTAAATATTTATCTATTGTATTTATTTATTTGGCTGTTCCTGGCCTTAGCTGCAGCATGTGAGATCAAGTTCCCTGACCAGGGACTGAACCCTGGCCCCCTGCATTGGGAGCACAGAGTCTTAGCATCTGGATCACCAGGGAAGGCCCAAGCAGTGTCATTATTGATATTGTTTTCATTGTTTTGCACTCTCACCAGCAAGCAAAGAAGAAAGAGCAAAAACACAGAGGTGTTTAGCAGGCATCCTTGCTGACGGGTGACTGCAAATGATGGAATGGAACTGAAATTAATTTAAGCCAAAGGGTAGTTAATTATAGATCAAGAGATCATGTGCACAGCTGGAACTCAGAATAATTAGAATCATGAATTCAAATCCTGTGAGGACTCTTCCTCTGTGTCTTAATCCACTCGGTCAGCTATAACAACATACCATAGAGTTGTTCAGTCGCTTAGTCGTGTCCGACTCTTTGCAACCCTGTGGACTGCAGCACACCAGGCTTCATAGACTGTAGAATTTATAAACAACAGAAACTTATTTCTCATAGTTTTGGAGGCTGGAAGTCCAAGATCATGGTGCCATACAACCATAACTGGCATATTTGGGTGATAGCCCAATTCCAGGTCACAGACTTCTTGCTGTGTCCTCAGGTGAAGGGATCCCTGTGTGGGGTCTCTTTTATAAGGACGTTACTCCTATTCATGAAACTGGAGCCTCCCACCTCCTCAAACCTTCACCTTGTGGGTTACTTTCCCAACATAGAAATTTGAGGAACACAAATATTCAGATCACAGAACTTGGACTCTGGTCTTGCTCCTCCTTGAGCATCTTTTTTTAAAAAAATGTATTTATTTATTTTATTAATGCATTTATTCCTTTTGGTTGTGCTGGGTCTTCACTGCTGCTCCAGGGCTTTCTCTAGTTGTGGTGAGCGGGGATGTCTCGTTGCAGTGGCTCGTCTTAGACACACAGATGCATCAGCAGTTGTGGCACATGGGCTTAGCTCCTCTGCAGTACATGGAATCTTCCTGAACCAGGGATCAAACCTGTGTTCCCTCTACTGGCAGGCGGATTCTTATCCACTCTGCCACCAGGGAAGTCCCTCCCTGAGTATCTTTTTCTTTCTCTGGAAACCACCCTCCTCCTTTTCTCTCATCCACATGGTGAGAAACGTGGCCCTTACACCCAGCACAGTCCATCTTACACCTTTAGCCACCAGAGCAAAGATTACTCCATTCTAATCCCAAATATTCTCTGGCCCTACCAAGGATGAGTGCCATCCCATTAACCATGGTCAGTTCAGTTCAGTTCAGTTCAGTTCAGTCGCTCAGTCATATCCGACTCTTTGTGACTCCATGAATCACAGCATGACAGTCCTCCCTGTCCATCACCAACTCCCGGAGTTCACTCAGACTCACGTCCATCAAGTCAGTGATGCCATCTAGCCATCTCATCTTCTGTCATCCCCTTCTCCTCCTGCCCCCAATCCCTCCTAGCATCAGGGTCTTTTCCAATGAGCCAACTCTTTCCATGAGGTGGCCAAAGTATTGGAGTTCAGCTTTAGCATCAGTCCTTCCAATGAACACCCGGGATCGACCTTCTTTAGGATGGACTGGTTGGATCTCCTTGCTGTCCAAGGGACTCTCAAGAGTCTTCTCCAACACCACAGTTCAAAAGCATCAATTCTTCAGCGCTCAGCTTTCTTCACAGTCCAAATCTCACATCCATACATGACCACTGGAAAAACCATAGCCTTGGCTAGATGGACCTTTGTTGGCAAAGTAATGTCTCTGCTTTTGAATATGCTGTCTAAGATGGTCATAACTTTCCTTCCAAGGAGTAACCGTCTTTTAATTTCATGGCTGCAATCACTATCTGCAGTGATTTTGGAGCCCCCAAAAAATAAAGTCTGCCACTGTTTCCACTGTTTCCCCATCTATTTCCCATGAAGTGATGGGACCCGATGCCATGATCTTCGTTTTCTGAATGTTGAGCTATAAGCCAACTTTCTCACTCTACTCTTTCACTTTCATTAAGAGGCTTTTTAGTTCCTCTTCACTTTCTGCCATAAGAGTGATGTCATCTGCATATCTGAGGTTATTGATATTTCTCCCAGCAATCTTGATTCCAGCTTGTGCTTCCTCCAGCCCAGCGTTTCTCATGACGTACTCTGCATATAAGTTAAATAAGCAGGGTGACAATATATTGCCTTGATGTACTCCTTTTCCTAATTGGAACCAGTCTGTTATTCCATGTCCAGTTCTAACTGCTGCCTCCTGACCTGCATACAGATTTCTCAAGAGGCAGGTCAGGTGGTCTGGTATGCCCATCCCTTTCAGAATTTTCCAGTTTATTGTGATCCACACAGTCAAAAGCTTGGCATAGTCAATAAAGCAGAAATAGATGTTTTTCTGGAACTCTCTTGCTTTTTTGATGATCCAGCAGATGTTGGCAATTTGATCTCTGGTTCCTCTTCCTTTTCTAAAACCAGCTTGAACATCTGGAAGTTCACAGTTCACGTATTGCTGAAGCCTGGCTTGGAGAATTTTGAGCATTACTTTACTAGTGTGTGAGATGAGTCCAATTGTGTGGTATTTTGAGCATTCTTTGGCATTGCCCTTCTTTGGGATTGGAATGAAAACTGACCTTTTCCAGTCCTGTGGCCACTGCTGAGTTTTCCAAATTTGCTGGCATATTGAGTGCAGCACTTTTACAGCATCATCTTTCAGGATTTGAAATAGCTCAACTGGAGTTCCATCACCTCCACTAGCTTTGTTCGTAGTGATGCTTTCTAAGGCCCACTTGACTTCACATTCCAGGATGTCTGGCTCTAGGTGAGTGATCACACCATCATGACTATCTGGGTTGTGAAGATCTTTTTTGTACAGTTCTTCTGTGTATTCTTGCCGCCTCTTCTTAATATCTTCTGTTTCTGTTAGAGCCCTACCATTCCTGTCCTTTATCGAGCCCATCTTTGCATGAAATGTTCCCTTGATGTTTCTAATTTTCTTGAAGAGATCTCTAGTCTTTCCCATTCTGTTGTTTTCCTCTATTTCTTTGCATTGATTGCTGAGGAAGGCTTTCTTATCTCTCCTTGCTATTCTTTGGAACTCTGCATTCAGATGCTTATATCTTTCCTTTTCTCCTTTGTTTTTTGCTTCTCTTCTTTTCACAGCTATTTGTAAGTCCTCCTCAGACAGCCATTTTGCTTTCTTGCATTTCTTTTCATGGGGATGGTCTTGATTCCTGTCTCCTATACAATGTCACGAACCTCCGTCCATAGTTCATCAGGCACTCTATCTATCAGATCTAGTCCCTTAAATCTATTTCTCACTTCCACTGTATAATCATAAAGGATTTGATTTAGGTCATACCTGAATGGTCTAGTGGTTTCCCCTCCTTTCTTCAATTTCAGTCTGAAGTTGGCAATAAGGAGCTCATGATCTGAGCCACAGTTAGCTCCCAGTCTTGTATTTGCCGACTCTATAGAGCTTCTCCATCTTTGGCCATAAAGAATATAATCAGTCTGATTTCGGTGTTGACCATCTGGTGATGTGCATGTGTAGAGTCTTCTCTTGTGTTGTTGGAAGAGGGTGTTTGCTACAACCAGTGCGTTCTCTTGGCAAAACTCTATTAGCCTTTGCCCTGCTTCATTCCGTACTCCAAGGCCAAATTTGCTTGTTACTCCAGGTGTTTCTTGACTTTCTACTTTTGCATTCCAGTCCCTTATAATGAAAAGGACATCTTTTTGGAGTGTTAGTTCTAAAAGGTCTTGTAGATCTTCATAGAACCGTTCAACTTCAGCTTCTTCAGCATTACTGGTTGGGGCATAGGCTTGGATTACTGTGATATTGTCCAAGGTAAGGAGCAGCGGCTACACTTTGCTGGAGCAGCCGTGAAGAGATACCCTACGTCCAAGGTAAGAGAAACCCAAGTAAGACAGTAGGTGTTGTGAGAGGGCATCAGAGGGCAGACACACTGAAACCATAATCACAGAAAACTAGTCAACCTAATCACACTAGGACCACAGCCTTGTCTAACTCAGTGAAACTAAGCCATGCCAGTGGGGCCACCCAAAATGGGCGGGTCATGGTGGAGAGGTCTGACAGAATGTGGTCCACTGGAGAAGGGAATGGCAAACCACTTCAGTATTCTTGCTTTGAGAACCCTATGAACAGTATGAAAAGGCAAAATGACAGGATACTGAAAGAGGAACTCCCCAGGTCGGTAGGTGCCCAATATGCTACTGGAAATCAGTGGAGAAATAACTCCAGAAAGAATGAAGGGATGGAGCCAAAGCAAAAACAATACCCAGCTGTGGTGATAGAAGCAAGGTCCGATGCTGTAAATAGCAATATTGCATAGGAACCTGGAATGTCAGGTCCATGAATCAAGGCAAACTGGAAGTGGTCAAACAGGAGATGACAAGAGTGAATGTCGACATTCTAGGAATCAGCAAACTAAAATGAACTGGAATGGGTGAATTTAACTCAGATGATCTTTATATCTACTACTGTGGACAGGAATCCCTTAGAACAAATGGAGTAGCCATCATGGTCAACAAGAGAGTCCGAAATGCAGTACTTGGATGCAATTTCAAAACGACAGAATGATCTCTGTTTGTTTCCAAGGCAAACCATTCAATGTCACAGTAATCCAAGCCTATGCCCCAACCAGTAACCACAGTCAGTATCACCCAAGTCTGAAGGCTGACCTGCAAACTAATGACAGATAGGGAGTTGGTGGGCAAATTCCCTAGCTTCCTCAGTTACAGGCAGGAATAACTGTGAAGTGTGTTCTATGCCAGGAGGGACCAGTGTTGTGGGAAGGGGCCGGCTCTACTAGGAATGAGAAATCATATGCAGCACAATACAATATGGAAGAATCTAGACAATACAATGTTTCCTGAGAACTATAGCTCCCAGAAAATTATGCCACAGATATGATACCATTTATATAGAGATTATAAATAAGCACAACTAAGCAAAACATTGTTGAAACATACATTCTATTATGATTGCATGGCATGTTTTAAAAAGCAGTGGAATGATAAACACAAAATGTAGAATAGTGGCTATTTCTCAGGGGGGGGCAGGGAAATGGGACAGAGAGAGTTACACTGGTACATACACCAGTAGGCAATAGGTTATTGGTTCCTGAGTTGGGTGATTCATTACATTAGAATCATTTGACCAAGTGCCAAAGAATTGATGCTTTCAAACTGTAGTGTTAGAGAAGACTCTTGAGAGTCCCTTGCACTGTAAGGAGATCAAATCAGTCAATCCTAAAAGAAATCAACCTTGAATATTCACTGGAAGGATTGATGCTAAAGCTGAAGCTCCAACACTTTGGCCACCTGGTGTGACGAGCCAACTCATTGGAAAAGACTCTGATGCTGAGAAAGATTGAAGGCAGGAGAAGAAGGGGACGACAGAGGATGAGATGATTGGATGGCATCACCGATTCAATGGACATGAATTTGAGCACACTCTGGGAGTTAGTGAGGGACAGGGAAGCCGACATGCTGCAGTCCATGAGGTCGTACAGTCAGACACGACTTAATAACAACAAATAACTGTGAATGTATATTTCATAGAAACTTGTGAAGGTATCAAATACAGTTTTTCAAAAGGTAATTAAAAATAGTCCAACACAATTTCCTCAAGAAAGGAAATGTAATCTTAGTGATTACTAGCTCTGCAATGAAAGATATTAATACAGTCACAATATATAAGGTAAACACTGTTTATTGAGTTTCAATTTTAGAATCAACAGATGGACAAAGCACGGAAGACTCAACCACAGCTATGAAAGTAAACATAGCTGTTATCAGCCTTGATGTTGCCAGAATAAAAGCCTAGAAGAGATAAACTAGAAGACAGAAGGAAGAGAAAGAGCCGAAGGGAAGGGTGAGGGGTCTGACAAGAGAGTCTCCATGTACGGTTGCAGGATGGGCACTGCACAAGAGCGCATGGCACAGAGGGGAGGAACTGAACTCTAGTCTTCTGCTCCATTGTCCATACCCCACCAAGGGGTCCCCAGTGGCCTGGAGGAAGATGCACTTTGTTCTATATCTACATAAAAGTGCTGCTCCCTGCCAAGCCAACTAACCCTACATCTGTTCAGAAGGGCCGCCTGTTAACCACAAGGTTGAAGGCACAAAGGGCCCTTGTGGGCTAGCAGCAGCACTGACCGATTATCTTGTAAGATTTTGTATCAGTGTGAGTTCTTCAGTTACAAGCACAAACCCAGACTGACTAAGCTAGGCAAAAAGGAGTATATTGGGTGATAATGAGAACGCACAGACTCAAAAAGAAAGCAGAAAATCCAGGCCTAGAACTAAACAGAGACCAGGGGAGCATGGACAAATCATTACCAAGAGCTGGTCTCTCAGGACTTGCCTGGTGGTCCAGTGGTTAAGACTCCACAGTCCCAAAGCAGGAGGCACAGATTTGATCCTTGATTGGGGAACCAAGATGCCATATCCGTGCATGACCAAGGACACAAAATAAATAAATAAAAATTAAAGTTTCTTTAAAAATAAAAAAGAACTGGTCTCTCTACCCACCATTGTCCCCCAGATCCTCCTGAACCTTCATCCTTCTCTATGTCTAGGTAGGATTCCAAATCCCAAGCATCTGACTGGCTCGGATGCCTTGATTGACAGCCCATGAACTACATGGGTGTGGGAAGGGATCACTGTCCCAAAAGAAAGAAGCTGAGCAGTCGACTAGTAATGATCACGTGCTCACACAAGTACAGAGTGGCAGCTGGAATGGAGTGTGAGACTGGGAGATTTCTGAAAAGGAAGGAGTCCCACTGTTGCATTAGTAAGGGCAGGTGCTTACCCATGCTTCTAGGACAGTAGCCCCTGGAGAATACGGACTTGGGCTTAGAACATGGACTCAAGAACACAAGCTTATTGGTCACTCCTTGACTGTCCACGTGGATGTGCTTTGCTGCCTATGTGACACTCAGAAATAGTCCCGTCCCAGGCCAGCTCACCCCAATAGAAACTCTAGCATGAATCTCCTCCTTGATGAGCTCCCAGACCCCTGGCCTTGCTAGGATATCTCTGTGGCCAGAATCCACGTGCTGCAAGGTCCCTCCCTTTTGTCTCTAGGAAACATGCATTCTTCCTTCATGTGGGCCTGTCGAAGGTGATGTTCCTCAAACTCTAATGTGTGTACTCCTGGTCTGGGCATCTCATTAAAATGCAGATCCCACACTTTGGACGAGCCCCCGGGTGGTGCCGATGCTGCCTTTCTAAGAATAGCACACTGAATAAAGAACTAGACTCCAGAAGATCTAGGTTGCTAGATCCACTCTCCTCCCCAGAGGTCCTTTGACCTTTAGGCTTTGGGCACATGGGAAAATGATGGGCAGACAGGTTTCCTTGTGTGTATCCTGCTTGCTTGGTTCTGCCTCTGTGGGACATTCCATTGCCTTCTATATACCAACTAAACAGAAGTAAGAAGAAAAAAGGCTGCTTAAAGCAAGAAGTGAAGTGACTGCAAAGAAAAGAATTTCTGCTCCTGGAAGAACGCAGTTTAGAAGAATGAAAAGACAAGCCACAGACTAAGGGGAAATATTTTCAAATCATATATTTGATAAAGGACTTATATCGAGAATATACAAAGAACTCTCCAAACACAATAATAAGAAAACAAACTACTCAGTTTGTAAAAGGCCTAAAGTTTTGAACAGACACTTTACCAAAGAAGATATACAAATAAGCACATGAAAAGATATTCAGCATCATTAGTCATTAGGGAAAGGCAGATTAAAAGCCGCGAGATACCACTACATACCTCATAGACTGTCACACAAAACAAAACAACAAAACTGATGATGCCAGTTAGTGGCCAAGACACAGAGCAGGATACCAGCCATAGCACTCATCCTTTGCTGGTGGGGATGCAAAGTGTACAGACACTTTGGAAAACAGATGGCCAGTTTCCAATAAAGTTAAATTAAACACTTAACATTCTTATCGTTGTTGTTGTTCAGTCCCCCAGGCGTGTCCGACTCTTTGCGATCCCATGGGCTGCAGCACACCAGGCCTCCCTGTCCCTCATCATCTTCTGGAGCTCGCCCAGGTTCATGCTCATTGCATTGGTGATGCCGTCCAGTCATCTCATCCTGATGCCCTCTTCTCCTTCTGCCCTCGATCTTTCCTAGCATCAGGGAATTTTTCAATGAGTCCTCTTTTCGCATCAGATGACGAAAATACTAGAGCTTCAGCTTCAGCATTATAGTCTTTCCAGTGAATATTCCAGGTTGATCTCCTTGCTATCCAAGGTACTTTCAGGAGTCTTCTCCAGCACCTCAGTTCAAAGGCTTCAATGCTTTGATATTCTGTCTTCTTTACGGTCCAGCTCTCACAATTATACATGGCCACTGGGAAGACCATAGCCTTGACTATACGGACCTTTGTTGGCAGAGATATGACCTAGTAATTCCATCCCTAGGTATGCACCCAAGTAAAATGAAATCTACATGCATCCAAAAACCTATACGGGATGGAGTTCTCTGGCGGCCTAGTGGTTAGGATTTGGCACTCTCATTGTTGTGGCCTAGGTTCAAGTCCCTCAGGGAACTGAGATCCCGCAAGCTGCATGGTGTCAGTCAGTCAGTTCAGTCGCTCAGTTGTATCCACAAATAAAAGAAAAAAACAAACACAATGCCTGTGCAAGAATACTTAACAGTGACTTTATTTGTAATCATTTAAAACTGGAAACAGAAACTTCCCTGATGGTTAAGATTCCATGCTTCCAACACCGGGGATATGGGTTCAATCCCTGCTCCCAGAACTATCAATAAGATCCCACAAGACTACATGGCACAAAAAAAAAAAAAAAAAAAAAAAAACAAGCTGGAAACAACCCAAACAGCTTCACTTTAGGGAATGAGTAAACAATTGCTGTGCATCCATGCAATGGACTCTTGCTGCTGCTACTGCTAAGTCACTTCAGTCGTGTCTGACTCTGTGTGATCCCATAGACGGTGGCCCACCAGGCTCCCCCATCCCTGGGATTCTCCAGGCAAGAACACTGGAGTGGGTTGCCATTTCCTTCTCTTATTCGACAATAAAAAGAAAAGTGTTGACACAACAATGTGAACAAAAAGCGTTATGCTAAATGAGAAAAGCCACACTTGAAAGGCTACCTACTGTATAAGTCCATCTATAAGACATTATAGAAAAGACAAAACTGTAGGGACAGAAAACAAACAAGGGGTTGCCAGAGGCTGGGATGGGATAAGGGGTTCAGCACAAAGGGGCACAAATGAACTTAAGGCGGCAATGAAACTCTTGTATCTTGATTGCAGTAGTGATTACATGACTATATGTGTTCTTAGTCGTGTCCAGGACTCTGCAACCCCATGGACTGTATAGCCCATCAGGCTCCTCTATCCATGGGGATTCTCAAGGCAAGAACAGGGGAGTGGGTTGCCATGGCCTCCTCCAGAGGCTCTTCCCAAACTAGGGATTGAACCCAGGTCTCCTTCATTGCAGGTGGATTCTTTACTGCCTGAGCCACCATGGAAACCCAAGAATACTGGAGTGGGTAGCCTATCCCTTTCCCAGGGAATTTTCCTGATCCAGGAATTGAACCAGAGTCTCCTGCCTTGCAGGTGGATTCTTTACCAGCTGAGCTACCAGGAAAGAGGGTGGATATTGCTGCATGTGAATTACACCTTTTTTTCCAAGTGAAAAGAATTACATTTTTAAAATAGCACTCCATCGGGCTTCCCTGGTGGCTCAGGGGTAAAGAATCCGCCTACCCGTGCAGGAGACACAGGTTCTATCCCTGATCCAGGAAGATCCATGAAGACCCCCACATGCCATGGAGCAACTAAGCCCATGCGCCACAGCTACTGAGTACACCCTAGAGAGTAGCTCCAGCTCTCCACACCTAGAGAAGAGCCCGCACAGCAGCAAAGACCCAGCACAGCCATAAATAAATAAATAAAAACATAGCGCCCCATCAACCTCATAGACTCAGCACATTTTTTAAGGATTTTATCAGGCATCGTCCAATGTATAGCATGTTGCCTTCATCAAGCGTCCCTGGTGACTACTGGAAACTGTGACTACTAGAACCTCAGCTCAGCCTGTGGAATGGCTGTGGGGAAAAGCAGGCTCCTCTCACTCACTTGCTGCTCAAGGTCATGATTGCAGCTCACCTGCAGTGATGAAACAGTGGCCACGACTATGTTGACCCAGAGCCCATAGAAAGGCCAGCACAGAGGGAGGTCAGTGCCCAGTCCTACCTGTATTGTCATTGACTCCCCAAATATGGGTGCCACAAATATGAGGAGCAGAGCTGTGAGTAGAGAGAACACATACTGACTACCCCCACCAGAGGCCCGGCTTCCCCAATCTGTCCCCTGAGTCACTTCTTCCAGGTCTGAGATATACGTGCACTTTTCCTTGTTGTTTGCTCACCCAGTCATGTCCGACTCTTTGCGACCCCATGGACTGCAGCATGCCAGGCCTCCCTGTCCCTCACCATCTCCCGAAGTTTGCCCAAGTGCATGTCTATTGCTTCGGTGATGCCATCCAGCTATCTCATTTTCTGACTCCCTCTTCTCCTCCGCCCTCAATCTTTCCCAGAATCAGAGACTTTCCCATGAGTCAGCTGTTCACATCAGATGACCAAAATACTGGAGTTTCAGCTTCAGCATCAGTCTTCCTAACAAGTAGGAAGGCTTTTCCTAAGCCTGTGAAAATGTTTGTTTCTTCTACCTCCCCAGATGATAGAATATGAAGGAATGGGGTAATGGCAGCTCCAGGATGCCCCTAGCCAGGCAGTAAGCCTCTCTACCACCTGGGTGTTTGTAGATATGACCCCCACCACCATGCCTGGAATGCCAGTCAGGGCAGCACTGAAAGAGACTTCTCCTCCCATGGGCCTTCCTACAGGAAACTGCAGAAGGCAATCCAGAGGGGCAAAAAGTGGGGGAGAGAGGACAACACAAAACAGAGAGGGTGATGGACACCAGAAGAAGGCTGTATGTAGCTAAGGCAGAGAGGTGGACACCTGGCAGAAGGTGCTCAGGAGAGGGAGGGAGAGAATGTACGAGAGCCAAGTCACTTACTACCACCTGGACCACCTCTACCCACTACACTATTCCATCTCCTCTGTCTTTGTTGCCTGGGCCCCATTCCTTCTCCCATGAAGTCCTCATTCTCTCACATCTGCTTCTTTGCTGTATTGCTGTGCTTTCTGCCTCTTGGTCTCCTCCAACAGATGCAAAATGCAGACCTCTCCAGGATTGTGCATACACACACACACACTCAGGTCACCCCAAAATGGAAAGGGACTCTTGAGATAACAGGAACAGGACAGTCCCCTCCCGTCCTGTCTTTTCAGTCTCTTTGGAACATGTGGTTATATATTCGTGCTTTCATGTCCCCCAATTTATTCATTTGGCTGTGCCAGGTCTTAGTTATGGCATTTGGAGGAGGAAACGGTAACCCTCTCCAGTAATCTTGTTTACGAAATCCCATGGACAGAGGAGCCTAGCAGGCTAAAGTCCAAAGAGCCACAAAGAGTCGGACAGGACTGAGTGACTGAGTACACAGCACGCTGGGATCTCTAGTTGCGGCATGTAGGATCTAGTTCCCTGATCAGAGATCAAACCCAAAGCCCCTTGCATTGGGAGCTCCAGGTCTTAGCCATAATACAATTCCCCAAACAACTCTTAACTGGTCTCCATCTTTCCACTGTCCCAATATCAAAACCTCTGGCTTGGAGCCTGGAGGTTTCCTTAAATGGCAGGACTCGGGAAGGGACTGAGGATTTGGGAGGGAACATATATGTGCAGCTTTGTCTGCCTCTGGATGTGTCTGTGTGTCTCAGAGGAAGAGGGGAATTTCTGTGGAGCGACACCCCGCCAGCCCCCAAGAAACTTGTGAGCATGTAGGCCAGCTCCCTCCCCATGACCACTGCCTTCTCTTCCTGCACTTCAGTCCCTTTGTTGCCACCCCTAGAGTGTTCTTTGCTCAGATCTTCCCAGATGCTTCCTTCTTGTTATTTGGGTTTCAGCTTACCGTCATCTCCTCCAGGCTCTTCCCCAAAGCCACACACACACATACACACACACACACACACACACACACACACACACACACACACACACACACACACACACACACACACACCCCCCTCTGTATCATAACCTTTTTTGCATTTTCTTCAAAGTAATCACTTCTATCTGATCTTAACTTAGTTATTAACTTGTTTACTTAGCAACTTCCCCAGAATGTAAGCTCCTTAAGGGCAAGGTCCTTGTCTTTTTCATCTCTGTATCCTCAGATCCTAGAAGAGTGCCTAGCTCATAGAAGGCACTCAATGAACAGATGTAGAAATGAATTAAACACAGAGATGCGTGGCTGCTCAGTAAAGGACATTTATTGCTGACTGATTGCCCTTTGTGTTCTTCACTTGCCCAAGTCCCAGCTGTATCTGGCTCTACCTGTCCTTTTCCCAACCTGCAGCTTCCTGCTCCAACACCTGAAACTCTCCCACCACCATACTACCCAATATCCCTCGGAAGCTACGAGCATCAACACATTCAGGCCTTGAATCTGCGCTCCAAGCCCCAGTTCCCAGCAGAGCTGACCCCTGCCCTCAAAAGATACCTTTTCAACCAGCTCTGCTCCCCTAATAGAGTTGCATTTAAAAACCACTCCTCCTTTAAAAACGTGGTCCCCCAAAAAGCCTCAACACAGTTCCACCAACATTTATTGGTGGTGATGACTCAGTGGGTAAAGAATCCATCTGCAATGCAGGAGACTTAGGAGACACAGGTTCAACCCCTGGGTTGGGAAGATCCCCTGGAGAAGAAAATGACAACCCACTCCAGTATTCTAGCCTGGAAAATCCCATGGACAGAGCAGCCTGGCAGTCTACAGTGAGTTGCAAAAAGTCAGATACGACTAAGTGACTAAGCATGGCATGGCATCTCATATGCCAGGCACTGTGCTGGGTCAATCTCCAAAGTCATGGACAAGCCAAATGCCAGTACCTTTCTCCCTCTGGATCCCTCAGAGTCCTTGTGCTCCCTTGTGAAGGGCATGGCAGTTTCTGTCCCAGGCAAGTTGCCATGCGTGAGCTGAAGGGAAGGCGTGATGCCACTTGCCCACAATTGTCTGCTCTGCTCTGTGTGTCCCTCACCTCCTCTGGCATCATGCCAGTTTCTCATCTTTAAGCAGATGCTCTGGGTGGGGTTAGGCAGCAACACTGGGTCTCTTTTCTTTCCCACTACTTGGCCCAGTGTTTCTGTGAAAGGATCATGATGAAGGCAAGAAAGCCCTAGAGGCTTTCTTAGTTGGCTCGAGAGCCACAGCTGAAGCTCACTCAAACCTGGGGCCCAGAGCCAGTCTGAAGCCTGAAGCTGAGGCTGGATGGCTGCTTATGGTTCAGGCTGGATGATCTGCAGGTAGGGATTATGAGGGCCAAGCTCTGGGCAAGGAAAAGGGCCTACAAACTTCAGGAGGCCTCAGACCCCAGCTACTGGCCATCTTCAGTCCTTCAGACTCCTCTGCAAGGCTACTTGGTGTCTCCAGCCTCCAAGAGACCCAGAACCCAGGCCTCTCTTATCCCCAGCTCTGGCCTCTGGCTGCCAAGCCACACCCAGCACATGTGCCTCTGGAGCTCAGACCTACTGTCTTTTTGAGGAGACTAATGGGAAAAATGAGGGGTGAGGGAAGAAATAGAGCACTCAGTTATCTGGCAAGGAGGCAAAACCATACACACCATGTTCCGAAAAATCACCCTCCTTAATACATATGCAGACATATGCACACACACATATTCTCTGAGACATACTCTGGATTCTTCTAGAAGAGAGGAAGTGGCTCAAGAGGATACAGGAGGCACCCCAGGAATGGAGTCTAATACTTCCCAGACTCAAAAGACAGGACAGTGATTGTTATAGCACCAAGCAGGGTTCCTACTGGTCTCTTGGGCCCAGATCACCATCTGGACTTATCCCTGCTATTGGCTATTTGATCCTAGGACTTTATCTCAAATGCAGCCCTCTTTTAACTGCATTGACCTAGAATCCTCTTCTTTGGCTGTGAGCATAGCAGGGATACTCACTAGCCAGAGGCTCACCACCTGCTGTCCGCTCTGCACTAAGCCTCTGCCTCCACTGGCAACCCACTCAAGCCATCTTCATTCTCCCTCCTGCGTGGGCTCAGACGGCCCTGTTTTCATTGGCTGCCCAGTCTTGAAGCTCGGCCCCTACTGGTTGCCACTGAGGTAGCGTTTCCACTGACAGCGAATCCAGTGCATGGATGGGCTTTGTTCTCCCTGTGCCAGGCTGCCAGCTGTCCTGACTTGTGCTGCTCCCCCCTCCACACCACCATGCATTAGGGTGGGGGGGCATCGGGGGTGCCTGAAGATGGCCCAACAGCCTCCAGGAGTCTCTGGTGCTGACGAAGGTGCTTCCTCCTTTCATGTTCCCCTGTGACTTCACACACCAACTGGGCAGGGAAGGCTCCAGGAAGCCCCTTCAGCCAGCCTGAAAAAGAAGACACAAGGGCCTAAGTGGGGCCAGGGTAGAGGGCAGGTCAGGGGGAGAGGGGGGGCGGGGGAAGGGAGGCCCAGTGGGGTCTAACGCCTGAGGGCCATGGCAGGTGTGGGAATTAGTGGAAAAGCCTTGGAGCATTGGTAAAAAGGCCATTAGAGGTGGACGTGACAGCAGCATCAGAGAGAGGTGGGGTCCCTCCCATGAAGCCCTGCGCTGACTGCTCATCTCACTCAGAGTGACAGCCAGAGTTTTTACAGAAACCTATGAGGACCCTCGTGACCTAATCCCAGTTACCCCCATGACCTCATCTGCTTCTCTTCTTTCCTCACTCCCTCTTGTCACACTGGCTTTCTTACTCCTGCCTCTTGGGACACTTTCACACCAGACACCATGTGCCTAAATTCTTCCACCAAGTCACTATCCACAGGGTGCCTGTGAGATCTGCCTTACCCTCTCTACTTATTGTTTGTTTGTTTATTTATTTGGCTGCAGGGGGTCTTAGTTGCAGCATGAGAACTCTTAGTTCCAGCATATGGGATCCAGTTCCCTGACCAGGGATTGAACCCAGGCCCCCTGCACTGAGAGTGCAGCATCTTAACCACCAGTCTACCAGGGAAGTCCCTTGACCTCCCTGTTTAAACGTGTAACCCTACCCAACCTGGAAGCTCCTAACCTCCTTGACTCTGCTTCACCTTTGATTTTCCACAGCACTTATCACCTTATTTATCTTGTTTGTTCTTTATTGTTTTACCTCTACTTGAACGTATAGCATAGCAGGGCAAGAATATCTGCATGTCTTGTACACAGTGCTGAGAACAGTGAGTGGTATCTCATAAATGCTGAATAAATATTTATTGAATGAATGAATAAAAGAATCTCTCACCTTCAGGGTTCTTGTGTAGGTGCTTGGGGGGAGCCCTGAATTCCACATTTCGTCCCTCTGTCTTGGTGGGTGTGGAAGGCTCCGAACAGAGTTCCTGGGAACAGTCTGGTTGGGATAGGTGATATCACAGTGAGATCCAGGCTCTTTTTAGCTTCTCGCCCATAATCCTCGAAGACTCCCTTCTCCTTACCTCCTCCCCTCTGGGGGACACTCACCACAGTCCTCATAGACGGTGTCTGCAGAGCAGGGAAGGGGGCCTGGGGTAGGGAAGGCACCCAGCCAGCGCTGCATGTCTGATCTGGTGGGAACATAGGGAAGGGAAGAGGTCACCTCTGGGGAACATAGGGAAGGGTCCTGGCGGCTGGACCACTCCTCTGTCTGGCGCAGGATATTCTGGGGACAAAGTTCATCCTCCTGGGGGTTAGGCAGGGGCTTTGGAGGAAAGACTTTGCAGGGAGGGTGGTGGACTCTGAGAGGTCAGGTAAGGGTCAGGAGTGGGTCCCCCAGGGTGTTTTCTTTTTCGATGGCACCTGCTGGATCTTAGTTCCCTGACCAGAGACTGAACCTGTGCCCCCTGCAGTGGAAGCATGGAGTTTCAACCACTGGACCACCAGCGAAACATACACACACACACACACCCTGCCCAGGGTGTTTTCTGAAGGAGACACAACTCACAGGGATGAAGCTTGGAGTAGCCGGTGTGTGGGGCGGCCCTGGTGGTTGCTGAGAAGAGAGAGGCGGAACGTAGGGGGGCCAGATGGGTCTGGGACCTGCTGGGCCTGAACCAGGGAGCGATGGGCATAATCCAGAACCTGTAGCCGCTGCCCACTGCCCAGCAAAGAGGAGGTTCAGAGGGAGAGCAGAGGTCCGGCTGGACTCCTCCTCCCCACCCCTGCCTGGGCTCCCTCCCTCCCTGGGACCCACCTCTTGGGCTGAGTGATGAGCAGCAGGTCACTGAAGAGCAGCAGGCAGAGGGGGGTGAAGCGGGGGCGTGAGGCAAAGAGCACGCCTCCCCTCCTGCACCCCAGCTCTGTCAGTTCCCCCTGCAACTCCAGGCGTCTGGACCAGGAGACCAGGGGCAGGGCCTGTGAGGAAGCAGGGAGGAGATTCTGACCTCACAGCACCATGGGGAAAGGGAAGCCCAGAGCCTGGGCAGGGGCTAACCTTGACTTTGTGGAAGCGCAGCCTCTGCGTGAGCCGGATCAGCTCCTCTGTCTGTTTCATGCGTCCAACCTCGGCACTGCATCGCTCAATGATCTAGGTAAGGGAAGCCGAATCACCCAC
Source organism: Capra hircus (assembly GCF_001704415.2). Classification (NCBI taxonomy): domain Eukaryota; kingdom Metazoa; phylum Chordata; class Mammalia; order Artiodactyla; family Bovidae; genus Capra; species Capra hircus. The sequence continues at coordinate 27,670,084 of NC_030826.1, read as the reverse complement.
CCTTCCCACCCCATCCACCCATCCCTCCCTCCCACCTCCTCACCTCCCCTAGCCCCAGCATCCCCCTCCCACCTTACTGACAGCACCCAGGGCCTTCTGGGCATTCTCCTGGCGGCTGGACCCCTCCTCTGTCTGGCGCAGGATATTCTGGGGACAAAGTTCAGTTCAGTTCAGTCGCTCAGTCATGCCCGACTCTTTGCGACCCCATGAACCACAGCATGCCAGGCCTCCCTGTCCATACCAACTCCTGGGGTCCACCCAAACCCATGTCCATTGAGTCAGTGATGCCATCCAACCATCTCACCCTCTGTTGGGAACAAAGAGGAAGGGTAATTGGACCCCTGCTCTGCAGCCCTGGGATTCAGAGGGGTTACAACTCAGAGGACCCCACTTGGCTTGGTATTTTGGGGTTCACAGGGCTGGGACACTAGCCTCGCCACTCACTGTCTGCATAACCCTGAGCAACTCACATTACCTCTCCTCTCTTAGTTTCCCCATCTGTAAAAGGGGAATAATTTCTACCGACCAAATCAATAGCATTGTGAGAATTCAATAAGGAAATCTATATAAAGTACTTAGCATAGTCTTTGGGACATAGTAAATGCTGAAAAGAAGGTTGCTATTATTTTAATAATTTTAATCACAACTATTATTATATTAAAGGGCTTCCTGATAGCTCAGTTGGTAAAGAATCTGATTGCAATATGGGAGACCTGGGTTAGGAAGATCCCCTGAAGAAGGGAAAGACTTCCCACTCCAGTATTCGGGCCTGTGTCCCAGAGTTGGACACGACTGAGTGACAAAAAAATAATTAGTAGAAGCAACATAGCATGGAGTTAAGAGTACCTGGATTTGAAGTTTGTCTCCGTCAATTATTGAATATTATCTGTATGACCTCAAAGTTATTTAACCTCTTTGAGCCTCAGTTTCCTATCTATAAAGTGGGATCAATAATAGTTCCTATCCTCACACAATCATTAGTAAGGTTAAATGGGTGTGTAGCACTTAGAACATCTAGAAAAGACACTCAAGAGTTGCTTAGCTATTATGACTAGAGCCATCCTCTTGATCATAATTATGCTGTTGTTGTCTACACTGGGGACATATAAGGTGGTGAGTGTGAGCTCAGTCATGTCCGACTCTTTGCAACCCCATGGACTGTGGCCCACCAGGCTCCTCTGTCCATGGGATTATCCTAGCAAGAATACTGGAGTGGGTTGCCATTTCCTCCTCCAGGGGATCTTCCTGACCCAGGGATTAAACCCATGTCTCCTGCATTGGCAGGGGGATTGCTTACCACTGAGCCAGCAGGGCAGCTCCTATATAAAGCTGAATAAGACATTAAGACACTGGAAACATAATTGAGGACTCTTCACCTTGAGATCCTCACACTGGGTGACTTGGTTCAGGGAGAATTTTCTTCTCTACAGTAGAAGAGTGTTTCTCACCACTTTTTTCAGTATCACCCCTCTAAGGAGCCTATTTAGACACTGCCCCCCCCCCACCACCATGAAATTTTAATACCATTGATACACTGTATATCTATTTAGGTACTCTGGCCTTCTGGAGTACCACAACCAGTGGAATATTTAAGATGTTTTTACCCCTCAAAGGAGGAGTTTCTGCCTCCTTGGAGATGATATCATCTCCACTGGGAAGGCATACAGTCAAAGATATGGCCCGAGAAGACCTCAAAAACCACTCACCACATTCACCCTGAAACCTGGAGAGAGAAAAGGGAGCTTGCCCAGAGTGGCTCAGCCAGTTAGCAGCAGAGCTAAGACCAGAACTCAGGTCTCTAGCCAGAGGCTCTTCTGCACCAGACCGCTTCTTGAAACGTTTGGGTAACTCCAGGTAGGGCTTGGGGGTGGGGGTGTCCTAGATGGAGGGCCCCCGATTTTGAGTCCTAACTTAGGGGTTTGCTGTGTTTCTGGTGGGGCGGGAAATGGCGATGGCGGAGCAGGAGGCCCCTGAGGAGAGTTTCCCATCAGGGCTGGTGGGACCGAAAAGGGCCCAGGCCAGGACGCGGTACCTGCAGCAGCATGCGGAGCCGCGTGATGCGCTGAAAGGGCAGGAGCAGGAAGGAGGGCAGCGGGAGGCGCTGGCACTTGGGAAGGCTCTGCAGCCGCCGCAGCTCCGCGGAGAAGCGAACGTTTGTGTCCCTACGGAGGCAGGCGCAGGCTGGCGTCTGGCTGGAGGCCCTAATCACCCGCGACCTGCCCGGGCCTGGATTGGACCCTGCCCCTGTACCCCGGCTCCCTCCCGCAGGGTGACCCTTCCTCTACTACACTCACATCAGGCGGCTGTAGGTCTCCTCCTGATACTGCTGGTTCCGCACATAGTCCACGTACACGGAGAAAGGCCCCACGGCATGCGCGTGCACCACGTCGCACAGGTCACGGATGTGGGGGGAAGCGCGCACCCTGGACAGTAACTTCCCCAGAAAACTGCGGGAGTGGGGAACACGCACTGGAGGCGGGGCAGAGAGCCTGGGGTGCCGCCTCCCGCGCCCCTGACTTCTGGAGGGAAGAGCTGGGCCCGGGAGGGGAGGCCTCGGAGACAGAGCTGAGAAGCCGTGCTTTCCCCCGACACCAGGCTTGCCCAGCAGAAAGGTGGGGACCCCACTGACCGCTCACTGACTCCCTGGACTCGCTGCACGTTGGAGAAGAGGGTGTGGTGATCCCGGGGGGTGAGTGTGTCCCGGAGCGCCTGGCTCAGCACGAAGGTGTCTGTCAGCAGCCGCAGGGAGCGCAGGTATGAGGCCTCCGAAGTCACCACCTCGAACAGGCTCTAAGGAGGATGCGCAGGCCGAGAATGGAAAGCCCAGCTCCCAACCTGGGCCTGGGGCCCAAGCTCCTCCCCTTGGTGCCCAGCACCCGAGCCCAGGAACGCCCACCTCCTGCATCCGCCGCTCCTGGGCACTCAGGGTGTCCAGGAGGCCGCTGGCTCGCACAGCCGGAAGCTCCTGCCACAGCGTGTTCCGAGGGCCCGGCGGACGGGCGAAGGTGGGAGCTTCCCCAGCGTTTCCTGAAGCGGGACTCCCGTCCTCACCGACCCCCCACAGCTCCTCTGACAGCACGGCTGCGCGGTAGGTCTGGTAAAGCGGTTCTGGAGAGCAGACGAGGCATGTCAGGGAAGTCCTGTGCCCCGCCTAGCGGGTCCCAGCAGGCACCCCGGGGTCCAGCAGCCCTCACCATCCTGCAGGGGCAGCTCCCAGTTCTGCTCCTTCAGCTCCTCCAGCTCCTCTTCCTCCCTGCGGAAAGAGAAAGGGATGGAGTTCCTCAAAATGCAACTATTCACATGATACTGTGCAGGGGTACACAAACGACGTCCAGGTCGTATGCAGGGACCCTAGCCAAACCCCAGCTCGTTTCATGTGCCTGTGGTATGTGAGGCCCTAAGTGGGCCCTGTGCGTTCCTGTTATCTCAACCTTTGGGCACTGTACACTTCGAGCCTCCATCTCCAGGGCTTTCATGGAAGGACCACTGTCTGGAATGTCCTGTATGTGCCTCAGTGCAACTCAGCTCCAGCTGTCACGCCTCCCCCCACTCTGTTCTGGTCATCAGCACCACCGCACACCCATTCACCCACAGTGAAAACCCAGGAGACTAAACTCCAGTAAATGCTGAATAAATGGATGGTCTCAGATTAACTCTGATGATGGTGGTAAAAGAACTGATGGGCCCAGGTAACACAGGAGAAATCTTCCTGCTTGCCACATGGATTTGTGGACAATAATTTCAATAGGGGCTCAAAGTGGGGCAACTTAAATGACTTAGTATGGGCCTGACTCTTCACCAGTATCAGACCCCAGCAACTTATTAAGTATTTGGTATGTTTACCCCAATTTCACAGGTGAGGAGGCTGAGACCCAGAAAGGTTAAGTGAATGTTTGAGGTCACGTAGCTGATAAGGGACAAAGCTGGGGTTAGAAACTGGGGCTGCTTGTCCTTAGAGGCCCAGCCCTTCTTCACTCCATGCTCGGGGTGGGATTTAGGTGGACCCAAAGTTTAGTCCGGGCTTCCCAGGTGGCACTAGTGGTAAAGAACTGCATGCAAATGCAGGAGACTTAAAGAGACTTAGGTTCATCCCTGGGTCGGGAAAGCCCCCTGGAGGAGGGCGTGGCAACCCACTCCAGTATTCTTGCCTGGAGACTCCCATGGAGAGAGGAGCCTGGCAGGCTTCTGGGTTACAGTAGTCAGACATGACCAAAGTGACTTAGCACACACACACACACACACACACACACACACACACACACACAGTTTAGTCTGTTTTCAGGAAGGAGTATCTACGTGTTCAGTACCTGCCCTCCGTGGTGGCTGGAGAATCATTCTGAGGAGCACCATCAGGACTGTCCCCTAAGAGAGAACCCAGAGTGAAGAATCATCAGCCCAGGACTCCCGACCCCAGCCCAGCAAAGACTGTTACTATAGAAACTACAACTGTCAGCCCCGGAGCAGCAGCTGGTGGAGGAACAAGAAGCCCAGGGCTTGTCGGGGGTTGTAGTGAGTTGGTGTTTAGAACGGTACACCTCCACCCAGTCTCTTCCCAGCCCTGAGGCCCATCCCTCCGGTCCTGTACCTCTTTGGATTCCATCTTCAGAGGGCGAATCGAGATCAGGCTGTGGGGGCTCCCCAGAGACGGTGATGTCCTGTCTGACCCGAGTTGGTTTAGGGGGTTTGAGGGGTGGCAGGAGTTTGTGCTCAGCAGTGGAGCGATAGGATGTGAGGACGACTGGGGGGTGGCTGAGGCTTGAAGGGCTGGGGCGGGAGCGGGAGGCCCGCAGTGGGGAGGCCCGGCACGGGACCCTGGGGCCATCCTCATAGCCCCCCACAGGCACCCATCGGAGCTCCAGGCCAGGCCGGCCCACGTGGCAGACACAGGGGCAGCAGGGAGGGCAGGCCAGCCCAGCACCTGTGGGAGACAGGGGCCTCCTTAGGACAGTCCCCCTCCCCAGGCCTCCTCCCTCCCCTTAACCTGCACGGCAGCAGGAACTGGAGGTCAGTGCTAGGCATCTCTCACCTCCAGGCTCTCTTCAAAGCCCCAGAAGTATTAAAACCAGATTTTTGAAGTATGGAATCCATTTTTAAAAAGAAGCCTCTTAAAGTACCCAATCTAAGGGACTTGCCTGGCAGTTTAGTGTTAGGACTCTGCACTTCCAATGCAGGAGGCATGGGTTCGATCCCTGGTTACACCCCTGGGGTGTAACCCCACCCCTCCAAAAAAAATCGTAAAGCCCTGAGAACGAAAAAGAGGAGCTGGATTGAACCCAGCCCAGATTACCTGGAGTGCCGTTCTCCTGAGACCCGCTCCCAGTGAGGTTGCCCTGGGGAGTCTCTCTCTCCCCATTCGCATCCACTCTCCCTGGGGGACTTGGCTCCAGGGTGTCTGCAGCCTGGACTCTGCCTTCAGTCCCCCATTCGAACTTGCCAGCCAGTCTGCGCACAGTGCCTGGGGCCGAGGCAGAGCCATCCTGGTCGGGGACCTGGGTCGTGGGGAGCAGGGGCAGAGCCATGCGGGGTGACCCAGAGGGTTTGGGTGGGGGGACTGGAGACCGGGGAGCAGGCTCTGGAGAGATGGAGCGCCGGGACACTGGGCTGGGAGTGTTGGAAGACGAGTCTGGAAAAGTCTGGGAGTCGAGGCTGGCTTTAGAAGCTGATGGGGGCAGAAGGGCGGGGGGCTTGAGAGATGGGGCCGGGGGCTCCCAGAACATGGGGGTGCACATGGGGGTTGGTGCCTCATTGGCAGTGAGGGGAGATTCTTGTGGAGAGGAGCCGTTGTGGTGGGGCCCTGGGGACTGGGTAGCCCGGGCGCGAGAAGGGGGGCGGGGGCGGATGATCCGAGGGGGCTTCTGGGTGGGGGGTGTTGCTTCCGGAAGAGACTGGGCTGACATCTTCCTCTGAGCTCTTCCAAGGAGTGGGGTACACTGCTGGAGTCATCCCCTGAGGAAGAGGGGGCAGAAAGAGAGACCCTTAGTGCCCTTTGCGCCCCCCACGCTCCTTCGAGTAGACAGAGACCTTTGAGCAGAAATGTCTGCAGGCAAATGAGCCGAGATTTTAGGCTCAGGAGTAGAGGTGGGGGCACTTCCTCTCTTCCCTTCCTATTTCCACTGTCTTCTCTTGTTACCTCTCAATTCTTATTCCATTTCCTGAGAACTCTGAAACCCCGCCCCCTCACCCCCCAGCCTCCATCTCGCTCCATCTTTTGACCTCTGCTGTCACAGTCAGGCCAGAGGAGACAGAAGCCAGAGAGGGGGCACCTGGATCGAGACCCAAGTTGGGAGAGGAGCACAAGAGGACTGGATCAGCAAGGGAAATAAGGCATGCAGCCAAGTGTCTACCTGAGGAATTGTGTTCCGTGTCGGTAGTATGTGTTGTGAACGTTTGTGTGTGTGTGTCCACGCATGGACATGGCGTGTATGCGCTGCTGCTGCTGCTATTAATATATGAACCAGGTGTTGGATGCTGTGTTTCAGGAGCGTATCTATTGGGACTTCCCTGACCATCCGGTGTCTAACACTCCACACTCCCAGTACAGGGGGCCCCTATTCGATACCTGATCAGGAAATTAGATCCTGCATGCCTCAGCTAAGAGTTGCAACTTAAGACCTTGATCTGGCCCAAATAAATATTTGGAAAAAAAAAAAAAAGGTGTATCTATCGTATGCGGTACAAACTGGGAGTGCGGGGTACACAATGTATGGGGTGAGTGAGATGGGGGTGTTGGGTATGTGTTCTGTTCTTTCTCTGTGGAGCATATGTTCTGTGTGTGCCTGGGCCGCATCACAGCTTCCCTGCTCCTGCGGGCCCTCCGCCCCCCATTTCCCAGTTCCTCTCTCCGGACTCTCCCTTTCCGGATTATTTTTAGTCTCCTTTTCCTGCCATGAAGATTCCTGGAGCCTCTGACCCCAGGAGACCAGGAGGCCCCGGGCATGGTCTCTCCTGCCCCATCCTCATCCCTGTCTGCCTCCTTGCTCCCCACCTGGTCCAGGAGAGAGGCCCCAGTGGGTAGAAGCCTGGATCCTGCCAGGATGCCCAGAGTGTGATGAGGAAGGAGATCAGATCAGACTGAAGGTGAGGACCAGTTGGGCAAGATGCTGGGGCATGGGCTTGCTTCCTCCTGTAAGCCTGAGAAGGCTGAAGGGTCAGAGCGGGAAGACCTGCGCCCCCAAATTCTCTTGTGGAGTCAGCAGGAGAGTCAGGTCCCTCTAAGCCCCAGATCGGTTTCTGAGAAATGATGCGGGGTGGGGGCTGCGGGCTGTAGACCGCGAGTCTCGCAGCTCAATGGCCTCTGTGTTCTGGCAGGAAGCTCCTTAGGTGACCCAGGCAGTAGCCTCGCCAGCTGGCCAGCTCCTCCCCAGCCTTGCCCCCTCCGGGATCCCTGCCCCCCTCAGGTATCTGCCCTTACTTCCTTCCCCCACCCCCCACTCAGGCCTCTCTCAGGGACCCAGGTACTCGGCCCAAGCACTCACCCTCAAGTCCTCTCCACTCTCGGTCACCTCCCGGGGCTGAGTGAGTAGGAGCAGGAAACAGGAATCGGATCCTCCTCCCAACCGGACACCCCCCCCCCAACCACACCACACTCCACATGCGCACACTGGGGCTCTGGAAGATGTGAGGGACCCCGAATGCCAGGTTTCCAAGGATAACAGAGTCTGCGGAAAGGATGAACCTCAGGCATGGAGAGTGGACTGTTGTGTACGCACATGTTCTGTCCTGGGTTCACATTGCTGCATGGACAGGGGGATCGTGGGGGCCCAGGCTGGACAGGGGTGGGGTCAGGATGGGGTGACCGTGGCCCTGGCTGGGCTTGAGGTAGAGCATGGGCTCCAGACACCCCTGGGTTGCTGTGGTGTGGTGTGTGTGTCCCTTGACAGCGTGTCTGACCATCTCTCCCACACCTTACGAGACGGCCCATCCCTTCAGTATCCAGCCTGTCTCCTCGGTGTGAGCCAGCCCATCATTTCACACCACAGAACCCCATCCCTACCCCAGTTGCCCCCTCCCTAACTCTGCAGTAGCACTCCCTGAATTTACCTTTATCTCTTTGGAAGCAGTTTCTATTTTCAGCCTGTCCCGCCTGCCCCTTGGAGCAAGGAATGTGAGGCTGGGTCTCTGAGTGTGTCTGTTCCTGTGTTTCTGGGGCGGGAACTGTGGGCCCAGATTCAGATCTCTGCAAAGGAAGCCGGTTCCTCAGCCCCACCCAACCATTGTGTTGGGAGAGTGTGTGTGTGTAAAGGAGGAAGAAGGTGGCACATGCAGTTGTGGGAATTAGTGGGGAGGCCTTGGTACTCCCCAGGTGGGTATGCCCTTGGCTGAGCCCCCTGCCTGCTCCCCATTCTCAGTCCCTGTCTCTCAAGATCCCAGCCCCATGACTCTCCAGGTCCCATTGGGAGGTTTTGATGTTGATTGGCTGGGAGTCAGTACCCCTGGGAGGGTGGGCGGGGGTGGAGGAGATCCCCTCTCACCTGTAATTTGCTTTGTGATTAAAGAGTTCCCAGGGCTCTGTGTGTGTCATAAGAACAGCAGAGGGGGTGGAATGAGCCACATCCCATCCTGGGAAGACGGGGAGTGGGAGGAAGAGGCAGGGGGGGCAGTGAGGAACTCTGGCGGTCTTTGCCCACACCCAAGTGCCTGCTTATGCCACACACACACACACAAACCCAGGGCCAGACATTCAACCTCCCAACACACACACACGCACACACCAGGACCAGACATCCAATCTCCCAGCCCTCACCTCTAGATGCTTGCCGGGTTCCAGGAAGAGGAAACCTCTGTAAGAGTGCCTCAGAGACCCTATCGAGAAAGCTAAATGCACATGTGCAGCCAAACAAATCCTGCTTTTGGTTTTCACTAAAATAGGAATGTCTTTATTAGGTTTGCAACTTCAACATTTAAAGATAACTGAATGGCAGGGGAGGTGTGGATTCCTTGGTAGTCCACTGGTTAGCACTCTGTGCTTTCAGTGCTGGGGCCTGGGTTCAATCCCTGGTTGGGGAACTAAGAGACTGCAAGTTGTATGGCACGGCCAAAAAATAATAACAACTGAGAAATCCCTGGCGGTCCAGTGCCTAACAGTGGTCCAATGGTTGGGGCTCTGTGCTTTCACTGTCGAAGATGCAGTTTCAATCCCCAGTTGGGGAATTAAGTTCCCATAGGCCACCTGTGGGCAGGAATCCCTTAGAAGAAATGGAATAACCATCATGGTCAACAATAGAGTCCAAAATGCAGTACTTGGGTGCAATCTCAAAAACAACAAAATGATCTCTGTTCATTTCCAAGGTGAACCATTCAATATCACGGTAATCCGAGCCTATGCCCCAACCAGTAATGCTGAAGAAGCTGAAGTTGAACGGTTCTATGAAGATCTACAAGACCTTTTAGAACTAACACCCCAAAAAGATGTCCTTTTCATTATAGGAGACTGGAATGCAAAAGTAGGAAGTCAAGAAACACCTGGTTCAGTTCAGTTCAGTCGCTCAGTTGTGTCCGACTCTTTGTGACCTCATGAATCGCAGCACACCAGGCCTCCCTGTACATCACCAACTCCCGGAGTTCACTCAGACTCACGTCCATCGAGTCCGTGATGCCATCCAGCCATCTCATCCTGGGTCGTCCCCTTCTCCTCCTGCCCTCAATCTCTCCCAGCATCAGAGTCTTTTCCAATGAGTCAACTCTTCGCATGAGGTGGCCAAAGTACTGGAGCTTCAGCTTTAGCATCATTCTTTCCAAAGAAATCCCAGGGTTGATCTCCTTCAGAATGGACTGGCTGGATTTCCTTGTAGTCCAAGGGACCCTCAAGAGTCTTCTCCAACACCACAGTTAAAACTGCATCAATTCTTCGGCGCTCAGCCTTCTTCACAGTCCAACTCTCACATCCATACATGACCACAGGAAAAACCATAGCCTTGACCAGGCGGACCTTAGTCGGCAAAGTAATGTCTCTGCTTTTGAATATACTATCTAGGTTGGTCATAACTTTTCTTCCAAGGAGTAAGTGTCTTTTAATTTCATGGCTGCAGTCACCATCTGCAGTGATTTTGGAGCCTCCCAAAATAAAGTCTGACACTGTTTTTCCACTGTTTCCCCATCTATTCCCCATGAAGTGATGGGACCAGATGCCATGATCTTCATTTTCTGAATGTAGAGCTTTAAGCCAGCATTTTCACTCTCCTCTTTTACTTTCATCAAGAGGCTCTTTAGCTCCTCTTCACTTTCTGCCATAAGGGTGGTGTCATCTGCATATCTGAGGTTATTAATATTTCTCCTGGCAATCTTGATTCCAGCTTGTGTTTCTTCCATCCCAGCGTTTCTCATGATGTACTCTGCATATAAGTTAAATAAGCAGGGTGACAATATACAGCCTTGATGTACTCCTTTTCCTATTTGGAACCAGTCTGTTGTTCCATGTCCAGTTCTAACTGTTGCTTCCTGACATGCATACAGATTTCTCAAGAGGCAGCTTAGGTGGTCTCTTTCAGAATTTTTCACAGTTTATTGTGATCCACACAGTCAAAGGCTTTGGCATAGTCAATAAAGCAGAAATAGATGTTTTTCTGGAACTCTCTTGCTTTTCGATGATCCAGCAGATGTTGGTAATTTGATCTCTGGTTCCTCTGCCTTTTCTAAAACCAGCTTGAATATCAGGGAGTTCACAGTTCACGTATTGCTGAAGCCTGGCTTGGAGAATTTTGAGCATTACTTTACTAGCACGTGAGATGAGTGCAATCATGCGATAGTTTGAGCATTCTTTGGCACTGCCTTTCTTTGGAATTGGAATGAAAACTGACCTTTTCCAGTCCTGTGACCACTGCTGAGTTTTCCAAATTTGCTGGCATATTGAGTGCAGCACTTTCACAGCATCATCTTTCAGGATTTGAAACAGCTCAACTGGAATTCCATCACCTGGAGTAACAAGCAAATTTGGCCTTGCAATACGGAATGAATCAGGGCAAAGGCTAATAGAGTTTTGCCAAGAGAACGCACCAGTCATAGCAAACACCCGCTTCCAAGAACACAAGAGAAGACTCTACACATGGACATTACCAGATGGTCAACACCAAAATCAGATTGATTATATTCTTTGCAGCCAAAGATGGAGAAGCTCTACAGAGTCAGCAAAAACAAGACCAGGAGCTGACTGGGGCTCAGATCAAGAGCTCCTTATTGCCAACTTCAGACTTAAATTGAAGAAAGTAGGGAAAACCACTAGACCATTCAGGTATGACCTAAATCAAATCCCTTACAGTGGAAGTGAGAAATAGATTTAAGGGACTAGATCTGATAGACAGAATGCCTGATGAACTATGGACGGAGGTTCGTGACATTGTACAGAAGACAGAAATCAAGACCATCCCCATGGAAAAGAAATGCAAGAAAGCAAAATGGCTGTCTGAGGAGGACTTACAAATAGCTGTGAAAAGAAGAGAAGTGAAAAATAAAGGAGAAAAAGAAAGATATAAGTGTCTGAATGCAGAGTTCCAAAGAATAGCAAGGAGAGATAAGAAAGTCTTCTTCAGTGATCAATGCAAAGAAATAGAGGAAAACAACAGAATGGGAAAGACTAGAGATCTCTTCAAGAAAATCAGAGACACCAAGGGAATATTTCATGCAAAGATGGGCTCGATAAAGGACAGAAATGGTAGGGCCCTAACAGAAACAGAAGATATTAAGAAGAGGTGGCAAGAATACACAGAAGAACTGTACAAAAAAGATCTTCACAACCAAGATAATCATGATGGTGAGATCACTCATCTAGAGCCAGACATCTTAGAAGGTGAAGTCAAGTGGGCCTTAGAAAGCATCACTATGAACAAAGCTAGTGGAGGTGATTCCAGTTGAGCTATTTCAAATCCTGAAAGATGATGCTGTAAAAGTGCTGCACTCAATATGCCAGCAAATTTGGAAAACTCAGCAGTGGCCACAGGACTATAAAAGGTCAGTTTTCATTCCAATCCCAACGAAAGGCAATACCAAAGAATGCTCAAACTACTGCACAATTGCACTCATCTCACACGCTAGTAGAGTAATGCTCAAAATTCTCCAAGCCAGGCTTCAGCAATACGTGAGCCGTGAAATTCCTGATGTTCAAGCTGGTTTTAGAAAAGGCAGAGGAACCAGAGATCAAATTACCAACATCTGCTGGATCATTGAAAAAGCAAGAGAGTTCCAGAAAAACATCTATTTCTGCTTTATTGACTATGCCAAAGCCTTTGACTGTGTGGATCACAATAAACTGTGGAAAATTCTGAAAGAGATGGGCATACCAGACCACCTGACATGCCTCTTGAGAAACCTGTACGCAGGTCAGGAAGCAACAGTTAGCACTGGACATGGAACTGGTTCCAAATAGGAAAAGGAGTACGTCAAGGCTGTATATTGTCACCCTGCTTATTTAACTTATATGCAGAGTACATCATGAGAAACGCTGGGCTGGAGGAAGCACAAGCTGGAATCAAGATTGCCAGGAGAAATATCAATCACCTCAGATATGCAGATGAAACCACCCTTATGGCAGAAAGTGAAGAGAAGCTAAAAAGCCTCTTGATGAAAGTAAAAGAGGAGAGTGAAAACGCTGGCTTAAAGCTCTACATTCAGAAAATGAAGATCATGGCATCCGGTCCCATCACTTCATGGGGAATAGATGGGGAAACAGTGGAAACAGTGGCAGACTTTATTTTGGGGGGCTCTAAAATCACTGCAGATGGTGATTGCAGCCATGAAATTAAAAGACGCTTACTCCTTAGAGGGAAAGTTATGACCAACCTAGATAGCATATTAAAAAGTAGAGACATTACTTTGCCAACAAAGGTCCGTCTAGTCAAGGCTATGGTTTTTCCTGTGGTCATGTAGAGATGTGAGAGTTGGACAGTGAAGAAAGCTGAGCGCCGAAGAATTGCTGCCTTTGAACTGTGGTGTTGGAGAAGATTCTCAAGAGTCCCTTGGACTGCAAGGAGATCCAACCAGTCCATTCTAAAGGAGATCAGTCCTGGGTGTTCATTGAAAGGACTGATGCTAAAGCTGAAACTCCAATACTTTGGCCACCTCATGCAGAGAGTTGACTCATTGGAGAAGACCCTGATGCTAGGAGGAATTGTGGGCAGGAGGAGAAGGGGATGACAGAGGAGGAGATGGCTAGATGGCATCACCTACTCAATGGACATGAATTTGGGTAAACTCTGGGAGTTGATGAAGGACAGGGAGGCCTGGCGTGCTGCGATTCATGGGGTCTCAAAGAGTCATACACGACTGAGCGACTGAACTGAACTGAAGCCACATAGAGAGGGCAAAAGAAAAATAGACAACTAACCCCAAAGCGCTGGTTGTTAGCTACAAGCTTGTTGGCACTTGGTTACCTGAATTGCCGCAGGTCTGTGTGGGGATGTAAGCAGGAAAAGAGGAATTAGGTGGGCTGGGTTATCTGTGGACTTTTACCTGGTCTTCCTGGCTTGCCTAAGCTTATTTCCTTGTTCTCTCTCTATCCTTATCAGAGACCTACCTGGAGGCTTTTCACCTGCCCGCCTGTTGAGGAGAGAGTTCCCCTACTCCTGAAGGCAAGCCAGTGTGTTTTGGGAAACTCAAGTTCCCTGGACCTACAGTGAGGATGTAGCACTCATGACAAACAGGTTTCATTGGGTCCCCTGCTCAAAGCAACCACAAAGATGAAAAGTATGACTTATGCCCCAAAAGTTAAAGTGTTAGTCGCTTAGTCATGTCTGACTCTTTCCAGGCTCCTGTGTCCATGGAATTCTCTAGACAAGAATCCTGGAGTGGGTAGCCATTCCCTTCTCTAGAGGATCTTCCTGACCCAGGAATCAAACCTGGGTTTCCTGCATTGCAGGCAGATTCTTTACCTTCTGAGCCACCAGGGAAACCCTCGTTATGCCCCCATCTCATTCCAAAAAGAAACTGAGTTCTGAAAAATCATACCTTGTCATGTGTGCCACATTATTTTTGCACAAATACATATTATGTATTGTACAAATGTTTTTGCAAAGGCACCAAAGGTTTTAAATATGATGATACATTCTTTCACAACAAGCAAAAATGTTCTATTTTTCCACCTTCCAAAGGTGCCAGCATAGTTTCAATACTGTTTTCTGCCTTCTTCTAGCATTGCTTCATAACTATTTGCCATGTTATTACACAGTCTGTGTAACTGTACTTTTTCCTGGAATGTAATGTTGCACCAACTAGATTTTGCCATCCTGGTAACAACTGTAAAGTCTCCTGGGAAAATCTTCATTCCCCCACCCCACTCCATGTGGTTCCAGTGGGACAGCCAACACCAGCAACCTCCTCCTGGCCACTGGAGTCGGATTCAGTAAATTACAGGATGCCATTCCTCGGACCACAGAGACTGGCCCAGGAATGATCTCCTCACCCATGCTGGGACAGCCTCCTGCCTTGGGTCTCTGGGAAAGAACAGCTTTCTCTTTCTTTCAAGGTCACAAAGCAGGAATAAAATAAATCAGGAGCCATCTGCATCTTGGCCTCCCTTCTCCTGGTCAATAGTGGAAGAAAATGAACCGCACACAGGAGAGAAGCAGACAGAAGCAAGAGATGGAGAGGGCCTGCCAACATCACTTAAGCCCCTTGCACTGCCCAGTTTCCGGAACCACTGAATTCTCTTTTGTGCTTAAGCTAGTTTGAGCTGGGTTTCTGTCACTTACTGCTGAAAGAATCTTAAATGCTTCAATTTATCCTTGAGTGCAGGGCATTTGGAGAGCTTCCAGTTTTTGCCATTACAATGAATGCTGCAGTAAACATCTTTGTGAAAAACAAAAATACTTTCAATTTAAAAATGATTAAGGAATGTCCCCAGGTGGCCTAGTGGTTGGCATTCCAGGCTTTCACTGCCGTGGCCAGGGTTCAATCCCCGATCAGGGAACTGAGGTTGTGCAAGCCATGCAGCGAGACCAAAAAATAAATGGAAATTAAAAAATAAGAAACTTCAATGTGATTGGTGTTGATTTTGCCCAAAGATCCTTTTCTGGAAGGCTAGAGGAATCCTTAGATCTTTCTCTTTCACTCCTTTATTAAAGCTCCACATCAGATGGCCTTGACCCTCCTTCAGTCCTCCTTACGTCACTCACCTGGCTGTTAGGAAAGGGTTCATGGAGGAGAGGCACTTAGACTATTCCTTAAAAATCAGGTAGAATTTGGCCAGGCTAAGAGGCAAGGCATATGTATGCTAAATCGCTACAGTTGTGTCTGACTCTTTGCAACGCTATGGACTGTAGCCCGCTAAGCTCCTCTGTCCACAGGGATTCTCTAGGCAAGAATACTGTAGTGGGTTGCCATGCCCTCCTGCAGGGGATCTTGCAAGGCATGAGTGACCATTTGGGGAGATGGTGGAAGTACAGGCACAGTGAAGAGGGAAGTAGGCCTATCTGGAGAACTATGAAAGGGAATCTTAGCTGATATGGAAAAAGGGGTGTGGGGCAGGAGGAACACATAGAGGCCACACTGCAGGCAACCAGACAGGGCTGAACAGGCACTGAGGCTTCTGATCAGGTGGGGGAGTGGACAGCAAGAATTATAACCAGTTCCCCACCCATTCCCCCCTCTTCTGGCACTAGCACCAAGTTTCCTTTTAGGGACCCACCCGTCCATCATTCTAGGTTCACACGGTACATTCTGGGGAAGTGTATGAACCAGAAGCAGCCAGTTAGCACGTTTCCTCTCCCCTGGCTACCGAGACTTGTTCAGGCATGAGCACGTGACACAAGCAAGGCCGAAGCGTACTTTATGTAAAAAAAGTCCTTTCCAGGACTTTCCTGGTTGTCCAGTGGTTAAGGTTCCTACTTTCAATGCAGGGGACCCATGTTTAATCCCTGGTTGGAGACATTCTGCATACCATGCAGTGTGGCTTTAAAAAAAATCCCTTCCAGTGGGAGAGGAGCTTTCATGATTAAAGAAGTGTTGAGTTCCACTAGCCCCTGGTAGGGCCAGGACCTTGAACTCCAGTGGAATCCTTCATGGAGTACAAAACACCTGGGCCTTCTTTTCTGTCTAGAAGGCCAGTAGGGGTATGTAGCCTGCCTGTGGTGGGCCATTGGCCTGCTCCGGGAATCCCTACAGGTTCTCTTCTAGGCGAGGATGGAGGATTCTGTTTACCTGCCACCAGGTGGAGTCTGAGCACTTCAGGTGTGGGGCCTGGCAGCCGATATGAATCCGTTGATATCTAGGCCACCCCAGGCAGAGGTGCAGAAAAGGCACAACCCGGTGTCCTCCAGGCTTCTGTACCATCTACCCTCCTCTCGCTGTGGTTTCACCCCTTCTCTCAGACCTGGGGCCATCTTTGTGCTTCCCCTCCTCCACTCCTCTCACATTTGTCTCAGGACATTCACACTCAGGAAAAAAAAAAAAATCTACGATAATCAACACTGTGGTACTGGTGAAAACACACACACACAGATCAGCGGAAATGGGCTCACACAATTATTGACTGAATTTTTTTTTCAACTTTTTAAAAATTGAGGTGTTTTGAACTGATTCATTGGAAAAGACCCTGATGCTAGGAAAGATTGAAGGCAGGAAGAGAAGGGGACAACAGAGGATGAGTTGGTGGGATGGCATCACCAACTCAATAGACATGAGTCTGAGCAAGCTCCAGAAGCTGGTGATGGACAGGGAAGCCAGGCGTGCAGTAGTCCATGAGGTCGAAAAGAGTCAGACACTGTGAGACTGAACTGAACTGAAAAAGTAAGGTATAGTTGATTTACCATATTAGTTTTGGGTGTACAACATAGTGATTTAAAAATTTTTATAGGTTATATTCCATTTATAGTTATAAAATGTTGGCTTTTTCCCTGAGTTAACTGATTTTTTAAACAATTTATTTTTTATTTTTGGCTGTGCTGAGCCTTCGTTGCTACTTGGGCTTTTCTCTAGTTGCAGGGAGCAGGGGCTACTGTCTAGTTGCCATGTGTGGACTTCTCATTGCAGTGGTTTCTTGAGTTGTGGAACTCAGGTGTGCAGACTTTAGTAGTTGTGGCGGCATGTGGGCTCAGTAGTTGTGGTTCCCAGGCTCTAGAACTCAGGTGCAATAATGGTGCTGCATGGGCTCAGTTGCTCTGCAGCATGTGGGATCTTCCTGGATCTGGAATTGAACTCATGTCTCCTGCATTGGCAGGAGAATTCTTTACCACTGAGCCACCAGAGAAGCCCTCAACTGATTTTTGACAACAGAAGCAAAGACAGTTAATTCAATGGAGATAGGCTACTGTTTTCAACAAAAGTTGTTGAAACAACTGATATCCATATGTAAAAATGACACAGACCTTACATCATTCACACTCAAAAAAGATCGTAGACCTGAGTGTAAATCATAGACCTAAACTACAGAATTTCTGAAAAAAAATGTAGGAGATAATCTAGGCAACCTTAGGTTTGGCAATAAGTTTTTAGTTACAACACCAAAAACATGATCCATGAAAGAAAAAAATTAATGTTAGACTTTATTATAATTAAAACCTTCTGCTCTATAAAGGATACTATTAAGAGAATGAAAAGACAAGTCATAGACTGGGAGTAAATAGTCAAAAAACATATCTGATAAATGACTGTTATCCAAAATATACAAATAACTTAAACTCAACAACCGGAAAGCTAACCAATCTGGGAAAAGATCTGAATAGACACCTCACTAAAGAATATAATATATACAAGGGTTTAAATTGCCAACTATAAGATGAGTAAGTTTTGGGGATCTAATATACAAAATGCCAACTATAATTAACAATACTGTATATAACATAGGTTATCAACAAGAATGACTGTATAGCACAGGGAACTCTACTCAATATTCTATAATAACCTACATGGGGAAAAAAGAGCTTGGCAATTTCTTACAAAGCTAAACAGTCTTACCAATCAATTCAGCAATCGTAGTCCTAGGTATTAACTGATTTGAAAACAAATGTCTACATATTAAAAAAAATGCACACAAACATTTATAGCAACTTTATTCATCATCACCAAAAACTGGAAGCAACCAAGATGTCCTTCAACACATGAAAGGATAAACAACAAACTGTGGTACATTCATAAAATGGAATATTATTCAATAATCAAGTGTTATCAAGGATTAAAAAGATATTGATGAAACTTAAATGAATATTGTTAAGTCAAAGAAGCCAGTCTGAAGAGGCTACATTCCTTTATGATTCCAACTATATAATATTCTGGAAAAGGCAGAAATACAGAGACAATAGGCAGACCAGTAGTTGCCAGGGATGGTTGAACAGGTGAAATACAGAGGATTTTCTTTGGCAGGGGTTGAGGGGGGCGGTGATGAGAATATTTTGTATAATGCTATTGATATAATGCATTTGTCAAAACCCTTAAAACTTACAGAACAAGTTAATACATGCACTCCTGCTGAGAGAGTCTAGAAGTAATGGCACTGTAATGGCATCAGGCACAGCCAGTGCGCAGATTTCAGTTTCTAATACCATTCTTCAATAAAACAAACTAGGGCTCCTTGGAGAAATAGCTGACACTAGGACTAGGGCAGAAAATACACAAAATGAGCCTGGAGCATCTTATATTGGCAAAAAGTAAAGAAACAAAATTTTTAAAAGAATTTTTTAAAGCCTTGTTTGAATTTGTTACAGTATTGTTTCTCTTGTATGTTTTTGGCTGTCAGGCATCTGGGATCTTAGTTCTCCAACCAGGAATCAATGCAGCACCCTCTGCATTGGAAGGTGAAGTCTTAACCACTGGACGGTTAGGGACTTCCCTGACCGTCCAGTGGTTAGGACTCTGTGCCTCCACTGCTGTGGCCAGGGTTTGATCCCTGGTCTGGGAAATATCTCAAAAGTCGAACCCAGCTCACAAAACAAATAATTTGATTTAAAAAAGATTTGATGAGGATATGTCAAGAAAACATAGAAATCAGGAATGCCCTGGCAATCCAGTGGATAGGACTCTGTCACTCCCACTGCTGAGGGCTCAGACCAATCCCTCGTCAGGAAACTAACATCCCACAAGCTGGGCAGTGTGGCCAAACAAATAAAGAAAACATAGAAATCTAGTAAAAGAGTTCTCAAAGGCCAGAGTTAGAACATTATAAACAACAAAATAAAGTAAATTGGATTATAACTCAAAGTATAAAATAAATATCCATGTTTCCATAGATAGAAATAAATGGTTGAATAGATAAATAAATGGGGCACACAAATCTCCCATGTGGAATTCCAAATAATTTATATAGATTTTTCTCCCTCAAGGAAGTGGAGTCTAACTCTCCATTCCTTAAATGTAGGCTGTACGTAGGGATTTCCTTCCAAAGAATGCACTGTGGAAAGGAGGAAAAAATTCTAATAAATTTTCTACAGAGAAACCTGACAGACTGGTGATCAAGGTCAATATCAACAGTGATGTCATTTTGACAGACAGTATGTATGCGGTAGCACCTTTGACATAATGTGATGAATGACAGTTGCCTGTGTGGTCTGCCTCCCCAAAACCCACAACCTCACTTCAGTCATGATAAAAGAAAAAAAACACAAACAATAGAAGGACATTCCACAAAATACCTAGCCAGTACTTCTCAAAACTGCCCAGGTCACCAAAAACAAGGAGAGTTAGAGAAACCATGACAGCCAAGAGGAGCCTGAGGAGAAACCACAAGTGAATGCAAATGCTGGATGGGATCCTGAAAGAGGAAAAAAACTTCATAGAAAAATGAAAGAAATCTGGAAAAGTATGGATGTCAATAATGCATTAATATTTGTTCATTAATTGTAACAATATCAATATATCATATTGAAACCGTTTACCTCAGACTGGGACTCAGACCCAGCCAAAACCAAGTCTGGGACTTGAACCCACAATCTTTTAATTGGAATCACTCACCTGATGTCTGGACTCACTGAGGTTTAGGTTCTTTGTGTCTCAGTGCAGAGGAAATTCAGAGAGAAGCAAAGTGATAGGCAAGTAGATTTGTTGTAAGAGAAGCTTCTGGGCAGCTGGGAAACTCTGTCCCAGGGATTGAATGGGCTACAATTTTATAATGAAAAAGGGGGAGAGGAAAAGACCACCTTCTTCAAGAAGACATAGGTGCAGATATGCATCACTAGCTCCTCCTTCATATTAGGCAGGAAAGTGTCTGACCCTCTGAGGTCAAACTAGGATTATGCATTTAGTAAAAGGATAGTGACATTTTTCTCCCATCTAATGGCCTTGTGGTTTTGTTTATGGTTTTATAAACCATAAACCTGCTTCACTGAACAATGTTCCAATCTTTCTTGAGTGATCATCAACCTACCGTGGTCTCCCAAAGTTTTCTATGTTCCCTTCTCTATCTATAGTTCCCTACTGGGACATCTACAACTACCTGTATAACTATCTTATTCTGTTCCCATCAATATTAATGTAAGATATTAATAATGAAGGAAATGGTTTTTCCAGTAGTCATGTATGGATGTGAGAGTTGGACTGTGAAGAAAGCTGAGCGCCAAAGAGCTGATGCTTTTGAACTGGGGTGCTGGAGAAGACTCTTGAGAGTCCCTTGGATAGCAAGGAGATCCAACCTATCCATCCTAAAGGAAATCAGTCCTGAATATTCATGGGAAGGACTGATGCTGAAGTTGAAACTCCAATACTTTGGCTACCTGATGTGAAGAACTGACTCATTTGAAAAGAGCCTGAAAAAAAAAAAAAGAAAAGAGCCTGATGCTGGGAAAGATTGATGGCAGGGGGAGAAGGGGACAACAGAGGATGAGATGGTTGGTTGGCACCACCGACTCAATGGACATGAGTTTGAGTAAATTCAGGGAGTTGGTGATGGATGGGGGTGGGGTGGGATGGGGGCCTGACGTGCTGTAGTCCATGGGGTCACAAAGAGTCGGATGTGACTGAGTGACTGAACTGAAAAGGAAATTGGATGTGGGAACTCTCATAGTGTCTTTATAATTTTTCTATAAATCTAAAACTGTTCTAAAAATTAAGATTGTTTTAAAAATAATAATACTTTAAAAGTTTTCTATCTGTAGGATATCTGGATATTACAAATGAAAGGCTTCAGCCAGTAGTTCTAAAAGTTTAGCACATATCAAAATATCTTAGCGGGTTTGTTAAGTGTCTCATCAGGCCCCATCTTCAGCACCAGAGATCTAGTGTGGGACTAGAGAATCTGCATTGCTATGAAGTCCCCTGGGGCTTCCCTTGTGGCTCAGGGGTAAAGAATCCACATGAAGGAAACACAGGACATGTGGGTTCCATTCCAGGGCCAGAAAGATTCCCTAGAGGAGGAAATGGCAACCCACTCCAATATTCTTGCCTGGAGAATCCCATGGACAGAGGAGCCTGGTGGGCTACATATAGTCCATGGGGTCAAAAAGAGTTGGATACGACATCACACACACATGAAGTCCCCAGGTGCTGCTGCTGTTGTTCCAAGGACTGTACTTTGAGAACCACTGGCATAAACTCAAAAATTAAAACAATGATGAGCTCTCATCCTACCAGCAGATAGGGTAGGGGTCCTGGAGAGAGAGAACCCCACATGGCTTTCTTGACAAGAGAAGCCATTTTGTGATCCAAGCCTGGCTACAATGTTTACCCTAGAACAGATCTCGGTAATTAAAATCTTAGAGGAACAAAAGAATGCAAGAACAGAATCAAAGCATTTAGAAGCAACAGTTCAGTGACAAAACAAGAGTCCTAGGTCCTCCTCGATTGAACTGTGGTGTTGGAAAAGACTTTTGAGAGCCCCTTGGACCACAAGGAGGTCAAACAAGTCAATTCCAAAGGAAATCAGTCCTGAATATTCATTGGAAGGACTGATGCTGAAGCTGAAGCTCCAATACTTTGGCCACCTGATGCAAAGAACTGACTCATTGGAAAAGACCCTGATGCTGGGAAAGATAGAAGGCAGGAGGAAAAGGGGACAACAGAGGATGAGATGGTTGGATGGCATCACTGACTTGATGGACATGAGTTTAAGCAATCTCTGGGAGTTGGTGATGGACAGGGAAGCCTGGTGTGCTGCAGTCCATGGGGTCGAAAAGAGTTGGACACGACTGAGCTGAGCTACTGAACTGAACTAAACTGAGGTCCTCCTCAAGGGATATACATAACAATCCTATCTTTGAGTTGCTCCAGGGGAACAAAGGTCCCACACACAGGTGGGGAATGGTAACTTCTAGCTAAAACCTGCAGACGGGTGGGAACCTAAGGAAGGAAGATGTTAACTTTCTTCTGTCGTTTGTGATTTCAATCAATGAAAGCTTGGACTTTTGCCCCTATTCTGTGCTGGATTCTCTTCTGCTCAAGCCCTGTCATGTATAAGCAAACCCCAGCCAAACCGCTTCATGAATAATGCACATACCTTTAGCTTAAAACTTTCCTAATTTTGCTGTTTGGAAAACACAGCTTTGGGAAAAATTGCCAGTTTTCTCCTTACTTAAAGTCTTCCTTCTCTCACTCTTTGGCTTGGTCGTGTCTTTTGACTTGACACTCACTGAGACGAATCCAGTTTTTCAGGTGATAACCCTAGCCAGCAGGTGGAGGCATTTGTGGAGCATTCCTTGGACATTTTCAGGGGACCTTTTCAGAGCCTCTATCGAGAAGCCCCATTATCTGCTCCACACCTCCTGAAAGTGAAAGTGAAGTCGCTCAGTCGTGTCCAACTCTTTGCGACCCTGTGGACTGTAGCCCACCAGGCTCCTCCGTCCATGGGATTCTCCGGGCAAGAATACTGGAGTGGGTTTCCATTTCCTTCTCCAGGGGATATTCCCGACCCAGGGATCGAACCCAGGTCTCAAAATCTGTGATTTAGCAGTAAACTGGTGAGAAAAGACTCAGACTCAGCTCCCCAGCCCTGGGAGTGCTCAAGAACTCCCACTGTAGTGGAGGAATCAGAGTAAACAATTGCTGAAATAAAGTGAAAGTGAAGTCTCTCAGTCTCAGTCGTGTCTGACTCTTTGCGACCCCATGGACTTCAGCCTCCCAGGCTCCTCTGTCCGTGGGATTTTCCAGGCAAGAGTACTGGAGTAAGGTGCCAATTCCTTCTCCAGGGGATCTTCCCTACTCAGGGACTGAACCCGGGTCTCCCGCATTGCAGGCGGACGCTTTACCCTCTAAGCCAAATCAAATCAGAAACAAAGGTTTCTCATTTACTTGAGGAACAAAGCAGGATGGAAGTGGCTAAAAAGCTTCAAGGATCGGGAGAGATGAAGCTCAAGTTGAAGAGTGATTTGGAGGTTACCAGGATAAGGGTGCCGTGGGAACAGGATATGCAAGGGCACAAGGAGACCAACTGAGCACCTAGAGAAAATAAAACACTTTCACTCAGGCTTACGCAATACATAATTATCATTCACATTTTACAAAGAAAGCTCTGAGATGTTAAGAAACTTGCCTAAGGGCATCCAGCTGGTAAGCAGGAAGACCCAAACTGTACCTCAAAAGATTCTCTAGGTCAGTTGTGCCCCCTAACTCCTTCTCCCACCCCAGAAGACATCCCTTGTTCTCCTGCCATCTTTCTCCAAAGCTTTCCCCCTCTTTTCTCAGAAGTCCTTGCATAATTAACCATTACCAGGCTCATGAACAAGGACAGGAGAGTCTCAGGATCTCTTCCACCACTTGCTGGCCTTGTATAACCTAGGCTCAGGGATCAAAATCCCACCCTACTCAGCCTGCCTGCCGTTTTCCTCTGGGTTGCTGTGAGGATCAAAATAGCATAAAGATGTGACTATGTTCCTTCCCTGCGATCCTTCAGGACCCCTTCCTCTGCACCCGCAGGCACCACATCCCCGCCCTGGAACCTATTATGCAAACATTTCACTCAGTCTAAGGATATCTGTTCAGTCCAGGGGCGAGTTCTCCTGACGTCGATCCGAGGAGTGGATATACAGTTTGGCAACCCCACCCGGCGACGACCCGGGATAGAAGAAGAAGGGGAGCCCTCGGTTCGCAAAAGGAGCAGCCCCAAACAGGCCGATGAACTGCTGTCTCCGCACTCGGCTTCTGCGCCCGTCCAGTGACCCAGGGTCCAACCTCTCCTCCTCCTTACCAGTGATAAAAAACAAAACAAAACAAAACTCTGCTCCCGGGGGACCCTCTCAGCACCCTGAGTCGACAGCCCAGGTACCGGTGCCGGGGTGTGGAGAGTTAACTCCAACCGCTTCTCTGCAGATTCCGGGGGCCGGGTCGCCTGGAGCACCTTCCATTGGCAGTCGAGCCGGCTCGGCGTTGA
The DNA here is from genome assembly GCF_001704415.2 of Capra hircus. Taxonomy (NCBI): domain Eukaryota; kingdom Metazoa; phylum Chordata; class Mammalia; order Artiodactyla; family Bovidae; genus Capra; species Capra hircus. Next base: position 27,645,870 of record NC_030826.1, on the reverse strand, counting down.
TTGGCTACGGCTCTCGGCTACGCCTCTCCAAGGCTCCTCATTGGGCGCTGCTTTCCAGTGATCCGAGTGTGGTGGCCAGGCCTCCGTAGGCTAACCCGGGAGAAGCTGCTGCGGGCTCCGGCAGATACCTGGGGGCGCTCATTCTCTGCTGAGTCTTGACTTCCTTCCCCGTTTCAGACCTCGCTGCTGTCCCGGGGACGCCACCGGATCTTCTCCTGGTCCTCTCCCTCCTTCATCTGCTGATTTTCTTTTCCCTTCCTCCTCCGCAGGCGTCTCCCCACTCCGCTTTTCTCTCACCTACCCCCGACCCCCGTGTCTGGCCATCCTAAGCATCCCACCTGCTGTCCTCTTGACTTCTGCCCCTCCTTGACCTCAAATCCCTTAACAAGTCCCTGTCATAGCCTTCTCGCCAGACTCTCCTAAACTCATATTTCTTTCTACCATCTCCTGACTCCCAAATTCCAGCTAACCCTTGACCTCTTGATATCTGACCCTGACACTATAGATTCCAGACCTCTAAATTTCTACCTGCTGCAGCCTGAACCGCTGAAACTGAGGCTCTCCCCAGGATATTCTGACCTCATTTCTGAAGTTAATTTTAACTTTCTTACCCCTGGGCCAATTCCTGCTACTGCTGTCCCACCATGGACTTCTTGATGAGTGGCCTGGCAGCCTGCGGGGCCTGTTTGTTCACCAATCCCCTGGAGGTGGTGAAGACCAGGATGCAGCTGCAGGGAGAACTGCGGGCCCCCGGGACCTACCAACGGCACTACCGAAACGTCTTCCATGCCTTCATCACCATCGGCAAGGTGGACGGCCTGGCGGCCCTGCAGAAGGGCCTGGCCCCTGCCCTCTTATACCAGTTTCTGATGAACGGCATCCGGCTGGGCACCTACGGGCTGGTGGAAGCTGGGGGTTACCTGCATACAGCTGAAGGCACGCTCAGCCCTGTTCGCAGCGCCGCAGCTGGGGCCTTGGCTGGGGTCATGGGAGCCTACTTGGGGAGCCCCATTTACATGGTGAGAAGAAGGGTCTTGCCTGGGGCCTTCCAGGAAGATCCTTGGTGCAGGGTGGGTGCCTGGGCCTTCACTGAGGCTGGAAGTGGATTTGTATAGGGGAAGATGAGCGGTTTGATTAATATACTTCAACGAGTCTGGGGATTGGGGAACGTCCTAGGCATCACAGAATTACCATCCTGTAGTCTGCCTCTTTGAGTTATCTGGTATAGGTGAAGGGTCAGGAGCCTAAGGCCCAGAAAAGGAAATGACTAGCTCAAGGTCACACAGCTGCTTATTGCTAGGACCAGTCCAGTCCTTGCTTGGCTTCCTTGATGGCTCAGTAGTAAAGAATTCACTTCCAATGCAGGAGATGCAAGTTTGATCCTTGGGTTGGGAAGATCCCCTGGAGAAGGAAATGGCAATCCACTCCAGTATTCTTGCCTGGGAAGTCTCATGGACAGAGGAGCCTGGCGGGCTATAGTCCATGGGGTCGCAAAAGAATCAGACACTACTGAAAGTGACTAAACAAGAACAAGGCCCCGCTTAGCACTCTTTCTGGAAAGACACTGTGAGGCAGTGAGGTCTGTAGAAGGAAAGGTAATCTGGTCTCCCTCCCAGGTTATGAGATTCAGGGACAGTGATCTCTCCAAAGCCAGCTGGGAGGCCAGAGAGCAAGTTTGCAGAGGACCCCTCAACCTGCCCCAGAGTCTGATGTTGGAGCCTGGTCATGGTAGTGGCTGAAGATCCTGTCTGCCAGTCTGAGAATAGGAGGTGGCATGAGAGGCTGGACACCAGGTCTCCCCTAACTTGGACAGTCTTAGGAAATGTTGCCGTTTTCCATCCCCCACCACTACCCGAAGGGAGGGAGGATGTGGGGGGGGGGGGTGCCTCGCAGTGCTAGGAGATCCATCCCCCGGGATTGGAGCCAAGGGACACAGTCTCATGACCAATTTGTTAAGTAGGAACAACAACAATTATCAGATTAGAAGGATATTCTTTGCTGAACACCCTAGAGAAAGTGTGAAGGGGTCAGGCATTTGGGTTTCTGAGGTGGGAGGCTGACCTCTGAGCCATAGGCTGTAATACTCTGTCTTCCCCAGGTGAAGACACACCTCCAAGCACAGGCAGCCACAGAAATCGCTGTGGGGCACCAGTATAATCATCAGGTGAGGGTTTTCCAACCCCTGGCTTGAGTCCCTGCCCATTCCCTCCCTTCTTCCCCCAGCTTTCTGCCTGTACCCAGCAGCTCCAACCCAGCCACGGATCTGCCCAGCCCATCAATTCAGCCCTACTCCACCCCTGGAATCCACCCAAACATTCTTTGCCCTATGTTCCCAGTTCCTCTAGTCTTCTGCACCTGTTTCTCCTGCCCCATCCTCCTAACCTGCTAATGTCCTTACTTGCATACACCCTGCCCTGTTCTGGGATGGCGAGGGAGAAAAGGATAGGTTGGTCGATAACTGAGGGCCACATTCATGCTTGAAGCCCACATGGAACTGGTTGTCTAGACATTGGGGTGCCTGTGATGGACCCATCCTTGTCACTGTTAGGAGGTAGCAGCCCCTGATGCTTGAGTGACTGAACCCTGCCCCCATGGTCTTTCCCCCGGCCCCCACCAGGGCATGTTTCAGGCACTAACCAAGATTGGCCAGAAACATGGTCTGGTGGGGTTGTGGCGTGGGGCCCTGGGCGGCCTGCCCCGAGTTATCGTCGGTTCCTCCACCCAGCTGTGCACCTTCTCCTCCACCAAGGACCTCATGACCCAGTGGGAGGTACTGCCTGGGGAAGGGTTGGGGCCACCCTGGGAATGTGGGTGGGGGCGGGGGGGCAAGCTGAAGCGGGCTCAGTTTGAAATGGGACAGTGCCAACATTCAATATGAGGGGGTAGCAGGTAGTCTTGGAGGATCACTGTCTCTTTCTAACCTTCCCACAGTTCTCTTGTCCCTTCCACCCAGGTGTGCCTGAGTCCTCAGAGCCTTGAGCTCTTGTTCCTTCAGTGTTATCACCGGTGGAGTGGAAGCTCCCTGAGTTACCGGCTCCCTCCTGTATCCCCAGTGCAGGGCCTGGCCTTTCTGTGGGGTTGAACGATTGGCTGACAGAGCTCTCCCTCCCTCCCCCATTAGATATTTCCACCCCAGAGCTGGAAGGTGGCTCTGGCGGCCGCCATGGTGAGCGGCATCGCGGTGGTCCTGGCCATGACACCCTTTGATGTGGTCAGCACCAGGCTGTACAACCAGCCCACAGATGCTCAGGGCAAGGTAAGGGAGTGCCCTGGGGTGTGGCAGGCTGGGAAAGCTGGGGGATGGGGGAAAGCACATTGTGGGTGGAGGTAGGAACCCTAAAATGCAGCCTACTGAGGTGAGGCTCCTGGTGGGTTCTGACAAACTCCTTCTCTCTGCTCTTCCTCTCCCACCTCTCAGGGCCTCATGTACCGGGGGTTACTGGATGCTCTGCTGCAGACAGCTCGGACAGAGGGCATTTTTGGCATGTACAAGGGAATAGGTGCCTCCTACTTCCGCCTTGGCCCCCACACCATCCTTTCGCTCTTCTTCTGGGACCAGCTGCGCATGGTCTACTACACGTACACCAAATAACGACAGCCGCTTTTCCCCACTCCAGCAAATCAGCACTCCTTGGACTCTTCCGACTCCATTTTTTATTATCGGGAGACTTCTGACCAGATGGCCTTTCATCATCCGAGGGGGACCACCAACACCACTCCCCATTTGATTTCTCAGGATTGAATCACTACAAGGGATAGTTTCCCTCCCTTTCTTGGGTGTTGCTTTAAACCTTCCCTGCCTGTACTCCTGCACATTTCACACTGCTCTCTCAGGGCTGAACCCATCACTCCAAAGTGTGTTTCCTCCCTTTCTCCACTCCTGGCCTTGGGTCCCTTCTGATCCCATGTATAATTTTAACTTCACCCGTCCAAGACCAAAAGGAACTGTGGGGACCCAGGTGTTCTGTTAGATTTCAAAGGCACAGAGATTATATTGGTTATAAAGCAAGTTTATTTCTGCAGAGAGGAGGTGTCTTGTGTTTATGCACTGGAAAGGAATTAGGGGAATGTATCCAACACTTTGTTACCCTTGCAGAACAGAAGCCCCAGATCTTCAGAAGTATTATGCAGCATTTCAGCATCCTTACTGGGGACCAAAGATGTTGGGATCGTGAAGGGTCAGACTGGTCACAAGCTGTTCAAAGTCGCCCAGGCTCCAGGGAGGAATTGACAGATTTTCCGGGCCAAGAGATGACCTATTCTCAGGGCTTGGGGGTGGGGAACAGATAGAGAACATCATCTAGGCCTTGAAGCTCCCATTTCCCCAGAAGACCTGGTTATCTGTGACCCCAAACTCGTGGCTCACTCCCACTTCCTTGGAGGGCCCCAACAGCCAGTCTCCCTACTCTGCCCCTTCAAGCCTAATTCCCCTGGGGACCCAATCATTATCCACGTGCCCTTTCTGTTCTTACGGGGGCTGATTGAAGGTGAGCAGGAGATCAGTCTGGTACTGGGGCAGCCGCAGCAAAGCCTGATGCAGTGTCACATACTTGGCTACCTAAAGGGATCAGAGTCCGGATGCTTACCTGATTCCCCAGCGCCACCCCCTTAAACCCTCCAGGATGTCTCACACTTCTCTGACCCTCACCTGCTGATTTTCTTTAGCTACCTGCTGTTGGCCAGAGAGGATCCAGGCTTCTTGACAGCAGCCCCTCAGGGCCAGGTTCTCCAAAACGAGGGGCTGCACAGTCTCCACTTGCACAGCCCTAGCCTCTTGCACCCCGCCAACATCTTCAAAGTGGTACCTGGAGTTGAGGGAGCAGGGTCAGGGAGGGCCATTTGTGACTGCTGCTTTCAAGTATCTCTCAAATCCTAAGCTGCTCTCGCTTCCAGTGATAACATGTTGCCCTTGGAGTTCTCATTGCCCTGATTAACCGTCCAGGCACAGGCCCCGCCCACTCCTTCGGCTCCGGTCCTCCCATTGGCCAGCCGCGGGCCCGCCTCCCTCACCGGGCAGCCTCCTCGCCCTGCACGTGGGCCTGCAGCTCTAGAAGTTCGACTATCAGGCTCTGGTCTGTCACGCGATGGCAGAAAACTTCTTGATTGTCCGGGACCGGTCGGAGGTCGCTGGAAAGAGGCGAGGTAGACCCTGGTTGACCCCGGTTTCTTCCCGCAACCCACCTGGTCAAATTCCTTTGGTGCCTGGGCCCTCTCACCTTACGTCAATGGCCCCCGGAGGGAGAGTGGTGGAGAAGGCGCCCCCGAACAGTGGGTAGTCTCGCGTGGGCTCCATGGGCCTGAGACTAGAGTATAGTCATTAAAGATTTAAAAGAAACCCACATGGGGCCACATGCCATCACTTCCCTGCCTTTCTCTGCAGCCGTGGCCACCTCCAGGTCGCCCTTGGCTTCCGACTCTTTAAGACTTGGCCCCGCCCCGCGGTCGCGCTGGCCAATTGGCGCCCGCGTCTTGGGGGCGGTGCCCCAGCGGAGCTGCTCCCGGAAGCCAAGCCTCGGGAGGGCTCGGGGCGGGACCGCGGGGTCCGCTAGGAGCTAAGACCTTGGTTTAGGACTTGTGACGCCCACTTGGTCACTAGCCCACGCCCATAGGCCTCCTCGTTTTAAAGGGGTCGCACTTTCTAAGAATGTCCCTTGAGATCCTCCTTAAGGGCCGTTACACATCCAAAGGACCGACATCTTTGTGGGTCCTCTGAGGTGTGTGGAGGGGGGATAGTTTCAGGGTCTCCACATATCACTATCAGGGCCTCTTGACAGGGAACGGACTGCCAACCAGATCGCTAATTCCCGGATGCAGGGAATTAGGGAAACAATGGGGCCAGGTGTGGGGAGACCAGGTTAGGATTCAGGCATCACGCCTTCCTGAAAGCAAGACCCAACCTGGGGATTATATTTCTAATCCTCTCAAATCTTCCCTTGGGAGCTGAGGTGAGGCGAAGGGATGGAGGTGCGGGAAGGAGGCGGTCCCCACCCCTCACACACAGACACACCTGGACGGAAGCACGGAATAAACTGTTGTTTTTCTTTTATAGATTTTTAGAGTGTTCTTAAAATTTCAGCTCAGGTGTATCCTCCCAGCTAATTGATTCATTTATCTTTGAGTCCCAGCACCTGGCAGAGTGTTTACAGCATAACAGACATGTATTGTTGAGTAATTGAATAAACCCAAGAGGGTGAATTTTGGGACCCAGGGGACCACCCATACCCTCAGGGGCTCTAGATGTCATCTACTTGCCACCCAAAAACTGGGCTAGAGTGTTCTCATCCTGAGGCCATCCCACCTACTAGGTTCCAAGTGCCATCCATCATACTTCTGGACCCTAATAATTTTGTAACACTGAGGCCAAGGGGCACATATTCTTTGATTCCCTCATCTTACCAGGCCTTAAGCAAAGGGCTGGATATACAAAGGCTGTTTAGGACCCAGCCCTTACCCCACCAGGAATTTATAAAGAACAGTGGAGCACACTTTGACCTTTTTTTTTTAAAAAAATTTTTACTTATTTATTTGGCAGTGCTGGATCTTAGTTGTGGCATGCAGGATCTTTAGTTGTGTCATGTGGAATCTATTGACAGTTCCCTGCTTCAGGATCAAACCTGGGATCCCTGCATTGGGAACTTGGAATCTTATCCACTGGACCACCAGGGAAGATCCCTTGAGTCTTTCTCTTTTTTTAAGATTTGTTTGGTTTTTGCTGTACTGGGTCTTCATTGCTGCCTACGGTCTTTCTTGTTGCTGAGCATAGGCTCTAGGCATGTGAGCTTTAGTAGTTGCAGCTCCCGGGCTCTAGAATGCAGGCTTAGTAGTTGTGGCACACCAGTGTATGTAGTTGCTCTGAGGCATGTGGGAACTTCTGGGACTAGGAACCGAACCCAGGTCCCCTGCATTGGCAAGTGATTCTTAACTATTGGACCACCAGGGAAGCCCCACCTTGAGTCTTAAAAGCTGCCTCAGAGTTCACCAGGTCATGCTAGGGGTATTCTAGCCAAGGCGAACATCAGGAGCAAAGACTTGGAAATGAGAGGGCATGTTTTGGGGAATGTGAGCATATCAGCTTGGCAAGGGTGCCATGGCAGGGAGCTTTGAGGCTGGAGTGTTGGTCATGTGCCAGGTGTTTATAGAACATGCTAAGGAGCATGGACGCCTCACTTATGACAGCCAGCATCAGACCTCTCTCTGAGCCTCATCAACTAAAACATTGTTAGGATTAAAGGCAGTATGGATGTAGTTGAATCTAAATCTGTTTCAGGCAAAGAGAGTGGACTGTTTGATCCATGAGGAATTAGAAAGAGGGAGGAGTGTGTTATAGAAGCCTGAGGAAGAGGAGCAGTCCGGACAAGGGGAACCAAGGAAACCAAGCCGCAGGGTCAACCCTGCTGCCTCCCTCAGCATCTCTCTGTCCCTCCCTCCCCACTTCTACTGGCTTGCCCTCTGCGCTGTCCTTCCTGCTAGAGGCGATACTGGCTCTGGCTGCTTTGTGAGCAGTCAAGTAGATAGGGAGTCCTTGGAAAGGGACCTGCAAGGACATAGAAGTTAACAGGGCCCCGGCACCGGGCACAAGGAGTGAGGGCCTATTCATGGGCCAGGAAGAGGTGAGACTAGACTACGGAGACTGAGGAAAATGCCCGCAACTTCCTTGTTTTGGATCTATGGCATGTCAGGTGTCATGCTCTGCTATGACATGCTGGGGAGGCCTGGCCCTCCACAGTTCTGGAGCTCTGGAGGCACAGGTTAGGTGGGCTCTTCCAGATGGTAGGAAGCAGTCCTCCAGGAAGTGACAGAGGTGCAGGGCTGCACATCCTCTGGGAGTGGGGTGAAAGGAAGCCCTAACTTGGCAAGTTCCTGCTCTTGACTCGCCCTTACCCTTCACCTTTTTTCCTCTGTGTCTGTCACTAATGGGCTCCCCAACAGCTGATTCTTTCTACATGTTCAAGTGCAAACTTCCCAAGAGGCCAGATCTAATTAGGTCAGTTTTTTGCCATCCAATTTGAAAGTACCTCTTTGGCCAGCTGTCCTGCCTGGCCATTTCCCAGGCCAATACCCAGACACAGATAAGATCTCTTCTCTGTCCATCTGGCTGTGACTAGGATGACCGGTATCATAGGAGAGATCTCATTAGGCCACTTTTCTCAAGAGGGTATGAACATACGTCCAACTCCTGGCTCATCTGTTGAAGTAGGCCTGCAACTGATTGATTCTGTACCCCTGGGACATTCCTTCTTCCAGCGCTCTGCATGCATTTGATGCAGTTTTTTTTATTTTGGGCTCAGGTGTCCCCAGGCCCCCACCTCATCACCTTTAGGGGCACCAAGAGGTGGAAGTGATGGACTCAGATCAGAGAGATGACTCAACACCCAAAGTCAAGCATCCCTTTAGAGTAAGGGCAATGTATATTTCTACCAAGCATGGGTTTTTAATGTTTTTGCTTCCATGCACCTCTTTGACATTTTGGTGAAGCCCTTGGAGCCCTACTCATAATAATGTTTTTATTATAATTTTTTAAATATTTGGCTGCAACACTCAGGATCTTTGATCTTTGTTTCAGCACATGGGATCTTTAGGTGGAGCAAGCAGGATCCAGTTCCCTGACCAGGGATCAAACCCAGGCCCCCTGTGTTGGGAGTGCAGTCTTAGACACTGGACCATCAAGGAAGTTCCAAGTCAGCATATAATTTAGCCTTTTCATCTGCTTTGTTTTGCCAAGCCATTTCCTTGTCACCTTCCCTAGATGTGGTGTTTGGAAGTGGGGAGGGCTGTCTGTACTACTTAGGGAAAGGATCTAGGAGAGAGAGGAGTTTGCCTTGGTGTGAAGACAGAGTCAACAGAGCTAGGACTCAGTGGTAAGGAGAACAGGATGACTCCCTAGTCCCTTCTGTTGCCCTGGATACATTCCCAGGGGCATCCCAGGATGCTCCAGTGACATGGGCAGTGGGAAGCCAGTTGGTTAGGCTGTGAGGTTAGTGATGCCATTCCTTCTCAGCCTCCTCTTTTTCTGCCAGTCCCTTCAACGTTCCCAGGCTCTCCTCACTCCTCCCAAATAACGTTGCCCACATGTAGACCAGTGCCTCCCAAACCATCTCCATCTCTATCCCAGATCTCTTGTTGTTGTTGTTGTTGTTTTGGCTGTGCCACTCACGTGGCATGCAGGATCTTAGTTTCCTAACCAGGGGTCAAACCCACGCCCCCTGCAGTTGAAACATGTTTCTCCCCGACACCTCAAATTCAATAGTCCTAAGCAAAGCACATCATTTTTCTCCCATGCATGCACGATCTTCGTCTATAGTTAATGAAGTTATTGCCTACCCAGTGGTCCAAGCAAAGAATCTGCACTTCATCATCAACTCCCCTATCTTTCCCTCACATCCAGTTCCTGGTGATTCTACACACCACCACCATCCTAGTCCTGACCATCACTCTTTCTGCCTGGAGCATGCAAAGTACCTGGAGCATGCAAAGTACCTGGAGCAAGTACCAGCCCATAGTGGCTGGTACTCCTAGTGGGCTACTTACACAGGAAGGTCTTTCCTGAAGCCTGAGATAGGTCTCTAACCCAGACCCCACTACAGCAGTGCCCCAGACTCTACCTTCTGGCTTCTGGGATTTCTCACATCCTCTCTTGTCTTCCTTTCCAGCTGGAGTGATCATGTCTTGCTCTTATATAATCCCCTTCAGGTGGTTTATAAATGCAGATTCCTTGACATGCTCTGTTAGGCCCTTAACTGTGCCTGTCCTGTTTTAATGTTCCAGACAGACTCATCTTTGTTCAGTTCCTTAACTCGCTTTACTGTTCGCCCCTGAGGCTTTGCAAGTATCTTTAGCTTTCACTCTCTCCCCACTCTTGTAACCAGATGCTGCTCATTCCTCATGTCTGTTAATCTGGGGAATCTTCCCCTGATCCTGAGAGTCTGGGCCACATCCCTTGCTGTGAGCTCCCACCTGTACCCTGAGATTCCTCTAAAAGATATTTTATTGAAATTATTTGCTTCATGTCTGTCTCCCTCCATGTGTGCACCTGCCCAGGGAGGAGGCCCTTGACAATTTTCTTACCTGGGTGACAGGTGGGGCAGGACTCTCTCTTTCACACTCTCTGTCCATGTAGCCACCGGCTGTTCCTCCAGCCTGACCAGGCAGACAAAGTTGTACAAAGCCACCCCTTCTGGGGGAAAATGGCCCATAGTGGCTGGTACTTCTAGTAAGCTACTCACACAAGAAGGTCTTTCCTGAAGCCTGAGATAGGTCTCTAACCCAGGCCCCACCACAGCAGTGCCCCAGACTCTACCTTCTGGCTATCTGGTGCCCCCAAGTGTCTAACGACAGGCTGAAGATTTCTTTGATTTCTGCCCCAGCGTTCTGAATGCAGCACGTGCTGGAGAAATAAATACATCTTATGGTGGTTACCCCACGTCCAAGGTCAGGGGCAGTGGCCGAGAGTGCCAGGCTGCAATGGTGCAGGAACGGCCAAGAGGAGCTACCCCACGTCCGAGGCCAGGAGGGGCGGCCGGGAAGAGCAACCCCACATCCAAGGAGTGGTGGCTGCACGGGCGCAGGAGGGGCTAGAGGAGCTATTCCACGTTCAAGGTCAGGAGGGGGGGCGGTGAGGAGATAACCCTCGTCCAAGGTAAGGAAGAGCAGCTGCACTTTGCTGGAGCAGCCGTGAAGAGATACCCTACGTCCAAGGTAAGAGAAACCCAAGTAAGACGGTAGGTGTTGCAAGAGGGCATCAGAGGGCAGACACACTGAAACCATAATCACAGAAAACTAGTCAATCTAAACACACTAGGACCACAGCCTTGTCTAACTCAATGAAACTAAGCCATGCCCGTGGGGCTACCCAAAACGGGCAGGTCATGGTGGAGAGGTCTGACAGAACGTGGTCCACTGGAGAAGGGAATGGCAAACCACTTCAGTATTCTTGCCTTGAGAACCCTATGAACAGTATGAAAAGGCAAAATGATAGGATACTGAAAGAGGAACTCCCCAGGTCAGTAGGTGCCCAATATGCTACTGGAGATCACTGGAGAAATAACTCCAGAAAGAATGAAGGGATGGAGCCAAAGCAAAAACAATACCCAGTTGTTGATGTGACTGGTGATAGAAGCAAGGTCCGATGCTGTACAAAGCAATATTGCATAGGAACCTGGAATGTCAGGTCCATGAATCAAGGCAAATTGGAAGTGGTCAAACAAGAGATGGCAAGAATGAATGTTGACATTCTAGGAATCAGTGAACTAAAATGGACTGGAATGGGTGAATTTAACTCAGATGACCATTATATCTACTATTGCAGACAGGAATCCCTTAGAAGAAATGGAGTCGCCATCATGGTCATCAAAAGAGTCCAAAATGCAGTACTTGGATGCAGTCTCAAAAATGACACAATGATCTCTGTTCGTTTCCAAGGCAAACCATTCAGTATCACAGTAATCCAAGTCTATGCCCCAACCAGTAATGCTGAAGAAGCTGAAGTTGAATGGTTCTATGAAGACCTACAAGACCTTTTAGAACTAACACCCAAAAAAGATGTCCTTTTCATTATAGGAGACTGGAATGCAAAAGTAGGAAGTCAAGAAACACCTGGAGTAACAGGCAAATTTGGCCTTGGAATGTGGAATGAAGCAGGGCAAAGACTAATAGAGTTTTGCCAAGAGAACACACTGGTCATAGCAAACACTCTCTTCCAACAACACAAGAGAAGACTCTACACATGGATATCACCAGATGGTCAACACCGAAATCAGATTGCAGCCAAAGATGGAGAAGCTCTATACAGTCAATAAAAACAAGACCAGGAGCTGACTGTGGCTCAGATCATGAACTCCTTATTGCCAACATTAGACTTAAATTGAAGAAAGTAGGGGAAACCACTAGACCATTCAGGTATGACCTAAATCAAATCCCTTATGATTATACAGTGGAAGTGAGAAATAGATTTAAGGGACTAGATCTGATAGATAGAGTGCCTGATGAACTATGGACAGAGGTTCGTGACATTGTACAGGAGACAGGGATCAAGACCATCCCCATGGAAAAGAAATGCAAAAAAGCAAAATGGCTATCTGGGGATGCCTTACAAATAGCTGTGAAAAGAAGAGAAGTGAAAAGCAAAGGAGAAAAGGAAAGATATAAGCATCTGAATGCAGAGTTCCAAAGAACAGCAAGGAGAGATAAGAAAGCCTTCCTCAGCGATCAATGCATAGAGGAAAACAACAGAATGGGAAAGACTAGAGATCTCTTCAAGAAAATTAGAGACACCAAGGGAACATTTCATGCAAAGATGGGCTCGATAAAGGACAGAAATGGTATGGACCTAACAGAAGCAGAAGATATTAAGAAGAGGTGGCAAGAATACACAGAAGAACTGTACAAAAAAGATCTTCACGACCCAGATAATCATGATGGTGTGATCACTCACCTATAGCCAGACATCCTGGAATGTGAAGTCAAGTAGGCCTTAGAAAGCATCACTATAAACAAAGCTAGTGGAAGTGATGGAATTCCAGTTGAGCTATTTCAAATCCTGAAAGATGATGCTGTAAAAGTGCTGCACTCAATATGCCAGCAAATTTGGAAAACTCAGCAGTGGCCACAGGACTGGAAAAGGTCAGTTTTCATTCCAGTCCCAAAGAAGGGCAATGCCAAAGAATGCTCAAACTACTGCACAATTGCACTCATCTCACACGCTAGTCAAGTAATGCTCAAAATTCTCCAAGCCAGGCTTCAGCAATACGTGAACTGTGAACTTCCAGATGTTCAAGCAGGTTTTAGAAAAGGCAGAGGAACCAGAGATCAAATTGCCAACATCTGTTGGATCATTGAAAAAGCAAGAGAGTTCCAGAAAAACATCTATTTCTGCTTTATTGAGTATGCCAAAGCCTTTGACTGTGTGGATCACAATAAACTATGGAAAATTCTGAAAGAGATGGGACTACCAGACTACCTGACCTGCCTCTTGAGAAACCTGTATGCAGGTCAGAAAGCAACAGTTAGAACTGGACATGGAACAACAGTCTGGTTCCAAATAGGAAAAGGAGTACGTCAAGGCTGTATATTGTCACCCTGCTTATTTAACTTCTATGCAGAGTACATCATGAGAAACGCTGGGCTAGAAGAAGCACAAGCTGGAATCAAGATTGCCAGGAGAAATATCAATAACTTCAGATATGCAGATGACACCACCCTTATGGCAGAAAGTGAAGAGGAACTAAAAAGCCTCTTGATGAAAGTGAAAGAAGACAGTGAAAAAGTTGGCTTAAAGCTCAACATTCAGAAAACGAAGATCATGGCATCTGGTCCCATCATTTCATGGGAATTAGATGGGGAAACAGTGGAAACAGTGTCAGACTTTATTTTGGGAGGCCCCAAAATCACTGCAATGGTGACTGCAGCTATGAAATTAAAAGACACTTACCCCTTGGAAGAAAAGTTATGACCAACCTAGATAGCATATTGAAAAGAAGAGACATTACTTTGCCAACAAAGGTCTGTCTAGTCAAGGCTATGGTTTTTCCTGTATGTATGGATGTGAGAGTTGGGCTATAAAGAAAGCTGAGCGCCAAAGAATTGATGCTTTTGAACTGTGGTGTTGGAGAAGACTCTTGAGAGTCCCTTGGACTGCAAGGAGATCCAACCAGTCCATTCTGAAGGAGATCAGTCCTGGGATTTCTTTGGAGGGAATTATGCTAAAGCTGAAACTCCAGTACTTTGGCCACCTCATGCAGAGTTGACTCATTGGAAAAGACCCTGATGGTGGGAGGGATTGTGGGCAGGAGGAAAAGGGGACGACAGAGGATGAGATGGCTGGATGGCATCACTGACTCGATGGACGTTGAGTCTGAGTGAACTCCAGGAGTTGGTGATGGACAGGGACGCCTGGCGTGCTTTGATTCATGGGGTCGCAAAGAGTCGGACACAACTGAGCAACTAAACTGAACTGAATGGGATCCTGGGGCCTCTGAATGCTTAACTGCTGGAGATGTCCTCCCACAGACTCACAACTGCCTGGCACCCCTCTCTGGGAGGGTCCCATCTGGACCTCTGCACACACAACCCCCTCATTTTGCCTGGACCCCCTGGAATCCTCATTCAACACATATCAGACACACACTCACTTTAGAGCTTTTTCTGTGAAACTGAAGGGGGCTGTTGGCTGCCAGGCATACGTTAAATTAAGAGAGACAAGACTTACTGGTTCTCCCCATCTCTCCACCCACCCCTTCATCTGCCCCAACACATGCATATACTGTCCTTCATTTGACAAAATGACAAGAGCTTGCAACTTTGGAGAAAGGAAGTAAAAAGGGGAAATGACTGAAGGCTTGCAAAACAAAACCATCCATAAGCCCAATTCATTAAGTTTACTCTTCTATTAAGGGAAAAAATGTTATCAACCTTAACTAATTTTAACATTCTTATTTATTCATTTGGAGAAGGCAATGGCAACCCACTCCAGTACTCTTGCCTGGAAAATCCCATGGACGGAGGAGCCTGGTAGGCTGCAGTCCATGAGGTTGTTAAGAGTCAGACACAATTTAGCGACTTCACTTTCACTTTTCACTTTTATGCATTGGAGAAGGAAATGGCAACCCACTCCAGTGTTCTTGCCTGGAGAATCCCAGGGACAGGGGAGCCTGATGGGCTGCCATCTATGGGGTCACACAGAGTCGGACATGACTGAAGCGACTTAGCAGCAGCAGCAGCACTTATTCATTTGTTCAATATATATTTATTGAGCACCATGTAGGTGACAGGCATTGAGCTAGGTGCTGGATACAGTGGAGGGCAGAAAGGGAGTTCCTGCTCTCATGGACCACCAAAGAATTCCCTCAGAGAAATTTCCAAGATGGTGAGCTACTTAGGGAGCTGTATAACAGGACAGTCACAGCAGTCATGAGAAACTTCTACATACACTTCTCTAGACAAAGGAAGCAAGGATGGTTGTCGGCCAGAAGTCTAGACAATGCTGCCTCCTGGAAATGTGACTTTAGGACAGTAGGAAGCAGATGATGCAATTTATTTAACCTTAATTCTTCCTTTGTTTTAAAAAGGGGGGAGGGGGCTATCAAGTACCTTGCTGGACTCTTATGAAAAATAATTTAGATACATATAAATGCCTAGCATATCCTTGGTTCATGGTAGGTGCCATATACTGGTATTTTTTTTGTTTTATTGAGATATAATTGACATCACATTACGTGAGTTTAAAGTGTACAGTGTATTGACTTGACACACTAGCAAATGATTACCTCCATACCTCACACGTGGGCTTCCCAGGTGGCAATAATGATTAAGAACTCGCCTGCCAATGCTGGAGACAAGAGACGAAAGTTCAATCCCTGGGTCGAGAAGATCCCCTGGAGGATGGCATGGCAACCCACTCCAGTATTCTTGCCCGGAGGATACCATGGACAGAGGAGCCTGGTGGGTTACAGTCCACAGGGTCACAGAGTCAGAAGTGACTGAAGTGACTTAGCATGCACACGCATACCTACATCACATAATCACTATTTTTAAGATTTACTCTTGCAGCAACTTTCAGGTACACAACAGTTATTAACTGCAATCACCATGCTCTACATTAGATCCCAAGAGGTTACTCATCAAATAATCTAGAAGTTTGTACCCTTTGACCAACATTCCCTTTTCCCCCACCCACAATTCTAGCCTGTTGTTCTATGAGTTCAGCTTCTTTTAGATTCTACATGTAAGTGAGATCATACAGGACTTGTTTCTCTTATTCACTTAGCTTTATGCCTTTGAGGTCCATGTTATTGCAAATGGCAGGATTTCCTTCTTTCTTGCAGCTATAATAGTCTGTTGTGTATATATACACACCACAGACAGATCCTGTTGGACTATAAGGTCCCTGGCAGCACTGACAGTGTTTGGCTCTGTTGCGAATCATTAAACATGAATGGAATGAATGAGAAGGAATGAATATTAAAGGCTCAGTGCTGGGGATGAGTGCTGACCACTTCTATCAGGAAGGAAGCTGCTAAATTAGGAGAAGCAAAAATCAGGTGTACTGAATTCAGAGGCCGGCACCAGGGCAACCCCTATGACACAGCTGGAAACACTATCAGAGAAGCTGCCAAAGTCTGTTACCACTTAGCACAGTGCTGCATTTAAAAAGAAAGCTTCAGCTTTCAGATGACAACGCCCAGGTCCCGACTTATGCTTTTGTCCACCCCCATCCCCTTAAACCCTGATGATGGGGGATGGGACACAGGATTTCCCCTCTGAACCCAGCTAAGTAACACAAGTGACGTGGTGCAGTGAAGTGGGGCAACGGAAACCCCCAGCCTGCATGCATCCTAACTTCCCAGGGAGGCTCTTTCTCTGAAGCACATGCTGCTTCCCAGACCCACCAAGAACAGGACTGAAAACAGATCCAACATTGTGAGACAAAGGGAGGCAGATTAATAAAATTAGCTGAGGTCTGTTTTGGCATTTTGGTCCTTGTCTGTTCAAGACACATTTGGGAATATGATGTACTTGATGCTGTCAAAGTGCTGCACTCAATATGCCAGCAAATTTGGAAAACTAAGCAGTGGCCACAGGACTGGAAAAGGTCAGTTTTCATTCCAATCCCAAAGAAAGGCAACACCAAAGAATGCTCAAACTACTGCACAATTGCACTCATCTCACACGCTAGTAGAGTAATGCTCAAAATGCTCCAAGGCAGGCTTTAGCAATACATGAACCCTGAAATTCCAGATGTTCAAGCAGGTTTTAGAAAAGGCAGAGGAACCAGAGATTAAATTGTCAACATCCACTGGATCATTGAAAAAGCGAGTTCCAGAAAAATACCTATTTCTGCTTTATTGACTATGCCAAAGCCTTTGACTGTGTGGATCACAATAAACTGTGGAAAATTCTGAAAGAGATGGGACTACCAGACCACCTGACCTGCCTCTTGAGAAACCTGTACGCAGGTCAGGAAGCCAACAGTTAGAACTGGACATGGAACACACTGGTTCCAAATAGGAAAAGGAGTACGTCAAGGCTGTGTATTATCACCCTACTTATTTAACTCACATGCAGAGTACATCATGAGAAACACTGGGCTGGATGAAGCACAAGCTGGAATCAAGATTGCTGGAAGAAATATCAATAACCTCAGATATGCAGATGACACCACCCTTAATGGCAGAAAGTGAAGAACTAAAGGGCCTCTTGATGAAAGTAAAAGAAGAGTGTGAAAAAGTTGGCTTAAAGCTCAATATTTAAAAACAAAGTTCATGGCATCCAGTTCCATCACTTCATGGGAAATGGATGTGGAAACAGTGGCAGACTTTATTTTTTGGGGCTCCAAAATCACTGCAGGTGGTGATTGCAGCCATGAATTTAAAAGGTGCTTATTCCTTGGAAGGAAAGTTATGACCAACCTAGACAGCACATTAAAAAGTGGAGACATTACTTTGTCAACAAAGGTCCATCTAGTCAAAGCTATGGTTTTTCCAGTGGTCATGTATGGATGTGAAAGTTGGACTATAAAGAAAGCTGACTGCAGAAGAATTGATGCTTTTGAAATGTGGAGTTGGAAAACTCTTGAGAGTTCCTTGGACTGCAAGGAAATCCAACCAGTCCATCCTAAAGGAAATCAGTCCTGGGTGTTCACTGGAAGAACTGATGTTGAAGCTGAAACTCCAATAGTGTGGCTACCTGATCCGAAGAGCTGACTCATTTGAAAAGACCCTGATGTTGGGAAAGATTGAAGGCAGGAGAAGGGGAGGAGAGGATGAGATAGTTGGATGGCATCACCGATTCAATGGATATGAGTTTGGGTGGACTCCGGGAGTTGGTGATAGACAGGGAGGCCTGGCGTGCTGTGGTTCATGGAGTTGCAACGAGTCAGACATGACTGAGCAACTGAACTTAACTGAACTGATGAGGTACTTCTAAAGATACCCTAGGTAAGAACCACGGGGCCCAGGGGAGCCTCCGGCCTATTTAGCAGCTGCCTTCCCGGGTCCAGTTCCGGGCATTGATGAACAGCTGGAGCCAGGGGGAGGTGGTTAAAGCGTCAAATGGAGGGGGTCGCCAGGCCCACTGCCAAGGCCTCACAGACCGTTCCGGGTGAGGCATGAGGGCCAAGTGGCGGCCATCGGGGGAGCAGATGCCAGCAACACCCCCTGGGGAGCCGTTGGGATTCAGGGGGTATTGTTCTGTGGGGTTCCCGTCATCATCTGCCCAGTGCAGCGGAGCCAAGCCCCTGGCCTCCATCTGGGCTTGGAGTTCCGGAGAAGAAAATGCCATGTAACCTGTGATGAAGCGGGGACAAGGGATGTAAGAGCAACCTCCCTGATGCCCTCCCCTTATCCCAGCCTTCAGGCTTCCCCACCCCAGCCTTCCTGGAGCCTGACCTTCCCCATGAGCGCTCCACACGGGCAGCACCGCGCCTTCCATCCCTCGCAGCATCAGGGCTGGCCCGGGCCCCACACGCACGCTGGCCCAGCGCGACTCAAAGCGCCCAGACAGGTTGTGGCGTAGCAGGAGACCAGGCCGGGCCAGCCAGGACTCCTGGCACGTCTCCACCGCCTCCTCACTGGAACTGCCTCCCACCCAGCCCAGCAGGGCCAGCAGCTGACAGCCGTTACACACGCCCAGGCTGAAGGTGTCTGGCCGCTGCCGGAAGCGCTTCATCTCAGCTCCGGCCTTTGGGTTAAAGGTCACAGCAGCTGCCCAGCCTAAGAGGGAACAGGAAGCTGGGGTGAGACCTGGAGCGAGGGGGGACCGTCATCTTTCCATCCTAGCGTGCCCTTTTAACACTTGCCCAGGCTCTCCCCCATTCTGAGGAGCTCTTGGCAACCAGGGAAGGTTTACCTGCTTGAAACAGGTGTTGCCAACTCGTGGACCCGAGATGGCCCAGGACGAGCTTTCTGCTTAGCCAGCAGAGCATTTTCAAAATTTTTTATTTAGTTGCCTAACATTTAACTGGGATTTTTGGGCTTCTCTTGAAAAACAGAAAGACCTAGCCATGCTGAGTGGCAGCTGCTGCATCTGACAGGGCAGCACCCAGCCCCTCGACCTCACTAAGCTACCTGCAGGCCTTTGCTGGCTCCTGGCCAGCCTCATGGAGGTGAGAGGCCAGTTCTCAGCCAGGGAAGAGAGGGCTAAGGCAGCTCTTAAGAAGATGTGGGAGGGGGTGGGCAAAAGCCCCACGCCCACCTTTGGCAGAGCCCAGGACATCCGCATAGCTGAAGCCGCCTACAAAGGCCACGCCGCGGAACGTGTCCAGCCCGATGGCTCCAGAGCACAGGTCCTGCATGGTTACATCCCACACCTGGCAGGAGGGGGAGGGGCAGCATCAGAAGGCCCATGGCCTGAGTCCAGCCCGGGACCCACCAGGTACTCTGCTCACCTCGAATCCAGCCAAATGGAAGGCATCTGCCATCTCCCGGTCTCCATTACTGCCCTCTTCCCGAATGATGGCAACTCGGGGGGCAGGACCACCTGGGGGAGGAGCAGGAGTGTCCTTGGGTCAGAGGACCTCTGCACCCCAGCCCCCTAGACACCTTGTCCAGGGCAGGACCCCACATCCAGGCTCTAGGTTCCTCCCCAAGACCCAGAGTGCCAGGGAAGCCAAGCCTCTGCACACACTCCCTCACCAGGCTCGCAAGGCACAGAAGCTCTGGGAAAGGTAGGCGGCAGGCAGTAGGTGGGCCCTGCTCGCTCCCTCAACCCTTGCTCTTCCTGGGCCACACAGTGTGGTTTTGCCTGTAGCCTGTCCAACTGGAAACTGGTCTCCTCCCAGAGGGCTCGTAGCTGCCCAACAGGTTCCTCCAGAACCACTGTCCTGTTCACTGACAGCCGGACCTGGGTAGGGGGAGCAAATCTTTCAGGATGTCCACCTCGGGTGCCTCCAAGGCTGGCAGAGGCAAACCAAGACCTGCCCTGTGCAGGCCTGCCACTCTTCACTTCCTCACCATGGCATGGGGCCCCGTGTCGCCTGTGAGGCCCAGCTCTAGGCAGTGGAGGCCAGCTTTCTGGTAACGCATCAGCACTTGGGCTAGGTCTGGCTCCTGCACCTCCAGCAGCAGGCCTGGCTCCTCGGCGAACAGCACAGGCAGGGCTGGGAGAGTACAGAGGCATCAAGGTGACTAGGGTACTGGCATGGAATCAGAGGTGGAATCGGGGATACGTATGAACAAAGGCAGGGATCGGAGTGGGGTGAGGCTCTCTCAGAGGGGTGCAGTTAGTAACAGAAATGTCACCTGGCTCAGTGATCAGAAAAGACAACAGGAGACTCAGGAGGGAAGGAGTTGAGGACACTCCAGTCTTTAAATGAGGGACACCGGGTCTGTAGGATGGGGACAGGCAGCCCTGCTCGAATCTAGACCTCACCATCGACCCCAGGTGCAGGGATGTCCACCTCTATCCCACAATTCCCGGCAAAGGCCATCTCTAGCAGGCAAGTGATGAGACCTCCATCACTGACATCATGGCCTGAGCAGAGGAGTCGGTCTGGAGGAAGGAGAAAAATGCTTAGCGGTGTTGAGACCCAAACCTGGCGGCTCCACCCCCATTTCTGGACAGTCAGGAGAGGGCAAGTGTGAGAATGTGGGCTTATATCAGAGAACCAGAGAGAAAGGTCCCTCTTGCCCTACTCTCACAGGCTCAGCTGATGACTGCCTGTTTACCCATGTCAGCCACAAGGACCATCTCCCCCATGGCCCCACTCACCTTTCAGCAGCCCCTGGGTGATGCTGAAGGCTCGCACCAAGTTCTCGGGAACATCCAGGTCGGGAGGCTGCTCGCCAAGCTGGGAGAAGCACTGAGCCAGAGCCGTGCCCCCCAGCCGGTGCTGCCCAGGACTTAGAGGCACGTAGAGCAGGTGGCCTGAGAGGAGAGGGATGGCGGAGGGGAGACCAATGGCTCAGGAGAACCCGTTCTGCCATGCAGGGTCACTGAGGCTCCCAGGATGTGGTAAGACACCCCAGTCATCAGCCCCGGAAGGCACCACAGCCCCAGTGCTGAGACGACCCGAGCACTCATTAAGCAGACCCCATACAAAGGATTGGGCTGTGAATACACAATGCATGAAGGAGGGGGAAGAAACCATACCTCTCCCTCCAGGACGCTTGAGGTCTGGGGTCACAGTGGCTGTAATGTCTGAACAGACAGCATAGGCTGAGATGACCAGTGACCCTGCAGAGCAAGGCATAAGCATGTGAGGTGGAGCCCAAGCCCACAGGCCTTGCCCCTTGCCCCCTGGCACCCAGACCTCACCAGGAGCCCGCACGGTTTCAGAGCCAACCCGGGCAGCCATGCTGAGGGAGTCCTTGCCACCGTCCACCGCTACACCCAGGGCCGCCATCACTGCCACCATAGCCTCACAGGCGTCAGCTAGAGCTGCACCCTCCCCTGGGAGCTTGGCCGCCCACATCCAGTTCCCGCTGCATTTCACATCCTGGAAGTGCAGACTTGCATTAGAGAGAGAGCGCAGTGTAGGGAGGCTGGAGGCCAGCAGGTAAGTGGATGGTGAACGTGGTTGTGTCCCACAGGCCTGGAGTTCCAGGCCAGAAGCCGCAGGGGACTCACCTGGAGGTCGGTGACCAGAGCAAACACCAGGTTGGTGAGGGCTTCAGCCACAGCCAGCCGGGCGGCAACCTTCGGGTCCAGCAGACTCTTGACTGGCTGCTCTCCCAGGGCTGTGGCGGCCCCTACCAGCTCCTGGTGACTCAGTGCCACAACCGCCACATCTGCCAGGGGGGTCTGCAGGGGTCCCACACACTGCTGCTGGGCCACCAGGCCGCCCACGGAACGATCCACCTGAGGAACCAGGGGGAGCTGGCCAGAGGCCCAGGGACAAGGGGGTGGCCTGGCTCACCCTGAACACGCAAGCCTTGGGGGGTGGGCAGCAGGGGGTGAGGCCTCTGTCCTGACCCTTCTCCCTCCCTGATGGACCCCCGCAGCCATTCCTTGGATGGGCGAGCAGAGGGAGGGGTGCAGAGGGCTAAGGGGGTGGAGCAGGGTGCAGGGAGGACCTTGTTGGTGAGGTAGCGCTTGCTGGCCACAGCAGGCAGCCTGAGGACCCGCGACAGAGCCTGGCGCACGCTCAGCCCTGGGGGCAGAGTCAGAGGCTGCAGCAAGGGGAGACTCCTCTGGAGGAAGAACTCCTGCAACACAGACGGCAACAGGGGTGTGAGCACTGGGGTGGAGCACTAGGCATACAGGTGACAATGCACGTGTGGGGCAGAGGGTGGAGTCAGGCCAGGGAAGGGAGATGCTTCCTGACCCCATGTACCTTCCGGGGCATCTTGCCCAGCACCCAGTCCAGGTCCAGGTCCACAGGGGTTGGGGGAGGAGTGGGGGGTGCCTCCACCTGTCCATCTGTGCCCGTAGGCCACTCTCGATCATCCACCAGCACTATCTGTAGACCAGAGGGACATCACCCAGAGGGGGTGAGGCTGTGACCACCAGCAGGGAGTGAACTCTTCTGGAAAGTAGGGCAGAAGTGCTCTTTCCAGCCCATCTGGCTTCTCCTGTTGAGCCCCGCCCCCCGCCCCCACAGCCTACATGCTATTCCCCACGGCTCCCCTGTGTTCATCTCTCTCCTGGGCCCCGGCAGCTCAAGTCTACCTACAGCATCTGCTACTGACTCCCCAGGCCAACTCACTCTCCTGTCTCCAGTGATGGTGCCCACAAAACAGACTGGGCAGCGTTCCCGGGCACTGACACAACTCAGGAAGTCACGGTCAGAGGGCCTCAGCAGAAGTGCGTTCGACTCCTGGTACTCGGCCCCCCAGATTTCCAGGGCATTCAGGGTTGGGTCCCCCAGCTGCACATCCATGAGGGCGGACGAAAAGGAAGGGTCAGTGGGTGCTCCCAAGTCTTATGATCTTGCTGAGAGTGAGGGGCAGATGGGTGGGGCTGCTGGGACTGGCAGGGGCAGGGAGGCGGGCAGATTTCACGGAGGAAGACCCACCTGGAAGCGGCTGGTGTAAATGACGGCTCCAGCCGGGTCACTCAGCTCCTTCAGGACATTGCCTGGTGGGGGTGTTCCCGGGAGAGGTGCTCACATGGCCGCCGTCAGCACCGGGATAACAAAAGGCTGTTCCCAGCCTCCCAAGGAGCCCTTAATTCTGTGCATCCCTGTTTGAACCGCTGCTGCACCTTCTCTACCAACTATCCCATGGCAGCAAGCTGCCACCCTCAACCCTGGGCCTGTTTAGAATGTATAGTGCGTGGAGAATGGGACCCTGAGCTGTCAGGTTGATTGCAGATCCTCAACCTAAACCAACTGCTGAGACTCTCCCTAAATTGAACCAAGCAGAGACCAGGTAGGCCCGGTCCCTTGTCCCAACCCCCTTTCTCACCATTGCCACCAGCACCCTGGTCATGGAGGCTGCAGATGGGGTTTCCCTCAGGGGCCTCCACACAAGCCCGGATCACACGGTTCATCTTCTGTTCCATCTCTGGGTCTCCCCGCTGCACAGCCCCAAAATCCAGGTCACTGGCGTTGTCTCCCTGCACCTGTGGGGATAGATATAGACAGCATAGATCAGTTCAGAGGGGCTGGGAGCTCACACCTCACCCAGGTATGGGGCCCCGAGAGATCATGGAGTTGGCATCTGGGCTATTCCCACTTACCTGCACAGACGAAGCAGCTCCGCCCCCAACTCCAATCCTGTAGACAGGACCACCAACCTTCACGACATCCATGCCTGCGAGGAAGGAGGGCTGAATCAGAGCACTCAGGGAATGACAGTACAAGTACAAAGCAGTGTGAGGATAAAGGGAAGCCAACATTAGGGGTATCTGTCAACATTCATTGAGTTAAATACACTCCAAGGAATTTACCCTCCAGATTATTCACAGGTGCAAAATAGCCAATGAACAAACTTAAACAATAGCATTATTTGTGTTACCAAAGACAAGAAATAATCTACATGCTAATGACAGAAATATGCAGGTCAGGAAGCAACAGTTAGAACTGGACATGGAGCAACAGACTGGTTCCAAATAGGAAAAGGAGTACGTCAAGGCTGTATGTTGTCATCCTGCTTATTTAACTTCTATGCAGAGTACATCATGAGAAATGCTGGGCTGGAAGAAGCACAAGCTGGAATCAAGATTGCTGGGAGAAATATTAATCACCTCAGATACGCAGATGACACCACCCTTATGGCAGAAAGTGAAGAACTAAAGAGCCTCTTGATGAAAGAGAAAGAAGAGAGTGAAAAAGTTGGCTTAAAGCTCAACATTCAGAAAACGAAGATCACGGCATCTGGACCCATCACTTCATGGGAAATAGATGGAGAATAGGTGGAAACAGTGTCAGACTTTACTTTGGGGGGCTCCAAAATCACTGCAGATGGTGACTGCAGCCATGAAATTAAAAGACACTTACTCCTTGGAAGAAAAGTTATAACCAACCTAGACAGCATATTAAAAAGAAAAGACATTACTTTGCCAACAAAGGTCCGTCTAGTCAAGCCTATGATTTTTCCAGTGGTCAGGTACAGATGTGAGAGTTGGACTGTGAAGAAAGCTGAGCGCCGAAGAATTGATGCTTTTGAACTGTGGTGTTGGAGAAGACTCTTGAGAGTCCCTTGGACTGCAAGGAGATCCAACCAGTCCATTCTAAAGGAGATCAGTCCCGGGTGTTCATTGGAAGGACTGATGCTGAAGCTGAAACTCCCAATACTTTGGCCACCTCATGAGAAGAGTTGACTCATTGGAAAGACCCTGATGCTGAGAGGGATTGTGCACAGGAGAAGGGGATGACAGAGGATGAGATGGCTGGATGGCATCACTGACTCGATGGACACGAGTTTGGGTGAACTCCGGGAGTTGGTGATGGACAGGGAGGCCTGGCGTGCTGCAATGCACAGAGTCGCAAAGAGTTGGACACAATTGAGTGATTGAAATGAACTGAATGACAGAGAACTGGTTAAATAAATTATGGTATAAGCCATACAGTGTAAAAGTAAGCCACTGCAAAAGAAAATTACATATGAATATAATGAAGTAAAATGATTTCATCAGTATGAAATGATTTCCAAGCATATTGCTAAGCTGAAAAAAAGCAAGGTACAGATGTATACATACCCACTTAGAACCCCATCAATAAGAATAAAATACTTAGGAATAAACTTAATAGAAATGTAAGACTTATACACTGAAAAACATGAAATACCTTACTAGGCCTAAATAACTTGAAAAAGATCCGATGTTTATAGACTGGAAGACTTAATATTGTTATGACGGCAATACTTCCCAAAGTGATCTTCAAGTCAACACAGCCACCTTTTTCAAAGAAATGGACCAGCTGACCCTAAAATTTATACAGAAATCTGAGGGACCTAGAACAAAGCCAAGACAATCTTGAAAAAGAACTCAATTGAAGGACTCATACTTTCTGCTTTTAAACTTACCACAGAGCTAAAAGGTTTTTTCCAAAAAGGGTTGTTAGAACAACTGGATATCCAGATGTCAAATAAGGAAATTAGATCCCTACTTCATACCATACACAAACTTCAAAATGCTTCAGAGCCTTAACGTAAGCGATAAAAGCTAGAAAGTATTACTAGAGAATATAGAAGTCAATCCAGGTGACCTTGACTCAGGCAATGGTTTCTTAGTCATGGCACTGTAAGCCAAAAGCCACAAAACAAAAATAAACTACATTTACCAAAATTAAAAAAATTTGTGATTCAGGGGACACCATGAAAGAAGTAAAAAGACAACCCACAGAATGGAAAAGAATACTTGCAAATCATGTATCTACCTGATAAAGGGCTAGTATCTAGAATATATAAAGAACTCTTAGAACTCCATAAAAAAAGGCAAACAATCCAATTTAAAAGCGAGCAAAAGGTCTCAACAGATATTTCTCCAAGGAAGACATAGGAATAGTCAACAAACATATGGAAAGATGCTTAACATCATGAGTCCTTAGGGAAATGTAAACACAAACCACCATGAGATACTAATGGCACTTCATATGCATTCCGATGGCTGTAATCAAAGAGACAGATAATAACAAGTGTTGATGAGAATCTAGAGAAACCGGAACCCTCACACACTGCTGAGGGGAATGTAAAATGGTGCATCTGCTTTGGAAAACAGTGTGTTAGGTTTTTTTTAAAAGACTGAGTATAGTTATCATGAGACCTAGCAAGTCCACTCCAAGTCACATACTTGAGAAATAACAACATAAAGACAAAATAAAACTTGTACACAATTGTTTATAGCAGCATTATTCATAATTAGCCGAAAAGCAGAAACAACCCACTTGTCTACCAACTGACAAATGGATAAAGAAAATGTGTTATAGGTACACAACAGAATATTAATATTATTCAGTCATAAAAAGGAATGAGGTACTGATACATACTATAATACGAATAAAGATGTCATGTTAAGTGAAAGCAGCCAAACACATTTATAACAGGGAAATCTTTCAAGATAAGAAAATAGATTACAGGTTTCCAGAGGCCAAAAGAAGGAGCATGGGGAGTGACTGCTTGTGAGTACAGGGTTTCTTTCTGGGGATGATGAAAATGTTCCAGAATTAGTAGTGATTAAGGCACAACTTTGTGAATATACTAAAAACACTAACTTATACACTTTCAAAGGGCACACTTTATGGTACATGGATTATCTCAATAAAATGGTTATTAAAAAAATTGGTGGAGAATTCCCTGGCAGTCCAGTGGTTAGGACTCTGTGCTCTCACTTCTGGAGCCCTGGGTTCAATCCCTCTTTGAAAAGTAAAATCCCATAAGCTGTGTGGCACAGCCAAAAAAACGTGTGTACACATGCTAGTTGTTTTAACAGAGGAGGCAAATACACACATGGGTCTGTTTATGTATGCACGAAGCACTTCTGGCAAGGTACAGGAATGACCAATTAACATTGCTTATCTCTAGGGAGGGAAACTGGGTGGCTGGAGGTCAGGGAGAACAGCGTTTTCACTGTACAATCTTTTTTTTGCTTTTTAAATTCTGAGCCATGCGACTGGTCACACATTCAATAAATGGTACCCAGCCTCTATCTTGATTCCACCACAGGTCCTAGCACAGTGCTCAGCACCCAGTGGGCCCTCAGTAAATGTTGACCGACCAAACTAAACTTGCAGATAAAAACAGAGGTGCTGGGTAAAACTACTGGCTGCCTTCACTAAGCAGGGTGGGCCCCTGCCATGGAGAAGTCAACCGGGGAAAGGCAGACTGAGCCTGCCCAACTGGCATAAAGCCCTGCCCTACCTTAAAAGCCTGTCCAGAGGAGAAGAGACAGGAGCCAGGAGATACAAAACAAACTGCTGAGATTCCACTCCTGCAGTAGCCATGCCCTGGGGAAAAAGCTGCCGGGACCTGGAGAGAGGTGGGGGGCTCTTACCTGGCTCTGGGGGCTCCTTGCTCACATGCTCAGCTTCCATGGACCCAATGCCTCCGCTAAACATGATGGGCTTGATCCACTCACGCCGCTGGCCGTCCGGGAGTTGAAGGCCCAAGGAACGGGCAAAGCCTGGAACGTGGATGTCACAAGGAGAGGGCACAGGGTCTAGTCATCCAGGCTCCTCAGCGCTTACTGGGTCACACACCCTACCCTGCCTCTGGGACTAATATCCATGTCAAGGATAATAGTCCCCTACACCCTCCAGGCTCACCAGCAAGCACTGGTTCCCCAAACTTGTTGCCGTAGTCAGAAGCCCCATTACTGGCCTCAATGGCAATCTCCAGGGGTCGGGCAAAGTTTCCTGGATACTGGAAGCTTGGATCCTCCCAGGGCATACTGTAACCTGGGAAGGAAAGAGGAAGAGGGATGGATGGTAAAGATGGAAGTCAGAGGAGCCAGGACCCTTTAGGAAGAGTCTGACTCTTGGGATTAGAGCTCTTAACATTTTCTAAGAAATTGGATTTTGGGGGCAGTTGATGGTCAAAAGTCTAACTCTGTATTAGGTTGTTTTTGTTTTTGTAAGAAAATTGTAGTTCTGCAAAGCCAGACGTGGATCTCCCTTGGCCTACTGTCCTCATGACCATGGCTGGGGAAAGGCCAGCTACTCTAGAGCCCTTTCTCCCAAGAAAAGGTGCCCATGATGACTGCTTAACTTAGGAGATAAAAGTGTCCAGTGCCTGCCAGGAGGAGGAATCTGGGTAGAGAGCAAAGAGATGGGACCTGGGATACGCAAGTTTCCAAAGCAATAGCCAGCAGTGCCAGCCACCACGTGGGCCCCTCGGCCTGTGCACTGGACATCTCGGATCCGGCCCCCTGTGCCAGTTGTTGCACCACTGAAGGGGGCTACTCCTGTGAAGAGAGAGGGAGAGGTATGGCTATTGAAGAGCAAGGTCCACCACTGACCACCCCGCTGAAAATAAGGACATGCAGCCAATCTGCTGGTCCCCAGGGTGAGGGGGGCTGGGACCTTTGCCTCTCCCTACACTCTGATCTCACCTTCCCTCCTGGGTACTCAGCTCACCTGTGGGGAAGTTGTGTGTCTCTGCCGTGAAGACAACATGTCTCAGCCCCTGACGTTGCTGGAAGGAGCTTGGCCGTGTGGGGTCCTTGGGCCGTAAGAATCGGACTTCCTTCCCCTGGATGGCACTGTGGACACATCGTTCTGGGCCTGGCTTCCTTGCTGGGATCTGCACTTACCCCACTGGAGCCTGGGGCACTCTGTCCCCTGTGCCCAGCCAAGGGCACCACCCACCTGCTGTTGTCACAGAACTTGAGGACGTTGTTGGGGTTGGAGGATGCCTGGGTGCTCATGATGGACTCAAACAGCGAGTGTGGCAGCTCCTGTCCATCCACGTGGAGTCGACCCTTGAAGAACCAGTGTCGGCTGTGCTCGCTGCCGGGATGATGTAGGGAGGGGACGGCAGGGCAGAAACATGGGTCATGTCTCAGGCCTTGCCACCAGCATAAAAGACAGAGTTACAGCCACAGGTCAAAACAGATTTCAGAAAGTCATAAGCTTCCAATGGTCTGTCACTGTGGATTATCCAGATCCCGAGTGAAGATAAAACCAAGATGTGATGCAGACTATTGGATGGATGGGGAACCCAGGCACTCAGACTCAGGGAGGCCCCTAAGCCAAGAAGTTGTGCTAGTGGTAAAGAACCCACCTGCCAATTCAGAAGACATAAGAGATGTGGGTTCAGTCCCTGGGTCAGGAAGATCCCCCAGAAGAGGGCATGGCAACCCACTCCAGTATTCTTGCCAGGGAAATCCCACGGACAGAGGAGCCTGCAGGCTATGGTCCATAGGTTCACCAAGAGTTGGACATGACGGAGTAACTAACACTTTCACTTTCTTAGGCCAAGCGAGAGCCATGGAGGGTCCCTATGATCTTCCAACATCCACACTCTCAGACACCAGAATGTCCCCATTCCTCCCCACCTATTGGACTGAGCCAAGTCGAAGACTTCCACAGTGCTGGGGTTGCGCTGCAGCTCCTGGAAGCGCTTGGTGTAGAAATCCAGGTCCCAGGAGTCTAGGGCCAGACCTAGGAGACAACCCCCAGAGAAGCTGGTTGTGAGACACTGCACACTTCTGGCCTGGGCCTTCCTTCAGGGACCCCTGCTGACCTAGCTCCTGGTTGGCTTTCTCCAGGGCAGACCGGCCCTCAGCCAGTACGTCAATTGGGCTGCTCAGGGGTGCTGGGATGCACCCTGAAGAGAAGCTCTGGATGGGCTGGGGGAAGTGCTGCTCCGTCATCCGGTCATGCAGGGTAGCCAGAGCAATGGCCTCCAGGTCAGCTGAAGGTGGGTAGGCAAACTAGGGGTGGAGACACACAGCGAGGGCGAGGGGTGCAGGGTTGAAGAATGGACAAAATGGTCCACCCTCAGTCCTCCAAGCCACACAAGCCCAGCCCACTGCTAGCCTCTCCAGCACCTTTGCTCAGTTAGAAAAAGATGCCCCTTCCAGGCATGAGTGCCTGTCAGCATTAGAAACAGGAGCACAGGCTGGATTTCTGTCCTATTTACTTCTCGACCAGGCGGCCTCAAGCAGTGAACAAGCTGCAAATAGGGCAGGCCTCAAATCAGAAACTGCTTCCCCTGCTTCTCATCATTTCCTTGGATTGCAGGACCCAATCTCCTGCCCACTTCCTCCTCTGGATCCCCACCTGGTTGCCTACTGCCTCACCGAGAGCAGGTAGCGCCGGGTTGGCTCCACGCGGTCCACGGCCCCCAGCCCCGCAGCCTGGCACACTGACACGATGTTGCTGGATGTCGGGGTGGAAAAGTTCAGCCTGTAGATTGGTTAGGACCAGATGGTTAGGACCTGACCCCAGCTGAGAAGGTGGATCCTGCCCACGGCCGTCCAGCCAGTCTCCAACCTCCACTCCCCAG
This sequence comes from Capra hircus, assembly GCF_001704415.2. Lineage (NCBI taxonomy): Eukaryota > Metazoa > Chordata > Mammalia > Artiodactyla > Bovidae > Capra > Capra hircus. The sequence goes on along the minus strand of NC_030826.1, from coordinate 27,615,553 downwards.
ACCCACCCCCGCCCATACCACTGGCCTCCAGCCTTAGATTTGGGCCCTGAGAAACATGCTCTCAAAGGTCATTCAAATAAACCATAACTGCAGCATCAAAATGTTTCAACTTCAATGTCTAGGAATGCAACTTGTTATATTTCCAGAACATGCCTGGGAGCTGGCTCAGTCTTCAAAGTGGGGAGTGGGGTGAAGAGAAAACAAATCTCCCAAGGATCACAAGAAGAGGAAGAGGCATGAGAGTGGCAGGGGTGGCAGAGTGTTTGGAAGGGCTCTGGACCATGGAACAAGTTGCTCGAGGCTGGAACACTTGCCTAGGTCCAACCTCCAGCAGCAGGTCTGTGGGGCCAGGAAGGAGCCAGGACTCCTGAGCAACATCGTCCAGTAACAAGGGGCAGCCAAATAGCCATGTCAGCTTCTTCATCTCCTTGTTGCTCGGGAAGGACTCAGCTGCAGGGAGACAGGGCAAGGAGACGTTGGGACACTGCCACTGGTGATTGGTACTTCGCCCAAGAATCCAGTAACTGGCCCAACCTGTCCAGTTCACATTGTAGCACTGCTCAGTCTTGACACCCTGCAGCTCCGGTAGTTCCCTTTGCAGCTTCCTTTCAATGTATTCAGAGGCTGCCCTCTCGTGGCCAGAGGGGCGGACATAGAAGTGAAGGACGGAGGACATCTCTGCAGGTGTCCCTTGCTGGAAAGACGAGTTAGGTTCCTAAAAAATAACATGAACTAGAGCCGATCTGTTGAACTGGTTTCAAGTTCAGTTCAGCTGAGGCTTTGGAGACATTAGGGATGGGGTGGGGGAAAGTATTGGGGGCATTCAGGGATAAATGCATCCAGACATTTCCAATCCAGTATGGTCAAGGTCAGGGGACTGGGGGTACCAACCTAGCATGGTGGCAGTGGGAAAGACTTCCTAAGGGAAGGGCTTCCCTGGTGGCTCTGCTAGTAAAGAATCTGCCTGCAATGCAGGAGACCTGGGTTCGATCCCTGGGTTTGGAAGATCCCCTGGAGAAGGGATAAACCTAGCACGGTGGGAGTGGGAAACACTTCCCAAGAGAAGTGGCATCTAAGTGTAAACCTAAAGGATGAGCTGGACTGGGCTGGTCAGTAAAGTCAAACGACAGCTCCTCTACTTCAATGTTTCAAAATATTATGTCCCTGTTCAAGGTAAATGCAAAGCCTGACAGTCAAAGACCCTCCAGGTCTATCCCCAACTACTTTTCAACTTCTGATCCCACTGCTTCTCAAAAGGACCTTGGCTTTACTCACTAAACACTGCCTGGCCTCCTTGCCATTCCTTTGCCCCATCCTAGAATGTCTATGTCTAATTCTATCCTATCCAAAGCTTTCCCACTTGTTGAGGTTAGTACAGGTCGCACCAACTCTGAAGCCCTCCTCGCTGCTCCAGTGCTTAGGGACACCTCCCTCCTATGTGATCAGAGAGCTTCTGATTCACACCATTCATTCAGCTCTGATCTCTCTCTCACACACACAGCACTTCCACGTGTACAAACTCTCTTCCCAAAGAAGTGGGAAGCTCACTGCTTCACTTCTTCACTTGGACCACTCACAGGTATCTCAAATCTAACTTACTCAAGGCTGAATCTGACTATTCTGTCAAGGTCACTGAATGAAGATTGCAACGTTGCCAATCTACAGGTCACTTAACTTCTTACCTTATTCAACCTCTCAGCAGCATATGACTTACTCATTCTCTACTTCTTAAAACACTCTCCTCTCTTGGCCTCCTGACACCACTCTCCTGGTATTCCTCTGCCTCTGGTTGCTCCATCTCAGTCACCTGTGCTGGCTCCTACTGTTCTTGTTGTTGTCAGTTGCTCAGTCATGTCCGACTCTTTATGACCTCATGGACTGTAGCCCACAAGGCTCCTCCGTCCATGGATTTCCCAGGCAACAATACTGGGGTGCGTTGCCATTTCCTTCTCCAGGGGTTCTTCCCAGCCCAGGGATTGAACCCACATCTCCTGCACTGGCAGCTGAGCCACCAGGGAAGCTCCTACTCTTCTGCTCCACCTCTAAACAGTGGTTGCCCAAGGCTCTGCCCTTTGTTTTCTTCTTTCTAAATGCTCTTCTTAAGTGACATCATTCAGACCCGTGGCTTTAAATATTATCTCTTAGACTGAACCAATGAAACTGCCATCATTCAACCATTTTTGACTAAAAATGACAATTTTACACAATTTGAGTTGATATCTGCCAACAGATTTCATAACTTTACAAAGAGTCAGACATGACTGAGTGACTTTCACTTTACTTATTCAACTCTGACTCTCCCTGAAACTCCATACTAACACATGCAAATATTTAGTTGACATTGCCACAGAGAAGTCTCCTAAACACTAAATAGCCTGCTTTGGTCAAAACAGAAAATTTGATTTATCAGTTCTCCAAGACCTTCAGTTCCCATTTCCCATCTCAGTTAACACCACCTTCATCCAATCTATTGCTCGAGCCAAAAGTCCAGATGTGTGAATGCTAGGTTGAGTCCAATTCTTTGCAACCCCATGAACCATAGCTCACCAGGCTCCTCTGTCCATGGGATTCTTCAAGCAAGAATACTGAAGTGGGTAGCAATGCCCTCCTACAGGGGCTCTTCCTGACCCAGGGATCAAACCCTGGTTTCCTGCACTGCAAGCAGATTCTTTGCCGTTGGAGCCAGCGGGGAAGCCTTTCCTTTTATCAACCAAAAATATCTCAGAATCTTGTAGACTGACAAATTCCAGGACAGATCTCATTTTAGCTACGGGTGCTCCTGCCAGATCTTGATTCTGCCTTTTTTAAGCTTCTACCCCATGCTAACGATTTTTTAAATCTTTTATTTTTATTTATTTTTTTGCCAAGGTTTGTGGGATCCTAGTTCCCCGACCTGGGATTGAACCAAGGCCCTTGGCAATGAGTGCTCAGTCTTAATCACTGAACCGTCAGGGAATTTCCCTTATGACCCTTTCTAAAGTTAGACGCCTCGGTTATTCTCTACACCATAGTTCCTTCACAGGAATGATCACATTCCGAAATCATTCTGATTATTAAAACAGTTGACTTTCCTTTATCATTCCCAGTGAAATAGATGCTCCAAGAGCACAGACACAGGATTGCCTACATCAGGGCTGTCTCCCCAAAGACCAACATGGTATCTGACATAAAACTGGAGGCCAACAGATTATTTCGCTGGTTGAATGAATTGTTAGAGAGGGGATGAATTTACGTGGGGGATCCCATGCCGGGGAACCAACAAACGCAAATGGACGCCTGCACTAAGGCAAGCACGCAGGCCTCCGCTGGGCGCGGCTCTGCCTGGTAGGGATCCTGCAGCCGCCCAAATCAAGCTTGGCGTGGGTAGCTACGGGGTTCAGTTTGTAGTGGTATCCAGGTTTGCGAGCGCGCGCGGCAGCCTTACCACGTGGTAGCACTTCTCGCAGTCAGTCAGCTCCTCGAATTCTGGCGCGCAGATCAACGTCATCCGCATGCGCCGCAGGAAGAGGCGGAGTCTAAGAGTGCCTCGCCCCCTCCCTCTTTCCCTGGTGTGGCCTCCCCAGACCTTCTCCGTCAAGTCCTAGAACTTCTACACCCAGTAGGTTCATTCCAGAAATATATATTCAGTTAACGTTTGTGAAAATAAAGTCAGCCTCAGGTCCCCGCTTCTCTTGTCCCCGTGCAAAGTGTGAGGGAAACACTGAATGCAGGAATAAAACACACCTTTCCTGTCCAGAACTCAGTTTCCGCACCCTCCCACCCCCCCTTGCTGGCTTTACTTGCTTGCTTTCACTTTTGTCTTTTCTAAACGAACTCATTTTTTAGCGGAGTGGGAGACCTATGTTTTTTAACTTCTAGCTAGTTAAGGTAACAGTAATAATGATCAGAAGCATTTATTGAAGGAGTATATCAAGGCTCTTAATGTCAGTCTGCTTATTTAACTTAAAAGCAGAGCACATCATGTGAAATGCTGGGCTGGATGAAGCACAAGCTGGAATCAAGATTGCCGGGAGCAATGTCAACAACCTTAGATATGCAGATAATACCACCCTAAGGGCAGAAAGTGAAAAGGAACTAACGAGCCTCTTGATAAAGGTGGAAGACTGGGGAAAATTGACTTAAAACTCAACATTCAAAAAACTAAGATAGTGATAAATAAATTTATATTTTTTTTAAAAAGGAGAAAAAAAAAACAAAACCTAAGATCATGGCATTTGGTCCCATCACTGCATGGCAAATAGATGGGGAAAAATGGAAACAGTGACAGACTTTATTTTCTTGGGCTCTAAAGTCAGTGTGGATGGTGACTGCAGGCTTGAAATTAAAAGACACTTGCTCCTTGGAAGAAAAGCTATGACAAACCTAGACAGCATATTAAAAAGCAGAGACATTACTTTGCCAACAAAGGTCCATCTATTCAAAGCTATGGTTTTTCCAGTAGTAATGTATGAATGTGAGAGTTGGACTATAAAGAAAGCTGAGCGCCAAAGAATTAATACTTTTGAACTGTTGTGCTGGAGAAGACTCTTGAGAGTCCCTTGGATTGCAAGGAGATCAAACGAATGCATCCTAAAATAAATCAGTCCTGAATATTCATTGAAAGGACTGATGATGAAACTGAAACTTCAATCCTTTGGCCACCTGATGTGAAGAACTGACTCATTTGAAAAGACCCTGATGCTGAGAAAGATTGAGGGCAAGAGAAGAAAGGGGTGACAGAGGATGAGATGATTGGATGGCATCATCAACTCAGTGGACTCAATGGACATGACTTTGAGCAAACTCTGGGAGATGGTGAAGGACAGGGAAACCTGGCGTGCTGCAGTCCATGGAGTCACAAAGGGTCTGACAGGACTGAGCAAGTAAGAATTTAATAGTCTACTTAAAGAGATATGGGCAGGATTAAGGAACAACAAAGTGCAATGGGCCACCCAGAGCCTAGCAACACCATAAGTGGTTAGCACCTCCAAGCTTGAAAGTACAAAGGGAGAAATGTTGTTATGAGCTGGGAGAGAAGTGGAGCCATGAAAGAAGGGTGTTCAGTAGACCTAGGAAGCTACTGCCACAAGCTCAGTGTCGAGGGAGAAATAGAATAAACAGTGAGTTCTCCAGTCCTGAATCCCCCTGCAAAATGTCTCTGTCTCCCATTAGCCAAACCTAACCTGAAGCCTGAGGGCAAGAAAGCTGGAATGGAGTGCTAGGACTGGTACTGTGGTAACCAGTCCGGTGGTCTTTCTAAAGAGTCAGGCAATACAGAAACACTCATAGGAAAAAGGTAAAAGTCTTTATCCTTATCCCTTTCCTGCCCCATTCTCTTCCCTTCTCCAGTATAGGGCGAAGCCTAGCGTGAGGTAAGTAAGGCACTTGGGATACACCATTTAATATATTTTAGGTGGCTCACTTACCTCACCCTAATTCCATCCCTGTCCCAGATATAACAGTTATTACCTGTTTGGTAGGTAATATTCCAGGCTGTACTTGTGACTCATTTCTGACAGAGACCACCTGTTGACTCTTGGCATCTGAGTACTCCTGGACTTCTTTCCCTCCAGCCGCTCCTGGTGTTCTAACTAGGGAGTCAACGTGGCTGGAGTGGAGTGAGAGAGAGGTTTCACCTCCCCTGGGGGAATCTCTCATTCCTGTTGTATTAATGAAAAGGGAAGGGACATACCTCTGATGTAATCTTGGGAAATAATTGCAAACATATATTTGCCTTATAAATAACTTGGCACCAACATTGCAAATCAAATATACTTCAATAAAAAATACAATTAAATTTAAAGAAATTTTAATTCTACAAGTTATGGTATCCCCTAATTCAACTTCATTCAATACAAGCTCTATATTCCTTATTATATGAACTAGTTATACATTGTGGTGCCAAGTTATTTATAACAAATGTGTATTCTATCTTGCTCTAAAAATGATTTGAAGCTGCTGCAAGTATACAATGGCCTTTGATGCTCCTCTTTCACTTCATACCTTTAATTTCCCCTCTTTCCCTCCAGCCTCACTGACTTCTTGCATTTCTTTCCACCACAAAGGCTTTGTTGTTTCACCTGTCCATTCTTTCTCTGTAATCCCCATCATATGAATCCTTCACTTCTCTCAATTTTTTAAATAGAAAATCATTGTTTCAGTAAGGCTTTCACTATATAAAAGGGACACCCCTGCATTCCACAGTATCTATAACTCACATTCTACACATTTTACTTTACTATTTCCCCCATTTGACTATGAGTACCTAGAAGTAACATTCAGAAAACTAAGATCATGGCATCTGGTCCCATCACTTCATGGGAAATAGATGGGGAAACAGTGGAAACAGTGTCAAACTTTATTTTGGGGGGCTCCAAAATCACTGCAGATGGTGACTGCAGCCATGAAATTAAAAGACACTTACTCCTTGGAAGAAAAGTTATGACCAACCTAGATAGCATATTGAAAAGCAGAGACATTACTTTGCCAACAAAGGTCCATCTAGTCAAGGCTATGGGTTTTCCAGGGGTCGTGTATTGATGTGAGTTGGACTGTGAAGAACACTGAGTGCCGAAGAATTGATGCTTTTGAACTGTGGTGTTGGAGAAGACTCTTGAGAGTCCCTTGGACTGCAAGGAGATCCAACCAGTCCATTTTAAAGGAGATCAGTCCTGGGTGTTCATTGGAAGGACTGATGCTGAAGCTGAAACTCCAATACTTTGGCCACCTCATGAGAAGAGTTGACTCATTGGAGAAGACTCTGATGCTGGGAGGGATTGTGGGCAGGAGGAGAAGGGGACGACAGAGGATGAGATGGCTGGATGGCATCACCGACCAGATGGACACGAGTTTGGGTGAACTCCGGGAGTTGGTGATGGACAAGGAGGCCTGGAGTTCTGCGGTTCATGGGGTCGCAAAGAGTCAGACACGACTAAGTGACTGAACTGAACTGAACTGACCTAGTTTTAACTTAATCTATTTTTCTTTGTATTTGATGCCTAGAACAGTACTTGTCAAACGAGAACCTGATAAATTTTTGTGTATTTACTAATGAAAGCCTCTTCTCTTCCTAATTTAGTCAACCAACCAATCAACCCATGGCTTAACAGGCAGTGGAGTGCACAGAATTCATGCAACTATGTGTCAGCACTATTCTAGACTTTGGGGGTATAGCAGCGAAGAAAGCAAATAAAAATCTTTGCTCTCATGGAGCTTAATTCTAGAACAAGGAGACTGATAGGAAAAAAAAAAAAAAAGGAATGAGGTGCTCTGGCTGCATTAAGGAGGAAACAGTTCCTCTACTTGGCAGGATCAGCAAGATGGAAAGATGCTTAGGCGTTATCAGCCAGGCCGGTTGTATTTACGCTCCTAATCTCCCTTCTCCCAGAGATGCAAGACAAGGTAGCAGAGCCGGTACTGAGGTTGAATGGTGAGGAGTCGGAGGAGGAGCCAGGGGCGCGCCCGCTGATGACGTCGCGAACCAGCCCTCCTTCAAGTCTCCGCGCGCTGCGCAGCGGGGAGTCGCGGTCGCGTCATGGCGGCCTGCCGGCCTGGGGCTCCTGGCTCTGTGAGTGCTGTTCTCTGTCCCTCGTCTCTTTTTGTTGTTCCAGATTTTTTTTCCCCCTGTAACCTCTTCCTTGCCTCTTTGCCTCCGTGACGTCGCTGGCCTCTCCCGGGGAAGAGGGACTGTGAGGCTGTTTCTTACGCCCGTTTCACTGGTTCTGCGTATTTATTCCATTATGCTTGCGGCGCAGTCTGTGAGCATTAAACACGTCTCTGTCCAATGTTTAGACTTCAAGCCCAGTGGGAAGCCAGGATCACACTAACGGCTACCTGTGGGCCTGTGAGTTCCTGGGGGAGACCCCTGACATGACTGTAGAGAAAATGGGTAACCGATAATCCGGAAAAGCTTCTAAGACCCGAAGTGCGTGTAGGACTTAGCAGGGTTTGAAAAACAAAGGAGATAAACTAGGTTTCAAGGCGCAAGCAAAAATCTGTTCAAAGGCTAGAAATAGAGCAATGTCTTTGAAAAACTCAAGACGTTCCATTGGGTGGTGGTGGAAGGGTCAGAGCTGACAGTCTTTTAAGTCTTGGTAGGCAGTGACTTCAACCTGAGGATAACTGGGTGTTATTGAAGCGTTTTAAGCGAAAGAGTGATCGGTTGAGTTTCATTTTTGTTTCCTTAGATAGGAGTGTGGAGAGTGGACTAGCGAGTATCAGTTAAAAGACTGTGGTTTATATGTCTTAAGAGGTAGTGGTGACCCGCGACCACGCAGCAATGTTGAGGTTCCAAACGTGAAGACATTAAAAAGATATTGAGATAAAATCTAAATTAAGTAAACTTCCCAGGTTAATACTTTCTCGACCTCATCCACTGACTGGATGGCTTTAATAGCCAGTGAGGGGTCCTGGTTTTCCTAATGTTTATTTTAGCTGAGATCTCTCTCCTGAGCCCAGTTATATTCATCTGCCTACCAGATTCTCCACCTGGCCAGCCTACATACCAACACAACTTTCCACAAAATCCACACCTCTTATGATGTTCACTAGCTTTGCAAATATCCTCAACCCAATAGTTCTACCTTGAAATATGGATGTCCTCTTTCACTTCTTCCTTTCCCTACAGGAGACCCAAATTCAATATACACTGTTGCCAACCTCCCCACCCCACCCCACCCACTCCTGGATTCTGATTCAATAGATGGAACCACCTAAAAATCAGCTGTGTTTTAAGCAAAATTTTGGTGATTCTGAGGCAGCAGTACCACTTTGAAAAACAGTAGTATTCTATGTGCCAATGGAGCTAAAAGAGAAAACCAAGAGAAGAAGACAAAAAATGAGGGAGTCTGGGCTGTTATATTGGTGGGCAGTTCTGAGTGATGACGTGGTCCAGTTTTGAGAACCCTGACCATGAACAAGAGTGACTGAGGTGGAGTGAAGGTGAGGTCAGTGATAGCACCGTTCACAAGGACCCTGAAGTCATCTAGAACTTGAATGCTGGTTTTTCAAGCTGCTAAAGGCTAATTGGGGACTTCCCATTTGGCGCAATTGTAAAGAATCTGCCTGCCTATACAGGAGACACGGGTTCGATCCCTGGGTCAGGAAGACCCCCTGAATTAGGAAGTGGCAATGTACTCCAGTATTCTTGCTGGGCAATCCCATGGACAGAGGAGCCTGGTGAGCTACAGTCCATGGGGTCACAAAACGTCTGATGCAACTGAACACACAGCACGCAAAGGTTAACTGAACGTGGAGGACTGACCATAGAAGAACATTGGAGGAACAGGGTTAGAGCTATAACGGTTTAAGATTATCGCTGGGGATCAAGAAGGATAAAGGTCCTACCCCTAAGTATTGTTGAACTCTGTCAGAATTTTTAAATAAATCTGCTTAGCACTGAGAGTGTGCCAGACTGGTCCCCTCCCCTAGAGTTATCTATACACAGAGGCAACAAAATCTGGCACATACACAAAGATGGTTCCTGTCCTTCTTAGGAAACCCCTAAACTACAAGGTTAAGATCTACTAGATTACTAGAAAAGGAAACAATTCCAGGGGAATTGTATCTTATATATAATTTGTTTATAGGACCTCAAATGTATACACTTTACTAAAAAATGAGGGGGGATTAATAAAAGAATTAGAAAAAATAGAGGGGGGAATGATTAAAAATTATACTGTCTATGTTCTTTTACGTAACATCTATTAAGCACATTTCCATATACATGTTACTATACAGTACTATGTACTATATGAGCAATTTAAAGGATTTTTTTTTGAAGGTGACTTTATTTTTTTTTTAAGTTAACATAGCAACGAAACCTTTATTTTATTTATTTTTGATTTATTCATTTGTTTTTGGCTGCTCTGGGTCTTCCTTGCTGCACCAGGGCTTGCTTTAGTTGTGTCGAGTGGGTGCTTTTCATTGTGATGCATGGGCTTCTCATTGCGGTGGCTTCTCTTGTGGAGCTCAGGCTCTAGGTGGTGCAAGGGCTTCTGTAGTTGCAGCTGGAAGGCTTAGTTGCCCTGAGGCATGTGGAATCTTCTCAGACCAGGGATTGAAGTTGTGTCCCCTGTTTGGCAAGCAGATTCTGAGGGTGACTTTTGACCAGTCTTGTTCCACTTGCTGGCTTTAGAATCAGACCCCTGGGAATTTTCTGGTGGTCCAGTGGGTAGGATTTGGTGCTTTCACTGCACAGGGTCTGGATTCAATCCCTGGTTCCCCAGGCCTGGTATCTTACAAGCCATTCAGCATGGCCAGAGGGGAGAAAAAAAGAACTAGAATCAGACCCCATATAAGATGGGCTGCCACTGCTGGTCACTGCTCTTAATAGATGCATGTGCAAGGTACTGTGGGAGCCCCAAGGAAGGGAGCAGGATTCTCTCGGAGATGGTCAGAGAAGACTTCACAAGGAATATTTATTCTGATTGAGTGCTTTAAGGATTGGTACGGTTTTGTTAAAGAGGCAAAGCCAAAGCTGAACGGCCAGTTGTCTAGGCTGATTGTCTGAACTAAGACTTCTGAGGTTTCTTCAAACTCTAAACTCCTTTACTTTACATATTCATTTACATTCCCTCTTTTTTGTTTTTTGTAATCTATTTCTTTATTCTTTCCCAAATGTCCTTGGTGGGTAGGATAGTCAGGAAGGTGTTTTAACTAGCTTTACTTTCCTCAGGAGCAAGCCTGGCTTGAGGTCGCCCAGGCTTTCATCCAAGAGACCCTGTGTCCACCTGGTAAGGAGCCTGATGTCCAGTTGACTCAGTTGGTCATTGACTGTGTGAAGACTACCTGGTTGTCCCAGGGAAAGAGCCAGGGTTTAACACTGCCCCTCAGCTACAGGTAAGAAGAGGTGGGGTTCACAGGAAAGTTAAATTTGGGATTGAAAACGAAGGACTTATCTTTTGAGAAGAGTGAGGGGAAACTTGCTGAGGTGAGAAAAAGGTGGTATAAATAAAATCTCCTTTTGCCAGTCCTTCTCCTTCTCCATCAAGCTGCTTTCCTTTAACTGTTGATCTCCTTATTTGGCTCAAGTCGTGTTTAGAGACAAGAGGAAGTGGTCGAGAAGATAGATGATATGGGAAAAGAACCTTCAAAGTGGGAAGAGAGGCTGATATTATTATTTGTTTGTGCTAGGAAACTAAGATACAGACAGTGACTTCAGCAAGTGCAGATCATTGTATTTTGGGAGACCTGAGTTTGAGGTCTGAAGCTGGGTTATTTTATTTTTAAAAACTTTACACTACCATTTCCTAAGGGCTTCCCCGGTGGCTCAGCAGTAAAGAATCCGCCTACACTGCAGGAGATTCAGGAGATGTGGGTTTGATCCCCGGGTTGGGAAGATCCCCTGGAGGAGGGCATGGCAACCCACTCTAGTATTCTTGCCTGGGCAGACGGAGGAGTCTGGTGGGCTACAGTCCATAGGGTTCCAAAGAGTCAGACATGACCAAAGCGACTTCACAAGCATGTACCATTTCCTAAACTGTTCTAGGCAATATTAATAAAGTACCATAGGAAAAGGGTTCCATGCCAAACATACTTGAGAAACACTGGATGTGATAATCTCTAGGAGAGTCATGAGGCTCATTAACATGTTAAAGGCTCTGAAAAGTCCTCCAAAAAGAAACCTGTTTATCTTTTCATAAAAGTAACCACTATATGGAATATGGGAGAATTCTTGTGAATATCTTTATATTTTTTTCTATATGTGTATCTATCCCTAAGCAATATATAGTGGTTTTTACATGACTTCAGACTTTGTGTGAATGGTCCAGTACCTTATGTATCCTTTGGATTTTGCTTTTTGTGCTTAACCTTCTGAGATTTATTCACATTGATAACTCTATGTGTTATTTTTAACTGCTGTATAGTACTCTGTCAAGTGAATATACATATCACTGTTTTTTCTTGTTTAAAAAAGGTAGAAATCTGTTTAGGTGTGTTTAATTTGTTGTTTCACAATAATTGAAAATCAAAAAGAATCATTGAAAAGTGGTAAATCAGTGATTTTTAGGAAACTTGCAACCTTTTTAAGTTTCTTATTCTTCTTCAAGATATAGGTAGAGTAGCTAGCACAATATGTAGAAGATGGTGGGTGAGGATCAAGTAAAAATTTGACAGGTAGAATAATTTATTATTTGACTGGAAAATTTTATTTTTCCATTTCCTTTCATTAAGTGCGTGCTGTATGTCAGGTCCCATGGCAGGCCTTGAAAGTTGGAGGACAGGACCCTGAAGAATCTATGAAGAGTGACCCTGTCCTTACTGTTTATTGTCCTGCAGGTGCTTTGGGTGAAGGAACAGTTTTCTCTAGCTGCTTTTCCTTAGGCTTTTATAGAAGTAGGGAAAGATAGAAATACTTCTGAGTGAGACATGCCTGGCTTTGCCACCTACACTACTGTGTATCTGAACCTCTAAATTTCTTCATTGGTGGTATTTCCAGGGGTTTTTAATGAAGATTCAATGTAATATTGAGCATGAATGGACCCAATATAATATGTGCATAGCAGGGGCACACCACATATTAGTGTCTGATTTGCCTTTTATTTGCTCTGAAGTCACTGGAAAAGAATGAGGCCAATGCAGAAGGGGAGTGGGCCATCTAAAACAGCATTTCTGATCTTTAGCACTCACGTGGGGATTATGTTCCTGAGGGCAACAAGGAGAATAAATTGTTATGTTTTGTAACCTTATTCTGTTTCTCTTCCACTGGGAAAAAAAAAACCATGGCAATGTAAGTGAGTGGAATAATGGTATTATACAAGTGTAACTGTCACTACTTTGATAAATTGTATCACATTCTCTGTGAGATATCTCACAATGGATACTGACTCAGCAGTATTGCAGCACTTTGCCTGAGAGTGGCTGGTCTCAAACATCTCTTAAAAGCTAGGAACTCATGATACCAGCTTCCCCCTCAGCCTCAACCTCCCAGCCAGTCTCCAGTGCTGTGATATTCTAGATTAGGAACGGAACCTGACTGGGGCCAATGAGGTTGAGCCATTAGGCAGATGTCTTAGTGTCTCCACTGGAGCTCTCTGTGGAAGCTGAGAGCTGAGATGCTGTCAAGGGAGCAGTTTGTATTGTCTCTAAAGCATTCTCCCCACATGCTCATCCCCTCAGGCCACTCTTATATTCCCACTCCATTTCTCTGGATTCTGTCTGTGGCACTATCTTGTTCAGGATCTCATTCAGTAGACTTTCTTCTCGCCTTCCCTAGGTACCACCCAGTCTTTGGACCCAGACCTCCTCCTCATTTTCTTAGGCCCTCAGTCCCAATTTTTTTCCCTTTAATCAATAAAACAAACTGTCTTAGTCCACGTTCCCCATTGATCTTTCCTCAGGATCTTGGGGGATTTGTGGAGGGTGAGGATAATTCATAGGCTTGGACGTAGCTATACAGAACCTCTGTTCTCTTCACTCTGCAGCTTTGTCTCAGTAAAGGACCTCAGGACCCACCAGCGTCTCCCATGCTGCAGCCACTTGTCCTGGAGCAGTACTGTGTACCAGGCTTGGGCCCAAGAGGCTGGACCACGTGGGGTCTCCCTGCCCCGGGAACGACTGTTACTTTTAGGGACACTTACAGACCTATCAGGGAACTTGGAACAAGAGTGCAGGAATGGAAGCCTCTATATAAGAGACAACACTGGTGCCCTGGACTGTGAGGTGAGTAGGAGGGGGGTGGTCAAATGCCTCAGATCCTAATAAGAATGGCATCTAGGGAGCAAGACAGTTAAGTCTCTGAGGGAACAAAGATGGAGCAGGATGCATTGGGTGCCAGGATCCTGATTAATCCTTGCCTGTGGTCTTTTCTAGCTCATAGATCTGGACCTTTCTTGGTTGGGCCATCTCTTTCTGTTCCCCAGCTGGAGTTACCTCCCTCCTCCAATGAAGTCCCCAGGAGAGGGGCACGTGGAGCTCTGGGGTACCCCCGTGCCAGTATTTCCTTTGACCATCAGACCTGGCCCTCTCACCCCCATCCCTGTTGTCTACCCAGAGATGGCTTCCCGCCTGCTCAGGCACAGGTAATTCTTCCATCCAAGGGAGGAGGGAGCATTGTAAAACTGGGAGGACAGTGGATGAGTGGAAGGAGGGAAAGAAAGGCATAGAAAGTAATATAAATGGAATGTTCCAAATCAGGGAAACGATGCAGGATTCTTCAAGAGAAGCCTTATCTAAGGGCAGGTAGAGTTTGAAGGAGACTTTTAGAATAATGGCTTTGGGGTGTGGAAATTTTACATCCCTATTTCTCTTCAAGAAAATTAGAGATACCAAGGGAACATTTCATGCAAACGTGGGCTTGATAAAGGACAGAAATGGTATGGACCTTACAGAAGCAAAAGATACTAAGAATACACAGAACTGTACAAAAAAGATCTTCATGACCAAGATAATCATGATGGTGTGATCACTCACCTAGAGCCAGACATCCTGGAATGTGAAGTCAAGTGGGCCTTAGGAAACATCACTACAAACAAAGTTAGTAGAAGTGTTGGAATTCCAGTTGAGCTATTTCAAATCCTGAAAGATGATGCTGTGAAAGTGCTGCACTCAATATGCCAGCAAATTTGGAAAACTCAGCAGTGGCCACAGGACTGGAAAAGGTCAGTTTTCATTCCAATGCCAAAGAAAGGCAACACCAAAGAATGCTCAAACTACCGCACAATTGCACTCATCTCACATGCTAGTCAAGTAATGCTCAAAATTCTCCAAGCCAGGCTTCAGCTATACGTGAACCATGAACTTCCAGAGGTTCAAGCAGGTTTTAGAAAAGGCAGAGGAACCAGAGACCAAATTGCCAACATCTGCTGGATCATCGAAATAGCAAGAGAGTTCCAGAAAAACATCTATTCCTGCTTTATTGACTATGTCAAAGCCTTTGACTGTGTGGATCACAATAAACTGTGGAAAATTCTGAAAGAGATGGGACTACCAGACCACCTGACCTGCCTCTTGAGAAACCTGTACGCAGGTCAGAAAGCAACAGTTAGAACTGGACATGGAACAACAGTCTGGTTCCAAATAGGAAAAGGAGTACGTCAAGGCTGTATATTGTCACCCTGCTTATTTAACTTCTATGCAGAGTACGTCAAGAGAAACGCTGGACTGGAAGAAGCACAAGCTGGAATCAAGATTGCTGGGAGAAATATCAATCACCTCAGATATGCAGATGACACCTCTCTTATGCCAGAAAGTGAAGAACTAAAGAGCTTCTTGATGAAAGTGAAAGAAGACAGTGAAAAAGTTGGCTTAAAGCTCAACATTCAGAAAACAAAGATCATGGCATCTGGTCTCATCACTTCATGGCAAATAGATGGAGAAACAGTGGAAACAGTGTCAGACTTTATTTTTGGGGGCTCCAAAATCACTGCAGATGGTAACTGCAGCCATGGAATAAAAAGACACTTACTCCTTGGAAGGAAAGTTATGACCAACCTAGACAACATATTGAAAAGCAGAGACGTTACTTTGCCAACAAAGGTCTGTCGAGTCAAGGCTATGGTTTTTCCAGTGGTCATGTATGGATATGAGAGTTGGACTGTGAAGAAAGCTGAGCGCTGAAGAATTGATGCTTTTGAACTGTGGTGTTGGAGAAGACTCTTGAGAGTCCCTTGGACTGCAAGGCAATCCAACCAGTCAATCCTAAAGCAAATCAGTCCTGAATATTCATTGGAAAGACTGATGTTGAAGCTGAAACTCCAGTACTTTGGCCACCTGATATGAAGAGCTGACTCATTTGAAAAGACTCTGATGCTAGGAAAGGTTGAAGGCAGGAGAAGGGGACGACAGAGAATGAGATGGTTGGATGGCATCACCGACTCAATGGACGTGAGTTTGAGTAAACTCCTGGAGTTGGTGATGGACAGGGAAGCTTGGCATGCTGCAGTCCATGGGGTCACAAAGAGTCAGACATGACTGAGCAACTGAACTGAAGTGAACTGAGATTGTAGTATAAAGGAAGGCATTTGTAAGGGGGGGAAAAAAAGAGAGGGAGAGATAAAAAATGACTGCTCTTTTCTCTACCTTTTTTAGAAGTAAGCACAGAAATGTGCAGCCAAACCTTGCTGGGAAACTAATTCGATTCAGTGCTCTGGTGAAAAGTCGGAAGAAAGCTTACTTTGTCCTGTTTCTTGGTGGATCCTCCCCAGCTGGCAGCCAGGTGTCTGTCATTGTGCAGGTGAGGTTTAGGGTCAATTCAGGAGTGTGGAGGTGTGAGAGGGCTGTACAGGCTCCTAACAGGTAAGATAGCATCATAGGAGAAACCATGTGGGAAAGGAGGACAGCTTCAGAGACTTGTTTCTAGGACAGTGCAGTTGAGGGAAGAGTCCAGGTGGTACCTTCCCTATGTGTAGAAGATGGGGAGAAGACTTCCCTGCTCTGTAGCTCATGCAAGGAGACAGCTTCTGTATCGTGTGTCCCATTTTGAAAAATTGCAAGAATCACCTGTTTTCCCCCAGAAGAGTGACCAAGAAAAGTGTTTATCTGAACACCATTAAAACATGGAATAACATGTTCTTTTAAAAAAAACCTGGTACTTACTGTTGAGTCTTTTTACATCAACTGATATAATTTATTTTATTTTTTAAGTTAATTTTTATTGAGTATAATTTTACAATATTGTGTTAGTCTCTACTGTACGTCAGTGTGAATCAGCTATATGTATACATAGGTCACCTCTTTTTTGGATTTCCTTCTCATTTAGGTCACCACAGAGCATTGAGTAGAGTTCCCTGAGCTGTACAGTAGGTTCTCATTAGTTACCTGTTTTATGCATAGTAGTGTGTGTATGTAAATTCCTGTGTTCAGTCAAACCATCGTAAACTACTGGTTTTGCATAAACAATAAACTCCCGTGAGGTCTTAGCTATGAGTGGTGATGTTGAAGTCTGGTTGGTGTTTTCAAGTAGAAATGAGGGTCTGTGAAGCTGAGCACCTGGGACTGTGAAGTTCAGGTATCCTGAGTCCTCAGTTGTGTTTCAGAGCCCCTGAGAATGGCATTTGTGCTCTGGGAGGAGCATGCCCTAAAAGATGGTTATATTTATTAATGGTTTTCTCTATGTAACTTTTCCCCTTTTGCTTAAATTTCTTCAATAACCCATTGTTGGCCCCTTGTACATTCCATATACCTTCTGGGGTTTATTTATGTTCCTGCTTGGATGGTTCTCCCTTTCTGATTGATTAAAAGTCTTCAGCATGTTATTTCTGGATTTTTTCCTTCATCTTGGCTCTTCCATTTTGTCTCCTGCCACCCCCAGGAACATTCCTCCTCCATCCTGGCCAGTGTTTTCCTTACCTTGCTCATTCTGAGTTCTGAAGATTTCTATATTGTTTTTTCTTGCTTAAAACACCTTCCTCTCTCCTCTCCACTTCAGCAAACCAGAGGTGGCCTTCAGGACCCTGGCAAGTTCAGCTTCTGTCACTTGGCCTTCTTGATCGTCCCAGCCCATCCTGACCTCTTTTCTTTCTCTGAAACCTTACAAATGTGTGTTGTTTTTGCCACTTGATCATATATGGCTCCATGTTATTACTTGGGTTTTGTGTCTGTGTTTCCCAGTGGTTTGATATATGTTAGAGAAGAGAGAACAGTCTATGTTATTTCACTTAACATCGTCCCCATACTGGATACATACGTACCGTGTTCATATTGATTAAATAAGTGAAAGTTGTTTGCATGGCTGGTCTGTATGGTGGGGTGGGATAGGGGAAATGCAAGGGCAGAATTGTCTGCAAAAAATATTTATATATTTTGGAGGAAGCTGTACCGATGGTGTGTGCCTTGGGGGAGAGATTAGGAAACGTTTGCCATCTCCTATGAGAGGGGAGAGTTCCTGAGAGTTCTGAGGCTTAAGATTTAATTGGCAAACAGGAAAGATAAAGAAGTAAGGAAAAGAAAAAAAAAAGAGGTAAGGAAAGGCTCTCGAGGAGCCAGTCCTTGAGGTGACATGGTGATGGGAAGGAGCTCCTGCAGAGGGACAGGACATGGGAAGCCTCTCACGTTCCGTCACCTGCTTCTGCACAAGCCAGGTCCCTGCCCAGCTGGTGTGGCACCGAGCCCTCTGTCCTGGTAGAGCCTATGTGCTGACAGAAGTGCGAGTGTCCAAGCTCCCTGGTCACCGTTACCGGGTGTGGATGACCAGCCCCTCCTCCCAGCTGTTGCCGCTGAAACCAGAATGTGTGCGAGAGCTGGAACTGGAGCTGGCCGGAGTCCCCTTGGAGGCCGACCCCCAATCACTGCCCCGGCCCAGCAGCCCCCAGGACAAGAAGGGTCCAGGTCCAGACTGTCTCGTCCGGGACTCCATACTCTTATCTTACACGGTGCGCATGAGGGAGAGGTTCCTGAGCCAGAGGGGGCAGGAATTGTGGGGTCTCCGAAGAAGAAGGGCCTGAGGATCACCTGGCCCTTCGGCTTCTTTGCAGGGAATGGTCACTGGCACGCTGAATCAGCCTGCGGGCCTCTATGAGCTGGACAGGAAGCTGGAGCTCTGCCTCGCCTACCAGCAGTTCCGTGGCCTCAGACGGGTGGTGCGACCAGGAGTCAGTCTGGAGGTATGTGAGGGGGTCTGGGCTGGTGACAAAGAGAGACTCTCTTACCTTTATTGGTTGGTTTTTTTTTTGGAGCAGGTCGACACCTCTACAACAGAATTATAAAAATAATTAAATGTGCTGGAGTGCGAGGTGCTTTTGTAAATAATGATTTGGACAAGAGCTCAGATCAGGAGTGGAGACTGGGGCCCTGGGAGGAGCAGGTGGGTCCAGAGCATCTCCTTTCTAGAAGGACCTTCTCACTGGAGGAGGAGATGCTGGAGCTGAAGTACAGGTGTGGGGCCAGGATGACCTCAGGCAGCCCAGTGAGCCCTCTGGCCCACAGAAAGGCAGAGTGTAGCTCCTAGGAGGTGAAGGCTTATTTACCACAGGGGAGTGGGTCATGATGGAAAGCAAGACAGAGCTGGAGGGAAGTAACCTGTAAAGGAGAAATTGTGTGTTTCCTATGAGCCAGGCAGTGGCAAACTGCATTTACCTCTGGGACTACTGAGTTGCTCTTTCACCTCTTCTGCCTCCGCAGCTCCAGGATGTTCACCTCCTACAGTCAGTGGGCGGGGGGACGAGAAGACCCATATTAGCTCCCTGCCTTCGTGGCGCCGTTCTGCTTCGGGGCTTCTCTCATCAGGTGCCTGAGACTCAGTTTTCCCACCAAGTCCCCCAGGCCTCCCTGTATGAGCAGCTGGTATGGGAGCATCAGTTAGGACTCCCCATCTACCTGTGGGCCACCAAGGCCCTGGAGGATCTGGCCTGCAAGTGAGGAGGACATGGATTGGGGCTGGGGAGGTGGTGAGGGGTGGGCCACTTTGTCTCAGGGATGCCATATTCTGGAAGAGTCTCTGGGGGAATTGACTCCGCTTCTCTGTGTGGCCAAGGCTGTGTCCTCACGTGCTGAGATACCACCAGTTCCTGAAGTATTCGTCACCTGGGGACCCTGGCCTGGGACTACAGATTCTGGCCCCGATCTTGGAGGTTCTCATTCCACCTGGCTGCCCTGGTCGGAACACACACAGCGAGATCCTTGAAGACCCACATCACTGTCCACTTCAGAAGGTCTGAAGATGTTGGGGTATGGGTGGCAGATCTAACACCCTGGGGGACACCCGGGCACAGGGGACATGTAACCTGATATCTTGTCTCTTGGACAGTACACCCAGCTGCAGACCCCCTGCTTTTTCCCTACTTTGGCCGTCCTGAAAGAGGAAGCGAAGCGCCGGGCCTGGGCCTCCTTTGACCCTAAGACCCTTCTGCCCTTCCCAGAGGCTTCTCACTTGCCCAGTTGGCAACTCAATCAGCGCTTGGCCTGGTCCTGGCAGTGTCTACTGCCTTCTGCATTCCACCCTGCCCCGGTGAGTGTGGCTCCAGCAGGGGTCCGGGGACTTCCTCTGTTTGCCACTTTTACTACTCTTGCCGTAGTCCTTTCTTGTCATTTTGATGGCACTAGCCTTCTTAACTAGACCGCTCCATCTCTTCCTGGACCCCTCTAGTCCACTCCCCTGCAATGACTAGAAATGGGTGGGGTAAAATGTAACATGGTTTATAAAACTCTTCATTTAAATCCTTTCTTGTTTCTCCCAGAGTGTATAAAGTCAAACCCAAACCCCCTGTTGTGTCTTGTCCTCCATGGTCTCCTGGCTCTAACCTCGATCTGTAAACTTTCCCTCTGGCTGCTAAATGTGTGAATGCAGGTGCATTTTCCCCAATCTTTCTATCCCACTTCAGGATAAATTCTTTAAGCTCTGAGATCATGTCTTTGTGGTTCATTTTATAGCTCTAACAGTTAACACTATGCCTGGCACATGGTAGATGCTTTGTGTATTTGTTTAGTGAAACTTGATGCCTAGGCCTTCATTTCCTTGCAGGTACTACTTGGGGTCCTGGTGCCTTCATCTCGGAAAGGGTGTCTGCGACTTCGGGACCAGAGCGGTTCCCTGTCCTGCCTACTCCTGGCCCAGCCCTTGCAGCCCCTTACTGATCCCAGGCTCATAGGTTTGGAGTTCAGTGGTGGAGAGAAGATGATGGGAGTGGGAAAGAGGGTCTCTGAACTGGGGGATGTGGGAGAGAGCTTCTGCCAGGATTCAGTAGAGATGCTCAAGTGGCTTATGTTGATCAACAAGTCTGGGGAGTGGTTTAAGAGGCTGGTATGGGCAGGTGGTGTAAAGGAGCCAGGGGTTCCCGGCCAGAATCACAATTCCCAACATTCATTTCTCCCTCTGTAACTCCTCACAGACACACCAGGATGACAGCTTCCATTTCTCACTTCCCTAGTTTGGAAGAGGAATGGTCTTGGAGTTATTGAGGCTTGTAGCCAGGGAAACTCTGAAGAGGAAAGCTTCTCAGACCTCAGAACAGGTGTTTTAGGGATTTATGAGAAAGGATCAGGCCAGGGGTGGGATTGGCTGTGCTGATGGAACAGTTTTTCCCTTGGAGGTACCACCCTTCTAAGATGGGGGTCAGGCCTGGGCCTTCGTGTTGTGTCAGGCGCGCAGCTCCTGCCTGGATTGAGCAAGAGACCTGTGGGGTGGGCTGCCTCTCTGCCCAGCCGACAGTCTTCTCCTCTTGCCAAAATAGAAAACTGTCTTCCTCTCAGGTTGCCTGGTGCGGGCAGACAGATTCCAGTTGGTCATAGAAAGGAATGTCAGAAGCAGCTTCCCTTCCTGGAAGGAGCTGAGCACCACAGACTTCATCCAGAAGAAACAGGCCAGGTAGGTCCTTAGGGTGGTGCTGTCCTCTGGGTCCCACCACCAGGCAAGTGGAAGGGGAAGTCTCCATGCAGGGGGTGGAGCACTGGGGCACAATGCCTGCATCGCTAAGAAACCTCTTCCTTGTCTCTCCCAACAGAGTCTATGTCCAGTTTCTTCTGGCCGATGCCCTGATCTTGTCTGTGCCCAGACCCGTCCTTCACTCAGCCACCTCCTCCACACCTCCTCAGACAGAGCCTTCCCCTCCAGAGGGTCCCCACATAGAACAGAGCCGGCTGTTCTTGCTGTCCCACAAGGAGGCACTGATGAAGAGGAACTTTTCTGTGCCCCCAAGTGCCAGTTCAGAGGTGCCCCAGCCCACCCTGAGTTTCCATGTATTAGGGAGCTGGCTTGGGGGCACCCAGAGGAAGGAGGGAACTGGATGGGGCCCACTTGAACCCAAGGAAGATGAAAACTCAGATCAGAAGGTAAACTAGGGCCTGGGATCTCTGACCTGCCCTCCTGAGCCCCAGCTCTCGTCTGAGGGACTCTACTCTCCCCGTCAGGTCCTCCTTCTGTTCCTCGGCTCCTCAGTCCGCTGGTTTGAGTTCTTGCACCCAGGGCATGTGTACCGGCTCGTGGCTTCTGGCCCTCCCGTGAGTGCCCCACTTCACCACACCCATCCCCAGAAAGGGGAAGGGTATTTTGGCTTGGGGTCTGGAAAGGAAGTTCTAGGTCTCCTGGAAGAAAGGTGGATGTAGATCAGATAGAAGGCCTGCCTATGTCTAGTCTAGCCTGACTTCCTTTGTCAGGCTCCAGAGAGGAAACAGGATTGGGTCATAGTTTGTGAGGAACCTCTCTCCAGACCAGGACACACTAGGAGATGGTCATGTCCCCATTTCCTGGCAGACACTGATGTTGTTCGAGGAGGGTGGTTCATCCTGCATGTCACAGCATCCTCTGGAGCTGGCTGGCTGTGCATCCTGCCTCACTGTCCAGGATGAATGGACTGTGGAACTTGCAAGCTCCCAGGACATCCCGGAGGTGCTGGGTATCCGCCCGACACTGCCTGAATCCTCACTGACTGACCTGCTTAGTGGCAAGTAAATGTCCACCAGCTTCTCCAGCTCGCTTGACTGCTCTCTCTTCCTCTGCTGTGGTTGTGTCGGATGAATTGTCTGTCCCCTGCTACAGTGTGTGTTTCATGAATGTGATTTAGCTCCTAGAGGAGGGATGGTGGTGTAAGATAGAAGCTGTGTTTCATACCTGATTACCACCGCTGGCCCCCCACCCCCATCCCCCAGCTCAACGTGTCGCTGATATTATCATGAGCAGGCTTTCTCACAATTGAGAACAAAGCTTAGCAGTAAAAGGAAATATAAGAAACAAAAAAAGCAAGGACAAAAGCTTAAAATCTTTAGAGAAGGACCTTCCTATAGTGCAAGAATTGATGCTTATAGCTTCAGGAACAGCTTTACTTTCCTCCTGTAAGCTTTTCTGGGGGCAGCTGCAGTGCAGTTGAAGATGCTGCAGAGATACTTCCCCCTGTGTAAACAAACAAACACCATGTTGGATTATATGTGTAACTTTTACAAAACTTCCCTAGAAGTGCAAGTTTTCAAGGACCTATGATTTGAAGGAGTGGGTGCTTGGCCCCATTGTATAAAGCTGAGAATGATGGGCTGACTGAGATTCTAGGGTAAATGCAAGTGGAGATTCAACTTTGCTGGGGTATTTTTTGGTGAGGCCTCTGGGTACAAAGCTGGATTGGGTTTTGGGTTTGTGTGTGTGTAGTGATCTGCTACAGCCCTGTTTTTCCCATAAGCCCTGTTACTTTTAGTATTTGGTTTGAGACACTTCAAGCCTTTCCAGGACCTCATAGGTAAAGTTCTAGCAGCTACTGTAACTCCTTTCTGTCCTGGGATCTGACTCCATTCTCACTCTGTTTCTCTGACCCTCCAGTTTCGCAGATTCCTTGGTGTCTTTTTCAGCTGAGATTGTGTCACATCTCTGGATGAAGCCTGGTAATAACACCTGTTTGGGTAAAGGGTAAGAAATAGAGCGGTGGAACCTAGTGGTCCTGAGAGGGACCACTAACCCCTCCCCATTCCAATGTAGGGAGCTCTGGGGCTGTGAGACGGTGTGTGAAGCTCACTGTAGCTCTGGAGACTGCCGACTACAAATTTCCCCCTCACTTGGATGTGTATATTGAAGACCCACACTTACCGCCCCCACTGGGACTTCTTCCTGGAGCCCGAGTCTACTTTTACCAGCTGGAGAAAAGAGTTTCCAGGTGAAGACCTGTGTTGATGACCTGGCCTCCTGTCCCTCCTGATGTGCTTCTCTTGAATGCTTGCCCCTACCTGTGTGGCGATGACAGCTTCTCTTTGCTGTTAAATCTGCTGTGTTTCTCTGCCGTGTATGCCCTTTGCCCCTGCAGTATGTTCCAGACTAGCGCTTCCCTTCCTCTGCCCTCTGTGCTGATAGTGCCAGGGTCAAGGCACGTCCCTCAGGGGGAGTGGCTCGGCCTGTGACACCGTCCCAGCCCCTACCTCAGACTGACTTCTTTCTCCTCCTCCTCTCTCTCCCTCCTGCACCTGCAGGTCCCACAATGTTTACTGTTGCTTTCGGTCGTCGACCTGTGTGCAGGTCCTGCATTTCCCCCCGGATACTACGGTCAGGTCAGTGGCCCAAAGCCCATCTCCAAACCTCACAGCCTCACACCTGAACCCCACATCTGTTCCAGGCTCTGGAATTTTCCCCATAACTCCAGGCTTCTCCCCTCCTAGTAAAATGTGTGTAGTCAGAAGGATTTCCTCTGCTTCAAATGAAAAATGTCCATACATATCATTCTACCCAGGAAGATTTAGTGTTCTGGGATTTTA
Organism: Capra hircus; assembly: GCF_001704415.2. Taxonomy (NCBI): domain Eukaryota; kingdom Metazoa; phylum Chordata; class Mammalia; order Artiodactyla; family Bovidae; genus Capra; species Capra hircus. Next base: position 27,591,472 of record NC_030826.1, on the reverse strand, counting down.
AAGGGTTTTCAATCCAAAATACAAACATGTTTCTTGGCTAATATCTTGGTTTTTCAAGCCTGAGAAATAATCAATGACAATCAGAGATCAAGAATCAAAATAAATGGGGGCCCTGGGGAACTTGCATTTCTATCCTGCTATTGTGTGAAAATTATATAAATCTTAATTATGTTGAATTGGTTCATAGAGCATTTCAAGTCTACTATGTCCTTCTACTTTTCTGTCCATTCTGCTAATTTTTGAGATTTTGATATTGCAACTCCAACCAAAAAAACTTAATTTATCTACTTAAAAAAATTGTAGTATATAGTAGACCTATATGTACCTTTGCTCTATATTTGCCATATCTCCTGTAAATGTGTTTTCATACTTAGAGAATTTAAAAAATAAGAAAGGAGAGGCCCTGGGACTTCCAGGAGAGCCCAGAAGCCACCACTGTCCCTGTACTCACGCCTGCTGAGTCCTTCCAGACAGATTCTGCTTTTGGAACTCTGTTGGCTGTTTCTTGAACCCCCCTTCTCTCTTTAGTGTCCCCCTGCCCCACATTTACCTGGCTGAGCTTCTGCAAGGTGACAAGGCCCCATTTCGGGCCACTGCTTCTTGCCATGTCGTTTCTGTCTTCAGCCTTCATCTCCTCTGGGTGTGTGCTCACTGTACCAGCATCTGCCCACAGGTAAGAGTGGGGACAGGCTGAGCTGGGTGCAGGGTGCCAAGAGGGCTGTGATGGGGGCGAGGGGATTTTGCCAACCACTTTCTTCATCCCAGGGAAGGTGTCCTCGTCAGAGCCCCGCTTGCCCCACTCAGACATCTGTAAGCCAGGCCAGCATCAGGTGAGAGCAGAGCACAAAGTGGGCACCCATTGCACCATTTCCATGACTGTCTGCTGTCCTGATGTTAGCATAATTCCTAAATGGTGGGAATTGCTTAATAAATATTTTAGAATGGACGGATGAGGGTATAGTGAGCTAACAAGGTGGAGAGAGAGTCCTGTTGGATCTGGGTGACTGGCCCCCTGGGTTTTGCTGTCAGAGTTTCTATTTCCTAACTGCCCCTGCTCCCCGGCTCCCAGGCTCCTGGTGGAGGATGGGACTGCAGAAGCTGTGGTGACCTGTAGAAATCATCACGTGGCAGCAGTTCTAGGGCTGTGTCCTAGTGAGTGGACCTCCCTCCTTGAGTTTGTCCGAGGGCCAGGGAAAGTGGCCTTGCAATTTACAGGGCCTGGAGCCCAACTTGAGGTGAGATGTGGCTGGGAGGTGGGGCTCAGATAGCCATTTTCCTGGGAGCTTGGTTAGAAGCTTGAGTCCTGATGAAACCTTTTTCCCTTTCTAGTCCTCAGCTGAGGTGGATGAGCCCTTGACCCTCTTCCTCTGGACCCTCTGTACCAGTTTCTCTGTCCTCCGCCCTATGGTGCTTTCTTTTGAGCTGGAGAGAAAACCCTCCAAGATCATCCCGTTAGGTAAGGGTCAAAGGGCAGGGCTGTAGATTGGTGGGTCCCAAGAGGAAGAGGGAGCGGGGATTGACAGGGAATTTCTGAAGCTGGGAGAATGGGGGGTGGGGATTGAAAACCACATGCACAGGACCTGTGTTTTTCTCTCTTCCCATCTCAGAAGCTCCTCGGCTACAGCGATTCCAGTATGGGGAGTTCCCTTTCCTGACTCGTGTGAACCCCAAGATCCGACTGTCATGCCTCTCTATCCAGGAGCCTGAGCACCCCAGTGCCCCGGGGGCCTTAGTTTCCTCCTACTAACCGAAACTGCAGTGGCTGGAGATCTTGAGGCTGGGCTTCAGCTCCTTTCCCTGGTCATGGCCCTTACCTTCTCTGAAACTGAACCAGGACCCAGGATCCCTGGATTCACAAAATGCTACCCTGCTGTTACTGCTCCGTATTCTAATGCCAACCTTCCTTGAGGAAATTGTGGAAACAGGAAAATCATAGTGCAGTTACGTCTCCTCTCTAGTAGGTGTCAAAGCACCGGTATTCACAGGTGGTCCTGAGCACCTGGGTTCTGTCTTTGTGGCAGGCACTTGCCCCTCATGGGTTTGCTCCTGACAGGCCCCTTGCTCTACAATAAAGCTCTTGGGATGTTTCTCGCTTGCACTCAGGTGGGTCTCAAGCCTTATGACCTGGCAACCCACCCATCATTTACCATCATTTTGGCCTTGTTTGCCATCAGTGCCAGAACTGGCTTGGAGAAGAACTTCTGGTCCAGTGAAGTCACGCTGTGCAGGGAGTCAATTAGGGAGAAGAGTGCAGGTTAGACAACATTTCCCTAATGGCCTCAGTTAGCGAAGCTGGGCTGGAAGAAGTAGTCAGGCCTAGAGTTGTTGCTGAGTACAGGGTGATTATGGAGAGAGGGAAGCACGGAGTGTTGGGCAGGGCATATGAGGAACCCTGTGATGTGGGAACTTCGACAGGGGGTCAGTATTGTGGGTTTCCTTTGGGCCAGACCTAAGGCAGATTCTTGATTAACACCTCGAGACCGGCAGGAAGAACCTACAGAATTAGGGGTTGCAGGAGTAGTTATTTGGAGATGCTCATGCATTTAGTGTTCAGCCATTTCTTGCCTGGGAGCTGCTTGCTACATAGAGAGGTAGAGCCTGGCAACGCCTCCAAGCGCTTTGCAGAGCACGGTTCCTCGTGCGCTTTAGGAATTTGTTTAGTTCGTGTTTGGGAGGTCTCTGGAGCCTGCTACATAGCAAAGGTTTTGGGTATTTTAAAGTGAGTTTGCGGTACTTCAGTGGTACATGTGATGATTCAAAGAACAGCACTTGAGCACCTGGCCGGTTAGCTCAGTTGGTTAGAGCGTGGTGCTAATAACGCCAAGGTCGCGGGTTCGATCCCCGTACGGGCCAAAAGGGTTACTTTTGCTCACTCGTCCGACTGCGACCTTATGAACTGCAACAAGCCAGGCTTCCCTGTTGTTCACAATCGCCCGGAGTTTGAGGTCCACCGATTTGGTGGACTACATTTACTCCTTCCAATACCTGCTGTTACCCGGGAGTTTGTACCTGGAGCTAGTTACTTTCCCAATCACGAACGACAACGAACCCACTGCTTTTCAAAACCCAAATTGCCCTCTCAGTCCAGGGCTTGGAAGGGCGTTTCGCCAGGCTCAGGGTAGCTTCCGCGTCTGCTCTTCCTTGAGAGCGCGCTGTTGGAGGCGGGCGAGAGAATGGGGGAGCATCCCGGAAAGATGGGGCGGAGCCACCAGTGTGAAATCAATCACAATTCTATTTTTTTGTGTTCTTGCTGAGCAGTTTCCTAGCTCGGGAAGCACGAAATTATGAAAGGGGTAAAGTGTGTGCGGAACTTGGGGACTAAGAAAGGCTGAGAGTGAGTGCTACCACAATGTGTATGTAGTCGTGGCCGAGTGGTTAAGGCGATGGACTAGAAATCCATTGGGGTCTCCCCGCGCAGGTTCGAATCCTGCCGACTACGCATTAATTTTTCTTCTCGGACGCGCTCTACAATTACCGGCCTTCTGTCCTAGGCCTCTACGGGGATTGATTGAGCAAGTAGGCGCCACAGACACCTTCCAACCACGTGCTTCTTGCTAAGGTTGAGGTCTTTAATTTGCTTCTTTCAAAATCAGGGGCTGCTCTTGAATGGATGTTTGATGTCAAACAATGATTTATCAAAATTAAGTTTAGGGAAGTCAATTCTGACCTGGATCCTGGTGGTAAACTTGTGTATACACCTTCAGAGAACTTTCGTATGTCTTTGGCGCCGTGGCTTAGTTGGTTAAAGCGCCTGTCTAGTAAACAGGAGATCCTGGGTTCGAATCCCAGCGGTGCCTTTCAGAAGTGACAATGAGTTTATTTTCTTATCCTAATGAGTTAATCACTGCTTTTAAATCTGAAGAGCGCTCTGAGCGCCGTTATCACCGTTTGAGAGACGCTCCCCACTCCCTTCAGTTCAGTTCAGTCTCTCAGTCGTGTCTGACTCTTTGCGACCCCGTGAATCGCAGCACGCCAGGCCTCCCTGTCCATCACCAACTCCCTGAGTTCACCCAAACTCATGTCCATCGAGTCATCGATGCCATCCAGCCATCTCATCCTCTGTCGTCCCCTTCTCCTCCTGCCCACAATCCCTCCCAGCATCAGAATCTTTTCCAATGAGTCAACTCTTCGCATGAGGTGGCCAAAGTATTGGAGCTTCAACTTTAGCATCAGTCCTTCCAATGAACACCCAGGACTGATCTCCTTTAGAATGAACTGGTTGGATCTCCTTGCAGTCCAAGGGACTCTCAAGAATCTTCTCCAACACTGTTAGACTGCTCCAAAACCTTCCGCAGTGACCAGGGAGGGAATCCAATGCAGGCCTGCACCTTCCTTTGCCCAGAGGACGCCACACTACGCTGGTGCTGGTGAACCAGCCCTGGCAGCCTTCCCACAGCCTTGACATCTTTCTCTACCCTGGGACATCCCTAGAACTTGAGTCGGTTTGTTTTGCATGGCTCTTCATTAAAGTTCTTTTTGCTTTGAGGCCTCAGAATTATATGTGTGATACGGAGAAGGCAATGGCACCCCACTCCAGTACTCTTGCCTGGAAAATCCCATGGGCGAGGAGCCTGGTAGGCTGCAGTCCATGGGGTCGCTAAGAGTAGGACACGACTGAACGACTTCACTTTCACTTTTCACGTTCATGCATTGGAGAAGGAAATGGCAGCCCACTCCAGTGTTCTTGCCTGGAGAATCCCAGGGATGGCGGAGCCTGGTGGGCTGCCGTCTGTGGGGTCGCACAGAGTCAGACACGACTGAAGCGACTTAGCAGCAGCAGCAACAGCTAGTGTGGTGCACTCTGGTTCCCGCAAAACAACATGAAAGGGCTGGGATCCTGTGGACAGAATAGAAGTAGAAGAGAACATATCTGGTGGGGTCTCCTGGGAGCCTGGGGTGGAAGAGCAGCCCACATTTCCGGAGCACTGAAGCCAAGCTTGTAAGAGTAGCAGTAAATGCTGCAGAGAAGGAGGCAGGAAGTAGGATCCGGGCACAGCTGACGGGGTCCGAACCTTCTTGGAAGTTAGGCAGAAAGGTCTAGACACGATCCTTGGCCTGGGAATCACTGCCAGATGTCTGAGCACAAATTTGGCTTGAAGGACTTGCTATATCGAGATGACAGGTCAAGGAAGTGGAGCAGCACCACTGGGACTAGATTTGTGCCAAGCGCTGAACTGCACACTGTGCATAACCAGATGAATAAGGCAGACCTCTTTTCTCATAGGAAGGAGGACGAATTCACAGCACAGCGCCCCAAGGGCAGTGACTTGGCACTGGGATAAGGTGGAGAAAAGAAGTGGCACCTCATCAGGCCTGATTGTGGAGATTGATCAGGGGAGGCTTTTGATCAGGGGAGGCTTTCTGGAGGAGGTGAGTCTTAGACTTAAAAAGACCATGTGGAAATTTGCCTGTGTTCTATTAAACACTTTTGTTCTGTAACACCTTTGTTCAATATCCTGGGAATACAGCAGAGAAAAATAAACACAACAATAATGTTTTTAAAATTAAATGATGTGATATGCTAGGTAAATGCTACATAGAAGAATAACACAAGGGATCAGATAGTATCTGGGGGGCAGGGGACTTCCAGGAGGAGAGGGTTCAGTTATAGAAGTGTCAAAGACTTGCACCAATGCAGGTATAGGAGAGATGGAGAGGAGGGGATGAATTAGAGACATGTTTTGTATGAAAAACACACTAGGACTCAGTAACTGACCGGAAGTGGAGTCCGAGGAAAAGGGAGAAGGTCAGGATGTTGTCTTCCCAAATTCACCAAGAATATCTTTCCACTCTTTCCCACCCTTTCTCTCTCAAACCACCCATGAGGTGAGGGCCCAGAGTTATACCTTAGAACTCAGTGTTTCCCTGTAAAGTTTTGACTCCTGTTAAAATGTAAAATATTTGCACCAAAGTTGAAATTACATCAGTTCTTTACACCTTAGTTCTTGGATTTTAAAAGTGAGGTCCATAGATACTGTATGGATTTTTCTAGAAAAGGAGGCCTTCATCGTGTTCTATAAGGGCTTTAGGTTTTGGCCTCTGTGCCGATTAAGTGCCTGGCAGTAGATAAGAAAGAGATGACTAGAGACTTGGGGAAGGCTGGTGCCCAGGACAGGGGAGACAGGAAATGGAAAAGGCTAGAGGGAGGGTGATGCCTTGCAGCACTCCTTATCCATCTGGAAGGCCTGGGAGGCTGACAGGAAAGGATGGGGTGTTCTCTGCTGCCTTACCCCACTGTCCGGCCAGGGACGCCTGAGAAAGAAAAAGCAAAGAGCTGAACCCTTCACTGAAGTCCCCACCCACCCACCCCACGCCTCTGACTTCCCCGCCTTCCACCGAAGTATCTGTGAGTAGGGCTTTAAGAAGGGGCTGGCCCCACAAACCATAAGACTGGGCTGTAAAGCAAGATGGTTCAGTCCAGAGATGCTACGAAGGGGTCGAGTTCAGGGGCAGATCAGAACCCTTCTGGGAAGACACTCAGGAGCAGGAACTAAGCTGGCGAGCAACTGACCCCACCAGGTCCTGCCTGGATGGACTCTTGGCGGCCCCCAAGTGAGAGCAGGCGAAATGTATTAAAACCTTAGAAGCTCGCAGTTTGGAAAGCAGATCCCCCCAACCCGACCTCGCCAGCCGTTCATCTCAATGACGCCCCCTTCGTGGGTCTTCTTGGCCCCAGGAATTATTCCCTCGCCTGGACACTACTCTGCGGTCTGGGGAGACTGTGGGCTCTTGCAGTGTCGGTCGCTCCAGACGCAGGGACCGAAAGAGGGACTGGTGTTCCCAGAGAGATTTCAGGACTCATTAGTTGTCCCCAAACAGGCAATTCTACCGCTAGTCTTCAAAACTCTGCGCAGAGGGATGAGTCCAAGGACGGCCGAGAGAAGCAGGAAGAGTCGAGACCCCGGATTATGGAGTGGCACCTGGACAGTGATCCTAGGAAGCAGGTTACACCGGTGCTCGAGGTAGTCCTGCTCGTGGGCGAGGCCGAGACCACTCCCTCCCACTTCCCCGACGTTATTTCCTGGGAGGAGTCGAAGCTCGCGGTCAAGAGCGAAGAGAGAATGCCAGACCCCTGCTCCAATGTGTTCTGCGTCTTGTCTGGTGGTCCCCGGGTGCGCACCAAGATCAGGCCACCGTGAATCACAGCTCCAGGACCGCAGAAAGTCTGGGACGACCTCTAAAGTCGTCCGCGGTCGGCTCTATGCGTCGGCTCGTTGGTCTAGGGGTATGATTCTCGCTTCGGGTGCGAGAGGTCCCGGGTTCAAATCCCGGACGAGCCCGGCGTTTAGGTTTTGCAGAAGTCAGAATGCCCCAATGTGATTCTCACTTGGAAGGCCACTGAGGCTGGGTTGGAAAGGGATCCGAGTGAACTGAGCGCTTCAAAGTGTGCAGGCAGCTCTTTTGTTCTGAGTAGACACTCGGGTGTCAGGAAGGGGCTCACAGTGCAGTCCTCAGTGTCCCGGGAAGAGGAAAGGCACCTCCGAACTTGGGCAAGCACTCGCTTTCTGCCGCCCCCCCCCCGCCCCCCCCCCGCCCCATCCTGCTTGGTGCCACTCCTCAACCGCGAGAGCCTGGTTGCAGTTTAATGAAGTGAAGTGAAGTGAATTTGTTCAGTCGTGTCCGACTCTTTGCTACCTCATGGACTGTAGCCCACCAGGCTCCTCTGTCCATGGGATTCTCCAGGCAAGAATACTGGAGTGGGTTGCCATGCCCGTCAACTTGTAGTAGTGGATGACAAGTAGTGAAACGGGTTGGGACCTATTCAGTTATGTCTGGGAGAGACCAAGGACTGTCAGAATTCAGGTCTCTGCAACCTTGGAGGTCTGTGTCTCGGTAACACCTTCATGTTTTCGCCCTTCTGGGGACTCTCATTCAGTTATCGTCTAGAACGTGCATAGAATTTGGTCAGCATACCTTAGTGGACGGAAGGACAGCATCCCCACCCAGGAACTTCGCCCTTGGCACGCTGAGCTCGGTAAATACAGATCAAGGATTTGGAGGAGGTTTACTGTAGCTCACTCCTCGTTAGTATAGTGGTGAGTATCCCCGCCTGTCACGCGGGAGACCGGGGTTCGATTCCCCGACGGGGAGGAGTATATAGTCTGTTTTGTCCGTTATTTTTTACAGCCGTTAAAATCTGTTTATTTCTGAAGTACCTGTCCCGAGTCATGGGATGGAGATAAAAAGAAGACTGGAAGAAAAAGAAAAGCAGAAGAGGAATGGTTTGTCCTGACTCACAAACTCACATTCTAAATTTCAAGTTTATGTTTTATTTCAAGTAACTTGCATTTTAAATGTGCGGCTTAATTAATTGTTCTCTCCATTCAGTACGTTTATAAGCCATTATCCTCACCGTTCAGTAAGCTTATTAGACACGTTTAGTTGACGATAATTTAACAAACACAAGAAGGGAGGCAGAAGATAACTGCACCAGTGTAATTCATGAGTGATCTTTAAAAAAAAAAGAGGGAGAGAGAGGAAAATAACTTTGCGTTGGCCGGGAATCGAACCCGGGTCAACTGCTTGGAAGGCAGCTATGCTCACCACTATACCACCAACGCTGCACGTCAGAGCGCTGTTCCCGCAATTCCTTAATAGTGAGATCTACAGGGTCCTGGTTTCAGTGATCCTAAACTGGAACTGAATTAGGACCTGGGCCGAGGGAAGGACAAAAGCGACGAGAACATAGAAATAACGGGTGTGGTGTACGAAGCACCCACGTGTGAGCGGCGCTTGGCTCTCGGCACCGCCAATGCGCTGCAGTCACCACGCCAGAGACTGTGTGATTATACCCGGATAGAAACCAAAGTCACGAGAGGCCAAGTAAAGGAAGAGCCGAGATCAAATCTAAGATTTGTCTAGGGCGCCAGTTGTGCACCGACACTTTATTAGCCCCGGAAACTCCAGAAATAAATCTCAAATACATGAAATCGTTTCTCTGTTGAGTAACCGAAGACAACGTGCACCGAAGTTGAAGAACTGAGCCTTAAACCAAGTGCCCCTAGCCACGATTCGTTAGGATGGTTAATCCCGCAGTGAGCGCGCGTCCAACCCACTGGCCGCTCGAAGAACCACGACGACAAAGACCGGGGTGGGGCCTAAGAATAAAACCTTGCCGATTAATAATGACGATGCATCTGTTCAGGAGAACCGTCAAACCGCGGCCTCGGGAAGGCCTCGTGGCGCAACGGTAGCGCGTCTGACTCCAGATCAGAAGGTTGCGTGTTCAAATCACGTCGGGGTCACAGTGTTATTTTCGGTGGGATAAGCTTTTCGAGTGAGATTCCTTTTTCGGGGAGGAGGGGGGGTAGAGCATCGTGTTATTACATGGAAAAATATGGAAACCTGAGTGTTTCTGTAATTATTTTTTCCCTAAAGCATCTGAGTTTTCTCCTAAAATACAAATTTAAAAACTTTTATTTTCATCTTACCATTTCCTTCAAATCAACCAATTAAAATAATAATACGTTTAATCTCATAGATATTTTAGATATCTTAACACAGAAACTCTTCAATTGCTCACCAATTCTTCAGAAAATATATTTTGGAGCAATAAATGATTTTTATATAAAAAAGTAGCAATAATGAATAATTTAAAGTAATAATGATTGTTCATAATCCTCTTAAAGGAGTGATTTAATTTTTGGCGGTTTAAGTTCCACTTGCCAGTGGTGTTCATAATTTTGTACTCCATTATTTTCACTTGTCATTGTGATCAGAATAGAATTCTATTGTCTTTGTTGTTATCAGTTTAAAGAACATCTGAATTCAAGGACAATGCTGTAAGTCATTAAACAATTCTGAAGTTAGACATTCTGGCTATCTTGTTATCTGAGGTTTTGTTTTTTCTCATTATCTAAAATGTTACCATGTACATTCTTTTTCTTTTTTTTGCCTCTGCTGAATTTGGTCTACAAAATGAATTTCTGAAACACCAGTTCCAGGGTTCAAAGAGTTCCTTAACTGAACAGCTAACTGTGCTGCTGTCCAAAAGGTTGTTAATTTTTCAACTAAAAGAGATTTTTCTTTTTCATTTTCTCTCTTTTTAAAAGATCAAATGTGTTTTAATTATCGTGTTCTTATATTTAGTTCATTTTTTAAATGGTTTTAATCATCTCTGATGTTCTCTCCCTGAAGTAAAACATAGGGGTATTAAATAAAATATTTTGTATTTAATTTGTAGGAATCAAGACCATCCCCATGAAAAAGAAATGCAAAAAAGCAAAATGGCTGTCTGAGGAGCCTTACAAAGAGCCGTGAAAAGAAGAGAAGCAAAAAGAAAAGGAGAAAAGGAAAGATACAAGTGTCTGAATGCAGAGTTCCAAAGAATAGCAAGGAGAGATAAGAAAGCCTTCCTCAGTGATCAATGCAAAGAAATAGAGGAAAACAACAGAATGGAAAAGACTAGAGATCTCTTCAAGAAAATTAGAGACACCAAGGGAACATTTCATGCAAAGATGGGCTTGATAAACGACAGAAATGATATGGACCTTACAGAAGCAGAAGATATCAAGAAGAGGTGACAAGAATACACAGAAGAACTGTACAAAAAAGATTTTCATGACCAAGATAATCACGACGGGGTGATCACTCATCTAGAGCCAGACATCCTGGAATGTGAAGTCAAGTGGGCCTTAGGAAGCATCACTACGAATAAAGCTAGTGGAGGTGATGGAATTGCAGTTGAGCTATTTCAAATCCTCAAAGATGATGCTGTGAAAGTGCTGCACTCAATATGCCAGCAAATTTGGAAAACTCAGGAGTGGTCACAGGACTGGAAAAGGTCAGTTTTCATTCCACTCCCTAAGAAAGGCAATGCCAAAGAATGCTCAGACTACTACACAATTGCACTCATCTCACACACTGGTCAAGTAATGCACAAAATTCTCCAAGCCAGGCTTCAGCAATATGTGAACCGTGAACTTCCAGATGTTCAAGCTGGTTTTAGAAAAGGCAGAGGAACCAGAGATCAAATTACCAACATCCGCTGGATCATCAAAAAAGCAAGAGGGTTCCAGAAAAACATCTATTTCTGCTTTATTGGCTATGCCAAAGCCTTTGACTGTGTGGATCACAATAAACTGTGGAAAATTCTGAAAGAGATGGGAGTACCAGACCACCTGACCTGCCTCTTAAGAACCGTGTATGCAGGTCAGGAAGCAACAGTTAGAACTGGACATGGAACAACAGACTGGTTCCAATTAGGAAAAGGAGTACGTCAAGGCTATTTATTGTCACCCTGCTTATTTAACTTATATGCAGAGTACATCATGAGAAATGCTGGGCTGGAGGAAGCACAAGCTGGAATCAAGATTTCTGGGAGAAATATCAATAACCTCAGATACGCAGATGACACCACCCTTATGGCAGAAAGTGAAGAGGAACTAAAAAGCCTCTTGATGAAAGTAAAAGAGGAGAGTGAAAAAGTTGGCTTAAAGCTCAACATTCAGAAAACGAAGATCATAGCAGCTGGTCCCATCATTTCATGGGAAATAGATGGGGAAACAGTGGAAACAGTGGCAGACTTTATTTTGGGGGGCTCTAAAATTGCTGCAGATGGTGATTGCAGCCATGAAATTAAAAGACGGTTACTCCTTGGAAGGAAAGTTATGCCCAACCTAGATAGCATATTGAAAAGCAGAGACATTACTTTGCCAACAAAGGTCCATCTAGTCAAGGTTATGGTTTTTCCTGTGGTCATGTATGGATGTGAGAGTTGGACTGTGAAGAAAGCTGAACACCGAAGAATTGATGCTTTTGAACTGTGGTGTTGGAGAAGACTCCTGAGAATCCCTTGGACTGCAAGGAGATCCAACCAACCTATTCTAAAGGAGATCAGTCTTGGGTGTTCATTGGAAGGACTGGTGCTGAAGCTGAAACTCCGAATACTTTGGCCACCTCATGCGAAGAGTTGACTCATTGGAAAAGACCCGTATGCTGGGAGGAATTGGGGGCAGGAGGAGAAGGGGATGACAGAGGATGAGATGGCTGGATGGCATCACCAACTCGATGGACATGAGTTTGGGTGAACTCCGGGAATTGGTGATGGACAGGGAGGCCTGGCGTGCTGTGATTCAACGGGTCGCAGAGTCGGACACGACTGAAAGACTGAACTGAACTGAACTGCACTGGAGGCAGATTGGTGGTACTCACTGTGGTCCACAAACTGGTGCCACTTCATGAAATATTACTTTCAGGTTCAGGATGAGTAGAGAATTTGAGAGTTGAGTATTTTAAAAACTGTTACAGAATTTGTCAGAGTACTTTTATAAATACTGTGCTATACTGTGCTTAGTCGATCAGTCGTATCCAACTCTTTGCGACCCCATGGACTGTAGCCTGCAGAGCTCTTCTGTCTACGGGGGATTCTGCAGGCAAGAATACTGAAGTGGGTTGCCATTATAAATACTAGTTACAACCAAAAAATATGTCTTCTTGTAATTTTTATATTTTTTATACTTTATTTTTCAAGGAATTTATTTTTAATGTAAGTTGTAAAAGCATCAATTTGTGATAGATTGCAAATAATTAAAAATGGTTCTACCCTACTGATCATTTGCGAAGCACTGGGGTAAATAATGGAGATTCTGTTCACTAACTTGAACAGGCAGCTGATGGTTGCCTAGCTGCCAGAGCAGATAGGTTTTGTTTTGCTTCATGTTTTATGAATAACACAAATCTCAATTTTGTGGTGGCCCATCAACTATTTCTGAAAGGCCAGATGTCTTCTGATGTAATGTGCAGGGGGAATTTAAAGAGTCCAGTGGACAGAGAAACTGTATGGGGATCCATCAGGGATATCCCACCGTGCACAAGGTCCCTGACAGGCTCTAGAAAAGTCTTTCACTAGGTTATGAGGGATAAAGTATACTGCAAGTGATAGGATTTTTCTAAAGCTCTTTATTAGCTAGCCACTCTATGCCACATATGTGGCACTAAAAAACTCTAAGGCACTGAAATTGAAATGGGATCTCTGATTCTGGGAAGTGGTGTTGGGCTGACCCTGAGTGAAAACAGCATCACATTTGCAGGAGCAAAATGCTTTTTTCACTGGTGGCCATGTTCATCAAATCTCTAGAGACACATCATGCACAGATTTACAACTTTAAAAAAATCATGGGCTCCCAACAATAAACCTGTAAACAACTGTGGCACCCTGCAGTTTCTACCACTGCAGGTAGCTGTGGCTACCTGTGGCTACCACCGTGGCCCCTAGCTGCTCTAACTGTAGGGGCTGGAAGACAAAGTTACTTTGTCAGCTGCCTTTGCAGTAGTCATGTGATAGGGAAGGCCGACACAGCAGGAGACGGGAGTTCGACTCCCTGTCCGGGGGATCCCCTGCAGCAGGACATGGCAACCCACTCCAGTATTCCTTCCTGGGAAATCCCATGAACAGAGGAGCCTGTGGGCTATGGCCCATCGGGTCACCAAGAGTTGGGCCCCATCGTGTGGCTTCTGGGGATCTTAGTTTCCCCACCAGGGTTTAACCCTGGCCCACAGCAGTGAGAGCATCGAGTCCTAACCACTGGACCACCAAGGAATTCCTATATGAGGACTTTTAGAAAGCCTTCTGCTTTTTCTGTTAAAAGAAACAGAGACAGTTGGCATTCACCTTGAAGTCGGAAGGGGAATGTTAAGAGAATCACAGAAGAGGTCAATGCAGACCTCTAACATTATTCAGTTCCTAAGCCAGCTACCTACTTTCTGATTTATTGTTGTGGAAGAGAAAATAGATGTCTGTTGTGTGTGCCATTGGTAACTGAGTTTCCTGTTACTTGCAGCCAAAAGCGTTGTGAACTGATGTAGAAACTCATTTGGATTTATTTAATTTACATTGGGTTGAATCATGTGAAATTAGTGTTTTCCTGGGTCAGATGATTGTCAGTATCGCATCATTCAACCCAAATAACTGTTAACTCTCTAGATCTGTAGATGCGTATCGGTTAGTATGCTTATGACAGCAAATACCAAAACTCGTAACTTAGTGAATTAGGGAAGGAGATGGATTGGCTCATGGAAGAAAACCTAGTTGCTTATTTTTCTCTCTCTCTCTCTCTTTTCGCTCAGTCATGTCCGACTCTTTGCGACCCCATGGACTGTAGCCTGCCAGGCTCCTCTGTCCATGGGATTTCCCAGAAAAGAATACTGGAGTGGGTTGCCGTGTCCTACTCCAGGGGATCGCCCCGACAGGGAGTCGAGCTCGCGTCTCCTGCTTTGGCAGGAGGATTCTTCATCGCTGAGCTACCAGAGAAGTCCAGTTCATACATATACACAGGAATAAATTCCAGGTTATATTGATGACTTAAATTTTAAAAACAAAACACCAGTAAGACTATTCGAGGCTTGAGGAAAACTTTTCCCAAGTTAAAACCCTGGTTGCCCCGGCTCTCATTCCGCCTTTTCCATTGGGCCTCTGGAGCTACGTCATGGGATAATTAGCCAATGAGACTTGGGCATGGGCGGCAGGCTCAGCCAATGGGACCCGGGCGGGAGATTTGAAAGGACCTCGGCGGGGGTGAGGAGGCGCGGCCGGACAGATTCAGTTGTTGCCAGCGGTCAAGGCACCACGGGTTTCTTTCGGGATTCTTGCTCCGGGAGAGGCCAGGTGATCCGGCAGGTTGGTTGCTCTAGGGTGGAGAAAGGGTCCTGGAAGGGAGTGAGGCTGGTAGCAGGGTGGGGGCGGAGAGCCGAGTGCGGGGATGCGCTCTGATGAAGCCAGCTTTTGGACTTGCGCCCTTTCACCAGCAACTCGCCCCCCACCCCCGGCAAACACTTCCGGCTAGATCGATCCGACCCCTCACTCTCTCTCCTTTTTTTTTTGTTTTTGCTTCTCACGGCTCTATTTCTCTTCTCTGCCCAGTTCCCTCCCCCTTTCCCTCTACGGATGGCCCAGAAGGAGAACGCCTACCCCTGGCCCTATGGCCGGCAGACGGTAAGGGCTTTCTCACTTCCCCTCTCCCCATCAGCATGGCGACTTCCTGCTTGCAGATTCGAGATCCTGCAGAGGGCGATCCTCTTAGCACTTTTCTTCTGGCTTTGCACCAGCGCATGGGCCCCAGTAAGGTCATTTGTAGCCTCATCCTATCTGGTGCTGCCAGTTTGAATTTGACCAGCCTGTGAGGACCTCTGCAGAGCTGAGCCTACTTGTCACATACAAATGGCGTCTGGGACTGAGCAGGCAGGGTCTAGCCTATTAGGCCATGAATCTCAACTGTTGTCCTGAAAAAATAGGCTAGGCAGGAAATAGATATAAGCTATTTAGATGAGTTTATAACTTTAAAAGGTCCAAGAGAAGTCTTACTTAAGAATTTGGATTTTAATGACCGGTGTGACATGCATCTAAAAAGCTTTATTTTCCAGTTGTCCTAACACCTTTCATTGAAGAATCTACCCTCTGATTTGAAATGCTAGCGTTATTGTATATATTAAATTCCCATATATATGTGGATCTATTTCTGGACTCCATTTTGTTCAACTTGCTTATTTGTAAATCCTAAATTCGCTGTTTGTGAACAAGTCTGTAGGAGCACTGAGGCTCTTTCTCTCTTGGTTAAAGAAGAAAGATGGGGCCCTACATGAGCTTTGTTCTCTGTTAGTGGGGCTTGAGTATCCTGGAGGGTCCCTCTATTCCCTTGTCCACCAGCTCCCTCCCCGGTGAAGCTCTGAATGGGGAGGCTGAATGAGATGACACTGTCATGTCTACACCAGTCACTCCCAGAAGAAAGTGGTGTGTTACTCAGAAGTTGACAGTGACAGTGCTCCAGAACAATTAGAATAGCCTTCACTTTCCCTAAAGCCTGTTGTTGCAAAGCGGTAAATACTGAGATTTGCTGAACACTCAAGGCCCCAAGGATCTTATCTGAGCCTTAACAGACCAAGCTTAGGGAACTGTGAGAATACCTCTGTTCTGAAGCTCCTTGAATTGTGGGTGTTCATTACCCCAGCCTCTACTGCCCTTTGGGGTAGGGGGCTAGGTAAATGAGTGGTGTTATGGACAAGACTGAGTAGCAAAATTGTGGCCTCATTGTTCCTCTTTGAACTGGGGATGGGGTGGGGTAGGTGGGTGGCTTTATAGCAAGCCCTGAAATGCTGCTTGTAGCGCATTCCAACCCGGTCACTGGGATAAAGGCACCCTCAGAGCTCCCCTCTGGTCCTTCTCAGGCTCAGCCTGGCCTGAACACCCTGCCCCAGAGAGTTCTCCGGAAGGAGGCTGTCACCCCGTCGGCACTTGTCCTCATGAGTCGCTCCAATGCCCAGCCCACAGGTAAACTAGCACAAAGGGAGGGGACTGACCTGAGGGAACTAGGGTCTGCAGAGGGTGGGTGGGGATGAAAATGTCAAAGGATGGCCTCAACTTCCCTGTTCTTTCCTTAGCTGCCCCTGGCCAGAAGGTGGTGGAGAACAGCAGTGGGACCCTCAACATCCCAAAGTAAGCTCCCCAAGCTTTGAGGTAGCAAGGGACGGGGTGGAATAAAGGCAGGAGGAGGAGGGATGCAGGTGAGAAAGCCTGATCCATCCTCAGCTCCCCTGGAAGAGAAGCAGGATTGCAGGCAGGAGGGGCAGAGGTCCAGAAAGAAGGCAAACACCTCAGAGGACCAACTAACCACTGCTCAGCTGCTCCACCACTGCTTCCCAAACAGGCGTTCCTTCACAATCGATGACTTTGAGATTGGGCGTCCTCTGGGCAAAGGCAAGTTTGGAAATGTGTACTTGGCTCGGGAGAAGAAAAGCCATTTCATCGTGGCGCTCAAAGTCCTCTTCAAGTCTCAGATCGAGAAGGAGGGTGTGGAGCACCAGCTGCGTAGAGAGATCGAAATCCAAGCCCATCTCCAGTACGCTCAACGTCCCCTGAGCCAGAGCCCCTGCCGCCCCAACCCCACTCCTCCTCCAACCCCACCACATCTAGACTGTCTTCTCTGTAGCTGTGGCCACGCAGCCCCAATGAGCTCTCAATCCCAGCCAGAGCCTTGAATCCAGAAAATCACCTCCGGTCCCCACTTAGGACTGCCACCTGGCTTCCCCTACCTGGCCCAGACCTGACCCAGTTTGCCCCAATGCGACCTGTCATCTTTCCCATTTCCTTAGGCCAGAATGCAGCCTGATGCCTCCTCTGTCTCCTCTCCCAGACATCCCAACATCTTGCGTCTCTACAACTATTTCTATGACCGGCGAAGGATCTACTTGATTCTGGAGTATGCCCCCCGGGGGGAGCTCTACAAGGAGCTGCAGAAGAGCCGAACTTTTGATGAGCAGCGAACAGCCACGGTCGGGGCGGGTGGGCACCTGGGGCACTGGCAGGGGCCTGGAGGCTGGGGGATGCCATTTGCAGCCTGAGGTCAGTCCTTGTCTGACTGTCTGCCATTGGCCCCTCAGATCATGGAGGAGCTGGCAGATGCTCTGACGTACTGCCATGCAAAGAAGGTGATTCACAGAGACATCAAGCCAGAGAATCTGCTCTTGGGGCTCCGGGGTGAGCTGAAGATTGCTGACTTCGGCTGGTCGGTGCATGCCCCCTCCCTGAGGTATGGTGGGCCAGAAGGCCAGCTCTGGGTATGAAGCCATTCAAAATAAAACCACTTCAGATCTTGTTACCCAGAGACATTTTGGGTTGTTCTCATGTAAATATATAGACACAGCAATATCTTTTCAAAAATAGGAGACTTTGGGAGTTCCCTGCTGGTCCAGTGGTTAGGACTCCAGCTTTCACTGCAGGGGGCCCAGGTTCAATCCCTGGTCGAGGGAACTAAGATCCTGCAAACCATGCAGCATGGCCAAAAACAAAAATAGGAGTCTCAGTTTTGTCACCCAGATTTCTCACTTGAAACATTGGGACCTTCTTGCCATATCACTGAGAATACTCCCACATCATTTTTAGTGGCTTCATAGTATTGCACAGTAGAAATGTAACGTGATTAAGCAACATGTGATTGATGAACATCTGAAATTCTTCCTATAATTCTAAGGTGAACGTTGCCCTCATATCTGATTTATTTTAAGGTACGGCCCTCAGTGTGGAAATGCAGAGTCAGTGTGTTAGCCCCACTCCTACCCCAAAGACCCCATCAGAGCCTGGTTGGAAGACCCCTGGCACATCCTGGGGTCGGTCCGGGCTCCCTGTCAGGCTGCAGGGAAAGGAGGGAAAGTCTGGATCTGAGATCCCTGCCCACTCCCCCTCTTCCCCCGCCCCGCCCCAGGAGGAAGACAATGTGCGGCACTCTGGACTACCTGCCCCCAGAGATGATTGAGGGGCGCACGCACAATGAGAAGGTGGACCTGTGGTGCATCGGCGTGCTCTGCTACGAGCTGCTGGTGGGAAACCCGCCCTTCGAGAGTGCTTCCCACAATGAGACGTACCGGCGCATTGTCAAGGTGGGAGGCTGGCCCCCGGGGTCTGGCCGGAGTTTGTGCCAGCTCAGGGACTGGGGCAGGGAGTGGGCACACTGTTGCTGTTGATGTTAAACCCTGCTAATAGAGTGGGAAGTGGAGGCAAAAGCAGCTAGGATGAAGCCTGTCTCTCCTTCTTGCAGGTGGACCTAAAGTTCCCTCCTTCTGTGCCCATGGGAGCCCAGGACCTCATCTCCAAGCTGCTCAAGCATAACCCCTCAGAACGCCTGCCGCTGGCCCAGGTCTCTGCCCACCCTTGGGTCCGAGCCCACTCTCGCAGGGTACTGCCTCCCTCTGCCCCTCAGTCTGTCCCCTGAAATGTCCCTGTCCTTTTCTCAGTTGTGTCTGTGTCTGTATATGTGTAGTCAGGAGGAGGGGGGTCCCAAGTCTATTTCTGCATCTGTCTTCTACCTCCTCTTTATTTAATAAAGGCTGAAGCTTTTTGTACTGATGAGTGTAGATGTTTACAGGTGGAGACTGCTGTGAAGGAAGTCATCACCTGTGGAGAGGAGGCGAGGGAGTTGCCCATGCTGGGCAGTGGGGTGGGCACTGCATCATCACCCCTGGGAACACCCCTCAGCACTGAGAGCAACCTCTCAGCTCTAACCCCATCTGGTCAGCTCCCAACCATCCTACTTCCACATCTTTTCTTTCCCCTGCTCTGGCTCCCAGGCCTGGGGATGCTGGGGACCTGGCTCTACTCTGCTATGCCTGCACATCAGCCATCACCAACCGTCTCCACCCACCTTCTATTACTCCCTCTTAGTTGACCTCTAATCTTTCCCTTTCCTGGGTCAGGCTTGCTGATCTAGGAGCAATTAAAATTGTCTTCTTGGTTTGTTTTTCTGCTCTGGTGAGGATTTAGCACAGGAGTAAATAGAATCTGATGGTGTCTTGTTCCTGACCTAAGGTTTCACTGCTATGTATGATGCTTGCAATATGGTGCCTCCTATAGGTTTTGTTCTTTTGTTTTGGCCACCCAGAGCAGCATGCACGATCTTCAGTTTCCCTGACCAGGGACAAACCCATTCCCCTTGCAGTGGAAGCTTGGAGTCCTAACCACTGGACTGTCAGGGAAATCTCTTGCTGTAGGTTCTTGATACATGTCTTTTATTAGGTTAAGGAAGGCCTGGGCTCTTCCTAGTTCATTAAGGGTTGGGTGTTTTTTGAAGCATGAATAGGTGTTGAGTTTCACCTAGTGCTTTTTCTGCATGTTTATTTTTTGTACTTTTAAGCCACGTGGTGTAGAACATCAATAAAGTTTCTTATTTTTATTTCATCTCAGATACTCGGGCTATATTCAATTCCTAGGGCTACTGTAACAAATTACCACAAACCTGGGTGGTTTTAAACAGCAGAAATGGATTCTCTGACAGTTCTGGAGGCCAAAAGTCCATGATCAAGGTGTCAGTAGCACCACCTTCCCATATATGCCTCTAGGGAAAAATCCTTCCTTGCCTTTTCCATCTTCATGTGACTCCAGGCACTTCATGGCTTGTGGCTACATCACTCCAAGCTCTGCTTCTGTCTTCACACAGCCTTCCTGTCTTTGCCTTTCTCTCCTCTGTCTTAAAAGAACCCTAGCAATTTGATTTATGGCTCACCTAGATAATCCAGGATAATGTTATACACAATCCGTAATTATATCTGCAAAGACCTTTTTTCCAAAAAACACTGCATTCATTGCTTCCAGAGGTTAAGACACTGACATATCTTTTAGGGGGCTACCATGCAACCCACTACATACGCGCACAGATTAAAATAATTGAAGGACAGTATAGGGCTTAAGAAAATGAAAAACCAACAGTCTTCCCATTTCTCTCTCCCCAGAGACAAATCCTTTTACAGTTTTGCTTTGTTTTTGGTATTTACTTTGTATCTCCAAATCACATGCTTCTGTCACTACCTCTTTACATTTTCAGTTTTAGGCTTTATCTATCATTTTCCTGATACAAAATGTAAGGATTTCATTCTTTCACTCCACTGCCACCAGAAACAAGGGCGTTTTCTGTCCCTACATCCTTCTGGTGTAGTTATAATTTCGGTTAAGATTTATTCATCTGACAATAGTTACTGAGTGCTCTCTGCAGCCCAGGTACTGTTCTAGAGGCTGAGGGGTGAATAAACGAGAAAAAAAAATCCTCAACTCAGGAAGCTTGCAAAAAGTGGTTGCAATTGTAAACAGATTGTAAGGGGAGGCCTCACTAAAAAGATAATGTTTGAAAAACTACTTGAAGGAGGAAAAAGGTGAACATTTTTCTTTGTAGTTGTTCAGTCACTAAGTCATGTCTGACTCTGCAACCCCAGTAAAGAGTTTGCCTGCAGCACACCAGGCTCCTCTATCCTCCACTATCTCCCGGTTTGCTCAGATTGTCCATTGAATCCCTGATGCTATCTATCTCATCCTCTGCTACCCTCTTTTTGCTTCAGTCTTCCCCAGCATCAGAGTCTTACATCAGGTGGCCAAAGTATTGGAGCTTCAGCTTCAGCATCAGTCCTTCCAATGAATATTCAGGTCTGATTTCCTTTAGGATTGTTTGGTTTGATCTTGCAGCCCAAGGGACTCAAAGAGCCTTCCCCAGCACCACAATTCAAAAGCATCAGTTCTTTGGCACTCAGCCTTCTTTATGGTCCAACTCACATCTGTGCATTACTACTGGAAAAACCATAGCTTTGACTATACGGACCTTTAATATACTTTGTGGACTCGGCCTCAAAAAAAGGGGTGGGCCGACGGGACGACGTCCGGGGCCAAACGCCCTCTGAGCGGCCCTCAGGCCTCCGACTGTCCGACTGTCCGAGGAGGAAGAGGCAGAGAACGTTTGGGGCGCGAGCTGCCACCCATTTGCTCTTAATCCTTGCTCTTAAATTTGCTCTTAAATCCTTGAGGCGGCAGCATGTCTGTCTTGTCACAGGAACAGTGAGAAGACCAGTGCCTCTATGGCAGGACCAGTGAGAAGAGAAGGAAGAGAAGAGATCAGAATGGTACCAGGGCTCTGACCTTAAAGGGCTATTAACTAATTGAATGTTCTACCTAGTGGCAAAATCACACACCATCCTCCAAGAGGAGACACTCAAAACCTGGTGGAGGGGGCAGGAGACAAGAGAACAGAGGAGCAAATGAGAATTCTGGTTCCATCCTGATCAACTAAGGTGCGATTCAATCCCGACGGTCCAAGCAGGATATGCTACTTTCATCCCAAGAATCTCTTTTAGGAAACCCAATTCTGGTTCCCCAATTCTGGTTCGTTCTCCAGAAGCGGTTGCTAAGCAACAAATGTGGGTGGAAAGAGCCTAGCCCCGCCCCTGGAGGACTCAGACGTTTCAGGATCTTTAAGATCTGCCTTTTCAACTTTTCGAGAGGGCGGGGCAACGAGCGCAGCTGTTACCTCCTTCTCTCCGCCCTGCTGGCTCTCACGTGTGTTCGGTCGCTCAATGACAGCTGGTCTTCTGGGACTTCCTGGTTGTTGGGACCAATCAGAGTGCTCTTCACGTCCTGACCATTGTCAGCCTGAGGCCAATCGGCGCGCCTCTAAAACGCCCCTTAAAGGCGCCGCCAAGGCCTCCCGAGCCGGGGCGAACCAATTCCTCGGTTCCTGCCCCCAACTGCAGTATGGAGTCGCCCCGGGGGCGGCCTGGGCCCGAGACGGACCTGCTAGCTCTGGGGGAACAGCAAGCTGCGATCTTCGGCGACGGCCCGGGCCAAACGCCCTCTGAGCGGCCCTCAGGCCTCCGACTGTCCGAGGAGGAAGAGGCAGAGAACGTTGGGGGCGCGAGCTGCCACCCCAAGGCGTCCCCGAAGACTTCGAGCTGCAGCTTTGTCCACCCCCCGGAATGGGAAGCTCCGGAGGACAAGCCGGGCCGTGGAGGGACGCTTTCTGGGAAAGGGAGCCGCCTAGGGGCGCCGGATCCCGAATTCGACCCGCACGGGTCCTCCCGGCGCAAGGACCCTGAGCCGCCGGAGGACAAGCCTGAATCCGAGAGGGTCTGCCGTCGAGGGAGCCCTGTAGGCGGCGGGATGGATGTTGAGCAGAAGGAAGACGACGACGAGGCGGCGGCAGCCGGCAGGGGTGGCCGTTCGTTCTCCAGCCGCCTTCAGGACAGCCGCAGCTTGGACGGGTTGAGCGGGGCGTGCGGTGGCCCCGCGTCTTCAGGGGGTGCAGAATCTGGCGCAGGCGGCGGGCGGCGCGCCACTATCTCAAGCCCCCTGGAGCTCGAAGGCACGGTGAGCCGCCATGGCGACCTCACCCACTTTGTCGCCAACAACCTGCAACTCAAGATCCGTCTGAGCGGCGCCCCTCAACCTCCGCCCCCTGCCCCTACGCGGCCCTGTTCAGCGCCCACACCCACTCCGGCCATCCCTCCCATCGACCCCGACGTGCTGCGGGACCTGGAGCGGCTGAGTCGGGAGCTGGGCGGCAGGGTGGACCGTCTGCTTCGCGGGCTGGGAGGTGCGGTGCAGGAGCTGACAGCTCTGAGCGTGGGCTGCATCCAAACCTACCGCGATGCAGTGGACTCTCTAGGTGAAGCTGTGGACATGAGCATCAAGGGCATGTACACCCTGCTGGCGCGCTGTGAAGAACTGGAGCGGGCTCTGCAACCGGTTCAGGGACTGGCGCGCCAAGTCCGGGATATCCGACGCACCTTGGAGGTGTTGGAGGCCCTGTGCAAGTGACTGGGAAGGCAGGAGAGTCCCCAGGCAACGCCAGGGACCAGCAGGATCCTTAAGGACTCTTAAAGGAGCCCTGGTGGGACCTGCCTGCTGAGAGGAGGGAGGCCTACATATGGGAGGTTCTTCCAGATACCTTTAGCAGGCCGGCGACCATTCGCTGGGCCTTATGCAGGTGTATATGGGAAAGTTCTAAAGGCTCTCCTGGTGGGAGGGTATGATGCTCTGCTTCTGTTCAGTTGGCAATCTGCAGCTACCTTGTTCTCCCAACTCTCTTCCCCAGTTAGCGCACCATCTCTGGAAACCAGGGACTTTAGTTCTGGGCTTGGGAGATGTGACTGTCATATGTTATCAAGAAAGGAGAACAGAGGAGGCCCCAGCCCCCACTGTGGCCACTCTGACCTCCAGTAGTCACATCTCAGGTGCCAGGGCCTGTGGGAGCTTGTGTAGTCAAAGACCACACACCACGCCGACAAGGACATACTTGCATATGGATAACCTCCTGCTTCTGCCCTCTGGCCCTCTACCGTCCCATTTCCCCAGTCATAACCTGGGCGGAGCTAGAAGGAATGTATTGCATGGTAGAGGAGGTGCGTTCGGACGGGTCTCTCTGCTCTCAGGGTTCAGATAGAATTGTTGCTGGTTTTGAAGCCCACCTGTTGTGGAATGTTCTAATCAGTTTTGGCTTTCTGAGTTTTTGTGGAATTAAAGTGCTGCTGCTGCTAAGGCTGAGGCTGTGTCTCTGTGGGGTTACAGGGATTGATGAACCAAAGTAATGGGAATGAGGGTCAGTCTTTTCGTGGAGTTTTCTTGGGGCTGGTGCTGGGAGTGGGGTGGGGGTCTCAGGCCACATGTGGAAGGATATGGTTTCTGCTCCTAAACAGCAGATCTGAGGAAAGGTGAGACACAGGTATGGGCTGAGAGATACAGTAAAAGCAGAATCAGAAGCAAGAAGATCTAGAAGAAAAAAGGGAGGAAGGGTTGTCTTCTCAGTTCCTGAAGTGGACAGGCAGGGACTGGGCAAACTGGATGTCTGTGCTCTAGAGAAAGACTAGAAACCTAGCTCCATTCTTGACCCCATGTCTCACACTCTGCTGATCAGCGCCCTATGAATGGTCTAGGACAATTCCTGGCCGCCTTCCGTTTACAGTCATAGTAAATTCCAGAAGCTCCCGATTTGGTGAGATTTAGAAACAGATCACAATACAGATCCAGTTCTGTTAAACTTTCCTCCTCTAACTCAAGACACTAGGTCTTTGGGCTGAATTTAAACACGTTATTCCTCGCCTCGAGGTGTGAAAAGTTCCGGAATTGGAAATACTGCTCCATACACCTTCCCTAACAACAAGAAATTGACAGTAAATTCTTTAAAAGAAGACCATGGCTCTGGCCCGTACGGGGATCGAACCCGCGACCTTGGCGTTATTAGCACCACGCTCTAACCAACTGAGCTAACCGGCCAGCTGACAGTAAGCGTACTCAATATGAATCTATGTAAAATACAAATTACTAATCAGTCCTATCTGTGAGAAAAATCTCAAAACGGGTAAGCTTATTTAGGAAAACAGGGAAACAGACTACGAAAACGGAATCACTTATCATTTAGGGAAGTAAAAGCGAAGCCAAAATAGTGGCAAGCACAGATAATGCAAGTGCTTGACTGGCAGGTCGCCGTGCCAACACAGAGGGCAAGACTGACAGCATGCACTTAGCGTTGAGGTGCACAACCGGAAATAGAAAAGGCCGTCTGATAGCAACCGGTAGACTCCCGAAGAGATGTGGAAAATTATATATAAGCTAAGAAGCCTACGACTCTTTCCTCGAAGTGTAAAAACAACCTATGCCTCGGGAGGCACCGCTGGGATTCGAACCCAGGATCTCCTGTTTACTAGACAGGCGCTTTAACCAACTAAGCCACGGCGCCCCACGCATACACCTCCCCGCCTCGTTTCCCTGGCCAGGTCAGTTCTAGGTTAGGTGAATGAATGCCGGGGTACCTTTCTAATTTTCGAGCGTACTGGAAAGCAAGGTAGAAGGTGAGAAATCCGCGCCTGTAAATGGGATAGGTTGAAAGGATGACACAGAAATTGAATCCTGGCACACCGAAAGTTATAAAATATAAAGACAGCCGCGGAATCGCAGGCCGACGAGGATGGGATTCGAACCCACGCGTGCAGAGCACAATGGATTAGCAGTCCATCGCCTTAACCACTCGGCCACCTCGTCCACAGGAAAGCAGTTTAGGATCTCCTCTCTGGGGTCTGGATTCTTACTTCTCGGAGAAAGCGTGAACCCAACTACGTCGTGTAGGGATGGTGTCCCGAGGGATCCCGCCCAGCACCGCGAGGACGACTCGCAGGGCTCTGGCTTCCGAGCGATATTCTAGCCTGCGCGAGCACCCGCCTCGGCGTTGGATTTCCGGGGCATGTGTCACTCCTCAGGAGCCCGGCTATCCGCCTAGATTTACAGTCTCGCGATCTGCAGCAAAAGCTATCGCGATATCTTGGAGCTCCCCCGACGGGGCGGCTCGAGACTTGGAGGCAGGGACCCTCCCCTTCCGGCCCCTATGAAGTGTTTCTTCTGTAATCTGCGGAATGGGACCTCAACAGCGTTGCAAGTAAGGAGAATAAATAAAAGCTACCCGAGCTCTAGAAAAGCGAACGCTGACCCCGACGTGATTTGAACACGCAACCTTCTGATCTGGAGTCAGACGCGCTACCGTTGCGCCACGAGGTCGGCCGGCCACGGGGGTGGACAGGTCTCCCCATGACGACTGGACGGTGAGGCGGCCGGGTCTGGCGATCGAGGTGCTGAGGGCCTTCTGGAACTTATAAAATCTCCCGGTGTGGTGCTTGCCCTCTCCCTCCGGTCTCGTAGGACCAGCAGGGCCCGCCACCCGCAGGGCAGCGGCTTTGTGGGCTCCGGGTTCCTCGGTGCCCCGACCTCGTCGCCGCCCTCCTGCAGACCATAAGGCGGCACTGAGCTGGTTCCCTGGGGGTACCCAGAGCTCACAGCCCAGCGGGGACGGACTGGCACAGAAACGTGTGGGAGGACTGGGAATACCAGGCCGAAGGTGATGGAAGCACGTGTGAGGGACAGAGCTTAGCTTTTCCAGCCGTGCGTCCCCTCCCGGGCTGCAGTTAACAGCCGCCTGCGGAGCCTTCCAGATAGCTACTCACAGGCCCCAAATTTGGAGTTTCTGGTTTAAAGATCCAGAGTAGAATCTTGGCATCGGTAGTTTTGTCACTTTTGACGATTCTGAGCAATCCCTCACCTACAATGAAATGCACAGATCTTAAGTGTTTATTTTGATGAGTTTTGAAGAATTCAGCCCACAACCCTTTCAAGATAGAAGACATCTTCATCCTACAAGGTTCTTTCTTATCCTTTCCGAGTCGATCCCCGCCCCTCCCCACCCCTCCACCCCCGCCCTTCACCCTTCACAGAGGCAACCACTGTTCTGATTTACTTTGACATAAATATCTGTACCTGTTAAAGCTCCCCAGGTGAGACCAGGCTGGAAACTTATAAAGAGGAATACCAGAAGCTGGAAGAACCCACCCCCACCCCCACCCAAACACACACACATTTGCTCATTTGCTTCTTGAAGGGTGAAAGAAGTTCAAGGGTCCAATACCGCCAAAGAAAGTTATCAGGGACTACAGACAAGTCAAAGCCCGCGGAGAAGCCTGACCTTAATTGACTGCGCAACATCCTTTAAGAGCCTTCCCCCTTGGCTGTCATGACACTGCTGTCTTCTGGCTTTCCCTTATCTTACCGTCCCCCTCCCTCCAGTCTCTTGTTCCTAGGAGTTCTGTCTTCTCTCTTTATGCTACACACCTTCCCTGGAGTAAACCCTTCCCTGGAGTCAGCCATCACTTGTGTGCTGAGGGCTCCTGAATCCTGCTCCCACCTCTGGATTCAGTCTAGTGTCTGCTGGATACCTTCACTTGACCCTGTCATCCTTCGGAAACCTCCCACCTCAGGTGGGACTCAAACCCACAGTCTCCCAGCTGAAACAGTACACCTCCTGTCAGGACTTAGGAAGCTGAGGTTCTTTATGTCTCCGCATAGAAGGAATTCAGGGAGAGGCAAAGAGATAGGTAAGAAGTAGATCTATTGAGAGAGACATGGCATGAGTTTGAGTAGGCTCTAGGGCCTGGCGTACTGCAAAGAGTCGGACATGGCTGAGCGACTGAACTGAACACACTCCATAAAAAGTGTGGGCCATCTCTAAAGAGCACTGGGAAATATAATGCTAAGTTGCTTTAGTCATGTCTGACTCTGTACAACCCCATAGACAGAAGCCCACCAGGCTCCCCGGTCACTAGGACTCTCCAGGCAAGAACACTGGAGTATAAGGTGGTTAGTTTTTATGGGCTGAGTAATTTCAGAGGGTAACAGTTGGGAGGATTATTCCAACTACTTAGGGAAGGGGTGAGGATTTCCAGAAATTGGGCCACTGCCCCCCTTTTTGGCCTTTTATGGTCTGCCTCAGAAGTGTCATGGTGCCTGTGGGTGTGTCCTTCAACATGTTAATATATAGGATGGGCGTGTAATAAGGTTTAAGGTCTACTGGAAGTTGAATCTTCTGCCATCTTGGGCTTGAATGGTTCTAACCATTTTTCTCTCTTTTCCAGTTCTCAGTAGCTGCGTCATTCTTTCAAACGTTGTGCCCTGTCCCCTTCCCTCTTGTCTCATTTCCTTCCCAGTCTTCTGCACTCCTAGTTAGAGGCCAAGCTGAGGCTTGGATTCATCTTGACTCTCCCCCCTTCCTCGTTTCCCATTTCTAGTCACCAAGTTCACTCAGTTTCATTTCCTTCATAATTCTCCTGTTAGCCCTCATTCCCTATTCCCACTGCCATCTCACTGGATGACTGTAGTAGACTCCTCCCTAATGTCTGTCTCCAGAATAGTCAAACAGAATCATCTTTTAAAACGCTAACATGATTCCATCATGCTGTGGCTTAAAATCAATGCCCCATTGAAACTGCACAACTCAGATGGGATTCGAACCCAGCCAAAATTGACTGAGACTTGAACCCTTGGGTTAGGACTCAAACCCACTGTCTTTTAGTTAAAATTGCTCACCTGGTATGAAAAATTGATGGGAAATGTGACAATGGTTGCTTCAGTCTGCCTACTCCTGAACCCGATGCTCAGATTGAACACCAGAGAAAGAGAGACAAGCAAACATGGTGGTGTGCTGCCTGTTAAAAGCCCAAGGCACTAGTCATGTACATTTTCAAGACAAAGAATCCTACATCAAAATGCCATACTGATAATTTACATAAGGTTTACCAAGGTATATAGTCCAAGAAAGCATGTACAAAGTGAGCAACAAGTCACCATGACTCCTGACCCTCTACAGAGTTGGGAAAGAATGCTATTCTTTTAAGTTTTAAGAAGTAACAACAAAAAGAAGTTGCACTGCTAGCATTAGAAGAAAGGGGAAAAAATTTATCTGTATAGTTGAGCAGTCACTCCCATCTGGTTAATATGTAACGCAGGTGTACACTACACGTTAGGGAGGGAGGGATGAGGCCAAACAAACACACAGAGAGAATTTTATGTTCAGTTTTTCTTGCCTTCCTTTAAATATAAATTTTGCTTTATCACCATAGTGAGGGATTTCAAGGCTAAGGTAGCTACATAACAAACTACTTCTTTAGTTTGCTACCCCAAGCACAAACCCCTCTGTTAATTCTTCACAAACAATATTTGTCAAAAAACAACGTATAAACAGCCTCCTTTGGTCTCTTCGGTGGTCCTTTTTCTGTGAGATTTCCCTGTGTATGAATTAAATTGGATTTTTTTTCTCCTATCAATCTATCATGTCACTTTAATTATTAGATCAGCTAAAAGAACTCAAGACAGGGGGGTGAAAATGTCCTCCGCTTGGACAGAACTATTTGGTGATGTCTGGGATTTGCTTCAAAATAATCCAGTGGGACTGGGAGGCAGAGTATAGCTGAAACAAGGTTGGCCATGTGTTGGTAACTGCTGAAACAGAATGGTAGGCTTCAAAAGGGGTCATTACCTTTTGAATGAAAAATACTTTACTTTTACATACAATATGTTTGAATGTTTCTGACTTAAAAAACGGTTTTCTAAATTATTTTAACGCCAGCTCAAATGTTGGAACACGTGAGTTCCTGCCCTGGCTCGAGTGGCCGAAGGATCCTTGGTCACTGGCAATACCACCTGTGGCCACAAGGTGGCTCGAAAACTATCTTTGGTGAGTGTGGAGCAGGCTTCTCTGAACCAAAGACAGGGAAAGTGACAGGACTGCTGTTTACCAATTCACAAAGTGAATTTTATCTCCCGGTTCTTACTATCTATAGGTTCCCAGGCAGGAAGGCTGTTATGCGCAGAAAGCCCCAAACTTCAAACTGCTGGATCCCAAAATCTAACAGTCATCCTTGACCCCTTCATTCTCTCACCTACACACTCCCATGTTTAGACTTTATCTTCTAAGATTCTAGATTTCTTCCACTTCACTCCACCTCTTTCACACCAATACTATTGACTCTATTATCTTGGCTAGAGACCTTATTCAAATTTTACCAATTTTCCCACTAATGTCCTTTATAATAAATTTTATTTTTCTGATCCAGGATCCATTAGGATCATACATTAAATTTCAAATTTGTCACACCATTTTAAAAAGCATTTTAAGTGTAGTTGTTTGACAATGTTGTGTTAATTTCTACTGTAAAGCAACATGATTCAGATATAAAGAATATGTATCTTTTCCATTATGACTTATCATATGACATTGAATATAGTTTCCCATGCTATACAGCAGGACCTTGTTGTTTATCCATTGTTGTTATATCTCTTTGTCTTTCATGAACTTGAGGAAACATCTTTTGACTATCTCTTTGACATCTGAAATTTTTCACACACTGGTTTAGAAAAAGGAACTCCATTTAGTACATTGGGGACCTGCAAGAGAGAAAAGCATTTTCTCTCAGTTATGACCACATTTCCTAAAATGAAGTTTTAAGAACAAATGATCTATTTTCAAAGAAAATTTCCTTGATCACATTGTTCTAATATTTCCCTTAAAATTTTTATTTATTACAACTTTTACCGTGCAGATTTATTATTTGTTGACGTGTTTGTTGTCAATCTCTCTGACCCCAGGAAGGCAGAGACTTCTGCTTTGTTCCTCAAGGATATGAGCCCTTCACAGTGCCTGGGACTTATTTGTTGAATGAATGAATGAATGAATGAGGAAATTAAAAAATGTCTCTTGGGCTTGTAGTTTAGACCTGTCTAAGAGGAACTGAGATGGAGAGTAGTAATAAAAGAAGTGTTCACATATTGAGATATAGGGAAGTCATTCTGGCTTAAACATTACACAACTTGAATTTATCCTAACTAAAATAGCCTGTTTGTGGTCTATCAAACACACGCTGTACATCTGCTTTAATTATTTAAAGGAAAGGGCACGCTGACCAGAAGTAAAAAATGCCCATGTTAAAAATAAAGATTAAACGCCCCTCTTCCTGGGACACCTTCCATGTGATTATGAGAGATATTTTCCAAGTGCCAAGGCCATGCTGACCTGCTGTGTATTAATCATCTGGTCCTTAAAAAATAAAAAAAAGAAGAAATGTAACCCTGACTTGTATAACTGAAAAAGATGCTTCGCTGGGGCAGTTTCTCAGAGTAATCAGGGAAAGGAGCTTCCAGGCTACTCCTTAGTTTGGCTCAAATAAAACTTTTTTCTATTCTTATTATGGATTATCCATTATTATTCTTGGGAGATGATCTGGTAAGAGGGTAGGGGGGGCCCCTGGAAGTTGTGACTTGACTGTTAACCGTGAACTCCGGCGAGAACTTTCCGTTCTACAGGAATCACCCAAGGTCCGAAGGTCCGTGAGGTCCCAATCGTGAGAAATGCTTGGACTATAGCTGGGCAAAGAGACTATGCTGGTCACACCTCTAAGAGATAAGGAAATCGTAGACTCTGAATTTCCGCCTTCGACTCTTGCCTCCCAGGGACTCGGGGTTTCATTCTCTTCCTCCACTCCCTTTTCTGGTCCCGTATGTCCACTTCCTTCCCGCAACACGCCTCTCATCCACACCCTAGGAGAGGGGCTCTTTTCTGTACTCTGCAAATCCCTCACCAATCTCAGCGAGCTGGGTGGGTGGTTGGGTGGGGAATCAGAATCAAGGAAAGTTCAGGTATACACGGTCCGCCAACAACCAGGGGCTCCGGGACAATAAAGGGGCATCCACCTCTCCAAGTTCGGCCTAGGTCAAGGAGAAGCTACACGGATGCGGAGGATGGAAGAAAAGAGAGTGTCCAGGGCTCGGGAATGTTGACGCCCTAAGGCTGGAGTGGCGGTGACAGCGGTGTCCGGAGGGTCATCTTGGGCAAAGTAGCAGGGGCTGGGGGCCAGGCCGCTCCCGGCATGGGGATACCGGGAGGACCGAGTGTCCGAGTTTCCGTTCCCCAGTGCTGTGTGGGCAGACTCGGCAATGGGGAGCCGCGCCACAACACACTCTCAGGCTGCGCGGACAACTCTTCCGCACGCGGGAAGCCCGGCGGCTCGATTCTCCGCATCCGGTCGGGGTCTGCACAGGTATTGTGGACCCGGAACAACGTTTCCCAGAGGGCCGGAGGCGGCGCGATAATTTGCCGCTCTCGCGAGACTTTCAGAGGTCCTGTCGGAGCCAACGTTTTTGCGGTTACCAAGGCAACTGAGCGGTGCCAGCGTAAGCGGGAAAGCGGCGTACGTCGAATTTTTGTCTGCTAGCTTGGGAGACTTGAGGAGTGACCCTCCTTGAGCTTCCAGCCCCAGAGACAAACGGGCTGTGCTCCAGGCGGTACCTCTTCCCCTGGGGACCATGGGCCGGATCTCAGGGCTCGTGCCCTCTCGCTTTCTGACGCTCCTGGCGCATCTGGTGGTCGTCATCACCTTATTCTGGTCCAGGGTAAGACCCATGGCCCTCTTCTCGTTCCTCCTTCCAATTTGGGGTGGTCCCAGCCCCACTCCACCCTTTCTCTCCCGGGGCCTTACACGGTGGGGTCTTCCCATACCCAGCCTCCAGACCCTCTTTCAACTTCTCTTTCTTTCTGCCCTGCTCCCTAGGACAGCAACATCCAGGCCTGCCTGCCTCTCAGATTCACCCCTGAAGAGTATGAGAAGCAGGACATTCAGTGAGCATGTGGGACAGGGTGGGCAGAATTAGGCAGTAGAGGGAGTGAAGGGGTCTTAGGAAAAAAGTTCAGAAGGCCTAAGCCACTTCCTTCTTTTCTGCAGGCTGGTGGCAGCACTCTCTGTCACCCTAGCTCTCTTTGCAGTGGAGCTGGCTGGTTTCTTCTTAGGAGTTTCCATGTTCAACAGCACCCAGAGCCTCATCTGTATCCTTTCTACGTGTACTCCTTTCCTCCTCGCCCTTGTCCACCATAACGCCCTTCAGCCACTTAACTAGGCCTTTCTGGCACAATGGTGTTTGCTCTGGCAGGCAAACAGAATCCCTCCTGTGGAGAGATGTTAAGCAATGTGGAAGATTTAATACAATCTCTGATCACTTTTTGAGCTCCTGCTACTCACCAGGCACTGGAGATCTCAAGATGGGAGTACAACAGTTTTCTATCTTGAGGAAGAGGCAGATACACAGACATCTGCAATTCAGTGTGATAAGCACGGGTGCCATCAGATGTTAAGATACAAAGCACTATGGGAACGCCGAAGAGACAAAGGAAGTGAGGAAGATGGATCAGGGAAGGCTCTCAACACCAGGGTACTGGAGAGTGATCCCAGCAGTGTATTGTGTCACTGTAAGCATGTCTGTGTGCTTGGAGTAGATCAGGAGTCTACTACTTCACCTGAAGGATCCAAACTAGATATGGGATGGAGGTAGCTTGGTTTCCCAACAGGGCAGGCTCAGCTCTGGCCTCTACACATGGCCATCCTAAAACCCAAAAGTCTGGGCTGCTGGCTCTGGCCTTTGCAGAGTGGTAAAGGGAGCAAGAGATGCCTTGCTCACCAGGAGCTGATTGTGAATGCAGATGCCAGGCCCATCACCGGCCTTTTCTGGCTCATCACTACCTGTTGACCCAAAGACTTTCCTTGACTCTGGTGTATTCCCAAGCCATCGGGGCTCACTGTAGTGCATCTGTGGCCCTATCCTTCTTCATATTTGAGCGTTGGGAGTGCACCACGTATTGGTACATTTTTGTCTTTTGCAGGTATGGTAGCACCTAATGTTTGAGGATGGGGAAGGGAGGTTTACTTTAAATCTGAAGATTCCCCTACCCAGCCCTTTATTCCATGTGTAACATACCAGATCCACTCAACATTCCCGAGTCTTTTTGATGTCCTCCACTCCTACACTTCAAGGGGTGGGGGGTGGGATCGCTGGCTTGGGGATCTGGGTATTTTTTTATTAGGAGAAACTCTGAACCCATCACCTGCCTTCCTCAGTGCCCTCCCAGCTGTCACCGAAATAACATTATTCATCAGCGTCTTTGGCCTGAAAAAGAAACCTTTCTGATATCTTCGTGACTGGAAGTAGGGATGAAGGCTGAAGGAGCGAAGGACCACTCACCCTTCCTGGAAGAGGAAGGCTTCAGCCCTCCTTCTAACACTGCATTTCGTGAAGGATGTCAGTGTTAGGGTAATTATCTCTCGAGTCTGGGATTATCTGTGTTTTGTTTACAGTCCTTTGTAATAAAATATATTTTAGGGTAAGATCAAACTTACAGGAATTCCTGCAGGAATTCCCTGGCTGTCCAGTGGTTAGGACCCCACGCCTCCACTGCAGCGGGTTCAGTCCCTGGTGGAGCAACCAAGATCCTGAATGCTAGGCAGCGTGGCCAAAAAAAATAATAATAAAGAAAGAAATCAAGACAAAAATTTCAGGAGAAAATTGGGGTGGCCAAACTACTATAGAAACGGAAGGCTGTTTTCCAGCCTTGCACTGTAAGACACTAAATGTCGCTTCTATTCTAGTTATTACGGTAGATTTCTGCCGGAAGGGAGTGGGCGGAGATATGTAAATAAGGTTATGCTTTAGGGTAGTACCTCGAGCTCTTTAAGTGAGTGAAGCATTCTGGGAGGGACTAGCTTTTGCTTTTTGACAGCCAAATGGAAAAATATATTTTAAAACATCTGCAAATAAATTGAACAACAGAAGTGGAAGAACCTGGATAGCTTTAGATTGCTCGAACTAACATGTCGTTTACTCACCCTCCCTGTTAGCGGAGTCTTATTACCGGAGTACGGAATATTGCAGTCCTCTCGGTATCGTCAGGTAGGATAATCCTTACCTGTTCCTCCTTTTGGAGGGCAGAATAGAACATGATGATTGGAGCTCGCATGATTCGTGATTAACGGCTCTGCGTAATCAGGACTTGCAACACCCTGATTGCTCCTATCTGATTCTTCCTGGCGATCCGTGATGTTAATGTACTTTACAATTAGATTGAGTTTTTGCTACTGTCTCCTTAGTTGTACTTTAAGTAGCGTCGGACACGACTGAGCGACTTCGCTTTCTCTTTTCACCATGCGTTGGAGAAGGCAATAGCAACCCACTCCAGTGCTCTTGTGTGGAGAATCCTAGGGACCGGGGTGTCTGTTGGGTTGCCGTATATGGGGTCGCACAGAGTTGGACACGGCTGAAGCGATTTAGCAACAGGAGCAGCAGCAGTGTTGGTTCTAATAGTGTCTGTAAGGTTTGGGGGGTGGGTTTTTTTTTTTCCCTTTGAGGGTGTTTGGTTTCGGTATGTTTGTGTAGAGTACGGTTTGTAAGTTTGTTTTTTAAACTCTTGTGATAGTTTCGTGGTTGATGGTTTGTAAGTTTGTTTGTATTTTAAACTCTTGTGATACTTAGTTTCGTGGTTGATTTGTTAAAGTCACTTAATCCTGTCTGAATGGAATTCTTCAGGCCTGAGTCTTGGAGTGGATAACCGTTTCCTTTTTTTCAGGGGTTCTTTCCCAACGCCAGGGACCCAAACCACGACTCGTTTCCTTGCATGAATCCCAATTTGCTAGCTAGTATTTTTTTTTTCCCCTTAATTTCATGAAGCTTACCCGAGGGGACGTTCTGTGTACCTCCGATTTTCCAAAAAGTGGTTCTTTTAATGTCTGTCACATTTGGTGTCATGAATGAAGGCCTGTCAAAACTTCTCTCTTGCCATGCCAGGAAGGGTCACGTGCTAAAGGGTAGACGTCCCTGGTATTTGGGGAGCCGAGCCCAGAAACCTGGCAAAGGTTACCTGTTTACTCTGTGTCTGATTAAAACACCCACCCTAGTTTCTGTCTGGTAGCCCCTGGCTAGAACATGTTCCAAAGAAAGTTATTGAAACACACTATTTGGCATTAGAGAAGAGTCTAAAGTTCTGCCTTGTCACAGGTTAAGTGTTCTCACAGGGGCACATTTTTTTTAGGAAAGATTCAGTGTAGAGGTTTTAATCTATACTTTTTAGTCCTAAATGGTGGAGCCCAGGCCATTCTAAATAAGCGAAAGTCATCAAAGGAGATCTTTTCTGGTGGAGCCTCCTCAAGTGATGCTTTCTGTCTCTGCACACAGCCCTTCTTCGTGAGTATTCACTCAGAGAATACTTATTCAGCACTTACTATACACTGTATAGTGGGTACCCAGGGAATAGATGTGAATATGACCTATACTCGGCCTGGGCCATCACAGATATTATAGCTCAGGAAGACAACAATCTCTGGTACTCCCAGAGTACTTTAATAACAAATTATGATAAATGTTTCAAACTCGACTTGCAGATGGAATGGAGTAGGGATAACCTGCCCCAGGTGTCAGAAATGTTGCTCCTACAGGAGCAGTTTGAGTGAGGCCTTGGAGTGTGGCTGAAGCAGAGAGTTAGAGGAGCAGATTATCCAGGAGGCAAGAAAGGTGGATATTGCCGGTCATGGTTACAGGCTTGACCAGGAGAGTTACATCCCATGACAGCCTGACTTTCACCACACCCAGTGGTGTGCTTACTGATTTGTGAAAGCTGTTTGTTTTTCCAGAAAAATTATGGGCTGATTGTTAAAAACAGCTATATCAAAAATTGAATATGTAACCTTGCAATTAAATAAATAATATTTCTAAAACAGAGGGGGATTTCCCTGGCAGTCCAGTGGTTAAGACCTAAAAAAAAAGACAACAAACAAACCAGAAAAACAGTAAGAAATACTCCTCACTTCCTGGTTATTTTATAAATTTGCTATTATATGGTTTTGAGGTTGTTTGCATTTATGGTATCTGTATGGTGAGAATACTATGAAATGATGTACTGCTTTGTATCTCTTTCCAATTAATTTAGTGACATTAAGTCAGTAATTTGAAACTTGCCTAAGTGGGAGTATTTATACTCCCAAAATTGGCAAATGCTACATATCAGGCTTTGCTGTTTGTCTAGGTTTTAAAAAGTGATGGAGAAAATGTTAAATAATGCAGGTTAAGTCTTTAAGTGTCATGTCTGTAACTGTTATACTACAAATATTACACACACAAATCAATGAAGTATTCCCCCAGGATTTGAAAACTTATCAGCAAAGAATCACTCAAGTCATTGAGGAACCTGTGAAGTCTCAACATATCTTCAGTGTTTCATTTTTATCTTAATCAAAAATGTAAATAAAAAGATCAACCAATGTTTATGTTAGAACTAGCCTTGTATTAATACTTATGATATAATTCCATTTATGAAATTATGGATACAAGAATAGAATTTACAATAAAGAATATTGTATATTATTTTTACAGATTCTGTTACACATCCTTTATATCAGCAAAATTTATAATAAACTTATGTACACATTTGAATGCATACTTTTCTTGGAGAGTGGGTTGTTAAACATTTACCAGTACTTTCTTGCTCTTCCAATCCTAAGAAATTGTTCATCACCAGTGAGTTCCTTGTTCCTAAATCCAGAGGTTCTTTCCAGACTTTGGCTTGACCTCTTTTCTATATGTTGACCCTTACCCGCATTTGAAAGTTGTTCTCCCTTCCTTTCCGAAAATTAGTTCCCCTGGCTTACCTCCAACTATTCTGGCTGCTCCTTCTTAGACTCATCTAATGAATATTGATTGAAAACCCACAGCTGGCCAGCCACTGAGTTGTCTCCTCCCTTTCCCCTGTAAATGTTGGTGGTCACTCCTCCTTGGGGACTTCATCCACCTCTTACCTTCAGACATCACCTAGATGGTGCTGGTTTCCATGGGTTGGCTCTGTTCTGTGAGCCCTAGCCGGGAGCAGAGACCGGAAGTGAGCTATGGAGCAGTGTAAAGTATACCCGCTCTCCTCCAAGGTTATGTGATGGCCAGTAAGTCACTTAACCGCTTTGTGCCTCGATTTCTTCATCCACTTTAACTGTATATCTCTTATTCAACACCAGACGCTTTGCCAATTAGCATCAAAATAGGTTTTCATTTTATTGTGAAATTAGTGTCTTGTTAATCAGCATAAGCCAATCATGAAGAAACAAATACTGCTGGATTCTACTTATATGAGGTTCCAAGAGTTGGCTCAAATTCATAGGAATGGACGGAGAAGGCAATGGCACCCCATGCCAGTACTCTTGCCTGGAGACTCCCAAGGATGGAGGAGCCTGGTAGGCTGCAGTCCATGCGGTCGCTAAGAGTGAGACATGACTGAAGGACTTCACTTTGACTTTTCACTTTCATGCATTGGAGAAGGAAATGGCAACCCACTCCAGTGTTCTTGCCTGGAGAATCCCAGGGACAGGGGAGCCTGGTGGGCTGCTGTCTATGGGGTGGCACAGAGTCGGACACGACTGAAGTGACTTAGCAGCAGCAGCACATAGGGATGGAATGTAATAGAATGGTGCTTGCCAAGGTTGTGGCGGGTGAGGTGGGAGGGAGGTGAGGAAAATGAGTTGTTAATGAGTAGTGTTTCAGTTTCACAAGGTGATAAGTGTTCTGGAGATTAGTTGTATGATGATATGAATATACTTAACACTACCGAATTGAACAGTTAAAGATGGTTAAAATGGAGTCTTCCCTAGCAGTCCTGTGGTTAAGACTTGCCTTTCCAATGCAGGGGTATGAGTTTGACTCCTGGTCAGGGAGCTAAGATCCCACCTGTCTTGTGGCCAAAAAAACCAAAACATAAAACAGAAGCAATATTGTAACAAATTCAATGGCTTTAAAAATGGTCCAAATTGAAAAAAAAAAAAACTTTAAAAAAAAGTTCAAAAAAATGTTTAAGATGGTAAGTTTTATGTTATGTATTTTTTATGATTTAAAAGTTAAAAAAAAAAAAAAAGATCAGTGGGGAAAGGGATT
Organism: Capra hircus; assembly: GCF_001704415.2. Lineage (NCBI taxonomy): Eukaryota > Metazoa > Chordata > Mammalia > Artiodactyla > Bovidae > Capra > Capra hircus. The sequence goes on along the minus strand of NC_030826.1, from coordinate 27,553,131 downwards.
AGTCAATAAAGTTTATTAGGGATTTCCCTTGTGGTTCAGTGGTTGAGAATCCACCTTCCAAGGCAGGGGGATGCTGGTTCCAAAACTAAGCCCATGCTGGCAACTAGAGGAAAGCTCACATACCACACCAAAACCCAGTGCAGAAAAAGTAAAAGTCAAGGAAAAAAGAGTTTATAAGAACTGAGTAGCCTTTTGGGGAAAATATGGATCAATACCTTATACCAATATGAATGATAGATCAAAGGTTACAGTTTGAAAAATAAAACCAAAAAGCACTTAAAGAAACCTTGACATTTCTAACCTTTTTATTTTAAATAACTTTAGATCACAGAAAACCCTCAAAAATAATACAGATTTCCCATATACCCTTCACCCAACTTCTCCAAATATTGACACCTTGCATAGCTATGGTTATAATTAGGGAACAAGGAAGTTAGTTTTGATACAATACTAGTAACTAATCCGCAAGTCTTATTTGAATTTTTCCAGTTTTCCTATTGATGCTTTTTTTTTTTTTCCTGATTCTGGGTGTAATCCAGGATTTCACATTGCATTTAGTTGTCATGTCTCCTTAGGCTTTTCTAATCTGAGACAGTCCTTTGGTTTTTTGTTTGTTTGTTTGTTTTTTTCCCTCTCATGATCTTGACACATCTGTAGAGTACTATTGAGTTACTTTGCAGACTGCCCCTCAGTTTGGATTTTTCCAATGTGTTCTCATGGTTAGATTAAGGTTATGCATTTTTGGTAAGAATACCACAGAAGTAAATAGTTTGGAGTGAGGAAGACTTCAACAAAATTCAAGAGTCATAAAATATTGGTATATTTAAATATATACTTAAAATGTTAAAAGTATGTATGGTAAAAAAATTTAAAAAAGGTAAATGGCAGTCTAAAGGAAGATATTTATAACTCATATTAGAAAGGGCTAAATTTGATACATAAAAATGTCCTACAAATGTATAAGAAAAATAACAACTCAATAAAAATGTACAAAAAATTAGGTAGACATTTCACAGAAAAGGAAAGACAAATAACTCTCAAGTATGTGAAGGGATACCTGACTTTTTTTACCACACGAGAAATGCAGATCATGCTTAAATTACGTCATCAATGACCAAAAAAATTTCATAGAGCTGAAGAGGGTATTGGCTTTAAGTAAACAGGCCTCATCTGTTTGTTGGTGAGAGTAACAATTGGTAACACAACCCCATACCCTAGTGCCTCTCACCTTCTGAGATGGCCCACACTCTGCGTAATGAGTATGTAGCGCCCTGAATAAAACTTTCATTAAAAAAAAAACAAAAACACACATCTACCTGAGATCAATTTGCCAATATTCCATCAAAATCACCATCACAAAGACTTAGGATTTACCCTTTGTAGGTCTACAAAGGCCAAGAGCTACCCTTTGACCTAGGATTTTCACATCTAGAAACTAGCCCTTCACATTTGCACACAGGTAGAATGGGAATGTGTATATTATTCCTTGCAGCTTTGCTTGTATGGCAAAAGATCGGAAACAAATGTCTGTCAATGGGGGATTGGTATCATTAACATAACCATGAAATACTGTGCAGCCAGGAGCAAAGTAAACTTTATACATGGTTCTGGAGCCATCTCCAAGATACTTAAGTGACAAAAGCAAGTTGCAGAATAGTTCGTGTAGTGGTCTTCCATTTGTGTTAAAAAAGGAAAAAAAGAAAAAAAAGAACGGAAAGCTATATGCACAGAGCATCTCTGGAAGGAGGTGAACTGGGAGGACTGGTGGCTGAGCGGTGGAAGCTGGGGGACTGGGAAAAAGGGTGGGAGAGAGAATTTCTCCATCTGTTCTTTTGAACTTTTGCAATTTTGAACCATATTCATTAAAAAAAAAAAAAACTAGTATTTTAAAAGATTGAAAGATTGTGAGCCTGCAGCTTCTTCTGTTCCCTGTCTGGAAATGAAGCTAAGGCAGAGGCGAGCAGGGCTGGATATGGAGAAACCAATCACCGATGACATCATACAAGCACCTGGATCCTGCTGTTTCCAGTCACTCTCCAGTCATGTGAGCCCTCAGAGTCTCCTTTCTGGTTTAAGTCTGTCTGAGCTGTGTTGGCAAGTGTCTTGATCACTTGCTCGTTATATCCGTCAAAAATCCCGGTGGGTGCTTCTTTTTTTTCCCTTTAGTTTTATTGAGGTGTAACCGACAAACATTTCTTTCTTTCTTTCTTTTTTTTGCTGTGCTGCACGACTTGTGGGATTTTAGTTCCCAGACCAGGGATTGAATCTGCACCCTCAGCAGTGAATGAGGGTCCTAACCATTGGACCACCAGGGAACTTCCCCATGCTGTGTTCTCATGAACTGTTTTCTTATATACTAGTGTAGCTCCAGGTGCCAGCATGGTGCCTGGCATAGTAGAGTGAAAGAGCCCTCATTTAATAAATGAGGAAGATGAGGCCCGAGGAGAAAGCACCTTGCTTGAGGACATCACTCAGACAGAGAGATAGAACCAGAACCAGAGACTCCTGGCTATCAGGTCAGATCAGCTGACTCAATTCAGCAAGTGTTTGATAGAGGAGCTTGCTAACCCCAGTGAATTTCTAATGAATAGAAGGTTGCAGAATGAGAGTTTGGGATCAGGAGGCCTCCCAGGCCTGCCGTGCTGGGTTCTCCTTTGAAACGCTCCTCACTGAGACCATGCTTCACTGTCATTCATTATCTGCTTGCCTGTCTGGTTTCTGCGCATAGCAGGGAGAACTACACAGATTAAAAAGATATCACTTTATTATGCTTTATACAAAACAATTTTAAGAGATATTCTACATATAAAAAAAAAATTGACTAACCAACTTCGAAAAGGACCCTGTCAAGGCATTTCTCTGACCCTGCTGCTGCTGCTGCTAAGTTGCTTCAGTTGTGTCCGACTCTGTGCGACCCCATGGACTGCAGCCCACCAGGCTCCCCTGTCCCTGGGATTCTCCAGGCAAGAATACTGGAGTAGGTTGCCATTTCCTTCTCCAATGCATGAAAGTGAAAGTGAAGTCGCTCAGTCATGTCCAACTCTCAGCAACCCCATAGACTGCAGCCCACCAAGCTCCTCCGTCCATGGGATTGTCCAGGCAAGAGTACTGGAGTGGGGTGCCATTGCCTTCTCTTCTCTGACCATAGGTGTCTCCAGATGTAAAATCAAGACAATATCTACTTTGAGATTTTCCTGGTGATCCAGTGGTTAAGACTCTGTACTTCCAATGCAGGGGATATGGGTCCAATCCCTGGATGGGGAACTAAGAACCCATGTGGCATGGGGCACAGGTTAAAAAAAAAAAGGAAAAAAAACAAACTGCCTACTTTACAGGATTGCCCTGTGGGCTGATTGGTCATGGGAGGTGTTTACAACAATGTTCCTAAAAGCACTGTTGTGACAGTGACCACCTAAAAGCCAGTCCTTGAACTTCCCTGGTGGTCTAGGGTGAAGACTCCACACTCCCAGTGCAGAGGACCCCGGCTGGATCCCTGGTCAGGGAGCTAAGATCACGTTCTCCCACTGGTAGCCAAAAGGAAAGAGAATCCACAGCTGGTCCTTGAGGGAACTAGTTAAAGAAACTGTAGTGAGACTTATAAACATGGAAGATTGGCCACGAGCATTTGTCTTCTGCGCCTTCCTGGATAACTTAACTAGATAACATGCGTCTGACAGGCATATGTCTGCAAGGATTAAAGAAACAGTGGATTAAAAGATTTCAACAAGGCTTAGGAGGCTGGACATGGCCTAAGGGTGTTGACAGACCCAGACCAAATAGGACATGATGCCAGAAGATCCTGGAGGTCCCAGGACTCCTGGTCAGGCCCTGGCTGAACAAAGAGGGGGCTGAGAGCCTGTGTTCAGCGTATTGAGACATTCGGGTCTCCTTTATCCTCTCACATCCGAGTCACGAACACTGCCCCTCCACCTGCTCATTTTGGGGGAGGCTTTGGACTTGGGGACCCCGGGCACCGCAGGGGTGAGGCTTGAGACTAGAAACAGGAACCGCCCTCAAACCCACCCCACCAACCCCGCCCCCACCACCGCCCCGCCACACACACACACACACACGGGGCAGAGACAGAGAATGGGGGATGTTTTCCTCTCAAAAAACTGAATGGCCCCAGAGAAAGTCTGTCACTTGTCAACATTTGGGAGTCTGTGTGAAAAGGCTTCCACTGTCCTACAACAAAGCCCAGTCAGTGAGTGCCCTTCCCCTGCACGCACACACACACACACACACACACACACACACACACAGATCTTCCACCCTGCTTCTTGGTGGCTCCCTATTAAATATCAGCAAGAGAGCCAAGGACCAGCAGACAGTTAAAGAAAGCTTCCAAAATAAAAGAGAGATTCCTCCCATAGATTTCCCCCATGTATTAAAAAAAGAAAGCCTGAGCCTGCGAGCCCGCGAGCCAGCCAGCGGCGGCCGCGGCCTCCCCTGCTTGCGGTGACCCCCGTCGATCCCGGGGCCCGCGCCCCCCTGGGGCAGGGATGCATCATGGCCACGCTGGCCTGCCGGGTGCAGTTCTTGGACGATACGGACCCTTTCAACAGCACCAACTTCCCCGAGCCCAGCCGGCCGCCGCTGTTCACGTTCCGCGAGGACCTCGCGCTCGGCACCCAGCTGGCCGGGGTCCACCGACTGCTGCGGGCGCCGCACAAGCTGGACGACTGCACCCTGCAGCTCTCCCACAATGGTACTTACCTGGACTTGGAGGCCACCCTGGCCGAGCAACGGGACGAGTTAGAAGGCTTCCAGGATGACGCTGGGCGGGGCAAGAAGCACAGCATCATCCTAAGGACACAGCTGTCTGTGAGGGTCCATGCCTGCATTGGTAGTGAAATCTTGAAGAGAAGTGTGTCCGTTGAGATGGCCTCCCAGAATGCCTGGAACAGCTCAGGCCAGGCAATTTGAGAGCTGCTGAAAGGACTGGTGAGCCAGGAGTCTGTCTTCGGTCAAAAACCTGACATCTGGCAGCCCTGTGGGATTTCTATGAGCAGGAGCTTTGTTGCTGCTACCGTTAAGATTCAGCCGTAACTTACGAGTAGGCTTGAAAATAGACTATCATTTATATTCCTGTAATGTGAGAGATATCCAGCTTTCCACCTGACTTAGAAAATAACTCAGCAATGCTTATGGAATGCCTCCTGGGTGTCACCACCACGTCAAGTGCTGTAAAGGAAATGAATAGGCGCACAGTAAATGCAGTACAAATATGGAGCGATTTTTATGGAAGTATAGTTGATTTACAACTTTATGTTAGTTTCTGGTGTATAGCAAGGTGATTCACATATATATATATGTATGTATGTGTATATATGTATACATATATAAACTTTTTCAGTTTCTTTTCCATTACAGTTTGTTATAAGATATTGAACATAGTTCCCCGTACTATACAGTAAGACTTTGTTGTTTATCTGTTTTGTATATAGTAGTTTATACCTGCTAATCAAAAACTTCTAATTTATCCCTCACCGTCTTCCCCTTTGGTAACCATAAATTTGTTTTCTAAGTCAAAAAAAAAAAAAACCAAAAAAAAAAAAAAAAACCAAAAAAAAAAAAAAAAGAAAGCTTACCAAGAAGTCTGGGAAAAACAGAGATACCAGGGAGCATAAGAAAAAAAAAATGTCTATAATTGGAAAATTAGAGGGAAACTCAGTGCATTTAGTCTGATAACATTTGTATTTTTCAAGAGAAAATAAGTATCTATGTCTATGCCTATGTTTGTCTCTGCACTGACCATTCTGGAGGATTTATAAGACTGGAGACAGCAGCTGTGTGGAGTAGGGGTCTTGCGTGGCTCAGGACAAAGGTTTGCTATACATTCTTTTTTACCTTTTAAATTTGAATGTTACCAATTTCTTAGTTTACAATATAATGCTGAATTTTTAAAAGATAGATACAGAGAGATGTGAGAGGATCTTGCGTTTTGGAAATTTTTAAAAAAGATAATCAACATCTATATTTAAGGATATAGAATAGTAGAAAAAAATATATAAAACAAGAAAACTTATTTCCCCAAAAGGAGGAATACATGAACACTTCCAGAAAGTAAAACAAAAAGACAAAGTAGGGGTATTCAAGAGGACCTCAGCTTTATATGTCTAGTGTTCTAGTTTTTTTTTTTGAGGAGAATGGAGTCACATTATTTGTGTAATTAAGGCACTGAGCCGGGGTGGTCGTAATCTACATGAAGTTCCTCACAGGCAGTAGGTGCTTGGCAGTTTCCCTCCCCTCCAGGAACCCAGGGATTTGCAGGCAGCCCCATCTTCCAGATTGGAGGGCAAAATCAGAGGTCACAAGGTTTGAGAAGCTGATAGTGAGAGTCGTGGGGCTAAGCCCTGGTCCCCACTCCAGGCAGTGCTCCCTCAGGCCTGCTGCTCCTACTCCGGATTAGAAGGCCTTTTCTGTACACGCTGTGTTGAGGGACACACAGTGTCTCTAAAATGAATTACTAGTTTGGTCAGGTTTGACTCATGTGGATGGAGCAAGGTCATGAGTCAGTGGGACAATGACCCAACCTCCTTTAACCCCAACTTCAAAGTCAGTTGTTAGAAGAGGAAAAAGCCATAAAAGAAAACCTTTATTAAACCTTTATTAAAGATCTCTTCCACGTCGCCTACATCAGAACCATTGGAAGTGCTTGTTAGAAGTGACCCTGGGCCTTCTCCCACATTTTTTGAATGAGCCCTGGGAGTGGGGCCTGGAGATTGATCTGGTTAATGTAGAAGCTAAGATCTCAGTTAATATGAATATATTGATTTTTCTTTTGGTTCAGTGTATCTCTATTTTTGGTCTCCATTCTACCTGCTTGCAGAAAACATTCTCTTAGTCATTTCCAGGTGAATCCTGCCTCTTCTCCTGCTTCCACCACTGATCTAAATTTGGGGAGTACCTTAGCACTACAACATAGATGGGGTGAGTGGGGAGGGCTGCTCAATGAGAGTCCTCTCCTCCTGATAAATTGTCCTGGGTCCCCGCCTCCATGGATCATACGCGCTCTCATTTCTATCTTGCTGCTGCTGTCCCCAGAATCCAACAGTAAGAGCCATGTGCCAAGCTTTCCAAGCCACACCTCATGGCCTTGGCTCCCCCAGTGTATTTGAGTTCTGTCCCTTCCATATCCCCTGGATTTGGCCGTCCAGGAATGAGAATGACCCCTAAACCTGTGTCTAACATCTTGTCTAGTCCTCCACTAGTTGCTCCCCTGCTAGCATAGGGTGCTGAGGCTGGGTGGGGGTGGGGAGTTCTGCCTGTTTATACCTCCTTTCAACCTCACCTGAGACCCAGAGGCTGTGGCTTCAGAACTTAAAAGCCTGAAATTTGGTATCTTTGTTCTCTGACTAGAAAGTAGAGTAGTCGCAGAGCCAAAAACCACGAGCTATCCTCCCACAGCATCATCTGAGACCATCAGGGGAGTTGCTCTTTTCTTCCTTTTCACAGAGGCTGAGCCACCCAGACATTCTATGTCAGTGCCTGAGTACCAGGGAAGTGGCTGTACCAGGGACAGGGAGGGGGCTGAGAGCACCTTATCTTAGATCTGCTGAGTCCCCACATTCGGCATACACTCCTGGGGTTCACTCACCTCCCCCAGACAGCTGGGAAATGACACCTCTGGTGACACAGCCAGTCCCAAGCTTCTGCTGGGAGGGGGTGGGGTGCAGCTCCGAGGAGGAGGTTGTCATAACCCGAGGCCCTGGGAAGCCTGGGTGGGGGAGGGGAGAAGCAAGCTCCTGTTTGTCTCAGAGACCATGGCCATCAGCCCCCTTTACCCCCTTTCAGGAATGCAGTGACCACCACTTTGGGCTGAAGAGGAAGGAAAAAAAAACTAAAATAGTTGCTCAAATTTACTGCTATGCTTACTGCTCACTGCTTCTGCTTCTGTAAACTGGCCTGCTTATGGCTGCTCACCACCTCTGCTTCTGTGAACCGGCCTATTGTGTCACCCAAACTGCTTAGGTGGGAAAGTCACTAGGACCAGGAAGCCCGCACTCTGGAGGCAACTCCTCTGAGCTCACACAGGTGCTGAATAAACCCTGCTGCTCTCCATCTCCAAGTGTTGCTTGTCTTTTTCCGTCGCCGTGGTTTCTATAACATTTTCTGGTGCATTGGCCAGGAAACAACAACCGAGCTGGTCCCTTGTGCCACCCTCGTTAGGGAACCAGAGGAATCACTGGCCCAGTGACAGACAGGCAGGTGCCAACCGGCTGTCAGAGACTGACCCTCACACTGCAGATGATGACTGCAACCATGAAATTAAAAGACACTTGTTCCTTGGAAGGAAAACTATGACCAACCTAGACAGCATATTAAAAAGCAGAGACATTACTTTGCCAACAAATGTCCATCTAGTCAAAGCTATGGTTTTTCCAGTAGTCACGTATGAATGTGAGAGATGGACCATACAGAAAGCTGAGCGCCAAAGAATTGATGCTTTTGAACTGTGGTGTTGGAGAAGACTCTTGAGAGTCCTTTGGACAGCAAGAAGATCAAACCAGTCAATCCTAAAGGAAATCAGTCCTGAATATTCATTGGAAGGAATGATGCTGAAGCTGTAGCTCCAATACTTTGGCCACCTGATTTGAAGAACTAATTCACTGGAAAAGACCCTAATGCTGGGAAAGAAGAGAAGGGGACAACAGAAGATAAGATGGCTGGAAGGCATCACCAACTTGATGGACGTGAGTTTGAGCAAGCTCCAGGAGTTGGTGATGGACGGGGAAGCCTGGTGTGCTGCAGTCCATGGGGTCACAAAGAGTCAGGCACGACTGAGTGACGAAGCTAAACTTACCCTCACACGGGCTGCGTTGGCCATAGCCCATGCCACTTCCCGCACAGACTTAGATAGAAGAAGAGCAGAAGTGGGTTCCAGAACAGGATGTCAGACGGGTGAGTGCCCCGGGGACATCTGCCCAAGTCAGGACCCGCCATATGGCGGAAGAGGAGCCTGATCACTTCCCAGTGACCAGAGGGTTACTCAGAATAGGATTTGTTCCCTTGGGTGGTCTGTTAATCCTGATGTGCAGTGGATGTGTGCTTGTGTTGAATGATAGCCCATGCTCCACCATCTTTGACTACGGAGCCTGAGTGAATTCCAACCTGTAATTCCACAGTGACCTCATATAGCTTAGGACAGTGCCAGTCTCTGGGGGATCTAAACCCTCCTAAACCCTCCCTGTGAGGCTGGTCCAAGTCAGGGGCTTATACTGACCTGCCAATGCTAAGAGGAGCCTAAATCTCCACAAGGGGAGTGGCCAGGCAGACAAAAGTGTTTCCCTCTGTTCATTGTGGGGCACCACCACAGGGTGGGAACTCTCACTTAATGGGCAGTTCAACCTCAAAACCTACTGTTTTAAAATACATGATTTAAAATGTTAACAAAGGATTCTCTGGAGAATATGGTGTGAAACCAACCCCTAGAAAGCTGCGCACTCTTTGTACCCTAGAGTGGCCCTCCTTTGGTGTTGGATGGCTTCCACAGGGGACTTTAGATGTGCCCACTGTCTGAGCAATATAGAGTTGTGACCTAAGACCCTGGCCACCCAAACCAATTTCCATATTTTGACCAATGGTTAGAAATCGCCCAGCTAAGGCCTCCCTGGGTTCGGTTCTGCATGACAAGTCAGGGGCAATGTAAGGTTCTTGTGGCTCAATCAGAAAAAAAGGCTTCACGCCAGGAAAAGGAACTGCCTATCCTCCAGGGCGAGGCTGAAGACATGCCTCCAATGCCCCCACCTGACGGCCCTACAGCTCCCCTGCCTGGAGCAGCTGATCTGCAATTAGCAGACAGTATACCTTCCTCCGTTTTACCTCCTCCTCCTGATGCTCCTGAAGCCCCAACGACCAGCCACCCCAGGGCCAGTGAACAGGCATCTCCAGTTGGCTCAAGGGCCAGTTGCCCCAACACTTCAAATGCCTCTAAGAGAGACCCAGAGACTGCAGCGTATTGCCCCCGATGGGACTGTACAAGAGAGGAGAACTGTCTTCTACCACCAACCGTTTTCCACGACTGATCTTCTCAACTGGAAGCATCATACCCTCCTCATACTCTGAAAAACCTCAGGTGCTGATCCATTTCTTAGAGTCCATTTTCCAGACTCATCGCCCCACCTGGGTGGACTGTCGGCAGCTTCTCCTCACCGTGTTCGACACTGAGGAGCACCAACGAGTCCAGAGGCTCAGGAATGGCTCCAGGTCAATGCCCCAGGGAGTCAATTAGAGGTGGAGAACTGGGTATGGGAGGCCTTCCCAGAAGAAGAGGCCCATTGAGACCCCAGCACCAAGGGAGGGAGAAAACCGGCTGGACAGGTATCAACAGGCCCTCCTACAGGCAGTAAAAGCCAGGGCCAAGAAGTCTACCAACATGGCCAAGATCACTGAGGTGCTGCAAAAAACAGATGAAAGCCCGGCTGACTTCTATGAGAGGTTATGTGAGGCCTTCACCCCTTTTGATCCTGAAGCCCCTGAGAACCAACGGATGATAAATGTGGTCTTTGTGGGACAGGCCCAACCAGACATCCGGAAGAAATTACAGAAATTAGAAGGTTTTTTGCAGGATAAAACGCCACAGAACTGCTAGAAATAGTTAATAAAGTTTGTTGATCGCGACCAAACAGCATGGCAAGGAGCAGAAAAGAGGATGAAGCAAAAGCTGCACTCTTGGCAGCGGCCCTGTCAAAGCCTGCACCCCAGCGGGGCCACCTCGTAAGTCAAAAGGCCCAGACCTGAGAAAGAGGAACTCCATCAGCCATGATCAGTGCGCCTATTGCAAGAAGGGACATTGGAAGAATGAGTGCCCCAGCCACCCCGAGAAGAAAACCAAAGCAGCAGGCCTGCCCAGCCAATATCAACCCGAGCCACCCAGTGCTAATCTGATCAGGCTAGCTGGAGCAGAATCCGACTAGAGAGGACCAGGCTGTCTCCAACTGGGCCCCCAAGAGCCTATGGTCAGAATTCAAGTAGGGGTCATTCAGTGGACTTTATGGCGGATGCCCGTGCTAAACATTCAGTGGTCACTCAACAAGTACCCCCCTTCTTGGGAAAGGAAACCACTATCATCAGGGCCACTGGCGCTCAGACCCACAGGCCTTTCTGTGGTCCTTGATGATGCCAATTAGGGGTCCATGAGGTAGTATTGGAATTCCTCTACTTACCTGACTGCCCTGTCCCCTTGATGGGAAGAGACCTCCTTCCCAAAATGGGGGCCCAAATTTCCTTCTCTGCCAAAGGGTCAGCCCAGCTAAAATAAACAGGACCGCCCTCATCTTTGATTATGACTCTTGCAGTATGGAGAAAAGAAGAATGGTGCCTCTATTCCTCCCCTCCAGAAGAGAGGACCATTCCTCCTGAATTAGAGACTGAATACCCACTAGTTTGGGCTGAGGAGAAGCCCCCCCCAGGCCTAGCAAGCATCACACCCCCATTCTGATTGATCTCAAACTGGGAGCTTAGCCTGGAAAACTGCGACAGTACTTAACTCCCTGAGAGGCCCAACTGGGAACCCAGGCTCATTTAGACAGACTACTCCAACACGGACTCCTGATAAAATGCCAGCCACTCTGGAACACCCCATTGCTGCCTGTAAGAAAGCCAGGGACACACGACTACCATCTGGTTAAGGACCTAAGGGCTGTAAAAGAGTCAACAATTACTCTGCACCTGCCAGCGCCTAATCTGTACATCCTACTAGGACTGATCCCTTCCACAGCTGAATGGTTTACCTGCTTGCACTTAAAAGATGCCTTCTTCCACCTCTGGGTCGCACCTGTCAGCCAACCACTATTTGCCTTTGAATGGGAAAACCCATATACAGGAAACAAGGAACAGCTCACTTGGATAAGGCTTCCTCAGGGCTTCAAGAACTCCCCTACTCTCTTCAGCGGAGACTTGGCTGCTGACTTGGCTAAATTTCCTGGACAAGAGTTAAACTGTGCCCTGCTGCAATATGTCAATGACCTTCTGCTGGCCAGCACAACACAGGCTCAATGCCTAGAAGGAACAAAGGCCCTCTCTCTCTGTTAATGGAAGCTGGGTACCGGGTATCAAAGAAAAAGGCATAAATCTGTAAAAGACAAGTCAAATATCTAGGTTTTAGCATCATGCAGGGCCAGCAGATGCTGAGAACTGAAAGGAAGCAAGCAGTTTTCCCCATCCCTACCCCTACCACTTGCCAGAAGGTCCGTGAGTTCCTGGGAGTGGCAAGGTTCTGATCCCCCGGTTTTTCAGACTTGGCCAGACCCCTGTATGAGGCTCTAAAAGGAGAAGAAAAGGTCCCCCTTGAGTGGGACCAAGCCAGGAGGCAGCGTTTCAAACAGTTAAGGTCAAACTTTCCGAGGCCCCAGCCCTAGGACTTGCTGATGCAACCAGAGTTCAACATCTTTGCTCATGAAAAGAGCAGAATGGCCTTGGGAGTCCTAACCTAAGAATGTGGACCTTGGTAAAGGCCAGTGTCCCACCTGTCTAAACAAATTGACTCATTCACGGCCGGATGGCCACCCTGCCTCTGAGCACTACCGGCCAATACCTTACTGGAGAGGGAAGCTGACAAGTTAACGCTGGGGCAACACCTCAATGTTAAGGTCCCACACTCAGATGTAACCCTGTCAGATTACAGAGGCCACCATTGACTCACACATGCACAGGTGACTCAGTATAAAAGATTACTATGTGAAAGTTCGCCAGTAAAACTGGAAGTTGTACAAATTCTAAACCCAGCTACCTTCCTACCAGACAAAGCAGGGCCCTTGGACCACAGCTACTTAGAAATACTAGATGAAGTATTTTCTAGCAGACCAGACGTGACTGATAAACCACTCCAAAACCCAGACCTGTTCCAATATACTGATGGTAGCAGCTTCATGGAGACTGGGAAAAGGATAGCCAGGTATGCATGGTGTCTGACTCTGAAGTGGTAGAGGTAGAGGCGTTTCCTCAAGGATGGTCAGAGCAGACAGTGGAGCTGTGGGCATTAATCAGGGCGCTGAAACTCAGCCAAGACCGGCGAGTCAACACCTATACAGACTCGCGGTATGCTTTTGCTACTCTACATTTTCACGGAGCCTTATAACAGGAAAGAGGACTCCTTACTGCAGAAGGAAAAGGGATCAAGAACCAAGCTGAAATCTTGAAGCTCCTGGAGGTAATACGGGGACTGAAGGAAGAAGCAGTTGTCCACTGCAAAGGTCACCAGAAGAGGGGGGACCCAGTGGCTAAAGGGAACGCCACGCCAATGCAGTCGCCAAGCAGGCTGCCTGAGGGCAGTTGCCAGACAAACCAAAAGTCCTGTTAGCCCTGGAAATATCAGTTGCCCCCAGGTACTCTCCGAAAGAGGAGAAATGGATAAAAACGGAAGAGGGAACCAAGGCCAAGACGGGATGGTGGATCACACAAGACCACCAAGTCTATATTCCAGGGCAGCTACCCTACAAGCCGGTCCCCCAACAACATGAACTGACCCATATGGGCAAGACTGCCTTCAGTTCAGTTCAGTTCAGTCACTCAATCGTGTCCGACTCTTTGCGACCTCATGAATCGCAGCACTCCAGGCCTCCCTGTCCATCACCATCCCCCGGAGTTCACTTAGACTCTCGTCCATCGAGTCCATGATGCCATCCAGCCATCTCCTCCTCGGTCGTCCCCTTCTCCTCCTGCCCCCAATCCCTCCCAGCATCAGGGTCTTTTCCAATGAGTCAGCTCTTCGCATGAGGTGGCCAAAGTACTGGAGCTTCAGCTTTAGCATCAGTCCTTCCAAAGAAATCCCAGGGTTGATCTCCTTCAGAATGGACTGGTTGGATCTCCTTGCAGTCCAAGGGACTCTCAAGAGTCTGCTCCAACACCACAGTTCAAAAGCATCAATTCTTCAGCGCTCAGCCTTCTTCACAGTCCAACTCTCACATCCATACATGACCACAGGAAAAACCATAGCCTTGACTAGATGGACCTTAGTTGGCAAAGTAATGTCTCTGCTTTTGAATATACTATCTAGGTTAGTCATAACTTTTCTTCCAAGGAGTAAGCGTCTTTTAATTTCATGGCTACAGTCACCATCTGCAGTGATTTTGGAGCCCCCCAAAATAAAGTCTGACATTGTTTCTACTATTTCCCCATCTATTTCCCATGGAGTGATGGGACCAGATGCCATGATCTTTGTTTTCTGAATGTTGAGCTTTAAGCCAACTTTTTCGCTCTCCTCTTTCACTTTCATCAAGAGGCTTTTGAGTTCCTCTTCACTTTCTGCCATAAGGGTGGTGTCATCTGCGTATCTGAGGTTATTGATATTTCTCCTGGCAATCTTGATTCCAGCTTGTGTTTCTTCCAGTCCAGCGTTTCTCATGATGTACTCTGCATATAAGTTAAATAAGCAGGGTGACAATATACAGCCTTGACTCACTCCTTTTCCTATTTGGAACCAGTCTGTTGTTCCATGTCCAGTTCTAACTGTTGCTTCCTGACTTGCATACAGATTTCTCAAGAGGCAGGTTAGGTGGTCTGATATTCCCATCTCTTTCAGAATTTTCCACAGTTGATTGTGATCCACACAGTCAAAGGCTTGGCATAGTCAATAAAGCAGAAATAGATGTTTTTCTGGAACTCTGTAAGACTGCCTTAGAGACCTTGCTACTGCTACTGCTGCTGCTAAGTCGCTTCAGTCGTGTCCGACTCTGTGCGACCCCATCCCTGGGATTCTCCAGGCAAGAACACTGGAGAGGACTGCCATTTCCTTCTCCAATGAATGAAAGTGAAAAGTGAAAGTGAAGTCGCTCAGTCATGTCTGATTCTTAGCAAGACCTTGCTAGGTGGGTACTATCTCATCACTCGCCTCCCCACACTCTGCTCTTCTGTTTTCCAGCGATGTGCAACCTTTTTACAATACAAAGCTCACCAGGGGCCTAGTAGGCCGGCAGGGACCTAACATTGTGGACTATCCCCATTTGAGGATTTGGAAGTGGACTTCACTGAAATCACTCTGAGTCAAGGATTCAGATACCTTTTAGTTTTTATCTGCACCTTTTCAGGGTGAGTGAAGGCCTTTCCTAACTGAACTGAGAAAAGAAGAGAAGTAACCAAGGCACTCCTGCGAGACACTGTCCCCAGATATGGAATGCCTCTGACCATAGGGTTGGACAATGAACCGACATTTGTAGCCAAGACAGTACAATAGGTGGCAAGGGCTTTGAAGACCCAGTGGAAATTGCAGACTGTCTACCATCCCCAGAGTTCAGGGAAAGTAGAGCGCATGAACTGAACCCTCAAACAAGCCCTAGCTAAACTATGTCAGATGAGCTTACCTTGGGTAGACATGTTAGCCGTGGCCCTCTTGAGGGTGAGATGCTCAACCCAAGCAGGGCTAGGATTCTCACCACTTGAAATCCTGTATGGACTATGGCCCCTGCTAGTTAGCTTAAGGGGAGATGCCAGAGAACTGAGGGACTACATAAGCAGTTGCCAGGGTTAGGACACACCATCTCTCAAATATGTAAGTGGGCTATATAGAATTTTACCCATATCCTTAGGCATAACAGTACATCTCCACCAACCAGGGAACCAAGTATGGGTAAAGGACTGGAGAAAAGAGCCTTTAAGACCTATGTGGAGAGGGCCCTATTCTGTAATCTTAAGCACCCCTACTGCTCTCAAGGTGGCAGGAATAGATGTTTGGCTCCATCATTCCAGAATCAAATCTGCAGGCCCAACCAATAGCTGAGGGAAGTGGGAAGCAGCCCTCAATCCGGAGGAACACTTGCACCTGACCTTGAGCCGTGCTCTGGCCACACTGGAAACTGGTCAGTCAAAGTTATGGCTGAAGCTTGAGGAACTGGCAGGACTGGTGAACAACAGATGTACTGGTTATTAATTGGACTGGGATTCCTCCTACTTATTTGAAATAGGACTCTACTCTGTGTCTCCCCTTGAGTGGACTATCATTCAGAAATGTTCCTTCTGCTTTGCCTACCTCTTCATAGCTCTTATTTTTTGGAGTCTCCTACTGTGATCAGCTTAAATATGAAAACAGCGTATTTTTGCCTTATAGTTCTGTTAATTTGTAAAATCCCCTCCTCATCTGAGCGTCAGGATGACTATTGTGAATGTATGGAATCTTTCTACCATGAGAAACGGGTCCACTGATTCACTTACTATACATACCAACCGGCCACATGATAGTTCAGCTTCTCCATGCACTAGGGAAGGGAAACATTACTGGAAGGGAATAATTAAAGCCCGCAGTGTGAAAGGCCTAACGTGCTATGGCATCCCAAGACAGATGGCCTGCTGGACTCAACAGACTCATTCTGGGATGTCAGATGGGGGCAGGAAACAGGACAAGGCTAGGAAGGAAGGAGTTAAAGAGATGGTTAAATGGAAAGGCCTAAACAGACATAGCTAAAAATATCAGAAAGACTGCCCATGTCCCCGTTCAGAACTGGAAGGGATGGGACATAAACAGCCTCTTTGGAGGATGGTTCTCTTGGCTAGAAGAAATTAAGACAATTATCGGGGTAGTCATGGTCATGCTTGCTGGATGCGTGCTTATTCCTCATCTCATGCCCCTCCTAGTCAGCACTGTAAAAAGTTTCCTAGAGACAGGTGTTGAAAGAAAGATGACCACTCAATTACTACATATAAGAGGATACCAGCAGTGAGCAGATGATGATATTCTCTGAGGCTGCAGATGCACCCTGAGTATCAAGAGGGAGGAATGAAGAGGAGAGAAAAAATAAACTAAAATAGCTGCTTAAATTTACTGCTATGCTCACTGCTCACCACTTCTGCTTTGGTAAACCGGCCTGCTTATTGCTGCTCACCACCTCTGCTTCTGTGAACCGGCTTGCTTATTGTGTCCCCCAAACTGCTTAGGCAGGAAAGTCACTAGGACCCATAAGCCTGCGCCATATAAAAGATACCCAGAACAAAGCCCAGGTGCTCAGCCTCGGGAGGCAACTCCGCTGTGCCTGCACCAGTGCGGAATAAACCTTGCTGTTCCACATCTCCGAGTTTTGCTTGTCTCTTGCCTTCGCCACGGTTTCTATAACAGGGCCACTGGGCCTCATTCTTCACTCTTGAGGCTTGCCACAACCCACCGGACAGGCAGCTCATTTACACCCATCGTCTCCTTCCTGAGGGGGCCACTCCTGCTGGAAAGAGCACGGTGGATGGGTGAGAGATGCTGGGCCAGTTTAGAGGACCTAAACAGAGACCAGGTGTGGAAAGGGCTGTGGATAATTCCCTACCATGTCTTACATCTAGACGTTTAACAAATATAGGTATAGACTCGACACACCTAATACATTTTGGGTCTAGAGGTAGGACAGGAGCTGTTATGTCACACGCATGAGGCTAATCCTTAGGTAAAGTAGTACCAAGTCCCTGCGTACCGCAGGTGCCGCCCTTGCCCACTTACTCTCCTTCCCGCTAAAGAAAAGCCAAAACAAAACAAAACAAAATAAAATGCGGGGACTTCCCTGGTGGTCCAGTGGTTGAGAATGTGCCTTGCAATGCAAGGGACGCATGTTTAATCCCTGGTCTGGGAACTAAGATCCCACATGCTGCAGAGCAACTAAGCTCATGTGCCACAACTAACCCCTGAGGCAGCCAAGATGAATAAATAAATAAATTTAAAAAATAAAATAAAATGCGTAAGCCTTGTCCTTTAGCCCTGTGCCTGGGATCAGAGGTTGAGCCCTCTTCCGGCTGCCAGGGTAGCTACTCAACTCTGGGTCAGAGCTAGGTTTCGGCCAGTCTGAAGCCACCACATGAAGCGGCCCCACAGGGCAGCGTAGTGCCCTCCTCCCGGGTTCCCAAGCTTGCCCCACCTCAGTCAGGCCTCGCCTGCCAAGGAACCCTGGTCTGAACCTCCGTTGCGAGGAGGGGGTTGCTATCACGGTTCCCAGACCTCCTTTTGGATATCCACTCGCAAGGCAGAGGGTTGAGGATCAATTCCCACCACTCCCAGGATCCCAGCTATTCACACTGCCTCCGACCTGCACTTGCTCCTTCTGATTTCCAACCCCCCTGCTCCTTCCAAATGCTCAAGGCTGCTCAACCCGCACTGGGACGTGGGAGCAGGCTGGGACCTGGGGCTGCGTGGGGTGCGGACAGGTTGACGGCTTTCACCGAGGAGGAGGGTGTTTGGGGCTGAAGGGCGCCTTAAGGGCCAGGCAGTGGGGGCAGGGGGACGGCGAGGACCTCGGGGAGGGCTGGGGTCAGACCCGGTGGGCTAGTGGTGGGTGTAGGGAGCCCTGCCACCAGGCTCAAGGTTCGCAGGCAGCGAGGGAGAGGCTGGGGCCCTGCGGCGCCGGACCCGCCACCTGGCAGGCCGCGATCCCCGCCCTCGGCGCCCCGCCCCCGCGGCCCGGCGGCCGACTAGTGGCCCGCCGCGCCCCGCCCCCGCCCGCAGTGCCCGGATGTGGGTGACGCGCAGCCGCCATCTTCCCGTCCCGGGCAGCCAGCGCCAGTCGGAGCCAGCTCGAGCCTCCGCTGCCGCCGCCATCACTGCCGCTGCCAAGTCCTCCGCCCGCTGCCCCCGCCATGTGAGTCGGCGCCCGCACCTGCACCGGCTGGCCGGCACTGGCCGCCGCCCTTAGGCCCAGGCCTGGGGAGGGCTCAGGGTTCGACTCGCGTCCCCCACGCGCCCCGCGTCCCGAGACCAGGCCGGCGCCTGTGACTGCGCGCGGGCATTAGGAGAGCCCCGCGTCCCGGGCTGGCCGCGCGGAGGCTGACCGCGAGAGGGAGCGGACTCCCCATCTGGCCGCTCCGCCTCTGTCATCGCTGCTGGGTCCACCCCAGACCGTGTCTGTGAGGTCGCCCTCATTTGACAGGCGGGGAAACTGAGGCCCGAGGGGGAGGGGGCCTCCCTCAAGGTCACGCAGCAGCTCGCCCGCGGGGCCGGACGGAGGCCAGGGCTCGCATCGAGTGGCTTTCTACCCGGCAAGAAGGAAGGGAGGGACGGATGGAGGGACAGGCGGATGGGCGGAGCCCTGGCTGCGGGGCCAAGGGCTGCAGGCCTTGGTTCTTAATCCGTCCCTGCCCCTCAGGTCGGCTACCGCTGCCACCGCCCCCCCTGCCGCCCCGGCTGGGGAGGGAGGCCCTCCTGCGCCCCCTCCAAACCTCACTAGTAACAGGAGACTGCAGCAGACCCAGGCCCAGGTGGATGAGGTGAGTGGAGGTGGTGGTGTCAGAAACAGTGGGAAGGACCCTGAGGGTTGACAAACAGATACGGGGGTCCATCTTGGGTTGGGGGGTGATGGCAGTTCATGTTTGGGTACGAAAATATACCATGGCCCGTCCTCGTCAGCGTGTAAGTACGGGAGGGCCCGTGGGGATGTTGGCCTGGCTAACCTGAGGTGTTTCACCCTGGGTGGATGCTCTGGTGAACGGAAGGCTGCTTGAGGCTCGGTAAATAGAGGGTGGTGCTGTGACATCTGAGCAGTGTTGATACCACATGCCCCTGCTGTGTGCTGCTTGCATTTCTCTGGTGTGCTAGGCATGTTCTGTATATGTCCTTGGCATGTTAGCCAGGCCACATGATGCCTGTTCCCTGTGTGAGCTCATGGTGGGTGGAGGAGTGCCCTTTGAGATGGGCCTTGGCACACACACCGCTGCCTTGTGGGCCTTCCCTCAGGTGGTGGACATCATGAGGGTGAACGTAGACAAGGTTTTGGAGCGGGACCAGAAGCTGTCGGAGCTGGACGACCGTGCCGACGCCCTCCAGGCGGGGGCCTCCCAGTTTGAAACTAGTGCAGCCAAGCTCAAGCGCAAATACTGGTGGAAAAACCTCAAGGTAAGGGTGGAGGCAGGCGGGAGGACAGGGAGGAGGTGGGGGGTGAATGGGAGTATCCTGGTCTGTCTCACTGAGCCTCCCCCTCACCCCCAGATGATGATCATCCTGGGAGTGATTTGCGCCATCATCCTCATTATCATCATCGGTGAGTAGGGTGGGAGTGGCTAGGGCCCTTTCATGAAGAGGGTTCCCCTGCGGTTTCTGGGTTTTGAAGGTCATTAACCTAGATTTTAGTATTTAGGAAAAAGTATATATGGTTGCCAGTAGCAGTTCTGATTCATCTAGAGCCCCAAACCTTGAAGTTGTTTAGCTTGCACTTTGCCTGATTCTGGGCCATTTCTGTTAAGATTTTCAAAAACAGGAAAGCTGGTGGATCCCCAAGGCGCCCTTGAGGCCCTGTTAGGCCTAAGAGCATAATAGACTGGGAACCTGGAATTGGGGAGTGGGAGAGCAGCAGAGACTGAGGGGCTTGAGAAACAGCTGGGAAGCAAACCACCCCATTGTTTGAGAGCTGTGGTCTCAGAGGATTAGGGATCTGTGGCCCCAAGGCCATACCATGGAGTTGAGGAGACCTGGGAACCAATCTGTGTAGACTCCTTGCTTTACAGATGAAGAACCTGAGGCCAAGAGGGGAAGGGATGTCACCTAGCTGGGAGGTGGGGAAGGTGGGAGCAGGGCTGGGCTGACACACTGCTTTCTCTCTTTCTCTTCCTCCCTTCTCCGTCTTCTTCCTTCTCTTTCCCTCTCCACAGTTTACTTCAGCTCTTAAACCCCTGAGGAGCCTGCCCTGCCCAGAGAAGGGCCTCTCCCCCCAACCCCCAGCCGCTCCTCCACCTCTCAGCCATATCTTCCAGCCCCATCTCCCCTGGATCCGTGTGTGTGTGTTGTGTGTGTGCCCCCTTGTAAATAGCCAGCTGTTATTTATACATATATAATATTATATATATTTGGTCTGTTTGTAGTTTTATTACTAGAAGATTTTTTCCAGTTGTCCTTAACACCACTTCCTGAGGTTCTCATCACTTCCTTTTCCTCTTTCCCTCCTTCCCTTTCCCTCTCTTCTTGACCAACCCCAAGTCTCCTTCATTTGCATCTGCTATGCAATAGTCCCTCTTCCTCTCCTTCCCTTGGATTTAGCTGATACTTCCTCCCACCCTGGCCTTCCCCATACCTCCACCCCCACCCCCGCCTCACCCCCATACAAAAAAGACAAAAAGCAACTGTCCAGGCTTCCCTAGGTGCATTTTCTTTGCATCATTGGGAGGCTCTGAGACTGGTCCCTCTTGGTCCTAAGAATCCCATGGTCTTCTGGGAGCTTCCAGCATGTTAATTAGCATCCATTTGCCTACTGACATTCCTTTTGGTTTCCTTTCCCTCCCATCACTTTTCTGTTCAGTCTTTCAACCTGTGTTTCTTTTTTACTGAGGATTTAGTCCCTGTTGGTCCTTGTATCACACTTTCATTTGCATGACATTACTTGCAGGTTGTGGGGAGCCTGGGCTTTTGGGGAGCCAGGCTATTCTGGCCCCCAGAATCGCCCTCTCCAGCCCCTCTAGTCCAGTTTGCCTCCCCATCCCAGTTTTCCAAACCTCTTGTCCCTCCTTTCCCTCCCCCCAGCTGGTGTGTAAGTGTATTGGAGTTCAGTGTGTTAATGATGGACCAATAATTCTGCCACTTGGAGTCTCTCCCCACATTCCTGCTCCGCAGTTTTCATGTGGGGCGCTTGGCTGACATTCCCACAGGGTCTCCCTTCCTCCTGTCTGCCTGATCTGCCTCCTCCTCCTCCCACCAGGAGAGTTGGGGGTTGGCTGTAATCCGATCTGTTTTGGGAGAGGTGGCTACAGTGTGTGTGGGGGTCATCACTGCCTTGGGGAGGATGGGGCAGGGCATCATCCCCCCCAAATCCTGCCTGAAATCTCTGGCCCCACCCCTGCTGGGGGGTGGATTGAAAACCCTCCCTCATATGGGGGGGTGTTACCCCATCACTGCCCAGCTCCTCTGACTGCCCCCCTGAATTTAGGGCGGGGGTACTAGTCACTGCCAATATGCGTATGGGACTTGCTGGAAGATGGGGATTCTTGCCCCTCTCCAGGGCAAGCCCAGAGAGAGCTGTCTTCCCCCTTGGGTGAAGTGATAAAGAAAAGGTCTAATGTCTTTTTAAATGGCACAATTTTAGGGGTCTGAGGGTGAATTCCCTTAACCTGCCACTGGAGGGGACCCCCAAACTCTTTCTTCTCCCCACACTTGAGGTTTTTGTGTGGAGGGGGAGCAGGGAGATCTAAGCTGTGGTGTGAAAGGGTAGGGAGAGATGCTGGGGGTGGGGGTGCTGTGTTCTAGACCCCCCATATTATCCCAGTATCCCCTGCCCCCCTTCCCTCACCCCATGCCCCCAATTCTGTGGCGCATCCAGATTGTGAAAATGTACAATAAATGTGTAATGAGTAACCAGGTGGTGTTCTAAGATCTTTTCTTAACCAGTGAGAAGGATATTGGATCTGCAGGTATAACCGGAACGTTGAGAGGATACATCTGGAAGAGACAGTTTTGCCAAGGGGCCTGACCTTGGGCAGGCCAGGGCAAAGGCAAAGTATGATTCTCAAAGTGGCCACGAGGGGGCACAAGGAGTTGGTAATGGAAAATGTTCATGATCCCAGTGTCAGCATGGTGAACCCTGACACTGGAAACCTGGAAGCATGATTTCCCAGCTTTCCCTGCTCTCCCTTCCCTGAGGGCATACTCCACTGTTTACTGGATCCCTTTCTACTCCTTGATGAACTCTCGGATGCTTTCAGTCTCTCCCGTGGTCATTTATTCCTAGGCCTGAAGTAGATGGGCAACTGTGAAATTTCTCTCCCTCATTCTGACTAGCACAGTGCCAGCATTCAGGAGGAGTTCATAAGTACTTACTGAACAAAACCTCTCAGGGAGAGCCAGCCAAGTGTGGTGTGGAGCTGACTAGATGGCCTGCCACCCCTGCTCTGTTGTGGCTAGATGGCCTGCTACTCCTGTGCTCTGTTGTGGGACTGGTGACCCTAGACACTATACTGAACTCTTTTAACTTCCATCTCTGTAACACTCATGATGTGGCACCGTAGCGTCCCTGCCCACAGGCACTTTAATAGTACGTGGAGAGTGCTGGAGGGCCCACTTTTCTGGGCTGCAGCATGAGGATTGAACAGCACAGAAAACTTAGTGTTTCCCAGACTTCTGGGCTCCAAAGAACTACCAGGAACACTTTTTAAAATGGATTTTCAGGCTCCTTCCGCGGACGTTGATTCAGCAGTTATGAAGGAGCCAGGTGATTCTTCCAATTAGGTATACAGTCATCATAATGTTCACTTGTCAAGGGCTTAACTGTTTTTGAGATAGTGCTCAGGGCCTATTCGCGCTTCATCTACTGAGTGATTTACAGGTTTAGGATTACCGCAGGCCTTAGGGCCCACTTTCTTTATCAGGGACCTGATAGGAGGGTACCAAATCTTGACCCCATTAGAAACTAGCTTGTTAATCCGGACCGATTATGTAACCTCTTTGTGTCATTTATGAAGCAGTAGGAAGTTAAGTCAGCTGCCTTCTCTCGAGTTTGTAAGCAGTGCACCTCCTGGCCTACAAAAAATAACCTGGAAGGTGGCTATCGTTGTCATCATTATGATAGGGTACTGAGACCCGAAGACTTCACCCAAAGGCTCCCACCTTTCAGCTTCAAGGAGCTTCAGAAACCCAAGTCCGAAGTCCCAGCGCGGGGGCGCTCTTGTCACGCGCCTGACGGCTCACAGAGTGCCCCTACCAGAGCCACCACCGGTCACATCTGCGCATGAGCAGACTCGACAGGCTTTGGGAAGAGTCGTCAAGGAAAATCCCCAGCTTCTAGGTAAACAAGTTGCCGCGTGAGATCGCCCGCACGTGTCCTCTACAGCTCCGAGACACCTCAGCCTATGAGAAAATTTGAAGGGCTGGACTGGCGTTTGCGTCACCGATCTTAGGCAGGTCGTGGGGGAGGCAATGCTGCCACAGCCAATAAGGACTTTGGAGGTGGGTGGAGGCGTGGCTTTCGATCAGACTTCCAATTAACGTGCTAGGGCGGCCCCTCCCGCACGTGGATCTGTCACTGCTTGTTGGTAAACTGACCAATGAGACGATGACGGAGGCGGGCGGCGCCAATAGTGGCAGTGCGGAGCCTGGGTGGCCGCACGCGGCGCGGGGCATGGGTCGGCGCTCTTAGGCCAATAAGCTTGAAGGGCGTGGCGTCCTGGTCGGCGGGCGGACCTGGAGAAGAGAAGTACCCTTGATCCTAGTTGGGAAGAAATTGGATGGCGTGCGCGCCGAACGGTGAGTGCTCCGGCGTGGGGGGTGAGGAGCGGCCGTCGGTATGGATTTTTCCACAGTGATGTGTTCTGTAAGGAGGGGTGTTAGTGCAGTGCAGTGAAACGTGAGTACTAAATAACTTCAGTAGGGTCCGACTCTGCGACCCCCTGGACTGCAGCCCGCCAGGCTCCTCTGTCCGTGAGATTCTCCGGGGATCTTCCAAATGGCGTGATCACCGCGGTGTGAGCTCTGATGGTTGTGGGGGAATAGGGACTGCGAATTCAACTCTAGAGAGGGGAGCGGGAGTCCCTTACATCAGATCCCTCAACCCCCTAAGGTCCCTGGACTCCTGATTGCCTCGGGGAGGGTCTTGGAAGTTAGCGAACTGAGGGAGCTGAGAACCCTGCTCCCAGGGAGTTATGGGACAGGACCCCTGAGAGCCGGTGGGGGGCGTTCCAGGGCATGACTGCTGTTTGGGTAGGTACCTTAAACACTTTAAATAGGCAGGGGTTCTGAGGCTGGAGAGAGGCCCTGGTAGGGCAGGTGGGAGGGTACCAAAGGTTGCTGCAGATGGGGTGATGTGTGTGACCCTGGGCTAATCAAATCTCGGCTCTAGGTGTCTTTCTTATGTGTAAAAGGGAGGGGTTGGGATTCAGAGCCATTCTTGGGAGTAAACGTGAGGTAGCAACTGTCAGATCCTGAGAGGGAGACTGGGCTTGTGCAGATTGGCTGTACATAATGTCTTCCTACGGAGAAGGCAATGGCACCCCACTCCAGTACTCTTGCCTGGAAAATCCCATGGACGGGGGAGCCTGGTAGGCTGCAGTCCATGGGGTCGCGAACAGTCAGACATGATTGAGCGACTTCACTTTTACTTTTCACTTTCATGCACTGGAGGAGGAAACAGCAACCCACTCCAGTGTTCTTGCCTGGAGAATCCCAGGGACAGGGGAGCCTGGTGGGCTGCTGTCTATAGGGTCACACAGAGTCGGACACGACTGAAGTGACTTAGCAGCAGCAGCAGCAGCAGCAATGTCTTCCTGAATTCTTGGAGTGAGGAGGCACGTACAGGGTGTATCTGTCTGTACAAGCATCCAGGCCTGTGGTTAAGTGACCTGCTGTAAGGTGGAAGACTGAGGAAGTTGGATTCTTAGGAAACCAGGGGAGCCGGTGGGTGCTAGGGGGTTCTCAAAGACTTTGTGAGCATGTGAAAACTGGGACTGTGATGATTTGAAGTGTGTGGAGAGTGCCAACTGAATGTCCTAAGGGAGAAGAGAGAGTGGATGGAGTCTGTGTTTCAGGCACCAAACTTAGAATTGCCTGGGTATTTGAGAGGCCCAGGTTCCCAGAACTGGTAACACCTCAACAGGTTCCTAAAGGTTAAGAGGCCAGAATTACAAACCATTATCAGAGCTCAGATTTAAATCCTGGGCCCCATTTATTAAGAGCCTGAGAACATATTATGAAGCAATTTAGGCAGGGTTAGTAATTTCTGAGGCTTAGTTGGTCCTTGTGGAATGGGGATAGTGATGCCCATCTCACAAGATTGTTCTGAAGATTAAAGAAGATAACGTATGGAAAGTGCTCAGTGCAATGCCTCGGTCGTGTTTTTTTTTTTTTTTTAGGTTTAAAAAAATGGCTATGGAGTGACAAAATAACAGTGACAGTGTAAGATTTATGTGAATGCTGTGGTTGGGAACTAGTCTCACATTCTTAAGGTGTTTGGTTTTTGTTTTGGAAGTTGTGGTGACGTCCTCCCCATTTCCCTCTTCCTGGTTCTTCTGGTCTTGAGATGCCAGGCTTGCTCATTTCTCCCTTTTATTCCTCTCCCAAGATCCAGGCTCCAGCCTGGGCTACTTGCTCTTTTCCAGTTCGATTTCCTCATCCTAGACCCACTCTCCTCCCTATCCCTCCTCCCTCTTTCTGCTGCCATAGTAACAAGAGATTCAGGCTATAAAGGGGGCCTCAGGGAAGAGCAAAGGTCTCTTGCAGAACCTGGGCCTCCAACTTCCCCGCCCTGGCTTTGGGACCGGGCCAGCAGATGTGTACAGTCTGGGAGAGGGGGAAAGCCAATGCCAGGAGCTGTAGGAGCAAGCCAAGGGGAGGGCGGATGCGAGCCTCGAGCGGAGAGCCAAGCATGGGGGCGAGGGAGGGGGGACCCCTTCCTCCTAATCCTCTCTCCAGGAATCCCTGGCTTGGGGACAGGACGGCTGTCGTTGGGCTGGGGGAGGCGCCCAGGCGGGTGCATGTCCTGGGATACTTGCCAAAAGTACACGATGTTCCCAAGTGCACTGGCCGCCGCCCTCTCGGGCTGGCCGCCTCCCAAACCACTGCCTCTCCAGCCTCCCTGCCCCACATTCCCCGGCTGCCTCGCCCCGCCCCCTTCCTCCGCCTTGACGTCACCGCCGCCTCCCGCCCCCTCTCCTCCATTGACGGCAGCGGGGCCTGGTTACTGTGGGGACCGTGAGGCAGGATTCTGGTTAGGGCCTTGAGAGCAGGTGGGGGCTGCTGGAGCGCGACCTTTTTGTCTACGAAAAAGAAAAACATGGAGGTGGACAGCAAGGACCGCCTGTGTCGGGGCAGATCACACTAGAGCCCTGAGGAGTGCCGGAGAAGAGGAAAAGCGGTTTCCAGAGAGGAGGTGTCTGAAAAGGAGAGAAGGGTCTGGACCACAGTATATGAGTTGGGGGGCCATTTTCAAGGAGAGAATACTGAGAATCCAGGTTCCGGAATCCTCTATTTCCAGTGACTTCTTGCTTTGTTTTTTTTCTGGGTTATTCTGTAACCTTCCTGCGTCTAGCTTTTCCACAGACCCTTGCTCTGCCACCCCCACCCGTCATGGGGAACACCACTGTTAAGGAGAGCTTAGGCCACGTGACAGTGAGGGGTGTGCACCCACAGCTGATTGCGTCAGCATCAACCTCTTCACTTGCCACCCACGTTTCCAGGGAGCCCTACAGGAACTACACCTCAGTCTTGATTGGAGGGGGTCTGTGTAACTGCAGCTCTTTGCAGCTCAAACTGGCACTTTATTCCCCCAAATTAGGATTCAGGGTTCTGCTCCTTGCCTCTTAAAAATAAATTATAATTTCCAGCCCCTGCTCTATTGCTGACGTCCCTCCTCCTCCCCTAGCTATATTTACAACAAAGTCATCATGTTTATTATCACCCTACTGTGTATTAGGTTCTCTTCTGGGGGCTGCGAAATACAGTTAAGGAGATAGATGAGATGCTTGGCTTTGTCTTCTCCTAGTGGTGGGGACTTGAAGGCCTTGCCACCCAACATTTTCTGTGTATAAGATCTCTTCTCTCAGCCACCCCCTTTGTTGCCCTGTAGCCCTGGCTTCCTGGCCCTCAGTTAGGGGCCAGCCCTAACTGTGGGTGGCTGCATCCTCAGGAGAGAAGCACTAGTCACCACGTAGGTTGCTCAGAGTGGCATGGAAGCACCTGCCATTGTTTCCCTTCACAGCCTCTGTTGGGTTCGATCTGCTGCTTCCATTGTTTGGCATCTGTCATCCCACTTCACTCCTTCCTCAAATTGCCCTCCTCCTAGCTGTCCACAGGATTTGAAGTATCAGAGGAAGGGATTGGATATGGCTTTATGATGACGACAAGGCTGGCGAGGGGAACCTAGGAAAGGCCAAGCTGGGTTTCTGTCTGTCCCTCTCCTCCCAAGGACCAGTCATCTCATCCAGCTTGGCCCACCTCCTAAGGTCTGCATACTTTCTGCCCACCGTCTGGCGAGGCCAGGGTGTCCTGTTGTGCAGGGCAGGTCAGTTCAGGGAGTAGGCCTCTCTTAAATACCTACTGTGGCCCAGGTATTTTCCCCGAATAGGGGCAGCTTACTTCCCCTCCCCTCCCTTCCATTATTTACTGTGCAAGGCGTCCTGCGCCCATTGGCTGGGTTGTGGTGTCTGGGGCCCTTCAGCCCAGTGCCAGCACCCAGATCCACGTGCGCCCGCGTGTGTGACACAGCCCTGACCTCAGTGGGGGCCAGTAGCCAATCAGGCGCCGGGAAGAGATCCCCAGCCAATTGGGGGCGGGGCCTGCGGCTCCACCGGCAGGAGGCCAATGAGGGGCAGTGCCTGGCGTTATGCAACCCGCCTCCTGGCCCCGCTGAGCTTCCACTCCGCTGCGGGTTGCAACGGCGGCAGGCAGGCGGCCGGAGGGCGCTCGCGCGGCCAGGTAAGCATCTCCGCGGCCACCACAGTGGCCAGTCTTCGGCCTCGAACCGGATTGCCTCCACTTGCAGCCTGATGGACCGCATTTGGCCCGGGCGCTCAGACGGCACACCAGTAATCCGCCTTGCTTGAGGTTGTCCACCCCCTCCTCTGTCCCCGGGGACGTAGGTATTCCTCGAACCGGGTACTGAGCGTCCGCACTCCTGCTTGCCTACCTTACTTCAAGCTTTCTCCTGGCTCCCAGCCATCCCGGCCTCACACCCGACCCTCACCAGGCATTCCCCTGCTGCCTTTGTCACTCGGGGGTCCCCGGTTTTGCCCCAGCACCGGGACTTGTTCGGGCTTTACGCTCTCCCTGCGCTCCCTCCTCCAATCCCTGGCCTTGCGCCGGCCGTGATGTCAGCCCGGTTCAAGCTGGAACATCCCGTTCCCGGTGCTAGTTCCTGCTGTTGGCCACAGCCTTCCCTTTTCTCCTGAAGCTCAGAAAATGCTCTGGGGTTGGGGGTGTGGTTGGACAAGGGAAGAACTACCTGCTGGCTATTGTGTGTCCCTTGGTCAGAGATGAGTATGTCTGCCTCGGATGGGTGTGTATGTTGAGGGGGGTAGGGTGGTGAGTGTACAGAAAAGTAGGGGAGTGAGGAGAGAGGATTCTTGGGTTCCTGACAATGGCAGGTGCCGGCTTCGGTCCTGTGGGTCGGGAGAGGGTGCAGGGGCCGGAGAAGGGAAGGCTGTGTTATCTTGACCAACATAACTGGCATCTGACGAGTGCCCGGCCGAGGCTTTTGCGCCGAGGGCGGCGGTGATTGTATTTTGCCCTGGGGAGCAAGGCCAGCCTCTGAAACTCCGATGGCCGCCCCTCTTCCTATGGCCACCAAGGCCTCCGGGAACCTGGGATGTATTAGAGGTGGGCGACCCCTGGTTGCGTCGGCCAGTGTAGGAGGGTGGCGTTCCCTCTGTTTCCGCCGAGAAAGGGGGGAGGGGTCGCCCCTCCCGCCCTCTTGTGGGCCCTCCAGCAACCGCTGAGCTCAGCCGCTGACGTCGGTTTCCCTGGCGACCGCGACGGCGGCGGAAGCGCGTGGTGGGGCCGCGCACGTCCGTGCGCATGTGCGGCGAAGGTGGCGCCGCCCCCGGGTAAAATTAGCCCGGAGGCCTAAATATAGGAGGCGGCAGGCTCAACCCCTGTTCTGAGGCCTTGATGTCCCAGGCCGAGGGGGGACACTGATGGGAATTTGGCGATGGGAGGTATCCAGGCTGTGGCTCACAGCTATAGTCAGGTGGCTGTGGCTCACAGTAAACCGCTCAGGTTCTATCTAACCCAGGCCACACTGACAGGTGATGTTGGGAGGAAAACCCACCTGCAGCCCAGGTTAAGGGGACAGGAACAGAACTTGCCCAGGCTGCATATTGGAAGCCTGGGTCCCAGGAATATGGGAGCCTGCAAGGGAGGGTCTGAGTGAAGCCGACAGGTGTTTGTGAAGTTACAACCCAGGTTTTTCTCTTTGGTCTCTTCAGGTGCTGACTGTGGTCAAACTTCTCAGCCCTCTGAAGCTTGGGTCTCCCACCTCCCTCCTCTAGCCAGGCCTTCTGGCCCCCTTGAGCATCTGTGGTGGCCTCTCCACCTACCCCGTTCTCCTGCCCTTCCCATGGCCCAGACATGAGCAGGAGCGGCCCCCTAGAAGGGGCTGATGGGGGAGGGGACCCCAGGCCAGGGGAACCCTTTTGTCCTGGAGGGGGTCCATCCCCTGGGCCTCCAGAGCACCGACCTTGTCCTGGCCCCAGCTTGGCTGATGACACGGATGCCAACAGCAATGGCTCTAGCGGCAATGAGTCAAATGGACCCGAGTCCAGGGGTGCATCTCAGCGGAGTTCGCACAGCTCCTCCTCCGGCAATGGCAAGGACTCAGCCCTGCTGGAGACCACTGAGAGCAGCAAGAGGTGTGTCTGGATGGGTGTGGCAGGTTCTTCGAGTGGTCTCTGGAGCCCTCTGAGCTGGGAGACAGGCCCCAGTTGCTGGCCACTTTCTCCTCATCGTGCGCCTGTTGCTTCTCCTTTAGCACGAACTCTCAGAGCCCATCCCCACCCAGCAGTTCCATTGCCTACAGCCTCCTGAGTGCCAGCTCTGAGCCAGACAACCCTTCTACCAGTGGCTGCAGGTTTGTAGGGGGAGGGGGGGAGGACGGGGGCAAAGGGACTGAAGGCCAGGCTCTGGGGCTAATGCCTGTACCCCCTCCCTCCTTGTGGGCCCTGCAGCAGTGAACAGTCAGCTCGGGCAAGGACTCAGAAAGAACTCATGACGGCACTGCGAGAGCTCAAGCTTCGGCTGCCCCCGGAGCGAAGGGGCAAGGGCCGCTCCGGGACTCTGGCCACACTGCAGTACGCGCTGGCCTGTGTCAAGCAGGTGCAAGGTGAGTGGTGCTCCTGGGAGGGTAATGGTCAGGTTCTGGGTGACCGTGGGGAGCTGTCTCCTCGCTAAATGCGCTGCTGCCCACACCCCCTAGGGATTCCCTTCTAGCTTAATCGCTAAAGTATCTGCTTGCAATGCAGGAGACCTGGGTTCCATCCCTGGGTTGGGAAGATCCCCTGGAGCAGGGAATGGCAACCCACTCCAGTATTCTTGCCTGGAAAGTCCCATGGACAGAGGACTGGTGGGCTGCAGTCCATGGGGTTGCAAAGAGTCAGACATGACTGAGGGACTAAACCACCACCCACCCCTGCAGCCAACCAGGAGTTCTACCAGCAATGGAGCCTGGAGGAGGGCGAACCGTGTGCCATGGACATGTCCACCTATACTCTGGAGGAGCTGGAGCACGTCACGTCTGAGTACACACTCCGCAACCAGGTCAGTGCGGCCCGCCCCTGCACCCAACGTGCCCCCAGCCCCACTCCCACAGCTCCTAAACCTGTGCTCATCCTTACTCTCTCGCCTAGGACACCTTCTCCGTGGCTGTCTCCTTCCTGACAGGCCGCATCATCTACATTTCCGAGCAGGCGGGTGTCCTGCTGCGCTGCAAGCGGGACGTGTTCCGGGGCGCCCGCTTCTCCGAGCTCTTGGCTCCCCAGGATGTGGGTGTCTTCTACGGTTCCACCACCCCATCCCGCCTGCCCACCTGGGGCCCGGGGGCCTCCGCAGGTGAGGTCCCCAAGTGCTCGGGGGAAGATGAGCAGTCCCCGGAAGCAACTGCTGTGAGGGCCCAGGGGACCCAGGCTTTTCCTTGCTGGGTTTTTCTCAGCCCAGGGAGGAGGTGGGGAGCCATACTCACTGCCCTCCTGGTCTGTCTCAGGTTCAGACCTCAAGGACTTCACCCAGGAGAAGTCTGTCTTCTGTCGTATCAGGTCAGTGGGGAACGTGGGAGCAGACCCCTTCCACCTCCCATCCCCCTACTCCTCTTTGCTGGGTGAGCCATGACCTTGAGCTGGAGGGTGGGTGGCTCTTCAGTGATCATCTCTAATGCCCCTTTCTCTTCCTTGCTAGAGGGGGTCCTGACCGGGATCCGGGGCCTCGGTACCAGCCATTCCGCCTAACCCCATATGTGACCAAGATCCGGGTCTCCGATGGGGCCCCTGCCCAGCCATGCTGCCTGCTCATTGCAGAGCGCATTCACTCTGGTTATGAAGGTGGGCAGCCCCAGGCCTGACCTGGTTGGGGTAGGAGGAAGGGTGCCTCCTCTAGGCTGGGGGTGAGGCAGAACAGGAGTCTGGGAGACAACGTTGAAACAGGATGAGGGTTTGAACACCCCTTTAGAGGTCGAGTTGGGTAAGAACTCCAAGCTAGAAGGCAAAAAAAAGTGCCTTGGTTTTCAGTTTCATTATTGGCGTGGGGCACAGAGATAGTCCAGACCGTCTCTGGAGGCCAGGGGGCTCAGGGGAGAGCTGTGGAGGGAATCATCTGCCAGCCAGCCTAGGCCTGAGGCAGCACACGGAGGGCCCGGGTGCTGGAGCATTCTGCCTGAGATCCAATGGCCACGCCTCCTGTGCCTCAGCTCCCCGGATCCCCCCTGACAAGAGGATCTTCACCACACGGCACACGCCCAGCTGCCTCTTCCAGGATGTGGATGAGAGGTGAGGTCAGGATCTGGAGGAAAAGGAGGTGCCAGGGCCGAGGCTCTGGCCCCTCTGACGCCCCCTCTCCTCTCAGGGCCGCCCCGCTGCTGGGCTACCTCCCCCAGGACCTCCTGGGGGCCCCAGTGCTCCTCTTCCTGCATCCGGAGGACCGACCCCTCATGCTGGCCATTCACAAGAAGAGTGAGTTTCTCTCTTCCTGATCGCACTTCTAGCTGTCTACAGGGCTTCCTTAGGGCTGCCCCTGTGATTGTGTCTCTCAGTGCCTTGATCTCGGGGTTGGGGGGATTCCACCTCACTTAGCTCTCCCTCCCACTGACTTGCACCTTGTTTCCCGTGGTCTTCAGTCCTGCAGCTGGCTGGCCAGCCCTTTGACCACTCCCCTATTCGCTTCTGTGCCCGTAATGGGGAGTATGTCACTATGGACACCAGCTGGGCTGGCTTCGTGCACCCCTGGAGCCGCAAGGTGGCCTTTGTGTTGGGCCGCCACAAAGTACGCACGTAAGTGGGCACATAAGTGGATTATGCCCTGGAGGGCCGGCCAGCGTGGAGGGGCCAGGGCTCAACTCCCCTCCCACACCCCACAGGGCGCCCCTGAATGAAGATGTATTCACTCCCCCGGCCCCCAGCCCCACTCTGTCCCTGGACTCTGACATCCAAGAGCTCTCGGAGCAGATCCACCGGTTGCTGTTACAGGTGAGGGTTGATGGGAGGGGGCTTGGGAGACAAGAAAGGGGGCAGAGCAGGCCTCAGGCCATCTAAGCCATAGTCACTCTCCCTGCCTCAGCCTGTGCACAGCCCCAGCCCCACGGGCCTCTGTGGAGTCGGCCCCGTGCCTTCCTCTGGCCCTCTCCTCAGCCCTGGCTCCTCCAGTGACAGCAACGGGGGTGATGCCGAGGGACCTGGGCCTCCTGCCCCGGTGAGTGGCCCTTGAGTCCCCTGTCCTGTCCCCTTGTCCTCAAGAGTCAGCACTGCCAAGCCCAGGGGAGCGTCGTCCACCTCCTTTCCTTTCTTGTTCTGCTTGCATCGTGACCTCCCCACTGGGGCCTCTCTTGTACTACGCTCTGGGCTCCCGAGGCTGGCCAGGCCCCCCAGTGCTGCCCACTCCCTGCCCTGTCCCACAGGTGACCTTCCAGCAGATCTGTAAGGATGTGCACCTGGTAAAGCATCAGGGGCAGCAGCTTTTTATTGAGTCCCGGGCCCGGCCTCTGACCCGGCCCCGTGTCCCTGGTGAGTTGGCTAGGGTGTGGGTGGGGAGCGAGGCCTGGGGGTCCCCAGACCTTCAGCCTAACCCAGAGGAGTTTCTCTCTCCTTGGTCCAGCTACTGGCACATTCAAGGTCAAGACCCTTCCCTGCCAATCCCTAGAGCTGGAGGCAGCCCCGGCTCCAATCCAGGCCCCAGTGGCCTTGGCCGCTGAGGAGGCTGAGCGGAAAGAAGCCTCCAGTTGCTCCTACCAGCAGATCAACTGCCTGGACAGCATCCTCAGGTCAGGCCATCCTGGCACCTTCTCTGCCTGGGGCCACGGCCCCTCTCCACCCAGACCTGCCCTCATGTCCTCTGGTGCCTCCTCAGGTACCTGGAGAGCTGCAACCTCCCCGGCACCGCAAAGCGCAAATGTGCGTCCTCCTCTTCCTGCACTGCCTCTTCGGCGTCCGACGACGACAAGCAGCGGGCAGGCCCAGTCTCTGTGGGTGCCAAGAAAGGTGAAGACTTGGGCCTGCTCTGCTCCCGCCGCCCTGTCCTCTGGCCCTGTGCCTCTACATGTCTTTGGGGCCCCCACCTCACTCTGTCCTGTCCCCCTGCCAGTCTCCCCTGTGCCATCCATCTCCTCCGCACCAGGCTTTCCTTTCCCAGCCACCCAGGGGGGCGGGGTGGTAACTGGCACCATCTCTCTGCACAGATCCATCAGCAGTGCTGCCTGGGGAGGGGGCCACCCCTCTGAAGGAGCCGGTGGTGGGAGGAGGAGCCCTGAGCCCGCTCGCCCTGGCCAATAAGGCGGAGAGCGTGGTGTCCGTCACCAGTCAGTGTAGCTTCAGCTCCACCATCGTCCATGTGGGAGACAAGAAGCCCCCGGAGTCGGGTACAGGTGTGGCTGAGGGGCGCAGAACCAGGGCTCCATCTGGTCCCTCAGCCACAGCTACCTCCTTCCTTGCCTTCTCCTGCCCTCTGGCCCCAGAAGAGAGAAGGAGCCTCCATCTTAGCGTTTCTCACTCTCTGCTCGCCCGCCAGCCTTCGCCGCCTCGTCTGTCCCCCACCTTGCTTCCTGTGTTCTTACTGTCACACACAAAGTCTGGGGTGCAGGGTTCAACCTAAGGTGCTCCCCACAGAGGGGCTGAAGGCAACACTGTTGTAAAACCCTTGAAGGGTCTTTGGGTATTGACCTGGAAAATGCGTGAGGAAAGAGTCGGGATGGGCTTCCCTTCTGAGGAGGGTCATGGGGGTGTCATCCTTGGGTAAGGCCCCTGGAGGGGACCGAATGTCCTTTCTTATTACCCTGAGACACCTTTGCGTGGAGCTCCCCAGAGCCGGTCCTTGGGGGGACGTGGCCAGGATTTGCAGGGGAGGCCTAGGCTTGGCTGCAGGGTGGAGGCCGGGGGTTTGGCTAAGCTGTTGGACGTGGAGGGGTTGGTGCAGGTGTGCTAATTGTGAGGTGCTTCTGACCTTTGCCTCATCTCATCCTCCTCAGACATCATCATGATGGAGGACCTGCCCTCCTTGCCTCCCGGTCCAGCTCCCAGCCCTGCCCCTAGCCCCACAGTAGCCCCTGATCCGGCCCCAGACGCCTACCGCCCAGTGGGCCTGACCAAGGCCGTGCTGTCCCTGCACACACAGAAGGAGGAGCAGGCCTTCCTCAGCCGCTTCCGCGACTTCAGTAGGCTGCGTGGATTGGACAGCTCCTCCACAGCCCCCTCGGCCCCTGGGGAGCGAGGTAACCACCTGGGATACCCCTGAGCCTGCCCAGTCGAGGACCAGAATGTCGGGGGAGGGAGTTCTTGAGGGAGAGGCTTCTGCTCCAGGGACCCAGGCTGTTGCTGCCTCTACCACCAGGGCCCTGCCCAGGGACAGGCCCCTCGCCAGCCTCTCCCCACTAGGGTGGGGGTCTGGGCTGCCGCCCGAGAAGGGCAGCCTGAGGAGCTGCACTCAGAGGCAGGCCAAGGCGCTCGGCTTCCGGTAAGCCGCTCCAGGCCTGGTGTAGGGGCAGGAAGTGTGCCGACTCAGGACTCTGTTGTTGCTGATTGGGAGGTCTATGTAGACTGGCAGGGAGGACCGGGGCAACTTCAGGGGGCAGAGGATCAGCACTTCAGGGCAGCTGGCTGCCCTCCAGGTGCCTGTGGGAGGCTCCCTGAAGGTAGACGTAGGACTCAGGACTGGGCTTTCCTGCCCACCTCTTCGCTCCGTCGTGAGCTAGGCAGAGCATGGCGCGGCTGGCAGTGCCTGCTGGAGTTTGGCGAGGGGTCGGAGCCACCTGCCCACTCATCCATGGGCCTACCCTGCCTCCTCCTGTCTGCCAGCATGCCTCTGTCTCCTGCACTCCCCCAGCACGACCTCTATGTAACCTTTCCTTTCTCTGGCTCCTTTGTCCATAAATCCTCCCCTGTCGCTGTAATTCTTCCCTGAGGGCTCCCTGCCTCCCCGGGTCCCCTCTGTTATGTGTGGGCCGGGGAGCCAGAGGTCCTTCACCTACCCTCTCCCTGGTCAGAGTGGCAGGGCAGTGGGGGCTGCAGGGGCCTAACCACCAGGCTGAGGGCCTTGCTAACCCTCGTTTCTCCCTTCAGGCTGCCACCACAGCCCTGCCACCCCCGGCCGCCGCCACCACTGCCGATCCAAAGCCAAGCGCTCACGTCACCACCAGACAGCTCGGGCCGAAGCCCCTAGCTACATCTCCCAGCCCTCGCCTGTGCCACCCTCTGCCCCCTGGCCCCCACCACCAGCCACTCCTCCCTTCCCAGCTGTGGTCCAGCCATACCCTCTCCCTGTCTTCCCCCCAAGAGGCAGCCCTCAGCCTCTCCCTCCTGCTCCCACGTCTGTGCCTCCTGCAGCTTTCTCTGCCCCCCTGGTGACCCCCATGGTGGCCTTGGTGCTCCCTAACTATCTGTTCCCTACCCCATCTACCTACCCCTACGGGGCACCCCAGACGCTTGCCGAGGGGCCTCTTACCCCTGCCTCCCGCTCCCCATCTCCATCCCTGCCCCCGCTGCCCCCCAGCCCTCCCCACCGCCCCAACTCTCCGCTCTTCAACTCAAGATGCAGCTCCCCACTCCAGCTAAACCTGTTGCAGCTTGAGGAGCCCCCTCGCGGTGAGGGGGGTGCAGCGGCAGGGGGCTCTGGGAGCAGTGCTGGGCCCCCCCCTCCCAGCGAGGAGACGGCGGAACCAGAGGCCAGACTGGTGAGCTCTGACCCGGTTCCCCCCGCACCCATCCTCTTAGGGCCCCCACACAGCTCTCACCACCTGGTCCTCCCCTCTCACGCTTCCTCCTACCCTCCTGGTTGTCCCCAGAGGATGGGGTCATGGGGTGGGAGACCCCAGCTGAGTTTCTCAACAAGGCAGAAATCAGCTGCCTCCTCTGTGAAGTGGGGACAGTCCTGTCTGACAGGTGGCAAGGACATCCCCATAAACTTCTGAGAGTACGTCTGCCACTTGGAAGGGGTCCAGCGTCACATCCCTCCTCTTCGCCAGTTCTCCTCTCACTCAGCCTGAGCCCATTGTCGTGGAGTGGGAAGAGACCACTTGGGCTGGGTGTGCCCCCAACCAGTGGCAGCAGTAGAAGGGAAGCCTAGGTGTTGATTGCTTAATCCCTCCCTGTCCCCCTCGCCTCCCCTCCTTCAGGCGGAGGTAACTGAGTCCTCCAACCAGGACGCTCTCTCAGGCTCCAGTGACCTGCTGGAGTTGCTGCTACAAGAGGACTCTCGATCTGGCACGGGCTCTGCTGCCTCAGGCTCCTTGGCCTCCGGCTTGGGCTCTGGTTCAGGCTCCCATGAGGGGGGCAGCACTTCTGCCAGCATCACGCGTGAGTGCCCCCCCCCCAATACTTTCCAGGGTAGGACAGTGTCTGGGGAGTTGGAAAGCCAGGCCGCACCTTGGCTGAGTAGCCTGGGTCCACACCCTGCTTTCTAAGGCCAGTGGGCTGGACCTACAACCTTGAGTGAGGCCTGGTGGAGCATCTGCTGGCCTGACTGTTGGCTGCCTGCCTCTCACTCTACAGGCAGCAGTCAGAGCAGCCACACGAGCAAGTACTTCGGCAGCATAGATTCTTCAGAGGCTGAGGCTGGGGCTGCCCAGGCCAGGGCTGAGCCTGGGGACCAGGTCATTAAGTACGTGCTCCAGGATCCCATCTGGCTGCTCATGGCTAATGCTGACCAGCGTGTCATGATGACTTATCAGGTGCCCTCCAGGTGAGGACTTTGGGAGCACTCCTTGCCTCCCCTTCAGAGGAATGGGGAGGCTGCCCTCCTCACTCCCTAGCTAACTTGGGTTTTTCTTTCTTGGCCTGGCTCTGCCCTGGGGCATTCCTATTCTGTCTCCTGCCCCTTGGAGCCCCAGCAATAGTCAGGCTGAGAGCAGCTTTCCTGGTTTTGGGAAGGCCTGAACTCTCAGAACACGTTTCTGGGGAGAAGCATGAGGCACGGAGTGGGACACTGCGATAGAAGAAAAGTGCCATCCTCCTTGTGGGCCCTGGCCCCAGCTCCCATTCTCTGCCTCCTGAACTTCTTCCCGGAGCAGGGACATGGCCTCTGTGCTGAAGCAGGACCGGGAGCGGCTCCGGGCCATGCAGAAGCAGCAGCCTCGGTTCTCGGAGGACCAGCGGAGGGAACTGGGTGCTGTGCACTCCTGGGTCCGGAAAGGTCAACTCCCTCGGGCCCTTGATGTGATGGTGAGAGGAGAAGTCCGGGCTAGGAGGGTGAAGAAGGAATTGAGCTTAAGTTGAAAGGACAGAGGGCTGATCCCTTCACTGTTCTTGGATCATTAATTCTGAAGGATGTTAATTCCACTGAGCTTGCTGTTGGGTTATTTAGTGTTAAACCATGTGAATTTTGTGGACCTTTTCTGGGCCAGTACTGTACTAATGTACATTGTGGCTGTCCTGCAGTGGGGTCTGGAGACAGGATGCGATGCATTTTCCAATATTGTTGACCCCATGTGCATCCGCCTGAATCAGTATTTCCTAGGCATACAGTTTGGAAAGTACTCTGGGGCTTGGGGACAAGGGGAGCTGGGTTGGCAGGTCAGCACTGAGAATCTGCCTGACTCATGCATACCCTTTCTTCCTCCAAGGCCTGTGTGGACTGCGGTAGCAGCACCCAAGAGCCTGGCCATCCTGATGACCCTCTCTTCTCGGAAGTGGATGGACTGGGGCTGGAGCCCATGGAGGAGGGTGGAGGCGAGGGTGGTGGCAGTGGTGGTGAGGGTGAGGGCAGCAGTGGGGCCCAGGCGCAAGCTGGGGCCAGGGTCTCGAGCTCTCAGGACCTGGCCATGGAAGAGGAGGAGCAAGGTGGGAGCTCACCCAGTCCAGCCTTACCTGCCACAGAAAATGGCACCAGCTAGACTCCATCTTGGGCCACCTCCAGATGTGCACGAGAAGCTTCCTTCTCTCATGCCCCAGCTCTCAAAACTCAGATGTGGCTGGACCAACCAATAAGAGAACTGCCCCAGCTTCTCCTGCTGTAGGGGGGTGGGGCCCCGTCACCAGCCCAGGACCCAGGGGCTGCCTCTGGCCTCTTTGGGAATAGGGTGGCATTCTTCAGCCCAGCCCAGCCCAGAGACGCCTCCCATCACATCCCCGGTGAGGAGTCATTCCTCTTCCTGGACAAGATTGCTGACAAGCTGCTGAAGTGGTCTCTCCAAGTCCCAGCTGAGCCGGAGTCCCTGTCCCTGGGGATTGGGGCTGCATTTATTTATTGGGGGAGTCAGTCCTCTCCCCCACCTCCTCCCCAGATGAGGGCAGGAGGAGGGTGTGAGGCCCAAGCAGGACCCTGCGGTCCAAACCCCTAGCTGCTCCAGGGTGGGGGAGGTTGGTGGACCATGGAGTCCCTGGTGCTGCCCCTCAAGTGGGACCCAGGTGTTCTCAGCTGTACCCTCTACCGATGGCATTTGTGTTTTTGATATCGTGTCTGTTATTTTTAATACAAAAAGGAAAAAAATACCAGGTCTTTGTGAAATGAAGTTTGAGGGTTGGGTTGCCCCTGGCCCCGGTGGGTAGAGGAGGGAGGCTCTTTCCCTCCGCTTCCCGGAAAGTAGTAGTGAGAACGAGTTATTCCCTCCCCTGATGACCTATATCATCTCCCCACACCCTTTCCCAATGAGAAGGCAGGTCTAGGTGGCTAAGACACGGAGTCCCACAGTCATTCATAGTCTAGTTGGGAAGCGGTGTGGGAGAGGGGAAGCTGGTGCAGAGTGTTAACGCTCTGGCTCAGAAGTTGGAAAGGGGGAAAACTTGGAAAGGATAAGTGATTGGAGATTGATAGCAACCTTTGTCCCGTATATTTCTCGTTTAGTGCCCCTTCGTGAAGAGCTGATCTATATCTAGAAGCAATCAGCCCCTTACCGGCGCCGTGGCTTAGCTGGTTAAAGCGCCTGTCTAGTAAACAGGAGATCCTGGGTTCGAATCCCAGCGGTGCCTGGGGTAGTTGACTATAGTATATTATTGCTGCAAAGGGAACGTGTTTCCAGACACCCCCCTACCCCCTCCGTCTCTACTGCAGTTTACCGAAGATGATTATTCTTATCTAGCCAGTTCCTCGCCATTTGAATTTCCATCCCTGTGCACTTTTAGTGCAAATTTGGAGGCCAACTCCAGCTTTCATGAACCATGGTTTAGCAGCCTCCCTTTGTCTACCTACAAGGATATGAGAATGTTGACTCAGATTTGGGCCCGTTTTGCATGGTGTCTCGGGGTAGGAAGGAAGGACCGGAAAGCTGCCTCGTCCGTTGCCTCACATGCCCATGCGCAGTGGCATATCACGCCAGCAGGGCGGTACTCGCTGCAGACGGGCGTGTTGATAGGCAGCTATAGTTGCGCAGGCCCAGGGCCGCACGCGGCTGTGATGGCCGAGTGGTTAAGGCGTTGGACTCGAAATCCAATGGGGTCTCCCCGCGCAGGTTCGAATCCTGCTCACAGCGTCAGTAATTTTGGGGGCAGAAAGGAAGCAATTAATTTTTCTAGTGCTGATTCCACTTTTATTCTGAGCCTCTAGGGGATTCCAGGATCTGCCCACGAGCGCTCTCTTGCGGGCCTCAGACTCCTGCTGCTTCTCCTCCAAAGGTTCTGTCCTGCAAAAACCTGTTAACTGCCAATTTGAATTCGTAACTCCAAACTCACGTGGTTTCTCAGTGCTATTAGCAATCATATCACATTTCCTTATCCATTCACCCTCCGACTCTTCAGGAATCCCATCATCCTTCTGCTTTACTTCCCATGTCCCTGTGTTAAAAAGGCATTCGGTGATTAAAACAATATGGTACTGGCACAAAAACCAACAGACAAATCAATGGAACAGGATAGAAAGCCCAGAAATAAACCCACCCAGCTATGTCAATTAATCTACAACAAAGGAGGCAAGAATACACAATGGAAAAAAAAAAAGACAGTCTCTTCAATAAGTGGTGCTGGGAAAACTGGACAGCTACATGTAAAATAATGAAATTAGAACATTCTCTAACACCATCTATAAAAATAAACTCAAAATAGATTTAAAGACCTAAATGTAAGAACAGAGACTTTAAGACTCCTAGAGGAAAACATAGGCAGAACACTCTTTGACATAACTGCAGCAATCTTTTTGGATTTGTCTCCTAGAGTAATGGAAATAAAAACAAAAACAAACAAATAGGACCTAATTATTTTTTTTTAGGACCTAATTAAAAGCTTTTGCACAGCACAAGAAGTCATAAACAAAAAGATAGCCTACAGAACAGGACAAATATCTACAAAGGCTGCAACCAACAAGGGACTGATTTCCAAAATACACAAATAGCTCATATGGTTCAGTATTTAGAAAAAAAAAAAGGCAAAAAATGGGTAGAAGATCTAAACAGGCATTTCTCCAGAGAAGACATACAGATGACCAACAGGCACATGAAAAAATGCTCAATACCACAAATTATTAAGAGACATGCAAATCAAAATGATAATGAGGTATCTCCTCACTCTGGTCAGTATGGCCATCAACAAAATGTCCACAAATAATAAATGCTGAAGGGAGTGTGAAGAAAAAGTAACCTTCCTACACTACTGGTGGAAATGTCAATTGGTACAGCCACTATGGAGAAGAGTATAAAGGCTCCTTTAAAAACTAAAAATAGAGTTATCACATGATCCTATGATCCCTATCCTGGGCATTTATCTGGAGAAAACTATAATTTGAAAATATACATGCTCCTCTATGTTCATAGCAGCACTACTTGTAATAGCCAGGACACAGAAACAACAAAAATGTCTATCAACAGATGAATGGATAATGAAGATGTGTATATATACAATGGGATATTACTCAGCCATCAAAAACAAGGAAATAATGCCACTTGCAGCAACATGGATGGACCTACTGGTTATCATACTAAGTCAAGTAATTCAGGAAGAGAAAGACAAATAGTAATACCATACGATATCACTTATATATGGAATCTAAAATACAATGCAAATGAACATACCTACGAAACAGAAACTCACAGGCAAGAGAAAACAGACTTGGTTGCCAAGGGGGAGGAGGAGTGGGGAGGGAAGGATTGGAACTTTGGGATTAGTAGATGCAAACTATCATATGTAGGATGGATTACCAGCAAGGTCCTACTGTAACAGCACAGAACTACATTCAATATCCTGTGATAAATGATAATGGAAAAGAATATGAAAAAATACATATATGTATAACTGAGACACTTTGATGCAGAGCAGAAATTAACATTGTAGATCAATTATACTTCAATAAAATTTTTAAAGAATTCCAGGATTATATTAAAAAACTAAAGATCAAGAATTTTCTGGATTAAGTGAAACTGAAGAGCCATAACAACTAAATGCAACGTGGGATCCTGGATTGGGAAAAAGGGGTTCTAAAAGATACCACTGAAACATTTGAGGAAATTTAAGTATGGACTGGCATTAAATAATAGTATTATGTTTATTTTAATATCCTAATATTGATAGCTGTGCTATTATATCACGAATGTCCTTGTCAGAAAACATACTGAGTAACAACAAGCAAAAGGACTTGATGTTTTTTATTTACCCCCAAAGGATTCAGAAAACAAATATTTTATACCTATATTTGGAGGGAAATGATAAAGCAAATGAAACAAATGTAAACAACAGACCTGGGAAAAGCATATACAAGAGTTCCTTGTATTATTCTATTTTTTTAATTGAAGTATAGTTGATGTATAATCCTTGTACTATTTTTGTATTTTTTCTGAAAGTTTGAAATTATATAAAAGTTAAAATTTCCAAAAACAAAACAAAAAGGGGGGGAAAAGTCCTCCAATAGCTTCACATTACATTGAAATGACAAAGTACTTGCAATGGCCTAGAAGGTTCTACATAATCAGCCTCCCACTTTGTGGCTCTGA
Source organism: Capra hircus (assembly GCF_001704415.2). Classification (NCBI taxonomy): domain Eukaryota; kingdom Metazoa; phylum Chordata; class Mammalia; order Artiodactyla; family Bovidae; genus Capra; species Capra hircus. The sequence goes on along the minus strand of NC_030826.1, from coordinate 27,510,229 downwards.
TCTGACCTCCTACAACTCCTGCACTTACTACCTCCACTCCAGACAACCCCACTCTGCCCCTTCTGCTGCTCTCTGTTCCTTTGACAAGCCTGGCTGGTTGTCCTAGTCAGCCTGTCCATCTGACTGGAATCCTCTTCCCTCAGGTGGCCCTGTAGCATGTGTCGTCACACCTTAATTTTTTATTTTTTTTATCTGAAAAGCAATCTTTTTTTTTTTTTTTTTTTTTTTTGGTATTTGGAAAGCAACGTGGGTTTTTTGGCCTCACTTCTTTATATTTCACCTTCTCAGTGAGTCCTTCCCTGATCTTAGCCTTTAAGTCACAATTCCCAATCTCCACTCCGCTTTCTTGCTTCAGCTTTGCTCTTTAGCTCTTATCACCAACTGACAAACGATAAATTTAGTATAATGTACCCTTGACTGTTTTTCCCACAAGAACCTGTGCCCCAGAAGGGCAGGGATTATTGCCTGTTTTGTTTGGGGCTCTACAGAGGTCTTCTATCCTGATTCTTCCCTTGGCCCAGGGGCCTGGTCCTCCTACTTCCCCACCCCCAACCCCCAGGTTTCAATCCTCCAGGAACTGCTCCCCTCCGCCCCCGCGCCCCCCCTCCACCTTCCCAGGAACCAGGGGGTCCCAGGAAGCCAGCCTGCTCTTTGAAGAACAAAGGGGGAGGAGCTGTGCCTCGGATCCCAGGCCTAGGAAGACGTCACAGCGGGGGAGGGGAAGCGCCACACTAGGCCAGCTGTGCAGTCTCCGTTCCTTCCCTGCCTCTGCCTCCCTAGGGCCCCAGCGCGTGTGGGACACGAGCTCCCTTCCCCCAAGCCCAGATGCTGCCCCGCGTTAAGCCAGCGTCCAGGAAGAGGCTAGAGGCCCAGACACTCATACACAAGCTATGTTCATACATAGACACAACCACAAACGGACATGCGCACAGGCCTGCACTGACATGGAGGTGTGTCATCCACAGACCCCATCCCATCCCCTTAGACCCTGGAAATGCCCTTGGAAGTGCCCTCCAGGAGGAATAGCTGGAGAACAATCACCCAACCAGTCCAACTGGTCTCACAACCAGCCTGAAGTGTATATGATTGTTTGGGGCAGGGGTGAGAGCTTTTAAAGAAAATAATGTTAAACTAGGTACAAAAAGTAATATTTACAGTGAAACAAAGACCAGAAAAAATAACTTACTGGTATTAACTAATTGCCTGCCTACACTCCTCTAATACTCTCAAGAGACTGGCTACTGACTTTGTATATCTCAAATCTCATTTTTTCCTCTACCACCCATGTACTTATAGTTAACAAGAGCCCCTGGATCATTCATGTCACCTGTGCCCTCTGGCATTGCACTTGCAAGGCAGAAGTCTAGTGAGTGGGCACAGGTGACAGGAGTTTCCTTGGAAGCCATTCCCACAGCAGATGGCTGGGCTAACTTTGTGTGGAAGTGAGTGGGAACCACAGTAACCGAATTAGCAATTTACATATCCCCAAATGCCCACAGCCATTTCAACACAGGGGGACTGTGTGACAGAGGGGAAGTTGGGAGTGAAAACAGACAGTGGTCTTTACCATTTGCAGTTAAAATATCTATTTTGGCCAATTTTATAGAAGCATATGGTCATGTGAGGGTTGCTAGGACCCTCACAGAGGTGTGTTTAAGTGAGGGGTCCTAAAGTGTACATTTCATTGGCTTCATGGTGAATTCACCTTTGAAATTGTCATTTTTGATGGCACATCTCAAATGGACTTGCAACCTGCCTAGAAATCCTATTCTATCCTAGAAGGTTTGCTTTCCTATTCTCCAAAATGAATATTTCATACCTTCTTTCTCCTCAAAGGAGCTGCAGCACTCTCCCCTCAAGCAATGAGCTTGCTTGATTCATTCTTTAAAAAAAAAAAAATTTATTTGGCTGTACCAGGTCTTAGTTGTGGCACGAGCGATCTTTAGTTGTGGCTTGTGGGATCTAGTTCCCTGACTATGTATTGAACCCTGGTTGTCTGCACCGGGAATGAGGAATCTTTTTCTTAAAAAAGAAAAAAAATTATTGAAGTATAGTAAAAAAAAAAAAATTCATTGAATTTGCCTGTCATCATTTTGCACAGGGGCCATGCTAATATTATCTATATCATTCTAATTTTAGTATATGCGCTGCTGAAGCATGTACTCCTTGTTAAACAGCGTAAAAGAAACATCTATCAATTGAGAAGGGTTCATTTCAAATGCCCCATCTCTTCTCTGCAACTTTCTCCTAATATCTGAGGCACATTCTAATATTTTCAGGGGCCTTGGGATCTGCATAGTATAATGTTTGTAGGCCTGATAAATCCTTTGCAAAAATTCAGAAAGGCTTTCGTTTGTTTTGCTGAATTTCTTGAATTTTGTTCAGACTCTTTTCTTTGGTTCTCCTTTGCAAGGCCCTGTCTAGATGCACTAATAAGTGGTGCTCTCATAAGGCCCTTCTCCTCTCACTAGGGTTCCAGTTTGGTTCAGGGGTCAAGTGTGCTTCAGGTATAGCGGATTCTCCCTATAAAGGAGGGTTTCCATCTTTCCAATTAAACAAGTCTGAGAAGCCTGGCCAGCTGGTCACTTGCAGGCCTGCTATGAGATAACCTAAGAGAAATCGTCCTGCCCCAGGGGTGGCTTCTGGCCCAAACTGGGTGTGCTGTTGGGTCTTATATTACCAGACTAAGTCCCTGTGCCCCAGAAACTAACACGTGCCTGTGTGCGTCCTAGGTCACTTCAGTTGTCTGACTCTGTGTGATCTTATGGACTGCAGCTGTCCATTTGATTCTCCAGGCAAGAATACTGGAGTGGGTTGCAGACACAGGATTTCCTAATTGATCCCTATGAGAAGGTGAAGTCCTGAGCCCCAGTCAGGAATTAGGGGCTAGGTAGGAACAGAAGGTGGTACAATGAGTGGATTTTTTGGTATAACACCTGGAGTGGCTAAGACAGCTTGCTTGGCTTTAGGAGATAAAGTTTGAAGCAACACATTCTCACTCCCATTCCCTTCCCTTTCTTATTTTCCCTGATGTAATAGCACAAATGCTTACACATAAAGGATTTTGTTATTCTTCCCTACTGCTTCCCAGAATAGCCACCATAAAACCATAAATAGCAATTGACCGTTTCTAACTATCCAAAGGATGACTTGTTGCTTTGGTATCAACCAACTGGGCTGAATTCTGGGATGGGGCTTTTGCTGATTTTAGGAACCCTGTGGAATCTTTCTCTTCTCTCTGGGAATGTTCTACAGATTTCCACCCCCCCCCCATTGTTACTTTCTTCCATTTGACATCAGTAAAAAGCTTTAAATATCACAAAATTAATTTGGTTGTAAATAGAGAAATAGTACCAAACAAAATGAAATATAAAACCCAAAAGACAACAGAAAACCCTAATAGACCCTCAAGTTCGGTCTTGGGGTTTTACATATACCAATGACACAGGAGACTGCAAATAACATAATTAACACAGCAAGGGTAGCAGTACTTGGTGCACAGGGGCCCAAGATAACTGTGCCTAAACCCCTTCTAGAGATCCTAACAGGTACTGTGGCCATGCATTGCTTCAGTAAAATATATTCTTCACACTCATGAGTTCTCAGTTCTCGGCTATAATCAGATCATTTATCCAAAATGTATATCAGAGGACTTTCTTTAGAGATAGCTGAAACATTCCCCATTTATTTTTATGTTTTTAAAATTGTTTATTTTATTCATTTGGCTGCAACTAAGACTCATTGCAGCATACAGGCTTCAGTAGTTGTGGTACACCAGTGGGCTTAGTTGCTCCAAGGCATGTAGGATCCTAGCTCCCTGCTGCTGCTGCTGCTGCTAATTCGCCCTGACCAGTGATCAAACCCGTGTCCCCTGAATTGCAAGGCAGATTCTTAGCCATTGGACTACCAAGAAGTCCCTTCTCCCATTTTAAAATACAGAAATACAAGACCACCCCCCCCCCCACAAATGGCACACAAAAATGCTAGCATCCAAAGAAACTAAGGAACCAGTTCACAAACCAGGTAAAAGTTCAACAACGCTTGCCTCTCTCCAACAAGGTACTTACTCAAATACAAAACAAATTGGCATATTGCAGAGAAAAAGTCCCAAAGAAAGAGGAAATAAGGTTTATGGCTGTAGACACCAGAGTGACTTACCCAACAGTATGGAGCCTGCTAGCTCTCAAATGTCCATCCAGCTGTCAAGTGCTAGGGCACTCCATGCTGTTCCAGGGAATTCTGAAGGGCAGATCCTCTGGACAAGGGGTCCTGGCAGCTTACTGGAGGAGTCCCCAACCAGGCTCAGGTGGCCGTGATCAGCAAGGTTCTTTACTGGCTTACCAAGTTGGAGCTCCCACTGCTTGTAGCTACAAGCCAATAAAATGAGAGACAGTTGTTAGGGGACAAGGAATAACTACTTTGCTCGGAGAGCCAGCAGACCAAGGAGATGGTGGACTCCTGTTTCAAAGAACCACCTGGCCTGAGTTAGAATTCAGGCTTCTTGTATACCAAAAAAGGGAAGAAATAAAGTTAAACATTTCTTGGTTCTGGTCAGAACTGTGTTCATTTCTTCCTGTAGGCACTGACAGGCAGGCCAGGTTAGGATGTTTCCTGGGAGCTAAACAAAGGTGTTTTAACTTAATGCTCATTACCTGGGAGGCAGGGCTCCCAAAGATGGGCCATAATGTGTAACTTAAGCTTATAGGCAACATCTCTTTAGTGATTAAGTTGTCATAGAACACAAAAGTTTCCCTATTAAATGATCACCAGAGTAAACTAGACTTGCACTCTCAAGTCATTGCCATGACTGGCTGCCCCTCCCCCACCCTCGTAGCCATCTTATATTACTTTCGGTTTTCTTAGTCATTGTCTGTCTCCCCTTCACCCACCATAATGTAAGTAGCAGGAGAGTCCAGATGCAAGGTACCCTCAAGCCTAACAACACTTGGTGCACAAGAGGCCCGCCAGAAATAGCGGCTTCGTGATTTGAGTACAGGGGTTGCTCACATAGACATACAAATGCCCAGACTGTTCTAGAGTTTCCTTCTAGGGGCCACTGTTATGGCTTGGAATTGAGAAGAGAGAATTCCCAGTCGCTCACACAATCCAGAGGCGGAAAAGAAAGACTTCGAGCCTAGCCCAGATGAAGTTGAAGGAGACAGGAGTCAGGATCCAGAGACAGAGATACGAACTCTGGGCGAGTTCCTGAGAGAGGGACAGAGACAAACAAGACGCAGACCCCGGATTCAGTGGCCCAGAGACGCGGGCCCGCAGCAGCCTAAGCCCGCGGCCGGAGGAGGGGCGCGGAGGGAGGCCGAGGGCAGGAGAAGACGGTGGAAAACCAGCGCCGGAGCCCGAGGGACCCGGCCCCCTGCCCTCACTCACAAGTGGCCGCGGCAGTCGGCGGGAGCCCGGCCACCTGCTGACCCGACGCGTGCGGGATCAAAGCGGCTGGGAAGGGGCGGGCGGGGAGTGGCAGGAACCTGGAGGTGTGAGCGAGCTTCCCAGGGGATAGCCGGAGCGTGGGAGCGCAGAGGGCCGGGCGGCCACGGAGTACTGGAGGGACCATCCCAGAGACCCGGAGCCAGACATGCAGAGACCACGCAAGACCCAGAGAGAGCCAGCGCAGAAGTCAGGAGACCTGGAAATAATGTGAAAAAGAGGGAGACAGAGACGCTGAAAGACGGCGGGACAAAAAAAAGGCCGTGACCGTGGACTTAGAAAAAGAAACCGGGTTCCAGAGGACAGAAAATAAGAGAAAGAGCGAGGAAGAGGAAAGGAAAGAAAAGCCAGAGTCTTGGAGCTTAAGGGCAGGGACGACCTCGCGCCTCCCGCGCGGAGGGCTGAAAGGACCCCCGGGGCAGGGATCCCAGCGCGCGGTCCTTTCTCAGGGTCACGCCTGCGGAGGTGCGGGCGGGGAGGGGGGGTTAGAAGGAGGGTTGTGGACAGCCACCAGGCTGGGAGGATGGGAGTGTGAGGACGTTCGGAATCAGGGTCTCGACCCAAAGCCTCATACTTTGACACAGAGTGGAAAAGTTAAACATTAATATTTGGTAGAAATCTTAAACAAGAAATACAGACATCTTCGATGGAACAAAAAAAAAAAAAAGCTGATGCATTGGCCGGGAATCGAACCCGGGCCTCCCGCGTGGCAGGCGAGAATTCTACCACTGAACCACCAATGCAAGGGTACCCAAGGCCTCCTGGACCTGTCTCATCTTGTAAAGCACCGTGGTGACCGTCTCCAAGCGGCTTTCTAGCCAGGGGCAGGGCAGAGGAACAGTCCCAATAGTAGACGTGGGTGGAGCCCCGAGCCATCCTTCCTTCCGCCTGGATCCGGTCAACCGGCCATAAAGTTGCCCCATATGGCCAGGGGCGGCCCCACACCCGGGTGCGAACTGCCCGGGGCCCCGAGCCTCGCGTGCAGGTGACAAAAACTCAGCCCGAGCCCAGGTTCCCAAGGAGGGGGGCAGCGGGGGCTTCTGAGGCCATACATCTGCGCTCCCATTTGGCTCAGGTAGCGGGAGGTGGCATGTGCTGGGCTTCCTGACTGCAAATGGGAGCGCCCTCCCCAAGGTCTGAGCTCCTTTAGCTCGGACTTCGCCAAGGCAAGCTTCGTGAAAAAACCAAGTTGTGAACGGGAGCTGGGAGGGCTCGGAGGAGCCCCATCCGTCTCTTACTACGAAGCTGTCTTCTGACTCAGTCTCCAACCCTGTTTTGTGTCCGTCCCTGGTATTCTTGCCGTCCCGTTAAGTCTCTGATTTTATCTTCTTGGCATCATTCCGCATTGTGTCATGCTCTTGGTTTGAGGTGGGTGTTGATCCCCTTTATTTTGTTCCCTTTTTTATCTTTTAAAGAAAACTGCCTGCTCTTTGCTCCCCTATAATCACGAGAGGTCCGGAGGAGCGAAGAACCCGGGAGCACATCTGGCAGCCCCGGGCCTGAATCTCCTATGATTAGTTTTTAATCAAATACTTCTAACTGGAAAGATCTCTCCACCGGTGCTTCAAAGCCTCCCTACCTCTTCCATGAGGCTTCCCCCTGCCCCAGTCTAGCCATCCCTCATGATGACCCTTTCCCTGAGCACCTACTTCACCGTCCGTCTAAAATAGCTACTTGACAACACATCCTCTTTCCCACTGAAACTTCCAGGGATAAACCAGGCCTCCAGCCTATATCTCAGCATGAAGGGTCCCAGCCTAGACCGGTGCCCAGTGGTCACAATGAGTGTATAGATGTTGGGGGAACTGAATATGACTGACTTAGATCGCACAGAGCTTCTTCCACCTCCAGACAAAGTCCCTGGTGAATTAGATCCAGCCAGCACACTCAGGTGACTATCCCAAGTAGGAGGTGACTTTGGGGGAAAGGCGTATAGGATCCAGCTTAGGGGCTGAGGGGTGCTAACTTTTTTTAATTTCAGTATTAGTGGGGGTACAGTGAGCTCCCAAGAAAACTGAAATAGTGAACGGGTGCGGGGTGGGGGAACTCTGAACTCCCTTCCTGAGTTCTGTCCCCAAATTACTCCAACTCCCTCTTCTCTAATAACTTCCCTTCAGCTAGGTTCCCGCCTCATTATACAGCCTAATGGTCCTTAAACCAGCCGGTGCCGCACCGGCCCCTCATTTCCCACACTCCCAGGCCATTTCCACCTTTCCCCCCGCCCCCTTGTGCCCCTCCCCTTTCCGGGAGCCTCGTGCCCAGGGTCGAGTCCTGTGGGATCCTGAAGGGGCGGGCCCGGGTCCTAACCTTCCCCCTACTCGGGGCCTGCAGGATATAAGGCTCAAGGAGAGCGGAGACTCGGTCCACACTAGGGTCCGGAGGAGCGATGGTCACCCGGGATCGAGCCGAGAATAGGGACGGCCCCAAGGTGAGAGGAGGGCGGGGAGGGAGCAGAGGTCCCTGGACTGAGGAGGGGACAGGGTCCCTGAGGGTCAAGGAAGAGGCTGGAGACGCGGGGCAGGAAGGGGGGACCCAAGGAGCCAGGGGCTGGGGAGGAAGCTGCAAACTATGGAGAAGGGGTCAGCGTAAGAGCTGTTACTGGGTGGGCGGTAGAGGCAGAGGTCTGGGTGTGGGTGATGGCAGTTGACACCTTGTGCCTTCGAGGGGTCGGGGTGGGCGGCGGCAGAATTTGAGTAAAATAAGCAGGAGGAGCACAGAGCTAAGGGAGGAGGGTGGAAATAAAAATCGGAGAGGATGGGCACTCCCTCCACGCGGGCTGTGAGAGGGCGCTGACCCAATGCAGCCTTGTAAGAGAAGGTTCCAGAGGCCCGAGCCCGGGTGGAAGACTTCAGAACCAGTGGAGAAGGGTGACCGCACACACGGGTTAGAGGGAGGGAAGGAGGCGCGGGCGCGCTGGGTGTCTCCCTTTCTACACTCAGGGCCGCCAGCTCAGCCCGGCACCTTGCGGCCCACGCGTCTGGGCGCAAAGAGGGCCCCCAAAGTTCTCCACTGAGACAGAGAAAGACTGCACGAGACGGAGACGTAGAGAGAAAGGAGGAGGAGGAGGAAGAAAGACACAGAGAGGGGAGGAGGGAGGACAAGAGTGAGAGAGGAGAAAGCAGAAGACCCGGGAGAGAGAGGAGGCGAGCTACAGAAATTCACTCCAGGGGCGTTGGGAGGGGGATTGGAGAGGGGTCGAATGGGCCTGGCCCTAGCCTCTCTGGGGTCTTGGGGAAGGGGTGGAGGCCGGCCTATCCCAGCGGCGGGATCCCGACGCCCCCGCGGCCGCGCTGAGTCTCGGTCGGGTCGGCCCCGCTCTCCCTTTCCTGCTGGTCGCAGATGCTGAAGCCGCTCGTGGAGAAGCGGCGCCGGGACCGCATCAACCGCAGCCTGGAAGAACTGAGGCTGCTGCTGCTGGAGCGGACCCGGGACCAGGTCAGTTCTTCTGCCATCACCCCGCCCCTAAACATTCCGTCCTCGCGTCCCAGGGCTTCCCACTTGGGTAGGGACATTTGATGCTTTGGAGACCCTGGCCCCAAGGGACCTTGGAATTCCAGCCCAGCCCCCTTTCCCGCTCTCAGAACGCGATCTGCATCGCAACCCCTAGGGTCTGTAAGTTTCAACACCCGGCTCTAAATTTCACTCCCAGGGTCAGTCAGTTTCAATCTTTGGGTCTGTAAATTCTCCTTCCTCCCCCCAACCTCCGACCCCTCCCCAAGATAGGCAGCGGGGTGGTTAATTTCACTCCCTAGGTTTGCTGTTCAAATCCCCTCCTCGCACTATGGGTTGGTTTCATCCCCTCGGTTTGGACAGTTTCGTCTCAGGGTGGGCCAGGACCATTCTTGGTCATCTCCACTCGGTGTTCCGTAGCGCACTCTGCGGTCCGCGCGCAAACGCGATCCGGGGGCACCCCCAGCTCCCGCATCCCCCTCCCTTCTTCCCCCTGCCACTTTCCCCCTCTCTCCCCACCCCTTTCTGTCTCTGCGCCCTCCCCTCCCATCTGTAGAACCTCCGGAACCCGAAGCTGGAGAAAGCAGAGATACTGGAGTTCGCCGTGGGCTACTTGAGGGAGCGAAGCCGGGTGGAGCCCCCGGGTACAGCGCGGGGGTGGGGCAGCGGAGGGAGGGAGCGGGGGGTTTCACTTGGGCCCGGGTCTGGGTAGACGGGGAGGACCCCGCGGAGGCCGGTGGGCTTGGGGAGTGGCAGGCTCTGCTCCGAGGCGAGGTTAATAATAACACCCGCGCGTGTCTGTCTCTGTGTCTCCCTCCTTTTCTCCCTCTGTCCATCTGGCTTCCTGTCTCTGTCTCTGCGCCTGTCCGGCTTCGGTATCTCTGCGCCCCGCCCCTTTCCCTCTCCCCTGATGGGACCCCCTGCCCGGCCCGCCGGTCCTCCCGCCGGCCGCACCTTCAGGGGTTCCCCGATCCCCAGCCCAGGACGCCGAGGCGCTCGCCAGCTGCTACTTGTCGGGATTCCGCGAGTGCCTGCTCCGCTTGGCGGCCTTTGCGCAAGACGCCAGCCCGGCCGCGCGCGCCCAGCTCTTCTCCGCGCTGCACGGTTACCTGCGCCCCAAGCCGCCCCGGCCGGAACCGGGAGAACCCAGGCCCCCCGCGCCGCGCCTACCGCTGGACCCCGCCGCCCCAGCGCCCGGCCCCGCGCTCCACCAGCGCCCCCCAGTTCACAAGGGCCCCCCGAGCCCGCGCTGCGCGCGGTCCCCGTCCCCCTGCTCCCCTCGAGCCGGTGATTCCGGCGCGCCGGCCCCCCTCACCGGACTGCTGCCGCCGCCGCCGCCTCACAGACAAGACGGGGCGCCCAAGGCCCCGCCGCCCCCGCCGCCCGCTTTCTGGAGACCTTGGCCCTGAGCTTTGAGGGGTGGGGTGGGGGCGGGGCTGGGGGGAGGGGTAGAGACTCCAGCCCGAGGGCAGCAGAGGGACCCGGGCGTCCGGGTGAGGTGTTGGGGAGGGCGGCGGGGCGCACGGGCGCCGCGCGCGGGTGAGATGTGGTTTATATTAGAGTATCTATATAAATATATATTTCCCTGGTTCCTGTCCCTTCTCCCTGCCCCCCACCCCGACCCCCCGGCGTCTAGGATTGTACCCTCTGCCCCCAGCCCAGCCCCAGACCCTTCCCGAGTCCCTAGTGCATGGAATAAAGTGGTTATCAAATCCCCGTGTGTCCCCGAGCCAGGGGCCTGCCTTTATCTCGGCGTCCACGCCCACTTTCCCTCCCCTTCTGTTTCCCGCCCCCAGTCCTGCTCTCCTCGGCCCGAGCCCCGGGGCAGACAGGTAAGTAAAGAAGAGAGCAGAGCGGAGGCTGAGGTGGGAACTGAAACCAGCTGAGATAGGGTAGGGGGAGAAGGGTGGGAGCCTTTTAAGAAAAAGCCGGATAAAGAGGAAAAGAAAAAATAAAATAAAACCGACTCTGGTGGGATTCGAACCCACAACCTTTGAATCGCTCTTTCGTCACTAGAAGTCCAATGCGCTATCCATTGCGCCACAGAGCCACCTGGCGGGCGGCAGCGTCTGACAGCTTACGGGTACTAGAATGGGAATAGGGCGGGGGGAGGGGGAGGGTTGTGAGGGAATTGGGCGGGGCGTGGCAGGAGCGCGAGGTTTGGACTTCAGAGGCCTCCATGGAAGAGGTAGCGTGCGCAAAGCGAGTGAACGAAGTGGGAGTGAGGAAGCACAAGGGTGGAGGAAACAGCGCAACGGAATATGAGCCAGCAAGCGAGTATGGAGCCCCAGCTGCAGGTTTGGGGAATGCTTCTAGTTCAGGCGAACCCCACTCCCGGATGTGGCCTCATCCGTAAGAATAAACCTGTTTTGTTGTTAATTTCTGTGTGCCTTTGTTTCTTCTGGTCAGCCTGCTTTGTCATCTGCTGCTCTACTGTCCGAAGGAATCTCCATAATTCTTAGAAGAAAAGCAGGCAATTTAGGATTCGTAGGGCCACCCCCTCCCTTCTAGTCTCTTAGGAGGACTGTGAGGACCGCTGTCCCCCACGCAGGTAGCGTGGCCGAGCGGTCTAAGGCGCTGGATTTAGGCTCCAGTCTCTTCGGAGGCGTGGGTTCGAATCCCACCGCTGCCAGACCATAGTTTTTCTTAGGTTTAAGCACCATTCAGGAAGTTCTTTGTAGAATATTATTTAGTTTTATGAAAACTCCTGGTAGCAGTCTCACCAACTTGTATTCCAGACAGAACTTAAGTCTGCATCCCAGCCCCAAATTAATACAAAATGGAAACTTCTAAAAAAATCTCGGATCTCCATTATCGATCTCCGCTTTGACATGTCATAAGATAATATTCAAAACTAGTACAATTTGCTATATATTGAAGTGACTCTGTAAATTCTCCTAACGGCGTGGTAGAGGCTCGAATTTTCTAGTCTGGAAAGCTGAAAAGGTAAGATCCAACGTAATTTTCTTTTAGATCCTTTCAGAACATAAGGGAATATCGTACACAAAACTCATAAATAATACAATAGAACACACTGGTATTGAGTGAAAACATAAAGGTTCCACCGAGATTTGAACTCGGATCGCTGGATTCAGAGTCCAGAGTGCTAACCATTACACCATGGAACCGACGACGCTCCACAGTTTTCTAGAGACTATGTATATATTATCAAACTTCCTGATCTGCTTCTACTTTGCCATTCTCAGGAGATAAAGCAAAATAAACGGAATTGTTGGGTAAGATGAATACCACTATCAAGCACCTGAAATATGAATCTAAATGTGCTTTCATTATAAATACACACCGTAATTAAACGACAGTATGAAAAAAAGTTTAAATTTCATTAATAATTTTAAAATATTGATTACATGATAAAATAAGACAGGATATTTTGGGTTACATAAATTCTTACTAAAATTAATTTCAAAAAATAATTTCACCTATTTCTTTGTACTCTTTCTAATGTGTGGCTCCTAGTAAAATTAAATTCACACGTATGTCTCTAAAACGTCTCTGCTCTCACTCCACTGTCATTCCTTCTGCCTTCTGAAAAAAACACTGACGCACTTTAATTTCGTTCCCTCTTAACACCATCTAACAAACTTGCGTTATTCTTTTCCTATGTTATGTATGTTCGAAGGAATACAAATATTTACGGTACTGAAAAATCCACAGATTGTCGTGCACCAACGAATAGTGAAAAAGCAATCGCCCGAACAGGGACTTGAACCCTGGACCCTCAGATTAAAAGTCTGATGCTCTACCGACTGAGCTATCCGGGCTCTCCCTTAGTTTCTGTTCTACTTTCTATAAGAGTTTTGTATTGACGAAATTCATTCGCACAGCGAAGCGCGCGTATTGTGTGTACGCAAGGGACTCCAGAAGAAACCGAGAGAAAGCTGATGAAGCCAGTCACCGGTGATTGCTTTTTATCGAACCCCTCTCAGCATAGCAAGTGTTAGGACGCTAGAGCCTAAGCGCCGCGGAAGCTGGGTGGGTGCGGCGTTGGCACGGCCGCGCGGGGGCGCTTCCGCAGAGGGCTTCCCTCTGGGAGAGGTTTCTTCCCAGTCCGATGACCTAGATCCCAGGCACCCCACGTACCTGGACCTACCGCCCAGGTACCCTGCCTACCGCCCCAAAGCCAAGGGCGGGCCACGGAGAGAAAAGAATGCCACATGAGGCCTTCAGATGCTGTGCTCCCGGAGACCGCTTCGGTCCCCAGATCGGCCACATTCCAAGGGAGAGGCACCGAGTTCCGCCGTGCCATAGATCCGGGACCCACAGGGCCGGGTTGGGGGTGAGGAGGGTACCAACTTCAGGAGGCGACAGGAGGGTTGTTTATGACCCCTACGCCATGCGCAGAGATGCATGTTCGACTCGCGTGTGGCTCTAATCACGTGTGATTTATGGCTCACTTGTGTATAGTGATTCACATGGATGATTCACAGTTAGGAATGCGGGTGCCCTGTGCCCAGTTCTGACGGAGAGAGAGAAGGAAAGGTTTTCCAGGAGGTTAAGGAGTGGGCGGACAGGGCATCAGTTGACTTCTGACCAGGAACAGATCAATGTCCCAATCATGCAGGTGTCACCTAATGTCTGTCTCCCTCCGGCATCTGGTCCCTCCCTTCCCAGTAGGACCTGGGCTCCTGATAGCTATCTGGGTGAACCTGGTCCTGCCAGTCAGAGGGACCGGTTTTGCCAGAGGCGAACAAGCAACCAGTAGGGAGAAAGGCTGTGGGTGGAAGAGCCAGCCTGCAGCTAGCAAGGACAGAGTTTCTGGAGACAGAGAGCCAGCAAGTGGGCCCTAGAGCATCCCAGAGAGAGCTGGGCTTTTCCTCAAAGGCCCCTCCTGCCCAACCAGGCCCCGCGGGTCGGCAGTCCAGGAGCCCAGCCCTGCCTGGTCCGTGGCTCACCTCCTCCAGGCCAGCTGCTGGGGCATCCCTTCTTTCCTCCCATCATGGCCCTGTACCGCGTGCGTGTGACCACCGGTCCCTACCTGATGGCTGGCACACTGGACAACATTTTTGTCACACTGGTGGGCACATGTGGTGAAAGCCCCAAGCAGCGACTGGATCGCATGGGCAGGGACTTTGCCTCTGGATCGGTGAGTAGAGGAGAGAGGGAGGCGGGGACCCTGAGGGCCACCAGGTGCAGGGAATCCTGAAGGAGAGGAGGGTCTTTTTCCCCAGGGCTCATCAAATCTGCAGAACTCAGGATGCCGGCCCTGACCTCTTGGCCACCCCATTCTGGTCCTTGCCTTTCCTGGGATCATAAGTATTACCCAGGCAGGGCCGTGAAGGAGCCCTGGGCAGGGGCTCCAGAGAATTTCACTGGCTTCCTAGCTCCTTCTCCAATAACTGAAGGTGGGCTTTGGGGAAGCTGCTTGCCCTCTCTGAGCCTGGGTTTCCTCTTCTCCAGAGGGGTCTACCTGACTCTGCCAGGCCCCAGCACTGTTGGCAGGTGGCCAACATCAGGTGGGGGCTCCAAGGAGGCTCGGGAGAGCCAGAATGCACCCTGCTTACACAGGGCTCCTGCAGCAGCTTCTGCCAGATGAAGGATCCTTTTTGTAATTCACGCCAAGGCACTGCATGGGGTACAGCCAGCTTGAGTGTACATGTCAGGCGAGGCGTAGGTGTAGGTGCACTTTTCAAGGTACAGGACGATTTAGGCTGTTCCTCGCCTCTCACCGGCTTGCTCTCTTGCCCCCACCCCAGGTGCAGAAGTACAAGGTGCGCTGCTCAGAGGAGCTGGGTGAGCTCTTGCTGTTGCGGCTCCACAAGGAGCGCTATGCGTTCTTCCCCCAAGACTCCTGGTACTGCAGCTGCATCTGCGTCACTGCCCCTGATGGCACCCTTTCCCACTTCCCCTGCTACCAGTGGATGGAGGGCTACTGCACCATAGAGCTTCGACCAGGAACAGGTGTGTCAGAGGCAGGGGCTGGCCTGGGCTTCAGAAGCATCTGCTGGGACCAGGCGCAGCAGAGGCGGTGGGGGGTGAGGGTGATTGGCTCTCACAGAGCCCAGGGTGTAGAGAGTAGGGCTGGAGTTAGGGTAACTGCAACTCAGGGATCCCAAGTAGATGCTTTCTGAAAAGTCAAGCCTCAAACACCCTGAAATGCAGGCGCTTTCTGGGCAGTATGTACCCCTCTGGAGACACACCCAGTCCAGATGTGCACTCTCACATACACTCATACCACTCAGAGTCATATGCACAGAAACACACAGAGATGGCAGTATGCTTACCACCATCACCCTGCTCCTTCCCCAGAGTCAATTCCTCTGAGAGGAGTTAACCAGCAAGTGGAGTTACTGAATTTCAACTGGGGAGAAACCCTGAATGTTTAGAGAATTTAGCTGGACAGGCCCTGGACCACTAGTACTGGCTTTCCTGGTGTGGATGACGTTCTGTGAGGTGCTGTTCAGGGTCTTTCTTGAATTTGGGTGGGGGGCTTTGAAGGATGCTGGACTGAAGCTACTTCAGTCTCTGGACCCCTCCCCCCGCCCTCGGCAACCCACGCCACCTCCCCCACATCTCCTGAGCTATCTCATCCAGAGACAGGCAAGACTAGGGTGAGTCTGAGTGTGGAGATGAGTCTTAGCGCTGAGAGATGATGTCAGGTGAGGTGCGGTGAGTGAACATTACCCTTGCTGACACTGTGAGTTCTTCACAGACTGCACTCCAAATCCCTGTCACCACAACACATCCACCAGTCACTTCACAAAGCATGTTTGTTCACCAGTCCTGTGTCACGTGTGTATTTTGTGCATGGTGCCAGGCACCATGCTGGATGCTGGGAATACAAAAAATGAATACCATGTGACTCTGCCTCCAAGGAGTTTGCAGTCTTGAAGAGGAGACACACACGTAAACAATTAGGGAGTTGTTATAATCTGGGGGTAAATGTGCCCCAAATCCGTTCTACTGATGAATGCACAAAGAATGGGGGACAACCATGTCCCTGAGGGATTGGGTCCAAGGGTTGGGGGTTCGGAAAAGGCATGCTGGAGGAGGTGTCATTTGAAAAGAGACTTACCAATGAGTAATCTTCATTACCCACAGCAAGAACTATTTGTCAGGACTCCCTTCCCCTCCTTCTGGATCACAGGAAACGGGAACTCCAGGCCCGACAGGAATGCTACCGGTGAGGGTGGCCTAATTTGACTTCTCTCCCATCTTACTCTGACCTGATCCTTAATCAGACTGTTACTAACTCTAACCTCAGTTCCAACTTTGGGGGCCCAACTCTGATCACCACCCTCATTTAAACCTCAATCTAATGCTGACCCTGAGTCCAGGCCCAAAACACCAGTACCGATAACTGTCCCCAGTACCATCAATCGATCCACACTCAACCCTCAGCTGTCCTTGATGTGACCCAGATACCAGACATGACCCTAGGATTGACCAACTTCAGCCCATCCTGAGCCTCACCCCCAAACCAGCCGTGATCTTGATCTCAACACAAATCCAACTCTAAACCAGTTTGGATATTCATGCCATCCTCAAATGCTACCCAGATCTGAAGCCCAGCATCTTCAGGGAAAAAAACAAACATACTTCAATTCCTTGTCACCTGCTCAGAAAGTGGGTGGTTTCTGGGAGTTTTAATTTAAAGTTGTGTCTTTAAAAGCTAAGGCTTCTGTTTACCCTAAGCTTCACATGCCACTTCAATCTCTTTCCCCTGGAAGCTGGAAAGTCTACGCCCCTGGCTTCCCCCGCATTATAGATGTCAGCAGCTTTGAGGAGATGGAGTCAGATAAGAAATTTGCCTTGACCAAGACAGCGCCTTGTGCAGACCCAGGTGACAGGTGAGGGTGGACTGAGAGTTGGGGAAGAAGCTGGAAGGGCATGAAGTGAAGGGTCTGCTGTGAGGACTGGGCTGGGCAGCTTGGGAATCATAGTCTTGACAAATGCAGTTTAATTCAAGTGTCTGGAGCAGAATGGGTGGGAATGGCCCCAGGAGTCTGGCAGAGAGGAGGGGAGAGGGCAGGGGAGGTGCCTGGAGTGAGCAGAGGCCTGGGGACTCTCTGGGAGGAGAGAGGGGAGGAATTAAGGGGAATGGGCTGCAGGTCCCTCTGACTGGTTTCTGCCCTTCTGCTTCCCTGCTCCCCAGCAGTGGGAATCGGTACCTGCCTGGCTTCCCCATGAAAATTGACATCCCTTCCTTGCTGCACATGGAGCCCAATATTCGCTACTCCGCCACCAAGACGACCTCGCTGCTCTTCAACGCCATCCCCGCGTGAGGCCACTGCCCTCTCTGCACTCCTGCTCCCTCTCCCTCTGCCCCTGTCCCTTTGATCCATCACATCTACATCTCTGCCCCTGTCTCCCCTCCATCCCCTCCACCCGAGTCTCTCCTTCACCTCCCCCTGCCCTGCCCTGCCCCATCTCCACTCTCTTTTTAAGCAACTCTTCTCTAGCTCCCCATCATCACCTCTTTGCTCTTAAACTCTCCTTCTCTTTCCAGTCCTCAAACCAATAGAATTAATCGAGCACTTACCCTGAGCAGAGCACGGTCCCAGTCACTGCTAGTTGGACCAGGCTGAGCAGGACCAGAGAGGGCCAGTCTTTTAAGATTTAAGGAGGTGGTCAGGACACCTCAGGTTCAATTTCCTGGCCAATACGTTCTAGCTTTATGACCTTGATTTTCACATAGCCTTTAAACAGTTTTCTCATTTATGACAATAATATTCATACCGACATCATAGGTGTGGGGAAAGACTTTAGAGAGCTAACATCCAGGGAACGTCCCTGGTGGTCCAGCGGTTAAGACTCCATGCTTCCCCTGCAAGGGGCATGGATTCGATTCCTGGTTGGGAAACTAAGATCTCGAAGGCTGCACAGTGCAGCAAAAGAAAAAAAAAGCTAATATCCAGCACAAAAAGTTGTAGTATTAGGATACAGTCTTGGCTGTGATGGACTCATGGGCTCAGGCTCCCCTGGGGAGATGTACATGCAAGGCAGTTAGTTAATATTGGTGGGGTCACGGGCAGTTCAAGTCTGAGGTTCTGAGTGTGATGTGGCTGGAGGGGGTCCAGTTGACATCCAGTCCTGACAGGAGCAGGGGTCAGGAGGTGGTTGCTGGGAGACAGATGGGATTGAAGCTTTGGGCTGGGAAAGAGGAAAGGAGAAGGGGAATGGGTGGGTCCTGGGAAGACCCAGGTCATTCTGTGGGGCTCAGCCACCTGCTACCTGCTGCATCAGGAGACCCAGAGGAGGCCACGGCAAGGAGCTGGATCCTCATGTTCTGGGCTTCGGTGCTACAGCCGTTCTTCTGGAGAAGAACTAGCGGGAGGAGATGTGGGGTGAGACGGGTATGGAGCTTGAGTGTGTCCACAGGCAGACACAAGGGGGCTCAGGTTTCAGGACAAGGACCCACTGAGAGGCTCCGACAGGACTAAGGAGCATCTCAGAAGCTAGCATCACCTGAGCTGGTCCCCAGATGGATATGTGGGTTGAGGCAGGGGAGGGCCCAGGAGACCATGTGGACTGCCGGTGTGGGGCTCAGAGAAGGTCCGGTGGGAAGAGTTGGCATCTGGCAGTCTCTGGTCATTTATGGAGCGGGGGAGTTGCTGGGTTTTAGTGTGGCGTGACTGCAGGGTGCCCTAAAGGACGTGAGTGGCAGGCCTTGGAAAAGGAAGGCCTTTTATTTCTCCTCTCTTGCCTCCTCAGCCTCTGTTTTAATAACCATGCTCCTGTTGAGTTTTTCCCATCCCCTAGGTTCTTAGCAGGCAGCCACTCAGCACAGGTTCATGGAAGGAGTGAGTGGCTCCTTACTGAGCACGTAGGAATCTGTCCCTGGGCTTGTCAGGTCACTATTGCCCCCTTCCCCCCATGCCTTCTCCAGGTGCCCACACTCTTCATGACACATCTGCCTCCTTCCACAGCTTACTTTATTGACCAACTGCCACAAACCTGCCTGTCCTCTGTTCCATTCCCTTCCATTTGACTTGGCCTAGCTAGTGAGTGATTATTACAAACTGGGTATGTCAGGGCAACACAGCCCAGTCCTGGCCATAAGGAGCCCACAGTATAATAGGAGTTGATTTGAGTAGTGACATAATGAAGGGTTCACAATATAACGAAGGAAGTAGCAGGTATTTTTTGAAAGATACACACAAGGTGTATGTTTGAGGGGTGATCAGACAATGCTTCATGAAGGACTTTGCATCTACGATGCACACAGAAGAACAGGTAGTCTTGATATAAGGTGGAGATGTAGGAGATGGTTCTCTAGGACAGGAACAGCTTAACAAGCCCTGGACAGCGGAGAAAGCAGACTTCATTTCAAGCATTTTTTTTTTCTTCTGATTATCAAGTAATACATGCTCATTGTAAAAAACAAAACAAAACTCAGCACAGACATCCACAAAATCAAAAGTGCACGGCCTGCAGGCCGGCAAGCCCACTTTTACCAGTTCAGTGTACAAAGTACATCTCTGGCTATGTTTAATGAGAAGGCTGTGATGGGCCTTGGTAAGTGCACGTGGTGCATGAAAGCTAGAAAAAAGCTAGAAAGGTTGTAGAAATCAGCTGGTGGGAAGTTGCCAAAGCAGCCTGAGCAGCTAGGGCTTTGTCATGTGGGCAGAGGGGAGCCAGTGAAGGTCTATGATAAGATGAGAGCTTGGAGAAAGCACAATGAAACACCAATGAAGATAACTGGTCTGCACTAAATGTGTGCCATCTTTGCGCACACATGTGGAGTCACCCTTACAAAGCCTCAGCTGGCCTCTAGACTTGTCTCCCACATGGACTGTTAGGCACCTTTACTCTGGTCATTGACCTTGTCAAATTCCTCCAGAGCTCTAGGCTGGAGACACAGTGCCCATGGCAGCCCTCAGCCCCAAGGCCAACTTCCCCTCTGACAGGTCCTTGGGCATGAAGCTTCGAGGGTTGCTGGACCGCGAGGGTTCCTGGAAGAAGCTGGATGACATCCGGAATATCATGCATTGCCACAAGACCCTCACTTCAGGTGTGCAGAGCTAGGCGGAGAGGTCCATTCTCCACTCGACCCTGTACTCAGGCTCCTCTGCCTCATGCTGGGAAGAAGCTGAATTCTGGTTGCAGAGGGGCTGTGGGGTTCCAGTGGGCAGGGCTCCTGACTTCACTGGGGGCACTCTCCCAGACTCCTCTCAGGAACCCATCTTTCCTTCCTCTGGGTGGGGACAAGAATAGGCAAGTGGGGATGGGGGGGGCGGTCAAGGGTCACTTAGGGAGTCCTGATCCTGGTCAGGTGCACTTACCTCTCTTTCCCTACCCCTGTCATCAAGAGGTTTGGGCTTTGGGGCCAGGCATATGTTCGAGTCTGCCACACAACTGAGCAAGTCACTCTGCCTCTTAGAGTCCCATGTTAAACTGAAGATATTTTACACCTACTCATAGGACTGGTGGGAGGAAAGACTAAACCACAGTGATGAGCAAAGCGCTGGGGTGAGCAGGATCTAGTGAAGTGGTTTCAGCCCAACTGGCCCCCTCTCTTGTCTCCCAGAGTACGTCAGAGAGCACTGGTGTGAAGATCAGTTCTTCGGGTACCAGTACCTGAACGGTGTCAACCCTGTCATGCTCCACTGTCTCTCCAGCTTGCCCAGCAAGCTGCCTATCACCAATGACATGGTGGCTCCCTCGCTGGGACCAGGCACCTGCCTGCAGACAGAGTTAGAGGTGGGTAAGCTGCCAGTAGGGAGAAGGGATGGGTGTGGAGGGTAAGGATGGGATGGCTGCATCCAACCTGTAGGCCTCATCCCCAGCCTGGCACCTTTTAAGCAGAACAGCTATGGGTAAGGCCCAAATGGGCCTCAGGCTTGAGGCATAAGATGGGGCCTGGCGAACTGGTATGCATGAACGTGACAGCTTGGAAGAGGCCCTGCCCCTGTTCTGGGGCCTCCAAGATCCCAGGTGCTGAGGCCCAAAGAGAGCCGTTTTCGGACAGGCCAAAGGCAGTGCCACTAGACAGAGTAAGGACAATCTTGGAGAAGTAGGAACTCTGGGGGTATGGGAGAAGATGATGACCCACCCAGTCTCTGATCTTGACCCAGTCAAGCCCTCAGACATCCTCCAGAAGGCTGGAGTTGTGGTTGGCGAATTCTCTTCCTGTGTTGATTTTATTGATACTGAATACACTCAAGTCGTCTGAGTTGAGAGAATAGGAAGGACCAGGGATGGGGAGAGGAGGAGAGGATGCTGGCTTGTCCGAGAGGCTGGGAAGCCAGGTGAGAGGTTGCACAAGGAAGGATTCAGCTGGACCTCACTCGGGACATTCTGGGAAGGGTGAGGTTCCCAACACTGGCCTTTAGTGCAGGCACCAAGCGTCACTGAGGCCCAGGCTGGAGTGGGAGTGGACAGAGAACAGAGAGGGAAGCAGAGCGCGGGTGCGGAGGGCGCTCTAAGGCTCCGTGTAACTTCCCCAGAGGGGCAACATCTTCCTAGCGGACTACTGGATCCTGGCGGAGGTCCCGGTCCACTGCATAAACGGCCGCCCCCAGTACGTGGCCGCCCCGCTCTGCCTGTTGTGGCTCAACCCCCAGGGGGCGCTGGTGCCCTTGGCCATCCAGGTGAGCCTGCAGCTGTCTTTGAGGGGGTGTGGACCAGGCTTTGGGAAAGCGGCCTCAGGGGGCACCTATCAGTCTAAAGCCTCACCCCCTAATTATTCCTCGATGTAGCTCTGCCAGACCCCTGGGCCCAACAGCCCCATCTTCCTGCCCACTGACACCTACTGGGACTGGCTGCTGGCGAAGACGTGGGTGCGCAACTCTGAGTTCCTGGTGCACGAGAACAACACGCACTTTTTATGCACACATTTGCTGTGCGAGGCCTTCGCCATGGCCACGCTGCGTCAGCTGCCGCTCTGCCATCCTATCTATAAGGTCTGGGTGACCCTCGAGTGGGGGGGGGGCACGGTGGCCTTCTCCCCTGACCTTCGGTTCTTGTGACCTCATCCCACTCGCAGCTTCTGCTTCCCCACACTCGCTACACATTGCAGGTGAACACCATCGCCCGTGCTACGCTGCTCAACCCTGAGGGTCTTGTGGACAAGGTGAGGCCTCCACCCTGCCCTTCCCCGGGGCTCCGCCCCTGAGGGCACGTTGCCCCGCCCACAAACCCTGTGGGACCCCCCAATCCCATTCCCCATTCCTGGCCTACCCCTACCACAAGCCCCGCCCCTCTCCGCAAGTCTCCTACCTGCCCCGCCCACAATCCCTCCTCCCCCCTCCCCCAATCCCCTCCGCCCGCCCCACCTCATCAGGCTCCAACTCCAAAGGCTCCTGGAGGTGGGCAAGGCACCCCAGCCTGAGCACACCTGCCTGCTGACCTCTTGTTGGCGCTGCCCTCCCGGCTCGCCTGGGATTCAGTTCATTCTTCTAGTTACCAAACACCTAAGGATTACCTCCTACGCACGCAGTAACGCCACAGCCTGTCAGCCCACGTCCTGCTCTTATGGGTGTTTAATTCTTGGTCTTGGATGCTTGATTAACTGGAAAATTCCCTCTGTTGAGTCTCTAGCCCCATCTCTGGGGTGGGGGTTGGGCCAGTCGCGGAGACCAACTGTGTTGTGTCCTCAGGTCACGTCCATTGGGAGACAGGGCCTCCTCTACCTCATGAGCACCGGTCTGGCCCATTTCACCTACACCAATTTCTGCCTTCCGGACAGCCTGCGGGCCCGCGGTGTCCTGGATATCCCCAACTACCATTACCGAGATGACGGCTTGAAGATCTGGGCGGCCATTGAGAGGTGTGGGCCTGGGGCCTGTGGCCAATCTGGCCCTACCAGGGACTCCTGGCCAAGGGGACAGTGTGGATCTGTGTGCTCATGTAGGCTGGGGCACTTGGTGCTCAGGGGTTTCAGGTGTTTTGAGCCCAGCATGGGGCACCGCAAGGGTTAGAATTGGGGGTTGGGGTTCCTCATGAAATGGCAGGTAGCTGTGGGCTGGGGAGGGCCTGGGCTGTGTGTGAATGTGGCAGAGGACGGGAAGGACACGGAGTCCTGAGAGGTCAGGGCAGGGGCAACAGCTCGATGTGGGCGGGGCCTCCAGGTGGATGGGTCTTCCTTTCTCCCAGGTAGGGAGGGGAGGCTTCATGTCAGGCTCTCCTCAGCACCCATGACTCTGGAGTGTAGGTGAGACTTGAGGGAAGCCTGGGCACTGTGGTTCCAACTGAATATGGGGGTCCCCACTGAACCTCCATGGACTCGCAGTGGACTCTGGGCAGCTAACTCACACTAGCCTGAGCAGCCTTGGGCCTTGATTTTGGGGCCGGCCTGAACCCAGGGTCACTGCTGGAGCAGGGACATCTTTCTCCTACAGCTTCGTCTCAGAAATCGTGGGCTACTATTATACCAGTGACGCGTCTGTGCAGCAGGATTCAGAGCTGCAGGCCTGGGTCGGAGAGATTTTTGCTCAGGCATTTCTGGGCCGGGAAAGCTCAGGTATCCCCTCCCCGTCCCCCCAGCCACAGACCCAATGACCCGCTGTCCCCCTTGGCCCTACTAGGCCCCCAGTTCTTATTCACTGAGCAGCCTTTGAAGCACATGCCATCATTAGCCCCACTGAATAGATAAGGGACAGGCATAGAGAAGGCCGCACTGGCCAAAAATGGCAGAGGCAGGGCCCAGAGCCAGCTCCCAGCATCTTTGGCGCCCTTGCTTTCAGCCACTACATGGTCCCTGCTCAACCTCTGCCATCCATTCACATTCACTTGCTGAGATCCAGGGATGTGTTGCTTTATGGTAGAAGCCATCTCCAGCCTCAAGCACTAAGGATTCTGGAACTCTCTCTCATACCCTCTTATGCCTATCCTGCCAGGTGGCCCCTCCAGCCACCAACCTCTCTCACTTGTGGCTTCATGGAGTAGCTTGGTGCTGCTGCTGCCTGATTCCTCCTTACTGACACCTGTCACCTGTCCCTGGCTCCCCCCTCTCTTTTGACACTGCCTGAGAGGCCTCTGAGACCCAACCGACACCAGTCCTCTTAGGCCTCCTTTGCTTAACCTAAGTGGAAGCAGATGCCCCCAAATGCCCTCCCCTCCTTAAAGTCTTCCCTTTGCTCCAGGGAGGGTGTGTCTTTCTGACCTCCCCTTTCTTTCAGGGCTTCTGCCGCCTCCTGATCCTGATTCCAGCTCTGATTTGTTCTGGATCTCTGTCTCCTCTCGCTCTACCCCTCCCTAACAGAACAATCCTTTCTCCTGTTTCTCCTCTATAGCTGATTCCAGACTTGGAAATCCCCCCTTCCCCATTCCCTGAGGAAACTTTCCTTGTTGGCTGTCTCCCTGTCACTCTTGAGACCAGCACATGAAAATTACAAGTCATCCTCTGTAGGACTTCTGGCCTTGCTTGGGTTACACATGCCATTGCTATTCTTCACAGCCTACCTCCCTGGTGCCAGTGTGTGCCGGTCTGTATTTCAGGCGCTGGAAAGTGCAGACAAGGCATCTCTATCTGGGTTAGTGGAAGAAAATGAAAGGCTCAAAGTGGCACAAATGTCTACCCTCTAGTTCCCCCAGCCGGAGGGAGGGAGACTCTCACTGTCTGGGATGTCTTCTCTTAGCGGGGGTGGGGGGGTGGGGGTGGGGGATGTAACTTTTAGCTGACTCAGCACTTCTGGTGGCCACCCAGAGCAATTCCAGCCTGGGGAAACCTGGGGAAACCTGGGGAGGAGGCATGGTCTCAGGTTGCCAGGAAACAGAATGAACAGCTGTTGTAGTCCTACCTGTAGTGGGCTCCAAAGCATTTTTTTTTTCCTAGTCCCTTGGGAATCTTATTTCCTTGATCAGGGACTGAAACTGTACCCCCTGCATTGGGAGTGTGGAGTCTTAACCACTGGACCACTAGGGAAGTTCCAGCTTTTTTTTTTTTTCAAACAAAAGTTTGAACATATAGAAAAGTAGAAAGTATGATACTCTACTTTTACCCACCTAGATGCAGTTTACCCACCATCTAGATAACAGTTCCTAACATCTTGCCATATTTGATTAAGTTGTTGCTGTTGTTTATCTATACATATTTCACATTTTACCTCTAATTAATATGCATCTCAAAAAAAACCCCACAACACTTTCCTACACAATCACAATGCTGGCATCACATTTAACAAAATTGACAGTCTCCAACATTACCCTCTTACTTGTCCCATTCTCCCTCAGTTGGTCCTGTTGATTCTGGAGCCAGTCAAGGACCAAATGACATATGTGTTCATTTTGACTCTAAAGTCTCTTTTACTTTAGGACAGCTCCCCTCCGCCCTTTCTAAAATCACATAAACATCTGATAAGGGCTATGGAAAGGCTAAGGACTAGCTGTTCTGCAGAATGTCTTGCCTTCCGAATTTATCTAATTGCTTCCCCACGTCCTCATTCCTCTACACACGGTGTTGTCTGTCAACCGGAAGTAGTATCTAAAGGTTAAATGTCTGGGGCAAGAATGTTCTCCAGTGATGTTGTGTTCTCCACACTGCATCATACTGGGAGGTGTGCGATGTCAGGCCACCTCACTATTAGTGATGCCAAGCATGATTTCTGGGTTAAGGTGGTGACAGCCAGACCTCTTTTGGATCTTTTGAAGGGTGGCCCCTCCCTGTGCTTTGCAAACCTACTGTTAATCAGGAAGCATCCTAATCCTGACTGCTTCTCCTCCAGGGGCATATGTTTTTCTCTTCAGGGTTATCTGTTTCCTATTCAAGACACAGAGTGGGATCAACTGCCTTGTCTTGTCTTCATTCAACTTGTCTCTGATTTAATACATCAGGACATTCTTCAGATTGACAAACATCTCTTCCAACCAGCACAGACTTATACTACACTCATGTTTTCAGGTAAAACACATTCATTCATTAACCTCAGCATGCCTCTGGCTTCCACATTTCAAAGGGAAAAAATAATATGCACTACAGAAGAATTCCCATATATCGTCTGACTTTGCTTTTTTGTTCTATCCACCATGAACGGCACATTTGGAAAATTCCCACACACTACCAGGCAGACAGATACCCAGTTCTCCCTTCAAGCCTCTCCATCTGCTCTGTTGCAGCCTCTTTCCTGTCATCCTGACCCCAAACCTTGGAGCCATCCTGACTCATGTTCCCTGATGTCTTCCTCTCTCCCTAAATCCAATGGCTAGTGCTATTGTCCCCATCATTCCCCACAGCCACCACCCTAGTCTTAGTCCTCTCACTACTCCTGCAATGCGGCAGCTGCCTATCAGCCTATCCCACCCCTCCCAGCCTATCCCACCCCTCCCAGCCTCTGGCTACTCGCCTGCCAATTCAGCAGGGCCACCGCCCCAGTAATCCTCTGAAATAGTCCCTAGAAACCACCCTGCCTGGCAAAGTGCTGTAGCCTCACATCCAATTAAGTCCCCTCCCTGTCCCCTCACCTTGCTTCTGATTCTGTGCCTGCCCACTCTGGCTTCCTACCCTCTCGTGCATTCACTTCATTCAACCAGTAATATTTATTAAATACTGTTAATATTTATTAAGTATTGTTTCAGGTGCTGGGGTTTGGTAGTGAACATGACAGGCAAAAATCCTGGCCTTCAAGAAGCTTAACATTCTTGTGGGGAGATATGGATAATAAACTAGCAAATATGTCAAGTGGTTAAAAAGAACAAAACAGCATCAGGGGATACAGCAGGTCGAGGTAGGGAGATTAGTTCAGTTAGGAGGTCAGGGAAGGCCTCTTTTAGGAGGTGCTGTCTTCTAGAGACTGAAGGATGGGAAAGAGCTAGTTCTGTGGATAACTGGGGCAAGAGTATAGGGACGGAGGTGGAGTCAGTGCAGAGACCTCAGGTCGGAATGTGCAGGCAGGTTTAAGGAATCAGCAGACCTGTGTAGCTAAGTAGAGTAGGTGAGAAGGAGAAAAGTAGGGAAGGGAATAAAGTCAGAGAAGGAATAAGAGCCAGTTTAAGTAGGGCCATGGTGAGGTGAGTGAGGTGGGAAGCCCTTAACGCATTTTAGGTAGGAGTGGTGTAACTGGATTTACAGTTCTGAAGGATCACTCCATCTGGCTGTTATGCGGAGAGCAAACTGTCAGAGGCAAGGGTGGAAGCAGTCAGATTCATCCAGGGGTGAGACGATGGAGAAGGGGTGGTGTGGAGGCTGGAGGTGATAGCATGAGGATGGCTTCTGCAACACTTTGCTGACTTGTGCAGTGTGAAATAAAAGGGGGAGTGAGTGCACAGATTCTGGCTGGAGCAACTGAATGGAGAGTGCTGAAGTGGGCCCACTGGTGGCCACAGGGGACAGGTTTCAGTAATGCGCAGGGTAGGGAATCAAGCTTGAGGTCTGGCAGGTGTCAGGTCTGAGACACCTCATAGACACTCAGGCAGAGGTGTCAGCTAGCAACTGCAGATTTATACCCACTGTCAAGTCCAGCATACAGGGGCAATATGAACTTGGGAATCATCAGCCAGTGAGAGGTGGTGAAGGCCACAGTCTTGGATGAGACCAATGAGATCACACAAAAGAAGACCAAGGGCTGAGCCTGAAAATGCCTTTCTCTTCTTTTTTTCCATTTGAAGCTCATCCCATTATTCTACCCAGGGAGGCCCCTTCTCTTCCTCCAGGAAAGCCTCCTCTAACTACCCAGCCCCGTTGCTGAACCTGTCATCTCCTCAAATGGCCGAGCCCTGGCCTTAAACCTTCCTCTGCTTCCATCACTGTGGGCTTATAAGCAGCACCCTCTCTGACCATCTGTCTCTGCCACTAAACCCAATAGCGGATGAGATGATCTGCTCCTGGGTGCTCAGGCAAATCTTGGTGAATTGGGTAGAATTCTATCATTACGTACTAAGACAAGCTGCAGACAGAAGTGCAGTTCCCTTGGACCTGGCTCTTCTGTTGTGACCTCTGCTGGCTCGGCATTTTCTAGTCTTATCCCAGTCCCCCAGTTCAGAGACCACACCATGGTGATGACCATCTGTAACCTGGTGTGATGATCAGTCATTAAGTTGTGTCCAACTGTTTGCGACGCCATGGACTGTAGCCCACCAGGCTCCTCTGTCCATAAGATTTTTTCAGGCAAGAATACTGGAATGGGTGGCCATTTCCTCCTCCACGGGATCTTCCTGACTCAGGGACCAAACACTCGTCTAATGCATTGGCAGGAGGATTCTTGACCACTGAGCTACCTGGGAAGCCCCATCCTTAATCTCAGCCCAGTCTCAATACTAGTCTAAAGACAGTGGCAGCCACATGTTTAGTCTGCATTGCTCTCTCTCCTCCTGCAGCAAGCCCCAGTCCTGAGCTGCCCTCAGGAATCTGGTCCCTTCCATCCACACCCTCTTCCCTTCCCCTCACTCTTAGGCTTCCCACGCCAGCTGTGCACCCAGGGAGAGCTGGTGAAATTCCTCACTGCAATCATCTTCAACTGCTCTGCCCAACATGCCGCTGTCAACAGTGGGCAGGTGAGGCTGCAGAGGGCGGGCCTGGGGGACACTGGGCCACGTAAGAGTAGCCTCAGCAGTGGATGTGAGGCCAGAGTTCGGGCTGAGAGCATGGGAGGGTCAAGGCTGTGATGGGTTTATGGATAGGGCTGGGGTTGGAGTGGCGACTGGGTGGAGGGCAGCACTGGGGCTGGATGATGACTAGAGTAGAGTTCGGTCCAAGCTCATAATGGTGACTCAAGTTGGGTTGTGGAGGGAGTAGCACTGAGGGGCTCCTGTTGTGGGCAGGATTCAGCCAGGTGGAGCAGCAGGCCAGCCCAAGGCTCATTTCTTGGGTGACCTCTTTACTCTGGGTCCTCCTCCCTCCTGGGTGACTCACACCACCCAGTCCTTGAACACTCCAGGCTCCTGCCACCCTCTTCCTCACTTCCCTTTTAACACCCCCCTTATTTCCCAACTGCAAGATCTAGGATGGTAGGGGCAGGAACAGGGATGTTGAGGAGGGAGATGGTCCTCCTTTTCTGGCCAACTGACTCAGTTGGGTTGGGGGTTCTCCACAGCATGACTTTGGGGCCTGGATGCCCAATGCCCCATCATCCATGAGGCAGCCCCCACCACAGACCAAGGGGACCACTACCCTGAAGAGTTACCTGGACACCCTCCCGGAAGTGAATACCACTTGTAATAATATTCTCCTCTTTTGGTTGGTCAGCCAAGAGCCCAAGGATCAGGTGAGTGGTGGTGGTGGTGGTGAGGTGTCTGGGGCTGGGGGGAATTTGCAGGGCCTGGGTAGTGGAAGTGGTGGTAGCTGTCCAAGGGAGTTTGGGAGCCAACATCTGGCATTTATGCTGAGTTGCCTTGAGTTCTTCAGTTTCTTCAGGAAATGATAGTTGGGCCCCAGAGACACACTGAAGCAAATACCAGTTTAGTGGCTGGGTCACAACTTCCATCTAATTCACCAGTTTAACCAGTCTATAAACCTATCCGTCCATCCGTCCATCCAACCACTTACTCATCCATCAGTCACTCATCCATTCACCTAGACTTTTGCCAGATCCCTCCCATGTGTCAACACAGTGCTGGGCACTGGGAACATAACACTGAGTGAGAACTTTATGCCTGCAAGAATCCTATGGTCTACTTGAGGAGAAACACAGGGAAAGGAAAAGGGCACCATAGTGTCATAGGAATTATTCATGAATTGCTCCATTCAGTTCATACTTCTTGAGCACCTGCCAAGTGCCAGATACTGGTGGGCAGATATGAACCTTGATGTTGTACGTAAGCTTACAGCCCAGTGACAGAGGTAAGGATGGGGTCTCATGGAACCTGATGAAGTCCAGGCAAACCTGGGAAGACATCTTGGAGGAAGTGACATCTAAGATGAAACCTTTCGGGCAGGGAGGTGTTGGGCAGACAAAAGAGGGGCAGGGTTAGTTTCTAAACAGAGGGAAGGACTCTACCAGGTGAAGCAAAGTGAAGGTGAGAGTCTGTTGGTGCATTTGCAGGAGCATAAACAGCCCAGTGTGGCTGCAATTATTTGTTCTAAAGACAAACGGGAACCATTGAAGGGTTTAAGCCTGGGGTGACATGGCTGAATTTGTGTTTTTGCAAGGACGCTTCTGTGGCTATGCAGATGGATGGGAAGGGTTATTTTGGAGGCAGGACCGACAGCAAAGAGGCTATTAGTTAGGCCAGGCCAGGGGA
This sequence comes from Capra hircus, assembly GCF_001704415.2. Taxonomy (NCBI): domain Eukaryota; kingdom Metazoa; phylum Chordata; class Mammalia; order Artiodactyla; family Bovidae; genus Capra; species Capra hircus. Next base: position 27,480,262 of record NC_030826.1, on the reverse strand, counting down.
GCAGCCCTTGAATCACCAATTACCATTATCTCCATTTACACACTGGGTCATTAGTCATGCCTCTGCCCTCCTGGTCTTGTCCCCAAGCTCTCTGCTGGGGACAGAGATATCCTCATTTCTCACGCTTGACTCCATTTGGCACAAATATTTTATCTCCCTAACAAGATTCAACTTATCATCTCATCGCCTGGGAATGCAAGAACTCATCCCCGGATGCTGCTCCTCTCTGGTCTCACTTCCCAAGGATTTGGAGACATTCATTTCAGTCATTGCAAAGAAAAAAAACTGTTTTTTTTTTGTTTTTTTTTCGGTCTACTCACAGAACACTACATTACAACTCTCAATCTTCTCTCTCAATATTTCCAGCCACCAAATGTGTGGGGGTGGTTCCCACACCAAGCAGTTCTTCAACACCAGTTGAGTGTCCTCCGTATTAGTTGCTCAGTCATGTCTGACTCTTCGTGACCCCACGTACTGTAGCCCGCTAGGCTCCTTTGTCCATGGGGATTCTCCAGGCAAGAATACTGGAGTGGGTTGCCATTCCCTTCTCCAGGGGATCTTCCAACCCAGGTCTCCTGCATTGTAGTGCAGATTCTCCCAGCACCTCCACATGGGTGTCAATGTGAGTCTGAGCCACCAGGGAAGCCCGTGATGAAATCCAACAATTGTCCTCTAATTGAGCTCAATTCTGACACTGTCCCCCTGGAGAGGTGTCAGATCCCACAGGTGAAGGACTCAGTCCCACAAGACTGCTCCTCCACTCCACCCTCCTCACCCCCTTCAGGTGACAACTGCAAGTCCAGCTTATCATCTGAGTTTCTGACCAACCCCTCCTCAGTTTTGATCATTTGCTGAGAACAGCTCACAGAGCTCAGGAAAATATTTACTTACTAGATGACTGGCTCATGCTAAAACAACACAACTCAGCAACGACCAGATGGAGGCGCCCCAGAGAGCGAGGAGTGTGGGAAAGGGGGTGGAGTTCCAGGCCTCTCTGGGCCCTGTCCCAGCACCTCCACATGGGTGTCAATCTGGAAGCTCTCCAAACTCGTACATGAGAGATTTTTATGGAGGCTTCATTACCTAGGCATGATTGATTAAATTATTGGCCACTGGGGATTAATTCAACCTTCAGTTCCTCCCCCATCTCCAGAGACTAGGGGGTGAGACTGCAAGTTCTAACCTAATCACAAGGTTGATCCCTCTGGCAACCAGCCTCCAACCCCAGGGAATTTCCAGAAGTCACCTGGTTAACAGAAGCTCAGGTGGGGTTGAAAAGGGCTTATTATGAATAACAAAAGACACCCTTAACACTCTATCACTATGCAGTTATAAGGGTATTAAGAGCTCTGTGCTAGAAACACAAAACCAAAAATATTTTTCTTATTATAAGTCACAAAATCACACTGGAAAGGGAAGAGTACACAAGAGGATGAGGGTGGAGAGTTCCCTTTCTCATAAGCCAGTGGGAAGCCTAACCCGGAAAGCCATAACGATAACAGGAATAATATATAGCACCTATCACTTCCTGAGGATCTATCATGTGTCAGTTATTAAATCAGGTATCTTATATGCACTATTTCAAAATACAAATATAAATAAGTGGCTATATTTAAAATGCTTAATACAGTGACTGGCGTATAAGTGTTCAATGAATGGTAGCTCCATCCATTTTACAGGGCAGAAAACTGAGGTTCAGAGACACCAAGCAGTTTGCTCAAGGTCACAGTTAGTAATTAGGCATTGAACCCAGTCATTCATATTTCTGTGCTCTGCTTTATCAATAATGACACTATAGTTTCAGAAATTAGATGTTGATCTGGTAAATAAGACATAAAACTGATTCTTTGAAAACACCAATAAAATAAAGAAACCAGAGATGATTCAATCAAGAAAAAATTAACATAAATGTACAACATCAGGAATGGAAAAGGTATGAGAAGAATGGACAAATTAGAAGAAAATACTACTTATAGTTTTCTGCAAACAAATTTGGAAACCTAGATGAAATAAGTAATTTTTTTAGGAAAACTTAAAAAACCCCAAGCAAACCAAAAAAAAGCAAAATACCAGAAGAGGTGAAAACCATACATAAATGAAAAGGGTTGTAAAAGATCTGATCCCTCTCCTTGTAAAGGGAGATTCTATTAAACTTTCAAGGAACAAATAATTCCTAAATCATTCACACTGCTTGAAAGTATAGAAAAAAGTAGAAGCTTCCTAAATCATTTTACTGGTAACCCTGATACCAGCCCCTGGCAAGAGCAGTGCTCTTAAGAAAAGAGAAGTGAGTCTCAGGTAGATGGTTCTAGTCCCAGATCCACATTTCCCACCTATGTGACCTTGGATATGTAATCGGGCCTCTCTAGCCTCAGTTTCTTTATCTGTAAAGTGGGAATGATGAAGTACCTGTCTTATCGGATTGTTGTCCTGTTGTGATGGTCCATGTAAAGCTCTTGCAACATGTCCACTGTAATTAAGAAAATATAATTATAAACTCATTCCACTTAGCTACAACAATCTTAAAAATATATCATTAGCCAATGAAAGCCAATAGTATATAGTAAAACAATAATTCATCATGATGAAGTATATAGTTTAACTTAGGAATGAAAGGTTGGTTCAGCTTGATGAAATCTAACAATATCCATCATTACATCAGTAAAGAAACACACCATGTAATCATCTCAATCAATACATGCTGAAAAAGTGTTTGATAAATGAGAATGGCCATTACTAATAAAAACTCAGTATAAGATGAAACTCCCTTATGGAGTTTTGATATTTCAGAAAACACTGGCCTTATGGTTGAAACAACAGAGGTCATTAAAGTCAGGGAGGAGAAAACAAGGCTGTGATTTAACAGTTTCAGGAGGCTCTGTTGGTGCAATAAAACAAGGCAAAGAATTTTTTAAACATCAGGATTGTTGGCAACAGTTTTATTATGTGAGCAGCATGTGCTGGTTAAGAGGCTGGCTTCAGGAACCCTGATGGTGAACTGGTGGTGTACTGCGGTCAAGCCCAGAGGGGCAGTCCTGTTCTGTCACAGGGTGGGACTGACTTCAGTTCATTGCGCTTTCTGAAAAGAGGTTGGCTAGGCTGGAAAGCATGACACTGATTATGCTGGCAAAGGTGGTTGACTGGGAGACGCCTCAGAACTGGTTGTCTTCAGGGGTTGCCTTTTGTATATTCTTGGGCATATCTGGGGGGACGTTTATGTTGATTTCAGTAGTGTTACGGATGTGGTTATGTTTCATTCATAGAACAGCGGCCCAGGCACAGGAAGGGCCCTTTTTAGGGATCGGCCGGCTGCTCTGCGCAGGTGGCTGGAATGGTGGTTCCGGAGTTTCAAGGGTTTGCGTTTACAGTGGCCGTGGCTGGGTGACGCCTGCCTTTAGAAGCCACCTTGACTGCATTTGTTGGCAACTGTAGCCCTGAACATCATCCTGACCCTACTCCTGATTTTCTCCCAGAGGCCCCTGGGCACCTACCCGGACGAGCACTTTACAGAGGAGGCCCCGCGCCGGAGCATCGCTGTCTTCCAGAACCGCCTGGCTCAGATCTCGCGAGACATCCAGGAGCGGAACCGGGGCCTGGCGCTGCCCTACGCCTACCTAGACCCTCCCCTCATTGAGAACAGCGTTTCCATTTAGCCCCCTCCTCTTACCTCTAGCGCTAGTGTGAGAAGGGCCAGCTTCTCAGGATCCTCCAGGCCCTTCTGTCCTCTTTGTTCTTGATCAGCCTGCACTTTCTCGACACGTTTTGTACCCACGATGGCTCTAGCATCACATGAACTGGGCCCTGAGCTGGGAGGGACCAGTCCGGCAGTGTCCACGATGAGAATCTGCTGACTGAAGTCAAACGCACAACAGGCCCTTCGAAAAGAAGGATCTCCATCATCCCTTGTCCTCCTTTGGACAGCCTCCTGTGAAAGCCTAGCCTATTCCCCATCTTCTATGAAAAATCTACCTCCTCCCATCAGGCTCAGCTTGGGATTCTGAGCCCGCCTTCCCAGTCCTCTCGCATTCCAAAATTCTTTTTCCTACTTCACCTCTGTTTCCACCTTCCTCCCATCCTAGGACCAACCCAATCCAACTTCCTCCTTTGGAAGAACCTGGAAACTGGACAAGGAAGGATGTGTGCTCTGGATCTGCCACGTGGTCCACTTTGACCCCCCGCATCTTTACCGGGAGGATTAGAGTTAGAGCCCAGCTTACCTGTACCTCTAACTGTAGTTCTCAGGGCCAAGCTTCCTGGCTTGAGTGTGTGTGTGTGTGTGTGTGTGTGTGTAGAGTCTCTCCCCAACTCTTTCCTATCCCAACTATCCTCCACCACCCACTTTCTGTCCTTAAGCCCAGAAACTTCAATAAAAATTAGTATGCATGCTAAGTCGCTTCAGTTGTGTCCGACTCTTTTGGACCCTATGAACTGTAGCCGGCCAGGCTCCTCTGTCCATGGGGATTCTCTAAGTAACAATACTAGAGAATACTAGTGGGTTGCCATGCCCTCCTCCAGGAGATCCTCCCCACCCAGGAATTGAACCCATGTTTCTTACACTTCCTGCATTGGCAGGCTGGTTCTTTACCCCTAGCAACTCCTGGGAAGCCCCAAAATCAGTATACTTGGCTCCCATTTCATTTTTCTTTTTGTACCTGTGTGTATGTAGATAAGTGGAGTATTCAGAGATGAGAGAAAGAAGGAGCCACAGTGAGTCCCTAGAATAGCTGCTCTGGAGACAGGAAGCCTCCCAGCTGAACCCATTACCTAGCCAGGCCCTACATTCCTTCACCTCCCAGACAGAGTGTGTCATCCATCAGGAGGTGAGAGTATCCAGACTCAAGCTGCTGCTGCTTCAGTCGTGTCTGACTCTGTGCGACCCCATAGACAGAAGCCCACCAGGCTCCCCCATCCCTGGGATTCTCCAGGCAAGAACACTGGAGTGGGTTTAGCGACCCCATGGACTGCAGCCTACCAGGCTCCTCCATCCATGGGATTTTCCAGGCAAGAGTGCTGGAGTGGGGTGTCATTGCCTTCTCCGCTAGACTCAAGGGGTCGATACAAAAAACATAGGTATTAGGTATGGCTGAGTAATTTTGCTGTGTACCTGAAACTATCACAACATTGTTAAGTGGCTGTTACTGCAATATAAAATAAAAAGTTAATAAAATACTTAAATAGCCTATAATTTTTTTCTCCATTAGTTAATGTAGTGAGTTATGCTGGTTTTCTAATATGAATAAATCTTGCACTCTTACAAAAAAAAAAAGGTATTTTTCAAAGCTTGAGAATCCAATTTCTGGGTGTCAGGTTGTCAGCATTGCCACTGAGATCTGGTTCCTCTTCTGAACTTATGGAAGACTCAAGCTCTGGTGCTTTAGTGCATGGGTGGAGTCATGGATGAGTTTTGACCAGCAAGCAATGAGCCGAAGTGATGTGGGTCATCTCCAGGCAGGACTATTTAATTGCTGGCATAAGCCCTCGAGACCTCTCTGCCTCTGTTCTCAGTTTAGTTCAGTTTAGTCACTCAGTCGTGTCCGACTCTTTGCGACCCCATGAACCACAGCACGCCAGGCCTCCCTGTCCATCACCAACTCCCAGAGTCCACCCAAACCCACGTCCATTGAGTCAGTGATGCCATCCAACCATCTTATCCTCTGTCATCCCCTTCTCCTCCTGCCTTCAATCTTTCCCAGCATCAGGGTCTTTTCAAATGAGTCGGCTCTTCCCATCAGGTAGCCAAAGTATTGGAGTTTCAGCTTCAACATCAGTCCTTCCAATGAATATTCAGGACTGATTTCCTTTAGGATGGACTGGTTGGATCTCCTTGCAGTCCAAGGGACTCTCAAGAGTCTTCTCCAACACCACAGTTCAAAAGCATCAATTCTTCAGTGCTCAGCTTTCTTTATAGTCCAACTCTCACATCCATACATGACTACTGGAAAAACCGTAGCCTTGACTAGATGGACCTTTGTTGACAAAGTAATGTCTCTGCTATTTAATATGCTGTCTAGGTTGGTCATAACTTTCCTTCCAAGGAGTAATCGTCTTTTAATTTCATGGCTGCAATCACCATCTGCTGTGATTTTGGAGCCCAGAAAAATAAAGTCAGCTACTGTTTCCACTGTTTCCCCATCTATTTGCCATGAAGTGACGGGACTGGATGCCACGATCTTAGTTTTCTGAATGTTGAGCTTTAAGCCAACTTTTTCACTCTCCTCTTTCACGTTCACCAAGAGGCTCTTTAGTTCTTCTTCACTTTCTGCCGTAAGGATGGTGTCATCTGCATATCTGAGGTTATTGATATTTCTCCCAGCAATCTTGATTCCAGCTTGTGCTTCCTCCAGCTCAGCGTTTCTCATGATGTACTGTGCATAGAAGTTAAATAAGCAGCGTGACAATATACAGCTTGACGTACTCCTTTCCCTATTTGGAACCAGTCTGTTGTTCCATGTTCAGTTCTAACTGTTGCTTCCTGACCTGCATGCAGGTTTCTCAAGAGGCAGGTCAGGTGGTCTGGTATTCCCATCTCTTTCACAATTTTTCACAGTTTATTGTGATCCACACAGTCAAAGGCTTTGGCATAGTCAATAAAGCAGAAATAGAGGTTTTTCTGGAACTCTTTTGCTTTTTTGATGATCCAGCGGATGTTGGCAATTTGATCTCTGGTTTCTCTGCCTTTTCTAAAATCACTTTGAACATCTGGAAGTTCATGGTTCATGTATTGCTGAAGCATGGCTTGGAGAATTTTAAGCATTACTTTACTAGCGTGTGAGATGAGTGCAATTGTGCGGTAGTTTGAACATTTTTTGGCATTGCCCTTCTTTGGGATTGGAATGAAAACTGACCTTTTCCAGTCCTGTGGCCACTGCTGAGTTTCCAAATTTGCTGGCATATTGAGTGCAGCACTTTCACGGCATCATCTTTCAGGATTTGAAATAGCTCAACTGGAATTCCATCACCTCCCCTAGCTTTGTTTGTAGTGATGATTTCTAAGGCCCACCTGACTTCACATTCCAGGATGTCTGGCTCTAGATGAGTGATCACACCATCGTGATTATCTGGGTCATGAAGATCTTTTTTGTACAGTTCTTCTGTATATTCTTGCCACCTCTTCTTAATATCTTCTGCTTCTATTAGGTCCCTACCATTTCTGTCCTTTATTGAGCCCATCTTTGCATGAAATGTTCCCGTGATGTTTCTAATTTTCTTGAAGAGATCTCTAGTCTTTCCCATTCTATGGTTTTCCTCTATTTCTTTGCATTGATCTCTGAGGAAGGCTTTCTTGTCTGTCCTTACTATTCTTTGGAACTCTGCATTCAAATTGGTATATCTTTCCTTTTCTCCTTTGCTTTTTGCTTCCCTTCTTTTCGCAGCTATTTGTAAGGCCTCCCCAGACAGCCATTTTGCTTTTTTGCATTTCTTTTTCGTGGGGATGGCCTCTGTTCTAGAAGCCAGTAATGTGATGGTGCTTCCGTCAGCTTCTGTCTCTGAGGAACTAGAGCAGAGCCCCCTGCTGACCTGAGCTGGGGATGGAGCTGAGTGAGAAATAAACTTTTGCTGAGTTAGGCCATTGAGATCTGGGGACTGTTGTTGCAGCATAGTCTAGCCCACTCTGACTGAAACTGATAGTAATATGGGGAGCCTAATATTCTCCCTTCCAGCCCTGTAGCCCTTAAAAATAGAGATTTGTGCAGCCCTTAAGTCAGTCATCCAGATCTTTATTCACAGCCATCCAACTTTACCATATTCCTGCTTCCCTAGACTTCACGTCTAGCCCCCCTCACCTCTTCTGCCTCCTCAGTCAAATTCTGTACCTGACCAAGTCCTGGTCACAGTCTCTCTCTGGCCAGAGCCACAGTGTCTTTGGGGAGTGTGTGTGGGGCAGCATTTGGCTCTACCAAAGACTGAATTTTTACTTCCTGCTTGATGCTGGAAGAAGAGGATCCCCGTGACCTTGTGCATGAAGAGGAGTCTTTGGGGATGTCTCACCAGATTTTGTTCATATTTGAATAAAATCAAAGAATGAGAAATACCCAATGTCGCCACCTTGTGGCCAGAAGGATTGTGGCAAAGGCTGGGTGTGCCCACCTCTTAAAACTGGGCTTTGACTTAGAACAGCGGGACGGAGAGATACACTGGAATGATATTAGGGCACAGTTAGATAATTTTTTTTTAATGTGGCTGTGCCAGGTCTTAGTTGCAGCATGTGGAATCGTAGATCTTTGTGGCAGCTTGTGGGATCTAGTTCCCTAACCAGGGATCAAATCCAAGCCCCATATAGGGAACACAGAGTCTTAGCCCCTGAACCACCAGGGAAGTCACAGGCAGCTTGTCTTTCCACGAGGAGGGATGCTACTTGGCCTGCACCAAAATTAGCATTAGAAGACATGCCTCATCTGAAAAATGCCCTGAGCTGGAAAGGGTGGGACTAGGGTGGGTCATTGGAATCTGGTTCCCCAGAAAGCCAGCTTGGAGTGAGATTTATTGCGGAGACACACCTGACTACATGCAGGATTTTGTGTGGGTTCTGGACACCTCTGGGGACAGGGTGTAGGGAGGGGGCCCATGTAAAGCTCCTGCTTTGTCAGACAGGTGGCGGCCCCCAGCTGGCACTCTGGACCCCTTTGTGCTTTTCCGTTAGTCTGAAGGGCAGCTGGTGTGTTATAAGGGGAAGCATCCAGCCCTCTTTCCCCAGCTGGGCTTGAGTGAGTCCCTCAGCCTCAGTGGCCCAGATGTGTCAGATAAATGGGAGGGATGGGAAGACCAGGAAAGTCCCCTCCAGCATGAATGTTCTAGGATTTGCTTGCCTCATGGCTCCTGTCTCCCTAGACACTCTGTGGGGGATGTGGCTGTGAATGCCCCTGGCATGACCCCTACTTCAACTGGCTTATGGGGGCAGACAAACAGCACATAAATAAATCCTTTTAGATGGTTGTGAAAGCAGTCAGGAGATGAAGCCAGGTGGTGGCTTAGCATGCCTGGGTCAAGGGGCACCAGGTGTGGTGGTCAGGGAAGTGCAAGGGTCCTGAAGGGTGTGCGTTCAAGGCCAGAGTGGCTGGAACAGGTGACCCCAGGGAGGGGACAGAATCTGGGTCCTGCACGATCCTACAGTCTGCAGTTAAGTCTTTGGATTTGATTCAAGGGCAAAACGGTTTTAAGTTCTGGCTTAAAGTAGGGATGTGACCGACTTGATTTTTTTCCCTCTGTCTTGGGGAGGTGGGGCTCCCAGGGTTGCTCCTCTGCCTTGCAGGGCTCAGGGTGGGGTAAGGCGGTGGGGGGTGCCCCAGCAGTGAGGGCTTGGCTTCCTGTGTGGGTGGCTCATTGTGAGCCAACTCAGTGAGCTTGCATCCTTCCCAGGGGCCTCTTCTGCTCCCCGGGTCCAGCCCTGGTCAAGGAGAACCAGTTCTTCAGCCCAGTGAGCACCTACCCAGAGTCATGCATCCTCATTTTGGTTGTAACTAGGGAGTGCCCAATCTATCTCTTTACGCCTAATCCCTTCCATGTCCCTGGCCATGTCTGTATCCCCACCATCCCCATCTTCATCTCTGTTTCCCTTAAGAACTGAGTTCCCACTCCAGACTTGAGCCCCAATCAAAGCCAGAGACACCACTCCTGCTTTTTTGGGGACCGAGGAATTGGCTGGGGGAGACCTGTTGGGAGTGGATTGTGATTTGGAGAATGGTGGTAGATTCCCTGGGTTTGTATGACACCCAAGCTCTTCTATACCATCAATTCCCTCCCCGTTCCCCCCATGTCCCCTCCCAGGCTACCCTCCTGGCTGCCTGGGTGCCCCTGCCTCCTTCCACGCCCCACAGAATGATATTACTGTACCGCTGGATTAGAAAGTTAAGACTGGGCCGCTTAACCCTGCTCCTTTAGGACTTGGCATCCCAAGCCCCTGAGCCTCAATTCCCCATCCTTGGCCCTGCCCCTCAAGGAGCCTTAGCAGCCCCCTGGGGGCACAGTCTCAAGGGAAGAGGAGTAGCTAGAAGGCAGGTGACTGGGAAAATTTGCTTCAGCTTTGCATCTTAAGATGCATATTTGAATCATCAGGTTCCTAGCATCATCCAAGAGTCATCATGGTGGCTGAGTAGAACCCAGGAGGGCGGGCCTGACAGGCCTGACAGCCCGAGAGAGCACTGTGCCCAGGCAATGAGACAGCCCTGCCAGTCACAGAGCCTCAGCACATGACCTTCACCCCCAGCCTCTTCCTGCCTCCATCCCCCTAACCCACCCCGCTGCCTCACATCGCTTTCTACCCCTCACCGCATCCTTTCTGAATCTTCACCCTAATTCCAACCCCATTCTTGGTTCAGTTCCCACCCCTGATCTTGCTAACCCATAGTTAGTCCTCATTGCTAACCCATAGTTTGAGAGTCTCCCAGGTACCAACTGTTGTGCGTGGAGGTTGGGAGAAAACCAAATTACAGACATTCTACTTTAGTAGGAAAGACAGATATTCATCTAAAGATGTTAACTACAGTGCTCTAGGAGCCATTAAGAGTTAAATTTGGTCTTTTTAAAAAATTTTATTTATTTTTAATTGGAGGATAATTGCTTTACAGTGTTGTGTTGGTTTCTGCCATACATCAGCATAAATCAGCCACAGGTATACACATGTCCCCTCTCTCTTGAACCTCTCTAAACTTGGCCTTTCTTGATGAAGCAATTATCAAGCTACAGCCTAAAGGAAGAGGAAACATTAACCAGGTCTAAGAGGGAACAGTGTGTGCAAAGTCCCTGTGGTTGGAAAGAGCTGCTTTCACATTATATCTTTACTCAAAAGCCCCCTTCTCAAAGAGTTTTTACTTGGCTGTTGTTGTTTAATCATGTCTGACTCTTTTGAGACCCCATGTGCTGGAGATGGGCATACCAGACCACCTGACCTGCCTCTTGAGAAACCTGCATGCAGGTCAGGAAGCAACAGTTAGAACTGGACATGGAACAACAGACTGGTCCCAAATAGGAAAAGGAGTACGTCAAGCTGTATATTGTCACGTTGCTTATTTAGCTTATATGCACAGTACATCATGAGAAACGCTGGGCTGAATGAAGCACAAGCTGGAATCAAGATTGCTGGGAGAAATATCAATAACCTCAGATATGCAGATGACACCATCCTTATGGCAGAAAGTGAAGAAGAACTAAAGAGCCTCTTGATGAAAGTGAAAGAGGAGAATGAAAAAGTTGGCTTAAAGCTCAACATTCAGAAAACTAAGATCATGGCATCCAGTCCTGTCACTTCATGGCAAATAGATGGGGAAACAGTGGAAACAGTGGCAGACTTTATTTTGGGGGGCTCCAAAATCACAGCAGATGGTGATTGCAGCCATGAAATTAAAAGACGATTACTCCTTGGAAGGAAAGTTATGACCAACCTAGACAGCATATTAAATAGCAGAGACATTACTTTGTCAACAAAGGTCCATCTAGTCAAGGCTACGGTTTTTCCAGTAGTCATGTATGGATGTGAGAGTTGGACTATAAAGAAAGCTGAGCACTGAAGAATTGATGCTTTTGAACTGTGGTATTGGAGAACTCTTGAGAGTCCCTTGGACTGCAAGGAGATCCAACCAGTCCATCCTAAAGGAAATCAGTCCTGAATATTCATTGGAAGGACTGATGTTGAAGCTGAAACTCCAATACTTTGTCCACCTGATGGGAAGAGCCGACTCATTTGAAAAGACCCTGATGCTGGGAAAGATTGAAGGCAGGAGGAGAAGGGGATGACAGAGAATAAGATGGTTGGATGGCATCACTGACTCAATGGACGTGGGTTTGGGTGGACTCTGGGAGTTGGTGATGGACAGGGAGGCCTGGCATGCTGCAGCCCATGGGGTTACAAAGAGTCGGACACAACTGAGCAACTGTGCTGGAGTGGGTTGCCATTTCCTTCTCCAGGGGATCTTCCCAACCCAGGGATTGAACCCACATCTCCTGCATTGGCGGGTGGATTCTTTACCACTGAGCCACCAGGGAAGCCCCTGACATCTGGCTACTCTATATCTAAAGTGTAGTCTTTTACACTTTGTTATCCTTCCCCACTTTGTAGTTTGTCTTCAGCTCTTATCACTCTTTAACATAGTACTTGATTTACCTGGCTATTAGGTAAAATTGCCTGTTTCCTTTACTAGAATGTAAGTTCCATGAAGGAAAGCAGGGATTTGTTTTGTGAAGCTCTAAAAATATATTGGAGGGGACTTTCCTGGTGGTTCAGTGGTTGAGAATCAGGGGACATAGTTTCAAAAGACCCCTGGTCCGAGGAGATCCCCACATGCCACAGGGCAAGTGAGCCTGAGTGCCATAGCTACTGAGCCTGCGCTGCGATTACTGAAGCCCGGAGCCCTAGAGCCCATGCTCTGCAATGAGAGAAGTCCCTGAAATGAGAAGTCTATGCGCTGAAACAAGGAGTAGCAGCCGCTCACCAAACTAGAGAAAGCCTGTGTGCAGCAACAAAGACCCAGAGGAGCCAAAAGTAAATGTATAAATAAATTGTAGGGAACATAGGAGGGGGCTCCATCGTGTCTGCTGGTGAATGAATGAGAGGCACCTAGTCCCAGGCAGAAGAGAGAAAAGGGGAATGTGGTGGGGGATGAGACCCATGAAGGGGGCCCTGGGGGCCACGTGAAAGGATGATGTCATTGTCCCAAAGGTGAGAAGTTGCCACCACCAGGCTTGATCTGCTTGATCTGGAGTAGGAGGCAGTGTGAGGGGTTGATGTTGAGTCTGTACTCTTATCCCAGAGCTACTCACTGGTCTGACTTTTATAAGAATTGCTAGGTTTTTTTTTTTTTAACTTTTTATTTTTTCCTTATGATGCAATAGTTGTTTGTCAATTAATTATTTATTTTCTTTTTGTTTGCTGTGGGTTTTGTTGCATCAAGCAGGCTTTCTCTAGTTGCAGAGAGTGAGGGCTATGCTCTAGCTCTCATCAGGACGGCTTCTCTTGTTGTGGATCATACGCTCTAGACTCAGGCTTCAGTAGGAGCGACTTGTGGGTCCGACTGTGGTGTAAGGATTGACTGCTCTGTGGCACGTAGGATCTTCCTGGACCAGGGGCGGAACCCATGTCCCTTGCATTGGCGGGTGGATTCTTAACCAACAGACCACAAGGCAAGTCTCTAGCTTAATTCTTATGTCCCAAATTTCACTCCAACAGTATTCTACATTTGTATTAAATTCCAATCCCTCTTTGGCTGATTGTGGCCCCATAGAAAGCCACAGATAACCCCCCCATGCTGATCCCTGACCCCTTCCTGGAGACTTTGTGTGTCCTAGGATCCCCAAGCTCTAGTTTCAACATTCATCACCCTCTGTACTGTGGGCTCTGGGCCCTGGGACAGAAGGATAAGCCAGCCTTCCTACTGTGGGCACTAACTGCCCATTTCCCAGAGTGGAATGGCAAGGCAACAGGCCAGCTGGACAGTGGGTTTATGCTGTGTCCCCCCTCCCTTGACCTCCACCCACCAGGGCCCCCAGAACCAGTGCTAGTGATCTGCTATCCACGGCCCTGCTCAGCAGGGTGCCCAGTGTTGTAGCCAATAGGGGTGGGCAGAAGGAAGAAACTGTTGGCTGATAAAGATCTGGGGGCCCTCCCCCTAACTTTCCTGAGGCCTTGGCTCAGGCTGGACTGGTTCCCCCACCCCGAAGTTTCCTCCATCCAAGGCCTCTTCTACCCGCCCTCTCAGGGGCAGGCCCAGCACCCTGCCTATTGTCCCTCCCTGCCAGCTCCCAGAGGGCCCGCAGCCCAGACGCCTGCTCACTGGCCCTGGAGCACAGCCCCACCCCAGCCTGCCAGGCTTCTGTCCTGCACCCGACCTGGTGCCACCCCCACCCCCGTCCAGGGCAGCAGCTTCACCAGCCTCTGGGTCCCTGCTTCACCTCTCCACCTAGGAAGTCTGACCTTTCCACTCCTGTCTGTGTCTGACTTTTCCTGCCGGGCTTGGGCCCCCCTGTGGCCCCCCGCACTGTGTCTGTGATTGAGCCCGCTTCCTGCCTCCTGAAGAGCAACCATGGCCACCTACAAAGTCAGGGTGGCCACAGGCACCGACTTCTTATCGGGAACCACAGACTCCATCTCTCTGATCATCGTGGGGACTCAGGGAGAGAGCCGTAAGCAGCTGCTGAACCACTTTGGAAGAGATTTTGCAACTGGTGCGGTGAGTGTGTGTGTGTGTGTGTGTGTGTGTGTGTGTGTGTGAGTGTGCCTGGGGAGAAAGGGGAGGGATGGAGGGGTACCGGGCTCTGGAAGCGTTGGGGCTCCAAGGTGGCTTGGAGGCCCTCACCCAAGACCTGGCTCCCAGCCTTCTTCCACCCCCTCCCCACTCCCCGTCACCTCTCATTCCTTTGCCATCATCTCTCATTCTGCCCCCTGCTCTTTTCTCACCTCTCTTCCTCTCTTCTTCCTCTCTCTCTCTGTCATCACTCACCCCACATCCCTCACCTCTCAACCCTCTCCCAGTTGTTTCATCTCTCCTTCTTTCCAGTCTCTTTCCACCCCCTCTTCCTTCATCCTTTTCCTGTTTCCTCTCTCACACTCTTCCTCATGCCTCCCTCTCCCATTCTTACTCACCCTTCCTGAATTAATGCACTATCGACCAGGGGATTTTTTGCAAAAGAAGATCCATAGCCAGTGATTTGTTATGTAAGTGAATACTGAACCATCTCTGGTAAATAATGTTCAGGTAACAAAAGACTTATTAATGTGCCTTTGGTCAATAAGTTGTTAAGCTTCAGCAACACTGGCTTAAATTTCCACTGGATTCTCTGTGTCATACAAAGCATCAGACCAGCCTGTCCAGCAGGGACTCTTCTGCTCTGTGATGAAAGGCCCTCTGCTGGGCCCTCAGCCTAATTTTGAGTCAGGTCCAGCCACCTGCTGCTTTGTGACCTTAGTAGGTCACTCTATCTTTGTAGACATTTCTGAATCTCCACATCTTCACTGATAAGTGGGAGGAAACGGGGGGCTGGTTGGACCACTTCTGCCCACTCTTAAGGATGTAGGAGGCTTGGGGGGGCTCTATATAGACCCCTTATACACCAGTCCCTGGGGGTCTTCATGGCTCCTGCAGCCTCAGGTGGCTGGGGAGGAGGAAGTGGGAGAAGGGGATTTCAGGAGCAGAGGATGGAGAGAGGGAGGGCCTGGAGTCCTGCCCAGGTGGGGTCAGGCACATGGGAGGGAAAGAGACCCCAACAATCAGGTCATCCTGGTCTAGGGAGGTGAGCATCGCCCAGCATGAGTGGGGCCTGGGTGAGGGGGCAGGCAGGTGGGAGGCTGGCCTGCTCAGCTGGCTCTGTGCCCGCCCAGGTGGACGACTACACTGTCCAGTGTCAGCAGGACCTGGGGGACCTCATCATCGTCCGCCTGTACAAGGAGCGCTACTCCTTCTTCCCCAAGAACCCCTGGTACTGCAAATACGTGCAGGTCTGTGCGCCCAATGGCCGCATCTACCACTTCCCCGCCTACCAGTGGATGGACGGCTATGAGACCCTGGCACTCCGGGAGGCTACAGGTAAGTCCTCACTGTCTCCATCCCATACGATGAAGCCCCTCGCTCTGGCCTGGCCACCCCAGCGTGGCCACCCCAGGCTCCCAGCCAGCCAGCCAAGTGCCAGCCTGACAGGGGCACCAGGCACACCTGTCATTCTCCCACACCAGCCATGGTCCATGTTGCTCTGCTGGGCCCGGCTCAAGGCTGCGGCCTGGAGGAACGAGGCAGGGGGCGCTACTCTCTGGACCCCAGGGTCTGACTGCAGACAGCATTCTCAGAGCGGGCTCTCCATTATCTCTACAGCCCTCCCCTCAATGCCCACAGGAAGCCGGGCTACTCTCAGGCCTCAGGACTCTGATCGGATGCCCTATGCACACCAAGCGGCGGCGCTGCTGCTCTGAAGACTCCCTGCTACCCCCTCAGGGTGCTGTTACTGTAACAGGGTGCCTTGTTACTCTGATAGGATCTCCCATGATTCTGCCTGCTGCCTTGTTATTTTCTGAAGAAGCCCTGATGGTTCAACAGCCCTCCAAGGCCCTGCAACGGGAGGTCTTGTACCTTCTCATGATGCCCTGGATTTCTAATTGAGCATTTCTTAGACTGATGGGATGTTCCGTGGCTCCAATGGGCTTCCAATCACTCCAAAAGGACACCTTATTTCTCTCAAAGGACTCACTGCTCACTCCACCCCCTATTCAGTGAGGCTCCTTTGCAGTCCAATCCAAGGCCCTGTTACTCATATCGACTGTCAAGAGTTCTTTGAGGTGGCCAGTTAAGGCCACCCCAGCTGTTTTCCCAGCCACTTGATTGCTGCTATGGAAAAGGGACAGGACCTGAGGGCCCAAGTCCCTTGCATCCATCCTTATATCCACCCTTGTGTGGCTGCTCCAAGGAGAATGCAATCTTGTCCTCTTTTGGTCCCCTCTCTCAACCAGCCATGCTCCTCTGGCCTCCTCCGAGGCAGATGAGAGGGGAGACAGGGCTGAGGGAGCCCCAGGGTGGGGAGCTCCTCCTCTCAGAGGCTGACCACCTCTCTTCCTTCTCTCATTTCCCCATGGCCAAGTCCTTGCCCTGGGAACAGGGGGTCAGGGCCTGAGCTGGGGAAAGGAGAGACAGGGGCAGAGGGAAGCAGGCCTGGCCAGGTGGGGCTGATAAGAGAGGGCCTCACAGAGGACGCAGAGCATCTTCCCACAGTGATAGGTCTGAGTGGCATGGAAACAGGACAGGCAGGGTGATGCTGGGAGGCGGGCACGAATGGGGTTGGGAGGGGCAGCTGCCGTGAAATACCAGGGCAGGGAGACTTGAATGACCGGCTGGGACCTTCAAGGATGAAGGCTCCCACCCCAGGGATGAAACTGAACTGTGTCTATGGGTCACACGACTCCAGATGGCATTGTTCACCCGGAGTGCAATGTGAGCTGAGGCAGATAGAAGGAGAAGGAAGGTGGCCTGTGAAGGAAAATGATAGGGAGGCAGCGACAGGCACCTGCCAGCCTGGGACTACCAGGCAGGATGTGAGTGTCAGCTTCACCACTTGCTGGGCATCAGGACTCATTTCCAAGTTCTTCTAAGCCTCAGTGTCCTCATCTGTCAAACTGGGCTGACAGCAGAACCTACTTCATGGGGTTGATGTGAGAAGCCAATGTTATTTCTGAAATTTTCCTTTTAACATGTTTGGACTGAGGTTGACTGCAAGGAACTGAAACTAGGGAAAGTGAAACTACAGTTAAAGGGACTTCCTGTATGTATTTACGCAAATGTATCTTCATATATGTATATATTCTTTGTACACTCACACATACCGTATGTTACATGATACACCTGCCAGGGTAACTGCAAATATGTCCAATGTTTCTGCAAGCCAAAACTGAGTAGTTTCAGAGTGATTTAAATCAAGACTCTATGCAGCCTCAGGTAAATTTAGATCAGGTTTGGTTGGCCAAGAAGTGTGTACCTATTTGTGGAAAAAAATAATAATAAAAAACAAAAACTTGATTTCTGGACCTTTTGGAATTGTGGAGATCAGACTGTGGGTCTATGATAGTCATCTGCCTCATAATTCAAACTGTTCTTGTGCAAATTAAATTATTGACATAAGTATTTAGAAGGGCTTCCCAGGTGGTTCAGATGGTAAAGAATCCACAGGCAATGCAGGAGACCCAGGAGACTTGGGTTTGATCCCTGGGTCGAGAAGATGCCCCAGAGAAGGAAATGGCAATCCACTCCAGTATACTTGCCTGGGAAATCCCATGGAGAGAGGAGCCCGGCGGGCCCCAGTCCATGAAGTTGCAGAGGCGGACATGACTGAGCAACTAACACAATATTTAGAAAGTGCCTGGTAGCCAGTAAGTTCTAAATAACTGTTAGGTATTCATGTTCCAGGAGTTCTAGAAGAGGGACTTCCCTGCATCAGAGCCCCTGGAAGGGTAGAGCAAGGACAGGGAAGGGTGGTCCATAATCCTTTTGATCCTTTCATCTGAGTTTCTGGGAGAAGACACACCCTCTCTCTCCCAGGGTAAGCCTTCCCCATCCTTGGCCCTGTCCCACCTCCCCACAGAAGCTGAATTCTGATCCCCAAAGTGGGCAGGGGCAGGCCTTGAGCCTCCTCCTTGGTCTCCCTACAGGAAAGACAGCAGCAGATGACACACTCCCGATCCTTCTGGAACACCGAAAGGAGGAGCTCAGAGCCAAGCAGGACTTCTACCAGTGAGGGGGTTGGGGGGCAGGGGCTGCGGGAGGTCAGGGGGCCAGTGGTGGCTGTGCCCTGGGATGGTGCGTGGCCATCAGGACCGACCAGCTCGGCTTCTGTTTGCAGCTGGAGAGTCTTTGTTCCTGGCCTGCCCAACTACGTACACATCCCCAGCTACCGCCCTCCTCCCCGGAGAAACCCCAACCGGCCGGAGTAAGGACTTGGGGCTACCCAAGGGCCCCTCCCATGGCTGACACCTGCTCTCTGCCCCCCTCACTGTGTCCTGGACCCCAGATGCCCAGCCCTGCCCTCCTCCCTACAGGTGGAACGGCTACATCCCGGGGTTCCCGATTCTCATAAACTTTAAGGCCACCAAGTTCCTGGACTTAAATCTGCGCTACTCCTTCACCAAGACGGCCTCCTTCTTCTTCCGCCTGAGCCCCATGTGAGTGTGTGTGAGGGGCGGGGTGTGAGGGCTTTTGTAGACTGTCCCGCTCCACGCCCACCACAGCATGGCCAGGAGGGCAGCGGGAGCCGGAAAGAGAGGGTTCGGGAACCTTAGAGGTGACACTCCGCGACCTAGACATGGGAAAGCCTTGAGCTGTGCCACGGGGCGACCCTGAGACCCCCCGCCCCCGCCAGACTCAGGGACTCAAGAGACCCTGGGGGTGGGGGCGGGGCAGCTCTACCGCCGTCCCAGGGGCACCGGACCCCATCTCTGACGGCCTCCCCCTCGAATCCCCTGTCCTAGGGCACTGGGGTTCAAACTCCGCGGCCTGGTGGACAGCAAACGGTCCTGGAAGAGACTGAAGGATATTAAGAAAATTTTCCCTGGCAATAAATCTGTCGTCTTCGGTATGGGGTGGGAACGAGAACGGGGAAGCGGGGCGAGATCGGGCCCCAGGTGCTCGAGCCGCGGGCGGGAGGCAGGACCCCCACGTGGGATGTGGGGTGGGAGCCGCACAGAGAACCGGAGGCCGGAATTCGCACAGGCGAGCGCGCCCTCTGGCGGCTCCTCGGAAAACGCCGCCCGGCGCCCCTCCGGCGGCTCAACCGGAGGCCGAGGCCTGGAGCTTGATTTTCCTCCCGAAATCTCGGTGGTCCATGGCCTTCCTCCCTCTCCTCGGGCCTCAGCTCTCGTCCTCTCTGACCCTGAGGGGGAGTGGGTGGCTTCGTGACGTCCCCGCGCTGTCCCCCCAGAGTACGTGGCTGAGCACTGGGCAGAGGACAGCTTCTTTGGGTACCAGTACCTCAACGGCATCAACCCAGGCCTGCTCTGCCGCTGCACGCGTATCCCGGACAAATTCCCGGTCACAGACGACATGGTGGCCCCCTTCCTGGGAGAGGGAACGTGCCTACAAGCGGAACTGGAGGTGAAGCCTGCTCTGGAATTGAGCCCCCCACAGCCTCCCTTCCTCCCTCTCTCCTGGCATCCCTGTCTCTCCCCACCTACTCCTCGGCAGACCCCCACCCCCTACCCCACTCCCCAACTCGGGTCCTGGCCAACCCCACACCTGGGGAGCCAGAGCACCCTGCACTCAAGGCGTGGGTCATGGGTACCACGTGTTGGGTGCCTACCTGTCCACTCATCACGGCTCCCCTCCAGAAGGGGAACATTTACCTGGCCGACTACCGCATCTTGGAGGGCATTCCTGCCGTTGAACTTAACGGCCAGAAGCAGTACCACTGCGCCCCACTCTGCCTGCTGCACTTTGGCCGGGAAGGGAACCTCCTGCCTATTGCCATCCAGGTGCCTGGGGTGCAGGCCTGGGGGTGGGTGCTGTGTGAATGTCGCCAGCGGGTGAGCCTCTGTGTGTACATGAAGAGATGTGTGATTGCGTGGGCTGGTGTGTGTACTTGTATACTTCTATCTAGTGAGTTTATGGTCAGTCGATTAGCCTGTTTGTGTGTGTGTATGTGAACTTTATGTCCCTGTGCATGTACCAATTTGTGAAGGGTTGTGCCTGTGAGTGTGCACTATCTCTGTGTAGGCATGTGTGCCTGTGTGAGTCTATGTTCCTATGTGTGCATTTAAGAATACACCTATGTTTATGTATGTCCCTGTCTCTGTGTGTGGCTAGTGGTGAGCCTGGTGTATGGCTGTAAGCACCAGACTGAGTCTCCAAGGGTCCCTTCATGGGTACATCTTTGTGCTACCACTTGTATGCCCATGCTGCATAAAGATGGGTCCCTGTGGGTGCACTCGTGTGTAAGCCCCAGTGTGTAGAGTGTGGGTACTGTGTCTGTATGCACAGAAGTGACCAGGTAGGAATAAGCCTGTCTCTTTGACTCCATTCATCCATCTGCTTGATAAGTCAGTGCCTGCTGTGGCTTATCTGCTAGAAAAACTGTGCTAATCAAACTTAGCCGCTGCCTCGAGAGTGTGGCCTGGCTGGAAGGGAAACTGGGATGCTTTCTTCCCAGAGGTTTCCAGCGGGATCATGTCTGAATTAGTCATCCCCTGGGGTGGGAGTGGGGATCAGCCCAGCTCTGAGGCTCCTGGCTGGTTAGTGGAGCGGTACAGACTAGATTTCAATGAACCACTAACTCCTAGGGAGCTGGGTGCCCTTGTGCACTGCACAGCCTGCACAGCTGAATGTGGCGACTATGGGATTGAGGTAAGGATGGGTTTTCAGAGGAGGCAGACTTTGAGCTGGTTCTTGTAGAATGAGTGGGAGCTTTCAGGTAGAGGAAGGGATGGGGAAGGTAGCACAGGCAGAGGGAAGAGCAGGAGCAGATGTGAGAAGGGAGGGGAGGCCCTGGTGTGCTCAGAGGACCAGAGGGACTGGAGTGTAGGGGCTGGGGTTTTCACCCCCTGATCTCCCTTCTGCCTCCCTCGTGTAGTGGGAGCCCTCGTGTATGTGGGTCTCTGCTCTCACCTAACACTTTCTCTTTCCTCACCCCCAGCTCAGCCAGACCCCCGGGCCCGACTGCCCCATCTTCCTGCCCAGTGACTCCGAGTGGGACTGGCTGCTGGCCAAGACGTGGGTGCGCTATGCTGAGTTCTACTGCCACGAGGGCATCTCTCACTTGCTGGAGACCCACCTCATCGCTGAGGCCTTCTGCCTGGCCATGCTGAGGCAGCTACCCATGTGCCACCCCCTCTACAAGGTATGGGCTTGGGCCAAGGGGCCTCTATGAAACATTGCTGCCCTCAGTCATCCCCAGAAAGCTGCCTGGTTTGCTCAGCAGTCAGAAGGACTCCAGCTAGACTTGGGGAAGCAGCTTGGAGGGCTGTTGAGGGGTTTGATGTTGCAGAAACAGGGGGTGCTGACATTCTGTGGGGGATGACTTCAGCCTTCTCTCATCATCTTCCTTGCTCCCCCCAACAGCTCCTCATCCCCCACACCCGATACACCATCCAGATCAACAGCATCGGGCGGGCTGTCCTCATTAATGAAGGGGGGCTCTCTGCCAGGGTAAGACTTCTTTCTCCAACCCCACAAGACATGTGTTTCCCTTCTGGCCTTTGCAGTTTGACTAAAGCTGAACTTCCCAGCTGCCTTTAGATCATGAGTGGGCACGGAGGGAGGGGACCAGTTAAGACGGGTGCTGTGTCTGCTAGGCTCCAGAGGCTGAGTTGGGTGTGCTGGTCCGGAGTGAGAGGATCCCTAGACAGTGTGCACCAAGGTCTGCCTGGTCCCTAACAGAGCATGTCCCTGGGCCTGGCCGGCTT
The DNA here is from genome assembly GCF_001704415.2 of Capra hircus. NCBI lineage: Eukaryota > Metazoa > Chordata > Mammalia > Artiodactyla > Bovidae > Capra > Capra hircus. Next base: position 27,458,406 of record NC_030826.1, on the reverse strand, counting down.
TGCTGAGGCGATGGTGCGGGCTCTGTCGGAGATCAACTACGACAACCTCTACCTCCCTGATGACTTCGTGAGACGTGGGGTTCAGGACCTGCCAGGGTATTATTACCGTGAGGACAGCCTGGCAGTGTGGGACGCACTGGAGAGGTGAGGTCAGGGCAGCAGTGGGTGGCAGTTGAGGTGGACACACCCTGGGATGTTAGAGGCTGTCTGGGGAGATTTTAAGGACCAGGGGTGCCATCCCGGGGCTTGGGGATAAGATCTGGATGTGTGTGGGGATCACACATGTGTTCACATTCTGGGTGGGGCCTCTGAGGCCTGATGGCCCCCTTCTTTGCTTTGGCCCCAGCCTGCCTCTGCTTGCCAGACCCTGTCTGGGCTCTGAGCTGCCTGTGGGCCTCATCTGATCCTTACTGGGACTACTCTGAGTGTTTTCTGACCTTGCCCTGCCGCTCCTCTTGCTACCTCTGCCCACCCACGGGCCTGGGGCTGCTCTGGGTCAGCCGATGCTGGGGCATCCTAAGGGAGGTGGGAGAACCATGGTGAGGGAAGGCACTGGGGGTTCAGACTAAGGTTCTCTCCCCTGGTCAGGTATGTGACAGAGATCATCACCTACTATTACCCGTGTGACGCTGCTGTGGAAGGTGACCTGGAATTGCAGTCCTGGGTGCAGGAGATATTCAAGGAGTGCCTACTAGGGCGTGAGAGTTCAGGTATGGGCCTGACCCCCAGCAGGGACCCAGGGCTGGGCTGGAGCTAGTCTCACTTTGGGCTGAAGGAGGCCAAAGAGAGCCCTAGGATTCAACAGAGCTCTTCGCTGGCTACTGGAGCAATGGTATCTCAGAGAGGTTGGGGAGGAAAGCCTGACTAGCTGGGGGTCCCTGTCTGAGCTCAGGGGCTGTGGGTCATCTTGGTCACCTGGACAGATTCCAGTCTCTTGCTTCAGGGGAAAAAAAAAAAACCTTTGTGGGCTGAGAAATGGGGCATGAGTTCCAACAGGTCAGGCCAGTGTGTGCTGGAGGCAGGGGAGCTGGCGAGGAGCAGGCAGGCTTCAGGAGAGGGGGGATGGGGAGCAAATCCTGAAGACGTGCCACTTGGGCACCCACTCAACAAGTACTTAGTGAGCACATAAGACGTGGTGAACACTGTACTGGTTACTGGGAAGGCCAAAGGGAATGAGACCCTGAAGGCGCTGTCCTTGAGCTGATCAGTCTCTAGGGGTAGCCACTCATTGTAAAGGGGCAGGTGTAAGACTGGCGCAGTTTGTGAGGAAGCCAGGGAGGGGCTGTAGGAACCCAGCGTGGGCCAGGGGAACCTACCCCAGCTTGGGGAGGGCTGGCAGGTAGAGACTGAGGGGTGGGTAGCAGCAAGCTAAGATCTAGCTAAGATTTGTACAATGGGAGGTCAGCCAGGTGATGACAGAGGTGGGGTTGGAGAGTCCTGACTTGGGAGCTGCATGTGGAAAGACCTGAAAGCCAGACTGAGCAGAGTTAGTTCTGGGACTGCTGATAAGTCCCTGCAGCTGGGGTTCTGGGGTGGGGGAGTGGGGCAGCCTCCTGTGAGATGAGGCTGAAGCCAGGAGCAGGGGCTGGGTGCAGCCCGGTTAAGGAATCTGGAATTCCTCCGCATTCAGAGGGAGCTGTCGAGGGTGTCTGGGGAGATGAAACGTGCACAGTAGGATGTCAGACTGCACTGGCGGTCAGGGAATAGTTTGGGAAGCTGCTATGGTGTCCAGGAGGGAGATGACAGGGACCTGCCCTGGGAGGGGGCTCTGGGGATGAAGAGGATGCCAGAGCTAGCTGGGAGACAGAAATGACAGGACTTGCTGACTGGTTTGGGCTTGTCGGTGGGGGCTGAGTGGTGGGAGGGAGGAGCCAAGGGTGACCCCTGGGTTTTGGGCTCTTGAAACTAGGTGGATGGTGTGTATCATTCTTTGAGCTGGGGGCTTTGAAGGAGAAGCAGTTGAGGGAGGAAGATGACGGGTCTGGTTTGAATGTGTTGGGCTTTTGGAACCTGGGTTCACCATGGCAACTAGAGCTAGGTGCTCAGGTCGGGTACAGGAAAGAGAAGCGAGCTTGGAGAAGCCCCTGAGGACATTTGGCCAAGGCCCAGTTGAACCCCACCTTGGGGGTGAGGGTGGGTTGTGGCCAAACAAGGGCCAAACAGGCAGGTTAGGGGCAGCCTGGAGCAGCTGTAAGAACAGGGTGAGCTGGGCTTGGCCATGCCATCTGTGGGCCAGCCAGGACCTGGGCAGCACTAATGTGGCCTGGGCCTTACCTGCCCGCACCTGCCCTACCCCCCAGGCTTCCCCACATGCTTGCGAACTGTGCCTGAGCTGATCCGATATGTCACCATTGTCATCTACACCTGCTCTGCAAAACACGCAGCTGTCAACACAGGGCAGGTACCTGGACTCACCAGCCTCTGCCCCAGGCCCAGACTTGACCTTTATCCCAGCCCCAGTGTCTGAACTCTGCCTCAGCCATAATCCCCAGTCTGGCCCAGATCTGTCGCAACCAGAGTCCCCAGTTCAATCCCCGCCTCCATCAACACCCGAGGGTTTCGGGGTGCCCTCTGACCCAGAAGCCCCTCTCTATTCCACCTCCAGTTGGAGTTCACCGCCTGGATGCCCAACTTCCCCTCATCCATGCGGAACCCACCAATACAGGCCAAGGGGCTGACCACGCTGGAGACCTTTCTTGACACATTGCCGGATATTAAGACCACATGCATCACCCTACTGGTGCTTTGGACACTCAGTCGGGAGCCCGACGACAAGGTGCCCTGGGCCTGGGGGTGCAGGTGGGGGTGGGGAACCTCTGAGCAGAGGCAGGAGGCTGGGGGGCTGGGAGCCCAACGAGAAGGGGGTGTCAAGGGCAAGAGGCAGGGAGGAAGGCTGCTGAAGGGGAAGGATCAAAGGGGTGGGGAGGGGTGGGGCTCCGTTCCAGCCTCCTGGTTCTGTGCCCACAGCGGCCCCTGGGCCACTTCCCGGACATCCACTTTGTGGAGGAGGCCCCGAGGAGGAGCATAGAGACGCTCCGCCAGCGCCTGGCCCAGATCTCACACAACATCCGCCAACGCAACAAGTGTCTCCCCATCCCCTACTACTACCTGGACCCCGTGCTGATCGAGAACAGCATTTCTATTTAGTTCAGCCCCTCTCCACTCATCTTTCCTGTCCTGCACCCGCCTGTTTTCCAATAAAATCACTTCAAACACAAGCCCGGGGGCTGTCTCTGTGTTTACTATGGGTGCATGCCAGGGCTGGAGCGTGCCGTGCTCACAAGGCAATGCTGTTCCCACCAAAGCCTGGTCCAGGTACACGCAAATGGCAGCGCCAGGCCCCGGTTTTACTCCTGGATGTCCCATGAGATCTGGGCCAGGTGGCTGTGGAAGACAGAAGTCTTCTTCCTCGGGGCCTCCTCAGTGAAGTGCTCATCAGGGTAGGTGCCCAGGTACCGCTGGGAATGGCAGGAGAGAAGGCTGGAGCTCCTGACCTGCAAACCTTGGCCCCATTTTTCAACCAAAAGCTATTCTGATCCACTTGGAGTCCCCTGGGACCCAGGCCACCAGAAAATTCACCCAAGGACACAGACCACCACCCAAGTCCCACTCACCTACCTAAGAACCCAGACCACCCAAGACCCATTCAACTTGAAACAACCCCACTATCCAGTCTAGGCAAAAGCCCACCCTCCATCCAGCCTACCCAGACCTCCCAAGCCATGAGCCCTTTGAAACCCAGACCACTCTAAGTTCCACTTACTAGGAACCCCTGCCACCCTAAACCACACCCCCCAGAACTACATCACTCCAGGCCCTGCCCCCCAGAAGCCCAATCTGTTCGGTGCATCCTCCAAGTAATGCAGTGTCCCCAGCAGCCTTTCTTCACCCCACTCACTCTCCCGGAACCTGAGACCCCAGCCCACCCCACCCCACCCTGGACCTTACAGTGTCCTTGGTTTCATCGCTGACACTCCAGAAGAGCTCAAGGGAGTGGCACGTGACGTTGACCTCAGGGAGTGAAGCCATCAGGCTTGTCAGGCTCTGGCCTTTGGAGGTAGGCAGGGGGAGCCGGATGGTACTGGGAGAATTGGGCATCCAGCCACTGAAACCAAACTGACCCCCTAGACTCAGTAGGCACAAGGCTGCCAGGACTCCTGCTAGGCCCACGTCCCCCATGACCTGGCTTGTCCCCTGCAAAGTCCCCCCTCACCTGACCAGTATTGACAGCAGTGTGTTGGGCTGAGCAGCTGAAGATGGTCATGGAGAGAAACTCAGTCAGGTCAGCACAGCTGTCCAGGCTGGAAGGCACCCCTGGATGGGGACGCAGAGGCAGCAGAGATGAAACGCGGGGTCTGCTGTCCTGGGAAAGTGGGGTCCTGAGGGTGGCAGGCAGGGGTGAACACCTCATCTGAGCTCACACGGCTAAGAGATCCCCTCTGGAAGAGCTCCCTGACCCAGGCCTGCAGCTCCAAGTCCTTGCTCACAGCGTGATTGTTGGGGTAGTAGAAGCCAACAATGGGAGGGGGGCAGAAGTACGTGGTGACACAGTTGGGAGCCTGTGCTGCCCCATGGTGGGGGTTGGAAGAGGCCACTGAAACCAGCTGCCCTAACAGGAGGAAACTGAGGCCCGAGAAGGAAAACGGGCAACTTCACATTCTAGGAAGTGCCAGCCAAGCTTCAAGCCTGGAGGCTTCGGTCTCTGGCTGACTACCAAGCTTTTTGGTTTCTTTTTCAAGTTGAATCCGTGGCCAACATTTAAATATTAGAAAATGACTGGTTTCTCTCCCCAAAAATCTAAAGCTCTCGTTTTAGTCATAGCTGAGTCACCATTGTCCTCATCTGAGAAATGTGAGTGGCCGGCTAGCCAGTCTCTGTCCACCTTCTTTCCTGCTCACGGGCCTTGTAGGCTTCAGCATTCCAGTCATCTAGGCCACATCAAACCACAAAGAAGGATTGGATCCCAGGCCTCTCTCTGTTGGGACAGGAATGCTGGCGTCCATGTCCCCCACTAGTTCTCAAAGGGCAGAGCGGGGCCTGCCCCACTCACCACAGCATCCACCCTCAGCCATGGCAGAGCGCACGAGCCATTGCTAAGAAGAGTTCTGACACGGGCACCTCCAGCTATGCAAATTCTTTGTGAGGAGTCCCTGAGGACTTCAAGGGGAAGTGGGTATAAGCTGGGCTTGAGCAAGAGGCAGTGTTTGGATAGGGAGAGAGTGAGAATCAGGGTGCCTAGCCTCCCTAGGACTCATGTATGCTGAGCAGGAAAAGTGGAAGGCGGGGGTAAGACTCGAGGGAAGAGATGCCGCGTGAAACTTTCCTTTCACGTGACAAAAAATGAAGCCACGTGAGGCTCATGAAGTAGAGCCATCACAGAGCCCAGCGCCCAAGGGAGGTGGTTATGCTCAGGAACTGTTGGGATGGGGACCCACAAAAAAGCCAGACATCAAAAACACCTGGCCTCCAGGGTAGAGGCCAGAGGTACATCCCAAGGACGTCTCCAGTGAAGGAGACTTAAAAGGGAAGTCTAGAGACAAGGCAACTGTCTTTGAGGGGAATGATAATAATAATAGCTAATGCTCAAAGAGCATATCATATTCACCTGAGATTTGTGCTAAGGGCATTACATTTAATTCTAATAATAACCTTTGAGGTAGGTCTCCTATCAGCTCCATTTTCAGATGAGAAAACAGACAGTTCAGTCAGTTCAGTTGCTCAGTCGTGTCCGACTCTTTGCAACCCCATGGACTGCAGCACGCCAGGCCTCCCTATCCATCACCAACTCATGGAGTTTACTCAAACTCATGTCCATTGAGTTGATGACACCATCCAACCATTTCATCCTCTTTCGTCCCCTTCTGCTCCTGCCTTCAATCTTTCCCAGCATCAGAGTCTTTTCAAATGAGTCAGTTCTTCCCATCAGGTGGCCAAAGTATTGGAGTTCCAGCTTCAACATCAGTCCTTCCAATGAATATTCAGGACTAATTTCCTTTAGGATGGACTGGTTGGATCTCCTTGCAATCCAAGGGACTCTCAAGAGTCTTCTCTAACACCACAGTTCAAAAGCATCAATTCTTCGGTGTTCAGCTTTCTTTATAGTCCAACTCTCACATCCATACATGACTACTGGAAAAACCATAGCTTTGACTAGACGGACGTTTGTTGGCAAAGTAATGTCTCTGCTTTTTAATATGCTGTCTAGGTTGGTCATAGCTTTTTTCCAAGGAGCAAGCGTCTTTTAATTTCATGGCTGCAGTTACCATCTGCAGTGATTTTGGAGCCCCTAAAAAATAAAGTCCATCACTGTTTCCCCATCTATTTGCCATGAAGTGATGGGACTAGATGCCATGATCTTAGTTTTCTGAATGTTGAGCTTTAAGTCAACTTTTTTCACTCTCCTCTTTTACTTTCATCAAGAGGCTCTTTAGTTTTTCTTCACTGTCTGCCATAAGGGTGGTGTCATCTGCATATCTGAGGTTATTGATATTTCTCCCAGCAATCTTGATTCCAGCTGTGCTTCATCCAGCCCAGCATTTCTCAGACACAAACAGGTTAACTGACTTGCCCAAGGTCACACAGCTAGGAAGGAAGAGGAGGCAGGAAAGGACTGCAAGAGAGCAGTGTGTCTGGGGAGAAGATGAGAAGAAGTCGAAGAACAAACATGACAGATGGAGCCAAGGGTGAGGTGTGGAGCCCTCAGGCTCCGGGGAGCTTCACCCCTCTATGGCTGCCCAGATCCGGAGCGCGCTGTCTCGGTAGTAGTGGTTGGCAAGGTCCTGAACCTCATGGTTAGCAGTTGGTAGGGCAGACAGAGGGAGCAGTGGGTGAGAGTTTCCAGCTCTTTGGCCATCAGTTCCAGGCTGCCCAGCCGTCCCATTGACATTATCTGTAATGAGCAGACAGTCCACAGCTTCTGGGAGCAAGGGGCTCAGGACCAGTCTTGGCTCCTTCTTGGCTCTCTCTGCTGACCACCAGGATCCCAGGCCTGACCTGGTCAGCTGAACTTTCCTGGTGCAAAAAGCCTAGTGCAGCCATAAAGGTTGATGTGGGAGGTGCAGTGGAAATGAGGAATGAGCAGCTGGGGAGAACTAGAGCCTGAGGTTAGATGAGGCAGCCCCAGGGCCCCCGCAGCTCTGGACACTGAGAGGTGGGATCCCTTACCTTGAAGATGGGGTGGCGCATGGGAGGCTGCCATAGTGTGGGCCAGAGCAAAGGCCTCAGTCAGATGGTGGGTTCGAAGCAAATGTGTGTTCATCTTGTGCACCAGGAACTCTGCATGTCGCACTCAGGTCTTGGCCAGGAGTTAGTCCTCAGGCGAGTTGCTGGGCTCTTAGATGGGGCTGTCTGGGCCAGATGTCTGGGAGAGCTGGAATTGGGTGTATGAGGGAGGTGGGTGGGTGTCAGGCAGAAACTAGGTGCAGCAAGCGTGACCTGTCATCCTGCCCATGGGACGAGATCACATGGTCAGCTCCCTTACTAGCCCCATGTCCCCAGGAAAGTTAATTAACCTCCTTGTGACTCAGGTTCCTTATCTGTAAAATAAAGTTGATGATCGTAATCTTTTTCATTGGGTTGCTCTGAGGATTTAATGAGTTAATGCTGGTGAAGTACTTAGGACAGTCCTGGGCACGCAGTGAACTCCAGAGGAGTGTTTTCTACACGAGATGACATCCACTACAAGAGAGGAAACACTGCTGAGAGGTAAAATGATCAAAGGCCACCTTGCTGGCACACGTGGAAAAGCCCAGTTGAGGGCTCCTGGGGCCAGCACTGAGTCATGCAGGTTCCTGGTTGTGTGGGGCAGGGGCTGGGAGGGGCTGGGTAGGATGAGACAGTACATCATATTCAGCACTTGAAACAGCAGCGTTGGGAAGGGGAAAAGCTTTCAGTCATCCTGAGCAGATGACATGCCAACCCCCTTCCCTCCCAGGGCTCTGCCTTGCTGACCTGGATAGCAAGAGGCAGCAGGGGTCCACCAGGACACTGGCGCAGCAGGGTCAGGGGGCAGCCAAAAACTGGGGTTGTCCGTTGATGACGCTGGAGCGGACGCCTTTGAGGATGGCGTGGTCCACCAGGTACAGAGAGCCCTTCTATGGGAGGAGAGGATGGAGAAGAGGGCTAGACAGGGGGCAGTCCTGGGAGGCTGAGGGAGGCAGCGAGGGGCAGGGGCACTTGCAAGCATTTAGCTGGTGTGCTGTGTGTGCTTAGCCACTCAGTCGTGTCCAACTCTCTGTGACCCCATGGACTGTAGCCCACCAGGCTCCTCTGTCCATGGGGATTCTCCAGGCAAGAATAATAGAGTGGGTTGCCATGCCCTCCTCCAAGGGATCTTCCTGATCCAGCGATCAAACCCAGGCCTCCCACTCAGTCGTGTCCAACTTTCTGTGAGCTCCATGGACTGTAGCCCACCAGGCTCCTCTGTCTATGGGGATTCTCCAGGCAAGAATAATAGAGCGGGTTGCCATGCCCTCCTCCAGGGGATCTTCCTGATCCAGCGATCAAACCCAGGCCTCCCACTCAGTCGTGTCCAACTTTCTGTGACCCCATGGACTGTAGCCCACCAGGCTCCTCTGTCTATGGGGATTCTCCAGGCAAGAATAATAGAGTGGGTTGCCATGCCCTCCTCCAAGGGATCTTCCTGATCCAGCGATCAAACCCAGGCCCTCCCAAACCCTTCTCCCATTGAAGGCAGATTCTTACCATCTGAGGCACCAGGGAAGCCCGAGAATACTGGTGGGGTAGTCTATCCCTTCTCCAGACCCAAGAATCGACCAGGGTCTCCCGCATTGCAGGCAGATTCTTTACCAGCTGAGCTACCAGGGAAGCCCCAATTTAACTGGAAGTGGTGGCTCAGATGGTAAAGGGTCTGCCTGTAATGTGGGAGACTTGGGTTGGATCCCTGGGTCGGGAAGATCCCCTGGACAAGGAAATGGCAACCCACTCCACTGTTCTTGCCTGGAAAATCCCATGGATGGAGGAGCCTGGCAGGTTACAGCCCATAGGATTGCAAAGAGTTGGACATGACTGAGTGACTTCACCATCACTTTTTAATCCTATTCCCTGGAGCCAGGAGGTATTCTAGCCCAGGGCCAAAAAAAGAGAGAGATCTCTGCCTGAGTATTGGAGATGCTTCTGCTGTGGCCAGCCCCAAACTTCAAGGACAGACAGGGAGAGAGGGAGCCCGGCTGGGGAATGGCACTTTGGGATGCAGGAGGCACTCTCAGGGGTGAGGGCTCCTCTCTCCTGGTAGCCCAGAGTTGGAGGAGACAGCAACTCTGAGGAGCACATTGTTCACCAGCTTCAGTGCATCCTCAGAAACCATGAGAATCAATTTTCTGAATGGTAAGGTCCCACCAAATGCAGGGAGGCTGGCAAAGCACCAGGAGAGAGCATTCCACACTGAGCCCTGCCCGCTCCATCTTTGCCCTCAAAGAATAACACACCTCCCTCCAGGGATGAGCAGGAGCTGTTGACTTAAAGGGGTGGCTGAGCTAGCTGGGAAAGGAGTGGGAAATGGTGAAGGGTGGTCAGGGCTGGGTGGAAGAGAAGGGATCTGGGGGACTAGGAGCCAGGGCATCTGGGCTTCTGAAGACACTCGGAGGGGAGGGAAGGTTGCTTGGACCCCCTGCGCTCCTCACCTCTAGCTCAGCCTGAAGACTGGTCCTGGGGCCCATCATAGGAGCCACCATGGCATCAGTGACAGGGAAGTTCTTGGACAGGTGACGACAGTATCGGATCAGGACCAGGTTGAAGCCGTTTGGGAACTAGTAGGCAAAGAAGGTGTCTTCCTTAAACAGAGTATGCGGAAACACATACTCTGCAGGAGGTGGGTGTGCAGAGGGTGGCCCTGGAGACCAGGGACCCAAGTCCCCTTCCTCCAGCACTGCCACCGCTCCCAGGACCCAGATCTCCAGCTTCCAGCACCATCATTTCAAGATGCTCCCCTTCTCCTGCCCCAGCTAGAGGGATGACATCACCAGCGAGTGGTTTCTCAGAAAACAAGGGATCAGAATTTAGTCAGATTCAAAAGGAGTTACCCACTCTTTCAGCCCCACCCATTTCTGGTGGAACCTCAGGTACTCTGTGATATGCACGGACTGCATTTGGGATTTGAGTAGAATCTGAGAAAGTCAGAAGAGTGAAGAATGCTGGACAACAGCAGTGTCCAAGCCCATTCTGTTTTGGATTCTGAACTATGAGGGGTTCTAATTCCCTGTTAAAATTAAAATTCACCAGGTCAATGACTGATTCTCCTGCACCTTTGCCCTGGGACAGCCTGGCTAATTTGTTAAACCAGAACATCATCTTGGGCTGTGGCAACAGTGCTATTTTATTAATGGTTATTTATTTATTGGGCTGCATTGGATCTTAGTTGTGGCACGCAGGATCTTCAAGCTTCATTTCAGCATGCAAACTCTTAGTTGATCATAGGAGATCTAGTTCCCTGACCAAGGATGAAACCTGGGCCACCTGCATTGGGAAAGTGAAGTCTTAGCCACTGGACCTCCAATGATCACCCATGGCTTTTTGTGTGTGTGTGTCCAGAGGTTTTTGAACTGAGTTTCCACATGTATAGTTTGGACCCATAGTGCACTCAGGAAGAGACATGGATATTGGAGAGTGGAAACTCCTAAATCCTTTGACTTAGCCTGGTTTTCAAGCCTGCATGCAAGGCACAAGGCCCCCAAAAGGTAGATGGCAATTTGCAAGGAAAAAGTCTTTCTGCTTCAGGTGATTTTTCCTGATGGCTGAGGATATTCATGAGATGCCTGTTTCCAGGTGTTCAGAACAACTGACTGTTGGGGACAGTTTGAAGATGTAGTTACAAAGTCAGAGGAGGGGGATGACCAGCAAACAGACCCACAGGGCAGAGGCTGCAGGCTTTCAGAAATGGCGAAGATAGAGCAGATAGCAGGAAAGTGTTTGTACTTGTGTTAACAAAGAAGGAGCGTTCTTAGAACTTACTTCCTAGTCATTCTTGCTGAAGCCCTGATGGGTGAGAATGGCTCCAAGAACAGTGGGCCTTAGTCCACCCTGAGGGAGGGGCTGCAGCGGGGAAGGTGTTGGGTGGGGCAGCAGGCTCACAGGGAGAGGATGCAGCCCTTCTGATCCATTTCTTTGGCAACTGAGTAGCGCAGGCTGAGATCAAGCTCCTTGAGGTTTTCAGCATCCAAGCAGTGGGGTATCTCTGGGAAAAACTCAGTCTACCTGTAACAGGCAGAGGTGGAGATGGGAGTGAGGTGCTGGTGGCTGCTGGGCCTGGTTGTACAAGGGAGGGCTTTGGGACGAGAAGTTCAGGCATGGCAAGGTGGGTAGAGGACTGCCCCAAGACTTGGAATTCCTCATGTGTGTGCTGTCATGGCGGGGGAGGGAGTCAGATCTGAGGCTCAGCTGACCTCAGCAAACAGGAGCAAGTGGTCCCCCTACTAGCCAAAAACTAAGAAGTGGGGATCCTAGGGACGGCCAGCCTGAAGTCTCCTTGAACTGCTCATCAGTATTTCTGCTGCCTCGCCACAGTCTCTGCCTGGGTCTGGGCATAGAGCAGAGGGTGGCTGTCCTGCCAGACAACTATGCTTGGGAGAGGGAAAATGTAAGAGGGGAACCTGGCCCTAATCCTCAGAACCCCAGCCTCTCCCCTTCCTCTCCTCAGACCTGGGGTGAGGCAACTCTGGTCTGGAGCATGTCAGCCACTGGCCTCCCTGTCTCTTTGACTTCTTCCTGGGGGGTGGAGAAGCCCCTCCATTCCAGGCAGACCCCACCTCCGCAAACTGCAGCCTGCTCCCTCCCAGTCACTGACCCCAGCTCAACAGTTGAGGCCAATGGGGAGGGGGCAAAGAGCAGAGCTGGAGAGAAGGGCGTGCTGACCGTTTTCATGCCCTTCCTCTGTGGGGCCCCAGTTGCCTGCCTCCCCAATCTTTCCCTTGCTTCCCTTGTGGCTCAGCTGGTTAAGAATCCACTGGCAATGCAGGAGACCTGGGTTCAGTCCTTGTGTTGGGAAGATCCCCTGGAGAAGGGAACAGCTACCCACTCCAGTATTCTGGCCTGGGGTCTCAAAGAATTGGACACAACTGGGTGGCTTTCACTTTCACTTTCTTTCCACCCTTTCCCTCTGTTTCACAGCCCTGGTCTCTTCCCACCAGGCCCACCCTCCTCCACTCACTACACCCACTGCCACTATCTGAACCACTGGTTCCTCCCCACCACTGGTCCCTCCACCAGCTCTCTCCCCGAATCAGTATCATTTCTCACAACCACTACCCCTCCTTCCCAGCGGCCCTTGCTCTCACCCCAGGTGATCTCCCCTCCTCCACCTGCCCCTCCTCCCACCAGTGGCCACACCAGCCCACAGGGGCCCTCCCTGGCCCTCCACCCGCACTAGCCTCCCTCAGTGGGAGGGCCCCAGCCCGCCCCCCACTCACCTGTCCCTCCCACAGCACCTGGCTTCCCTTGCCCTCCAGCCACTAGTAGCAGTGGAAGCGGAGGGGCGCGCCCCCGGGCAGCGGCGTGAGCTGGAGCCAGCGGCAGAACCAGGAGTCCTGGGCTGCAGGCGCGAGGGGCCCGGGCAGTGCTGGGGGCACCTTGTGCACGTGCACCAGCAGCCCCGGGCCCACGTCCTGGGGGGGCGTCACCTCAAAGTCCTTGGGGGTTTGAGTGCAAGGAGGTCTCGGCCAGCACCGTATTCATTACGTCTTGCCGGAATTCCTTCCCAAAGCCGTCCAGCCTCAGGCGGGAGCTCTCACCTGGGGTCCCAACCAGGCTGACTGACACTCTGTCCCAGGTCCCTGAGCCCAGGAGGGAGCTGGTGGCCACACGCACAGTGTACTTGCTCATGAGTTGCCATCTAGGGGTCAGAAGTGCCGCAGGGAACGAGGCAGGGTTGGCTGGCTGCAAGAGGGAGAGTCGTCCGGGAGGTGGGGCAGGGGGTTCCGCGAGGCCCCATGTGCCAGGCTGGGGCCCCGTGGCCTGTGCCCTGACAGTGGTCTCCCCTGGAGCTGCAACTCCAAAGCCCGCCTAGCACCTCCCCGCCGCCCAGGGCACTCCCGCAGCCAGCCATCTAACCTTAGCTCCTCTTGCTGTCTAAGGGGCTCTGCCTCCCTGAAAGGGGATCTGCTTAAGGCTACTCCAGGTAACTCCGCCTCCTCCATGTCCGCACCTTTGCCACTGGACAGTCTGGCTAATTTGTTAAACCAGAATGCCTAGCCCTTGGGGAGAAGGGACATAACCACTCTTCTTATTGCACACAATCACCCCGTGTCCTCCAGCTGCCAGCCAGGCCCTCTCTTCATTTCTGAGCCTGTGGTCTGGTGCCTATCCTCAGAGCTTTCTCGGTAGGGGCGTGATCTGTTGCATCCTCGCTGGGTAGTGATCCCAGGCCTCCAAGAAGTCTAGTATGGATAGGGGAGAGAGCAGGGGCGCACAAAGGTGGGGCAGAGGCTGGAAGAGGACCCAGCACTGAAAGAAAGGTCGCAGGCTCTAGGCACTGCAAGGGTGGGATGTCCAGCCCCTCCCTCCAGCCTGTCGAAGTATAAGTTTTCAAAAAAATTAAAACCATGATTCATACAAATTAGAGTGAACATAAATCAAAGCTGAATGGCACAAAGTCAAAGTGGTAATGCTGGTTCCATGAACAGTTGAGGAGCTGCTATTTGTAGGCAATTTTATAAAGGATGTTAAGTATAAAATTGCTGAGTGAGATACCATACTAGCTACTGTCCTCCACGGTGATAAACTACCTCCTTTAGGGTTATCTTATTTTACTGAACAGAAATCATTTGCCTCTCTACCAGACACAAGTTATGTGAACTTTACATGGACTAGGAAAATCAAGCAGTGATACATTCTTCTAGAAAACTGTCCTTGAAAGGATAGGCAGTTGTTCTGTTGATCAGTTTTGGATATTTTTTTCTTTTTTGAGATTTATTTATTTTTGGCTGCGCGCAAGCTTTCTCTAGTTGCCGAGAGCGGGGCCTACTCTTCGCTGCTGTGCTTGGGCTTCTCATTGTGGTGGCTTCTCCTGTTGCAGAGCACAGGCTCTGGGAGCTCGGGCTTCAGTAGTTGCGGCTTGTGGGCTCTAGAGCGCAGGCTCAGTAGTTGTGGTGCATGCGCTTAGTTGCTCTGCAGCATGTGGGATCTTCCTGGACCAGGCAGCGAACCTGTGTCTCCTGCACTGACAGATGGATTCTTATCCACTGTGCCACCAGGGAAGTCCCATGGATATATATATATATATATATATATATATATATTTTTTTTTTTTTTTCTAATAAGGCTGTCCCTGTGGGTATTATCAGGCAATCAAATAGCTCTCTTTTTCCCCTTTCCGGTGGTGACAACCTCCTCACAAGAATATGCCTCTCGCAAAGGATCTTCTTCATCCCTCTCCAGAAGAGAAGAGGAAACACAAGAAGAAACACCTGGTGCAGAGCCCCAATTCCTATTTCATGGATGTAAAATGCCCAGGATGCTATAAAGTCACCACCGTCTTTAGCCATGCATCAACAGTAGTTTCGTGTGTTGGCTGCTCTACTGTCCTCCGCCAGCCTACAGGAGGAAAAGCAAGGCTTACAGAAGGATGCTCTTTCAGACGGAAGCAGCACTAAAAGTACCCTGTATCAAGATGAACGGGAAACCAGCCCAATAAACACGTTTTGGATTAAAAAAAAAAAATAGCTCTCTTTTTCTGGGATTTCCCTCCACCCCATCCCCCATCTCCACTCTCAATGTAAAGTCCCCATTCCCTTATGCCTCATCATGGCCCTGTTGTACAATCCCTCTACCTTAGGTTGTTTGTTTTTTTTTTTTAACCATCAGAGAGATCATACCATGATAATCATTGTGCAAGTAACTTCCCACCTACGCAGCAATATATCATGGATGTTTTTTCTGTGTCAGCATTTGAGGATTGAATTTGTTACCAGCTACATCATTTTTCTTAGTTGGATTGTTTCCTAAATTTCCAAAAGATTTTTCCTATTATAAGTAATACTACATAGAACATCTTATAAACATTAGATTTCAAAGTTTGAGACTTCCAAGAGTTCTCCTCCAAAGCTACATTGTCAACTGTTTCACCAGGGCCCTGTGGCTTCACACCTGTGATCCTTGACCTCTCACGTCCACCCACACCTTTGGTTCCTTGCCTTTACTTTTTATGTCCCACAACCCTTGTGTCTGCACTGTCTCATTATCCTCCTTCTGCGCTAATGCCTTATAGTGTTTCATCTGTTTCTACCTCTACCTACCCAGGGCTTTATCCTTCTCTGTCCTTAAAACTCAACGTTCAAAAAATTATTATCATGGTCCCATCACTTCATGACAAATAGATGGGGGGAAAGTGGAAACAGTGACAGATTTTATTTTCTTGGGCTCCAAAATCACGGTAGACAGTGATTGCAGCCATGAAATTAAAAGATGCTTGCTCCTTGGAAGAAAAGCTAGGACAAATCTAGACAGTGTATTCAAAGGTCCATATAGTCAAAGCTATGGTTTTTCTAGTAGTAGTCATGTACGGATGTGAGAGCTGGACTATAAAGAAGGCTGAGTGCCAAAGAATTGATGCTTTTGAGTTGTTATGCTGAAAAAGACTCTTGAGAGTCCCTAGAACAGCAAGGAGATCAAACCAGTCAATCTTAAAGGAAATCAACCCTGAATATTCGTTGGAGGGACTGATGCTGAAGCTGATACTCCAGTACTTTGGACACCTGATAAGAAGAACTGACTCACTGGAAAAAACCCTGATGCTGGGAAAGATTGAGGGCAGGAGGAGAAGAGGGAGACAGAGGATGAGATGGTTGGATGGCATCACTGACTCAATGGACTTGAGTTTCAGCAAACTCCAGGAGATAGTGAAGGACAGGGAATCCTGGTGTGCTGCAGTCCGTGGGGTCACAAAGAGTGAGTGACTGAACAAACACAATCTCTGGTGACTCACTCTACCCTATTTTGGAACGCTGGACAAGGAGTGGCAGGAGGTAAGCTGGACTCTCCCCCAGCTTTTGGGACCTTCCACCCTACAACCCTTCCTCTTTTCCCTTTCCATGACTCCCACCTTCCAGAAATTCATGGTCTGGTTGAGAAGACACACAGGTAAATGAAAAGGACATTAGGAATCATGTATGTATTAATTCCTCCATTCAACACCTCCTGAGCACCTACAGTGTGGGGAGCAGTTACAAACCCTGTCCTTGAGAGCTTACAGTCTAGTGACAGAGGGAAGGACGGGGCTCAGGAGTTCTGAAACATGCCTCCACAGTAGCCTCAAGGGCAAGTGAACGATGGAGGCGGCGTGCCAGCTTCATCCTGGATGTCCCGCCTACAACACTCCTCTCACAGTCCATTGGCCAGAATTGGCCATGTGACTGCAACCTAACTGAAGGGTAGGCTGGGAAATGCTGGGAAGTAGCTGAGATATTTGTCGAGCATAGATTCTCCCTCTTGGAATTTGAACATTGAGCCAAGGACAAAAAGTAGGAGGAGCTTCATCATCCTGACGGCAGTGCCCGAGGACAGTGTCCACTGGTTCTTGTGCCCAGAGTTTCCAGTTTCCGGTCCTTCCTGACTGAGTTTAACTCCTACTGTGTTTAACATGTTCTCCAGTCCCTCAAGACACTCGGTTTCTTTTTCACAAATTTCTTTATTGCTTGAGTTTGCAGGCATTGTTTTAAACAAAAGAAGCTTGACAGCTGTATCTCTGAATCATTTGGGGCTGCACTGAATCTCAATAAAGAATGGACAGTTCCAGTGCTGTGAGCTGGGCAGCATTCCCCTTTCTGAAGCATTGTTCTATTTATTTTGGTGGCCATGTTTATGTAATTATTCAAATATATATTGTATCTGTCTACTGTGTTTTATAAAAATTAGGGAAACTAAAAAACCAGAGCTCTATTGCCTACACTATGAGACAGAGATGGAAACCATCAGGTGAATTCAAGGGGACACATTTTTGGCATTAATGGATGTTCAGTGAGTCAGAACAAGAAAAAAGAAAAACAGAAGAATGTATAAGCAATGTTGGAATTCTGTCATTGTAGATTGACTCTAGAAGGCAGTGTATGATGAATGATATAATACTGCCTAAGTCTCCAGAAATGGAAACTGTTTTATAATATGCAAGGCTTTTGTCCAACTTTGGGGCATGTTTTTTTAGAAAGCGGATGTAGGCACTGTCTGCTTGTCCTGGGCAGTATGTCCTCCTGCCATGCTTCCTGTGGCCCTTTCTCAGTGGGTTGTTCATTTCAAAGCTGTGACCACAGGTCACTATCAACTTCTCTGGCAGTTTTCAGGCAGACAGTCTACAGGAGGGCTGCCCTTGAGTCAGGTGACCATTGGTCAGGTCAGCTGTGGTCAGTGGGACCAGGGGCAGGACTGTGTTCCCCCCATGGAACCCTTCCAGGGGGCTGCAGGTGTGCAGGCACTTTGAGGCTTAGAATCCTCAAAAGGCATAGTGGTGTCCTCCAATGAGGTTCTGTTCTCTGGGGTTTTATGTTTTTGCTTTGTTTCTGTTTCACCATGTGTGTTTTGGGAGGTTAGTTATACCAGGCTGTTGTCCTAGGAGAGGCATAGGGGGGCCTGATTTTCTGGGGAGTCCTTTTCTCTGGGTGGCAGGTAGCCTAGAGCGATGCCCCCATGGGGCCCTGTTCCCCAGGGCAGTTAGATGGAGACGCTATTCTCAATGAGGGGAGGGTCCAGATAGGGGTAGGGTAGCGCCAGGCTGCGGTTTCGCTCTTGGATGTCTCGCGAGATCTCAGCCAGGCGGCTCTGGAAGGCAGCGATGCTCCGGCGCGGGGCCTCCTCAGTAAAGTGCTCATCTGGGTAGGTGCCCAGGGGCCTCTGGGAACCAAACACAAGGATGGGTGAAGGGGCTGCTATGCAGCTGCGACCCGCCTTAGCCATCCACCCCCGGGGGACCTGAAGCAGCCTCTGATTGACCCACCTTCCCCTGAACAGTGACGATTACTGTGGGCAGCTCTGAGGATGAAGGCTCAAGTCAAAGGGCCCAGCCACCCTGGAACTTATCACACATTTCCCTTGCAGCAAAGGGTGACTCTGCATCATCTCATTTGGCCCTCCTTGTGAGATGTCCAGTGCCCATGTGTCTCCCTGGGAAGGCTCCGTGGGGTGTGTGACGGTAAAGTGGGATCTGGGTCAGGAAGGGTAAACAGCATCGCCTCCCTTACCCAGGGCTGGCCCAGCCGGGTTCCCAGCCCCACACTCACTCGGTCTCCAGGCTCCTTGCTCAGCAGCCAGAGGGCAATGACCACATCACACGTGGCATTGACTGGTGGGAGGGTGGCTAAGAACCCCTCCAGACTGGCCTGGCCTTTGGAGGTGGGTGGTGGCAGCTGCATGCTGGGTGGCAGGTTGGGCATCCAGGCACTAAAGTCAAACTGACAGCCAAGAGGGCAGAGTGAGGTTAGGAGCCCATCCTCCTCCCCAGTCCTGCCCCCCGACATTGACTCTTCTCACCTGCCCCGCACTGACAGCCGAATGCTTGGCCGAACAGTTGAATATCACCATGGTGACGTACTGTATCAGGGCTTCCCGCGTCCCCAGGGTGGAGGGTAGACCTGCAGGGAGAGCTGGGCTGGGAATGGGGCTGTAAGGGTCCTGAGGACAATGCTGCAGAGGTCTGAGGGTAGGATCTAAGAACCGAGGTCCCCCTACCTGAGCTCTCCCGGCCTAGGAAGCCCTCAGAGAAGATCTCCCACACCCAGGCCTGGAGTTCACTGTCATCACGGACAGACTCATCACTCGGGTAGTAGATGCTGATCATTTCGGAGACAAAGCTGCAAGGTGCATGGGGTTGCTGTCCCAGCTGTCAACCCCAACCCTCCCTGAGAAGCACCCCTGCCCAGTCTGGTGCTATTAATGTCCATCCCTCCTCCTGGTGGGTGCCTCTGTGGGCCTTCCTTCTCCTTCCTCCCTGCCCCCAAGGCTGACGCTCTCTGGGGCTGAATCCCTCACCACTCCACTGCACCCCAGATCTGCATCCCATCATCCCGGTAGTAGTAGTCCGGGATGTCTCCAACTCCTCGGGCCCGGATATCATCAGGCAGACACAGGGCAGAATAGTTCAGCTGTTCCATGTTCTTCTGTATCAGCTCAGAGAAGCCTCCAATGCCAAGGCCTGTGGACTGGGAGATTGGACTCCTGGTTACCACAGCACTTGCCCCAGAAGCAGGAGGTAATACTGTTTGGGGAGACAGGGCCACTCCCACCCCAGGATCTCAGAGTCTTCACACTGGAGAACTAGCCCACCCCTGTCCTCCCTGAAGCAGTCCTTACCCTGTCCACCACCTCCCCAGGGGCGATGAGCCGTTCTCGGGCCAGCGTGTTGATATGCAAGGTGTACCGAGTGTGAGGGATCAGCAGCTGTAAGGGCCAGAGAAGAGAGCTGGGTAAAGCCTGAGTATCTCTGGTCCCACGCCTTGCTTCACAGAGGCACCCAGTCCTGTAAATCAGTCATGGAAAGAGATGACAGCGACAGGAGAGGGAGAGGCTGCCTGGTACAGAGATCAGGGCTTCAGGCCCAGTGATGGGGGCTGAGATCCACCAGCATCCTTTTCTGTGACCCTGACCATGAGTGTTCCTCTCTTTGGGTGTATCAGATCACCGGGCAAATGAGAGGGCTCATCTGGATGAGCTCAGTGAATTCCTCTGGCTCCAGCATCCTGTGATTTTCTGACCCCTGGGTAGGCAAAGCACCGTGAAAACCAGGGCCTGTGGGCCTGGCAATGTGGAACCATCCCCTAGAGCCCACCACTGAGTGCCAGGCTCTGGGAGCTGTTGATTGTCAGAACGAATCAGCCTGGATTGAAGAGGACAGGGTAGGGCCTGCATCCAGGATCTAAGAGACTGTCTAAGGAAGAATCAGAAAGTCTCAGCAGCTGTGGACCCATCACGCTGACAGAGGAGATGCTCCAGGCCCCTGGAGGGGATGAATATGGGCCATCTGATGGCTTAGCAAAGCCTACCTTAGAGACACAGGTCTCTCTCTCATGGCTTCCCATCTCTGCATCGATCTGCAGAAAACCTGCTGGCCATGTTCTCACTTTGGCATCTGTCTGCCCCAGGTCTCTCCTTTCCTAGGAGCTGGGCTCCTGTGACAGCTCTTGGACTGAGCTCCCCTAGAAGGGAATCTCTCTGGGGCATAACCTGCTGTCATATGTGGTCCTTCCTCTTTCCCCAGTCCCCATCACCTCACCCCAGCTTAGGGCTTGTCGGAAACCAGCTCCTTGGGGCAGTTGTGCAGGGAGTTGCTACTGAAGCAGGATGGGGGCTTAGCATCCTGGCCTGGAAGGACAGGGCCATGTGGGGACAGGCTTCATGGATGAGGCACCCCGAGCGCCAGGCCCAGGTGCAGGGACCTGCAGGCTTGGGGCACAATCTGGGCCATCTTGCTGAGCCACTGACCTTGAAGAGGGGGTGGCAGTGGGGCAGCTGGCGCAGCGTAGCCAGGGCGAAGACCTCGGGCACCAGGTGTGCCTGTAACAGGTGTGTGAGGGCCTCATGGATGGAGAACTCGGCATTGCGCACCCACGTCTTGGCCAGCAGCCAGTCCCACTTGTCATCACTGGGCAGAAAGATGGGGCTGTTGGCCCCGGGAGTCTGGCTGAGCTGTAGGAGGGGTTGGTGGGGAGAGGCAGCCTTGAGTGTCTGCCCTCTTCTCAGTCAGACCACTCCCCACTCCTGCCCTGCCACCTGCCAGCTGCTGACCTGGATGGCGAGTGGCAGCAGGGGCCCACAGCCGGGGCGCTGGTATAGCAGGGTCATTGGGGCCGTGGAGAACTGAGGCCTCCCATTGATGACATTGGTGTGGACCCCAGCAAGGAGGCTGTGATCCACCAGGAACAGAGACCCCTTCTGTGGGAGAGAGCAGGGGAGCCTGGGCTGCCATCTGGCTTTCTGCAGGTGGGGAGTATGGGAATGCAGGAGAGGATGTGGGGCGAGGAGTAGAGTGTACAGGAGAGGGTGTTCTTGGCACACCATGTACCATAGGTACTTAACCAATGTGTGTACGGTTCCTTTTTGGTAGGGATGGGCCTGAAGGACTGAGATGGGGGTGTGCAGGGCCGGGACCCCCTGCCCTTCACCTCGAGCTCGGCCTGCAGGCTCGTTCCAGGGCCCAACACCGGGGCCACCATGGCATCGGTGACAGGGAAGTTCTTGGGGAGGTGGTGACAGCGTCGGATCAGGACGGGGTTGAGGCCATTCAGGAACTGGTAGGCGAAGAAGGCGTCCTCCTGCCAGTGCTCAAACACATATTCTGTGGGGAGGGGCAGGGGAGATGGGACTGGTCACCCCAGCCCCTGGGGGACTGCCCCCTGGGCACCATGGTTGAGCTTCTCTTGGGTCCGTCCTGTGTGCCCCTCTCTTCTCGCTCTGTACCTTTCTCAGGGTGACCTCCTCTGACCCCTTGGCTTCAGTTCACCCAAGCAGCATATCTTAGTCCCCAGACCGCCTGGCCTACCATCTCCCTGCCATCCCCATCTCTGTGACTCAAACACAGCACATCTGAAGCTGAACATGGGCTCCGGCTCCAGCCCAGGCCCCACCCCATTACCTGGCTTCCTAAGAATGGCACCTCCATGCACCAGATTACCTGGAGCAGAGCAGCTCCCCACATCCTCCTCCCATCAAGTCCTGTTCATTCTCCATCCTCAGTAGCTCCTGGTCCACCCATCCACTCCGTGTCATCACTGCCTTGCTGAGGTTTCCATCCTCTGCTGACCACGACCAGAGCCTCATGTCCTGTCCTGCTTCCACTTCTGTCCAGATAGCCCATCCCCTGTGGCACAACTGGCCACAGCATTCCCCAACAGGCAGCTGGTTGAAACTTCCCACTGCATATAGGAAAGGCCCGAGCTCCAACCATGGCCTCCACAGTTCTGCACAGTTGGGGGCTCTGACACCTCCCCTGCTTCGCCTCCTATCTTCTTGCCCTGGATCAATATTCTTTCGCCACAGCATCATCTTCTGCCCCTAGGAGGTCTCTGCTCCTTCCATCTTCACGGCCTTCACCTGCACCATCCCCCAAACCTGAAGGACCCTCTGTTCCCCTACACTACGCCCAGAACTGTTGACACCTATCCAACTCTGAGGTCTCAAGTTTTGACTCAGCCTAAAGTCACCTCTGTGGGTCACTCCCTAGCTGGACCAAGCCAGCTGCCCCTTACACACTCTTACGAGCTGCAATGTGCAGGCTTCACAAGTGAACCTCTTGATTTACTTTTGAGCCTACTTTGCTTTTTGCTTGCTCAACTGGAAGCTCTGGGGGGACAAGGACTGTGTCCACAGCCCCTAAGACACTGTCTGGTATGTAGTAGCCAAAAAGTGTCTGATGGATTAAAAGGCATTAGAAGATCAGAGATGCCCCCAGTACACATCCTCTTTTGTGTCTGGGGAGAAAGTAAGGCTCAGTGAGGATCACACAGTGGACTGGGGCTTGGTTTTCTGAGATTCCTGTTAGCGAGAGCTGATGTCCCAGGGAAGAGGTCTGTAGCCCTCACCTACAGCTGGAGTCTTCCGAAAGTTGAACACCCGTCTCATTTCCTCCAGACTCTTCCAGAGCCCCTTGCGGTCAAGCAGCCCTTTGAGTTTCAGCTCAGCCAACCTGCCAGAAGATGTGAGTGGTGGGGGAGGCAGAGGCCCTGGGAAACGCTCCCTTGTCAGCTAGGCTTATCCTTCCTAGGATTCCAAACCAGCTTCTGGGGCCCAAGGTAGTCACTGCCCCAAGGCTGCCATCACCCTGTGGGAATAGGTGGTGAGTAGAGGCCTTGCCCTGGGTGAGGTCGTGTGACCCATATTCCTGATGGTGGGAAGGGCAGAAGGCAGGGGTCCTAGGGCATCTGAGATCCATGGACAGGAGAGGGGGTTTGTCCTCACGCAGAGCCGCCTCGCAGGTAGAAGGTGGTGTTCTTGGCCACAGAGTATTTGATGTTGAGGTTCAGGTTTTTTACAGTCTCCTCGTCGAGGCACCGAGGCCAGCCTGGGAGGTAAGTCTTCCAGCTGGAGGGAAGAGCCAGAAGGCAGTCAGCAAGAAGCCTCAGGGAACCCACTGACAAGGGATAGGGGGTGGCAGACTCTTCAAGGCCCTGATCAGGGCCAGCGCATTTCCACAAGCAGGAGTCTTTCTGGGCTCTGCCTTTCCCCTCCACCCTCAAGGCTGCAGGGGGAGCTGCCATGTTCCCTGGGAGACTCCTCCCCTGGTCCACTGATTGGTCCAGGGTTGGGCACCTGGCCAGAGAGGGGCCAATCAGAATCCTTCCTGGGAAGCTGGAGATTGGGGCCGAACCTGGGGACATCTCTCTCTCTCTCTGGGTATCTGGGTTATAACATGTAAATATCAGGACTGCTAGTTACAGCTATTTCCCATTATGTGGCCTGGGAGCAAAGAAAGCTGTTCTGCAGAGAGAAAAGTGAAGCAGGAGAGAGAAGCGTTTGGGGGCTCCAGAGACAGGGAAGAGACTCACCTTGTTTCTGGCCCCTGAGATTTGGCTACACTTCCAGCCCTCACTTCTGTGAATATCTCTGTGACCTATTGACACATTCCCTTTTTTTTTCTATCTGCTAGTTGGAGTCTGTTTTTGTTTTTGCAAAACTCCCGACCAACAGAGATGCATTGCAGAGGGGACACTGTCCTGAAGGTGGGAGTGTGTGAAGGCATCAATTGTGTTTGGCAGGCATCCCATGGAGAGACGCTTCAGCCTCTGTAGCTTGAGGGAGCCTAGAAATTTCCTCTGGTCTGGCCTAAAGCATCTCTAAATCCCTTTGTCCAGCAGCAACACAGCCTAAGATTTTTGGGTGAAATGGTAAAATCATGTCCCTGCAAAGCTGAGTCGACCCCAGCCAGTTGTCCTTTCATTCCTTCCCTGTTCATTCTTTAGTTCATTCAATCATTGCCTTGGGTTCAAACAGGTACCTTCAAAGAACAACTTGTAATTAAAGTACACTCCCACCAAGTGGTGGCCAAACCCTGCTTCTCAAACTTCAATGCACAAAAATTTAATTCGCCCAGGGATCTTGGTAAAATGCAGATTCTCATTTAGTAGGTCTGGGATGGGTGGGCCCAAGACCCTGCATTTCTAACAAGTTCCCAGGTGATGCTGACTCTGTGGATCTGAGACCTTGCTCTGAGTATTGAAGGTGTAGCCACCGGGAGCAGAGGTAACTGAGGGATATTATGAACAACAGTCTATACATTTGTGCAGAGCTTAGCAGCTGACGAGCTGCATTCATAACCATTTTCTCATTTGTTCTTCCTAAAAACACAGATCAGACTGGTATTTTTAGCTTCTTACAGGAGAAAATAAGGATTAAAAAGATTAAAGAATTTGCCTAAACTTTCACATCCCCTCCCCTGCATCTCCTGACTCCTGTGTCTTTGTTTTGCCAAGAAAGGAAGAAAGCGCTCCTTCACTCCATGGACACAGCCCTCTCCATCTGTTCCCTCACCTGGGGCTGTTGCTGGCAGATTGGGCCTCATGGTTTTCTCAGAGATATAATTCACAACACATGTGGAAGCACCAGCAGCCAAATGAGCCTGCAGCTGCTGTGCCCCCAGAGACCTGAAGCAAAAACCTGTAGCCTGGGCTTCAGACACAGCCCAGTTGGCCAGATCGTGACCTTTTGAAAACCTGCTCCTGAGTGGGGTCTCTGGCTTTCTGCCTCAGGAGAACCCAGAGGCTCCAGTCCCTTCTGCAGCCCTCCACCTTCTGCCAGGGGGCCCTTTAGGACTCAGCTATCCCAGCTGACCTCCAACAATGTTGAGACCAGAACAGGGAAAGAGCCCCCTCCCACCCCTTGCCCACCCTGGAGGATGAGTTTCGTGGGGGTTGGGGTGACATATTTCTGGTTCTGCCCCTACTTCCAGGAGAACACAACATGTTGATGTTTGAAAAAGCCCCAGGAGAAGAAAGATGTCAGCAAGATTAAGGCATTGAGAGCAGTAGGTTTCAAGGTTTAGTGGGCATGAGTCACCTGAAAGTCTCCTTAATATAATATTGTTGGCAACAAAGACTTACTGTATCACATAAAAAATTATGCCTGGAACCTGTGTGCCTGTGTGTGTGTGCTTAGTCATTCTGTCTTGTCCGACTCTGCGACTCTGTGGACTGTAGCCCACCAGGCTCCTCTGTCCATGGGATTCTCCAGGCAAGAACACTAGAGAGTGTTACCTTTCCCTTCTTCAGGGGATCTTCCCAACCCAGGATCGGACCGGGTTTCCCACACTGCGGGCAGATTCTTTACCATCTGAGCCATCTGGGAAGTCCTGTAATAACTACTATAATGGAATATAATCTAGAAACAACCTGAATCACTATGCTGTATACCCAAAACTAATACAATATTGTACATCAACCATAGTTTCATTAAAAAACACCAGTATTGCCGCCCTCCCTGTCCAAATCTGAACCGGGTGGTCTGAGGAGGTTTTGAGTATTTGCATTTCTAAGGAGTTCCTGGTGATGCTGTGATTGGAAAGGACAGAGGACCAAATGGAGACTTCCTACCACACCATCATCGGCGGGAAAGGGCTGACCCTAGTCCGCGCAGGCAGCCTATCTCCACCCCCTCTCCATACAGAAGCCCCCTCCTCACCGGTAGGTCTCCCGCCTGGCCTGCAGTTCCTCCCTGCGGTGTTGCTGGAGCGTGGGGTGGTGATCTTCCCAGGAGAACTTCGCTGTGGGAGGAGGGAGCAGGTGAGGAGGGCAGAGAAAGCCCCCTGACCCTTGGCCTCAGCCACTCCCCCCTCCACTTGATTCACCCCTTACCAGGTCCCTTGCCCGCAGAAGGATGGCTTCTCCCACTCTAGACTGCCACCTCCCCCTCCCCCCAACCTCCCCTTCCGCTCCCCCCCCCAACCCTGTGCCCCTGTCCTTCCGCCTTGGCGACACCGGTTCATCTTTCCGATCCTCCCTTGCCCTTTTCCCCAACACACCCGCCCTCCCCTTTCCTGTGTGCCCGTCACCTGTCCCCTCCCGCAGCACCAGGCTCCCCTCGCCCTCCAGCCACTGGTAGCAGGGGAAGCAGAGCGGCGCGGCCCCGTGCGGCGTGAGCTGGAGCCAGCGGCAGAACCAGGCGTCCCCGGCCAAGGGCGCGAGGGCCCGGGATAGCGCTGGCGGCGCCTTGTGGACGCGCACCAGCAGCACCTGACCCACGTCCTGGGGGGGCGTCACCTCGAAGTCCTCCTCCTGTGGGGAGGAGACGTTTAGTATCCTAGAGGGTCGTCCCTCCTGCTCCCTCCTCCGCCCCCACCCCTACCGCCCAAGCACTCACTGCGCCCGCGTTGAACTCTTTGCCGAGATGGTCCAGGGGCAGTGGGGGGGTCTCTCCTCGGGTCCCCACGATGCTGACAGACATTTTGTCCCACGTACCGGCCCCGAAGCCCTCTCCGGTGGATACCCTCACCCTGAACTTGGCCATGGTGACAGCCGGAGTCTGGCTCTCTCCTGCTGGCCGGACTGCAGAGCCTAGTTGCTCACCCCTAGGGACATGCACCTCCGCACCCTGGCCAGGCAACTCTGAGTTCCCGTGGGACCTATCACCGCCTCAAAAAGCAACCCTCGGCTCAGGGCAGAGAGGGCGGGGCTGAGAGGCGGGGAGAGAGGCAAGCCGCTGTGTCGGCTGGTCTGCCCTGGGAAGTGTAGGGACTGAGGTTTGGGAGACAGATCCTTCCAGTGATGGGCAGGGCCAGAGGGAATTGGGATCCAGTGGAGCTCAAGGGTTCATTTGTCCACCTTTTTGTTTCTTTGCCTTCTTAGCCTTGAAAAGCTATGCAGAGAAATTCCCTGGCGATCCAGTGGTTAAGATTGGCACTTCCAATGCAGGGAACACGGATTCGATCCCTCATCAGGAAACTTAAGATCTTGTTTGCGGGGCAACAGGCAGGGGGAGAGGGGTGGAATCCATTTTTCTGCCATTTTAATGGAGCTTGGGGAGGGGGCAAAAGCCAATGTTTGTTTTATCCAGAATAATTTAGAAGATCAACCTGTTGCATTTCTCCATGCCTAAATCCCCACTAGTTCTATCCATTGTTCCCCATTCTGTTACCTTTTTTTGTTTTCTCTATATTTCTGCTGAAGCAGAAGGAACCTTGAAGCAGGTGACAGTTACATTCTCTTAGCTCTGGGGAATTTGGTGGGAAATCAGAAGAAGGTTGAACTAGAACCAAATGATGTGGTCTCCTGTGAAATGTTTGCATTCATCTTATTGCAAGATCCTGTGTGCATCTTACTCGGTTTCCTAAACTTGCAAAATTAGAAGAAGTTAAGAAAGTAGAAACAGGGAGGAGGATTGTTTTTAATAAATTTTTTCTTTGAAGGGGGAGGCAGAGAAATAGGGCAATATTAGAGGATATGGCATGAAAGGAGAGCTGCTTTTAAGATGACCAACTCTTACAAATGACTCTCAGTACTGAAGAAAGGCAATGCCAAAGAATGCTCAAACTACTGCACAATTGCACTCATCTTGGACTGCAAGGAAATTCAACCAGTCCATTCTGAAGGAGATCAGCCCTGGGATTTCTTTGGAAGGAATGATGCTAAAGCTGAAACTCCAGTAATTTGGCCACCTCATGTGAAGAGTTGACTCATTGGAAAAGACTCTGATGCTGGGAGGGATTGAGGGCAGGAGGGGAAGGGGACAACAGAGGATGAGATGGCTGGATGGCATCACTGGCTTGATGGACGTGAGTCTGAGTGAACTCCGACAGTTGGTGATGGACAGGGAGGCCTGGTGTGCTACAATTCATGGGGTCGCAAAGAGTCAGACATGACTGAGCAACTGAATTGAACTGAACTGAACATATGCTAGTAAAGTAATGCTCAAAATTCTCCAAGCCAGGCTTCAGCAATATGTGAACCGTGAACTTCCAGATGTTCAAGCTGATTTTAGAAAAGGCAGAGAAACCAGAGATCAAATTGCCAAAATCCACTGGATCATCGAAAAAGCAAGAGAGTTCCAGAAAAACATCTACTTCTGCTTTATTGACTATGCCAAAGCCTTGACTGTGTGGATGAAAACAAACTGTGGAAAATTCTTCAAGAGATGGGAATACCAGACCACCTGACCTGCCTCTTGAGAAACCTATATGCAGGTCAGGAGCAACAGTTAGAACTGGACATGGAACAACAGACTGGTTCCAAATAGGAAAAGGAGTACATCAAGCCTGTATATTGTCACCCTGCTTAATTAACTTATATGCAGAGTATATCATGAGAAATGCTGGGCTGGAAGAAGCACAAACTGGAATCAAGATTGCCGGGAGAAATATCAATAACCTCAGATATGCAGATGACAATACCCTTGTGGCAGAAAGCGAAGAGGAACTAAAGAGCCTCTTGGTGAAAGTGAAAGAGGAGAGTGAAAAAGTTGGCTTAAAGCTCAACATTCGGAAAACTAAGATCATGGCATCCGGTCCCATCACTTCATGGCAAATAGATGGGGAAACAGTGGAAAGAGTGGCAGACTCTATTTTCTTGGGCTCCAAAATCACTGCAGATGGTGACTGCAGCCATGAAATTAAAAGATGCTTGCTCCTTGGAAGAAAAGCTATGACCAACCTAGACAGCATACTAAAAAGCAGAGACATTACTTTGTCAACAAAGGTCCATCTAGTCAAAACTATGGTTTTTCCAGTAGTCATGTATGGATGTGAGAGTTGGACTATAAAGAAAGCTGAGCACCAAAGAACTGATGCTTTTGAACTGTGGTGTTGGAGAAGACTCTTGAGAGTCCCTTGGACTGCAAGGAGATCCAACCAGTCCATCCTAAGGGAAATTGGTCCTGAATATTCATTGGAAGGACTGATGTTGAAGCTGAAACTCCAATACTTTGGCCACCTGATGAGAAGAACCGATTCACTGGAAAAGACCCTGATGCTGGGAAAGACTGAAGGCAGGAGGATAGGGGATGACAGAGGATGAGATGGTTGGATGGCATCACTGACGCCATGGACTCACAAACTCACGGATGGCATCACAAACTCATGGACATGAGTTTGAGTAAACTCTGGGAGTTGGTGATGGACAGGGAGGCCTGGCATGCTGCAGTCCATGGAGTTGCAAAGAGTCAGACGCGACTGAGCAACTGAACTGAACTGAACTAATTGGCTTCACACTCTAGAACTACTGGGGACCTTTGAAAAAGCAAGGCTCTAGCTTCTCCCCATGTTCTAGGTATTGCATGCAGGTATCTCTGTGTGTGTGTGTGTGTGTGTGTGTGTGAACATCTTCCCAGGTGATTCTAATATGCTGTCAATCTTGAGAACAACTGCCCCCAAGGCATGTTTGTGTTGTTGGGAAAGAGGCAAGGAAATTGATGCTGGAGAAGTGTTAATCTCAGAATTAAAATCCTGGACAAGAGGAAGAAGCAGGATCCAGAGCACAAATGGGGACAGGACCCCAGGCTCTCACAGATACAAAAAGTCGGAGGTTAACAGGTTCAACAACAGAAAATTCTAACCAGAACTGATGTTGACAATTCACGTGGCTACTGTAACTGAAGTATTCAGTGGCAGTCAGTCAGTTCAGTTGCTCAGTCGTGTCCAACTCTTTGTGACCCCATGGACTGCAGCATGCCAGGCCTCCATGTCCATCACCAACTCCCGGAGTTTACCCAAACTCATGTCCATTGAGTCAATGATACCATCCAACCATCTCATCCTTTGTCATCCCCTATCCTCCTGTCCTCAGTCTTTCCCAGCATCAGGGTCTTTTCCAGTGAGTCAGTTCTTCTCATCGGATGGCCAAAGTATTGGAGTTTCAGATTCAACATCAGTCCTTCCAATGAATATTCAGGACCAATTTCCCTTAGGATGGACTGGTTGGATCTCCTTGCAGTCCAAGGGACTCTCAAGAGTCTTCTCCAACACCACAGTTCAAAAGCATCAGTTCTTTGGTGCTCAGCTTTCTTTATAGTCCAACTCTCACATCCATACATGACTACTGGAAAAACCATAGTTTTGACTAGATGGACCTTTGTTGACAAAGTAATGTCTCTGCTTTTTAGTATGCTGTCTAGGTTGGTCATAGCTTTTCTTCCAAGGAGCAAACATCTTTTAATTTCATGGCTGCAGTCACCATCTGCAGTGATTTTGGAGCCCAAGAAAATAGAGTCTGCCACTTTTCCACTGTTTCCCCATCTATTTGCCATGAAGTGATGGGACCGGATGCCATGATCTTAGTTTTCCGAATGTTGAGCTTTAAGCCAACTTTTTCACTCTCCTCTTTCACTTTCATCAAGAGGCTCTTTAGTTCTTCTCCACTTTATGCCATAAGGGTATTGTCATCTGAGGTTACTGATATTTCCCCCAGCAATCTTGATTCCAGCTTGTCCTTCATCCAGCCCAGCCTTTCTCATGATGTACTCTGCATATAAGTAGCAGGGTGACAATATACAGGCTTGATGTACTCCTTTACCAATTTGGAACCAGTCTGTTGTTCCATGTCCAGTTCTAACTGTAGGTTCCTGACCTGCATACGAGTTTCTCAAGAGGCAGGTCAAGTAGTCTGGTATTCCCATCTCTTGAAGAATTTTCCACAGTTTGTTTTCATCCACACAGTCAAGGCTTTGGCATAGTCAATAAAGCAGAAGTAGATGTTTTTCTGGAACTCTCTTGCTTTTTCGATGATCCAACTGATGTTGGCAATTTGAACTCTGGTTTCTCTGCCTTTTCTAAATCCAGCTTGTATATATGGAAGTTCTCAGTTCACGTACTGTTAGAGCCAGGCTTGGAGAATTTTGAGCATTTCTTTGCTAGCATGTGAAATGAGTACAATTGTATGGTAGTCTGAACATTCTTTGGCATTGCCTTTCTTTGGGATTGAATGAAAGCTGACCTATCCCAGTCCTGTGGACACTGCTGAGTTTTCCAGATTTTCTGACATATTGAGTACAGCACTTTCACAGCATCATCTTTCAGGATTTGAAATAGCTCAACTGGAATTCCATCACCTCCACTAGCTTTGTTCATAGTGATGCTTCCTAAGGCCCACTTGACTTCGCATTCCAGGATGTCTGGCTCTAGGTGAGTGATCACACCATCGTGGTTATCTGCGTCATGAAGTTCTTTTTTGTATAGTTCTTCTGTGTATTCTTGCCACCTCTTCTTAATATCTTTTGCTTCTGTTAGGCCCATACCCTTTCTGTCCTTTATTGTGTCCACTGTTGCATGAAATGTTCCCTTGGTATCTCTAATTTTCTTGAAGGGATCGCTAATCTTTCCCATTTTATAGTTTTCCTCTATTTCTTTGCACTGATCACTGAGGAAGGCTTTCTTATCTCTCCTTGCTATTCTTGGAAACTCTGTATTCACATTGGTGTATCTTCCCTTTTCTCCTTTACCTTTAGTTTCTCTTCTTTTCTCAGCTATTTGTAAGGCCTCCTCAGACAACCATTTTGCCTTTTTGCATTTCTTTTTCTTGGGGATGATCTTGATCACTGCCTCTGGTACAATGTCACGAACCTCCATCCATAGTTCTTCAGGTACTCTGTCTATCAGATCTAATCCCTTGAATCTATTTTTCACTTCCAGTATATTATCATAAGGGATTTGATTTAGGTCATACCTGAGTGGTCTAGTGGTTTTCCCTACTTTCTTCAGTTTAAGTCTGAATTTGGCAATAAGGAGTTCATGATCTGAGCCACAGTCAGCTCCTGGTCTGGTCTTGATTTTGCTGACTGTATAGAGCTTTTGAATCTTTGATTGCAAAGAATATAATCAATCTGATTTCAGTGTTGACCATCTGGTGATGTCCATGTGTAGAGTCGTCTCTTCTGTTGTTGAAAGAGGGTGTTTGCTATGACCAGTGCGTTCTCTTGGCAAAACTCTGTTAGCCTTTGACCTGCTTTGTTTTGTACTCCAAAGCCGAATTTGCATGTTACTCCTTATCCATCAGAGGACAGATAGCATGAAAACCACAATCACAGAAAACTAACCAAGCTGATCACATGGACCACAGCCTTGTCTAACTCAATGAAACTATGAGTTATGCCATGTAGGGTCACCCAAGACAGACGGGTCACGGTGGAGAATTCTGACAAAATTTGGTCCCCTGGAGAAGGGAATGGCAAACCACTTCAATATCCAGAGGCAGGTGTGAGACAAACAATGAATTACCCACCCAGTATCCATTCTCCCTTCTTTCTTCCTCAGATCATGTAAATTTGGTTCAGGGCATGAGATGGCCACCACACCAACCAGTAGAGAGGTGTTTTTAGGTAGCACTCGTGCCTGCGTGTATGCTTGGTTGCTAAGCTGTGTTTGACTCTTTGTGACCCCCATAGACTGTAGCCCACCAGGTTCCTCTGTCCATGAGATTTCCCAGGCAAGAATACTGGCACAAGTTGCCGTTTCCTTCTCCTGGGGATCTTCTGACCAAGGATTGAATCCATGTCTCCAGTATTGGCAGGTAAATTCTTTACCACTGAGCCACCTGGGAAGCCGTAGCACTTGTAGAAGTTGCCCAGTGTCTGGCTAGTGTCTCCTCACCCCCTCCTTTTTTTTTCATTGCTCCAAATGGGCTACACTCCACTCCCTGAACTAACCAATGTGCCCTGGAGGATGGAACATTGTTGGGCTGAGCCTGGCAGGCCGGCAAGCTTTGTAATTGCCTGCCCTGGAGATGGAGAAACCCAGACAGCAACAGGGACCTCAATGGTTTGATGGGTAGGGGATCTGCTGCTGCTGCTGCTGCTGCTGCTAAGTCGCTTCAGTCATGTCTGACTCTGTGTGACCCCATAGACGGCAGCCCACCAGGCTCTGCCATCCTTGGGATTCTCCAGGCAAGAACACTGGAGTGGGTTGCCATTTCCTTCTCCAATGCATGAAAGTGAAAAGTGAAAGTGAAGTCACTCAGTCGTGTCTGACGCTTAGCCACCCCATGAACTGCAACCTACCAGGCTCCTCCATCCATGGGATTTTCCAGGCAAGAGTACGGGAGTGGGTTGCCATTGCCTTCTCTGGACAGGGGATCTAACATGTCCAAAATAAAGGGTCCTGGAGCAACTCTCCACGAGGACGGCAGGCAGCAGGCAGCAGGGAGGATTTGGAGGTAGCCTTCACTACTCGGGGGAGAAGGAGGTTACCATTTATAGGAGGAATTGACATCAGGTTGGCTCAGTGGTTAGCAGGGAAACCAGAAGTCAGGATAAGGGGCAGACTCGTAGGCAGTTACTGTTTAAGCCCTATAATTAAGAGCATCAGATAGTCATGTGAGTGAAGCAGGTCTGGTCGAGTAGAGGGTGTATAGAGAGCAAGAAAACAGCCATCTTAAATGACCTGATCATGCGCCAGCTAAGGTGTATCCCTAGAATTGGGGATGGAGTTAATCCCACTCAAAGTATGTGGCTGAGAATGAGACTGGGTGGTTTCCTAAGGGAAACATGAGGAGCTGGCACCAGGAGGAGGAGAAACCAAGGCCAGGCAATGAAGCACACTCATGACAGAGCAGGACATGCCTTCCATGGTAAAAGACAGGGTTAGGACTCATGGGTACAGTCATAGAGAGGTCAATGTCTGGATGGAGGATAGGGTGGGAGCTTCTTCCTGGTTATATCACTGTCATTGAGTCATGAGTAAAATCATGAGCTGAGAGGGGTCAGGGAACTTTTCTGTGTTAGGTCCTGGGCTGGGTGCTGGAGGTGAACAGATAAGTAAGACAAAGTCCTTGTTCCCCAGCAGCTCGTGATTTGATGCAAAAGTCCCAGGGAACATAAAGAACATTGTGTGGACAGCAGCATCCATGCCCCTTATTCTGGTAACCACAACCTCATTTTCCTTTAGAGACTAGTCTGTTCCCCATTCTCAGCCCATATGAACACCTTGGAGCTGACTTCATCCTCTGGCTCCCGGGGTGGGCATGTGATCCACATGGCCAAACAGACTTGAGCAGAGTTGGGGAACTGATAAGGGGTGAATATGTGGCTTTGTTCAAGCCAGTCAGAATCAGCCCTTGGATTTTTCTGTAGCTGATATAATTTTTTTAAGCACTTTCATTTCCTAGAAGTCGCTCTGGATGTAAACCTTGAAGTTCCTGCTGGTCATTTGCATAACCATTTTGGGAGAACCCACCTGAGAATGAAGGCAACATAGTGAAAAATATAGCTGAGTAATTTATAGACCCCCCCCCCCATGTGAACACCTGGATCCAGTCATGCCTCATACTCATTGGCTTTTGATTACCTGAACTAAAAGTTTTATTTTGAAAGAAAATGAAACTCTTTCAATCAGAAGAATCCTCTTTTGGGACTTCCCTGGTGGTCCAGTGGTTAAGAATCTGCATTGCAATTCAGGGGGTGTGGGTTCAATCCCTGGTCAGGGAACTAAAGTCCCACATACTGAGAAGCAACTAAGCTCTCACAATGCAACTACTGAGCCTACACAATGCAACTAGAGAGTCTTTGCACCCTGAGGCAACCAAAAAAAATTTTTTTAAAGAAGAATCTTCCTTAGTACGGAAGTCTCCAACTCACTGGAAAAGACCCTGACGCTGAGAAGAATTAAGGGCAGAGGAGAAGAGGGCAACAGAGGATGAGACGATTGGATGGCATCACTGATTCAATGGACATGAACTTGGGCAAACTCCAGGAGATAGTGAGGGATAGGGAAGCCTGGGGTGCTGCAGGCCATAGGGTCAAGAAGAGTCGGACACGACTTGATGACTGAACAACATCTATCTCAGACATGGGAGTGGGACACATCTGAGAAAGCATCCTTCATATAAGAATGCTCACACTGAGTTTGGTAGAATGAGCAAGACTTAGGCAGATTTGCTAAGTGAGGGAAGTGCTCTGTAAATCCCACCTGCCACCACACCTGTGTATTTGGTCCCAAAACTGACAGCAGGAGATGCCTCTGTCTATTCTGTGCAATTCATCCTCTCATCTTCCACTCCCTGTCACTTATCCCACTGATTGGGTCATGTAGACAATCATTCTTGTCATGTATCCATACAACAAGTTCATCTTCTGAGCTTATGTGAAGTGAGGCTCAGAGCTGGGTGAGGTATGGGAGGAGAAGAATGCTAGATAAGGTCAGAAAACAGACAACGTGAGCATTCAGCCCCTTCCCACCTCACACCTATGGCAGACATTGCCCATCAATCCATGTATTTTTCTTCTTGAGCCCAGATGTAGTCTCATGCAGCATCGTCAGCCCAACACTCCAGACAGTCACAACCAATTGACTGAAGCTGGCATTTAAGGTAAAGTCAAGGGTCAACTTCAAGGTAAGGTATGGCACAGGGCAACACAGATCCAGAATAGAAGGGAGACAAGACTGAACTACTCTAGAGGGCGGGAAGATGGAGTTAATTAGGACTCTTTCACTTGAAAGTAACAGACACCTGCAAGAAGGAACTTGTTTTCAAAGGAGGATTTATTACAAGGACACAGCTGGACCTCAGGGACCGTCTAGAGGCAGGAGCTGAAGCTTTGTAGGGACTCAGGAAATTTCTCTCCATCTCTATTCTCTGCATGTCTGTTTTATCTCATTATTTTTCTGTCTCCCTTGACCAATTCTTTCTGTTTTCCAGCTCACATGACAGAGATAGCTGCCACACAATTCATGTTTATATATCCTCTAAGACAGTAGGCAGACAGGTTTATAGTATCTTGGTTCAAATATCAAGTTCCCTGGCAAAGGATTCCCACTGACCTAGTTTAGAACAGAGATCCACCCTTAGTCCAATTACTGCTGTGCAGCAGGAGGAAGGGGTCACACAAGATGCCAGGGCAGCTGTGTCCATCAAGTCATGTTGGTGATGCTGATGAGCTGTGGGGGTTGTATGGATTTTTCAGAAGTATGTGAAGAGGTCTTTTCTGGGCAATATAAAACCCCAAACAACAAATATCCGTTAAATAATTCAAGAAAAGCTTCTTGTAGGAGGTGAGTTTTAAACTGGTCATGAAAAACTGGTGAAGTTTTAATAGGCAGAGATGAAAAAACAGGATAATCTAAACTCAAACCAAGGACTTCCCTGGTGGTCCTGTGGTTAAGAATTCACCTTCCAGTGCAGGGGACACAGGTTCGACCCCTGATTGGGGAACTAAGGTCCCACATGCCTCAGAGCAACTAAGCCCCTGAGTTGCAACTACTGAGCCCAGCTCTGGAACCCATGCACCACACCTAGAGAGAACCCCAGTTGCTGAAGCAGCCAAATAAGTAAATAAATAAAATTTAAAATAAATAAATGAACTCAAGCTAGTTTGATACAATGCAGGAACACATTGGTTTATGTGGCTGGAAAATTCAGGAGTATTGGCTTCAGGCCTGGATGGATCCAGGTGCCCAGGACATGTGTCAGGAATTGCCTTGGCTCAATATTTCATTTCTGCTTTCTTCTGTGTTGAACTGTGTTGGCTTATTCTCAGGCAGGCTTTTCCCAAGTGGTGGCAGAAATGATGACCAGCAGCTTTGGGCTTCTATCCTGCCAGTTGAGCAACCCAGTTTAGCAAAGACCATGTCCTCCTCTAACTGCAAGTGTCCTGGGACTGATCCTCACTGAACTGGCCTTGGTCACAGACTCTGAAACTGGGGCTAGAGTTAGCTCCATACAAACTATATGGATTGAGGGTGGAAATGGGTAGATCCCAAGAAAGAATTTCAGATGTGGGGAAAAATAGGCAAAAACAATATATGTATATTCTGCCTTTTCTGAGAGGAGTCCCTCTCAGAAACCATCTATTGGTGGATTGCTGATCTGAGTTTTTCAAAACTCTCAGCCAGGTTTTAGAGGGCTCCTGAAACTGAGAGGTTTGTTCTGGTTATCCATTACTGGATAATAAATTATACTAAAATGTAATAAATTAAAACCCATATTATTATGTCCCATGATGTTGCAGGACAGACATTTGGGCAGGACTCCCCTGGGTGATCCTTCGGTTTCACCTGGCTCTTACAAAGACGTATGCTCAGTCACTTCAGTCGTGTCCAGCTCTTTGCGCTCTATGGATTGTAGCCCATCAGGCTCCTCTGTCCCAAGGATTCTCCAGGCAAGAATGCTGAAGTGGGTTGCCATGCCCTCCTCCAGAGGATCTTCCCGACCCAGAAATCGAATCCAAGTCTCCCGCATTACAGGCAGATTCTTTGCCCCTGAGCCATTGAGGAAATCCCTCTTACAAAGGTACTTGGTGGTATTCAGGGCCGATGGGCTGGAATACAAGGTTCAGGAAGACTTAATTTGTGTCTGACAACTCAAGGTGAACAGCTGGAAGGCTGGTCTCAGGGAGACAGTCGATACCTAACACCAGGGAATGGCTCTTCCCTCCGGGTTTCCTGAGGTTACTCTCAGACTCCCAGCTTCACCAAAGCCACCCCAAATCCTCACCTGCCACGCCTTCCCCCACTCATCTTGCTATTGGCAAACACATGGCCATCCTTGTCCTCGACAACGCCAAGGACACAGGAAAGGAAGCTCTTTTACTCCTTTTCTTCCCACTAAAGGTACGAACTTCGGCCTTCCTGCTCCTATCTCCTGCCTTAGAGGAAAAGGCTCTAAAGAAAAGGCTTGAAAAGCTGGAAAGACTGATACTGAAGCTGAAACTCCAATACTTTGGCCACCTGATGCGAAGAACTGACTCATTTGAAAAGACCCTGATGCTGGGAAAGATTGAAGGTGGGAGAAGGGGAAGACAGAGGATGAGATGGTTGGATGGCATCAACGACTCAATGGACATGTGTTAGAGTAAACTCCAGGAGTTGGTGATGGACAGTGTTAGTACCAAACTGGAGCCAGGACAGGCTCTAAGGGGCAGGCTACGCCTGAGGTTTAGTCTCTAGGAAAGCTGAGGCACTGGGAACTCCTGCAGGCAGTGTAGCTAGACCAATCAGAAAAATCCCCATAGCCCCTCGCCCCTGCCAGACCCGAGCCAATCCAGACAGGGATGCGAGGTTTAAAAGTCCCTCGCGCGCGTATGGTTTAACCAATCAGCTATGCTGTTACAGAAACAAAGAACCGTCTGTATAAAAGCAGATGTGATTCAGAGCTCAGGGCTCTTGTCGGATTCCACTGTGCTGGATGAGACCTGGGCCCTAACTCAAGCTAGCAATAAACCCCTTTATGCGTTTGCATTGCTGTCGACGTCTTATTCTCTCAGTTTTGGGGACTTGGACTCTGGGCATAACAGACAGGGTAGCCTGGCATGCTGCAGTCCATGGGGCTGAAAAGAGCTGGACACGACTGAGCAATTGAACTGAAGTGAAGAGCTGTCTAAAGTTAATTCCATCTCTTCAGGGACTGGCTTTCAGCAGTGTGTCTTTTTAATCACAGTGTAGGATTTAAGATCTTGGGAAAATCACAGTCCTGACTGTCACTTAGTAACCAGGTGCCCTTAGGTCATACCACCTTTCTGAGCGTCAATGTTATCCCCTGTGAAGTGGAGTTATAATAGTGTCTGACTAATAAAGTTGTGGAGATTAAGAATCTGCCATTAAACTTTCACAAGTAAAGCTCCTGACTCATAAGAAGCACCCAATAAAACATCACTCCTTCCTTTGCACACACACTCTGAAGGTGACTGCATTTCTTTTTTTACTGAGAATATAGAAACCCAGGAGAAGGCAATGGCACCCCACTCCAGTACTCTTGCCTGGAAAATCCCATGGATGGAGGAGCCTGGTGGGCTGCAGTCCATGGGGTCGCTAAGAGTCGGACACGACTGAGCAACTTCACTTTCACTTTTCACTTTCATGCATTGGAGAAGGCAATGGCAACCCACTCCAGTGTTCTTGCCTGGAGAATCCCAGGGATGGGGGAGCCTGGTGGGCTGCCGTCTATGGGGTCGCACAGAGTTGGACACAACTGAAGCGACTTAGCAGCAGCAGCAGCAGCAGCAGTGCTGGGCCTTTGTTGCTGTGCACGGGCTTTCTCTAGTTGAGGCAAGTGGGGGCTACTCTAGTTGGAGGGTGCAGGCCTCTCTTGTTGTGGAGCACAGGCTCTAGGGCACTTCAGTAGTTGCTGCACGTGGCTCAGATGTTGCAGCTCTATGGGTTCTAGAGCACAGGCTCAATAGTTGTGGTGAGTGGGCTTAGTTCCTGAATCAGGGATAGAACCCATGTCTCCTACACTAGCAGACAGATTCTATACCACTGAGCCAGTAGGGAAGTCCAGAGGATGGGGGTGATGGCAGATTCTTAACCTCTGGACCACCAGGGAAGTCCCTCCTATGAACTGTTGATGGGCTCACAAAGGCTCACAACACCCTCACCTACCTAGCTTCCTTTCTGGCTACTGAAGGAACATCTCGCACAGCTGTGTCATCGCAGGGTGTGTCCTCCAGCGTTCTCGGGAAGGCACTGACTGCTGGGAGGACCAGTTTCTGGGACTGGCTCTGATTGGTGATCCATGATCATCCAGTCCACCTGCCTCAGCGTACGTGGGTGTTGCCCCGGGCTTGGGCACCAGGGCCCGAGGAGACCACCAAGATGCAGCCCAGACTGGGGCCTTTTCTCCAAGAGCCAAGAAGTCCTCCATCCCTTGGGGGGCAGTGCTGAGGGTGAAGTGCTCAGTGTTGGCCTCTCTTCTGCCACTGAAGTGGGCCTGGAGCCCTTTGCTGCTGGCCCTTCCTGTTGCTGATGTGGCCCTCTTGGGCTTTGTTTTAACTGGGGCCATAGCCTGCCCTGGCAGAAAGTGTGGCAAGAGCTCTGAGTGCCTATTTTTCCTGGGATAGAAGCTAAACCATGGAGAGGGGGGTGACCTCAGGGGCCAAAGTGGAAGACCTGTCAACATTATGCATGAGAACCCACGTGGCCCTAAATCAGGCAGGACGTTGACAGAAGTAACCTGGAAGTTCTGAGGGAGGCTCAGGACTTAGGAGCAGACGATCAGGACCGAGAGAGCGGCCTGAGGAGACAGTGTGCTGGCCGGGCTTGCCGGTGATGAAGAGAACACTGGTGCGGCAAGGCCATAAAGTGGATGACTGTGAACATTTATTTGCTTGGCATCGTGGTTTGGATAATGAGGCAGAGTAAAAGGGAAAGCCCTTTGTTGAACTTGTAGTCATGAACACATTTTAATCCAATAAACCAATATTTTTCATCATGATGAAAAAAATTAAGAGTTTTGTGGTAGGTGCATGTGTTGGTGTTCAGTTGCTCCGTCGTGCCTGATTCTTTGCGACCCCATGGAATGTAGTCCACCAGGCTCCTCTGTCTGTAGGATTTTCCAGGCAAGAATACTGGAATGAGTTGCCATTTCCTTCTCAAAAGGTAATTTCATTTGGCATTTTAGAAAATGCTGATTGTATAACATGTTCATGAAATGCATCGTTAACTCTTGTGTAACAGGTGTTGAGTAAAACTTTTCCTGTGGCCACAGAATTAGAATTAGAGCCCCCAGCTAAAACTGTTAAGTTCTAAGTACTCCACATTCTAGAGGGGAACCCGGGAATTCCCTGGTGGTCCAGTGGTTAAGACCCGGAGCTTCCAATGCAGGGTGCTCTGGCCTGGGAACTATGGTTCCAAATGCTGCACAGTGCAGCCAAAAATAATAATAAAAATAAAATAGAGAAAGCAACAAATGACTCAGTTACTCTCACTTGCATCCCCATCCCAAGGGCTTTCTGAGAGTTTGTAGAATTGGCCCAGCCATAATCTATACTCCCATTTCCTCCTCCCCAGGCTGCTGGGGAGCTGAACACAGGGAAGGAGGGAAAGAATCGGAGTTGGTGGGAGCATCTGGGCCGAGGGCTACCCTTTTGCAAACAAATGCCAAGGGGCGACTTTCTGGAAGAACCATTTTTGGAGACTGGAGATGTCTTCGAGGGTGAGAGCATCTCCTTGTTGGCTGAACGGAGCTGGGCTGCAGATCACAGAATCACAGCAGGGACTGTGACAGAGGCAGTGGCAGCCCCCCACCCAGTCCCCTCATGGCCTGAGACGGTGAGATAGAAGTCAGTTCCCACAAATCCTCATGGAGGAGGACAGCGGTCAGAGGGCGACTGAAGCTGGGGGCTGCCACAGGACACACAAGAGGCAATGGCAGCCAGAGAAGGGCCTGGGGGTGCCAACCACTGCTGGGCTAAAGAAAGACTGGCTGCTGCCTTCTGAGGGGTCTTCAATGCT
The DNA here is from genome assembly GCF_001704415.2 of Capra hircus. Taxonomy (NCBI): domain Eukaryota; kingdom Metazoa; phylum Chordata; class Mammalia; order Artiodactyla; family Bovidae; genus Capra; species Capra hircus. The sequence continues at coordinate 27,417,341 of NC_030826.1, read as the reverse complement.
GAAGAACACTAGGGAAGCAGATCCCCAAGCCCCAGAGGACTGTACCTAGGATGGATCCAAATGTCGCAGGGACCTTCAGCCTGTCCAGCTTTTTTTGTTTTCGTTTGGGTGTTTTTTTTTGGGGGGGGGTCACGCTTCATGACTTGCTGGATCTTGGTTCCCCGACCAAGGGTTGAACAGAGTCCATACCACTGGACTGCCGGGGAATTCCCAAGCTTGTCCAATTTTGAAGGCCCTCTTTAAGAAGAATACAAAATTGGGTAGTGGGGCTTGGAAGGGACTTGTGCAGGTGAGAGATTGTGAGGTTTCAATTTTATTAGCTTTGTAGTGAAATCACTTCTGCACAGGTAGACAGGACGGCACCCCCAGACAGAGTCGGCTGCAGCTGAGCCAAAGCGAGACCAGGGCAATTTTCCCAGTCAGTCAGCAACCAGTTAAGCTTCTGCTGTACTCCTCCCTTGAAGAATGAGGGGGTGGGTAAGGGTGGGGGATCCCAGGATCAAATTATGCCCCTATGTCCCCACTATGGGCTTCCCAGGTGGCGCTAGTTGTAAAGAACCCACCTGTCAACGCAGAATATATAACAGACTTGGGTTTAATCCCTGGGTTGGGAAAATCCACTAGAGGAGGGCATAACAAACCCACTCCAGTATTCTTGCCTGGAGAATCCCATGGACAGAGGAGCCTGGCGGGCTACAGTCCATAGGATTGCACAGAGTCGGACACCACTGAAGTGACCTGGCATACACACACCGCATGTCCCTCCTATCCTGATCAAGGATTCAGAGTTGGGAGTGGAGGGAAGAAGCAGGCATGTGCTCCTCCCACCCACCCCAGCCCCCTGTGCCGCCTCCCACCCCCAACCAGGACCCTGACAAGTGCGGTGAGGAACAGACCTTCAGAGCAGATAGGAGATGAGAGTTTTCAGCTGGACTAGACTTTTGGAGGTACTGGTTGGAGAAATCTAAAATGTGTTCATGTTCCTATCCCAATCCCACCAAATCTGAAGTCTGTAACAATCTGATTACACAGACATTGACTAGGAGTTTAAGTCATGCTCTTGCAGAAAAGAATCAAGGGGTCATGAAGCAGGACCGACCGCCTGTGAGAGAAAAAAATCCAGGGCATCGTGAGAGGCACCTAGGGGCCCCAAGCCAACTCCTGAGTGTGCTTCCTAATCCCAGCACCTGCGGTAATTGACAAGGTTTTTTTCACAACCGGGAGCCTCAGTTTCCATGTGTGTAAGATGGGCCGTGTGAGGATTAGAGGCTGTCTATGGAGATGTGTTTTTCATTTATTTGTTAATTTTATTTTTGGCCACACCGGGTCTTGGTTGCAGTGCATGGGCTTTCTTGAGTTGTGTCAAGTGGGGGCTACTCTCTGGTGTGGTGCTCGGGTTTCTCATTGCAGTGGCTTCTCTTGTTGCAGAGCACAGGCTCTAGGACCATGAGGGTTTCGGTAGCTGTGGCGCATGGGCTTAGTTGCCCCTTGGCATGTGGATCTTCCTGGATCACAAATCAAACCCAGGCCCCCTGCATTGGCAGGTGGGTTCTCAACCTCTACCACCAGGGAAGTCCAGGGTGACATGATTTTTAGACCGTGAGATCTATGCTCCCTGTGACACATGGGTAAATGCCTAGATGTCATGCCCTTCTCTGGAGCCAGAGATCCAGACTCAGGGGTAGGTGATACAATACAATGGCCCTGGTGGAGGTGACAAAATGGCTTTAGTTTGAATGGGCAAGTCTCTAGACTGTGATAACCAAGCTCCTCTCTGTGGGAACCTCGCAGCTGTTCTTCTCCCCAGTTTCTCTCTGTACTCCCTTCCCCCTCCAGAAGCAGGGGGAGCCGCCTATCCCACTCTAACCTCCTTGTCAAGCTCTAGTCACTAACTCACAAGGATGTTGAGAGGCAAGACATGCTGAGCTTAGAGACTTCGCCTCACTCTCCTCTGCACTGTCTCCTGTGGGAGGGCAGGCCCTGAAAGATTCCCCCTCGTTCTCAATGTTGAGTCAGCATGAGAGTTCTGACAAGGCTACCAGACTGTGCACGCTCTCTCACCCAATGTCCCAACCTCTCCCAGGTTAGGTTCCCGTAAGTGGATTTTCAGGAATAGTCCTGCCACAGGGAAGGGACCAGGCTAACTCCTGATGGAGTCAGGGCTTGAAGAGAAATATCGTCTCTGTCATCGTCCTTCACTCCTTCCCCCTTCCTAAGCCAGTGCTTTCCCCTTTGTGAAGGTGTTAGTTGCCCTTTTGGACAGAGGCTCCTCTGTCCATGAAATTCTCCAGGCAAAAATACTGGAATGGATAGCCATTCCCTTCTCCAGGGGATCTTCCTGACCCAGGCTGAGTCTTCTGTATTGTGGGCAGATTCTTCACCATCTGAGCCGCCAAGAATGACCCTTTTCCTTCCTGTTAAACCAGTCTAACCCCTACTGCTTTCCATAATCCTTTTGAGAAGTGTCCATCATCAGAAAACCCAATTCAATTCAGCTTAAGCAAAGAAAACAACTTGCTAACCCATCATCCTTGAACAGCGGAATCTGATTAGGTCCAGTGAGGAGCAGAGGCTTAAACAAGTGGTAGTGAGAAGGTCTGCCAGCTCTAATCCTATCCTTGTGGTGGCAAGACCACTCAGCATCACATCCTCTTGCGACGCTGCCCTCGGCTTCTAGCAATGTCTCAATGTGAAGCCTTGTTTGCCCAGCCTCGATCATCCACTTGTCCTTGAAGCAATCCCGGTGGCCAGAGGAATGGAATGATGGGGCAGGACTGGATGGGGAGGTCTGAGTCAGTTCCACAAGGACTGAGAATGGGGCAATGATGGATGCCCAGCACACGGATGTTAGGAAGGTCATGTCAGAAAAACACCCTGGGGGCAGCAGGGATGTCGGGCTCAAAGAGAATGGATGACCAATGGGCTGGTTGCACATGGGTGGCTTTGGGATGGTCTATCCTGTTCTAATGCCCCAGACTCTGGGAGGGTTGGAGGCAGAGTGTGGGTTGCTGATGAGACCTTGTCCAGAGACCTGTGGACCTCAACTTCCCCATTCGGGGGCCCTGATCCTTCAGTCTTGGATTCTGCCTTCCATGGATCTCAGGTCTTGGCCACGGACAAGCTCTGTCCTCTTCCTTCCTCTTTCATGCCTCTGACCAAAGGATGAGGCCAGCTACCCATTTCCAGAGCCTCAGAGATCCTGGTCTTTTCTAGAAGCCTGAAAGTCCTGTGGCTTCCCTGCTTTGTCCCCTCAGAGCAGACCCCCTGAGCAGAGGGGCTCCTGTGGGGTTGCAGTCCTGAGATCACCTTCCCCTGCCTTGGCCATCTCTAGGGTTCACCCCATATCTGAAGTCCTCCCTGGCAAGGCAATGCCAGGTTTGAACATTCCAGGGATGGGGGTGTTCAGACCATCTGGGCCAAAAGGACCATATACCAAGAAATGGAAGAAAGCACACCTTTATTCCAGGACCCAACACCACAGCATGTGGCCTGGTGTCCAGAGCACACAGTCCAGAAGATCCTGGTGAACATGGCCACACAACCCTGTTCCAGAGCCCTTAGAGGGGGTCCCTGGGGTCCACTGCAGGTGGGGGTGGGAAGCAGAGCCCAGTCCCTGAAGAGCAGCACAGACGAAAGGTGCCAGGAGAGCCCCAGGACGTGATGTATTGCCCCAGCTACAGGGTGGGGACCCAGCAGCAGCAGCTGTGGGAGATCCCGGCTTTGGCCATCTTTGGTCCTGGCTACAGAGCCATCCTGAAGGCAAGGCCAGCGGCAGAGGTAGTGTAAACACGGCTGAAGGTGAGGGGAGCCTACTGGCCAAGCCGGATGCTCTCTGAGCTGGGAGGTGCTGGGGTCCCAGGAACAACAGGGGTGACCAGGTGGACAGGACTTGGTCAGAGGACAGGAGCTCTCTCAGAGACTGCCTGGGCCCAGAAAAAAGGTTCGACGGAAATGGAGGAGAAAGACAGGGAGAAACTGCCAGGCAGAGAGAGGAGACTAGGAGCAGAGAGGAGACCGTGGCTTGATCGTTTCCCTCCTCCACTCCCACCCACGCTCTGAGCTCTAGGGCGGGTGGTCCCTGAGTTTTCCAGACTGGGGAGGAGGACAGGCCTCTCCATTACCAGGCTCTCCCCCAGTCACATGCATGGTCTCCTTTCAGACTGAGTTCCCAGGTGACTCAGTGGTAAAGAATCCGCCTGCCAATGCAGGAGACATGGGTTTGATCCCCATGTCCAAGGATTCTCCACGTGAAGATCTCCTGGAGAAAGAAATGGCAACCCACTCTGGTATTCTTGCCTGGAAAATTCTACAGAGAGAGGAGGCTGGCAGGTTATAGTCCATGGGGTTGCAGAGTCAGACATGACTGAGTGACTGAGCATGCACCTGAGAACAAGGCTGAGTTGACAATGAGAAGGAACTGGCTCAGCCCTGTTTGCCTCACCTCTGCCCCAAAGAAGGCTCGGCCCCAGCTCATCCTCCTTCCCCTCTGGGGGTGCCCCACTCCAGCCTATTCTCATCAGTCCTCCTCCGCCTAACACCAAGTCAACTCTTTCCTGAAGCTCCCCTGAATCACAGGCTAGTAACTATCCAAGGCCCCACACAGGCTGGGAGGAAAAGAGTGAGAAAGGGTGGGGTGGGGTGAGGCAGGAAGGAGGGAAGAGGCAGGGGAGAAACAGCTATGTCCACATGTCAGGTCCAGCACCAGCAATGCAGAGCTGGCCTTCAATCCCTGGAACCCAAGTACAGAGAAAAATCTAAAGACAGATGTTTCAGAATGTAGGTAGTTTTAAAAATACTGTGTGTGTGAGTGCATCAGGGTTTAAAAAAAAGAAATCCTTAATTCATCATCTCCAAACTTGGTTAAAATGCTTTTAAAATTATACCATATTACTCACTATGGCAGCACCACATTAAGTAACCAGAACCTGTAGCTGCTGAATCTTAGGTTTCTTCTCCCTTCTTTCTCTGCCTTTAGGAAGGAGGAAAAGACCACTAAGTTTGTGGGTTTCACGAGTCAGGCAAAGCAACCCTTCAAGCCCCAGGCTCATCCATAGTCCCGACATCAGCTACTCCAGGGTCCTGAGGGCTGATGTCTACAGGTACCTGACAGGCACGTAAGAGGAGTTCAGAGAATCCTGGTGTCCTGGCGTCCATGGGGAGTGGTGGGCACTGTGCGAATGGGAAAGTGAAACCCTGGAGAGAGGGGTAGGGTGGGGAGACGGTTGCTCTTTAGCTCCAGCAGGAAGTTGCAGCTGCCCCTCTGTGGGGCTTTTGATTTCAAAGAAGGAAATTTGGTAGACATTTTTACAATGGGGCCTCAGTTGATTTCTAAATGTTAGCTCAAGACAAAAAGAAAACCATTCCAGTGGCCAAACAAGTCTCAAGACTAGTTTCTCACCTGGTTCTTACGAAATCTTAGAAATTCTGGCTTCCCAGGTGGTGCAAATGGTAAACTACCCTTCTGACAGTGCAGGAGATGCAAGAGACTTGGGTTTGACCTCAGGCCAGGAAAACCCCCTGGAGAAGGAAATGGCAACCCATGCCAGTATTTCTCAGCCATCCACTCTCAGCAATTCTGAGATTTTAGAGCTCCTAAGATCACTTAGTTCCATGATTCAGAAACTTAACAGTATGTATACATACTCTCAAGGAACTCTGTTCAACTCTGTTAAAATGTAGATTCTATTTCCATACAACGGAGCCTGAGATGCTGTTTTGCTGACAAGCTCCCGGGTGATGTCATTGCTGCTGGCCCACCAGCCACACTGTGTGGTGAGGACTGAGTCCAATCTTCCACCTAGGGAGTCCATCTGATGGTACTATCCCTGCTCACACACCTAGCTATCTCTAGTTCTGCTCACACACCACCAGGGACTGGAGGCTCACTACCTAGAGAGACAGCCTGAGTGGCTGCAGCTGCTGCTAACTTCTGCCACCCAGAGTCCAACATGCCAAAGCCCAGGCTCTGGGATATCAAAGTACCACAAAAGAAACTTCAGGATGGGATGGCTTGATGCTTGTGGCAAAGATCTAAGCAGGAAGGATTTTCCATCCAACTGCCTGCTCAGCAGCGCCCAGTTAAACAGAGAATACTACTATTCCTGGGTGTTCTGGTTAGTAAAGGTTTGGTGCAGTTTGTTTACATTCCTTTCCCCAAAGCCAGGAACCAAGTTTTTTTTTTCTCTGCACTTGGGCAAGGTGTGTGGTGATGCTACCAAAGGAGCCAGTTTCCGACTGGTGGAGGATAGAGAAGGGAAGGACGCTTGAGGCTAAACAGAAGCCCTGGAATCCTCAGGCCATGTGACAATCCCTGCGCTGGTGGAATAGGCAGGCTCCACCTCCTCTGGTGTTGGGACATCCAATCCCAGATCCTCCTTCCTGGGGCCTTCCTGATGGGCTCAGGATCACTGGGGCTGCAGACCACGTGCCCCGTGCCCCATATCCCATGGCCAACCACTCAGAAGCCCAGCTGTCAGAGCTGGGGTGTGCAGAAACCACCTAGGCCACTCTTCATTTCACCACAGAAGGGGAACCCAGGCCCAGAGAGTGAATGAGGCTTTGTCAAAGTCACACAACTGGTTTGCAACCAGCTCTTGTAAAGGCTCATAATCCTTTGAGGCAGAGCTGGACAGAAGTCACTGGTATTAGCCAGATTTTTGGTCACCTACAGCAGCAACGTTCAGGAAAAGGACCTTCCGGAATAATCCTGAGGGAAAGAGGAGGGTCTCAGAGGGAAATCGTGGACAGGGGTCGTGAGGATTCTCCTCTGTAGGGGAAAATCATGGATCAGTTTCCTGGAGGGCAGAGGGCTGGGTGTCTGCTAGAACAGAGCTCTGGAGGCAACAGTCAACTGGTCCTCTAGTGACTCCTAGGATCACTGAGTTCCAGAGGCCCAGAGGAAGGGCTTGTTAATGCAGTAAGGGGAGAGGGGGTCAGAGTGAAAGTTCCAGAAGGTCATGTTTAAAGGTATTCCCAAGTCTGGATTCCTGGACCACTCCAGAGCTCCAAAACCAGAATCGCTGTGGCTGGTGCTTCCCTCCCAGGGGAAATGTCTGGGTTTAGGAAGCAGCCTGGGCCCATCAAGTCAGGGAAGGACTCTTGGCTTGAGTGGGAAGTTCTGCAGGCAGGCAGGGCTAGGTCTTCAGGCAGGGGAAGGGTTGTCTGTCCTCTGGGAAGCATGTGTGGTCCCCGGGGTCTGAGGGGCCTAGGAGCCGGGGGAAGGGGGCACAGTACCTTGTCCCAGACCCAGCCTCACTTCCCAGAAAACTGCCCTGGCCTCGCCTTCTCCAGCTTCTGGCGCCGATCAGGGGGTATCTCGTGCAGGCTGATGCCGTGATTGCTTGCCCTGTGGGGAAGGGAGAATAGGCGGTGGGAGGGCAAAACCCACGCCACCCTGCCGTGCTGGGCAGGAGTGGGGAGAAGGGACCGAGGGAGTAACTCGGTCTTCACCCACGGATGCCGGATCCTCACCCGGGTTGCAGGTCCGGTGGTTTGGGGATGGGTTTGTTGAAGCCGCGTCTGCCCACCAGCCAGTACGTTTCCTCTGCGCCCTTGCCCTGGGGAGACACGCGGGACGGGAGGGCTCAGGCGGCCTGGGGTGAGGGCCGGTGGCGCTCCAGGTCAAAGTGGAAGCATATCTTCCAGCCCGGCCTCACCTTCAGCTCCGTGCGGCCCCGCACCTCAGTCAGGAAGCCCTCGTTTAGGGCGGAGAGGATCTGCACGGTGCTCTTGTTCACGTGGATGCGGTAAGCTGGGAGAGCGGGGGACACCGTGACCTCGGGGGACACCCCTCCCGCGTCCCCGCCCCACCTCGCCCCTTCCGCTCCCCCCACTCCCCCCCCCCCCCCGCCGCCACACTCACGCAGCCCGGTGGACTCCATGCGCGAGGCGGTGTTGACCGTGTCCCCAAACAGGCAGTACCGGGGCATGGTGAGGCCCACCACGCCCGCCACGCACGGGCCTGCGGAGAGGCGCAGGGTTGGCGGGCCGGCGGGCACTGGGCGGCACCTAGTAGGGCTCAGTGGTCTTTAGCACTCCCAGAATCTCCACTGGCTCCCCAAAGACACCCTCTCAAGCATGCCCTCCCAATTACCATGGAGCCCCTGGTGTGAAAAGGTGTCTTCAAAACAAGTCCCCCACCCCCACCCCGCCCCCTCCACGAGTTTGCCTCTTATCTAGGAAAGCGGAGCCCTGCCCTACTAGGGAGAGGGGCTGGAGTGCCTGGGGGCAGGGGCGCCCGGTGCGGCGACAGAGTTACCGGAGTGCAGCCCAATGCGGATGCGCACAGGCACCTCGGGCATGTGGCGCATGCGGAAGGTGCCCACGGCGCTGAGGATGTCCAGAGCCATGTTGGCGATCTCTGCCGCGTGCCGGTGCCCATTCCTCTGGGGCAGCCCGGAGGCCACCATGTAGGCGTCCCCAATTGTCTCCACCTGAGGCCAGAGTTCACTACTGAGCGTCCCCTGCCAATGCCACTGTCCCTGATCAGGAGGCCTAAACTGGGGTGAGTGCAGAGATCCTGGGGGCCTTCCAGATGGGGGACTGGCAGCAGAGAAAAGGAACAGGAGGGCTGGGAAAGAGGACTGTGCTGGTGGACTTGGATAGTGGGTCTGGGACCTGAGCAGGAAGGGCTGGGGGCTGGGGAAACTGAAGGAGGGCTTGTCCCCTCCACACCCCACCTTATAGACATCATGGGAACCAATGATGGCATCGAAGAGCGTGTAGAGGTCATTGAGCAGGTCTACGACTTCGATGGGCTCACTCATGGCTGAGATGGTGGTGAAACCCACAATGTCACTGAAGTACAGTGTCACCTCTTCGAAATACTCGGGCTCCACAGGTGTCCCCATCTTCAGCGCCTCCGCCACAGACCTGGGGATGGCAGGTGGTGAGGTTGCCTGGAGGCCGCCCCAGGCTGGCTGGACTCCAGCTGTCCTCCCCGCTCATCTCTCCCTATAGACACCCACGGAGGAAGCATCTGTGTGAGCAGCCGGTCTGTCTTCTGCTTTTCCAGCTCCAGCTCCTCTGTGCGCTCCCGGATCAGGTCCTCCAGGTTACTGGAGTACTGTTCCAGCATCCGCAGCATCGAGTCAATGATGTTCATCTTCCGGCCCTTGTTGATGCTCTTGAACTAGTAGGAGGAGGAAGCTGGTGGGGCTGCTGGGGACCTGGGCTGCCATGCCCTTCTCATGCAGCCATATTAGGCCTGATCCTCTGTCTACACTCCCTTTCATCTCATCCTCATCAAGCCCACACCTCACCCCGTTGCTGGGCACTGTGTTTTCACACATTATTTGGAGGTCAGCTGTTCTGTTAGAAAACTGACAAGGCGCTGAAACCAGCCCAGTCTTTGGACTCCCAAGCCAAGGGTCTCTTCCCCACACCAGGCCAAATACATACTCAATAAATGTAATTTTAATTGAATTAAAATTTTCTCCCATCCAGAGCTCCATCTGCCACTCCAAAGGTCTCCACAGCCCCCATTCTTGTCCCCACCAAACCCTTAGTCCTCAGGCTTAGGAAGTAGCCTGGAAGGTCAAAGATCCTGCCAGCCTGCCTTTCAGCAGCCCCCCTGCCCCACCCCAGGTTTCTGGCAAGTGCCCAGCCCAGCCCCTGACCAGTTCAAAGGTGCGGTCCATGGAGGGCCGAAGTTCTGGCTGCTCTGCCCAGCACCGTTTCATCAGCTGGATGCACTCCATGGGCGCCTGGTCTATGGACACGGAGGGCCGACACAGTGGAGGGGGGCTCTGTACCCTCTTCACCACTTCTGGAAGCATGAAGGGACCAGGAGAGGAGATGGACCAGAAGAGAAGCCACCTCTGACTCTGGCCTGATTGTTGAAGCTTGGAATGAGGGGATTGGAAATGGTCGGGGGTTCCTTTAAATCAGAGCTTCAGTAGATGAGAAAATGTAGCATGGGAGGTGACTCTGGGAGCAACAAGAGGACCCTGAACCGTGGGGAGGGGGGCAGGGGGCTGTAAGAGGTGTCAGGCAAAGAGGCTGCCTTATTTATTGCATATAAGAAAAGCAGAGGTTAGATTGATCAAGTAGTTCTCTGTTTCCTGTCTGGTGGGCTCCAGTCCATGGGGTCGCAAAGAATCAGACACGACTTAGTGACTAAACCACCAGCACCACCATAGATGATAATATGGACTTGAACTAGATCCAACTGCTCTCTTTCCCCTTTTCCGCTCTCTTGCTGTCTCCCTGGGGCCCGTAAGAACCAGACAGGAATGTGCTACTAGCCTTGGGGGAGCAGGAGGGTTCCAGGGTCAGAACAGAGGAAACCATGGAGCGCTGAAAGGTCACCCCTCCCCTCGTGAGGCTTGGCTCTCCACTGCCCTGATCCTTCAGGTGCACGTAAGTGTCAGTACCCAGCGAGGCTGGGTCTCTAGTCCCAGCACCAGGCGAGGGGCGGCCGTACCCTCGGGAGTGAGCTCCAGCATGGCGTAGGGGGCGCTGCGGCACACGACCTCCTGCATGATGATGCCCAGACTGAAGACGTCGCCGGCCAGCGTTCCCCGGCGCTCCAGGACCGGGTCTCGAAGCAGCTCCGGGGCTGTCCATAGCTGGTCTGAGGTCGGGGAAGGGGGTGTGGGCACGCGGAGAGCCGCGGAGGCCCTGGGGACAGGCCCCCCACCCTCACCATAAAGCCCAGACTTGCTAATAAAGCTCAGCCTCTCAGCCTGTGTCTGACCTTACTGCTCGCAGTTATCCCCAAGAGAAACTACCAGAAACCCAAAACAGGTTTCCCAAACTGTCCTGCCCTTTAGACAAAGCGGTGCCTAGAGAAGATTTGGTCCCTTGGAAACAAGCCCCACCATTAGGTAAAGCCCCATTTGAAGCAGGACCCCCAGCAGAGGCAGGAGCTCCGCCCTCAGGCGCAAGTACCACCCCCTTAACAAGTCCCGCCCCCCAACAAGCCCCGCCTCCCCAGCCACAGAGTTCCCTCTCTCCGTCTCAGAGGTCACAAGACCTTTTCGGTCTCAGGAGTCGCGTCCAGTGTATGTGAGATGGAGAGAGTTCGAGGGAAGGAGGAAAGAAGAGGCGCTTGAAATAATGGGGACGCGGGGGATGCTCGTCCGCGCAGGAGGCAGCCGGAGACGCCTACCCTCCGCGCTCGGTGGCTCCGGTAACACCCTCTGTGCCTCCAGCAGTCGCCCATGACCGTGGTCGGTGACTTTAAGCACGAACCTCCCGTCCACCACGCAGTTCCGTGACTTCAGCCGCCCATGGGCCACCCCTCGATGGTGCAGATATCTTATTCCCTGGAAAGGGTGTCGTAAAGGGCAGACTCAGCCCACTCGGGTCCGCTGCTGACTCCTCCCCGCTGCATCCCACCCACTCACTCCCACACGCACACCTTGATGAGGTCCAGAAGGAGGGAGGACTTGAACATCCAGTCCAGCTTTATGTCTCTCTGGGCGAGGAGGTCTTGGAGGGAGCCGCGGGCACAGTGCTCCGAGACCACAGCCAGCACGCCTTCCCCGGGGGCCGCGGGGCCGCCAGCTTCTCCCGCCAGGAAGAGCCCCAGGTAGAGGGCCACGTTTTCATGCCGGAGTTCCCGGATCTGTAGGGTGGTGGGGGTTAGGGGGACAGTTAACAGGTATTTTCTGTCCTGGGGGCCAGGTGGATGGAGCGGAGGCTGTTATTCAGGCCTGGCTTTGAACGGAAGATGGGATAAGAATAGTGAGTGGAAAAATCTATAGGGCATGTAAGGGGCTTCCTTCTACAGTAACTTCTCTCTCTGGAAAAGACAACATAGTCAAAGGCCACCGTTCAGACCCTGAACATGATTTTGATTTCGTACTTTTGGCCCCACCGCGAGGACTGCAGGGATCTTAGTTCTCCCGGCCCTTACCAGCGCCCCCTGCAGTAGAAGCGCGGAGTCTTAACCACTAGACCACCAGGGAAGTCCCTGAACATCATTTAACTTAAAAGTTATGAGTGAAAAGACAACCTTGCCCTGGTAATCAGGACCCAGGCAGATTCTGATTTATTAACCATAAGACTTTGAACTTGATGGGTCTTAAAGGAAAACACCTGATGAAAGAGAAGCTCCTGGTACCACCCTGCCTTCTGATACAACAGCCCTTTGGGGGAGAATCAGGCAGACATTGCACTATTTTCAAAAGTCACCAAAATGGCTTGTGCTGGGGACTCAGCACAGGGCCGCTCTGCTTGGTTACATCATTGCACCAGATATTTCTGAGACCTCCCCCATCATGTTGTTCCCCAAGTTAGGGAAGGACTAAGCAGTCCAGCTGTGTCCAAGAGGAGCCATCAACAAGGTCACACCCAACCAGGAGGACAGAGGCCCTCACCATCTGGCTGGAAAAAAGGGGCTAGTGGGTGACTGGTGCTCTTACTAGCTTTTCTTTGGTTCCGCAAGGGGCTTCTTTTCATCTTAAATGCCCGTTATTAAATGGTGACCTAGTCTGTTGACTACTGGTAGTCCACTTAAGTCATTCTGCAGCTGTGACCCAGAGCTTCTGGGAGGTATCTGTGAAGGAGGCCAGGCCAGGGCTGTACAGTGTTGGGAGTAAGGGGGGCATTAAGGTTGGAAGTACCAGAATAAGCCAGTCTATAGCCTCCTTGCCGGTTTTCCACTTCCCTCAATATGTATCAACTGGGCCATGCTGCACAAGCAGTCTGACAGAACTGGAAGCCCATTTATTTTCTGTCATTCACTCAACAAACATTCGCTGGGTGTCTCTAATATTCCAGACACCGTGCTGGGTGCTGGAAATACAATTGAGGGGACAGAGAAAAAGTTCTCACTCAGCTTACAGTTCAGGGAGGGAGGAAGATAAAAAATAAGCAAGCACACACAGGTGAACAGACGATGACAAATTATGATAAAAAACATCTCAAAGAAAGAACTAGTGTTGTAAGAGCATGATGGGAAACCTGCTTTAGAGAAGAGGGGACACTTCATTGAGAGCTCTTGGTCTCCCCCACAGTGGGGCCTACTTGGACTCAGCTCCAAAGAGAAGGCAAAGAGGGAAGAAATGACGGCCACCCCACACCCCATCATAGACCCACTCCCACCTTGGAGAAGGCCATCTTGGTTGCTGGACGGATAGCTATGTGCCGATCTCCTGGGAATTTCTTCAGCCAAACCCAGTCTCCCTGGAGCAGAGATAGGAGTAATGAATTTGGTTTCTTAAAACCCTATGGGGGCTTTCCTGGTGGCTCAGTGCTAAAGAATCTGCCTGCCAATGCAGGAGGCTAGGGTTTGATCCCTGATCTTGGAAAATCCCACATGCCATGGATCAGCTAAGCCCGTGTGCCACAACTACTGAGCCTGGGCTCTAGAGTCTGGGAGTTGCAACTTCTGAAGCCCATGTGTCCTAGAGTCCATGCTCCACAACAAGAGAAGCCACGGCAATGAGAAGCCCGAGTACGACAACTAAAGGGGCAGCAGGAACAAGGAGCTTGATGTTTGCTCTAAATCTCCCTCCCTCTTGATTAGCCGAGCTCTCTTGGCTCTCCCTGAATCTGATCTCATTATCTCCCACCCATCCCACCACATTCAGATTTGCAGACTTCATAGTTAATGTCCTAATGCCCTCTTGTGACTTTCTTTTTTCCACGCTATGTCTTGCTGTTCCAGGGACTGATTGGGATAGAAATGCTGGGTGGGGTCAAGACGTGGGTCTGGCTTGAGTCAGAGACAGCCTTTTTTTTTAAAAAAAAAAAAGTCTTGATTGAATTTGTTACAATGTTGCTTCTTTTTTGGGGGGGGGTTGTTTTTGGAGGTTTTGTTGTTGTTTGTGTTTTGGCCTCCGGGCATGTGAGCTCTTAGCATTGGTAGGTAAATTCTTTTTTTTTTTTTTGGTACGTAAATTCTTAACCACTCGACTGCCAGGGAAGTCCCAGGCATCCAGTCTTTAGGCCATTGTGATAGGCCTTTGAAAAGCTGTCACTTGGATGATGGCTAAGGGGAAATCCCCCAGCAGGAAGGCTTCCCAGATGCCTCACTTTGAGGAGGAATCCCCGAACCCTCTTGGGGTTCCCATCCTGGGCTCCTATCCCCATTTCCTCCACTTGTCTCCAGGACTAGAGCTTGGCCTGCCTGGGAATTCATGCTCACCTCATAGAGGCCAATGTTGGTGTAATCCGGGAGCTGGCTGTGGATGCTGCGAACATCTGATGTGCTGCGGGCAGCCAGACTGGTTCGACTCCCCTGGGCCACCTGGAGGAAAGAAGTCAAAGAACAGAGTCAAAATACACTGTGGGGTCAGAGTCCTGGGTTGAGGTCAGGCTGAGTTCTGGGGATTATAGAAGGGAAAGGAAGAAACCTTAATTAGAGAAGGTGATAATGACATTACTTCCCATGTACAGAATGCTTCATGGTTTACAAAACAAACATATTCATTTTCTTGTTGGAGCGTCACGCTGTCTCAGGAAAGTGGTCAGGACAGGGGCTGATACCCTCATTGCACACGTGAGGGGGCTTATCCCAGCACTCAGACCTGGGACAGCAAGGACAGAAAGCAGGCCTTCCGGGGGAGGGGGGCTGGGGTGAGGGCTGGCCCAGGCAGGAGAGGACAGCTGGCTCCTGGCTCCCCACTTCCCCCACCTTTCGAGAGTTGCCCCCATGCGGGTGGAGGAAGGTGATGTCGTCCAGAGTCAGGATGATCTTGTTGGGGCCGGAGACCATTTGAATGTGAAGCAGCCGGTGCCTGGTAGAGAAAGGAAGTCATCTTCACCAAGGGGAACAAGATCCATGAGAGGAGGCCAATGGGGGGGGGGGGTAATGCTGTCTCAGGGGAGGGCAGTCACCCCCAGATCACGCATCCTCTGGGACTCCACCAGCTCTCCAGGCCTTCTTCCTTCTCCCCTTCTCCCTTCATCTACTCTTGAGTGGGCCCAGTCTGCTGCACCGTTGCCCACTTCCAGCAGATGGAGAGCCAAGCATATCTCCTACTTAGCTCACTCCCCTACTCACCTACAATAATGGGCCAGGAAGGCCCCAGCCAGCCCCATCCCAACCACCAGGAGGAAGCCGATAAAGACGACGCTGGGTTCCACTCCTGGAGGGGAGTGAGAGGAGAGAGGCTGGGGACCGTGGCGGGGGCAGAGGGGAGCACCCTCTCTAAGGAGGTATGTGGTGCTGTCAAACCCTGCAGGCTCCAGGAAAGGGGGATGGGTGCTCAGAACAGGACTGAGGGAAAAGTCATGGGTCTTGCAAAAGGTGGGAAGGTGATTCTTGGGAATGTTAAAAAGCTTCCAAAAGGGCTCCAGGGGGTCCCCAATAGAGGGGTCCTGCACAAGCCAGGGGTCTCTGAGGAGGACCTGGAAGGTCCTCCAACAGGAGTAACGGGATGAGAGTTCACTCTCACCATTTCCTGGAGGGTTCATGGTCACTGTCCCAGTGGGGGGACAACGCCCTCACCTCCGTTGCAGATGGTGTCTGGGTCGAACCAACACGAGGGGTCAGGCCCAGGCCCCCGTCCACCTTTAGGAAAATGCACTGGGGTTCCAGCGGAGTGGAAGAAGCCCTGGGTAGGGTCCAGAACATATGTAGAGAACAGCCGGTCCCCAGTGGCATCCGTGTCCAGTAGCACAAATGAGGGCTCCTCAGCTCCGCCCAGGGCCCCACAGAAGCCAGGGACCTGGGCATCCCGGATATGGCGGGCCACTGCCGCTCCGGAGACCCAGCCGCCACCTGCGGCCGCCCGCGCTCGCGCCAGGCCCCCAGCCAACAAGAAGACTGAGTCATAGATGGTGCCGAAGAGAGGGGATACCTGGGGAAGAGGGTGGGGGCCTCAGATTTAGGGGTCCAGGCCCACAGAAAGACAGGGACTTACTGTCCCCGCTTATTTTTCTACTGGGCCCTTCAAGCCCTCTGAGAATTGACCGCACCTCCTAGTTAGAGGTCCCATATCCTTCCCATTGGCTCTCTTCCTCTCTCTCCATTGGTTCTCTCTTCCACTCCCTAATTGGCTATCCCATCTCTTTTTGCCACTGCCCTTCCCTCTTTACAGGATTCTTAAGGTCTTCTTATCATTCGTTACTTCTGATTCCATCACCTACATCTCCTCTCTTTCCTCTCCTTTTGGTTACCCTGCATATATTTTAAAAATCATTACCTATTATTCATCGAAAGCAGATTGTTGGGTGGAGAAAGGCCTGGGGTAGGTAAGTGTTGAAGTAGAGACCACTGGGAGATTTCATTTGGGAATTTGGACCAGAGGTGCTGTGGCCTGAACCAGGGGACTGACAGCGAGGATGGAGAAAGTAGATGGATTCAAATGGCTTTTGGGAAGCAAAGGTGAGAGGACTGGATGTCTGGACATCCAAGGAAGGGTTATAGGAATCAAGTGACTTCTAGGGGTCTCACTTGGGCAGCTAAGTGGCTATGCTACTTACTGAGAACAGAATAGGATGTTCCCCACCCTTTCCCTCACCTCTCTTTCTTCACCTGCCCTCCATCCCATCTCATCACTGTTCTCAGGGAATCCGGAGTATTAGCTGCTTGTTGGGAATAAGCTGTGAATCTAAATGTTCATAAAAGCCCTTGGCTCCACCCAGGGACCTTTCTGCTTCTCACAGGATGTAAGCTCTCAAAAAGTTAAGACCCAGGGGAAACACCTCTGAACTGGGCATGGAGGCTGGATCTGTATTCCCCCTCCTTCCGGCTCTCTCTCTCTCTATTTCTTTTTCCAGCTCTCTTTTAAGAACACCAGCTCTTTGTTAGAGGCTGTAGGTCATAGCCTGTTGGAAGTGGGTTTACTTTTAAGTAGGCTGCAAAAGATGTTGCACTATAGAGTTGGTTAAGAGTTTGCTACTTGGGGCTGACCGTGAGAGGTCTCATTACCTACTCTCTGGAAGTAATTCCAATACACTAAGATGCTCCAAGCAAGGTCAGAGCCTCCACATTCCCAGGACAGGGAGAGTTGCTGGTTATTCTCTCCGTATACCTCCTCCCTCCCATTGACTGCATGCTCCTCTCATTCCATCTGTCTGTCCACTTCCAGCCTCCATCTCCCCTTTGGCTATTCTCTGCTCTCTTCCCCTCTTCCCACCTTCCTGGTCCCTCTACCTGCTGCAGATTGAGGTCCGGGGGCAGCTCCCGGTGCTCTTGGGCCCTGCGCAGGCTGTCCTGCACGCTGCCTCCCTGGGGACAGTGACGGGTGAGGGTGAGCACCGCATCGTGGGCCTTGCGAAGCTGTGAGTTGTTGGCGAGCACCGCCAGGGCGTCAGGGCCTGGAGACAAGGCGTAGTGGAGCGTGTCGAAGGGCAGGAAGACCAGGGAACCGTCGGCCAGGCCCAGTTCCTCTGCAGCCTCCAGCAGGCAGCGCTGCTCCTCGCCGCCCAGCAAGACCGAGTGCATTACCATGATCACTGCTGCGGACACAGAGACCCGGCTAGGGACTCTGTCCTCTGCTCCCTGGACGACAGATCCCCGCCCTCGCATCCTGCAGGGGAGCCTACCTCTGACTCTGGGCCCATCTTGGACCCTCCTCAAGGCCTCTCGGGCTCCAGACAGGTCGGAGGGCTCCATGGAGGTCACCAGGGCCACGGGCAGGCCCCTGGCCCTGAGCGCCGTGGAAAGTGCGCGTCCCGCCTCCACCCACAGGTCCTGGGGGGCGGTGACCAAGGCCACGTGTGCCCAGCGGAAAGCTCGCAGGAGGGCGTAGAGGGCATCGGCCGCGGGAGTCACCACCGGAGCCGTGGTGCCCGCTGCCCGCGTCCCGGGGCAGCCCCAGGGCACCAGAGCGACCCCCGCCTCCTGGGCTAGTAATTCCGCCGGCCGGCAAGCTGCGGGGTTCACCGGCCCCACGAGACCCGAGACGCGGGTGAGCGCCGAGGACACGGCCCCCAGCGAGCCCGGCGTCCGGCACGGCTCGGGCAGCAGCGCGACCTCGAAGCGGGGGCCGCCCTCCAGGGCAGCCGCGTGGTTCAGGCGGGAGGCGGCCAGGCGGGCGGCCAGGTCCGGGCGGGCACTCGCGAAGATGGGGTCGCAGGCCCAGGGGCCCAGCACCCCTACAGTGAACACGGCCGAGAGGACTGAGCGCGGCAACAGCAGCAACAGCAGCAGCAGCAGTGGCCTCAGCTGAGGCCGGGGCCGGGACGGGATCCGGGGAAGGCCGGGCGGAGACGGAGCCCACCGCGTGGGGGCGCAGAGTCCGGGGCTCCGAAGCCCACCCGCGAGGAGGGTGCAGACGGTCATTGCCGGCTTCTGCGAGCACGAACCGAGCAGCATGAGCGGATGCGACCCCCAGAGCTCTCCTAGGGCTCTCCGCAACGCCCTCCCAGCCACCCCCACCCCTCACTTTCTCAAACCTCAATTAACCTGCGGATTGTCTCTGCATCCACACCGCGCCTCCCGCCCCTGCGTGGACGTCTATATAGGGTCGGGGTATAGCCTAGAAGTACCCCTAATACTGCACCACCCCTGCTTTGCCCTGCTTTCGCTCCCCCTTGTCTGCCCCTCCCCCCTCTTAGAGCCGTGGTGGGGTTGGGGGGTCAGTAGGGACACTCCTATACACTTCCATGGTCTCTCTCGGGCAAAAGGGCCCTGGAGTCCGCGTGGAGGGGGCTTTGCCACTCACCGGAAAGTCCGGGGGTCGGGCCCAGGGCCAGGGTGAGGGGTCACAGGGGCGATCCTTCTGACAGGTCTCCTTTGCCAGGGCCCAGGGCCGGGGGGTGTGGGAACAGCAGGCCAGAGCCCTTAATCTCCCCAAGCTGATTAGGGTCTCTTAATCAGGCAGGAAGGGGCTGGTGGAGGATGGGGCCTCCTGGGGTGGGCTCTGTCCTAGCTTCCAGACAGCCAGCCAGCTTCTTTCCCTTCCTTGCCTCCCAAGCCCCCCACCACAACCCCCAACATAAAAGCAGCTGCAGGTGCCCCTCTCAGGCTGCTGCCACACTACCCTGCTCGGCCTGGGGAGCCGCAGGATATGTCCATGGACACTTGTGGGTGATCAGTCCTAGGGTCCTATTCCCTCTACTCTTGTTTCCAGTTCTGCCAGCCAAGTCCAAGCCCATCCCTTGGCTGGCAAAGTCTACACCCAGAGACCAAACCCAAACCAGCGTGATAGCTGGCTTCTCTCACCTGCCCACACTTGATTCTCTGACCTCCACATCTCCATGCCTAGATAACTATCCTTTTGGCCTTGGGAAGGCAGAACTCCAGGAAGTAACGGAAAGAACTTGGACCTTGGACTGACCTGGGCTCAGATTCCTCCTTATTGGCTTTGCGAACTTGGGAAAGTTTCTTAAGCTCTCTGAAGGTCGTTGTGGAAATTACCTATGACAATGACTATAATTGCTGCTGGTGCTGCTAAGTCGCTTCAGTTGTGTCTGACTCTGTGTGACCTCATAGACGGCAGCCCACCAGGCTCCCCCATCCCTGGGATTCTCCAGGCAAGAACACTGGAGTGGGTTGCCATTTCCTTCTCCAATGCATGAAAGTGAAAAGTGAAAGTGAAGTTGCTTAGTCGTGTCCGACTCTTAGCGACCCCATGGACTGCAGCCTACCAGGCTCCTCCATCCATGGGATTTTCCAGGCAAGAGTACTAGAGTGGGGTGCCATTGCCTTCTCCAGACTATAATTGCCAGGATGACAAAAATGGATAAAATAATTTTATAGAAGACTGTAATGGGATACTTGCTTTACTATATATCAATATTTATTACAAAACTATAATAATTAAAACACTGTAGGGACTTCCCTGGTGGTCCAGTGGCTAAGACTACATGCTCCCAATGCAGGAGGGCTGGGTTTGATCCCTGGTCAGGGAACTAGATCCCACATGCTGCAACTTAGAGTTTAATGGTACAATTAAAGATCCTCCTGTGTGCTGCAACTAAGATCCAATACAGGCAAATAAACAAATACTTTTTTAAATAATAAAAAAAAAAGACTGTAGTATTGGTGCAGGGGTAAACAAATAAACCAGCTGGACAGAATAGAGAGCACTGAAACAAACTTAGCAAAAATGAAAATTTGACAAATGAACAAGTAGACTAAGAAGAAGCTTTTCCACAAATGGAGCTGATTAGCTAGCCATACGAGAGGGGGAGGGAGGAGACAAAATTTGATCCCTATCTCACACTACATAAATCAATTCCAGGTTAAAGACAGACATTAAAAACAAAATTTTAAACTTGAATCATTTTTCAACCATCATGACAAAGATTGGCTCAGGCGAGAATCATCAGTAGATGCTAAAGCTAGGGAGAAATTTTGATGAGAAGCAGGATATTTGCATGTCTTAAGGCGTCTCACCACAGAATGCTTATGAGTTTGGAAGGGAACAAAAAAATAAATAAAAAGCTGTAATTAGACAGTGGAGAAATGGGACAACACTTTGACCAGTGTTGGTCAACCAGTAAGGGACAGATAGATATTGTGTACCTCTGGACATGGTAACCTGAGAAGGACACAGTAATACTGCACAGATCCAATACTGCATGATATTCATCTATGCAGTGTTCCAGCTGAGACTGTGTGCATTTGTTCCCAGTCCAGTCCAACTCTGTGACCCTATGGAACTGTAGCCTATCCGGGGGCTGTAGCCTGCCAGGCTCCTCTGTCCATGGAATTTTCCGGCCAGAATACTGAAGTGGGTTGTCATTTCCATCTCCAGGGGATTTTCCTCAGCCAGGGACCAAACCTGCATTTCTTGCATCTCCTGCATTGACAGGTGGACCACTGGGATTCCCCAGTACATTTTATCAATCTAATCTCAAGGAAATAGCAGATAAACACAAAATGAGGAACATTCTACTAAAAAAAGGGATGGGCCTGTATTCTTCAAAAATGTCAACATCATAAAAGACAAATAAAGGTTGAGGAAATATTCCAGATTAAAGGAAGCTAAAACAACATGACAGTTAAATGCAATGCCTGCCTCTAGTTTGGAGCCTGTACAAAGGATTTTTTTTTTCTCTCTTTCTTTCTTTTTTTATTTGGCTGCACTGGGTCTTAGTTGTGGCATGCAGGATCTTTAGTTACGGTATGTGAATTCTTAGTTGTTGAACTTAGCTGCAGCATGTGGGATCTAGTTCCCTGACCAGGGATCAAACCCAGGCCCCCTGAATTGGGAGCATGGAATCTTAGCCAGTGGACTACCAGGAAAGTCCCCAAAGGGTTTTTAAAGCTGTATATGAGTATAGGGTTCATAGGGATATGAGAATGCTATAGAGTGTATTAACATCTGTCAATTGATGACATTGGTCATCATATGATTGGGAGATTTGATCAAAGTATTTTATCAATGTAAATTTTGAATTGCACTATCCCTATTTGTATTTAGCTGAAGTATTTGAATAAATACACTGAAGCATTTAGCTGTAAAGCACCATAATGTATGTAACTTACCCTCAAACAGTTCAGAAAATATGTGTATATATTTTGTCTTATATATTACATACTATATGTTATATATATTTATCAAATGATAAACAAATATGATTAAATGTTAATACTATCTGAGTAAAGGGTATGTGAATGTTCTTTATATTATTTTTATTTTTGCAGCATTTTGTAAATTTGAAGTTATTTCCCAATAAGATTTAATAAAAAACTTTTAATAAAAAGAAAATGGGGACTTCCCTGGTGGTCCAGTGGCTAAGGCTCTGCACTCCCAATGCATGGGGCCCAGGTTTGATCCCCGGTCAGGGAATTAACCTTTTTTTTTTAGCTGCAACTAAAAAAAGATCCTGCATGCCATAACTAAGACCCAGCATAGCCAAATAAATACAAATAATTGTTTTTAAAAAGAGAATGTCTTTATCAGTCAGAATAGGAAAGAATTTCTTAAACATGACAAAGTACAAACCATAATGGAAAATAGTCATAAATTTGAAAATATTAAACTTAAAATTTCTGGTCAAAAAAATCATATCACAGAGAGAAAACATGAGCCACCAACAAGAAGAAGAAATTTTCAAAACATTAACAAAGAGTTCGTATCCAAAATATATATGGGGTATGATAAAAGATAACCCAGTAGAGTGTTCGTTTTGGCAGCATATATACTAAAACCCAGTGGAAAAATGGTCATAGGAAATGAACAGACAAGTTATAAGAAAAGCCTAAAGAAAAATGCCCAGCTTCACTAATAAAAGAAGTGCAAGATAAAACTATGAAATACCATTAACATCCATCAGACTGGCAAAAATAAGAAAGTGTGACAATATCAAATGTTGGTATGAATTTGAGTTGGTAATACATATGTATTATGTACTACATGTGTAGTACCAATACAAATTGGTATTACATATGTGTGATAAGAGTGTAAATTGGTGGGCTGTTTGGCAATTAGTAAAGTTGAAGCAATTCCATTTGTAAGAATTACCCTAGAGAAACTAACATTTATTTGTATATGAAGAGACATATGAGGAGATATTCAAAAACTTTTACTGAATTTCTACTATGTCTTAAGGCCCTATTCTAGCCTCTGAGGATAGAGCAGTGAATGAACAGTTAAGGTCTCATGGAGATGGACTTAATCACTGTATTTTAGGGATTTTCTGTATGTTTGAAATATCCGGTAATTGAAAAAAATTTTTTATTGTTTGAAAAAAAAATGTTTGGACTTCTCTGGCAATCCAGTGGTTAAGACTCCAAGCTTCCGTTGCTGGGGGCATGGGGTATGATCCCTGGTAGGGGAAATAAGATCCCACATGCAGTATGGCATGGCAAAAAAAAAAAAAAAAAAAAAGCAGTAGTCTCAAAATCTAATAGGTATCAATATTCATTTATATAGTCTTGGGCTCCAAATTTTCTTTACAGAAGTAAGGGTTATTTCCCCCAATCTCTCTTCTTCTGACACAACATCTCTAGGAATCATGGATTCTCCATCCCACTCCTTCATTTAACAGGTGATAAGACTGAGGCCCAGAGACTGATTTGGCTTATTCCAAAATCTCCTGATTTTCTCCTAGGGTCCATGAAGTGACAACTAATGTAGGTAGTGATGAGGAGCAGAGTTTGTTTTTTTTTTCACTTTTAAAAATTGTGGTAAATAGGGCTTCCCTTGTGGCACATCTGACAAAGAATCTGCCTGCAATGTGGGAGACCTGGATTAAATCCCTGGGTTGGGAAGATTCTCTGGAGAAGGGAAAAGCTACCCACTCCAGTATTCTGGGCTAGAGAATTCCATGGACCATATAGTCCATGAGGTCACAAAGAGTCAGACATGACTCAGCAACTTAAAAAAAAAAAATTGTGGTAAATATGCATGACATAAAATTTACCATTTGAGTCATTTTTAAGCATATCATTCAATAGCATTAAATATATTCACATTGTTGGACCACCATCACCACTATGCATCTCTAAAACTTTTTCAAACTGAAACTCCCCATCCAGTAAGCAATAATTCCCATTTCCCCTCCCTCTAACCCCCTGGCAACCACCCTTCTACTTTCTGACTCTATAAATTTGACTAAGCTAGGTTTTTCCAGTAGTCATGTATGGATGTGAGAGTTGGACTGTGAAGAAAGCTGAGCGCCAAAGAATTGATGCTTTTGAACTGTGGTGTTGAAGAAGACTCTTGAGAGTCCCTTGGACTGCAGGGAGATCCATCCAGTCCATTCTAAAGGAGGTTAGTCCTGGGTGTTCTTTGGAGGGAATGATGCTAAAGCTGAAACTCCAGTACTTTGGCCACCTCATGCGAAAAGTTGACTCATTGGAAAAGATTCTAATGCTGGAAGGGATTGGGGGCAGGAGGAAAAGGGGACGACCGAGGATGAGATGGCTGGATGGCATCATTGACTCAATGGACATGAGTTTGAATGAACTCCAGGAGATGGTGATGGACAGGGAAGCCTGGTGTGCTACAGTTCATGGGGTCGCAGAGTCTGACACGACTGAGCAACTGAACTGAACTGAGCTGAAGGTGTCTTATATAAGTGGAAGCATATAGTATCTGTCCTTTTGTTACTGGCTTATTTCACTTAGCATAATGTACTCAAATTTGATGCATGTTGTAGCATGTATCAAAATTTCCTTCATTGGTAAGGCTGAATAATCCATTATATGTAGAGACTGGGCTTGCCCAGTGGCTCAGAGGTAAACAATCTGCCTGCAATGCAGGAGACACCAGTCCATCTACGGGTCAGGAAGATCCCCAGGAGGAGGGCGTGGCAACCTACTCCAGTATTTTTGCCTGGAGAATCCCATGGACAGAGAAGCTGGCAAGCTACATACAGTCCATGGAGCTACATACAATCGCAAAGAGTCAGAGGCGATTGAGCACGCATGTAAAGACCACATTTTGTTTATCTATTCAACCCTCCCTGGATATTTGACTACTGTGAATAATACTGGTGAACATGGGTATACAAATACCTGTTCTGGTCCTTGCTTTCAATTCTTTGGGGGATATATCTAGAACTGGAATTGCTAGATCAGATGATAATTTTTCTGTGTGTGTGTGGTGTTGTTGTTGTTGTTGTTTTTAATGAATTGCCATACTGTTTTTCACAGAGGCTGCACCAATTTATATTTGGGGGAAGAGGAGAGGCAGCAAAATATCTTGAATCCATCCTGGTCCTCATTCTGAGATTACACAGCCAGACTTCACCCTCCCTTCCAGAGACCCATACCAGAGCTTGTTTATGTTTCTTCTCCACTGCCCACTAAATTTGTATTCAATCTGTAAAGTACCGAAGCAAAACAGCCCTCTTACACAAAGGGGCGGGGCCAGCTTTTAAAGGAGCAGTTCTGATAGAGTTACCAGAGGGCAGAAAGACATTTAAATCCAACTCTATAAATAACTGCAGCTATACGTTGAGCGCCCTCCTCTGGCAGGTGCTGGTTCTCTTTCATCAGCATGCATACTCAGTCGTGTACGACTGTGTGACCCGGTCGACTGTAGCCTCCCAGGCTCCTCTCACCATGGGATTTTCCAGGCAAGAATACTGGAGTGGATTGCCATTTCCTCCTCCAGGGGATCTTCCCTACCCAGAGATGGAACCCAAGTCTCCTGCATTGCAGGCAAATTCTTTACCGTCTGAGTTACCAGGGGGCAAGGGAAAATGTCTTCTGAGATCTTTAGTCCCTTCTCCGCGCCCTCCCCCTCCCCCACCCCCACCCCCGCCCGGCCCCGCCGCCCCTGTCTCCCATAAAGCTGTTAAATTTGGAGCTGATAGAAGGAATTAGAAGTTTGTGGAGTCATTGCAGTAGTCACTACAATAGTAGGCAAAACAAAACAAACAAAAGCTTCCTTAAATTCATGTGAGGCAAAGGACTTTTGAAACCAATCTGGCCTGAATCTCAGGGCAGCACTCAACTCCTGGAGGAACTGAAGTCTTAAAAAATAATTCCATTTGAGTTAGAAAAGAACACTGAGTCTAAAAAAATAGAAGGTGAAAACCAGGATTCCATTCATTCGCAGTTGTAATAGAGTGAGGAGGAAACATACAAATATATCATTTTCCCCTATTCAATTAGAAAATAAATTTCAAATCACCATTTTGTTCTTTCTGATTACAGATATAACACACGTTTCTTGTAGAAATGAAAGTTTACAAAAATGTTTAAGTAAAAAATGAAAGTCTTGCTGTTAATAGCTTTTAAAATGGATATGAGAAAATAAATCATTTTATGTACTGCTTTACAATCTGCTTCCCTCCTTTAAAATATTTTATTTTATATTTTTAATGAATGATAATACATTTACATGTTTAAAAAATAAAATAAGGAATTCCCTAGCGGTCCAGTGGCTGGGACTCCATGCTTTCACTGCTGAGGGACCGGGTTCTGTCCCTAGTCGGGGAAATAGGATCCTGCCAGCCAGGATCAGAAACATAATAATTAAATAGATTAATCAATTAAAACTAAAGAGAATATAATGAAAGTCTCCCTTTCACCCTTGTCTCCTGTTGTCTCACTTCCCCCAAAGAGGCAGCCATTGTTAGGCTCTTGTGTATCCTCTGGAGATCTTTCTACATACACAAGCAAATAAAAGTATATTTTCTGCCTGAGGGTTTTTTGTTTTGTCTAGGCTGTTCTGTGTGACACGAGGGATCTTAGTTCCCAACTCAGGAATCGAAACTGCATCATTGAGAGTGCAGAGTATTAACCACTGAATCACCAGGGAAGTCCCTCAATGTATTTTCTCATAGTTGCCTTATTTACGAAAAAGCTGACACTGTTCTACACTTTGCTATTTTAACAATGGATCATGGAGGACTTTCCATTTCTTGTTTTATACAGAGTTGATTAAAACTGCATAATATTCTATTGATTGAAGATATGATAACTTGCCTAATCTTGCTATTACTAGCATTGCTCCAATAAATAACCATGTCCAAACCTAGTGCAAGCACACTTATAGGGAAAATTGCAAAACCAAAGGGTCTATGCACCGTAAATTGGATAGATGTTGTCAAATTGTCCCCTACAGGGATTATACCAATTTACCAACAATGACTAGAACGTCTTTTTGCCCACAGCCTGGTTTTAAAATTTTTCAATCTGATATCTGAAAAAAAGGCATAAAAATATCTCAGTGTAGTTTAAATTTGCATTTCCCTTATGAGTGAGACTGAATATATTTTCATGTTTGGAAGCCATTTGAATATCATTTTCTGTGAATTTATCATTTATATCCTTTGCTCATTTTTCTATTGAGTTATTGGTCTTTTTCTCATAAGTTTTTAGAGCTCTTTAAACATTAGGACAATTACAGATCTGTGATACAACTTACAAAAAAAATATTTTTCCTAATTTATTTGTCTAGTGGTTGCTTATAAGGCAGGTATGTTTTTGCCAAACACATTTTTAAATGTATGTGTGTCTGTTTGGATACTAAGTCGTTGTCTTAAAAGCCTTTGCTTTGCCAGGGTTATAAATGAATTCTCAATGTTTTCTTCAAGGAGTTACAGTTTCACCTCTGATGACTCACTTGGAAGTTATCTTGAGGTGAGGCATCAGAAATGGATCCAACTTTATTTTCTCCTGGTTGGCTCTCATTGTCTTACTGTTATTCATTGAATTAATTCAGTTTTCCCCCATATTAATCATGAAGAACACTCCTGAATGAATATGCATCTATTTCTGGGCTTTCTCTTCTTCCATTGGTCAGTCTGCCTTATACATACCAGCACCATACTGTTCTCATTATTAAAACATTATAAGATTTTTAAATAACAAAGAAAACTACTTCCACTCCTTGTCTCATTGGCCTTCTTCTCCAGAATTTTCCTGGCTATTCTTAAGCACAGAGTTTTTTTTATATAGGTTTTATAATCATGTTGTCTAAGTTTTTTCCCAAAGAATTAGAACTTTCATTGTTACGATGTCAAATTTATAAATTAATTTATGGAATATTCATATGTTATGATCCTGAACCTCTCTATGCAAGAATATGACATACATGTTGATTTCTTTAAGTGTACTGTTATATCTTGGAGTGTTTTAGATTTTTCTTTAATGTAGGTATGATATGGTTTTTATTAACTTTATTATAAAGTATTTTGTCTTTTTTTAAAGAAAATATTCATTTGGCTGTACTGGGTCTTAGTTGCAACTCATGGGATCTTCGATCTTGTTCCCTAACCAGGGATCGAAACCAGGACCCCTGCACTGGGGCCATGGAGTTTTAGTCCCTGGACTACAGGGAAGCCATGGCATTTTTATATTTTCATTATTCTTGTAGGATCTTCTTTTTATATCTTCTAATTTGTTGCTGCTTGTTAATTTCTATTTTTACTTTATAACATACCTTGGGCATTTTCTCATGTTCTTAGATATAGATTTACCTCATTTTCCTGTGTTTTTGCATATAGACCTACTTCATTTCCTTAAATTGTGTTTTTCTGTTTGAATGTATATAAAAGTAAGGATCTATTGATGGGGAGATTATTCTGGATTATCTGAGTGGGCCAGAAATGCCATCACAAATGTCCTCATAAGAGGAAGGCAGAGGACTTCTCCAGTGGCCAAATGGATAAGAATCTCCTTGCCACTGCCGGGGACATGGGTTTGATCCCTGGTCTGGGAAGATTCCACAAGCCGTGAAGCAACTAAGCCTATGTGCTGCAACTACTGAGCCCGGGCTCCCGAGCCTGTACTGCAACAAGAGAAGCCACGGCAGTGAGAAGCCTGTGCACCACAACAGAGCAGACCCGGCCGACCGCAACTAGAGAAAGCACAGCAAATCAGACCTCGGTTCAGTTCAGTTCAGTCGCTCAGTCATGTCTGACTCCTTGCGACCCCATGAACTACAGCACGCCAGGCCTCCCTGTCCATCACCACCTCCCGGAGTTTACCCAAACTCATGTCCATTGAGTCGGTGATGCCATCCAACCATCTCATCCTGTCATCCCCTATCCTCCTGCCCTCAGTCTTTCCCAGCATCAGGGTCTTTTCCAATGAGTCAGTTCTTCACATCAGGTGGACAAAGTACTGGAGTTTCAGCTTCAGCATCAGTCCTTCCAGTGAATATTCAGGACTGATTTCCTTTAGGATGGACTGGTTGGATCTCCTTGCAGTCCAAGGGACCCTCAAGAGTTTTCTCCAACACCACAGTTCAAAAGCATCAGTTCTGCACTCAGCTTTCTTTATAATCCAACTCTCACATCCAAACATGAATACTGGAAAAATCAGATGGATCTTTGTTGACAAAGTTATGTCTCTGCTTTTTAATATGCTGTCTAGGTTGGTCATAGCTTTTCTTCCAAGGAGCAAGCATCTTTTAATTTCATGGCTGCAGTCACCATCTGCAGTGATTTTAGAGCCCCTCAAATAAAGTCAGCCACTGTTTCCACTGTTTCCCCATCTATTTGCCATGAAGTGATGGGACCGGATGCCATGATCTTAGTTTTCTGAATGTTGAGCTTTAAGTCAACTTTTTCACTCTCCTCTTTCACTTTCATCAAGAGGATCTTTAGTTCTTCTCCACTTTCTGCCATAAGGGTGGTGTCATCTGCATATCTGAGGTTACTGATATTTCTCCCAGCAATCTTGATTCCAGCTTGTCCTTCCTCCAGCCCAGCCTTTCTCATGACGTACTCTGCATATAAGTAGCAGGGTGACAATATACAGGCTTGATGTACTCCTTTTCCTATTTGGAACCAGTCTGTTGTTCCATGTCCAGTTCTAACTGTAGGTTCCTGACCCGCATATAGGTTTCTCAAGAGGCAGGTCAAGTAGTCTGGGATTCCCATCTCTTGAAGAATTTTCCACAGTTTATTGTGCTCCACACAATCAAAGGCTTTGGCGTAGTCAATAAAGCAGAAGTAGATGTTTTATTGGAACTCTCTTGCTTTTTCGATGATCCAACTGACGTTGGCAATTTGATCTCTGGCTCGTCTGCCTCTTCTAAAACCTGCTTGAACATCTGGAAGTTCACAGTTCACATATTGTTGAAGCCTGGCTTGGAGAATTTTGAGCATTACTTGACTAGCGTGTGAGATGAGTGCACAACTGTGTAGTAGTCTGAGCATTCTTTGGCATTGCCTTTCTTTGGGACTGGAATGAAAACTGACCTTTTCCAGTCCTGTGACCACTGCTGAGTTTTCCAAATTTTCTGACATATTGAGTGCAGCACTTTCACAGCATCCTCTTTTAGGATTTGAAATAGCTCAACTGGAATTCCATCACCTCCACTAGCTTTGTTCATAGTGATGCTTCCTAAGGCCCACTTGACTTCACATTCCAGGATGTCTGGCTCTAGGTGAGTGATCACCCCATCATGATTCTCTGGGTTGTGAAGGTCTTTTTTGTACAGTTCTTCTGTGTATTCTTGCCACCTCTTCTTAATATCTTCTGCTTCTGTTAGGTCCCTACCATTTCTGTCCTTTATTGAGCCCATCTTTGCATGAAATGTTCCCTTGGTATCTCTAATTTTCTTGAAAAGATCTCTAGTCTTTCCCATTCTATGGTTTTGCTGTATTTCTTTGCATTGATCACTGAGGAAGGCTTTCTTATCTCTCCTTGCTATTCTTTGGAACTCTGCATTCAAATGGGTATAACTTTCCTTTTCTTCTATGCTTTTCACTTCTCTTCTTTTCGCAGCTATTTGTAAGGCCTCCTCAGAGAGCCATTTTGCTTTTTTGCATTTCTTTTCTACGGAAATGGTCTTGATCCCTGTCTCCTGTACAATGTCACAAACATCTGTCCATAGTTCATCACAATCACAGAAAACTAGCTAATCTGCTCACATGGACGACAGCCTTGTCCAACTCAGTGAAACTAAGCCATGCCGTGTGGGACCATCCAAGATGGACTGGTCATGGTGGAGAGGTCTGACAGAATGTGGTCCACTGGAGAAGGGAATGGCAAACCACTTCAGTATTCTTGCCTTGAGAACCCCACGAACAGTATGAAAAGGCAAAAAGATAGGGCACTGGAAGATGAATTCCCCAGGTCGGTAGGTGCCCAATATGCTCCTGGAGATCAGTGGAGAAATAACTCCAGAAAGAATGAAGGGATGTAGCCAAAGCAAAAACAACACCCAGTTGCGGATGTGACTGGTGACAGAAGCAAGGTCCAATGCTGTAAATAAGACCTAGCACAGTCAAAAATAAATAAATATAAAAAAAATTAAAAAGAGGGAGGCAGGTGGGATTTCCCTGGTGGTCCAGTAGTTAAGACTCTGCGTTTCAAATGCTGGGGGGTGGGTATATTGGTTGGATCTCTGGTCAGGGAACTAAGATCCCACATGCCGCAAGGGATACTCCCCCAAAAAATAGGGATGCAGAGGGAAATTGAGACAGAAGAAGAGAGTGGTGGACTAAAGCAAGACACTGTTGACTCTGAAGATGGATGAAGAGGCCATAAGCCAAGGAACACAGGAGAACAGTTCTAGAAGCTGGAAAAATCCAGAAAAGAGGTATAATTTGCAAACAATAAATGCACGCATATTAAATATACAGTTTGATGGGGTTGTGACAAACATGGATGCTCCTGTTTGACCACCACCCCAATCAAGATACAGAACATTTCATCACCTCAAAAGGTTCTCTTGTGGGGATGGGGGAGGGATGTGATTGGGAGGCTGGGATTAGCAGATACAAATTGGGATAAACAAAAAAGTCTGACTGTATAGCACAGGAAACTATATTCAATATCCTCTGATAAACCATAGTGGAAAAGAATATATATACGTATAAATGAGTCACTTTGTTGTACAGCAGAAACTAACACAACATTGTAAATCTGTTGTACTTAAATTTTTTTTTTAAAGACTTTTAAAAAAGGTTCTCTTGTGGCCATTTCCAGTCAGTTCTCTCCCACCCCCAGCCCTGTGCAACCCCTTGTTCCTCTCACCATAGACTGGTTTGGAGTTTGTTTCTTTTTTAAAAAAATATAATCGACACATAACATTGTCTTAGTTTTAGGTGTACAACGTAATGATTTGTTATATGTACATATTAAAAAGTGATTACCACAATAAGTTTAGTTAACATCCATTGCCACATGAAGTTTTTCTCTTGTGATGAGAATTTTTAAGATCTACCCTCTTAGAAACTTACAAATATACAATACAGCATTGTTAACTTTAGTCACCAGGTTGTACATTATATCCCCAGGACTTATTCGCTTTATAACTGGAAGTTTGTACCTTTGAGCACCTTTACCTATTTGGCCCAACTCATTGGAAAAGACTGATTTGGGGAAAGATTGAAGGCAAATGGAGAAGGGGGTGGCAGAGGATGAGATGGTTAGACAGCGTCACTGACTCAATGGACATAATGTGAGCAAACTCCGGCAGGTAGGAAAGGACAGGGAAGCCTAGCATGCTGCAGTCCGTGGGGTTGCAAAGAGTCGGACACGCTTAGCAACTGAACATACACACACCCCCATTTTGCCCATTCTCCACTCTCCCCTCTGGCTGGCAACCACCAATCTGTTCTCTGTATCTATAAAGTCAGATTTGTTCATCTACCCCACCTCCTGCCCTAGTTCAGGTTTTTCTTTAGATAACACATACGAGATCATACAAGTATTTGTCTTTCCTTATCTGATTTATTTCACTTATCATAACACCCTAAAGATTCATCTATGTTGTTGCAAACGGCAGGATTTCTTTCTTTCTTATGTCTGAATAACATTCCATTGTATGGGCTTCCCAGATGGCGCTAGTGGTGAAGGACCTGCCCCAAAGCAGGAGACGTAAGAGATGTGGTTTTGATCCCTGGATCAGGAAGATATCCTGGAGAAGGAAATGGCAACCCACCCCAGTATTCTTGCCTGGAGAATCCCATGGACAGAGGAGTCTGGAGGCCTACAGTCCAATACAGTCGCCAAGAATCAGAACACTACTGAAACAAGTTAGCACACACGCACCATACTCCACTGTGTGAATATGCCACTTCTTTATCCATTTATCTGTTGATGGACACTGGAGTTGTCTCCTTGTCTTGGTTATTGTAAATAACGCTGCTGTGAAGGTAGGGGTGCTGATATCCATTTGAGACAGTGATTTCATTTCTTTCAGCTAGATACCTGTAAATGAATTATCATACCTTATAGTAGTTCTATTTTTCTTTTTTTGAG
Organism: Capra hircus; assembly: GCF_001704415.2. Taxonomy (NCBI): domain Eukaryota; kingdom Metazoa; phylum Chordata; class Mammalia; order Artiodactyla; family Bovidae; genus Capra; species Capra hircus. The sequence continues at coordinate 27,384,874 of NC_030826.1, read as the reverse complement.
GACCCTCCTTACTGTTTTCCATAGTGGCTGCACCAATTTATATTCCAACCAATAGGGCACAAGGGTTCCCTTTTCTCCACATTCTTACCAACACTTGTTATTCTTTGTCTCTTCTTATAAGAGCCATCCTAACAGAGATGAGGTGATATTTTATTTTGGTTTTTCATTTGGCTTGCTTTTGAAACTTCTCTTCTTCCTCTCCACGCGCCATCATCCCTTCCCCCTACCCCAAATCCAAGTTGAAAAGAATCTAGATTCTAGAATTTTAGTTTCAGATTTTTAAAAAATGCTGTCTTTTATTTTTAAAATGTCTTTTCTGTTTTTATGACTCTAATCAGTTGCTTTGAGTTTCTCAAAAATTTGGAGCAGCAGTTAAGACTTAACCACATGTTTTGCTGGTTTCCTCTCTCACCATTGTTTTTTATTCATCGTGTGTTACCATTTACTGTGTTCTCATCCCTGATTCATGTTTGTGTAGCAGGGTTGTAAATTTGCACACACACTCAGATGCACACACAATGCCAGCATTTCGTGTCTGTGACTGCTCTTCCTTCCTTTCTCATGCCGGCAGCAGTTGAAAGGACGGGAACCTGAGAGCGGAATCTCTGTCTCCTCCAGATTAGATGCTGTCTTTGAAGTGAAGATTCAGTCATTTCCAGGGCTGTCCTTCCCCTTCTCGGCATCCGGGCATGGTGGCAGATGGGGGCTACCCTTGTGCTGTTCCCAGCTGGTTTCTCACCCAGGCTGGGCTGGGCCAGCCTCTGGGTGGTATGTGCTGGGGACAACAGGTCCCATCTGGCCTTGGGCAGTCACGGCAGCCACAGCTTTTGACCCTCTATGCCCATGACCATCAGTGACTCCTCTCTTCCACCCAAGGCCTCAGCCGGCTCAGAAGCCTCTCAGCAGGTCGGCATCCCCTCACTGTGTCGAGCTGGGAGTCCTGGACATCACAGGAGAGAGGCTCTTCCCTCTCTCCTCCTCCCACCGCATCTTCTGCATTTTTCCCTGAAGACCTTTTGGGTGCAGCCACCTAAGAGGCTTCTTCTGCTTTGAGGTATCTCCCGGCATATTCCATGAGCCCTGCCTGCCCCACATCCACCTGGATGGTTCCACTGAGCCAGGACTCCCCTTTTCCAAACCGAGAAGGAGAAACAAGAACATGTGGGACTTGCCTGACTGTCCAGTGGTTATGACTCTGAGTTCCCAATGCAGGGGGTGGGTACGGGTTCCATCCCTGGTCAGGGAAGATGTATGGTGCAGCCAAAAAAAAAAAAAAGCATGTGGGCCCGACTTTTTCTTCTTTCTTTTCCTCTTTCATATCCTCCAGGGCCTGAAGAGTTGGGTTGATTTCCTGAAGAGAAAAAGTTAAACATTGTCTTAGCTGGGGTTGCCCCTACAGCCCCGCTTTCTCCTCCAAGGGACCCTAAGTCTTGCCACTCAGTCTTGCCATCAGGTACAAGGGCCATTTTCTTTGCATTGTGGAGTGAATACTATGCTTTTGCATTGACAGGCCTGATTTTTTACATTGGAGCCACAGACTTGTTTGGAACCAGGACTTACTAAGGATGGAAATAATTATAAAGCCAGAGTTCTCAAAAATATTCCAAGAGAGTTCCTTAACTGGCCTTCTAAAATGACAAGGTTTTAAAAAGCAGTGCCTGTTCCATTATTTTCTGCTTCTATTGGGTTTTTTAATTTTTTGCCTTTGTATTCTACATTTCTAAGAACACTTTTTCCCTAATTGTTCCTTTTTCTGTAACAGGTTGGTTTGGGGAGGGTATTTTTTTATTGTAGTAAAATATACATAACCTAAAATTTACTTTTTAACCATTTTTAAGTGTATAGTTCAGTGGCATTAAGTATATTCACAATTTTGTATAACTCACCACTATACTCAAAATTTTTTCATGATCGCCAACAAAAATTCTGTACCCATTAAACAATAACTTTCCCTCTTCCTTCCCTCTGTCCCCTGGTAATCGCCATTCTACTTTCTGTGGCTGCATATTTGTCTAATCTAGTACCTAATATGAGTACAATCGGACGATATTTTTCCTTCTGTATCTGGCTTACTTCACTTAGCATAATACTTTCAGGGTCCACCCATGATATAGCATATATCAAAATCTCATTCCTTATTATGGCTGAATAATATCCCATTGCATGTATTTACCACATTTTGTATACCAGGTTTTTTTTTATGAATACAATATTCTGTCATACATAATTTTGAGGACATTGATTCGAATATTTTAAGTACTTTTGTATTTCCTTCATTCTACTGGGGATAGTTTGCTTTGCTTATTTTTTCGATCATGCTGGGGCATGTGGGATCTTAGTTCCCCAACCAGGGATTGATCCCACCACTCCTGCCTTGTATGCCGGAAGTCCCTGGGGACCGTTCTTGTCCAGATTGCCCTTCCTGATCTACCTTTATCAGGATGCTGAGGGTTCTCTCTCACGCAGTGATTCTCCCTTGGCTGTTCACACTTGGACTTGGGTGGAACTGGACAGGAATAGAGGCTCCCCGCGTGTTTGCACATAGCATCTTGTGCTTCCTCCCTGGGACCCTCTCCCCTCCGTAGGACCACCTTAGCACAGCCTCGGGCTGTCGGCTGGATGCTGTGTGAGTAGAGGGGAGGCAAAGGGCACATCTTCCTGCAGGGCCAGGACCAGACACCCCGGCCCCAAGAATGAGGGGCGGGGCTGCACGGGCTGAAGCGGCGCGACCCGGCCCTCTAGGGCTACTCCGCCTACCGCTCTATGGGGCCAAGGTGGAGCACCGCCTCCCCAGCTCTAGCCCCAGCAGTGGACCCCAAATCTCTCAAATATTCAGTTCGGTTCATGGCATTTTCTCCAGTTCTTTTGCTTGCTGGGACAGTTTTGTTTTGTTGTTGTTTGTATTTCTCTCTTTGATCATTTTCATGAGAAAAAAGAGGGGTGGGAGGTGTGAGACAGTTCTTGAAATCAAAAGCCAAGAAAGTTATCTTTATTTGGATATTAAAATCCTATGGAACTATATTTTTTGGTCTTTCTTATTTTTCTCTTTTTTGATAGCTGTAAAATATGATTCCTATGATTCCTAATGGTCTATCAGGCGCCAGAGATGGGAGTTCAATCCTTGGGTCGGGAAGATCCCCTGGGGTAGGAACTGGCAATCCACTTCAGTATTCTTGCCTGGAAAATTCCATAGACAGAGAAGTCTGGTGGGCTACAGTCGATGGGGCCACAAAGAGTTGGATTCGACTGAGCCACTAAGGCCATTCTAAGCACATTGTAAATTTACTTCACTGCATGATTTTGGGACATGTTTTGTTCAGGATTATAGTTCTGAACTACAAAATATTATGGGACAGAGCTGTGATCAGGATTATAAATATCAGAAATTATATTTTTGAAATAGGAAAGATGTTCTAAATTAACCTCGATATACACAGACTTTTGGGAAACCTGGTGGTGGCATGTTATCCAGGGCTAAAAAGCAATGTTTTCCACTAGAGGGAGCTGTAGGCTATGTCTGAAGTTCCTTTTTTTTGTTTGTTTCTGTTTTTTGTTATTTTAAGAGAAATGTTTCTTTGTGTCTTTCGTGTGTCCCCTTAAAATATGATTCTCCTTGATTCTGTGAGGGCCCCCTAGGACAAACAGGGTAAGGCAGACAGATTTAATGGGTTCTTGTAACTGAAAACTTGAAGGATAAGATTTACTTCAGGCATAGCTGGATTCAGGTGTAAACATTCAGGCTTTAGACTTTACTCTCCCACCTCTGTGATTGGCTGTATTGTCCAAAAATGAAAGTGAAGTCACTTAGTCGTGTCCGACTCCAGGCTCCTCTGTCCATGGAATTTAGCAGGCAAGAGTACTGGAGTGGGTTGCCATTTCTTTCTCCAGGGTATCTTCCCGAGACGCTTTACCCTCTGAGCCACCAGGGAAGTCAAAAGCCCTCTTCTTTTAGGGGATTGGTTGGAGCAGTTCTTCTATCCCCCCCCACAACCCCGGATTAATTCCAGCAAACAAAGAGCTCTTTTACCTAAAGTCTTCAATGAAAGTCTGAGAATTGAGTCCCCATTCAGGCTGGCTTTATCTGGTTAAGCGTCCAGTTCTGAGCCCATCTCAGTCACCTGGCCACACGCTGGATTGGTGAGGACTGGGTTACTTGGGGTTAAGGGGAGAGACAGCCTAACCCAGATGACATGAACAGAGGTTGAGAGTGGACATCACCCAAGACATTATAAGTATTTAAGGTTCAAGATTATTTTATATCCTTTAGTCATAGGCATAATTTCCATTAAGGCCCAATAGCAAGCTAGCAAATGGAAATTTTCTGATCCAAAATCCCAGTGGTCATTGTTGGGTGGTATTTTGCCGTAGCCCAAGTTTGCACTGTACACAAGGCTATTGTACAGACGACCTGCCCACATCAGGACTACAGCTTCTAACAGAGCATTAAAGTAGTCATCTCCTGTCCACCAGGTAGTCCACACTGTTTAAATTAATAACCACTGTGGGCTCAGGCAAAGTTGCATGCATGCTAAGTTGCTTCAGTCATGTCCGACTCTGTGCAACCAGGCTCCTCTGGTCCATGGGATTTCCCTGGCAAGAATACTGGAGAGGGTTGCCATGCCCTCCTCCGGGGGATTTTCCTGACCCAGGGATCAAACTTGCAACTCTAATGTCTCCTGCATTGTCGAGCAGGTTCTTTACTACTAGTGCTACCTGGGAAGCTCCAGGCAGTTATTGGTTTTCATTTAGCATGGCCAATCATATTGGCAGAAGGGCAGGATCCAGTGACTTCTGCTTTAGGATGCTAAGTAAGGGAAACCTTATCCCATCAGACACATCTATCCCCCAGCACATTTGCCCTCCTAGGTAAAGGGGGCAAAACCACCTCACATGAAACCTGTTCAAACCTTACAACTTTTATCCAAACCTTCACTTTAATTTCATCACCTATTACATTCCCATATTCTCCCAATCGAACGATAGCCCCCAAAGACTCATCAACAGTCTTTGGAGCCACGGTGTGTGGGGCCTTCATGTCAGGGAGTCCCAGAAAAGTCTCCTCTCTATCTCCTGACCATTTTACCTACTCATGGCTGTGAGTCCCCAGCCAGAGATGGGGCCAAAGGACTCAAGCCTTATTTTTTTTCCCTCTCTCCACCAAGCCTTTTCTTCTTCTTCTTCTTCTTCTTTTTTTTTTTGGTTTAAGGCTGTGTTTAAATTACTTCTTATATATTTTTAAAAATATTTATTTTTATTTATTTATTTGGCTGCTCCGGGTCTTAGTTGCAGCACTCGAGGTCTTCTTAGCTGCGGCCCATGGACTTCTAGTTTCAGCACGCAGGATGGAGTGCAGATTCTTAGCCGATGGACTACCAGGGAAGTCTTTTTATTTTACATTTTTTATTTTGAGGTAAGATTGATTCACATAGTTAAAATATAGTCGAGATTCAGTAGTAAAAAATAATACAGAGCCATCTTGCATACCCTTTATCCAGCTTCCTCCAACGGTATTATCTTGCAAAACTTAGTGCAAAGTAGTTTTTTTTTGCCACACAAAAAAAATCAAGTATTTGGGGAGGGGTTTGTTTTTCTAAGGTGGTGGAACATATCAGTCTTTATAGCTTCTAGATTTCGACTAAGCCACGAAGCCCCTCTTGCAATATGTGTATCACCACTAGAGGGAGGAGTTGTTGTTTAGTCTCTGAGTCTTGTTCGACTCTCCATGGACCATAGCCCACCAGGCTCCTCAGTCCATGGGATTTCTCATGTGAGAATACTGGAGTCGGTGGCCATTTCCTTCTCCAGGGGGATCTTCCTGATCCAAGATCAAACCTGCAGCTCCTGCATTGGCAGGCGGATTCTTTACCGCTGAGCAAAACTTTTATGAATCTTTTACACTTCGTTTTGCAGGGAAAGGGGATTTCTAGAGAGATGCTCTTTTCTCCAGAGTTGTTTCCTGTCCCACGTCCCGCCTTTAACGCTGACTTGGGTAGTGCGGTTTCTGGCGGCCTGCAGCCGCGGTCAGCTGAAGGCGCTGTTGCTGGAGGCTCCCAACATATTCTGTTGATCCCCACCCCCCTGCCCAGCTCCCCCCTCACCACCACCGCCGCCCCCCCACCCCACCCCCTGCCACCACGAGTCTCTGGCCCGAGTCTCCACAGTCAGATCAACACCTGGGTGGGCAGGCATGTCTGGCAGTGCCACACCCACTGTCTTGGCAGTCATCCACCAAACCTCTCAGTGGTTGTTTCGACTTAGAGAGCCTCTTCTCTCTCCAACTCTCCTGCCTTTTCTTCCCACCAGAGATTCAGGGGCTTTGAAGTCAAATTCATCCCCAGGCTGCTATCGATCACCTGTCATTTCTGCTGCTTAAGCCACAATTACTGGGCTTCCTGCACTTGACCTGTAATTGAATTTCCTTGGGAACTCAATGACAAGATTGATTCAGCCTAATTGAGTCAAAGATCAACTCACCCTGCCATTCATCTAGTCCCCTTTTCCACCTGGCGCTCTCTGAGATGAGGCTCTAAGACTTCCACAGTTCTTGTTTTAAAAGTTAAGAACCATCTGACACCTTTTAAGTACCATTTCTTCAAAACGATCCTATGGAACCTTGCCTGTCTTTGCCTTTCCCACTTTGCTTCTCCACCTGAGAACAGAGGAAACTTCTGTTTTTAAACTTGTTCGCACTCTCATCACATGAATGCTAAAATGCAGTTCTGAGGAAAAAGGTCTGGTCAGGTTCAAAAGCAGGTTTGGAAATGAGTAAGAAGTCAGCTTCTGAGCGATTCTGGAAATTAGCAATTTGTTCTTTTTAAATTTTCATGATATGAGTCAATAATAAAAAGACAAATAACAACCCAATTTCAAAATGAGTAAAAGATCTGAATAGATATTTCTCTAAAGAAGATACACAAAAGGGCAATAAGCACGTGAAAAGATGTTCAACATTGTTGGCCACCAGAGAAATGCAAGTCAAAAATCACAATGAGATATCACATTACACCCACTAGGATGGCTATTATCAGAAAAGGTAGGTAGCAAATGTGGAGGGGATTGTTGAGAAATCGGAACTCTCATATTGCTGATGGGAATGTAGAGGGGTGCATCCGCTTCGAGAACAGTGTGGCAATTCCTCAAAAGTTTAAACACCGGCTTACTGGATGACCCAGCAGTTTCTATCTTAGGTATATACCCGAGAGAAATGAAAACATATCCACACAAAAACTTACACACAAATCTTTATAGCACTATTGTTCATAAGAGCCCCAAAGTGGAAACAACCCAAGTGCTCATTGCTGATGAGCCGATTAAAAAAATGTGGTGAAGTTGGCCCTATGTTCCTGCTGGTATCACATCTGTGGAGTCAACCAACAGCAGATGGAAAATATTTAGGGAAAAAATTCCAGAAAAGGACTTTCCTGGTGACCCAGGGGCTAAGACTCTGTGCTCCCGATGCAGAGGGCCCCAGTCAGGGAACTAGATCCCACATGCCACTAAAAAATAAAATAAAATCCTGCATGCTGCAACTAATCCTGGGCACAGCCAAAAAAAAAGATCCAGAAAGTTCCAAAAGCAAAACTTCACTGAAACTATTTACATAGCATTTACATTGTATTTTAAACTATTTACATGATATTTAAATATATTAGGTATCATAAATGAGATGATTTAAAATATATGGGAGATATACTTTATGTATATGTTACATATATAACCTATACTATATGCAAATACTACACTATTTTATGTCAGGAACTTGAGGATCTGTGGATTTTAGTATTTGAAGGGAGTCCTGGAACCAATTCCCTGTGGATATCAAGGAGTGACAATGGAAGATTTAGTTCAGTTCAGTTCAGTCGCTCAGTCGTGCCCGACTCTTTGCGACCCCATGAATCGCAGCACGCCAGGCCTCCCTGTCCATCACCAACTCCCGGAGTTCACTCAGACTCACGTCCATCAAGTCAGTGATGCCATCCAGCCATCTCATCCTCGGTCGTCCCCTTCTCCTCCTGCCCCCAATTCCTCTCAGCATCAGTCTTTTCCAATGAGTCAACTCTTCGCATGAGGTGGCCAAAGTACTGGAGTTTCAGCTTTAGCATCAGTCCTTCCAAAGAAATCCCAGGGCTGATCTCCTTCAGAATGGACTGGTGGGATCTCCTTGCAGTCCAAGGGACTCTCAAGAGTCTTCTCCAACACCACAGGTCAAAAGCATCAGTTCTTCGGCACTCAGCCTTCTTCACAGACCTACTCTCACATCCATACATGACCACTGGAAAAACCATAGCCTTGACTAGACAGACCTTTGTTGGCAAAGTAATGTCTCTGCTTTTCAATATGCTATCTAGGTTAGTGATAACTTTCCTTCCAAGGAGTAAGCGTCTTTTAATTTCATGGCTGAAGTCACCATCTGCAGTGATTTTGGAGCCCCCAAAAATAAAGTCTAACACTGTTTCCCCATCTATTTCCCATGAAGTGATGTTTATTCAACCATAAAAAGAAATGAAGTACAAATACATACTACAACACGGATGAACCCTGAAAGCATTACGTTAAGTGAAAAAAGTCAGTCACGAAAGACCATCAGTCAGTCAGTTCAGTTGCTCAGTCGTGTCTGACTCTGTGACCCCATGGACTGCAGCACACCAGGCTTCCCTGTCCATCACCAACTCCCGGAGCTTACTCAAACTCATGTCCATTGAGTTGGTGATGCCATCTTACTGTCTCATCCTCTGTCGTCCCCTTCTCCCACCTTCAATCTTTCCCAGCATCAGGGTCCTTTCCAATGAGTCAGTTCTTCTCATCAGATGGCCAAAGTATTGGAGTTTAAGCTGCAGAATCAGTCCTTCCAATGAACATTCAGGACTGACTTCCTTTAGGGTTGACTGGTTGGATCTCGTTGCAGTCCAAGGGATACTCAAGAGTCTTCTCCAACACCACAATTCAAAAGCATCAATTCTTCGGTGTTCAGCTTTCTTTATAGCCCAACTCTCACATCCATACATGACTACTGGAAAAATCATAGCTTTGACTAGATGGACCTTTGTTGACAAAGTAATGTCTCTGCTTTTTAATAGGCTGTCTAGGCTGGTCATAGCTTTTCTTCCAAGGAGCAAGCATCTTTTAATTTCTTGGCTACAGTCACCATCTGCAGTGATTTTGGAGCCCAAGAAAATAGTCTTGCACTGTTTTCATTGTTTCCCCATCTATTTGCCATGAAATGATGGGACCAGATGCCATGATCCTAATTTTCTGAATGTTGAGTTGTAAGCCAACTTTTTCACTCTCCACTTTCACTTTCATCAAGAAGCTTTTTAGTTCCTCTTCGCTTTCTGCCATAAGGGTGGTGTCATCTGCATATCTGAGGTTATTGATATTTCTCCCGGCAATCTTGATTCCAGCTTGTGCTTCATCCAGCCCGGCATTTCTCATGATGTACTCTGCATAGAAGTTAAATAAGCAGGGTGACAATATACAGCCTTGACACACTCCTTTCCCGATTTGGAACCAGTCTGTTGTTCCATGTCCAGTTCTAACTGTTGCTTCCTGACCTGCATACGGGTTTCTCAAGAGGCAGGTCAGGGGGTCTGGTATTCTCATGTCTTGCAGAATTTTCCACAGTTTGTCGTTATCCACACAATCAAAGGCTTTGGCGTAGTCAATAAAGCAGAAGTAGATGTTTTTCTGGAACTCTCTTGTTTTTTCGATGATGCAATGGATTTTCGCAATTTGATCTCTGGTTCCTCTGCCTTTTCTAAATCCTGCTTGAACATCTGGAAGTTCATGGTTCATGTACTGTTGAAGCCTGGCTTGGAGAATTTTGAGCATTACTTTACTAGCGTATCAGATGAGTGCATGCTGCAACTAAAAAAACTTCCGCATATCACTACTAAAGATCCTGAAATGCCTCAAAAAGGATAGAAGATCCCAAGTGCTGCAACTAAGACCCGGGCCAGCCAAATAAATAAATGTAAAGAATCCACCTGCCAATGCAGGAGGTGCAGGAAACTCGAGTTCAATCCCTGATTCGGGAAGATCCTCTGGAGGAAATGGCAAATACTCCAGTGTTCTTGCCTGGAGAATCCCGTGGACAGAGGAGTCTGGCAGGCTACAGTCCATGGAGTCTCAAAGAGTCGGACATGACTAAACACAATGCAACAACAAAACCAGAAAAGTAGATCAAAGTTACAGTTTGTTACGTAACAATATATGATCAGAACACCACAGTACCCTTAGACTAGCTAGCTGACATCTGCCCTAAATCAGAGATCACGGTAGGCAAAAATTCTTTAACCAAATAATAATTTAAAGCTCCCTAAGGTGCCTTCCAGGCATTTACCTGGTTCAAGACATCACTGAAGAAAATGAAGAGAGGATAAAAACAGTACAGAAAATGGGAGCATCTTAACATGAAAGCCAGCAAAATTAAACTGCAATACCTTCTCAAACAAGACTTTATCACTAGATTCAGTGACACACCTGTATCATTAATGACTGGGAATGACTGATGCTTGTAAATGATAGAAAAATAGAAGTGGGGATTTCCCTGATGGCTAGGGAAGTGGCTAGGACTCCTGGCTCCCAGTGAGATGGGGGATGTTTTGGTCCCTGGTCAAGGAACTAGATCTTTACATGCCACAACTAAAAAAAAAAAAAAAAAAGATTCTGCATGCTGCTACTAAAACCTGGTGAAGCCAAATTAACAACTAAATATTAAAAAGAAAAAATAGATGTGAAAAACAATTCCAGATAAGTTCAAATATCATGCTATCATCAGCACATATAATAAATGCCTTATTTTAAATATTTAAGAATAAGAAAGTAAATGCAATGACAAAAAGTTTCCATTCACAGTAACGATAAAAGCTTTTAAATCCCTATGAAAATTTTAGTAAGAAATATGCTGGACCTATAGGAATAAAATTATAAAGTTTTACTAAAGAATAAACAAAGAAATGATAAATTTAAAGAAATGACAAACATTGAGAGATGCACTGTTGTAAAGATGAAAATTCTCCTAAATTAACTTGTGTTTTATCTAGTTTCTTTGATGCCTTCATTTATTATCACTAGTAATTTTGAGGTGGTTTTCATCTCATTTAAGAAACATCATCACTTTATTTCTTCCCTTTCCTTATGTATATCTTTCTTTCTCTTCTCAAAAAGCTTTGCCAGAATTTTTAGAGCTAAGTTAAATAGTGTTAATAATGTAGCCTTGTTGTGCATGTTCCTGTTTCAAAGAGGAGTAATTCCTATTTCTCCATTAAGTGTAATTTTGATTTTTGGTTTTCAATAGAGCCTTTTTGTCATGTTAAAGAGGCAACCCTTTATTACTTTTAGGATGAGTTCTAAAAAAGAATTCCCTTTTTGCATTTATGGAAATAATTATATGAATGTTTACAATTTTTCCAGTAATAATATTGGTTACACTGACTCGAGCTTTAGTGGGAGAAAAGTAGAAATGGTTAAAGTATATGTTCCTTTTAAGTTATATTCTGCTTCTAAAATGTTATCTAGAATTTTTGCACATTAATTCATGAGATTACCCTGTCAACTTCTTTTTTGACGTTATTCTTGTTAGATATGATGATCAAAAATCTGTTTCATCAAAAGAAATAAAGCAATTTACACAAAAAGTAAAAGTAATAGCAATAAAAAAAAAACCCTCCACTCTCACTAGGAAAAAAAGAAATGCTAAATAAAACCATAAGTGAGACACCAAAATAACAAATTGACAGTTTAACAGTAATCCCAGTTCAGAAAATAAGAGAGTAATTTTCATACATTGCCAGTGGGAATGTAAATCAGTACAACCTTAAAGTTGTATTGTACACACTCCAAATCCAGTAAAGCTGGTGGGGCAGGAGGTGGGGGGAGAAGAGGATGATAAGATAGAAATGATTTTTAGTTACTTCTTTCTTGTACTTACGAAATTTTCTATATATATATATTACTTTACTAATAGAAATGTGCACATTTAGATTAAAACCACAATGAGATAGCACCTCACAGCCACCAGAATGGTGAAAATGAAAAAGATTGACAATACCAAATGATGGTAAGGATAGTGAGTAGGAAACCATTGACTGTTGTCTAAACAAATCCACCAACAATTACAAATTACAAATAAGTGTATTGTCCACCAAAGAAGTCCCAGAATGTTTGTTGTTCAGTTCCTAAGTCATATGATGTTCATCATAGCGTTATTTGTAACATCTGCACTATAAAACTTAGAGTGGAGGAAAAGAGCTTTCTCTAGTTGTGACAGCAAGTGGGGAGTTACTCTTCATTGTGGTGTGTGGCTTTCTTATTGAAGTGGCTTCTTTTCTCCTTGCGGAGCACAGGTTCTAGGCACACAGGCTTCACCAGTTGTGGTACGTGGGGTTTATTGCCCCTAGGCATGAGGGATCTTCCCAGACCAGGGATGGAACCTGGGTCCCCTGCACTGACCAGCAGATTCTTAACCACTGGACTACCAGGGAAGTCTGATTTTAGTATCTTCTTGTAAAGATTTAAGTAGGATTTAGGGACCCCAGCTCCTTCAGAGAAGGAGGAGGAAGAAGGAGAAGGGGACGACAGAGGATGAGATGGCTGGATGGCATCACTGACTCAATGGACGTGAGTCTGAGTGAACTCCTGGAGTTGGCGATGGACAGGGAGGCCTGGCGTGCTGCGATTCATGGGGTTGCAAAGAGTCGAACACAACTGAGCGACAACTGAACTGAACCGAGCTGCTCCTTCAGAGGGATTCTAGCCTTAGGTAACCTATTGCAGTAGTATTATAATGGGGGCCAAGAAATTAAACAGACAAAAGATATATTAGAAAAGATTAAGCTTATTCACATATGTAGGCAGGAGCTCACAGAAAAATAACTTGGCTTAGTAAATAGACATAGGAGTTTGAGAAGGGGACAACATGATGAGATGGTTGGATGGCATCACCGACTCAATGGACATGAGTTTGAGCAAGCTCCGGGAGTGGTGATGGACAGGGAAGCCTGGCTTGCTGCGGTCCATGGGGTCGCAAAGAGTCAGACACGACTGAGCAACTGAACTGAACTGAAGAGGGGAGAGAGAGTAGGGAGAAAAAGTTCTATGGGAAGAACAAAAGGGTTTCTTTAACAAAGACAAATGGGCTTTTATGGGAGATAAGATCGTCTGTGATAATGTTTATTTATGTAAGTGATGTGGTTTTCTTTAAGGCCATGAAATTCCCCAGAGAGGGGATATATAGTAGTTTCAATCCCAGAAGTTTCTGCTTTTAGTCAGATAAAGGAGAGTTCAGAAAAAGCCTCTTTCTGCATCTGTTGATTCTCAAATGTCTTCAATTCAAAATCACTTTTATGCCACTGTGGTAAAATTTGGATCCCTTCACTTACACAGAAGTAATTTACATTATAATTAATATAGATAAAATACATATAAAATACTTGCATAGAAATAATAATAATTTGAAAAACCTATCCACCTTTTCCCCATTTTTCCTAGTAAACCTCTTCTCATTTACTGTCTCAAGTGTTCTGAATTCACTGCCTCAGGGAAAGGGTGGCGCTATTTGAACACACAAAAAAATGAAAGTCTTTTGCTGAGGTTTCTTTTTTTATTTTCATTTTTTAAGATTTATTTATTTTTTTGGTTTCTTTTTTTAAATTATTATTGTTATTCATTTGGGTGCACCAGGTCTTAGTTGTGGCATGTGGAATCTAGTTCTCTGATCAGGGATCAAACCTGGGCCCCCTGCATTGAGACCGTGGAGTCTTAGCTGCTGGACCACCAGGGAAATCCCCTTTTGTTGGCTTTCAAACTTCCACAGTTTAGGGAGGCCCTGTGGGCAATGCGGGGCTTCCCAGGTGGCACTATTGGTAAAGAACCCTCCTGCCAATGCAGGAGACATGAGTCTCAGGTTTGATGCTCAGTCAAGAAGATCCCCTGGAGGAGGGCATGGCAAACCACTCCAGCATTCTTGCCTGGAGAATCCCCATGGATAGAGGAGTCTGGTGGGCTCAATAGGGTTGCAATGAGTTGGACATGACTGGAGCAACTTAGCACGCGCTCACATGCACGTGGGCGATGGGAAGGATGGTGGCAAATACAATGGAGCTGGACTCTTCACTCCTGAGACTAAGACTGAGGGGAGAAATGGAGGGACTGAGTGTGGGCTAAATGTACTCCCCACCCCCAACCCCCAACTCCAGGCTGAATCATGAGGGGCAGGGACAGAATCTGAAATCCCAGGTAAATTGAGGATGCTTAGGTGGATGCTCAGGTAGAGAAAGAACTTCAAGCAGAAATGGTGGGGTGGGTGCCCAGCTTTGGGGGTCCCAGGAGCAGCTGACTGGATTCCAGGGTCCCAGAAGACATGGAGGTTCTATGGAGAACCAGTGGCTTCCAAAGAGACCTATGGGACATGCTTTGAAAAGTAGATGAAAATGTGATTCTCTGGGTGATAGAATTTCAGGTGATTTCAATTTTCTTACTTATAATTGTGTTTGTGATCTAAACCTGCTGCCTTGAGCAAGCTTTAGAAGAGAAAATCAAGTTTTAAAAACTCCAGTCAACAAACATCAATTGAGCAAATTTTCTATGCCAGGCCATGGGCTTGAATCCTGGATTTCAAAGCAGCACAACGCAGACCCTATTTCAAGCTGATTAGGATCTAGTGGGAAAACAGACATGAAAACAAGCAGCTGAATCCTGAGCATAAGTGATAAACACTCAGGCTTAAGCTTAAGCCCGATGAAGCCCATTAAAGCTTAAAGGTTTGCTCCTTGGAATCCACCTAGTGTTTCTCATGTATCTCAATTGTTTTCTTGATAAAATTGGCTGGTGTTTTTTCTGTTTTTCACTCTTTTAAAAAATAAATTTAATAGTTTGATGCATTATTGAAATGTACCTATATATAATTTTACACCACTATGTGATCTATTTCTGCTGTACTGACTATGCCAAAGCCTTTGATTGTGTGGAGCACAATAAACTGTGGAAAATTCTGAAAGAGATGGGAATACCAGACCACCTGACCGGTCAGGGAGCAACAGTTAGAACTGGACATGGAACAAACTGGTTCCAAATAGGAAAAGGAGTACGTCAAGGCTGTATATTGTCACCCTGCTTATTTAACTTCTATGCAGAGTACATCATGAGAAACGCTGGGCTGGAGGAAGCACAGGCTGGAATCAAGATTGCTGGGAGAAATATCAATAACCTCAGATATGCAGATGACAACACCCTAATGGCAGAAAGTGAAGACGAACTAAAGAGCCTCTTGATGAAAGTGAAAGAGGAGAGTGAAACAGTTGGGTTAAAGCTCAACATTCAGAAAACTAAGACCATGGCATCCAGTCCCATCACTTCATGGCAAATAGATGGGGAAACAGTGGAAATAGTGGCTGACTTTATTTTTCTGGGCTCCAAAATCAGATGGTGAGTGCAACCATGAAATTAAAAGACGCTTACTCCTTGGAAGGAAAGTTATGACCAGCCTAGACAGCATATCAAAAGGCAGAGACATTACTTTGCCAACAAAGGTCTGTCTAGTCAAGGCTATGGTTTTTCCAGTAGTCATGTATGGATGTGAGAGTTGGACTATAAAGAAAGCTGAGCGCCAAAGAATTGATGCTTTTAAACAGTGGTGTTGGAGAAGACTCTTGAGAGTGACTTGGACTGCAAGGAGATCCAACCAGTCCATCCTAAAGGAGATCAGTCCTGGGTATTCATTGGTAGGACTAATGTTGTAGCTGAAACTCCAATGCTTTGGCCACCTGATATGAAGAGCTGACTCATTGGAAAAGACCCTGATACTGGGAAAGATTGAGGGCAGGAGGAGAAGGGGACGACAGAGGATGAGATGGTTGGATGGCATCATCGGCTCAATGGACATGGGTTTGGGTGGACTCCAGGAGTTGGTGATGGACAGGGAGGCCTGGGGTGCTGCAGTTCATGGGGTCACAAAGAGTCAGACACGACTGAGTGACTGAACTGATGTGACTTGCTATCACATACCTTGATACGTTGGCCCATTTGCTGATGTACAAAGGCCCAAATCCAGCCTAAAATGGCAGTTTGGGGTTATCAGTATATAAATTATCTATACTAAAGATATATTAAAAAGCTGAGGACTGAATCTGTCATGCTGCCACCTGCTGTGTTGATGGCTTATGGGAGATTCTCTATGGTCATCTGATCAAGAATGAAAAGCATCTTTTGGTCCAGAATTTATATGATGGTTAATTTTATGGTCACAAACCCAGCTATTTGCTCAAACATTCTAGATGTTGCTGTGAAGGTGTTTTTAAGATGAGATTAACACTCAACTGATACAGTTTGAGTAGAGTGGATTTCTTTCCATAATGTGGTAAGCTCATCCAATAAGTTGAAGGCCTGAATAGAAATGCTGGTCTCCCCAGGCAAGAAGGAATTCTACCAGTGGTTGCTCTGCCGAATCTCCAGCCTGCAGGCCTAGCCTGCATACTCTGGACTAGCCAAGCCTCTGCAGTGAGCCAAGTCCCTAAAAAAAAGCCTCTCTCAGGTCTTCCCCAATAGTCCAGTGGCTAAGACTCTGTGCTCCCAACAAGGAGGCCTGGGCTCAATCCCTGGTCATGGGACTAGATCCCACATAGAGCTAAGAGTTCACGTGCCACAGGGAAGATCAAATATGCTAAAACTAAGACCTGGCTTAGCCTGAGAAATAAATATTTTTTTAAAGAAAAGAAGAAGCCTCCTTCTCTTCTCTCTGTAAACACACACACACATCCTGTCCTCTTTCTCTGGAAAATTCTGATACGGCCTATAAATATTCATGCTCCACATTTACCCTTGCCAACCCCACCCTTTCCCCCCCGTCCCAGTGCCCTAGTATTATGCTACCCACAAACACTCAGTTCATGGCCGTTGGTCGTTCTTCCTCAGTTATCCCAAAACACAGGGGTGATGAATGGTTATCAGCATCAGTAGCACCACTTCCCGCTCTGATGTGTCACAACTACAAACACCAGCGCTGAAGCCAAACCATGTGGTTTGAAATCCCGGCCTTAGAGCCCAGAGCCAGCTCTCAATCATTTCAGCACAGATACAACGAGACATTTGTTCACCACTTCTTGACCCTTAGATACATTTGCTACCTTATCATTTTCAAAGAAAAATCTATGTATGTGGGGCAAAGACTTTTCAGACAGTAATAAGTGGTACCAATAAGGTCTAGTGAGAGTTGCTCAGAAACTTGCAGCAGCAACTTTCTACCAAGCTGGCATACATTTTTCTTCCCAATTTCCCTTGTCAGCAACTTAATAAAATTTGACATGTGCTCAACATAAATTTGTAAGGCATTTTGCTTTTGTTAGTGGGTATTTTTCTAGTCCTTTATATATTTTATAAACATAGATGCACACACATAGTTTTACATATACGGTTCTATACATATATGGTTTATTTTTCTATTATAAATGCAATAACATCATGTATTTTTTCCTTACTATGAAATATTTGATGTATAAGAAAAATACAACCACTCTGTGTGCATGAATTATAAAGCACAATAACAAACATCTTTATTTGAAGAAATGGAATATCACTTACACCCTGATGTTGCCGTGGGTCCTCCTTATGACATCACCTTCTCCCACACCCCCAGGGTTACCACCATCCTGAATTTGGTGTATACTGTTTCTTTGGTTTTTTTTTTTTTAGCCTTACCATATAATGTAGGTATTCCTAAATAACACAAAGTTTATTTTTGCCTTGGTTAGTTTTTCCTTTATAGAAGTTTTATTATCCTGCTAAATTTCTAAGTATATGCTGCTACCTAAATGGTATTTAAAAAATTGGTTGTGTTTTTTAAAAAATAATTTCAAACTTTACAGGAAAGTTGCAAGTACTATACAAATAAATTTTTCTGTCATTTGAGAGCAAGTGGCCAACAGGAAGCCTCATCACCTGTAAATACTTTGGAGTCTTGTTTCTGGCAAACAAGGAGATTCTCCTACAAAACCACAAGACAAACATCAAAATCAGGAAACTGACATTGACCCATCATTACCATCTAATCCTCAGATTTTTTTTTTTCAAGTTCCACCAGTTGTCCTAAAGAAGTTCTGGATAAAGAAATGGTCTAGTACAGAATCACGTGCTGTGTTCGGCTTTCAGGTCTGTGGCAGTTGCTTTTCTTGACTTACATGACTTTGACAATTTTGAAAATGACAGGACGATGATTTTGAAGGGTGTCTTTCAGTTAGTGCTCGTCTGCCATTTCTTTGTAATTAAATTCAGGCTGTGACCTTCGGCAGAAATCTGGCCAGATGCTCTTTTCTCCTGGCATCTTCTCAGGCTGCACACGATTTAGATTTGACCCATACTGGTGAAGTTCACTTTGATCACTTGATGAAGGTGGCTCAGCCAGAGAAGTTACCCTTTGTAATTAGTACTTTGAGGGAGGTACTTTGTGTGCGTGCATGTTCAGTCATGTCTGAATCTGCGACCCCATGGACTGTAGCCCACCAGGTTCCCCTCTCCATGGGATTTTCCAGGCAAGAAGTACTGGAGTGTGTTGCCATTTCCTCCTCCAACTGCTTACCAGTCAGTCACCTGGGAAGACCCGGGATGTACTTTGCAGCTGTGTAATTACCCTGTACCTTGTCAAACTTAAAAAAAAAAATTTTAACATTTATTTGGCTGTGCCAGGTCTTAGTTGTGGCACACAGGACCATTGTTGTGGCATACAGCCTTCTCTGGTTTCAGGGCTTGGCATAGTTGTCCTGTGGCATGTGGTTGAACCCAAATTCCCTACATTGGAAGGTGGATTCTTAACCACTGGATCACCAGGGAGTCCCCAGTGTATTAGTTTACTTGTATCTGTGTGGACCCATGATTTCTTATTTTATTGAATGGTTTACAATCCTTTACTATGAATATTTACTTGAGGCTCAAACTCTAGAAACAAGTCTCTCAAGCTTAACCCAAATCTTGTGTTCTCTTTTTTCCATACTTTTTTCTCTCAAAAAGAATCCTGGTTAGAATTTAAGTTTTCTCCTTTTTCCTTCCTTGATTCTGTTTTGTAGGGGCTATTTAGACCAATTGTGCAGCTTGAACTAATTTACATATGTCTAATATGCTCTTTCATTATCTGCACAGTCAGTCAATATTGATGGCCCTGTGTTGTCCCAGCAATTACTTTCTCTGAGGTCCCACTCCCTAGAGCCATCTGCAAGTACCAAAATCCGTTCTCTCCTTCTCCTTAGTGCTTACGTGGTAATGGAGTAATCAATCCATGTATACATGGTAGCCAGCTAGGCTATCTTTCCAAGTCTTGCTTGCAATCAGATATGGCCACATGACCAAGGTCTTACCAACAAAATATGAGCAAAATTGATGTGTCATTTCCAAGTATGGCGGGGGGTCTTAAGACATTGCCTGTGGCTCTTTCTCCTTCTTGCCAGCTGAGTCCTACCTGGCAACAGGACACTTCACCATTTCCTGCTTCAACAGTACACACAGTGACAGTGATCTGGGGACAGCTGAGTGACAAGATGGAAAACATCTGAGACCCAGGTGGCCACATGGAGCAGGACTATCCCACTGCTGTGGACCATTACCCGGGAAATAAACCTGCCCAAAGCCACTGGACTTGTTTACAGCAGCTTAGCGTTCAGCCTTCACTGTCACATACTCCACCACCGGAACGACCCCTAGCCCCACCCTCAGCAGCTGTGGGAGTTCTCAGGAGACAAAATCCCACACCACAGGTTGTCTGCACCAAGGATGGCCAGAGTTTAAAGACTGTCCAAACTTCTCTGTATGTGTGCTTTTATGGAGCTCCCCAAATCTTTCCTTTTGGTTTCTTCGCCTCTCAGAACATTCTCAAGATGATCATGGAGGAAGAAAGTGATTGGGTTTTCTCCTCCTCCTCCTTGCTGTGTTTTGGTGAAGAAACAAGACTTTTAAAGGGGGCACAATATATTTTTTAAAAATCAGTTGTCTTACTATAACTAGCTCACAAAATAGTTAAGTCAGCACTGTGCCCTTTTCTGATTTAGTTCTGGAGAGCTGGGAAATATTCTCCACACCGTCCTTCGCGTCAAGAAAAATGTAGGGCGTTGTTGACTGAGGGTGGCAGGTTGGAATCCAAAAGATAATGAGGTAAAACTGGGTGTTCATTTTGCCAGTTTTAAAAAATGGTATAAAACTATTTCCTCCCAATGCTGGTACTATGCCATCAATCACAGAGTTTGGTCAAATAATTCTAGGCACTTGAGGTAAAAAAGAAAAGCAAGCATTTCCAAAGGTGAGTCGAGATTGGCCTTGAAAAGTGCCCCAGCTGGTGCAACTCTTGTTTCTTTGCCAGGATACTGGGCAGGACCGATGACAAGCTGTCCCCTTGAGCTGGAGCAGGAGAACCAGCACACCTGCTGCTCGTGGGTTTTTCATCTTCTCTTTCCTCCCCTGGGAGCTAGAAAGTTACTTTAAGGTGGAAGAAAATACAGTGGTCCCTTGATATCCAGAGTAGGGCATAGGTTGCAGAACACCCTGCAGATACCAGCATCCACAGATGCTCAAGTCCTACGTAAAAAACAACAAAAGGTTTGCATTATCATCTGTGCACATCCTTCTGGACACTTTATTAGTTTTGAAAAGTATTTATTTGGCTGTACCAGGTCTTAGTTGCAGCATGCAGGATCTTCAGTCTTCATTTTAGCATGTGGAATGCTTAGTTGCAGCATGTGGTATCTAGCCCTCTGACTAGGAATTGAACTGGGGCCCCCAGCATTGGGAGTCTTAGCCACTGGACCACCAGGGAAGTCCCCACCCTCCCATACACTTTAAATCATCTCTAGACTACTTATCTCATACTATATAAATAGCTAAAAATAAAATGTAAATGCTACGTAAAAGTTGGTTGCTGGTGTGCAGCATATGCAAGTTTTGCATTTTGAAACTTTCTGTAATTTTTTTCCCCAATATTTTTGATCCGAAGTTTGTTGAATCTGCAGATAGAGAACCCAAGGGTATGGAGGGCTGACTATTGTTACTATAAAACAGTATGTGAATCTACATTCTGTCAAGTCTATTCTGGAGCTAACCAAATAATTTAGGGACACACAAAAGGACCCCACCCTCCTCACAGAATCTAGCAAGCTCTGTCCCTCAAATGCTCACCTAGGACCGGGCCATTCGCAATCATATTTACCACCATCCCCACTTGGCACTGTGCTCTGGAGCTAGAAGGTCCCAAGGCATCATCCTTCAGTTTCATCTAAATTGTTCTACGGGTTTTTCAGGGTTTGTACTATGAAGTTGGGGCCTTTCATCAGTTCAGTTCAGTCACTCAGTCGTGCCCGACTCTTTGCGATCCCATGAATCGCAGCACGCCAGGCCTCCCTGTCCATCAACAACTCTGGGAGTTTACTCAAACTCATGTCCATCAAGTCGGTGATGCCATCCAGCCATCTCATTCTCTGTCATCCCCTTTTCCTCCTGCCCCCAATCCCTCCCAGCATCAGAGTCTTTTCCAATGAGTCAACTCTTTGCATGAGGTGGCCAAAGTACTGGAGTTTCAGCTTTAGCATCAGTCCTTCCAATGAACACCCAGGACTGATCTCCTTTAGGATGGACTGGTTGGATCTGCTTGCAGTCCAAGGGACTCTCAAAAGTCTCCTCCAACACCACAGTTCAAAAGCATCAATTCTTCAGCACTCAGCTTTCTTCACAGCCTTTCATAGTTTCACACTAATCTCATTTTCTTCTTTAATATTGTTTCTCTTTGTTCATTTTGGTATGAGGATGAAAGTTTTCACAATCATGGCCTTTTTTTCCTTGCCAGCACTCTAGTCTTTTACATATGTTTCAAAGCCAGAAGAGTGAAGCCATAATATGTGGGCTGGCTGGAGCAGAATCTAACAGGATCCTACTAACACAATTGAAAGAATTATCTGCTCCTGAAAGAGAAAACTGTCTTCCCAATATCACATTTTCACTCAAACTCTTTATATAGTAACTTTTTTAATAAAAGTGTTTTTCTGATTATTAAGTAACACATATGTTTCAGAACAGTTGGAAAATACAGAGATATATAAAAGAAAATAAGGGTCCCATAATTCCAGAACCGACCAGAGCTAGCCACACTGTAGGTTTCACTCTGGAAACACTGAGCCTTCGTTCACCTACACTTTGGAAATCTGGCCACAGACTGTTTTCTTTCAAAGCAGTCATGTCTTTTTCCACAGAATATGAAATAGAAACATATAAAAAACACACTCAAAGAGAAGAATGAGGTTTCTTCACAAAGTGGTTTCCTAGAAATCCTCCCTTTTCTGAGTGCCTATGAGTCAGAGACTCTAATACAGACTACCAGATTTATTAAAATAATAATAATAAAAATAAGAAGAGGCCAAGGAAGAGAAAGGTGAAGGGCTTATCTCCAGATTCCCCCCCGACTTCTCACACCACCAGGGGCGGGGTGCCCACTTTTCTTCCGAGCTGGAGGTTTGTCAGTCTTAGTGGCTACAGCGAGGCGCCGAGGGAGAGCCTGGGAGGGAACCTAAGAGTTGAAGGGAGAGAGAGAAGAAAAACCTCAGTGTCATGTCCTCCCAGTACCCCGCTCCTGAGGAAAGGTGTTGTGTGTGGGGAAGGCTGGAGTCAGACAGTAAAGAGGAAGGGCCACACTACAGAAAATGGGAGCCCGGTCAGTGGGGTCAAGGCGATCATGTGGAGGGCGAGGGACGAGTCAGTGAGAGCCTCCCACCCCTTCACCCAGCCCTACTTTCCTCACCTCTTTTCGGGGGATCTCACCCAAGCGGGAGTCTGTGTTCCTTCTGGGGGCATTTTCCCCTCGGCTGTCAGTCCTGCTGTACAGAGATCAGGGGATGAGGAGGGGCAGCTGCTCCCCACTCTCCCCAACACTCGGGGAGAAGTACTACTTCCCGGTGCTGTCTCTTAAGAATGAACAAACAAGATAGACCCGGGGATCCAATAAGAGGAAACATGAGTGGAGTCACATACTGAGTTATACTAGGTCATCACAGTCCTAGGACTCTCAGTTCTGAGCTGCAGGGTAAAGAGGAAAAAATTAAAGTAGAAAAACATGCAAAAGAGATTTTTTAAGAGGCGAAAAACAAACCAAAAAGAAAAGAGACAAAAGAAAGGTGGGGAAGAGTGAGAGATGGAGGAAGAGGGGGAGACTCCAACTACCCTCACTTCTTCCCCAGAAAAGGGCAGACAACACTACTCAATAGACACACTCCACACTCTTCCCGTTCACAGTCCAGATGCCTTCCACCTAGTCCATCCTCCCTTCCCTCCCAGGGTGGTACCCGCCGCAGTGGTCCAGCCTCTTCAGGTAAAGCAGCAGATCCTCGGCAGGCAGCGCCTCCCAGCCCCGAGCTTGGTAAAGTCGTAACAGCTGAGACACTTCCATCAGCTGCCTCGAGGATGCGGGCCCATCTCCACCTGAGACACACATCAGGAATGACCATCATCCTGGGGTGGCCCCAGCCCTTATCCCAGCTCCCGGAGCCCAGAAGGGCTTTCAGTTCCAGGTACTGGCTCCACACCTGAGACCTACCTGTAAACCAGGACCTACTTACCTCTCTCTGGGGAGCCACCGCTGGGACCACAGCTCTGTGAAGGGGCCGAAGGAAGCTCATGGACCCGGAAAAGACTGGACGCCATTGCTAAGGGAACTTTAGTTTTATGGACAGGGGGCGGGAGGCGTGGCACCTGAGGGGTTTCCTCCCAAGATGGGGCAGTCAGAGGACCTAGCCAAAGGAATGAGATTCAGGATGAAGAAATGGGGCAAAAGCCAAGGAATTCCAACAGCCTTAGCCTTCATGGGGCTTTGTAACCTTTGCCAGCTCCTGAGGACCCAGCCCTGGTAAGTGGATCTCCTGCCTCTTTCAGACCCAGCCCCAAACTTCTTCAGAGCTGGCGCTCACCAGGCTTAGGGGGAAGCTGATCGACGGAGGGGTTCTCGTGGCTCTGGGGTGCAGTCTCCAGCAGCTGGGGGGACAAGACAGTAGGGCTCCCTGAAGACCACTGAAGAAAGACACCTCAGGGTCTGCAGGAAGCAGCAGGGAGGAGGTAGGAGCTGGTCTCCAAAGTTCCAGAAGGAATTGCTGCATCAGAAATAAGGGGGACTGGGAGAGGCAGAAACTGGGATGAAGTCTTAGTCCTAAAAGGCCAGAGTCCTCACCTCTCAGAGTAGAAAGAGAAAATAAGGAAGGGACAGAGAAAGCAAGATGGGAGAGGTGGGCTTTCTTACCTGGTGTAAAAAATGCTTGAGGCCCTGCAGCTGGGAAGGGGGTGGCAGGCCTTCCTTCAGGAAGCCATCCCCCTCAGACCCAGGGTCTTCCTCAGGAAATGGTCGCTCTGCCCGGTGATCCGGATGGAAGGTCCCAACTGCAGAGAAGGCCTCCACTGTACAGTGAAACAGGGGGTGTGTGCTGTAGGGGGAGGGGCTCCTCCACCAGGCAGCTCGCTCAAAGCCTGGAAGGAGGGGGCCTGTCACACATAAGTGGGGCTTCGCAGCTAGAAGATGATCACAGTTGAAAACAGCTGGAGAGGGAAGTATTGAAGGCAACTGGGAGCTGGGCACACCTGAATTCTAAGACAGAAAAGTAGACAGAAGGGGAAGGCTGTGGTCCCTGGATGTTGAATGAGTAAATCCCGCCATAGCACAGAATGCTTTAAGATAAAAAGACATGTTCTGGCTGTTTCACCAGAACATACCCTCATGCTTACTTCAACATGGGTTGTCTCATTTTCACCACACAGAGCACTCCATGCACCCAAGTCACAGCTGACTGAATCAGGCGTGGCCACAACTCAAGATCAGCTGATCTGAGGAACGGTTACCAACCCACCAGACTGCCTCTCTTTAAACTTGGACCCAAGAAACAAAGGCAGGTTGTCTAGAGTCTTGCTAGAGTCGGCATCACAGCTGCTCAAAGCCACATGCAAACCAAAGCAGCGAGAGCAAGAACCCAAGGGGGAGAGAGGGTCAGTCATTCAAGAGGAAGAAGCAGAGTCCAGAGGCCAGGTAGGCCCAGAGCAAGCAGCCCCTGGTGCCAACTTCGGTTCTCATCAAGCACAGTTATGTCCCATTTCCTAGAGTCTAACCACCTGTATTTGAACCAGCTAGAGTGGATTTCTGCTCCTGGTAACGGACAGTCACTAAGACATCTGGGAAACAGAATGCTCAAGCCCCCAGCAGACAGGAAGTTAGGTTAAGAGAGAGACAGTCAGTGCAGGGAAAGGGAACCCGGTGACTTCTGTCCCCAGGCACCTGAAGAAGACGTGAGGTCCGGCTTTGGCTCCAGGGGCTGGAAGGAATGCTGGCTCTGGAAAGTGGGGCCTAGCAGGAGGCTAAGATCTGGAGAGGGGCTGCAGAGAACAGGCGGCGGCACCCCAGGCAGCTCCTCCCGTGTTTCCCGGCTCTGCTGCAACACGGGCTTCAGGGCCACAGCCATGGGGGGCACCGTCCAGATCCTCCTCTCCCCCTTCTCTGGTTCCTGCGGCCCAGGGCTGGAGGGGCCAGCGGGGGGAACCTGGGCACAAGAGAAGGTGCACTTAAAGAGATGAGATGTGCCACAGATACTTTAATAAGATAACAGATTAGTAGAACGTCCTTAGAAGGGTATTTGGGAACATCTATCAAATTTCTGACAAATTTTAAAATGCATATTTTTGATCCTACAATTCCATTTCTAGAAACTGTATAGATATACTGAACCAAGACATATTAATGACATTTTCTGCAGCACTATTTGTAGAAGTAAAACACAGGAAACAACTTTAATATCCACCAACAAGCACTTGGTTAAATAAGTCATATAACTGTGTATAGAGGGCAACATTTCTGTGCAGGGTTGGGGGGTGGAGCTGGGGGTAGGATACACTCAAGACACCAGTAACAGCTGCTGCTTCTTCGGGGAGGAACCAGGAGACTGAGGTGCACGCATAGAATGGAGATTACTTTTCACCGTATACCTTTTTGAACAGTTTGGTTGTTTTTTTTCTTTCATTTCATTATGTTTTAAAATTTTTGGCTGCACACATGGCATGTGGGAACCTTAGCTCTCCAACCAGGGATTAAACGTGGGCCCCTGCACTGGACGGCTGAGCGTTAACCTCTGGACCACTGAGGATGTCCCTTTTGTTTTGTAAAATTACTATATGCACATTATTATCTATCCCCCAAAATATTTTAGCTAATATTAAGAACTTAATTGTTAAAAGAAGGAAGTAGGAGATGCCAACAGAGGGAGAGCAAGGGTTGAGACTCCCTAGGGCAGGACTCAGCAACAGTTTCTGACTCTTTCCATCACAATTACTTCAGCTGCCCTTTGGCAAAACCAGCATCATGTGTTACCCTCTCGTGGGCTGGGAGAAGAGGCTGGTGCCCAGTGCTGTGGGGCCAGTCTGGGAAAGTAGCAGCCACGGCAAAAAGACGGCTTTTGATGAGACAGTTACTCTTTGGGAAAGCTCAAAGGATTTTCCTAACACAGGTCCTAGGAGGTGAACTCCGGACTCTCCTTGGGAGGGAGCTAGATGTCCCAGGAAGGGGTCTAAAAAGAACCCTGACAGCCTACCGGGGGGTGGGGCAGCAGGGCGGTGGTGCTGAGCAGGCGGGTGACCTCCTCCCAGTGGGCCTGCAGCATGGCCTGCAGCCGCTCCACCAGCTCCACCCGCTGTTCCTCCAGTTGCTGGTTCCCACTCTGCAGTTCCCGCACTCGCGCCTGCTCCCGGGCCAGTCTGAGAGGAAAGACGCAAGAGGTGATGTTGGGCCTTGGAGAAAGCAGAGACTCGGAGAACAGGAAGAGCCACAAGGAAAGGTGGGACACAGGAAACTGTGAGAGGAGCTGGTGCCAGTGCAGAAGAGACCAAGGCTGCAGGGGAAGGGACCAAGGCCTGACATGGAGACTCCAGGGTCCAGTACCTGAGCTCATAGTCCTGAGCCACCTGCTGCTGCCGCTCCTCCCGCTCTGCTATTTCCACCTTGAACTGAGCCAACTGGGAGGACAATTCCTGTTGGTGCTGTCCATTCAGCTCCTGCAGCTGCTTCCTGAGAGGACAAAGGTGAGAAGAAAGAACTGAAGATGTAGAAGGACGTCATCCAGTAAGAAAAAGCCAGCATGTGTGCACAGGAGAGTGAGCGAGCAAGCCAGCCAGCTAGCCCTGCCCTGGCAGGGTTGGGGGGCAGGGTTGTTCAGGACAGCTGAATGGGTTCCCTAGAGGCAGACTTAAATGAGGACTTATGTGAAGGTGGTTCATTTAAGAAGCATTTCTGGGAAAAAAAAAAAAAAGCTGGTAGCGGAGTAGGGGAAGGAAGGGAGAAGGGCACGTCTGGACATGCTGCAGGTCTCAGCTCAGCACTGTACACACCAGGGGCTAGGGAGCTAGAAATTGGTATTCCTGCAGCCATCAGTTATTGGCTAAGTGCTCCTTCCTATGGGGGGAAAGCGGAAAATCCCCAAGAAGGTCTGGCTCTCCTGTGAACCCGAGGCAGGTCTCCCACCGAGAGTCAGACAGGAGCCGGTGTGTTGGAAGCTGGTAAAGGGATCTGAGAGGGTCTGGGTGGCCCCCGCCACCACCTGCTGCAGCTGTGGAGAGGCAGCAGCCAGCAAGCTCCAAGCACCTGTGATGGTCCCTCAGGGAGGCTGCCTGCCGAAGGCTGCTCTCCTGCGCCTGTGCCAGCCGCTCGGTCACCCGCTGCTCCAGCTGCACCGCCAGCTCCGACTCCATCTGGATCCGCTGGCTTTCATACCGGGCCTGGGAGTGAAGCAAGTGAGTGGGTGGGGGAGGTCATCATCAGCTCCATGCTGTTTGGGCTTAGAAGGGGATGGAGGATGTAAGGTACGTTAAAAAAGGATGCTCAGGGCTGGTACACTGGGATGACCCAGAGGGATGGGATGGGGAGGGAGGTGGGAGGGGGGTTCACGATGGGGAACACATGTACACCCATGGTGGATTCATGTCCATGTATGACAAAAACAATACAATATTGTAAAATAAACTGAGTTTGTTTTAAAAAATCCATGCACCAACATTCCCTCGTACATCTGAGAGACAAAAGAAAGAGAATTTTGCCCCAAGGAGTGAAAGCGGTTTCCCTTCCTTATAAAACCATGACCTTGGACAATACAAATATTTTTTTTGTGCTTTTTTAAAAAATATTTATTTAACTCCTTTCATTACCTAAATTCTTTTTAATTTTTAAAAATTATGGTAAGAAACGCATATACAGAGCTTACCTTCTTAGGTAATACAAAACTTACCATTTTTAAGTGTAGCTTTAGGTATACTCACATTGTTGTACAGATCTCTAGAAATTTCATCTTGTAAAACTGAAACTCTATACCCACTGAACAACAGCTCTCCATTTTCCCTCCCCAGCCCCTAACAATCACCACCCTACTTTCTGTTTCCATGAATGATTATGTCTGTTCTAGGTATCTCATCACCTACTATTTTTTAAGTTTCAGGTGTACAACATAGTGACTTAGTGATTACACATTCTAAATTAATCCCCACCCAAAATTTTTTAATGAAAAATCTTAATGATATATACTCTCCCTCTGAGCTGGCAGTTTCACTTTAAGGAATCTATCCTTCAGAAGGAATGCCAAAGAGTCATGTACAATGATGTTCACTGCAGCATTATTTATTTTTGGCCATGCTGCGGCTTACAGAATCTTAGTTCCCTGACCAGTGACTGAATTTGTGCCCTCTGCAGTGGAAGCGTGGAGACCCAACCTTTGGATGGCCAGGGAATTCCATGCAGCACTTTTGTTTTTTTTCAAGCTGTGCTGAGTAGCCATTGCAGTCTGCAGGCCTCTCTAGTTGCAGCTCATGGGCTTAGTTGCCCCATGGCATGTGGGATCTCAGTTCCCGGACCAGAGATTCATCCCTCGTCCCCTGCATTGGAAGGTAGATTTTTAACCACTGGCCCACCAGGGAAGTCCCCAGTGTTATTTTTAATAGTGAAAAAAAATTGGCATCAGGGTAAATTTCTCATCGAAAGGATGATTCATACATTTATTGTAATATAATTCTTTTTAAAAAATGATGCACATCTGTATGTGTTGACATGGAAAGATGTCTATGATATATTACAAGGTAAAAAGTTGCAGTGAATGTGTATATATATATATATATATTTTTTTTTTTTTTTTAAGCACCAGCCCATAAACACATATGAAAAAGTTCTGAAAGGATACACACAAAGTGATATGAGAAGGCAACCAATACTGTGTACTTCTGTACACTTGAACTTGTATTACAGATCACTTTTATTCATATCTTAAAAACATTTTTTAGAGTTCTCTGGGAAGACTACCTTGACCCATCCATATAGAATTGATGGCTCCTTTCTGTCTTGGATATTTACATCTGATAAATTAACTTTGAGAATTTAAACAGAAACTGAGTTTAAGATTTTAAAATAAGTTGACTGAAAAAGAGTGAAATGAGAATAATGACTCTAAAAGATGACAAGAAAGGAAAGAAAAATAAACATCCAATAGGCAAGACAAAATAAGATACAAATGGGACTTCCTTGGTGGTCCAGTGGCTAAGACTCTTGTGCTCCCACTGTAGGGGGACTGGGTTTGATCCCTGGTCACACAACTAGATCCCACATGCCAAAACTAAGACACTGTACAGCCAAATATTTTGAAAAATAGTTATTCTTACTCTAAATTATTAGGGCTTCCCTGGTGACTCAGTGGTAAAGAATCTGCCTGCAATGCAGGAGGCCTGGGTTCAGTCTCTGGATCGGGAATCCTAAAGAAGGGAATGGCAACCCACTTCAGTATTCTTGCCTGGAGAATCCCATGGAGGGAGGAGCCTGGCGGGCTACAGTCCATAGGGTTGTAAAGAGTCAGACACGACTGAGCGACTAACACTTTTCTAAATTATTAATCATACTCCTTCAAAAATGTGTGTGCTAGACAAGCTCCCCATGTAACTGGTGAGCTCCCTATTGCTGGGATTGTGTTAGGATTATCCCAGCCCAGAGCTTACACACAGGAGTTGTTCAGTAGGTTTACTGAATGCACACATACACGCATGTGGCTGGCACCAGTTTAGGGGCTTATAAATTACTACTGAATTGTTAACTAATGTCTTTACCCTTGGCCCTCCATGATAAATTAGTTTCCATGTGGTCAGCCCTCCAATTCAATGGGCCAAGTGAAAAGTGTGTCCTCTCAAAACTGGCCTCTCTAACCCAGAAACTGGTTGTCCCCTTAAGTCAACTATTAATAAGGAAAGAAGTCTCTCAGAAACTCATTAATTTGCTTTTAACATACATTTTATCCATAAAGGCCAAAATTCTAGTTAGAAATAGGAGTGTCTGCCCTGACTCCTGAAGCCACTTCATCTCAGACCTCCATCTCCCCAGCAGGGACACTCCCCTAGAACCTCAGCCTCCTGACCTGCACCAGGCTCATCTCCAGCTGCAGGGCGTCTCTCTCTCTCCGAGCTGTATCCAGCTCTCCTTCCAACCGCCGCACCTCAGACTGCACCAAGGCCAACTGCTGCTGGGCCTCCCGGGCAGCCTGGGCCTCCCTCTGGGTGTTCCCCTAGGAAAGGGCAATCAGACTTCAGTTTGTAATCTCATTTCCTGACTCCCTGATTCACCCTCCCATACCCTAAGATCCAAGCTCCCTTCCTCTTCACCTGTGACCTATTTCCTCATCTCTGTTGAATCTCACACTTCAATTTTCCGTATATTTGATGCCCCGAGCCCTTCCTGCAGGCCCTACCCTTTCAGCCTTCTCTCCCTCACTCTTCTTCCTGCTCCACTATACCATGTATTCTGACATTCATCTCATTCAATTTTGTCCTTCATCTGTTCCTCAACTGCCCCTTCTACCTTCTCCCTTTCCAGCTGAGCCTGGCTCTCCTCCTGCAGCGCCTGGTAGCGTTCCTTCAGCTGGTGCTCCTGCTGGGCCCAGCTCCGCCGCTCTTCTTCGAGGGCCACCTGCAGTGTCTCCAACTGTCGACGCTCACTGAGTTGCCCAGCCCGGGCCTCATCCCGTTCTTCCTGTAGGACTCGGCAGCGCTGCTGTTCTAGCTCCAAGCTCAGGGTCAGAGCTTGCCTCTCCTCCTCCTACAGCCCCAGGAGAAAACCAAGATTTTAGCATGCCCTCAGGAGACCAGCAATCTGCCTCCTCACCCCTATACAATGCGCCGGTTGAGAATTATATCCATGAAAACACAATAGTTAACAAGCCCACAGGTAAATAAGAGTTTCTGTATCAGAATTAGGTAGCTGCTGCTGCTGCTAAGTCGCTTCAGTCGTGTCCAACTCTGTGCGACCCCACAGACGGCAGCCCACCAGGCTCCACTGTCCCTGGGATTCTCCAGGCAAGAACACTGGAGTGGGTTGCCCTTTCCTTCTCCAATGCTTAAAAGTGAAGAGTGAAAGTGAAGTCGCCCTGGGCTCATATCTCAGTCTGAATCCCAGCTCTGCATTTATTTTGGGTTCTGAGGCACCACCCTTACTTGTAAAGTGGGCATATTACAGTCCACCTCATGCGGATTAAAGTTAAAAGGATATGTAAAGCATTTAGCACAATGTCTGGCCTGTACTAAGTACTCAATATATGATAGCTGTCACCACTGTCATCAGAAGAAATTCCACAAAGACTAGAAAATTCAGCCTTACAAACAGGTACTAGCCAACCAGCAGCTGCCACCAGCACTCTTGGACTGTTAGGAATGTCAGTACCAGCATGCATGTACCAAGCGTGCGTCATGCATGCAGGAAATTCTAAACCTGGCTACTAATTCATGTGGGTAATCATCTTACCATTTCAGCAGTGAGAAACCTAAGTCTCACCCCTACAACTTTCTGAAAATATTTAGGTTCCCCAACCCCTTATACATCAAAACCTCAGGGAAAAGACCCAAGAAATCTATATTTAAAAATAATTCCCAAATGATTCTAATGAGGATTCAATTTGCAGAGACTCTCAAACTGGCTTGACGGCAGAGCTCACTTTTTGTAGAGTACCTAGCAGAACTAGTGTTTTGAAGAACACACTTTGCTCTGGTGCAACTCAAATGGTGAACTCCCACAATCCACCAAAAGGCCGTATCCCCAGACTTCCCTGGCAGTCCAGTGGTTAAGGCTCCTTGCTCCCAACTTGTGGGGGGAGAGGTGTGCTGGGTTCAATCCCTGGTAGAGGAACTAAGATCTTGCATGCCATGGGTGCAAACAAACAAAAAAATCCATATCCCTCTTGAAGTAATGACCAGCCTTTATTGGAATTAACCCAGGCGAGCATTCTCACCAGTGTCTCTTTTTCCCGTTGCTGCAGTCGGGCACCTTCCTGCTCACGACTCAGGGCCTCCATGGCCTCAGAAAGGCTTTGCTCCAGGCGGGTTACTGTCTTTCAGGGAGAGAACATAGGATGGAGGAACTGAGGAGAATCCCTGCATGCTACCCTTTGAAAATCATTAACAACATAAACTTTAAAAGCAAGGGTTAACTAAATGACTTGGGGGCCAGAGGGATGAGGAGAGCTGAGCAGACATCAAACATGCAAGTTTGGCAGCAGAAACACTGAAGGGAGAGGACACAGGAGAAAAACTGTCAGGCTAGCTACGGCAAGCTGGAGGTCAACCTTCGAGGAACCCTGGTTCCTCCCCCATCCAGCCATCGGTGACCCAGGTTCTAATGCTTCGTGATCCTGGTTGCCCACCTCCTGCTGCTTGCTTCTAGTGAGTTCAGCTGCCTGCCGTTCCTCCTGGAGTCCCCGAAGCACCTCTGTCCGCTCAGCTTCATGCCGGTTCCAGCCCTCCACCACGCGGGCCAGGGTCTCAGGAAAGGAAGGAGGTCACATAGAATTTTAAACAATTTTTCTTCCCTCTTTGTGTCCACAGGAGAAGGGGCAACAGCCACCTTCTTCCAGTGGTCAGCAGACCCAGCACTTACCCGCCCCCAACTCCTAATGTGAACAAACAAATGCTGGCCTCCCCCTGTATTCCTTGGTGCCCCCCATAGAGAGACCCACCCACATTCCGCTCCCCTGGCACCTTGTCCAGTTGTTCAATCATGATATCTTTCTTTCGGTCAGCAGTCACGGCCACGGCTAACTGTTGCTGAAGCTCAAGGACACGGGTCTGCAGATTCTGAATATGGCGCTCACAATGCTGGGAAGAAGGGTGAAGGGGTCTGGGTGTTGCCACCCTTAGTTTGACCAAAGCTCCAAACTTTCCAGCTTCTCTATGGGGGAAATGGGCTGGAGACAGGGAGCGTGGGTCCCAAGAACGGAACAGGTTTGAAGAAGGAGAGTCAGGAATTCCGGAGCCTGAGGTCTCCAACGCCTTCCTCTACCACCTCAGGAGGCAGGGGTTTGGTTTCCAGCCTCTCCCCTCTCCTAGATCTCCTGAGAAAAATTTCCATGAACCTTTCGGCAGGGGTGCAGTAGTCCATGCTGCAAAGAGTGGGAAGTTACTCCTGCCTTAAGAAGCATACTGGACACGACTATTCAGCGTGGCAAGGGGAAAGCCTTTCATTCATGTCCAGGCAGTTTAAAATAGAGGAAGAGAAGGTTCCAAAAATGACAACACGACCAGTAATTCCGACTTTTCCTCTGCTTCATCCTGCTCTCTGCCCTCTTCAGATAGGCTGAGGTTCCAGGAACAAAGCTCATTATATCACCAGTAGCTCTGCACAAGCCAAAAATGTGTTGTTCATTCACCAAACATGTACAGAGTATTTGTTTGTGCTGGGTATGTTCTAGACTTTAGGAAGACACTGCTGAACAAGATAAGGTATGACCCATGTGGAGCTTAGGTTTTAAAGACGGGAAACAAACAAGACATACCAGACTTTGATAAACTATGTGAAGGAAATAACAGAATGATCTGAAGGAATGCCTGGAGGGGAGGTGTGCCATCCTAGACAGGATGATCAAAGAAGGCTTTCCTCACAGGTGAGCCATTTGAGTAAAATCCTAGCTTGCAGGACCGTAATCTTTTAGCACTTGGCTCTATTTCTAATCTTTGCTTCTGTCAAAAGGAAGCCTTTATATCTCACCTTGCGACGAGTATGCTCTGAATCCAGTGCATCTCTCAGTCCCTGAAAATCTGGGGGGTTGAGTGAGGGCCCTGGCCGAAGGCTGGTGTAGCGGGGGAACAACTCCTCAAAGGCCTGGGCTGAGCTGGATGGAGACAAGCCTTGCAGCGGTCGGGTGCTGAACAGATCAGGTAGAGAACAGAAGGGATGGGAAAGCTTTAGAGACCCAGAGTCCCATTTCCAGACATTTTACAAATAAGGAAACTACAACTCAGGGCACGAGCCATGCCCAAAGTCACAAAGTTACATAGAGAAATGACAGAGCCCTAGAGAGCACATAGGCTTTTTGAGTCACTCTATAGTAGTCCTTTCTCTACTCCATGCTTTCTGCAGCATGAGTCACTGCAGAAAAGAGCTAATTCTTCTGGAGGAGGAAGGACCTAGAAAACCAGGTACTAAGCAGTGGATGCCTATGTTCCCAAAGGAGTAAGTAGCATAGCAGAAAGGCAAGAAAGGGTAAAAACTGAAAGCTAAGTGACAAGCATCTTATGTCCTTAAGAGGTATAAAAGCAGCAAAGGGAGAACTAAGCGATAGAACACTTGGCTTTCCAAGAAAGAGGGGAAGGCAGCTAGGAGAACCCCAAGGAGAACTCACTTAAGCAAGGTGGCTGTGCTGTCACTGTCAAAGGAGTCCTCTTCCCGTCTCTCAGAGTCAGCACCTGGAATCGGGGGATCCCCTGCAGGCAGCCAGAGGGACCCACAGCCAGGGTCAGGTAAGGATGGGAACAGGGATCACTTGAAGGAGAAGAAAGGAGTGGTCCTTCCTTTCCACGTCACCCACTCCTCCTGCCTCTCTCCCTAAGAAACGGAGCCTTTTCTCCTGAAATCTCTTATCTCTGAGTCTAGGTCTCCAGCCCATACATATTCTGCAACTTTCTCCACTTTTCCCACCCCTTAAATCTAGGTTCTCTTTTATAGAAAATCACTCACGATAAGCCGCATCACGTGAGGTTTGGAGCATGCTCTGGAGTTGACCCCGAACACTCTCCATCTCAAAGATATGCTTAGAACCATCCTAGAAAAAAGCAATGCAGAAATCAGATGCAATAATCCATACTGCATCCAGGGTAGATGGCATCGAGTGGCCTCTAAGGCCGAAGAATTTTTACTCTCACACCTTGGAAAGCAAGAAAAATAGAACTGACTCAATAAGAAACTCAATTGTCTATGGAAGCCAGAGAGGTAATGTAAATGAATTAACTGGGCATCTTAAGGTAAGAGTGGTGAGGATTCCTTCCAACTAGAGAGCAAATATCCTGTGTAAAGACTCTGCTGTCCACAGCTATCAGTTTTTCAAACTCTGGGAGGCCTAGCCAGTCTGCAGATCGGTTATGATATGTGTTCTATCTGACACTATCTTCTCTGTAACATGTATAAGTGATTAAACCATGTTTTAATGATTTACACACCAAATTTTGAACCATACAATCAAAACAGTTTCAAGATTAAAGGGTCTTAGAATATTTTCCTTAAATCCCTAGTTTCCTCTTGGGATGAAGAACCCTTATCCTCATTTCCAGCACCCACATCCCAGTTAAAGCACAGCAACCTACCCCATGGGTGTCTCTGAAGAAAAAAAAAAAGTTAGGAAGTCTCACAATTTTCCAACTTATGATGAGTGGCTCAGGACTCTCATCAACATTTGCTCACAGGAACAAACATGGCTGACTGTGTAGTTAAAAGAAATTATGGAATCCAAGAACAGGAGCTCAAATCTCAGTAAAGCTCTTTTTTTTTTAACCACCCCCAATCCCAAGACCCTAGAGGTGTCCAAGACAGACCTCCCTCACCTTTTTCTTGACGTTGTTCTCCAATCCCAGTGACAAGCTGTGACTCAATTCTTGGGCCAAGCCATCCAACACCTCATGGGGAGGTGGGGAGGCGGCAGGTAAATACAGCTGGGCTCGGGCTGTGCTCTCTGCCTGACGACTGAGGTGCAAAGAAGTATACAGCTGGGAGGTCACCTCAGAGGACACTTGGTTCAGCCCAGGGGCTTCTGATGACTCACTCAGGAGGTCCTTGGCCCGTAGGGGTGAACTGGGGCTGGCAGCTGATGCTGCCATGAGTACAGGGAAGAGACAACTGGAGACAGCAGAGGTGGGAACTCCTGGTTCTGCTTTAGGAGAGCCCAGGGGAGTAATAACTGGGAGAAGGAAGATTTGGGAGAAAAGAGGAAGACTCCGAGCGAGGGATTCTTGAATGAGGGTATGGAGCCTTTCTGGTTAAAGGAAAGGTTTCCAACAGTTCCAGAGGCCATGGGAGAGGACAAAAGGATTTCTTTCCACAGCTCCTGGGAACAGTGGAAAAGGCGGGTGCAGGGAGGAGAGGGTGGGGATGGAAGACCTACTGCAGGGCAGGCGCACCACTGCAGTTCCTCTGGAGAGCTGAAAGCTGCAGTTCAACTTCTGGGCCAAGCTCTCATAGTCCACTGAGCTCTTAAGTTCTCACACTCAGAAGGTGCAAACTGAAACGGACCCAAATCCAATAGGGGCCTAATTTCCACCCAGCTGTCTTATGTGCCCCTCAACTGGCTCCAGTCTCAGCGAGACAGGAACCTCACGCTCCCCACGTCTCCTCTTCCCCCATGCACCCGTTCCATCCAGGATCAACTCTCTAGTACGTCCCCTCCGATCCCTCCGGGCAAGAAAGCCGTAGCACGGCTCCCTAGAATCCTTCCCTCCCTACTACCCAAAAGAACGTTTGTGAACACTCAAGTCACGCCCACTGATGGCCCTAAAAAATACGCTCAGGCGCTCCAGCCTAGCCTGAGATCCCCTACCTCGATTACCCCGTTCCGACTACTCCCTACACCTCTAGTCCTCAGCCCCCCGCAGTTTGCCAAGGTGGGAACTAGGGATTGCCCCCTCCCCCTGAGAGCCGGTAGGCCCACACCCAAAAGACCCCTCTTCTCGCGCCCTTCCCAACACTCAAAACCGTTGGCAGGCTCCCGCCCACCTTCCGTAGCTCCGCCTCGCTCGCTTCGATGACGTCACCAGCCCAGGATACAGCGCTTTCAGCGGCTCCCAGCTTCAGGAGCGGAGAGCCTTAGACGCGCATGCCCAGACCCGGCGCCACGGATTGGCTGAAGCAGATATGGGGCGGAGTTATTGCTGAGACGCTTTGACCCGATGGGGCGGGGCTCCGCGAAAACCGGAAGTGTCGAGTGACTGGCACTCAGAGCAGTTCCGGTGAGTCCGGGGGAGGGGTCCCCGTCTGGTTGGAGGGATCCGGGACTGAGAACTGGAGCCAACCGAGTGTGGGCTGTCCCGGAGAGAGGCTCACATTCTCTGCCTTGCAGATGACTGTCCACAACCTGTACCTGTTTGACCGAAATGGAGTGTGTCTGCATTACAGCGAGTGGCACCGCAAGAAGCAAGCGGGGATCCCTAAGGAGGAGGTGACGAGAGGGCCCCGCGCCACTTGGGTGACCTCGCATCTCCAAATGCACATAGTCCCAGTCCAGCCCCTTTTCTCCAAACCCTGGCTCATTCCCACCCCTACCCCGTCTCCTTTACAACAGAAAGCTGATTCTGCCCCTCTCCCTCCAGGAGTACAAGCTGATGTACGGGATGCTCTTCTCTATCCGCTCTTTTGTCAGCAAGATGTCCCCGCTGGACATGTACGCGGAATCGGAGGGGTTGTTGAGGGAAGGAGGGAACAGATGGGGAGGGGGTACTTTCTGGAGTGGGAGGGGCTTTGGTCCCCAGAGAGGGTAAGGAGACAGAAAGAAAGGCTGAGTCAGGAGCGAGAATGCAGGAGATGGCAGAAGCGGCGGTGGGGAAGAGAAGGTTAGAGAGGTTGGGCACGGGGGCTACAGTGAAAGATGAAGCTGCGAGGTGTCTAAGAGGGAGTCTATCTAACGGGGATCAGAAGTATCTCTTTGGGAGAGATTCCGCTCCCATTCCTTAACATTGCTCCCCATCCTTGCAGGAAGGACGGCTTCCTGGCCTTCCAAACTAGCCGGTACAAACTCCATTACTACGAGACGCCCACTGGGATCAAGGTTGTCATGAATACAGACTTGGGCGTGGGGCCCATCCGAGATGTGCTGCACCACATCTACAGTGCGGTCAGTGCCAGTCCCTCGGACCCTGCTCCCAAAGCCTCAACAGCCATGGTCACTTAGAGCCCCAAGACTCCATCCCTGCCCTAAGCCTACTGTACTGTACAGTACAGTAGACACCCTGGGTTTTCTCAGGAACTCCACGACCAGTTTCTCCTCAAAGAGCTTGCCTCCAGCCCTTGATCCCTGTGCATTCACACACCTGTGAGGTTGAAAAGAAGTGTTCAAAGCCTGGCTCTACACCCTCCCTCTTCACAGCTGTATGTGGAGCTGGTGGTGAAGAATCCCCTGTGCCCGCTTGGCCAGACTGTGCAAAGTGAGCTCTTCCGTTCCCGACTGGACTCCTACATCCGTTCTCTGCCCTTCTTCTCCGCCCGGGCTGGCTGAAGGAAGCACTCTACCTCACCCCTCAGAAGAATCGCTGTCTGCCTGGGGCCCAACCTAACCTGTATCACCCGAGGGCTCCTGCTGCAAGCCCTACCACCCCAGTCCCCCAGCTTCATCAAGCCCCTTGGTAGCCCTCCTAGGGGAACAGCCTAAAGCCCTTCACAGGAAGGCAGCCTACTGGAGTTCCTACACCTCCAAACCAGGTCCTCTCTCCAGTTTGATCCCCTACCTGACTCTGTGAGAAGTACAGAATAAACTTTTTATCACCCTCTGGGACCTGAGTGTGTCAGTTTGAGTGGTTGATCGGCACCTGCCCCTCTCATGGAGGCGTGAACCAGGGTGTCTGCATCCTTTGAGCCAAAAAAGAGGCTTTGTCCATGGGTTTGTTAACAGCAACACGACTGATGTTTGGGGCTGGGTAATACCTTGATTGAGAGGAGGGTGGGAGGGCTGCCAGGTACTCTGTTCTGCCTGTGAAAGTGTTAGTCGCTCAGTCTTGTCTGACTCTTTGCAACCCCATGGACTGTAGCCCACCAAGCTCCTCTGTCCATGGGATTTCCCAGGCAAGAATACCAGAGTGGATTGCCATTTCCTTCACTGCCACTCACTAAATGCTGGTAGCACACCCGCGTCCAAGTCGTGACTGTCAGAAAATGTCTCCAGACTTTGCCAAATGTCCCCCCAGGTCGTGACAGTCAAAAAATGTCTCCAGGGATTTCCCTGGTGGTCCAGTGGTTAAGACTACATGCTTCCGATGCAGGGGGTATGGGTTCAATCCCCGGTCAGGGAACTAAGATCCAACATGCATCAAGGCAAAAAAAAAAAAAAAAGTCTCCAAACCTTGCCAAATGTCCCCCAGGGGACAAAATAGCTCCCGGATTGAAAACCACTGGGATGGTGGAAGACAGATCAGCCTCGGGGTCCAGAGAGTAGAACCACCCTCTGGGTGCTGCTCTCTGGTTGCTATGAGCCCACGAAACACTCAAGCTGCAGCGCTCCGGAAGGTGGGGCTTATGCAGATAAGCTGTAGGTTTGGGCTGGGAGGCGGGCGGCTTTATGCAGATAAGGGGGCGGTGCCTGCATGTTGATTAGCTGGGCCGGCTGCCGACGCGGTTGGGAGACTAGCGGGTCCCGCTGCGTTTTGGGCAGAGGTGGCATCTTTCTTCCGCCCCCTCCTTGTCCCTAAGTTCCTACCCTCCGAGAATTGCCCTCGACCTTCACCCTCGTCCATTTCTCCCTCTCCTCTCCGCGCCAGTGCCCCCGAATCCTAACCTCTCCACTCGTGGCGCCCCCCGCGTTTCTCCTCTCCGCCGCAAACCCCGCGACCTCCAGCAGCCCTCCCGCGCGGGCCCGATCCTGCCTGGCGGCTCCCGCCGCAACCTCCTCAGCCTTCCCGCTCTCCCAGGGCTCGCGCCACTACACCCTCGGGTGTCTCCCCTCGAGCTTCCCGGTTCCCTCTTCCTCCCGCCCCCTCGGAGCCCCCTCCCCCGCCTTGGCCGGCCGGCATGCAGGTGTCTATCGCATGTACTGAGCAGAACCTTCGCAGCCGGAGCAGTGAGGACCGTCTGTGTGGACCCCGGCCGGGCCCCGGGGGCGGTAACGGCGGGCTGGTCGGCGGGGGGCATGGGAACCCTCCAGGGGGAGGAGGGTCGGGACCCAAGGCCCGGGCCGCCGTGGTCCCCCGACCCCCGGGGCCCGCTGGGGCCCTCCGAGAGAGCACCGGCCGAGGCACTGGCATGAAATACAGGTATGGGGGTGGCCTGGCCGCCCGCCACATCTGCTTCCCTTTCCTGACCCTTGAGGCTTCCTAAGATGCTGCCAGGACCCCCCTCAAACTTCACTAAGAAGGTCCCGGCTCATTCCATCTCTTCTTCCCATCGCTGGCAGTCCCTTACACGGTCCTTTTTTTTTTTTTTTTTTGCTCTCTGTCCATTCCCCTGCCTAGTAGAAAATCAAGTTTACTGAGGTTGACCAGGCCTGTCAGACCCAAGGGATGCTCCTCCTTACCCCCAGGAAGGCCAGGGAAACGCAGATCTCCAGGCTGCACACCACCCCACCCAGCTTGGATGGAGTGTCCTTGGGTCGTGTCCTGGGAAGAGGGGGGAAGGAAACGGCTTCTCACTCTGGCCTGCTCAGGGTGCCTGACCCAGATACCACCCCCACATGCCCCAAGGTCTCCTGCACCCTTTCTTGGTGGGGAGGGAAGTGGGGCCCTCCGAAGGATGCACCACAGCTCTCAAGCTCATGCCGAGGGCCAGGAACCAGGTGGGGAAGGTGGAATGAAATGTAACCGACTTGATCTCTGAGCTCTCAGGACTACCAGTAGGGGAGAAGGGAGGGGCTCCTGCTCAGGAGTGAGCAAAGGTCACTGATCTGAAGTGGCTTTGTCACTTGAGGAATTTGATCCCCTGCATATGGCAGCCCTGATTGGGAAGCTGAGTGGAGTACCTGGATGGGGGGCAGGGAGGAGGGGGCTCTCTGGTTTGAAGACAGACTTCACAAGCCAACAGGAGCAGATCAAGTAGAAAGAAGGGGGAGAACTGGTCTTTCCTCTCAAACTCCCCACCCAGGTGTCCTACCTGCCTTTGTTGGAGGCCCATCTGCCTAGCCTATTCAAGGACTGAATGCCTGAACTTGACTTGGTTTACCCTCTTCCACCCCAGTGTCTGCCCTTTAGCATAGCACTCTCTTGAAAATCTGTTTTCACAAACTCATCACCATTAGCCAGTCCCATTCCACCCAGCCACCCTCTACCCCAACTCCACACATCCTAGAGATGACTCAAATGAACCCAGGACACACCAGAAGCAGCGTTAAGCAGGCAGCACATCTTCAGTGTGATAGGAGGGAACAGAGGCACAGGACCATGGCTCCAGAGGAACACTTATTATTTGTTCACTTATTCTATGGCCGTGGCACTGCCCGATTCAGTGGGCCCACTGAGTCTAGTTTCTTTGGACTGAGACACCCTGAGGGCATCTCAGTCTGAAATGAGAGGAGCTGGAGGCTGATAATCTAAGTCCCTAATGGAGGCTCCACCCCTTCCTGCTGCTTCTGTGTCCTGCAGGAACCTAGGAAAGTCTGGTCTTCGGGTATCCTGCCTTGGCCTAGGTGAGTTAGAAAGAAGAGGAATTAAGGGAAGGGGCAGGCATTCTTTCATGGCTGCCCCCTCCCTCGGCCCTGGTCTCATTTGCCTGGCTTCTCTCTTGCAGGTACCTGGGTCACATTTGGTTCTCAGATCTCAGATGAGGTATTGATATAAGTGATGGGACGTAGAAGCAGGGGGAGGGGGTATGAGGGAACCTAAAAGGGGGGAAAACGGACTTGGCTAGGGGGTTGGACAACAAGCATGGAGAATGGTGCACTTGAGGCTGGAGAGTGGGGAAAGGGAAGTGAATGTGGTAACCGAGGTTGAGGTGTGATGGGTTAGAGTGCAGTGAGGAAGGTGACCGAGAGGCTGGTGGTTGATCATCGACTCTTTCTCTTACCATCCTAGACAGCAGAGGATGTGCTGACAGTAGCCTATGAGCACGGTGTAAACCTGTTTGATACTGCCGAAGTGTATGCAGCAGGAAAGTAAGGACTGGGGTGAAAGAGCTAAGTTATACTTGGAAGTCTGAGAGAACATCAGGGCTTTTCCGTTTTCCCCCTAAAGAACTCTGGGAATTAAAGCATCACTAAGTTCCAGCCTTTCAGCCAATGGGCCCCCAAAGCATGTTGGGAACTATAGTCCCAACATCTCTCTCTCTCTAGTTTTGAGGGCAACAGGGCATATTGTGCAGTCAAAATAAAACCAAATATTTCTTGGACATCAGTTAT
The DNA here is from genome assembly GCF_001704415.2 of Capra hircus. Taxonomy (NCBI): domain Eukaryota; kingdom Metazoa; phylum Chordata; class Mammalia; order Artiodactyla; family Bovidae; genus Capra; species Capra hircus. The sequence continues at coordinate 27,342,530 of NC_030826.1, read as the reverse complement.
GTGCAACTATGTGAGGATGACAAAGCTAAATTTTCAAACATACCACAACTGCAGCACATATGGCTTCACACTGGGAATAATAAAAACTTTGGATGACCTACCCCTGTCTCTTCTTCTGGCAAACTCTTCTGCTTATCATTAAGACTTGTCCCAGATGTCAGCTTTCCCAAGAACCCTTTGCCCAACTCCCCAAAGTTGGTCACTACCCTCCTCAGCTCCCAAAGCACTTTACACTGCCCTCTGACACACAGTTCATCAATCACTGGTTTACAAGGCTATATTTGCTGCTCAACGGAAAGGGTCCTCCCTCCATAGTACTTGTCTTGTTCTTTCCCATGTCACCTAAGTACCTACACGGGCTTCCATAGTAGCTCAGCTAGTAAAGAATCTAGCTGCAATGCAAGAGACCCCAATTTGATTCCTGGGTCAGGAAGATCCCCTGGAGAAGGGATAGGCTACCCACTCCAGTATTCTTGGGCTTCCCTGGTGGTTCACTTGGTGAAGGATCCACCTGCAATGCGGGAGAAGACCTGGGTGGGACTTTGCAGAGACTAAAAGAAGGGAGGAGGCAACACAGATGGTTGGAAACAGATGAGACAGTATCCTCCCCAGCATCACTGTAGTTGGTCCCTCTTCTCTCATCCTTTTCTATCCCTTCAGCACCCAGAACAGAGCGTGGTTCACTGTTGCACAACTGGTATTTGTTCAGTGAATGAATGAAAACATACAACTGTAACCCTACTTCCAGGAGCCCCTTTTATTTAGTTTAGAATGGGACTGATGGCCCAATGGGCTTCTCATTTATGTTCCATTTTACAAGGGAGAAATCAGTTGAAGGGAAAGGTGGGAGGAGGGAAAGAAACTGATCCATCTTGGAGGAGTCAGTGCTTCTTGCCTTGTTTTCCTTCCAGGGCTGAAAGAACCCTAGGGAACATCCTCAAGAGCAAAGGTTGGAGGTAAGACATGTTTGGGGGTGTGGGGAGTTTCTGGGGACATGATCATCCCCACATCCTTTTCTGGCTGGGTCTCCCATTACTCTTTTTCTCTAGGAGATCAAGCTATGTCATCACCACCAAGATTTTTTGGGGAGGACAGTAAGTGGCTGCCTCACTATAGTTATGGAGATCTGCAGACTGTGTGAAGGTGCATGGGATGGGCTGGGGAACGCAGACCAGGCACCTGCTCCCCCAGGTCTGCCTCCTGCCTGTGAGGACCCCTACCACCTCGGTTCCTCATGACTCCAGGCCAGCCCTGGTCCCTTATCTTTGACGCACCTCATCTTTGACTTATCTTTTCCTACAGGGCAGAAACCGAGCGAGGCTTGAGCCGCAAACACATCATTGAAGGTGAGAGGGACTGGGAACCTGAGCTGGCTGAGGACGGAAGCTAGAGAAGTTGGGAATATTCTCTGAAGCTCCAAGTCTGAAGCTCTGAATAGGGAAGCTGGGATTTAGGTGTCCTTGGCAGAGGGGTAAGGTCTGAATTCTTAGGCAGCTAAAGCTGGAGAGCTTACCTTCCTTTCCCTGTGCTTACCCCAGGCTTGCAAGGATCCCTGGAGCGCCTCCAGTTGGGATATGTGGACATCGTCTTTGCCAATCGTTCAGATCCCAACAGTCCCATGGAGGGTAAAGCAGCACCTCAACCCTGACAGCCCTTCAAAACTGAGCACTTCTTAAACCTTCAGCAGAAGACAGGCCCTGCTCAGGAGGTCTCCCAAGGTCCACAGTGGAGGCTCAGACCCCAGGACTTGGACAGGGAGGGAAGTGAAGAGCAGATGCCAACCTCTCACAGGGATGAGTGGGGTCTTGGTGGGGCAGGTGGAGGTCTGTAGATCCGGAACCCAGGATGCCAGGGGTCTGAGAGTGAAGCTTTCCTTCTCCTATGTGCCTAGAGATTGTGCGAGCCATGACCTACGTCATCAACCAGGGCCTGGCCCTATACTGGGGGACATCCCGATGGGGGGCTGCAGAAATCATGGTGAGTGTGCCACCTACTGCCCCCATCTCACAACTTGTTACCACCTTTCACATGGCCAGTCCCAACCCCACTCTGCTGGAGGAAGGGGAGTGGAAGACAATGGAAGGAGTACTCTGACACCCATCTTTCCCCACCCCAACCCAGGAGGCCTACTCCATGGCCAGACAGTTCAATCTGATCCCTCCGGTGTGTGAACAAGCTGAGCACCATCTGTTTCAGAGAGAGAAGGTGGAGATGCAGCTGCCAGAGCTCTACCACAAGATTGGTTCGCAGTCCCCTCATCCCTGCCTTTCCCTCGGCCTCACCATCCCTGAGATCCCCTTCCCACATCCCGTCCTCTCCGTCTTAGGTGTTGGCTCAGTCACCTGGTCCCCTCTGGCCTGTGGCCTCATCACTAGCAAGTATGATGGTCGAGTCCCAGATACCTGCAGGGTCACCATCAAGGTGAGATCTGGGGGCTTGGGATGGCAGGAGTGGACTGAGTGAGAAATGGTCTTTTGATGAATCTCCTTGGCCTCCAGGGCTACCAGTGGCACAAAGACAAAGTGCAAAGTGAGGATGGCAAGAAACAACAAGCCAAAGTCATGGACCTTCTCCCCATCGCTCACCAGCTGGGCTGCACTGTGGCACAGCTTGCTATTGGTGAGACACTGCCAGCCCTGGACCCTGCAGGGTCCTTGTCTCCGCCTAAGAGCTACCACACCACAGACTGGTTTGCTCCTGGGGCGGTCCTCCTTCCTCAGAGACCCCTCTGAAGTCTGGGTGTTCACTGTTTCCCACCAGTTCTCTCTCTTTTTCCTTCTCGGGCCCAGCGTGGTGTCTCCGCAGTGAGGGGGTCAGCTCGGTCTTGCTGGGGGTGTCCAGTGCGGAGCAGCTGGTGGAGCACCTCGGCGCCCTGCAGGTGAGTGAGGGAGTCAGAGCCAGAGCTCATCTCTGTCCCCTTCCCCAGCAGTCAAGACCTTGATGGCCAACCCAGAATGGGCCTAAGGTGAGGCACTTCACTTTGCAAATGAGCGGTCCCAGGGCTAGAAGGTAAAGCAGAAGCACAGCTGTGAGTTCGCCTCGCTGTGAGGCTCCCCGGGTCCTCGAACCTCCTGCCCTCTTTCAAGGACCCTGCATGTACCATTCTCTCCATCACCCCATTCAACTCCAGGTGCTGAATCAGCTGACCCCGCAGACGGTGATGGAGATAGACGGGCTCCTGGGCAACAAGCCGCATCCCAAGAAATAGTCCACCGGGGACGCAGGAACCCGAATCCCAAGCCGCTGCAACCCCCCAGAAACGCGTCCCCGCCTCTGCCTCCCTCCCGCTCCGGATCCCTCCACGCAGCGGCTGAGACAGGGCGACCCCGCCCACTAACGAGTTCCAGCTTCGAGTAGCGATAGCATGAACAAAGCCATATCCTCCCGCAGTGGGGCTTGAGAGGGAAAGTAGTCCGCCGCCCCCTACTACGTCCACCTAGGCCTTCCTGCTAATCCTGGGCATGAGCTACTGGGCCGTCCCCTCTCTGCCACTTGGTCTCGCTCCTTCTCTCTTCCCCTAATCGCCGAGGTCCAGAGAAAAACAAAAAGGCATATACAAGACCCACGCAGAGTACCTCGAAAGTGGCCCTTGAAATGTCATCAAGGAGTTGTGAGTTCTAATAAGAAGTGAGTTGTGGTGTCACCTGGAAAAAAGGAAATGGGACTCTTAAAATCGTTACAAAGGAAGCCAGGCTGGTCCTGGCAGGAAGTAAATGATGACTTTTGGAAAACCGGGGACCCTGCCTCAGCCAGGAGGTGGAGAAAGGCATAAAACTAGAATTCGTATTGATGCTTTGTTCTTGTGGAGAGGGGTAGAATGGGGAGTGCAGTAGCAAAGCACCGGTGAGGGAAATTTGATGGCCAGTGTATAGAGTGTCCTGGCGGAAGTGGCCAGGGAAGACCTTGGAAAGCACACTGGGCCTCACTTCGCAGAAAACAGTGACAGCCTTTAGGTCAAGGCAGGGAAATGGGGCTAACATAAAAGATCTGGGGATAAACCTTTGAGCCTTGAGCAGGACTTCCTACCTGGCAGGGGAGGACTGTGGTCTTCCTCTTGGCAATAATCTTAAAGCAATAATGATGGCCTCTCTTGTGCAAGACTTCCCAGGGAACTGTAAATAAAATCTCAGCTTGATCATTACTTACTGCGCCTGAAGTTGCTGGGGGTCTTACCTGTTTGACTCCCTAGCCCCCTGCCAGTAGAAAACTCCAGGACTCTTCCTCTCCACTGCTCATGTACCTTAGTGACCCAGGCATCTTGCGCCTAGTCACTGATCTCATCAAAGACCAGGTTTTCCTCTTTCAGTCACCACATGCCTTGGAACCCAGAGGTCTGGCTTCATAGCTGTGTTGCTCCTCCCTCTGACACTCTTACCCTTGTTTTGTTTTGAAAAGTTACATTAGCCATGGGTCTTATTTTCCTCTTTCCTGATACCCAGTGCATGCCAAGTTGCTTCAGCCATGGTTGACTCTTTGGAATCCTCTGGATCATAGCCTGCCAGGCTCCTCTGTCCATGGGGTTCTCAAGGCAAAATAATGAAGTGGATTGCCATTTCCTCCTCCAGGGGTTCTTCCTGACCCAGGGATCAAACCTGTGTTTCTAACATCTCCTACACTGGCAGGCAGGTTCTCTGGTGGCACTGGTGCCACCTGGGAAGCCTGATACCCACACTATCCAAAAAACTGTCTGGGTGGTTTTCTTGTGGCTGAGTGGGAGGCACTGTTCTCAGATGGAGGACTTGGGGAAGGAGAGGTAAAATGAAAACTGGTCTATGGTTGAAATGATGCAGGGAGAGAGAAGAGAGCTGTTATAAAAAGAAAACAAGTGAAAGATCAGGTGTGAGAGTGGCAGAAAAGCAGAATCAAATGGGATTATGTCAGATACTTACCCTTATTCTTCCCTAAAGAACTCTGATTCCCCTGGGACAGAAGGTGGGTGGAAAGTTACAACCTTTAAGGATCACAAGGCAGGGGAGGATGAGCTCTGCCTTCCTTAAAATATAACCTTACCATCTCCCTTCTTCCCATCCTCACCCTTCCTTGATCCTGAAGCTGGGAGAGCAGAGTAAAACCAATTTCCAAAAGAGAGAAGTCAGCAGCATGTCATTTACTGGATTAGCAACCAACCGGATCAACTAATGAACACTTACATCCACTCCTATCATCTCCCACTCATTTGGGAAGACTGTGGAGGAAACAAAGAGGTAAAACGTATGACTAAACTGAGCTTAGTTATTCTGTAACAAACATAGGAGAATTTATAAATTTAAAATGGTACTCTCCTTAAATAGTTACCTTGGAGGGTCATGAACCTCCTTCATTTAATGCCTCCTTCATTGCTCAAAACATTTTTTAAAAGTCCTCTTAAAATTACCTTCAGAAGCAGTTAGAAACCCCTTATAAGAAACCTTCCTTTATTGTCACACCTTGTTAAATATATAGGCCATGCTGCTCCTCTTGTTCCAGTACTCTTGCCTGGAAACTCCCATGGACGGAGGAGCCTGGTGGGCTGCAGTCCATGGGGTCGCAAAGAGTCGGACACGACTGAGCAACTTCACTTTCACTTTTCACTTTTCATGCATTAGAGAAGGAAATGGCAACCCACTCCAGTGTTCTTACTTGGAGAATCCCAGGGACAGCGGAGCCCAGTGGGCTGCTGTCTGTGGGGTCGCACAGAGTTGGACACGACTGAAGTGACTTAGCAGCAGCAGCTCCTCTTGTGGGATTTTAGTTCCCTGAGCGGGGCCCCCCTGGGCAGAGAAAGCGCCTAGTCCTAACCACTGGACCGCTGGCAAATTCCCTCACATACTGTATTTATCATTCACTTCATTCATTAATTGAATGAGAACTTATCTATCGGGTCCTACTATGGTACAGCACAGGGACACAGTGGTGAACAAAACCTGGCTCAGCAACCTTTGTGGAGTTTACAGATGGGGAAGGCAAAGTAACCCCCAAACACACACACAAACTTAGGTTGTCCGAAGTCCAGAGGAAAGCACTGGTGTTACCAGACTCTACATTGAGTATCTGACATGGTGAGGCTGCAAAGAGAGCTGAAGGATGAGTGGGTGTTGCTAATGTGAAAGCAAGGTTAGGGGAACAGCACACGGGAAAACCTTGTGGGGGAAACAGACAAGTCAGAGGTCTCCAAAGGCTGAATGTCTAAAGAAGAGAGGCAAGCAGAATGTGAGACTTGGTGGTTTCAGAGCATGTTTGGCCTTGTAGGGCACTTCAGCATACTATCTTTATCCTAAGGACAGCAGGGAACCCTCAAAATCCATTATCTTGATACACAACAGATCATCCCCCAAATTTAGTGGCTAAAAGAAACATTTTAAAACTATTTTTACTCCATGATTCTGTGGATTGGCTGGGAGTGTCTTCTGCTGTTTTCACCTGGGCTCGTTCACGTGGCTGCATTCAGCTCACAGAGCAGCTGAACAGGAAAATCCAGTGACCTCACTGGTACACCTGGCCGTTAGTGCTGGCTGTTGACTGGGGCTCCTCCCTTCTCCAGGTGGCTTCATCCACCAGCAAACTTCCTTACATGGTGGTCTCAGGGCAGTGTTCCAAAGGCAGAAGCCATAAGGTCTCTGAAGGAATGAGGCTCCAGAACTCACACATCATCATTCCTGCCACATTTTATTAGTCAAAGCAAGTCATGAGGTGAGCCCAGGTTCAAGGGAGAGGGAACAGATCCCAATTCTTGATGGGAGAAGCAGCAAAGTCATATATCTTAGGAATTTGGGGGTATTAAACCATGACTGCTTTAAAAGTCTGTTGTTTAAAAAATATTTATATATTTATTTGGCTGCACCGGGTCTTAGTTGAGGCACGCATGAACTTTAGTTGCACAAAGATCTTTCTTTAGTTATGGCATGTGGGGTCTAATTCCCTGACCAGGGATTGAACCCAGGCCCTCTGCACTGGGAGCTCAGAGTCATAGCCACTGGACCACCTGCTGTAAAAGTTTTTGTTTTTAACAGGAATGGAAGGGAAATGTCGTGGTGGTGGTTTAGTTGCTAAGTCGTGTCTGACTCTTATGACCCCATGAACTATAGCCTGCCAGGCTCTTCTGTCCATGGGATTCTCCCATGGGAGGCAAGAATAGTGGAGGGGGTTGCCATTTCCTTCTCCAGGGATCTTCCCGACCCAGGAGTCAAAGCCGGGTCTCCTGCATTGCAGGCAGATTTTAACAGGAGTGGAAGGGATATACGGTAGCACATAATTAGGCTTGAATTTTGGAAAGATTACTGTAAGCAATGTGGAGAGAAGTCTGCAGAAGGCCAGAATAACTGTGGACAGACTGGTGAAGAGGCTTCTGTTTACAGAAGAGATGATGGCAGCTTGAACCAGGGTGGTATACCGGAGGTAGAGAAAAGCAGATGAATTAGTTTTAGGAGGCAAAATGTACCAGGCCTAGTGATAAGGGAGGTAAAGGAATGTGAACTCAAGGAAGGGATCTAGGTTTGACTCCTAGGTTTCTGGTGTTGGGTAAAGAGATAAGAAAATTGGAAGTGATGCTGCTTTAGATGGGGAGATCATCATTTTGGATTCTTGATAAACAAGAAAGGAAGCTGAGCAGGTGACTGGATAGCCCAGGTCTAGAGCTAGAAGGCTTTGGCTGTCTACCACTTTAGGAGCAACTTTACCTTAAAAGACTTAATCACCAACCAAAGATATTAAAAGATGTGAGATCTCTAAGCACTATTACAAAGAGAAGTTCCCCCCAAATGTGAGATGACAGCATCATTGGAATAGCTTCCTCCAAGTAACCGTAAGACAATAAAACTTAGTTCTGAAAAGATATAAAATAATCAAAAATAATGATATATCTTCTCACAAAAGATTACCCTCTAAGGTTTAAAGAATCTAGTTTTTAAAAACCAGCTTTACATTGCCTGTTACCAGTAAATGCCATGAGTGTGGAGAATCCCGTCTTGTGTTCACCAAAAGAAATAGGGGTTGAGAATTTTGTGCCTGGACTGTCAGTGGTTAAGCCGTGCACTTCCACTGAATGGGGTGAGGATTCGATCCCTGGTTGGGGACTGTAAAATCCTGAATGCCCCACGGTTATGCCAAAAAAAAGGAAAACAAAAGAATATGTTGGGTGCCATGAAGTTAAAGTGAACACAATATAGGAGAGGGCGTAAAATAATAATAGCAGCTAATATGTGTTTACTGTGTGCCAGGCTTCATTCTAATCACCTTACATATGTAAGCTGATTCAATCCTATTATCATCCATATTTTATAGATGAGAAAGCCAAGGCCCAGCGGAGTTAGGTAACTTGCTCAAAGTGTCACAACTGGTAAACTGGGTCTAGGCTCTGTCCTATGAACCTCCATAACAGTGCCTAGACTGTAGGTCCAGGAGAGGCGGGTGAGGAGAGAGCTGGGGGTGGGTGCGGCACCAAGAGGGAACTTGGGCTGTGAATACTATGTCCTGTTTACCCGTGGCGGAAGTCGGACCCCTGAGTCAGAGCTTAGGCTGGGCTGCTTTGCTGGAGCCATCATGGTGCGTGGGTGTCCAGGCCTGGCTATTCAGGTAGGAGAAGATTCCCAGCATTCCTGGGCCTGGTATCTAGGGCCCTCCTTAGGTTGAGATGTCGGCTGGGAATTCAACAGTTTGAGGAGAATAAAATTTGGGAAGCCAGCCTTACAGGAACAGAGGGAGGTTGAATATGACAAGGGCAATGGAGCGCAGGTCTGCTAAAACGCCCAGGGGCCTTCTAAAGATTGGGCAGAACGGGCAGTGTCACTGGCTTAAGAAGTATGTTGTGAAAGAGCCTGAGAAACCCGTGTCAGTGATTGAGGGCTCAGGCTCAGTAACTAGGGGTTGGCACACAGTACAGTTAAGGAACGCTGGCGCTGCGTTGGGGGCATTAAGGAAGGCGAGCCTGGAGTTGGAGGTGCCGCACCTCTCCGTCCCCAGTCCAAGCACCACCTGGGCGGCCTCCCCGCCCCCCGCCCCAGCTTCGCCAAGGCAGGCATACCAGACCTCGCACCTCCACCACCCCCACTCGTGCCACCGCGGGGAGGAGCCTGACTGCGACGTGACGTCGCGAAGGGGCGGGGTCTCGTTATTTAAAAGAGGCGAGAGGCGGCGGGGCGGGCCCCAGCACGGGCCCGCTAGGTCGGTCCACGGAGCTGGTCTCGTGAGTGACGCCCTCGAGTCCGCGGCGGGCAAGATGCAGCTCCTGGTGAGGATACCGTCTCTTCCAGAGCGCGGAGAGCTGGAGTGTAACATCTGCTACCGGCCTTTCAACCTCGGGGACCGCGCGCCCCGCCGCCTGCCCGGGACGGCGCGCACCCGCTGCGGCCACACGCTCTGTACCGCGTGCCTGCGCGAGCTGGCGGCGCGCGGCGACGGTGGCGGGGCGGCGGCGCGCGTGGTACGCCTGCGCCGCCTCGTCACGTGCCCCTTCTGTCGCGCGCCCACCCCGCTACCGCGCGGTGGGGTCGCGGAGATCTCTGTCGACCCGGACTTATGGTCGCGTTTGGAGGCAAAAGTCAGGCGCGAATCCTATGAGGCGGGTGGCGACGCGAACCGAGAGGCCGATGACGAGGAAAAGGAGAGCGAGAAAGGGGCGGGGCCTAGGAGCGCAGGGTGGCGCGCGCTCCGGCGGCTCTGGGCCCGGGTGCTGGTGCCCGCGCGCGGGTGGCGGCGCCCGCTGCCTAGCAACGGTGAGGGGCCACCCGAGAAGCCGTGGAGGGAGAGCACCAGGGAACGCCGGGTTCGGCTGCGTCTTTCCACTGACCTTAACCCTCCTCCTTTCCCCCAGTGCTGTACTGTCCAGAGGTCAAGGACTTGGCCCACATGACCCGCTGCACGCAGTAACCGGGTAACTCTGAAGCTATGGAAGAAGAAAGGTGGGAGCTGTGTTCTCGGGGGCGCGCTGTAGTACAGTGGTCTGATGCCAAGACTATCACCCGTCACATCCTGGATTGGCATGGATGAGGGAGGTGAGCCAAGGGCAGGAGGGAACACCCTGGGAGGTGTTAATACTGCGCTGCAGAGGCTTCCAGGCGAATCGCCCCCGTCTACTGACTGTGCCAGCCTTGCGTATTCAGGATGGAGTGGCTTAGGGATGATGGAAACAGTCTCCGTTCTCGGGGGAAGAAGACAGACTGTTTCCCTAGCTGTGACTTTGGCTTTTCTCCAGGGCAGCTCTGGTGTGTGGGAGCAACAGGTCCCATTTTAGCAATTCTGTGTCAATGATTTTAAAGATGGAACAGGAGAGAAGAGGCCGATTTTCATGTCGTGTTAATCTCACTTCTCTAGCACTTAAGAGAAGTGAGAAAAATACACTGTACCCACTCTACCCTCCTCCACTGGTATGCCTACTGTTTCCCCATCCCCAGTACTGTTTCTAAAATTATCAAGATGCATCCCTACCTATGAGGTTAGGAGCCTTGCTTCATTTCAGAATCTCCCTTTAACCAGTTAGGTCAGGCATGAGAAGGTCCAAAGGGCATTTATCTGAGTCAGCTCATAAGTGCTTATCAAGGAGAGGCTCGAGTGCCATCTGGCAAAGGCATTGAATAGTAAACCTTTGATACTATCTATGTTATCGTTACAGTCCCAAGGAAAGAGTCACTACTGAAAAAAGATGCTCATAATACAGTTTTAAACTTGTGTCCCACAATTGGACTTAACCAAATTTTAGGGTGTGAGTTTTAGTTAAAAATCCTGTTAATCTCTCATGATAGTATAGTTAGAGTCAAGGACCAACAGCATCAGCATCACTGGGAGCTTGTTGCAAGTACCGAATCTCAGGATTTCAGTTTAGACTGACTGACTTGGACTCTGCATTTTACCAGGAATCCCAGGTGATCCATTTAAATAAAAATTTAAGAAGCACTGGTCCAGGTTCTAGACTATCTAGGATATCACCATCTGTGGTTGGAATATTTAAAACCCAACTGATAGAAATGATTTAGTTTTATTCAAGGTTCCTAAAGTGACACTCTTATTAACTGAAGAAATTTAAACTTTGTGTCCATAGTTTACTGTGTTGAATTTTCCTCAGTTTTAAGAATGTGAACTTACTAATAAACCTCAATTATTCTAATCCTGTTTTTGCCTTTTTCCTGTCCTTAAGTCTGCTGTCTCAGTTTAAATTTTCCCTCTTTGGGGAGCCCTTTCTCAGCCTTCAGCCTGCTGTTTTCTGATTGCTTGTTAGAATTACAGTTTTTAATATAATAGCATCAAAAATTTAAGTGTCTGGTCTCAGCTTCTAAGAAGCTCTGGTAGTGAACAATATATGTCAAGGTGCAGTGTCTAGCAGTTCACATCTTTGGCAAGCTATGCAGGTCTGACCACACACACCCCCCCCCCCACCCAATTCCTTTAAAATAAATGTGTGCTTCTGCAAACTGGGAACTGAACCTGTGAAGCTGTAGTGACCTCTACTGACTCTCGGCAGAACTAAACGACCTGAAGGTGGAAAGGATGCTCCAAAGGATGACTGAAGGCAGCCGTGGATCTTGTCAGGCACCCCTCCCATTCCTCTTCTGTCCAGTGAACCCTGCCTCGCTGGTCCCACCCTGGGGCCTGTGAGCTATCCTGCTGTCAACCTCCACACTGAGCTCATCACCTCAGGGTTAGGGTTGGAAAAGGGTCCTTGGAATTTTAGTTGATGATCCAAGAAATAAAAACAAGAAAAGGGAAAGTCAACAAGATTTTTAAAGAGAGAAATGAATAGAAAATGGCAGAAATCAACACCCTTTCTTTTCCTATCCCTCCCCCTCTCCACAACCAAAGAACTCCCCCACTCAAAAACAACAGAGCACACAGAAAGGAAAGTATAATTTATATGTACAACCAATAAACCTGATACAGAAGAGGGGACTGGGACAGGCCCGGAGTGGGTGTGAAGAGACTGGGAGAGGGGCAGCCAGAAAGTGAAGGGGAGCAAAGAGGAAGTGGGGGGTTCGCCATGCAAACTGCCACTCTCCCCAGCCCCTCCTGGGGAGGAGGGTGTGCCCATGTCTCCCCAGCCTGCCCTCTGCTATTCTGCTCTGGTCTTGAAGGCAAGGTAGTTTCCTGACTAAGCCCTCTGCCTGACCCACTCTAGTCCAAATCCAGGTCTTCAGGAGGGAAGGTAGAAATCCTCCAAGAACCTGAGCCCCAAAACTGGGGGCTCCCCCCATGTCTGGCCCATTGTGTTCTCTGCCACCCTTTCTAGGTTACTTGGGTCCCTAGAACAGATTGGGGAGCTCCTCTTTGGCTTAAGGGAGTATCACCCAAATGTTACTCTTTGCAGAGGTGGTCACTGGTCCCTAGGGAGGGGGGAAGATTGCCAACACAAGATGCCGGTACGCAGGAGGTAACTGAGCCAGTGAACGGCGCCTTTATTCTGAGGCTGAACAGCAATGGACTCCCTCCCTGGTAACTGCTCCACCCTCCATCTGCAGGGAGGGAGGGGAAGGAAACATGGATCCGCCCCTCCTCTTCTCTTCCACCTTCCCAGGGCTCATTGTCACCCCCCTCTAAAGTCACCTGCCTCTCTTCAAAGCTCTTCCCCACCAAAGTTCCTACAGGCTAGGCAAAGCTAACCCCCCACTTCTGCAAGAGATGGAGTTGATGTTGCAGGAGTAAAACCCAGGGAGGCTCCACCTCTCTCCTCCCCACAACCATCTTATTGGGAAGCTGTGTATGTTTGGCAGTGGGGGATAAAGGTACTCGGAAGACCCTGCTCACCACCTTCCACCCAGACCCCTTCTCACCAGCAGTCTTCAAAGTGTGGTGGGAAAGGTGCATGGGGTGGAGAATAACAAGGGCCCTTCTTGAAGAGAACTGTAGAGAGGGGCAGAGGGGCTCCTAGCCCAGTGGTGGCCCAAGGGGTGGGGAAGGTGGAGGATTGGCAGCAGGCCCCGGAGCCTGAGCTGGGGGTCGACCTCGAGGCCGGGACCTGGGTGAAGGGCAGGCCTGGGATCCGGTCAGTCGTCTATACAGATCACCTCCCCGGTTCGGGGCTCCTTCCGATCCAGCCCGTCTGCCACCAGTGCCCCCACCATTTCCTTCTCCTTCTTCACCAGCACTGGAGGGCCGTTGGTGGCGGCTGTTTGGGAAGGGGGTAAGGAAGGGTCAATCCCTACTTCTCTACCCATCATCCACTGCTTCCTGACCACAGTTATGTTCTTCAAGGTCACCTCACGCCAGGTCCAATTTTCTAGGGTGTGCAGGGAAGAGCAGGGCGGACCCCTCTCCTGAGACGTCCCACTGTGTATGTGATGGGACTCGCGCTCCAGCTTTCACTATAACCCCCTTCTAATTTCACACTCTTTCTCTGAAGTAACCCAGGAGGCGGCGGCTCAAGTACTAATCCACAGAACCAGTAAAGCCCTGGATGAGGTTTCTGACGATGGGGATGGAAGAGAAGTTAGGGATGGGAAAAATAAAGTCTAGAAGCACTCCATTCCATGAAACCCTGGGCACATCCAAGGAAGTGAGATGGGCTGGACAAGTAAAGGGCAGCTGAGCAGGGGTGAAGCTTGGGAAAGGAAGAGGGCAACGAGGAGGAGGCGGGAAGTCAGCAGCTGACCTGTGATGAAGGACCCTGCTGGCATCTGGCTGTAATTGGCGCCTGCGGCGGCCAGGGCCCCGACGGGTGCGGCGCTGAAGGCCGCCCCGTACCCCGGAGGTGTAGCGTATGGACCCGGGGGGAAGGCCTGGAAGAGAGAGCGAGCCCAAGTTAGAGGGGCCACAGCCTGAGAGGGAGAAGCTGTAGGGGAGAAATCCAGAGCTACTGGGGGGTATGGCAGAGGCAGGGGGACTCCACACTGAGGAGTGTCTGCGGGCGTTTTCCACACTGTATAGGATTCTGAAGGAAGTGTCTGTCTGTATGCAGGAGTACCAACAGGGAAAGTGGAGTCGGGGGAAGGGTTACCGGTGTGGGGTGAGGCTCCGTGCCCTTGCTGGCCAGCCGGCTGAGGATGCTGCGCTCGGACATCTGAAGGCGGGCTGCGATGGGGGGTATTCGGGACAGCGTGGCTGGCAGGCGGGTCACGTCCGCCTTCATGTCGCTCAGCAACTCCTCCAGCTGGTTCAGAACTGGGGCCCGGGCCACGGAGAAAGAAGGGCGAGAGAAAGACAGGGAAAGAGAGAGATGGAGCCAGGAAAAGAGATGTGGAGTCAGGTGGACAGACGTAGCCAGAGAAAGAGAGAGAGAGGACACAGATGCCGAAGAATCAGAGACCAAGAAAACGACAGAAGTAGACAGAAAAAGAGAGCAGCTCGGGGAAAAAGAAGTGTCAGGTAAAGAAGCAGAGAGACCAGATCACCACAAAGGACAGATGGAGAGAGAGAAGGAAGGAAAAGGGAATATGGAGAAAAGGGAGACAGGGAGGACATTGGAAAACACGGGGCGGGGAGTTGTCAGAACATCCCATATTGGAAGAGGGAAGTTTGGGGGTTGGGGATGATGGGGAGGAAATAGTCAGGAGGCGTGGGAGGTGGTAAATGGTGTCAAAGACTTAAGGAATCAAGGTTTTAATATGTCGGGCAGGGGTGGGGGCAAGTTAGAGGGTCAGCATTACAAGTTCAAGGAATTAGAACAGGAGTCTAAGGGGCCAGGAGTCAGTCAGGATTAGATGGTTAGAGGGCTTTGGAACTTAATCTACTATTATCAAGGCATGAGGGTTTGGGAGGAAGGGTTGAAGATCAAAGGGAAATTTCATGGGGTAGGGTCAGAGGGTGGGATGGTAGTGGTTTCTGCCTCATGGGGTGAACGAGATGTGAAGAATGGGATTTGTGGGACCCAGGATAAGAACTTTTGTGGACTATATACAAGCCAAGGCCCCAGACAGGGTGCTATGAGCAGTATGGCAGGTGTGTGGGTCAGTGAAAAAGTTCTGCCCCATGGAGGGAATGTGGCACAGTCTCATGGAGATGGGGGAGGTCAAGGGGTTGGGGGATCCCACTCTTGGGCACTGATGTGAACGCTATTAGGCATGGATAAGGGCTGGCCGCACAATGTCAAGAGGCTAAAAACCGAGGGGGTACCAGGTGGGTCGGGGTGGGGTTAGAGGTCAGAGGGGGGGTGGTTCAGAGGGTAAAGGGGTCGGAGGGGTGGGGAGATATTGAGGGGTGCGGGGTGAAGACTTACGCAGCGCTGTGGGCCCTCCCCCGCGCGGGGCCGCCGCGGCCCTTACCCTTGTGCAGGACGGCGTTGGCCGGCTTGTTCCCCGCCAGCGACTCCTTGGAGAGGTGCTGGTGGCTCTCGGCCAGGCACTCGGCCTCGGCGAAGCGGGCGTGGAGGGCCATGGCGGGGTGCGCCGGCTCCTGTGATAGGTTCAGGTAGGCCGCCCGCCGCAGCTGCTCCTCAATCACCAGCGCCTGCTCCAGGAGCTGAGGCCCAAGCAGGGGCTGAGTACTGGGGGCGGAGACCCACACTGCACCCCCTCCCGCCCCCTCGCTGGTCCAGAGCAACCCCAGCTCCACCCTGATCCAGACCATGGGCTCAAACACGAGGCGACACTCGGGTGTCTTGGCCTCAAGCATTGTCTCGGCTCTCAAAGGGTCAACCTTGCCTACATTCCAACCAGATCTGGTCCTACCTCTGACTCAAACCCCTCTTCAACACTGTTCCTTTCCTCCCTCATCCTCACCTTGAATCTCCGGGCCAGGAATTTATTTTTCATCTCCAGAAAGTTCCCCTTATTGGCTTCAGTTTTAAATGGCTCATTGATAATGGCAAACTGAGCATCATTCTGGATGTCCTGCCACCGTGCATATCCATGGCTGCCGACGAAGGAAGGGGACCATCAAGGAACTTAACAGGGCTGGTGGGGCTTTGCACACACCTTCCGTTTGGCCTGACTGCCCCAAAGTGTGGCATGAGGCCCCCCTCCCCAGAGATGGACTCTTCTTCTCTGTGGTTCTTCTCGCTCCAGGGAGAAAACATCTCTTTCCTCGTTATCTGTATCAAAGGATACAGGACAATCCCAGCCAGGAGCCAATAGTCGTGTCTTCGGTGCCAGATCTCGTTGAGTTTCCCGGAGGAAATAGCCGCCCGCTCCTCATTCTGCCACAACGTGTGAAGCTCTGCAGAGAGGAGAGCAGACAGACATGGCATCAGGGGTTTGAGAACCATGCCCAGCCCCACAGACAGGTACAGAGGAGGGACAGGTGACAGGTGAACAGGTGACAGGACCACTGGCTCTTCAAGAGGAAGGTTAAGAGAGGGGTCAGGAACAAAATTAATTACAAACAAGGTTCAAGTCAGGATTGGGAGACAATGAAAGCCCCTCACCTGTGAAGCCACCATCTGCAATGTTGAACATGAACCGCGGTTTCTCTGCCTTCTCCTCACGTCGCCCATTGGACCGTGGCTCATCTCGAGGAGGCCCAGACCGAAGCTCCCGCTCCCCTTTCACATCTTCTGCTGTGGCAGATGGGGCAGAGCTCACATCTCGGGGGACAGTCTCCACCCGGGTCCCAGGACTCTTCTCTGTACTGTACAGGCCCTTGAAGAGCTACCCACCCAGGCGTTTGGTCCCCCAGATTCCACCTCCCCTGATCCCTCAAGGACCCAGGGGTCCCATTCTTCCACCCATTACCTCTCTTGCCCAAATCCCCTGTCTCCCCCTCCGGCCTCTCCCTGTGTTCCTGTCCATCCATCGGCTTCTCCTCCCCCCTCTCTCCTGGCGTCGACTCTGTGGCTGTGGGAGGGGGCAGGGGACAGGAAGGGAGGATGTCACCCTCATCCCCTGACCCCAGAAGAGGGAGCCCCCAAATTCTAAGCCCCAATCACACTTAAGGCCATGCACCCACCTGACTTCTCTCTGTCCCCCCGGTACCCAGGTTCAGGCTCCATCTCTCCAGGTACCCCTGGCACCTCATCCTCTAGAGGCATCTTCCTTGGCTCTAGCCGCTCTCCCAGGGATGGGGATGGGCTGGGGATATCAGCCTGGAAGAAGACAGCGGAGTCAGGATGACCTGGAGGGCTCTAGGCTCCCACCTCCAAGGCACTGCCACTGCCTCCAAAGCAGCCAGGCAGCCACACACCTCTGTCTCCATCTTCTCCCCAATCCTGCTATTCTTTTCTGGCTTCTCCTCCTGGTTTTCTGCTTCATCCTTCTCCAGAGGTGTCCTTATGCCATCTCCTTTCTCACTGGGAGCTGGAGTAGCTGCAGGGGTAAGGCAGAGTGAAGAAGGCAGGAACTCCCCACCCCAGTTCCACGCCCTCTGCATCTGATAGAAACTGGCCCCGTCAGTCTCTCCTGTCATCCTGAGCTGATTACCAGGTTTCGAGGTGCAAGGGCTGTTTGCAGCCGAGGCCTCAGGAGTGGTGGGAGATGTTTTGGTAGGAGAAGAGGCTCTGGAGGAGCGCTTGGAGTCAGCACTGGGGTCAGGCATCAGCTCTGGCATAGACCAGCGCCCATTGATGTGCTCGAACTCCTGTACCTGCAGGGTGCAGGGGGTTGCAGGACAGGGATCAGTTCCAGTCTGGCTCCCGGAGCCAGGGATAGAAGGCTGAGGACACATGGGGCCTAGGCAGCCGACCTGACTCTTTGGGTGAGGGGAAGACCAATACCTTTTTCTTGACGAGAGACATGACTCCAATGCGGGTCAACACTTGCTGGCGACTCAGCCCCTCCCGAGGGACTCCATCAGCAAAGGTTTCAGAGCCGTCCGCCCCGGGCTCACAGAGATGGCGCATGAACAAAGACACATAGGCCCTAAGGAGCATGCGGGGGAGGTGGGTCAGGAGAACCTTAGAAGTGGAAAGGACAGTGAAGGGGGTACAGGGATGACTGAACCCTGAACCTGAGCTCCCCAGTACCTCCAGGGCTCGTCCCTGGGTCTTTCAATTTCACCATCATGGGCTCCCCCAAATCCTAACTCCCCCGCCTGCCCCCCCACCACATTTCCACAGCCCCCGGCCCTGGTCCTTCACTCTTAGGCCCCATCAGTCTGCTTTTCATCCTTCCCACCAGCTCCCCTGCTGGGTTATCGTGGCCAAAGCATGTGAGGCAAGGACAGTCCAGGCGAGGCTCCTGTCTCACCTGCCTCTCCCACAGCAGGGAGTGCCTGGCCTCTCTGCTCTAGGCTCAGCTGAGGGGAGGTGGCAGAGGCTGAGCCCACCCCCTAGGAAACCGAGCCAGGAAACATCTGGCAGGGAGCATGGTGATCAGGTGAGTAAGGTCACATCATATGGTGGCCGAAAGGAAGAAAATAACACCCAAAGCTCCTGTCCTTCCCCCCAGCTCAGCCCCAGGTCACCCACACTCACTTAAACTCTTTCTCAGTCTTGCCTCTGAGGTCCCGCACCAGCCACTGGGTGGTGAAGGCGTCCTGCGGGGGCATGCCCCAGCGCATCACCGCATTGAGAAAGGCCTTCCGCTGACGGGTGTTGAATCCTAGTACCTGAGGATGGGGGCAAGGAGGGAGTGGATGATGAATGTCCAGGGCCTCATTTCTTGGTCTATTCTGCCCTCAGTAACTCAGCCTCAGCTCCCCTCATTCTCTCCCCTGGGGCCTAGGCCAGCTCTCACCTCGATGTTGCCCCCAACTCGAGCCAGCAGTGGAGGCAGTGGCTTATCCTTTTCATTCCGAAGCTGCCTCTTGGACTGTCGACGTCCTGGTGGGGAGATGGTGACCCTCGTTAGTAGACCACCATGTCCTCCACCCCTCAGTCTTTCCTAGCTCTCCACGTCCATAGGACATGCAACACAAGGAATGCCTGTCGTGTCTGAGGCACTTCTAATTTTCTTCCCAGAACTACCAACCCCATAGGTCCAAAAGAATCAAGTCATTCTAAACAATCAGTAGCAACTATTTGATGCAAGCCAAGATTACTGCTGGAGTGTAAAATGATGTAACCTTTCTTGATCTCTCATCTAGGTGTCAAAGCCTACAAGGTAATATATTTCAAATTTTAGCAGTAACGAAATTATAGATATATTCTCCTCTCTGCTTATCTGAAATCTTTACTTTTCCTACAAGTGAGCACTCTGTATAAAAACAGTAGGCTTCAAAGACAATGCGAAGTGAAATGGGAAGAGGTGTGGGAAAAAGGAAAACAGATGCCACCTTCAGGACGCTCATCAAAGTCTTCATCCTCCTCTTCTGATCCCACTGAGTATTCTGACTGATTATCTGTGAGGAGAAAGGCTCAGTGGTCAGTGATGGCTCCCTGGATAAGCCCACATGGGGCCCTTTCTGCTTGGACACCTCCCCTCAGAGACTTTTGCACCTTCACTCCAGCTTCGGCCCTCCTAGAGATGCTGGAGGGCTGCCTACAATCTGGGCCACACAGCAGGTCCACTCACCCCCACTGCCTGACACCTGCATAACCCACTCTAAACAAAGGCCCTTGGGTGTCCATCAATGCCCTCTGCGACTGCAAGAGCGTTCAGGTCACCTCAAATCCACCTGGCCTCCGGGGAGCCCCTGGTGACCCCTCCTAGGGTCCTAATCTCTTTCCCCTGAGAAGGGAAGGCCCTGACTGCTCAGCCACTCATTTCCTCTCAATGCCCCCAGCCTCCAAGCCCCTTCTCAGCACGCTCCCCTTCTCCCCTGTCGGGCACAGTCCTCACCTTGGTCCTCCTGAGCAGCGTCATTGTAGTTGACCTGCTTGCGGACCCGCTTGCCCTTGCCGAGGTTCCGCGCCAGGTCTTCCTGCTGTTGCTCATAGTGGTGCCGCAGCAGCTTCTCCCAGTAGTCGGGGTCGACGTTCTCTTCCTGCTTGATGATCTCTCGTTCAATTTCCTCAATCTGAAGGGCAGCAGGACCCACACTGAAGACCTTGCCCCTTTACCCAGCCCCACCACCACCACAAACCCCTGCTTTCCTTCTGCAGCCCAGCCCCAGACCTCGTCACTCTAGACACATAAATCCTCCAGACGCGGCACGCTATTCTCACCTCTTACTTACAACTTGCTTCTCCTCCCATTACTTCTCTTTTCTAAGCCTCTCCTCCAGTTTTCTATGCCTCCCTCCTACTCTACTCAGAAGGCAGCCTTCCAAATTGATCACTACATTCTGTGCCTATGTTTTCTCCAGTGTCCAGTCTCATCCTTCAGACCAAGTTGTCTGAGGTCCCACAACTGGCTGCTCTTTGCTAGACACTGGAGTGAGAGATCAGATTAAAAAACAAGAGCAAAGGGGGATCCTCCTACTTGGACACTGGCTACCACCCTTCAGAGATGGACCTGGGTGGCCAGTGTCTGGCCCCAAGCCACTCACCTTGTCTTCTTCCCGCACCACATACTGGGCCACCTTGAAGGAGCTGAGATACTCGTTCATGTTCTGTACGTCAGTGTCCTCAGTTGCATCCTGGTTCCGGTCCAAGAGCCGAGCAATGGCCTCGTTGTCATAGTGAATCACACTGCTGTCCTCCTCCTTGTTCTCACCTGGTGGAATCAAGGAACCAGAGTGGACTCTGAGCTCCAACCAGAACCTCAGGAGGAACTTTACAAAGCTCAGGGAAAGCCATTCCCTCTGCCTCCTTCCCATGGAGCTCTGGAGGAGGACCCTTCCCTGGGCATCTACAGAGATGTGTGTTATGTCAACCTTAAAGGTAAGGAAAGGAGCCAGCCATCCTCCAAGGATGCAGAGGAGAGGTTTTGTTTGGGAGGTTTCAGCAGTGCTCACAGATAGCAGAGACCTGCTTTCAGGGAGCTGCAGAAAAGGCTCTCACCCTCGTTTTCATCCTTAAATAGCTCCTCAGTACCAAATTTGAGGATGTCGTCCAGCTCCTGCTTGGACATGGAGCCCGCCTTGGAGCCCAGCCCGGGCCGCACCACCAGATGTGTCAGCATCATCTTTCTCTTGGCCACCTGTGTGATTCGCTCTTCCACAGAGGCACGAGTCACAAACCGGTAAATCATCACTTTGTTGGCCTGGCCGATCCGATGAGCGCGGCTGAAGGCCTACAGGGGCCGAAAAGTAGGGATGGGCCAGGGGAGGGGTTGGGGAGAGCCCCACTACATGCTCTGG
This sequence comes from Capra hircus, assembly GCF_001704415.2. Lineage (NCBI taxonomy): Eukaryota > Metazoa > Chordata > Mammalia > Artiodactyla > Bovidae > Capra > Capra hircus. Next base: position 27,321,578 of record NC_030826.1, on the reverse strand, counting down.
AAAAGAGGCTGACAAGAAAGGGCCTTCTCCCCCCGTCAAGAGGTTTATTTCTAACCCCAGCACAGACACCCATGTCTCCTTGCTCCAAGGGGCTCCAGAAGGGGACTTCTCACCTGGATATCATTATGGGGGTTCCAGTCTGAATCGAAGATGATGACAGTGTCAGCAGTGGCCAGATTGATGCCCAGGCCCCCGGCCCGGGTGGACAGGAGGAAACAGAATTGTTGGGCCCCAGGAGCTGGGAGGCAAGAATTAGATCAGGCCTTTCTTGTATCCAGCAGTTCTGGCTACCTGCTCCCAGATATTCCCTGACTACAAACAACAATGCCTTCAACTCACAAGCCCAGATGAGGGCTTCCCTGGTGGCTCAGTGGTAAAAAATCTGCCTGCCAATGCTAGAGACACAGGTTCAATCCCTGGTCTGGGAAGACCCCCAACTACTGAGCCTATGCTCTAGGGCCCTAGAGTCGCAACTACTGAGCCCCCATGCTGCAGCTACTGAAGCCTGAGTGCCTAGAGCCTGTGCTCCACAACAAAAGAAGCCACCGCAATGGGAAGCCTGAGCACTGCAACCAGAGTAGCCCCCACTCGCCACAGCTAGAGAAAAAGCCAGCAGAGCAATGAAGACTCAGCACAGCCATAAAATAAATACTTTCAAAAAAGAAAAAGCCCAGGTAACTGACATCCTCCAGGGACCCAGGCACAGGTCTCTCAGGCTGTGTACACCAAGCAGGACCAAGGCCCCCTCACCATTGAAGCGGTCAATGGCCTCCTGCCTCAGGGCACCAGTGATGCCGCCATCGATGCGCTCATACTTGTAGCCTTCATAGTCTAAGAAGTCCTCCAGTAAGTCTAACATTTTGGTCATCTAGAGAAAGAGAAGAGGCAGGAGTCTAGAACAATGAGGTGGTGGGGTACACTCTGTTTGTCCTGTGTCTTTACTCTCCCTCAACCCCAGTCCTTACACCTGTACCCCTGCCCTGTCATATGTACCCCTAGCTCCTCCTGGAATAGCCTGTCATTTTCTCTCGATTTCAGACCATTTCTCCTACAGCAGAGGTTCTCCTCTGACACCCATGTCAAGGTTGCAGAAGAAATCTATGAACCCCCTGAAAATCTATACAAGATTGTCTCATCATGTGTGCAGTTTTCTGGAGAGCAGACCCACAGCTTTCATCAGATTTCCAAAAGGTCTGCACTCTCTTCCTTCCCTAGGAAGATTAAGAAATAGTCCCAGCCCCAGAAACTCCTTTAGGAGGCAGATGGCTCACCCTTCCCCTTCTCCCCATTTGGCTTTAAAGAAACGACTACAGCTTCCAATGGCTTGAATTAAGAACACGGATCAGAGGCCAAGATGAACAGAGCTGTTCCAGAAACCCTTAAGGGTGTGACTGCCTAACCTCTCATCCCGGGGCAACCACAGGAATGAGGGAAGGGAGTATCTGATGGTGAGGAGGAACTACCGGCATGGGTCACCTGCGAGAAGATGAGCACTCTGTGTCCTTGCTCCTTCAGCTTTCGCAGCATCTTCTGCAGCAGCATGAGCTTCCCAGATGCCTTAATAAGTGCCCCACCCTCATAAGCCCCACTGGGAAGTTTGGGGGACTCCTGAAAAAAAGGCAGGGAAAAAGGAGGAGGAGAGGATCAGGAAACACACCCCCATATTCTGATGACATCTAGAAAGCTGGAAGCCCAAATCCAGGCTCCACACCTCTGCAATTACTACTCCTCTCAGAAACCTAGTCTCTGGCCTCCCAACTTAGCTCCAGCCCTGCACTCTTGGCTGCTCCTGTTTCCAGACAACCAGGCATTTCACCATCCCAGCTCCCATATCTACCATAGCAGCCACAGGAAAGAGGTACGGATGGTTGCAGCACTTCTTAAGATCCATCATGATGTTCAGCAGCGACACCTGGTTCCCACCACCTCGTGAATTCAAGGCCTCAAAATTTCGGGTCAGGATGTATTTGTAGTATTTCCTAAAGCCCAGGGTAGGTGCACAGAAGAGACACAATAAAGGAAGCAACTGTGAGGTTACATTTGGTCACCGACCCTTGCAAAGTTGTTACCACATCTTCAACCCTGGTTCAGGGAACCCGCTTGGCATCTCACTTCTGCATGGGGCTCAGCTCCACGCGAACGATGAGCTCTGTTTTGGCTGGCATGTTCTTAAAGACATCTGCCTTGAGCCTCCGCAGCATGTGTGGCCCCAGCAAGTCATGAAGTTTCTTAATTTGGTCTTCTTTGGATATGTCAGCAAACTCCTCCAGGAAGCCCTCCAGGTTGCTAGTAGCCAGAAGGAAATTAAACCACGAATGGGCATTAGGTTCTTTGCCCCTGACCTCAGGCTCTAGTCTTCACTTAAGATGACTCCTCACCCTCTCATTTTCTCAGCTCCTCCACCTCTCCTCTCTGCAGACCACCCTCCTGAGCCGCCACTTACTTAAACCTCTCTGGGGTGAGGAAGTTCAGTAGATGGAAGAGCTCCTCCAGATTATTCTGCAATGGAGTCCCTGTCAGCAGCAACTTATGATCTATCTTGTAGCCATTGAGGACCCTGAAAAACTAGAAAATGGGGCAAGGAAAAGCAGGAGAAAAGGTCCATCAGTGGCAAGCAGCTGGCCCTTGGCTCTTCCTGCCTCCAGCTCCTACTTCCTTCAGGATCAGAGGCCCTCAGACCCCTAATCCTGTCCTGCTTCCAAGCTGGACTTCTCCCTGCACTGCCTCCTGGGCTGCTCAAAGTCCCCCAAGCTTTGTGTTTTAGGATGGGGGCAAGTAGGAGTCCAGAGCCTCAAGTTTCTGAGGCCTGGGTACCTCACTCACCTTGGACTGGTTGTTCTTGAGCCGATGGGCCTCATCCACCACGAGACAGGCCCAGCGGATGGAGCCGAGAGCTGCCTGATCAATGGTGATCAGCTCATATGATGTCAGGAGAACATGGAACTTCACCTGTGCCTCCCTCTGTTGACACAACCATGGTCCCTGTGGCTGCCAGCCTGCACCCGAGCATCTAGACCCCCACCCCTGTTCTCTACCCAGACACCCTGTCCTGAGACTCCCAAAGGCAGTTGGTAGTCCAGGCCTCCAACCTTGACTCCATTCAGGGACTACAGGATGTGGCCCTCAAGCTTCCCCCACCTGTCCAGTTTGAAGAGATCCATGAGTGCCCCAGGGAATAACCTGCTACATCTCCAGGACTGGAGAGCAGAGGCATGAGGGAAGGTGGGGGAAGGAGGGAGAAAGCTGAATGGGGAATATAAGAAAGTTCTGGTTGGGGCAATGAAATGACAGATCTGAAGACTTCAGAGGACATGAGGTGGGGAGTCTGACCTTCATCTTAAAAGCTTTCTTGCCACCTTTGATGGCGTTGTCTTCAAAGGAAAACTCATTCTCACGAATGATGGCTCGGCTGTCCTTGTCACCCGTGTATGTTACTACATAGAACTTGGGTGCCCACATCTGGAACTCCCGCTCCCAGTTGATGATGGTGGACAGCGGGGCACTCACCAGGAAGGGACCCTTTGTGTGGCCCTGGGAGTGGAAGGTGGGGAGAGGGAGCCCCATTAGTTGAGGCTTGCAGTTGTACACCCCACTCCACTGCCTGCCACGCCCCTCCCCTAGTCCTCTGCCCTCACCCTCCACTCCCACCTTCCCCAGTCCAGGCTAGGGCCCTAGGAGCCAGCACCTCCTTATAGAGTGAGTAGAGGAAGACGATGGTTTGTATGGTCTTGCCCAGCCCCATTTCATCAGCCAGAATGGTATCAGTGCCCTGGGCCCATGAGAAGCGTAGCCAGTTCAATCCCTCCAGCTGATACATGTGTAGTGTGCCTCCTGTGGCTGTGATGAAGCGTGGCTGAGTCTCATATTTCACTGTAGGCTGTAGAATCAAATCAGAAAGCTCAGAGGAACCAGCAGCCACTCATCTGGTCCTGGTCTCCTCCCCGTCCCTGGCATTGGTATCAAGTGGGATTCTGAGTCCCTCTCCTCTGGCCTGAGCTTATGAAAGTTCTAGTCTGCAGTGCCTCCCCCTCATTCTTTGAATCAAGACCTGGGAGTACTGCAGGGAAGGAAATGGCAAAAGAGGCCTGTGTACAGCTGTCTCTGGAGACTCTCATTCCTGTGCGCAAGTCCCCAGTAAACCTAGGGCAAAGCTGACTGAAGGAAGAGCTCAAAGAAGCTGTGGAATCTCTGGGATCTGTCAGAAGCTCCCAGGAAATTTTCGACCCTGAGGCTCCAGAAATGACAGATAGGCCAAGTGGAGGACTTACATCGTTAGTAGGAGAACTGGGAGGCCCATCACCCTGCAGCTCCTTCTTCTTCTTCTTATACTTGCGGGGCTGAGCAGGATCCTCCCCCATAATTAGTTCTCTGGGAAAAGAGTGGGTCTGAGTGAGACTGATGCCTTGGGACCCCTGTCTTCTGAAGCAATTCCAGACCTACTTCCCACTTTCCATAATCTGGATTTTCATACATTTCCTTTCTCCCAGGTTCTTTAGCCTCACCCTTGGATTTCAGCTCTAGAGACCATCCTCCCCACTCCTCAGCATCCTCTTCCCCATGAGTCAGGCTAGATCTTATCTCTGTTCCTCACACTGCCTCTTTATGGACCCCACTGCAAACAACCCAGCCCCAGCTCCCATTACTCTAAATTCTAGACTGAGTCTGCCCCTACTGCACCTCATTTAATGCCCCCACCGTCAGACGCCCTCTAACTCACGATCTGCTTCACTCACCGGTGTCTCCAGTAGCTCTGCTTGTGGTCTTCATATTCAGGGATGTTCATTTCATCTTCCTCCCATGTAGACTGGTCATAGGGTAAGTCCCTCCATTTCACTAGATAGTGGTAATTCCCCTTTTTATCCACACTGTGAAGAGGGAAGCCAGAAGAGGAAGCAGGAGGAGAAAAATAATATGTGTCACAAGTAGAAAAGAGTCATAATAAACACAATTATCAGTTAACACACAGAATTTGTCACCTAATCCTCAACGGTGGGCCTCTGAAAGCAAGTTTAGAAAGGCTGAAGGACTACCCTAACTTTTTCCAGATGACTTCCTAAAAATCAACTATCACAAAACATCCCGAACTTTAACGTCATTTGTTCATCCAATCAATATTTACTAAGCATCTACTACATGCCAGGCACGGTTCCAGGCATAGGTGATTCAGTAGAACTAGGCAGACAAATGACTGATTTCCATGGAGCTCACATGCTACCAGAGAAGACCATGATGAAACAGAAAAATAAAAAGACAGTAAAACATTGGTAATGATAAGTACTATGAAGACAGAAGTACTAGAAACATTGGTCTGTATAAATCATGTTTTGCTTTTATCACATCCAAATCCCCAGATTCCTGTGTCATTTCTTAAGCTGTTCGAGATTAGAGGAAGCAAGGACAAAGGTATCCGTGCTGGGCTGGACTTTTCTCCTGGTTTCTCCCACCTCCATAGAGGAAACAAAGCCAGAGAGGCTGGGGCTGTGGTGGGAATCACCCAATTAGATCAATTATCTAACATGGGGCCATCATGCAACAAGAACAGTGACAAAACCCAGGTCGGCCTTCCCGTGGACCAAGGGCTCACCTGTGGTTGATGATCCGGTGGACGGTCATCCACTCTGGCTTGATGCCAAAACGATAGTACTTCTCTTCCATCTCAGCATAGTGCGGGTCCTTCACCTTGCGCTTGTCACTCTTGCCGTCGTCCTCACCAGAGCCATAGTCCAGGGGTGGGGGCTCATCCATGTCATTCTTCCGTTGGTAGTTTCGGTACATCACCAAGTGGAAGATTTCCAGCTGGTGGGGCACAGAGGAGGGAAGAGATAGTCCCGACATTCTGAGGGGACACAAGGAGCCGGGGCAGTGGCCGGCAGGGGGAATGGTATGGGAAAATGAGCCATGGGAGCGGTGGGATGAAGGACACAGAGAGTTAAAGTCAAAGCAAGAAAATGAGTAACATGCAAGAGAACGGAGTCTGAGACAGGACCTGAGCGGGGAGGTAATAAGTAAAATGAGGAAGGAACAGGTTATTAAGACTGGGGATGTCGGTAAAACATGGTTAAGATAGATAAAGGGAAGAGATGGGAATTAAGGCAGGCTAAGGAAGGCTCCATTACGCCTCAGGGGAGGAATCTAACAGAGACTGAGGGAATGACAACTGGAGACCAGGAGACCCAAGTACGGAAACTAAGAGAGCTGGTAGGGTCTTGGGGCCAGAGACCTAATATGAGGGAAAGCAAAGGGGACAGAAGACAGGAGAAGAGGTGCTTGAGAGAAGGAGAGCAGCAGTGAACGGGGCCACAGGAAACGGGACAGAGACACCCTTGTACCTGCAGCTCCTTGGCCCAGGAGCAGTGCCAGTAGGACAGGCCCACCCACTTGACAAAGAACTCTCGCTCGGATCTGCCTTGAAGAGGTCGTGGAGGTGGGGCATCCGGATTCCCGTCTGCCTGCTGGGGGGCTGGCACGGCCACAGGTGGCTCCCCCCACCGCCAGTGCAGGATCTTCTGCACACGGCCTTTCAGCACAGGACACTTCGGGGTGGATACAAACAGGAAAGAAAGAGGCAGAAAGAGCCCCTCATTAGCGTAGGAGGGTGGGGGAGTCCCACAAGAGAATCAAAGGTCTGGTGGTGGGGAGAGAAGAGAAAGAAAGAGCCGGACGTTTGGGCCCCAGAGATGGAGGAGGAGTTGGGGCTGAGAAGAAACCCTGAGAGACAGGTCCACTCACGGTGCATCGGGGACACAGCCATTCGCCGTTGGGGATGTCGGGCAGCGGGGGGTTTAGACAGTGGATGTGGTAGGAGGAGATGCAGGCGTCGCAGCACAGCAGCTCCCCGCCGTCCTTGCACACGCGGCAATATTCCATGTGGTCATCTTCTTCCTCCTTCTCCCCTTCCTCCTCCCCCTCCTCTTCATAGTCTTCCTCCTCCTCCTTGGCTTCCCACTGGACCCCCTCCTTCTCCTGGGAAGCCAAGGACAGACACAGACACAAAAAAGAAGAAGTAAGAATGGAAGACAGAGACCAACCAGGAGACCTAGATCCTAGAAGTACAGAGAAGATTGGTGGGAATGAACAAACAGGACACCTCAGTTTTCAAAAATGCTGATTTGGCGGGGCCGAGGGGATGAGGGAGAGGAACACACGAGGATCCTGGACCCTTAAACATTTGTTGCTGAGAGGCCCAGGCAGCTGGGGGTAGGAAGATGACAAGTGATATCACAGATGAAAGAGATGGGGGAGGCGGTCGCTGAGGGACGAAGAGGTGGCTCCAGTACTCACACAGTGAGGGCAGCTCCACTTGCCCTCAGGAGCCCGGTCAAGCTCAGGATCAAGGCAGACGAGGTGGTAGGCACGAGGGCAGGTGTCACACAGAATGATCTCCCCACCCTGCTGGCACACCTCACAGTAATCCTGATGATCTGTCTCGTAGCCGTCAATCTCCTCCTCCCCAGCCACAGCGGGACAGCCCAGAACTGTCATACACCCGAGTGGAGGCCAAGGGAGCCAAGAGAAATGAATGGGGGAGGGGAGAGAAAGAGAAAAGGGTTGAGTAAAGAAGTCACAACTGAAAATAAGGAGGACAGCAAAGGAACCAGAGGAAGGCTGACTGTCAGAGCCACACACAGCTGACGCCCCTCACCCTTCTTCTTCTTCCTTCCTGGCCGGCCTCGTTTTAGTTTCTTGGTGCGGATGGGGCCATCGGGGCGGCCTGAGGCACTGTGGACACTGCCGCTGTCCAGGTCTGATTCCTCGGCCTCCGGTTCGGGGCCCTCGTCACTCTGCAAAACATACTGCCCATAGCCCCGTGGCTGTCAGGGGCGCCGGCTGGATTCCACTCCCCTCCCCAGGCCTTGGGTTCCCGCTCCAGCTGTCCTCACGGACCCGTGTGTCTGGACCCCAGGTCCCTGACCACCCCCAGGAGTTTAACAGACGGGAGGGGCCTCTCACCGAGCCGCCCTTCTTTCTCTTGCCACCCAGCAGCCCTAGCTTGATTTTGAGTGGTGCCATCTTCTTTCCCCTAAGCTTCTTGCGTCCGTCAGGCACTCGGGGGCTCTTACTCCGCCGCTTGTGGCCTGGACCTGAGTGAGGAACGCAGACGAGGGAGAAAAGCCCAAGGTCACGATATCCTGGAATAAGGGAGGCCATGACGGTCTCTGGGCCTCTTAATGGGCTATGGTCTTACTGAGACCCTTCCTGGGAAGCACTTTTCCAACCATCAGGGCCAAGGAGACAAGCATTCTGGACTACAATTTGAGAACATGCAGTCTGGAGGGTGGGGTGACAGCTGTTCCACCTAGAAGGTTTCTTACCTTTGCCCTCTTTGGTTTTGGCTCTTCGGATGGGTGGGGGCTGGATATCAGCAGCAGGGGGTGGTGGAAGGGCAGGGGGTCCGGAAGGTGCTATGGGGGTGGCCGAGGAGACAGCGGCTGACACCTGCTCAGCTACAGCTGCCGCCGCAGCTGCCGCTGCTGCTGCCACAGCAGCCGCCGACCCCTTGAAGGGGTTGTTGGCGCTGAACTCTCTCCACTTGGCCCCGAGAATGGTCATCATCTTAGACATTGGGATCTTAGGATTCTTCTTAGCAATCAGGGGCCTGTAAATACAGAGGCAGGAGACTCGGACCCTTCACAAATGGTCAGGGAATACTGCCATTTCCCTCAGCAATAAAGTCAATGTACAAGCTAGGGTTCCTGGGTAGTGTAAACATGTTCTCTCATGAGTAACATCAATTTTAAAGTAAACAAATAATAAGTTTTTAAAAGTTTAACAAAACAAGAAAAACATACGAAAGAACAAAAAAGAAATAGGCAAAATAAAATTTAAATGCAGATTAAATAGGATGAAACCAAAAGATACAAGATTACCAAAAATGCCATACTTCTGACAACTACTTTACAGTTCCTAAAACGCTTTCACACACGATATCTTATTCCATCCTTACAACACTACTAGGAGCTGTTACGGTTCTCTGTGTTTTTCTCATGAGTTCCACAGGCCCTGGTAGAACCTAATGAGGGGTCCCACTAGGTGGAGTCTGAGGGGCCATACTGGTTCTGCTCTGAGGTGGGTATTAAGCTCTTGTGAGGACACAGGTGACCGTGGTGCTGAAAGAAGCACTGTCTTTTAAGCAGTGAGACACCAGGACTAATGACTGCTACCAGGGACTGAACTCTGCCTGGCCCCAACAATATGGAATGGGCTGAGCTTTCCATCTACCACCCCATCAAAACCCAACCAAAGTACATACTTAGTCACTTCAGTCATGTCTTAACTCTTTGTGACCCCTTGGACTATAGCCCCCCAGGCTCCTCTGTCCACGGGATTCTCCAGGCAAGAATACTGGAGTGGGTTGCCAGTCCCTCCTCAAGGTACCTACTGTTTGCCTATTTCACAGATGCAGAAACTGAAGATCAAAGAAGTGAGCTGCCCAAGAAGCACCAGGACCTGAATTTTAGCAGGCTGTCTCCAGAGGGCTAAAGGGCTCTGCTAAAGTGCCTGCTTCCCTCAAAGGCCTCTCTATTGTTCTCTCCTCTACTTTAGAAGCTACTGACTTGCAGGTGCCACTCTCAGCTTGCATTACTACTGCTGTCTAAGGGAAGGGCAGAAGACTCGATAACTGAACAAAGGAAACTGGGAAACACTGATGTCACCTCTCCACTCCAGTCTGAAGAAAAGTCAGGCAGGGTAAACTGGAACTGTTAAGAGCAGAGAGGGCCATTGGTCACCAGAGTTTTCTAACCTAGCCATGGAACTCTGATCCCCAGTGAAAAGTTCCTGACTAGAGTGCTTGGATCCTGGAATCCAGGAATTCTCTGAAATTACATGTGGAGTTAGGTGTGTCTGTGCTGTGAATTTCTCTGGACAGCCATTTTTTAGCTTTCATCAGATCCCAGAGAGGTCCAGGGCCTCCCTCAAATTAAAAGCATCGGCTCGTGAGGGTTTCCCAGCCCTACCGTACCTCATGAATTGGCTGAAGGCTTTGTAGTTGGTGAGTGTGTGGTAATCTTCCTCGGAGAACACATGTTCCACGTCCTCCAGGCCCCAGGTCAGAAGTAGGGTTGCTGATGACTTCTGTTCCACTTGCTAGGATACCAGGCTTCCGTTAGCCAGGTGCTCTCCTAACTCCAGTCCTGGGCTCCCCCCACCCCCTGACATGCCTCCCTGCCCACCCACCAGCTTCTCTGGGCTTCCAGTTTTCTGTTCCATTCCCAGCCCAATCCCACTCCTCATAAACCACAGCCTCTCCATTTGTCACCCTGGTCGCCCAGGGCTCTCCCTCCCCTACTCTTCAGGCTTGTCATTGATACAGATTTCTCCCCTCACTCCCCAAATCTACTCACCTTTTGCCCCCCCTCTCCCTCCCCTTTTTTCCGCCGCTTTGTCTTCTTCTCCTTTTTTTCTCGGTGCTTCCGTCTCCGTTTCCGACCTGGTCCAGTTCCATATTCACTGCCTCCACTCTCTGACTTCTCCCGGTACTCGTCTCGCTCAGAGCCAAATTCCTCCTCGCTGTCCTAAGGGAGAGAAATAAAAACACTATTTTTTGAGCCCCAGCGTGTGCCAGGAACTCCTCTTAGCACAAAATATCATCATCTCTTTTAAACTTCACAACAATCCTATGAGACAGCAACTAATCTATTTTTATCCTTTTTTTTTTTTTGCAGAGGAAACTGAGGCACGGAGAGCTAAGTAAGCTGCCCAAGAAGATAGAGGACTGCTGGGCTGTGAATTCATGCAGTCTACCTGCAGTGCTTCCAACAGCTTCTCTGTGTTGCAGGGCAAGTAAAGTCGACAAAAAGGCTCTTCACTAGGATGTAGTGAGTAAGGTTAGGGTCCCAGACCTGGGAGATACAGGCTAGCAGGAGTGGGGCTAGGGGCAGGCAGAGGGAGTCAGGTCTCCCTGACTTCAGGGTCCCCATGGCAATCAGGCCCAAAGAAATCATAGGTCTCTGGGATGGGTCTCCAAGCCTCACTGTAGAGACAGGCATGAGTAACACTTACAAGCTTCTTGCGTTTCCGGGGCTTTCCTGGCTTGTTCTCCTTCTGTTTCTTAGGTCCTCGCTTTCTCTTCTTCACGCCCAATGTTGAAGGCAGCAGTCGAATGTCATCTTTATCTTTGGAGCAGACAGCACCGGAAAACCTAAGCCTCTAGGCTCCCAGCCTCTGCAGCCCTTTTCCTCCCTCACCTCCTTGGTTCCTGCTCTCTAGGAAATCCGGCATTAACTCTTCCAAACCTTGCCTCCCTTTGCTGGACGCAAACAGAGAGTGTTTCGAGTACTCTGGGATGCCTGGGTTGTGAATGGGAGGTCAGGGGTCAGAAGAGGAGAGCAGCCAAACCACTCCTGTCTCTCCCCTCCTACTAACAAGGGACCAGGCTCTAGGCCATGGGCTCTGACTGTGGCAGGTCCTTTTAGTCGCCGCCAGGGCTCCTCCTGCCTTCCCCCTCACTTAGCCAGCTGGCATCCTGCCCAGGAACTGGGGAAGCCATGCCCAGCTGCTGGCCTGGCCTGACCCCAGCACTTGGAGTGGGGAGACACAAGCTGGCAGCTCCCTAAGCCAGATGCTGAGAAGGCAGAGCCAAAGGTGGACACCTGGGCTCTCACACTAACACCCTGGGGCCCTGACATCCTTTCTGTGAGGAGTGAGGCCTCTATTTACACTTCCTCAGATAATCACCCAGACTCCTGTCACCCCAGCATAGCCCTGGAGGAAAAGAAACCCTCAGTCAGCCATGTTCACTTCTGGCCCACAGGATCTTGGTGTCTGGCTCCTTTGTCACTCCCTAGCCCCACAGGAGAAGGTCTCCACAATTACCTATACATTCCTCCTCCTCCTCCCAAGCAGCTTCAATTGTGCCTTCAAATCTACATCCACATCCCTGTTCCCTTTGAGAACTCAGGCGCCCTACCCGTTGTCCCTGGTCTCACCCCTTGCCTCCAAATGTAGTCTCAAGCATTCTAACCCATTCATATCTAAGCAGTATGGGAGACCCACACAAAGACACTGGACAGGCATAGACACACCCCTCGAATGCATTCTCAAATGCACAAGCATCACATACTCATGAGCACAAACCCAGAGGACAATCTGTACATGCTTTTAGCAGGGCTAGGTCCCTGGCTTTCTCTCCAGATGTCCCTGTCAGACAGTCTGGGGCTGGTTCTTCCCAGATGTCCCCCTCTCCCCATTCTCCATGACCCCTGCCACACTGTGGAGGCTTAGGGTTCAGAGAATAACTACTTCAGGAGGAAGACACAGCCGATGCCACACAGAAGTGAGGCCCCGGTGTGAGGCCTCCCTCCCCCAGCAAGCACTAGACTAACCAGCCAGACCTGTCCTGCTCAGGTAGAGGCAGCAGCGCTGGAGGGGAAAGCCTGGGCCGGCCCAGCCCCTTGCTCTAGGACACACAATCCTTCTCCCCACAACAGCCAAGGGAAAATTAGCCACAATTTACACCGGAGGCCTCGGGTTTCCAGCGCCTCAGAATCGCGGCGCCTCCTTCCTTCAGTGCTACTTCTCACAGCTCCGGCATCCTGTGCCCTCTCGCGCGGGACGGCACTCTAAAATTGGGGGGCTGTGGCGCGGGGGGGGGGGGGGCCGGGGGAGGTGCCTGCAGGCAGCCCGGGGTGTAAAAACAGAATGGGGACCGTAATAGGAAGTCAGTAAGACGCCGTGCCCCGCAGCCAGCGCTCCCTCACCCCAGGGACTCCGCTAATACGAACATGGAAACGGAGGCTGCCGGGGCAGTAGCAAGGGCAGGCCAACTGGCTGAGGATCAGGGAAATGGCCTCGGTCTCCGCCAGCTGGGGGTGGGGTGGTGGGGGGACACCAGCCCTGGGACCTCGCAGCCAGTTAACTCCACTCCCCACCCCAGCGGGAGGTTCCCCAACTTGGGAAGACGGCGGTAGTGCGGGGACGCAAAGTAGACGGCGAGGAAAGGAGAGGGAGGGCAGGAAAGCAAATCTAAGTCCCAACCTCTGCCTCACCAGCCACTCAATGCTGGCCGCGCGCCCAGACTCTCCCACATCCCGGCTCAGATCTCGGAAGACGGCGAGGGAGGAGCGCGGCGAGGGGGCCGGGCGGGGCCTGGCGAACCGGAGAGAGGGAGGGGCCTCGCCGAGAGCCTCGCCTCCCGCCCCTCTCTTCTAATCTCACCATCAATCTCTCACACATATATTTATTTTTTCTCAAATTCTCCTCCCTCCCCCACAACGAACCACCATAATAGGTCTGCTGCACATGCGTATTGCATGCAGGGGGTGGGTTTGTATTTTCAGACCTTTTGCAAAGAAACTACCAGAATTTTCCGCACCACCCACAATCATTCCCCACCCCCACCCCTAAGGAATCACATCTATATATTATGTTATATTATTTCTCTAGACTTGCCAGAAGAGGGAGGGCGAAGAAATGAGTTTTGGGCTTCCTGCTCCCTTCCCCCATCAGCACGAGTGCTATTATTTTAAACGTTTAACAATGTAAGGAGACTGGAGAGGGGGGAAGGGAAAAAACTGGTCTTGGGTAAGAATGTAAAACAAAATGGTGAGAATCAAAGACGTCAGAATGAAAAACAATAGGAACCTCTAACGCCTATCAGTTCATCTTACAGAGAAAGAGGTGGGGGGCAGCCCAAACAAATTGCCTCAGAGGAGGATTATTTTGCCCACACTTATGTAGACAGAAATAATGGGCAGACTAAAAATATTTTGCCAAAGTTTTACCTCAGAAAGTCATTTGAGGGGGTGTATCTGGGTCACTCCTTTGACTTGGAGGACTAAAAGGGAGATAAAACTGCCCTGCCAGAGAGAGGAGGTGGGTTTTCATTTCAGATATACAATTTTTAAAACATTTGACGATGCTTAGAAAGCATAGGGAAAAGGGGAGGGAGTACTGACACAAAGACCCATCTCGACCTCAGATTCTTTCATGCACTCCCCTTTACAGACCAAAATCCGGGATCAAAAGCCCCCAAATACCCCATTCTAAGTTCGGAATACACATATGGGAGAACTGTTCCTGCCCTAACTTAACCTGACATCCTTGCTTTCTCTTTAGCACCTCTGCTGTCTTCCAGGTAACCCCCTCCCCACAGTTCTTTATTCCTTTTCCCTTCTGCAAAATCAGTGGGCTCTCTCGGCATAACTTTTTAAAAACTTTTGCCGTTTTCAGACAAGCCCGGGAGGGGGGAAGTGGACTTTATCCTGTTTCCATTAGACACCCCTCCCCCCCTCCGCCCCAAGAAAGTCGCTCCCCCCCCCCACCGCCCCGCGCTTCAGTCCCTCAAAGGCTGTCTCCAATAGACAGGAACATTTCCCACAGAAGCCACACAGATCAATATGACAGTTTTACAAAGAGTATGATGTTAGACGTTTTGAAGTTTGGTGCATTTGTGCTGCAAGGCATCCAGAGGCCTGGGGGTGTGACCACCCGAAAGATGCTCTATCCTGAAAAACACTAGCAGAACACGCTAGAGGATGGCCAGAGGGGGGCCACTATTGGGCCTCCGACCCGAGGCAGCGGTCAGGCCCCTTCACCGCGGGGCAGAACTGCCTAGACAGTGCGGATGACTTGTCATCCCCGGGGAGGGGTGCTGAGTGACGGTCAAGCTGCAGAACAGCTGGGTGGGCAGTTCACGCCCCCCAACGTGGTCAGGGTGTGGGTGGTTTCAGCGGGAGAGTGAGTGACAGTGAATGGCAGCCACGTGAGAGTTACAGCTGGGCAGCTCGGCTACCCCAGACTGACGGGGTCTTGGTGGGGGGCGGGGGGTAGCGCACTTGACACAAAAGAGCCCAGAGCAGAAGAGAGATAAAGGGGGTGGGGTTGGGGGCATCTGGTGTCCCACTCTCTCGCTCCCCAATTTCCAGTGGCTGCGCTCCCTAGTACGAGCAGGGGAGAGGGGGCCGGGGCCAGCCTCATTCCAGGAAGTGGTCTGCATGGAGTGTGGCCACCACCTGCCCCTAGTCTTCAGCCGCCCTCAAACATTCACACGACCCCTCCCCCACGTGCCACCGCACGCTCCAGAGTTGGCGGGCATCGAAGTCCCCGCAGGTGGGGGGGGTCCGATGGACACCCGCCACCGCCCCCCCAGCCTTCCCAACTCCTGACGGGGGGTGGTGAGGGCCGTGGTCCGTTCTTCGCAGGCAAACCCCACTTCCCCACGGTCCAACCCCACCGGGGCCAGAGCCCCAGGGGCGCCCGCGCGGCCGCCCCTCCCCCACGCGCCCCTCCCCCACGCCGCCGTCCGGCCGCCAGGGTCTCCGCGGTCCCTCGCGCGGCCAGGGAGGGGGCCCTGGCTTCGCCTCGGCCGTTTCCTGCCTACCCCCTCCCCGCCGAGGGTAAAAAAAAAAAAAATCTCCTCCTCCTCCTCCCCCGAAAGCCGCGACCGAGTGGCCCGGTCCGCGCGCGCAGCTCGCGCCCAGCGCTCTCCAGCCCGGGCGGCGGCAGCAGCGGCGGCGGCGGCGGCGACGGCGGCGGGGGAGGGGTGCGGCGGGGGAGGGGAGGAGGCCTGGCCGGGCGGCCGCTGCCGCCCGCCCGGACCGCTCGGACCGCCCGGACCGCCGCGGGGCGACGGGCCCGAGACGGCGCCCCGCGCCCCGGATTCGTCTCGGCTCGGCCGCGCGGTGGGTGCCTCGCCCCCGCCCGGGCCTCGCGCGCCCGCGGCTCCGGCTCGGGCTGGGGGAGGGAGTCGGCGGCCGCTTACCTGGCGGCGGGGGCGGCGGCGGCGGGGGCAGTGGCGGCGGCGGCGGCGGCGGCGGGAAGAGGTGGCAGCCGGGGGGGCTGTGGCGGTCGCGGCCCCGGTCGTGGCCCGGCCCGCGCCCGAGTACTCCCTCGTCGTCGTCCTCCTCGTAGTCCTCGTCGGCCGCCTCCACCTCCTCCTCCTCCTCGTCGCCCTCTTCTTCCTCCTCGTCTTCCTCCTCCGACACCACCATCTCCTCCTCCTCCTCCTCCTCGTCCCTCAGAGGGGAAGCCATCCTGTGGCTCTGGCCCCCCCACCACCCCCCCACCCACCGCCCGCCCGCCTCCCCCACCGCTACCACCTCCTCCTCCTCCTCCTCCTCCTCCTCGGCGGCGGCGTCCTCGTCCTCCTCCTCACCGCCTCCCCCAGCCCCCCAAACCCCCGGGCCACCCCCCTCCGAAACCCCCCCTCGGGGCCGCCGTCTGACGAGGGGGGCCAAACCACCCTAAAAATTTTTCTTGGAAAAAAATTGAGGACTTTTTTTTTTCCTTCTCTCTTCCTCCCGAGAGAACAAGAGAGCGGGATTAAAAAATATATATATATATAAAAGTTTTCGACTTCTCTCTACCCCCCTCTTCGTGGCTTTAAATATATTTAAATTCTGAGGGGGGCGCTCAGAAATATTTCTCAGAGCTGAGGCACTAAGATGGCCGCCTGGAAATTATTTTTAAAACAACCCCCCCTCCAGCACCGCCACCCCCTCCATGAAGAAAGGGAGAGGGGGGAAAAATCCCCTTTTAAAACAAAATGGCTGGCTTAATATTTCATTTTTCACCCCCCCATTCTCCTCCCTGTTATACCCCCATCTCCAAGCCTCTACCCAGAAACCCACAAATTTCTCCCTTTTTTCATAACTGATTAGTGCACAGATTAATAGAGATATTTTCCTTGTGTACTGAGTGTGTGTGAGTGAGTGTGTGTGCGTGTTGGGGGGGGCATGAAGGATTTCTGCATAAAACAAAAATGGCTGCTGTGACTAACTCCCCCCTTATAAAAAAATATTTGAGGGGGGGGCATTAATCAGTACTCATGCTCAGTCTGACATCAGCATAAATTGTTAAAGGTTAACTAGTTAGATACTAGTCCAACTAGATTTAATTTTTTTCTTTTCTTTACTAGTCTCTTCCTCCCCACCTCCCTTCTCTTAAAGAAAAGCTTTTTTTTTTTTTTTTTCTGAATACTTCAGAAGGGAGTGGTTTGATGTGAAGGTTTTTTTCCCCTTCAGGCATTGAAAAGGAAAAAGATGAAATATATGTTTATATATAACTCTGTTTCTACATACCTCATTAAAGTCAAAACGCATTTAATTGTGTAGGTATCTTTTAAGTGAGAAGCGGTACTGGATTTTTTTTTTTTTCTTTCTTTAAAAAAGTGATAGAAATCCTAGTGACTTTTGGGGGAGAGATATGAATAGATACGATGATTGAGTTTTTTTCAAAGGAGTCCATGTTTGATTCTCCCCTTTGCCCAGGCTTTTCAGTGATTTATAATTGTAAATTTTATCCTCACTCTTTTCTCCTTTACCTCGTCCTGCCCTCCCCCAATTACTTGAATATAAAATTCATCGGACTTGGGAAATTAATTTAGGAGTAAATAGAACAGATTTTTAGAATAAAGGAGAAAGAGTTAAGTCTGAAGATTGTGAAATTATTTTCTCTTTTCTCCCATTTCAGTATATTTCCCTTCCTCCATGATCTCCAACACTGATAAAGTGGAAGAAACTGAGGTACCAAGAAACAGAAAAGTAACTGGGACTGAAAAAAAGAAAGAGGTAGGGGATTACATTGACATTTTTCATTTGAGTTTCTGACCTACGGTTTCCCACTATACGCCAATGTTTATCTTTAAAATGATACCAGGAATCAAATGGAAGATTGAAAAGGAGTCCAAAAGTAGCTTTCTCATCCAGAGATTTGGTCATAGTAGTCATGAAATAAACGTTGCCAGTTGAACAGTGCTTGCAAAGGAGGGCAGATAGCTCAGTTCAATGCTGTTTCATTCTTGTCATCCTTTTTCTTACTACTCCAGTTTCCTCCCATATTTTTGATCTCACTTTGACCTTTCCCTTGCTTCCCAACATGTGCCTGTGGAATCATTTCTCTCCTGGGTTGTTTCTCTATCTCTTGAGTATAGCTGCCAGCCACTCAGCAGCCCCTGCAGGGTTTGGAAACACCTTAAGAGGAAGGGGTGGGTAGGCAGCAACCAGAAAATAATAGTGACAGTCATATTTTTACTTATAAGGCTTAAATATTCTTTATTGATGTGCCAGTCTTCAGCCCCAGCTAATGCACTTTATTGAGCACTGATTTCCACCTTCTTAACCTGAACTTTGGAATTCTCCTACCTCAGCTCCCACATTATTCCTGTACTGAGTGTAACTCTCTATTTTCTCTTCCATTTGATTTCATTAAGTCTCCTTTCTCAGATCCTCTGTACTAGTCCATCTGGGTATTCCCTCCTTTCTGTATATGGGCGTCCGTGTATGTGTGTCTTTATTTTTCACCGAGACTTTCTCATCTCTTGACGCTCAGGCCCTGTCACCTCTAAGTGACTTTCCATCTCTGTCTTCTTTCTGCTTACGTCTGTCTTCCTGGCTCTTGACTGCATATGCCTCTTCCTCATGTGTGCCTGACTCCCCCTCTTTCTGGCCCCTCTGCATGTGTCTGGGAAGAGTGTCCCCACGTGCATGTGGGCAGCCCTGCACATCATGGTGCGCCGCAGTCTCTCCGCCTGTGCGCCCTCTCCCTCTGTGCTGAGCGCCTCTGCCTGCCTGCCACATGAACCATGAGCTGCAGGTGTGGGTGGCTAAAGGTGGCCATGTGCATCCCTGTACACACATTCATCATTCTCTTGAGTGTGCTTTGCATATGGATCTGTTCATTTGCCTGATTCTCCCTCTTGTCCAACTCCTCCTCTGCCTGCCTGCATCTCCTGTTCTCTTTTCTCTCCCTACTGACCCTGTGATTTTTCTTTTCTCTCCTTGTTTCCCCCTGCCTCCCTACCTGCTTGCTCCTATTATGGTGTCTGCCTGCCTGCCTGTCTGCTCCTCCCTGACTGGCTGGCAGCCTCTTTCTCTCTCTGGTTGTCTGTCTGCTTCTCTGGCTGTTTGCCCACCACTCTCTCTCTAGCCATCTGTCTCTCCGCCTGCCTGTCTCTATCACTTTTTTAGTCTCCGTCTCTTGGTTTGTCTACCTTCCAGGCCCTACCATGGTTCCTTGTCTTGGTTTGCCTCTTATCTTGCCCTTCTACTTGTTCCTTCTCTTCTTTATGCCTATTTAGTTCACGCTATCTCCTTGCCTCCCTTCATGTCTGTCTGCTTGCTTGTCTACCCCACTTGTTTGCTGCTCTCCCACTGTTTAATGCTTTTATCTTTTCAGTATGTCTGTTTATCAGCTTTTTCTCCCTAGGCTTCCCCTATCCCAACATCCCATCAGTGTTTATGGTCTCACTACCACAGACCTGTCAGTGACCCCCTTGCCCCCAAACTTGCCTTCTTGCCATATTCCTTACCCTGCCTTCTTTCACTGCTTGCTTCTGTTTCCGTTCTTTCTTTTTCTTTTTATATTTCTGGTTCCTCACATAGTCTGCCTGCCTCAATCTTTTTGCCATTTTCCCAGTGTCTCCTTGTCTTTTTGTTTTTCTGTTTTCTGTCTACTTAGCTGGCTCTCATTGTCCACATCTCTGCTTGCTTTTTTTCCTTCTTTTTTTTTCTATAAACTTTTAAATAGTGCATACAATAGGGCGTCCCAAGTGAAGCAGTGGTAAAGAATCCTGCAGTGGTAAAGAATCGGCCTGCCGATGCAGGAGGTACAGGAGACGCGGGTTCGATCCCTGGGTGGGAAAGAGCCCCTGGAGTAGGTAATGGCAACCGACTCCAATATTCTTGCCTGGAAAATTCCATGAACAAAGAACCTGGTGGGCTACAGTCTCTGGGGTCGCAAAGAGTCAGACACGACTGAGCACATGCGTGTACACACATGCGCACACAGTACAAATTTTTTATAGAACTAAAAGTATTCTGTGTAAGAGTAAGCATAAGCCTCCCTCCTATCCCCTTCTTCCTCTCCTCAGAGATAGTCAGTGTGCATTCCTTGGATCTTGTTTGAGAGAGGAATCTATACATATATGTCTGCTTGCTTTTTGCTGTACTCCTTCCTTATTCTCTCCCAGTTTTGCTGGTTGCTTCTTCCTGTCTGTCAGTACTCCCTCCTACCTCACTGGGTTTGTCATTCTTTGCTTCTTATCTTTTTGATTCTGTTTTATGGCACTTGTCTTTTTGATTGACTGCTTGCTAGTTACATGCTTTTACTACCAGAACCTGAGGTGTGCTTAGGAAGGGCCTGCTGTTTCCTAATATCCTATTCTGCTCTACGTCGTGAGTTATCCCGATGACTGCACAGCATTGCTGGTGAAACCATTGATGGTACTGAAAAATACCTTATAAATATAAGAACAGTTAAGAAGTACAGATGGTTTGTAAGCTGAGCTCACATGCACATGGAGTAGACAGGGTCCCATTCTCCTTTGCCCAAGCCTATATGAATTCTTTAAAGGAAGATAAGTCTAGATCCTTTTAGGCTCAGCAGCACCCTTAGGCTGTTGATCTAGACCTGTTCAAGTTTGTCTTCCTCCTAGTCTAAAAGATTTTGCTTCTTGTTAAAACTTTCTCCCTTTTTCATCCTTGCTTCTGACTCCTCTCACATGTCACCTTAGAGATGTTATAACTCCTTGGGGTAAGCAGAGACAACAGCCTGTATCCAGGTCTCTTTTAAGAAAAATGATGCTAAAACTTTTACACACAGTGCACTGTTCTTTCATTTCTGCTTTTTCACTGCCTGCATTCCTGAATTTAACTGTTTCAGCCTGTTTCTCTCCTCTTTTTCCCTCTTTCTCTCTTACTTCTCTTTTCTTGGTTCTCTTTCCTCTTAACTGTCTTGGTCTCCATTCTAGCCTCTTTCTGATTGGCCACCTCCCTCTCTTCTGTCTGATTGGCTTGTATCCTTCCATCACCCCATCTGTCTGCTGGATTCTCCCTGTCTGCTTGCAGTAATGTATGTGATAGCACATTATAAAGCAATATGTAGTATAAAATGCTATTATCACTTTATCTCTTTTTTGTACTTACTGTTTTTCTTTCTCAGCCTGTTTTCCTTCTTTCTCTCTCCCCCTTTATGTTTGTCTGTCTGCATCCCTCTTGGTGATTTTGCCTGCCTGTGTCAGTAATCCTTTCTCTCCTTGCCAGCCTGTCTGTTTTTTTTTTTGCCATCCTTCTCTGTCTGTTTGGTTCTTATATCTCTTCTGTGTTTACAGGTTCCTCTTCATTGTCTTTCAGCTGTCCATTCTGTCTGTCCTTAGTCCTTTTGTTTGTGCCTGTGTGTCTTGCTGTCTCTAGCTACTTGTCCCCCTGCCTGTCAGTTCCAGAGTGGGCACCACTTTCTGCCTTTTTCTATCTTTCTGTACTTCAAAAAATAAAAAGAAAATAAAAAATTAAAATACCATATGACTAATTGGTAGGAGAGGTTTTTTTTTTTTTTTTTTTAAATGAAAAGACCATTAAGGTGAGAATAAGAAACTTAGGAGTGCAGTTGTCAAATGCAAACCAGAAATTACATGCCCACCATTGGTGCAAAAAAGAGAAAGAACAAGAAAAAAATTGTAAGGGACTCTGAAGCCAATAATAAGATTAAAGTAAAAGCTACAAACAGCCAGAGCTATAGTTGCTAACCTTTTTTGTATCATAGAAAGTTATAAACCCTTTCCCCAGAAAAACAGTGTCTAGACAAAATACCACATATATGATCCTGAAACCTATGGAGCCCAGTTACAACTCTGATGTAGGAAACCAGTGAGAATGATTGATAGAGCAGAGGCATGAACTCACGCAGCAAGCAGATCAAAGGACTGAAAAAGCACTTTGCAGTCTTATGATTTTTCTACGAAACGAGATGTTAAAGCAATTCCTAGTTGTCTTTTGAAATATAAAAGTTAGTGATAATAATGAAAGGCATGTAAATGCTGAGGATTTTCTAGGCTTAACCATGGAATTGATAGAAGGTCATCCAAACCAGTGTTTCCCAAATGGCTAAGTAAGATTGCCACTGGTCCTTTCCTGGGAAGCCCTGTCCTTTGTTCTGCAATTATATATTTATTATATTTATATAAAATAGGTAATATGCTATATTTATATGTGACATCTATAATATATGTGTATATGTGTATACATTCTAATGTATTTAACTATATTTATTTAAAATGTCTTTTCTAAAAATGAGGTAGATCTGTGTGGAAGGATGTCCATGATAGATTTTACAGAGAGAGAAGAAGAGAAAGGAAATGAATTTTTATGCTTCTGTACAACTTGAAAATTTTTCAACATACAGGTACTGCTTTTATAGTTACAAAAGATTTTTAATATCTTTCTATGAGATAATGGTGATGGATATATATGGATGGATAATGGTTTGGGTTTTGTTGCTCTTAATGTCATTATTTAGCATAATAAAAAACAATTCCATGTTGATCACTAACTATTTTTTTAATGTTTTACTGGTCACTGTAATCTAAAAGTCTGGGATCTACTGCTTTAATCTAACTTCTTGATTTTGTGAAGAAAGAATCTCATTCCTTCATACATCATAGTCATGACTTGCCATATTTACATGCTATCTATACTGTTATGTGCATACTGTTTTTCTTTAAGTCAATTCACTTTTCTTTAACTTAAATGGTCTTTAAAAAGTAAATTTTATATTAATAAATAATCCCATAAGTCCTTGATTTGATGGGTTATTATAATTTTCTCAACTTATTTTAAAATATAAATAATCATTAAAAAGTCCATAAAAATAAAGGCAACCTGCATGCTACCAGTGGTATAAGTACTGTGTTTTACGAAACATCACTTGAATTTTGTAGATACAGAAATGGGCCCAGGAAAGGATTGCCCAAGATCAAATTAGTTGTTAGGGACAGAAGCAGAACTTGAAGTTGTATCTTAAAATTTCTAGTCTGCTGTTCTTTTTTCTGTCTACTAAATGACTTCTAAGTCAATGGATATTTTAGGGTTTTTTTAAAGAAGTAATATGTAGAATTAATGGTCACAATTCTTACCTTATTATCTGTTTAACAGCTCTACTACAGAACTGGCAATGGTCAGTTTAATTGTAAGTACATTACTAAACTTACATGTTTTCTGATACAGAGTTCCACCTCTTATCATCTAGAGAAACAACCCTAGAGAAACAACCATTATTACACTTGTGCATGAGGTGAAATGTACAAAGATGTTCATTACAACACTGTTTGTAATAGCAAACAATTAGAAACACTCTAAATCTCCAACAGTAATGAATAACTACACAGCAATCAAGAAAAATGAGTTACATCTACATAGTAAGATTCCTTACTGTATTGTTAAATGGAAAACATGCTGTAAAACAATATAAACATTATGATATCATTTAATTTATATTCAGAGAAACTAAAAGCAATACTATATGTTTCAAGAGATACATTTACATGTATATAAATTCCTTTAAAAAATTCTGGACATGTACATACAAAATTGGTCTCAGTGGTTACTTTTAGGAAATAATAGTCAAGATATTTAGCTTTATTGATAATTTTGAATCTTTACAATGAGAACGTATCATTTGTTACTTGTGTAAACAAATTTATGTAGCCTAATGGGAACACACTCCAGTATTCTTGCCTGGAGAATTCTGTGGTAAAGGAGCTTGGTGGGCTACAGTCCATGGGATTGCAGAATTCTACATGACTAAGAGACTAACACTTTCACTTTCAATGATTAACAAATGAAGCCAAATGGGACAGAAAGTAGTGTGATTTCTCTAAAGAAATCATTTCCCACTCATCTCTTTAAAGAGAAAAGTGTGGAAACAAATATAATCAGTGTGTGTAACGTAGTTAGACTTTTGAGAACAACAGTGAGGTTCTAGTTTAAAAACTAACTAAAATATTAAGGGTAGAAAAGAAAGTTATAGAAGAGCAGATATAATATGGTACCATTGATGAAAAGGAGAAAAATGTGAATTTTCATAGAATATTCCTAGAGGAATACACAAGAAACTGTAGTCATTACCCCTGGGAAGGGAAACATTTTCTCATTGTGCATCTTTTAAAGCAACTTGAAAAATTTTAGTGACCAAGGGATTAGTAAGGAGGATAGAAGAGAACCATTTGAGGTCAGACATAAACACACAAAAAAGTTAATTAAGGATATGTGGTAGTAAAAATAAAGTTCAGAGAAAAGAGCTCTTAGGGAGGGAAGGATTTTCAGATGTAGTTGTACTTGAAGTAGGCCCCAAAAGATAACTAAGATTTATATGGCAGAGAGGAGGAACAGCAGTTTTAAGTTGAGTATGAAAGTATTTAGCAAGTAGTATGTGGACCTCATCTATCTAGAGTAGTAAGTTCATGATAGGTTTTTAATTTTAAAAATATATGTATTACTGAGAACTATTTCACAGGTTCAAAAGAGTATGTATCACATATATCAGCCACAGGGAATGTTAAAATGAACACATGTATCCAGTATTAGTTTAATAAATATAGCATTAGTAATGTCTTTATTTTTAAAATATTTGTGTATTTATTTATTTGGCTGTGTCAGGTCTTAGTTGTAGCATGTGGGATCTTTCACTGGGGAATGTGCTCAGTAGTTGAGGCTTACAGGTTTAGTTGCCCCACAGCATGTGCAGTTCTAAGTTCCCTGATCAAACCCAGGTCTCCTGCATTGGAAGGTGGGTTTTTAACCACCAAAGCACCAGGGAAGTCCACGTTAGAAATATCTTCAGAGCCTCATAGCAGTCTTCCTTTCCTACCCTACCCTACCTACCAGGGTCCTGAATTTTATGTTATCATTCACTTGCTTTTTCTCTGTGATTAGTTCCATTCCCAACTGTAACTTTTTTCTTATTAATTTAAGTATAGTTGATTTACAGTGTTTCAGGTATACAGTAAGAACTTTGCTAGCAGTCCAGTAGTTAAGACTCCAAGTTTTCAATGTTGGGGGCTCCAGTTTGATCCTTGGATGGGGAACTAAGATCCCACAAAATATATAAACAAAAAGCCTAATACATTCAGGTGTACAGCAAAGTGATTCAGTTATAAATATATATATATTCTTTTTCAGATTATTTTCCATTATAGGTTATTATTTAAGACATTGAATATAGTTCCCTGTGCTATATACAGTAGGTCCTTGTTGTTAATCTGTTTTATATATAGTACTGTGTATCTGTTAATCCCAAATCCCTAATTTATCCCTTCTCCCACCTGTAACTTCTTAATTTTGAAAAACTTCAAACCAACAGAAAAGTTGGAGTACAATGAATATCCACTTACTTTTCACTAAGATTTACTAATTTTTAACCTTTTGCCACAATGACAGGATTACATGAGCAAATGCTTATGATCTAATGTTAATTGCATAAAACAATATAAAGTCATATATGTAGTATAGTCATGACTATGTAGGAAAATATTGGAAGAAAGTGGTTTAGATATCAATACTCATTTCTGGTGAGTGATAGGAATAAGTGATTTTTGTTTTATATCTTTATGTTCATCTACCTGGAATTTTCTGTAAACAACACGTATTCTATATGCATTACAGAAAAAAATTTTTTAATTTGTTTTAAAATTTAATTTTAAAAATACATGGAAAGAGAATAGGAGATAGTATCAAACATTCGTTCATAAAGTTTGGTAGTCCTAAAAAGTTAGTTTAAAACACAGTAATATGGAAAATAAACCTGGGTTCAGAGGTTGTACATCACTGACTCAATGGACATGAGTTTGAGCAAACTCTAGGAGATAGTGAAGGACAGGGAAGCCTGGCTGCTGCAATCCTTGGGGTCACAGAGAGTTTGTCATGACTTAAGTGACTGAACAGCAACATAGATCTTGTATCCGAAGGAATCTAATTCTTTCTCTCCAAGGTTGTTTCCAGATTCACCCATCTTTTGTGCAAAGCCCCTATTTCTTTAAGGCTCCAGTAGTCTGACTGTTAGACCCCTCCACTTCTCTCCCTGGCTGTTATCTGCTTTCCTCTTTTATTGAAGACTGACCCCTGGCTCCATCCTGCCCTTGATATCCTATCTAGAGATCTTTCTCGCCATTCCACTTTTCTCTCCCACCTCTAGAAACTAGTAAATTCTTACCCGTTCTGAAAAAAATAGTACTTCTTCTGAAATATTAAATTCAAGCCTCTTACTTTGGCTGCAGCTTTCTATCCTTCCAGCTGTCTCTTCTATTCACTATTCTTGGACCCATGAGACCCTGTAACACCTGAATTCTTCCATTTTGTCCTAATCAGCTCCACCATATCCTCATATACTTCTGGGAGACAGATCATCAGATGAGAACTCCCTTGAAATACTGACACTAAAACTACTATTTAACTGTATTCATATTCGTCCTTTCCTCCTTCCTGTTCTGTCCAAAGCTAACACCTACACTTGGGCTCCCAGCCTTGCCGCCTTCCCAGCTGTAATGATTAACAGTGATCCCCTAACTCTCCTTTGTCTCCCATTCTACTTGCTCCTTGCCAACCGTATTTATTTTCTTTCTCTTAACAATATAGGTTTTTAAAATATTTATTTATTTGGCTGCGCTGGGTCTCAGTTGTGGCATGTGGGATCTAGTTATCTGACCAGGGATTAAACCCAGCCCCCTGCATTGGGCATATGGAGGCTGGGCCACTGGGCCACCACAGAAGTTCCCCCCAACCACATTTAAATGTATTCAAGTCTCAACTAACTTTAAAAGAGACACTCTGGACCCTTTAGCTGCCACCCTACCTCACTACTGTGCCCACTCATAGCCACACTTCCTGAAAGAATTCTCTGCACTCAAATGGTCTACCTTACTTGCCTGCTCATTTTCCAATCCTCTGCCCAGCCGCTCTTTGAAAACTTGCTTTCATAAGATAACCAACAACCCAAATTAAGAGGAAAATTCTGAGTTCTTAACTTGAACACCTGCTTCTTGAAAGAGTTTTTGTGATCTGTGTGAGTCTGGAATCGCACATCTGCTCATCCTTCTATTGCTGCCTTTTACCTAAAACCTTTTCTTTGCTCTTCATTAAGCAACAGGGATACCTTGGAAGAAAAGGAAAGGACTTTCCTGGCAGTCCAGCGGTTGGGACTCTGCACTCCTGGCAGAAAAAAAAAAAAAAGGAAGATTTATCTCCAAACTTTTATGTTTGTCCTCTTCTGCCAGTTTCTGACCTTGCTGTGCCACTTGCAGGATCTTAGTCCCTCAAGGGATCAAACCTGCTCCCTTGGCAGTGAAAGCGCAGAGTTCCAACCACTGGACAGCCAGGGAATTCCCTTCCATTTTCTGTTAGACCTGCTTTGATTGATCACTATGATGGAAACTGAATATAACAATTCTATACAAAATAGCAAAAACTAAACATCTTTTCCCCTTTCACAATGCCTTTTTAACAATTTCTTGATAGCTTCTTATTGACTGGCCAGCGAGGATGCCTCACTTTCCATCCGTTGTTAAGCCCTGGCTGTTTGAGCAGAACCGCCCTGACACCTTTCCTGCAGAGCCCCAAGCTGTCCTCCTGCTCCTTTGCCTGCTCATAGGCCCTTTCACCACCTAGCTCTCTGGATAGGAAGAGTAATTTTAATTTCAGAGTAAATTGGATGTGATTAATAAAATTAATTTTTAAAAAATGCCATGTTCCAAAACTGTACAACTCCTAATAGGTGTTCCATAGCCAAGTAAGGAAGAGTTTGAGCTCTGGGTTCAGGTAGCATCTGAAATTAAATTCTGCCACTTACTAACAGTGACCCTGGGGAAGCAGCTTATCCCACACGTCTCAGCTCCCTATCTGTCAAGCAGGGATGTAAGTGCTTGCTTCACCGGGCTGCAGCGGAGATCAGTGAGTTAACTTACATAAGGCACTGGCTGTAAGGCACTTGGTAATAGGTAGCTAGTGTTCTAAACAATCACATGTACTATTAGCCATTTCTCACTTCAGAGAGATCCACTTAAGATGCTTGTAAGGTGTGAGGTTTCACGACCTGGGTTATGAGCAGCACCTTAAATTGAAGGAGCAAAGGGCTGACTTTAATTATTCCTGTTCCCAACAGTTGGCTCCATTTCCTCACTTTTCCTCTGCTTTATTTAAATAAGCTCAGTTCTGGTGTCATGTGAAACAAACCACATTTTACTATGCTCAGTTCTCCTCAGAGAAGGCAGTGGCACCCCACTCCAGTACTCTAGCCTGGAAAATCCCATGGACAGAGGAGCCTGGTAGGCTGCAGTCCATGGGGTCGCTAAGAGTCAGACACGACTGAGCGACTTCACTTTGACTTTTCACTTTCATGCATTGGAGAAGGAAATGGCAACCCACTCCAGTGTTCTTGCCTGGAGAATCCCAGGGACGGGGGAGCCTGGTGGGCTGCCGTCTATGGGGTCGCACAGAGTCAGACACGACTGAAGCGACTTAGCAGCAGCAGCAGCAGCAGTTCTCCTAATGGAGGCACAAACACTGTTGTTAGGTTGGAAACCAGTTAGTCACAGACATGGTCTACTAATTTTCCAATCATGACAGATGTTACCTGGATGCTAAATAATGTCCAATCTCAGGAAATCCCAAGGAAAGCATTCATCAGTAAATAAGGAATGGATCATATAAGGAAAGGGAAAGAAAACGAAGAATCTTGAGTGTCCTTTTATAAAGGACCTTTTATACTGCTAGGCATTTCCCCATACCTTATCATATTTAATCTTCTCAACAACAGTATAAGGTAACTTCTTTTTAAGTGATTATAACCTGGTTTATGCCTGTTGTCCTTAGTGCATCTCTACTTCTTTTGTTCATGTTTTGTGATTGAAGAAATGGAACCTAAATGAAGGATATTGTGTGTAGTTAAGAAGCCAGAAAGCTCCTTCCTCTACAGCTGGAATTCTGTGAAGACCTCATTGATGCCTCATCCATCTATCATCTTCTCTAAGGCACCACTGTTTCGCTGTTGCTAAATCTGTGGACGCTCAAGTCCTCACCTTACTTGACTGTGTGACGTTTCATACTGTTGAGTGTTCTCTCTTCTCAAATACTCTCTTTGGCTTCACCAGCACCATTTTCCACGGTCTCTTTTAACCACTTCGGCTCATCCTTCTGAGTTTCTTCTCGTCCTCGCCCTTAGATACTGTTTCTCCCAAGCCTTCCATGTAGATCACACTTTATTCTTTAAGTGATTTCATCTTTGACTTTGGTAATAGTTACTGCTGATAATTTAACTCTGTTCAGGATCTCATACCACATACCTGGTAAGATCTGGATATCTGTTATTTCCATGCTCCAGAGTTACTTCAGACAGCTAACTAAAAACGTACCATCTTCCTTCCCCATGAAACTCTCCTTCCAGTCATTTCCCTCATCTGTCATTGGACTCATATCCTTTTGGTCACCCAGGCCAGAAACTTGGGTGTCATCCTTGACTCCTCCCCCTGCCTCAGACCCCTCCCAATAAAATACTGGGTTGTGCAATTCTCTCTTGAGATGATCTTCTCTGACCTCCACGGCCACGAACTTCATGCCAGCCACCTTCCCTCTCTTCCCTGGACTGCTGTAACAGCACTGTCTCCCTGTCTCCACTTTGTTCTTTTTCTCCCCTCCCATCCATTCTCCCTTGACATTGTAGTCAAGTCACCTTTTCAAAAATGCAATTCTGATCATGGCAGTCTCCTTATAAAACCCTTAACTCCAACTTGTATGCTTGAAAGGGTGAATTTTATAGTATGTGAACCATATCTCAAGAAAAACAAAAACAAAAAATCTGGTTTACAGAGTCTCACAGGACCTGTTCTGTCTCAATGCCTCTTCTTGCCCACCCTTTTGAGGCCTCCCGTCTCTTGTCGGTCTCCTCTTGGTTTACCATTCTGCACTTCCTTCTGCCTCTGAGCTCTCCATACAACCTCACCTCTAAACAACGCACTCTCTGCTGTCTATTCTTCCACCCTCTCACCTCTTCACTTGGCTACCTTCTCCTTGTCCTTCCAGTCTCAGCTGGAGATGATGCTTCTCCAAAAAGCCTTCCGTGATCTCCCCAGACTGGGATTAGATACTCCTAAAGCATTTCATACTTAGCCCTTTTGTAGTATTTGTAACATTATATGTGTTCACTTTATGAATGTTGGGTAACTGCTCTGGGTTGAGCATGGGGCTGGGTGCTGGATATTGATCATGTCTCTGTTTCCCTGGAGCTTATACTCTAAAAAGGGAGGAATATGGACATTAAAGAACAAATTACACTAAATACTTTTATTGTAATTATGATGTAATTATGATGTTTTATGGCAACCTGAGAGGGTGTGATGAAAGAGTTGATATAATTGAAGGGACCAGGGAAGACTTCTCTGAAAAAGTGACATTTAAGCAAAGACTTTAAAGGCAGCTGTTGGCCAAGTGATGAGTGGAGGGTGATGTTCATGCAGAGAAACAGCATGTTAGAAGGCTCTGGCAGAAAGGAGCTTGGAGTGTCAGAAACTGATAGAGGAACCTGGGGGAGGTGGGGCAGGGGAGGGATGCAGATTAGCAGATGTAAACTATTATATATGGGATGGACAAAGAACAATGTCCTACTGTATAGTGTAGGGAACTATGTTCAGTATCCTGTAATAAACCATAATGGAAAAAAATGAAAAAGAATACACACACACACATATATAGATATGTATATGGGGCTTCCCAAGTGGCACTAGTGGTAAAGAACCTGCTTGCCAGTGCAGGAGACATAAGAGACGTGGGTTCA
The DNA here is from genome assembly GCF_001704415.2 of Capra hircus. Taxonomy (NCBI): domain Eukaryota; kingdom Metazoa; phylum Chordata; class Mammalia; order Artiodactyla; family Bovidae; genus Capra; species Capra hircus. The sequence continues at coordinate 27,291,047 of NC_030826.1, read as the reverse complement.
GATCCTCAGGAAGATCTCCTGGAGGAGAGTATGGCAACCCACTCCAGTATTCTTGCCTAGAGAATCTCATGGACAGAGGAACCTGGGGGGCTACAGTCTATACGATCTCTGTGTGTATATAACTGAATCACTTGCTGTGTAGTAGAAATTAACACAATGTTGTAAATCAAGTATACTTCAATAAGATAGATGTAAAATTAAGAAAAGAAGAGTCTGGAAGAGCCAGATCATGCAGGGCCTTGAGGATAACAGTAAGGGTGTCTGTCCTATATTTAAAGCCTTTGAAGACTTTAAACAGGGGAACTTTAAAAGCTTCCCCCTAAGGACCTACTGTGTAGCACAGGGAACTCTACTCAATATTCTGTAATGACCTATATGGGGAAAGAATGTAAAGAGTGGATATATGTATATGTGTAACTGATCCACTTGGCTGTACACCTGAAACTGACACACATTTTATTCAGTTCAGTCACTCAGTCGTGTCCGACTCTTTGCGACCCCATGGACTGCAGCATGCAAGGCCTCCCTGTCCATCACGAACTCCCAGAGTTTACTCAAACTCATGCCCATTGAGTCGGTGATGCCATCAACCGTCTCATCCTCTGTTGTCCCCTTCTCCTCCCGCCTTCAATCTTTCCCAGCATCAGGGTCTTTTCAAATGAGTCAGCTCTTCACATATGGTGGCCAGAGTATTGGAGTTTCAGCTTCAACATCAGTCCTTCCAATGAATATTTAGAACTGATTTCCTTTAGGATGGACTGGTTGGATCTCCTTGCAGTCCAAGGGACTCTCAAGAGTCTTCTCCAACACCACAGTTCAAAAGCATCAATTATATGCCAGTAAAAAACAAACACAAACAAAATACTTCCCTTGGCTGCTTTGTACAAGTGGAAGCAAGATGACCGGTTAAGAGGTTCACAAACTTGTATGAATCTCCCACTATCCTGTAAGCTCCTTGAGGGCAGAAGTTACATCTTACTATTTAGTGTATTCACAGAGTCCAGTATTGTGCCTGATATTTTAGCAGATGTTCAGTATTGGGTTAATGGCAGCCCACTCCAGTACTCTTGCCTGGAAAATCCCATGGACGGAGGAGCCTGGTAGGCTGCAGTCCATGGGGTTGCTAAGAGTCGAACACGACTGAGCGACTTCACTTTGACTTTTCACTTTCATGCACTGGAGAAGGAAATGGCAACCCACTCCAGTATTCTTGCCTGGAGAATCCCAGGGATGGGGGAGCCTGGTGGGCTGCCATCTTTGGGGTCGCACAGAGTCGGACACGACTGAAGCGACTTAGCAGCAGCAGCAGAAGTGGATGTTGGAACCAGGATTCCAACTTTGGTTTCAGAAAGACTTAACACCCCACTGCTACCCAAGACTGATTGGATGTCCCTCCTTTTGCCTCCAGGGCATCTGTGGTCAATTGTATTTTCCAAAAATGGTCACAATAATAACTCACATCCAACATGTTTTTATTACAGTGTGACTTTGACACGTCCCACTGAGAAGTGAGGCCTAGTTCCTTCCCCTTGAATTTGAGGTGAGGTTATAAAAAGTGCTTGAGCTTCCTCCTGGTTCTCTTGGGAGACTTGCTCTTGGAACTGAGCTACCAGGCCTTGAGGAAGCCCACCCAAGCTGAGAAGGGGCCCTCATGGAGAAGAGCCCATAGATAGCATCAGCTTTCCAGATGTTTGCAAATGAGCCATTTTCAAAGTGAATTATCCAGCTTCCAGTAATCTACCCAGTTGACACCTTACGGAGTGAAAATGAGCTGTCCCCACTGAACCCTCCCCAAGTTACAGACTCAGCAAAATAAATGATGGTGGTTGTTTGAAGCCACTTAAGTTTGGGGATGGTTTTAAGCAACAGTAGGTGACTGGAACTGCGGCCTGTGTTTGTCATGCAGGAAGGTGATGCCACTCAGCGTGGCCTATTACTATCTTATTTCAAAGACTGTCTTGTATCAGGTTGAAGTAGACCATTGAGGCAGGTGACAGGAATCCTGGGACCACATTGTATTGTCACCTTCGATATTTTACTTTTGGGGTCTTTATGATTGTGCTTATGTGTGTACTATTTCAGGGTCAGGGGCTGGGTCATTTTGAGACTCAGATGGAAATTACAACAATTTTCTCCAAAATAATACACATCCCCATCTCTGCACATGCACATAAACACACATAATATTTAGAAATCATTTCTGCAGGCCCAGGCTAATGGTGATTTGCCATAATTTTGTCCTTTACCATTCATTTATCTTTTCATGTGTGCATGTTGTAGCCCATTGAGTGAGCAAGCTTCCTGCAAAGGATATGTGCATCTAGTGATTGAGGCTTGTGGGAAATATTCACCAGGTGAATTCTTTGAAGCTGCAGTGATCTACTTAGGATAGGAAACTGTTCTTTCAATATACCACCCCCACCCCACCTCCCTCCAAAACGAGAGACCTCCCCCCCACAGAAGGACCTGAAGCCTACATTCATGTTCTTTTTAGAATCTAGGTTTTACGAACAGGCATTATTTACATACTCTTCATGCAAATATCCAGTCTTGGATATCTAGAGAACCAAGGTAGTACCCAGTAGAAAGCTTTATACAAACAAAACAAAACCCACTAAGAATAAAAGAACATACTCTATTATCTGAAAAATTTGTGATCTTTATCCCTTCCATAGTTCTGTGTCTCACCCTGTACACACCCACTCCTGTAATCAGACCCCCTTCATGGCTTATCCCATGAGTTTTATTTCTCAAACTACACTCCTTTTCTGGCATGTGCTTATGAAAAAAATTAAAAGCAGGAACAAACCTAATGCTAACAGAATAGTGGCCATGTTGTTTTCTCTTTTTTTCTGATCCTTTCCTCCCACCTATGCATTTCCACGGGCCACCTTTAATCCTAACCTGTTCAGAAGTTGGAAGTGTTTTTCCTCATCCAGGCCCCTTCTCCCTTCACTCTATAGGTGACTACAGCCACCTGGTGGCCATATAGAGAAAAGACAGGTCGATTGCCCCCCAAAATCTCTGTGATGGGAAGAACTTCTATGGAGTAACTTTTGGTCTTGGATCTATGGCGAGCAAGGAAAGAAACCAGTGGATAGAGATTACAGTTCAGGACCCAGACATCCTATTTCTTGGTCCCATCTTGCCCCCCAGGACACAGCATCCATCCACTAGCTATTACAGGCAGAGGAAATCACTTAACATTTAAGTTCATTCATCAAAATTTATTGCGCAGCAGCTGTGTGCCCAACACTGGGAATACAGCAGTGAACAAGACGGACATGCTATCTGCCCTTGTGAGCTTACAATCTAGCAGCCAGCCAGCCAGTTATGTCCTAATGTTAACATTACTATTGTAATAAGCACTCTGAAATAGGCCTGGTGCTAAGAGAAGATTTAACATAAAGTCTTGACCTACATGGAGAAATCAGACAAGGTCACTGTGAGGAAGAAACACTTAGCAAGGTGGGAAATAGAAGAGTGTTGCAAGCAGGGAGAACAGCCTGTGTGCTGGCTCTGAGGCAGAAAGGCGTATAGTGAACAGAAAGCCAGCCAGTGTGACTGGGAGGTAGGGAATGAAGATGGGATGATGCCAGGTAGAGGCTGATTTATGCAAGGTCTTTGGATTTAGGATTTTATTCCAGAAGCAACTGGAAGCCCCTGAGATATCTGCAGGAGGAAAGTTAGATGTTTAGGTTTGTTTTTCAGAGCTCACTCTGCTCTGTGTGGAGGCTGTTGTTTAGTTATTAAGTCGTGTCTGACTCTTTGCGACCCCATGGACTGCAGCCTGTCAGGCTCCTCTCTCCATGGGATTCTCCAGGCAAGAATACTGGAGTGGGATGCTATTTTCTTCTTCAGAGGATCTTCCCTACCCAGGAGTCGATCTGCGTCTCCTGCACTGGCAGGTGGATTCTTTACCACTGAGCCACCAGGGAGGACAGAAGTGCATATGGGAGGACTGGTTAGGAAGCATTCCAGACCAGAAGTAATGACAGCTTTGAGAAAAGCAGATGGATCCCAGGGATATTCAGGTGATATAATCTGCTTGGAGAGTGACTGTGTGTGAGGACGGGGATGTGTGTCTGGCAAAAGGTACTGAAGTAGTAAATTTGGGCAGAGGGGTAAGTTTGGGCAGATCCATAGGCACAGGCCCTAAGGCCGAGGCTAGAGCAACAGCATAGTTTTGGTTCTCAAATAGTTCGGGATTTAACTGAGCAAACAAGATATACATGAAACAGCTGCAGAGCTGATGAAACGTCAAAATGATTCAGATAATTCATGGATTCTGTCATTACATGGGACTGAATGGAAGCTGTCTCACAGTGAATTCAGACACTGCTGAAGCCAAAGGGGGACACAGACATCCCCACCTCTATCCATGCCGTTCCTAATCAGCCCCTCAGCATGCTCCTGTGCAGCCCACCCACTGACTCCTAGGGGGCCACCTTCCAGGAAGATGCACTAACATCTCCCTGCTTCTTTTTTTGCCTGAAACTGTCAAGAAATTCACCTGTTATTCTCATTTCCCCTTCCCTGCTTAGGTCATAGGGGACTAAATCTGGCCACTGCCCTTCATGGTTGTTCTCTTTTGAGAACTTAGCTTAGTTGACTTAGTTAGCTTCTCTCTTTGCATCACCCCTGTCAAGCCCCTTCTTGCAGAGTCACCATCTGGCAAGGCCAACCCCGTCTTCCTCACCTTCCTGTCAGAGTCACAGGCCCTTCATGAATATACATGCTGATGCTTCCTTTTTGTACCCCATCCAAAGTGGCCTATCCAGTGGCCCTTTCCCACTCTCGTTTTTTGGAGTCAGTGTATACCCACCTCTGTGCCTCAGAAAAGTCAGAGGAAAGGTTTGCTGTGGGTTTAACCATGAAGTAGCTTCAACAGCTGTTATTTAGCTGACACTTAGCCTTCCCTGTGTCCTCTCTGCCACAGAAGAACTCTGCTAACTCCCTTCCAGAGGCAATAACTCCAACAAACAAAACCACACCATGACTGACTACACAATAGGCCTATAGGTTCCCATTATGCAGTAAGCTGGGACATTGACATATTCTCTTCATACTGAAAAGAACACGGACTTTGGAATTGGGAAGACCTGCATTTACATTCTGGTTGCGAACTAGTGTACCTTCTGTGCAATTAAGCTTCTTGCTAAGCTTCAGAAGATTTATCTGTAGAATAGTGGGAATGATATCTGTTTTATGGGTAGTTATATTAAATGAGCATATATAGCATAATATTTGGCCTGAATTACCTGGTGACCATTCACTTCCCCTCTTCCTCTTCAGTTTCAGCTGCCAAATACTATTCAGAAGAAAGACTAACCAGTTTTGTGTGGCCAGTGGCAGACATCTCCTCTTCCTGTCTTTGTAAATCCCATCTTCCTGCAGCCATGCCATTTCCATCATTGCCAGAAAAGTTCTTCCATCCCTGATCCCTATGTAGAACTTTTCTTTCTCTTACTATGGAAAAATTCTGCCTGAGCTCTATTTGACTATCCTCTTCTACATCTCCCTGATCTAAGATATTTTATTTTCTTGTATCATTCCTAAAAATGAATCCACTTCTAGCATTCTCCCTAGCTTTCTCAGAGTAAACGCTAATGAACCTGAGGAACAGGATGTTTACACTTCAGTAGGGCATGAGAACTTCATGCCAGCTCCCAGAGTGGAAAGAAGGTCTAGGTCCAAGCATCACCCCTCCCCATTCCCACCTCTTCTCCTCCAGGGCACAGAAAGTGCTAAACTCCAAATGGGTCTTGAGTCTACAGGAGCATACACATCCCGTCCTATAGTTCTGTGAGGTCATCATTGAAGTACAGCAGTACTGCAGGTGTGTAAAGTGTACTGTCCATATTGAGATAATCAAATTCTTCCTGCTGATCCTGGATCCCATTCTCCTCCAGAGTATAATCCATGTTCAGGTTCTTGCCGTCATATTTCCACGTATAGCTGGCAGCATGTGCATTATAGGGGAGATAGCGGTGTAGTATTTCCCACATCGATTCCAGGGCCCCCACCTGGAGAACACAAAAGCACCCCACCCCAGAGTTCTGGGTGGAACACACACATACACACACACAAAGCAAAGGCCAGAAGCCCAAAAGGCGACAGAGCCCGGGTTAGAGTGCTTCCCTTGGCAGATACAGCAGCTTAAGGCACTCCAGGGTCCCAGAAATAAACTTGAAGCTCCAGCATGCAATGAATGGCCCCCAAGTCCTATCTGCCTTTGTGGCAGCCACTTCAAATAAACAGATGGCCCAAACGTCACTGCCCTGACCTCATCCCCACAGTAAAGCAGACTAATAAGAGTACACTTGCAACTGCTGTACAAAAACACAGCACGAAAGAGCTTCTGAGGACCACCATCACTAAGATGCACAAACTGTCGCCCTGGGCGCAAATTCCCAACCCCCAGGACCCAAGTAACCTTTCTTCGGTTTCCCCTAAAAGGGAAGAAAACAGCTTCCATTGGCTGTGGAGAGGTGCTGGCCTGCAGAGCTGTTTGGAGTTTTGCTGGGGTTCTTAGTTCCCTCTATCCTGCCCTCAGGCACCGGTTCTCACCTCCAGTGTGTGCTCTTGCGACGTGAGCGTGTTAATGATGCGGATATTCCGGGTCTTGGAGGACAGCCGCCCCACCTCATAACGCGACCCTTGCCACCAAGGCTTCCCGAAATCATTGGCCCAGTCCGAACGGGGTAGCTGAGGCGGCACGTGCAGAAAGCGGCCCCGGGGGGTGCGGTATCTCAGGGAACCGGTCAGCGGATCTATGTGCTTGCGAATCTTTAAAGCAGGGGAGGAGGGTGGGAGCAGTCACTATTTCGGGCTCTGGTTGGCCTCTATTTTTCCTCTTCAACCCTCCAGCGCCGCCTCCCCTCAACCCGTTTCCAGAATAACTCACGTCTCTGGTTTTCGGATCAAACCAGTGGCTGATATCCTGGCCCGCCACTTCCACGATGGGTTTCAACAGCAAGTCTCCTGGTAAGGAGCAGCCGCCGTCAGTGCTAGCCATCCAAGAACCAAACACCCCCACACACCCCCGACGCTGGCCCAAAGTGTGGCCCTTACCCTTGTACTCCTGTGCCAACGGGGTTAGGTTGTACACGTTTCCCAGGTAAGACACCCAGAGGTCTTCCGGCTGGTTATGTTGGGCCACCTCGGCCGGCGTGAAATAGCGACGTTGAAAATACTCAAAGTTTGGCCCGGCCACTAGGCCCCGGCTTGGCATAGCTCTTGCTCTATTGCTCACTGACTTTAGTTGCTTCCTCGCTTTTCAGCACGCACTCACTACTGCATCCTCCCTCGTCCGGTAGCTAAGGCGAGCGCGTTTATCCGCTGACATGGAAACCATTATTCCTTTCCGGCCACCGTCCACTGAGATTAAACGCGGTACAGGCAAAGAGGGGCGTGGGCTGCGGGTACTCATGGGAAACGTAGTCCGATTCCGGCGTTCAAGTAATTGTGTCCTCAAGAGGTCCGAGGGAAAGAGAACACTCCGTTTTAATTCATTCAGTGGTCTGGGCTACAGGGACTCTAGGACAGACTATCTCGCGAGGCAGAAAAAAAAAAAAGAAGGGGAGGAGTGTAATTTTGAAATTGTCGCTAAATTCCAGTGAGACCTGTAAGAATCTAGCGAGTTGAAAAATTCTCGCGATATCTTAATACGTCTGGCGTAATTGGCCTCCTTGAGCTGCAGCATTGGTGTAGGAGAAGCTCGCGAGATCTCTGCAGTTGCCGAAGAGACGAAGAACTGGCGAGGTGATCTCGCGAAAGAAAATAGGTCGGGAGCACTCGCGAGATCTCAGACCACTGGACTCAAAAGGTTCTTAGGAAGTTGAAGGGCTTGGAGGAGGCCCGGGAACAAATGGCCGGAGCTGGACCAACGATGCTGCTACGAGAGGAAAATGGCTGTTGCAGCCGGCGTCAAAGCAGCTCCAGCGCCGGGGTTAGCTCGGGTTCTGGGATTGAGGGGCTGTCGGGGAGCAAGATGGGGGAACGGAAGGGGAACTGCAGGTCCCGGCAGCCTCTGGGCTTCGTGTGAGCGCCCCGCAGGCTGTCGGGAACTGTGGTTCCGCAGGCGGGCTGCAGCCGGGCAGCGCGGTCTGAGCGCATGTTCCGCCCCCGCACAGGACTCTGACGGGGAGCGTGAGGAGGACTCGCCGGCTGCGCGCGCTAGGCAGCAGCTGGAGGCGCTGCTCAACAAGACTATGCGCATTCGCATGACAGATGGACGGACCCTGGTCGGTTGCTTCCTTTGCACCGACCGTGACTGCAACGTTATCCTGGGCTCGGCGCAGGAGTTCCTCAAGCCATCGGGTTAGTGCTCAGGGAATGCACACCCACTCCGCCGCATTCCACTCAGGGAATGCGGCGGAGCTTCACGCAAGGCATTTCCCCTAAAGTGCCTGGCCGCACACCCTATTTTCTGGGGCTAGAAGTTGTGGCTCAGAGGGAGCGTGGCCGACCCTGTCCTGCCTCCCTAATGCTCTCTGACTCTTCTTTCCAGATTCCTTTTCTGCCGGGGAACCCCGTGTCTTGGGTCTGGCCATGGTACCTGGACACCACATCGTTTCTATTGAGGTGCAAAGAGAGAGCCTGGGGGGGCCTCCCTATCTCTGAGCCCTGTCGCACATGCCTTTCAGTCCTCATTAAACTTGTAACTGACCGTAACCTGTGTCTGTGTGTAGCCGGGATGCTGGGGCAGGGATTGCACATCTCATTTCTAGAGCAAGCTTATATGAGATCGGGAGCACTCCGCCCTCCTTCCACAACCTGAATGTCCAGAATTGCCAAAGGTTCTCTCACATTCGAGGCCAGGATGGGGGACAGGCTGAACTTAAGATCCACAGGCCCTAGGATGGGCCCCTCCGTCTTCCCTCCCACGCAGCTGCTCCAAAATTGTGGAAGGGAGGGGGGTGTCATCCTGCTCCGGAAAGCCCATTGTTTCCCTCTCCGGCCTGGCAACACCGAGTTCCTCTTAAACTGGGGTCAGAGAAAAGACTTGGGTCCCCAAGGGGAGCAGGGCAGGCGACAGAGGCCGGGCCCCCTTCACTCTATTGGTGAGAAGGTGCCTTTGGGGTCAAGGACAGAGCTCTGGGGTCTGGCCAGGAAGAGCGGGCCAATGCGATAAGGGAAGGCCAGGAGACGAGGATGCTCTGGCCTGCGAACTAGAGCTACCCCCGCCCCCCACCCGTTTGCTGTTTCCTGCTCCGGGGCACGTTTCAGGAATGATAGTGTTTGTGCCGTCCCTCTGTTCACAGGATCCCAGGACTGCGTTCAGTTCATTAATTCTTTATTGATGTGTGATGACTCCTTCCCCTCCAACCTCACCACCCCTCCCTGCGACCCCCAGTCCGTAAATACTAGGAGCAGCACCGGAAAAGGAGAGCACCAGCGCACCAGCGAGGTCTATTCACAGGGGGCTGGGGGGATGCAGGGTCCAGCCCAGATGTTCAGGATTCAGATATGGGTAGTGAGACGAAAGTGGGTTTTCAGGGTGTGGTAAATTTTCACCAGAATTGGGTCCACAGTTGTTCAGTTCCCTAAGGGGATGCTGGACCCGGTTTAGGCACGAGTGAGGGCAGGGTAAGCTTCAAGTCCTTGGGCCGACCTGGAGGGAGGGCAGTCGTCAGGGTTGTTCTTGACTTGAGGGTCCTCAGACCCAGACCTTTCCTGAGGTTGGAGCAACCTGGGGCCCTGGAGAGGACCGGGCTGGCCGCGGCTGCGTGTTGCTCCGGCGCCGGTAGAGGGCTCGGCTGTAAGGCACGAGGCAATCGGCCAGGCGGAGGCGCAGGCAGAGGCGGCGGTAGCTGGCCAGGGCAAGCACGAGCAGCGGCACGAGGAGCAGGAATCCGGTGACCAGCAGGGCTGTGAAGCCCGGGTCCCGCAGGTGCGCGGTGCAAGGGGGTGCCTGGGAGCGAAGAAACTGTGGGAGGAGAAGCAGCATGAGGCCCAAGCCAAACAGCCCGGGCCCGGCGAGGTTGCGGCCCACAGACCCCACCGCCACCCTTCCCCGACAATGCGGGCTCATGCTCACCTGGGAGTGGCAGAGGAAGCCAAAGCCTAGCATGGTGACAGCAGGCAGCAGGATGGTCCCCAGCACCAGCGCCAACAGGAGAAGGTTGAAGGCGGCCACCAGGAGATTCTGGGCCGTGACCAGCACAGCGCAGGCCCAGCAGTCCAGGGGGTCCCGGGGCTCTGGGCCGCCGCCGGGAACCGGTCGCTGCGCCCCGGGGACATCCGCCATGGCCCGCCTGGCTCCCTCCCGCCTGGGCCGCAGCCCTTATAGCCCTCTTTCCTGCCCCTCCCCCGGCCCAGCCTCTCCCCACCCCACCCCCCCTTATCCTGGAATGCGACTCCAGGATTAGGCACCCCCCCATGCCAAGGAGAGACCGGCGCTCTGGACATTCCACAGGCGCCTCCGGGGAGGGGCTCCCCTAGCCGGGGTCTGCGCAGTCCCTCCCCATCAATCACGGTCTCGCTGCCCTCCTCCCAGGGCTCTCCCTGCTACCACTAGCACGTTACCGAAACAGGATTTTTTTTTTTCTGATTTTATTTTTAATATTAATATTCTCACACAAAAATCACCGAAAATAAGGGTAGGGTTGGGAAGACCCCTCTGCCCCTGGGGCAGAAAGACAGTGCAGTGCGAGGGGGCGGGACTGTAAATCCCCCACCCCTCCGCAGCCCCAGCGTGGAGGAGAGAAAACAAAAAACAACCGACAAAACGAAAATAAAGCCCCAGAGAAACTCATCCCGGGGTGTCCCTGCCCCAGTGAGGCCCTGGCCTGGGCTGTTTCACGCTTAAAAAGAAAACAGGGGAGGGTGGGGCGGTGAGGGGAAGGTCCATGTTTTTAAAATTGGCCGGGGCTGGGAAGGACGGGGTTCCTTTTCCTCATAGTTCTTTCTTTAAAACTTTAAAATTTTTTTCTTTTTTTTTTTTTTGTACAAAATACCATTTCAGTTCCCACTTCTTCCCCTACAGTACAGGAGTCGCTCACCCTCAGGCGTGGTTAGGGTCGGGTCGGGAGTGGGGGACTGGTCTGAGAAAGTGCAGGACGCAGGGGGAGGGGAGCGGGTTTGAGCACCATGAGAACCCGGCTGGAGCCGCGAGCGGGCGGGCGGACGGGCGGAGACGGTCGGGCCGACGGGCGGAGACGGTCGGGCCGGGCCCGGACACACACTAGGGCCCAGGGAGAGCCCGGCAGCGGGCGGTCCCTGGAGGGGCTGGCGGGATGGCTTGGGGTGCGGGAGGTTGGGTTTTCCCAAAAATGAATAAATAGAGGTGAGTGGGACTGTTATAAATTAAAAACCAAAAAACAAAAACAAACAAAAAAACCCAGAAAATACAAATCATAACCAAGTGAATAAACAAGAGACACGTACAGGGGTCACAGCTAGCATTGGAAGTAAAAAAGGAGGTTCTGGGGGAAGGGTAAAGCCCATAGAAAGAATCTCATTAAAAACCTCGGCTGCCGTAACGTCTATGTACATACGCGAGCCGCGTGCGTCTGCGCCGGGCGGGCGGGCGGGCGGCTGGCAGGCGTGAGGGAACCCGTATGTGACCCCCGCCGCCGCCGGAGCCTGGTCCTTGTGTCTGTTGCTAGAAAGGCCAAAGTCGGTGAGGGGAGGCGCTGGTGGGCGAGGGGCTGCCAGCCCCCTCCCCCGTCTCCCATTTTTTTTCCTTTTTTTCCTCATATTTGTTTAAAAAAAATTATTTTTTCTTAATAAATTAAGTGAGGGGAGCTGCCAATGGGGTGGAAGGGCTAGGCCCGACCCCCTTCCCGGCCAGAGGCGGGACCTAGGTCCAGCCCAGGCGTGTGCTGGTGGCCCCGCGGCGCCCTGCGGGCGGGCGGGCGGGCGGGGCGTCCGGCCTCATCGCGATGTGCTGGCGGGGGCCTGTGGGAGAGAGCGGGCGGGGCTCAGGGGTGCGGTTGCCCACCCCCGGCCCGCCCCGGCGCCCCCCGCGGCCCCCGCCTGCCCGCCCTCCCGCCCGCAGCGCCGGGCCCTCACCAGCGTGAAGGCGTCATAGGCCTGCGCCAGCTCTTCGGTGCGGTACTGCTCCAGCACCACCACGCCCTGCAGGCCCGCGCTGCGGCGCCGCGCGCACGCCTCGCAGTGCACCAGGTACGTGTTGCGGCTGCCGTTCTCGCTCGTCACGAACAGGATGTTGAACACCTCCACCTGCGGCGGGGAGGGGGCGGCGGTCACAGGGATGCAGGCCCGAGGACAGCGCTGGCCCTCAGGGAAGCGGGGACGGGGGCACTCACGTCGCACTCGTTGCAGTAGTAGGCGGGCTCATCCTTGACCCGGCCCTGGTAGGCAATTTTCTTCCCGGCCCGCACCAGGCTCTCCCGCTGCACCTGGCAGTGCTTCATGGACTGCAGGAGGCAGAACCTGCGGGCGGGGCGAGGGGATGGTAGGGCGGGCCGGGCCTCCCCGGTCACCGCCCGACACATCCCTGTCTCAAGAGAAAGTTCACGTACTCAGACTGCGAGAGAACAAAGCTTCTGGGGCAGGGGCCTTGTCAGCCGACCCAGCACAGCAGCCCCGCAGGACTGACCCAGCGGAGAGGTGGCTGGAGGAAGGGGGGTGGAACCAGGAATTGTTCTGCGGGCCAGGTCGGATGGGGATGGGCTCCCTCCCAAACAAGGCCCTCCCTTACTTGATCATCTTGAACAAGTCCGGGTCGCTGATTTTGACCGTGCGAGCCACGTTCCAGGACACGTGAATCATGGGCACAATGGATTTGACATTCTTCACCTCATTCCACTCATATCGTTCCAGGGCCAGCTGGTACTGATAGGCTGCAGGCCAGAGAGTATCACGACAGGTGACCACTTGGGCCGCAGCCCTGGCACCCTCCAAGCCCACCCCTCTACAGGGCTCACTCCCCAGGGACCCAGCCCCCACCGCTGAGTGGCTCACCCTGGCCCACTCTCTCACCGGTGAGGGGCCCCACGTTCCAGGCGATGTTGTTGCACCAGCCGGTGGCCTGCACCCAGTGCACGGTGCCCGCGTTAATCCACACCAGGTCTCCGGGGCGCTGCACGAAGCGGTACACAGGGATGTTGGAAGCATAGAGGTCATCCAGGATTGGCCACCAGGAACCCGTCAGGTAGTCCACGCCGTGCCTGGAGGAGAACCACAGGGTCAGATGGAAATCTGGGGATCCAAGGACGGGACGTGGGGGCTTATCTAGTTGGGGAGAGGGGAGAAGGGCCGAAGGCGGCGCGCACCGATCGCAGAAGGCGCTGATGGTCTCCCAGTAGTGCTCGTGCACCGCGAACCACTCGCAGTCTCCTGGGCCAATGTTGATGTTGACCGAGCAGAAGTTGTTGTTCTCTTGATGGCCTGCAGGGGGAGACAGAGAACTGCACGGTCAGTGGGAGCCCCGAGCCTGCGCTGCGCGACGAGCCCGCCCTTGGGCGCTCATTGGTTGACAGAGGAGCGCCAGCGGCAGCACTGCTAGGAGCGCACCTGGCGTTCGGCTGCCAGGCACCTTCATGTACAGCTGCACCGTGTTCATGCCCAGGATGGTGTGGCCCACGTGGCTCAGCATATTCCCCGTGGAGGTGACCCGCATGAAGGCGGGCAGCTTCAGCAGCTCCTGCAGCTGGGGCTTCCACCTGCAGGGGCGAGGAGGCAGCCAGGTGAGCGACTACCCGGACTTTGCCAACCCGTTGGCATTCCCGCCCCAGCTCCCTGGCCTCAGCCCCACTGACCGCTTAGCATCGGACAGGTCGATGTTGGTGCCAAACTTGATGATGTGATGGTTCTTCGGGTCTGGTGCACTGCTGCAGGAGTGAAGCGCAGAGGTTGGTGGGGAAGTGAGGGGAAGTGAGGGGAAGGGAAGGAGTCATGAACGGCAGGGCCAAAGCGTCCTACCTAGGAGGGGTTCCTGTGGTGCTGTCCGGCTCCTCTGACTCCTCGTCCTCACTCTCCTTCTCCTCCTGCTCGGCCACAGGGGTAGGCAGGCCTGGGTCAGCCACCTTCCTGAGGTCTGCCCACCACAACCAGGGCTCCAAGTCCCCTGCTCCCACACCCCCTGCCTCTGCCTGCATGGGCAGCTCTCACCTGCAGAGATTCCTGGAAGGATGAGGCCTGGTACTGCGCGTACTTGGCGATGGTGGTGTGGGAACGGGAGCTCTCGCAGGGCCAGATCTGCCGTGTGCCCGTCAGATCCCAGTTCTCATCCGAGGGCTGCTGCACCTGGGTGCGCACCTCCACTGTGTGCTCCCCGCTTGCCTCCACCAGAGTCTTGGTGGAGAAGAGGCCCAAGTCTGCAAGGGAGGGCCAAGCAAGGAGTGAGGCCCCAACTCACCCTGTCCCTCCTTGCTCCTCACACCTCTGACGGGGTGGACACAGGCTTCCCAGAGCTCGACCCAGCAAGCACAGGTGAAAACCCCAGCCCCTCATGAAGCTGGGAGGCCCTCCCTGACCTGGCCTTTACCTGGATCAGAGCCAACCCCCTTTCTCCCCCTGCTGCTCAAGTCCCAGCCCCTCCCCCAGAGTCCTCATGTATACATGAGGCCGCACATGCAGAACACTTGACGCACTATATGCTCAATGTTAAAGAGTTTCTTTACATTATCACAGGATCCAATGAAAGGTTTCTGTCAAGTGAAAGCCTAGAATGCGCTTCAAGTAAAAGTGAAGGAAGGGGAGGATATGTGGGTAACAGAAAGCTACAAGTACAGAAGAAACAAAACTGATTTTATAATTCTATATGGTTTCCCTTTGCGTTTGTTATCTGTTTGAAATTGTTCACAATAAAAAGCTGAAAAAGAAAGCCCTAAACCATGAGGCTTCTCAGGTTTTGCACCACCTGTATTCTTCACATCGTTCATCACCAAGAAAACCAGAAACGACTCTTAACGAGATCCTGAGATACATCCCCTTTCCACCTGCCTACTGCTGGGTTCCAACAGATGGAAGGGAAGCCTGAGGTCAGCTAACTCCCCGCTTAGAGCACTCGTCCAATACGGCTTACACGTGACTAAGGAAAGCTCACTATAGCCGTGGTCCAGTCTTCCAGAGGAGGGACTCTCAGAGGTCCCCGAGGTCCCCAAAGTCCCAAATCCTTGCAGCCCGCCCCACACCTTTCTGCCCACACACTCACTGAGCCGCAGGGAGCCTGCCAGGCCCCGGATCACGGTGATGGGATTTCGAGGGTCTGTACAGAACTGTAACAACACCGGCGAGAAGGCATCCCGTTTGCTTTCCAGCTGAGGGACAGCCAAGGAGACAGGGCTGGGGTCAGAGCCCCGTCCTAGGCTCAGGGCACCCCAACAGCCCCAACCCTGTCCTAAAATCCACAGGCGGGGGCGGTTCTAAGCATACAAGGCACACATACATAGATGCTAGGTGTGGGTGGGTTGAGTTTTTCCCGTGGCAGCTTTTCCTCAGTGTTGATCTTCGGTTTCACAGACTGGGCAGGGGATAGGTAGGACTCACGAAACTTCCCTTTCACCTTGGCGTTCCTGTGGAAAGACAGTGAAATGATTAAAACAGAAATATCAGTAGGCTGGGTAAGGGGCCCTCCTGCTGGGCCAGGCCAGGCCAGGCCAACAGCCTCCCAGGTGACAGCCCCCAACTCACTTGCTGGCACGCACAACGTCAGCGGCG
The DNA here is from genome assembly GCF_001704415.2 of Capra hircus. NCBI lineage: Eukaryota > Metazoa > Chordata > Mammalia > Artiodactyla > Bovidae > Capra > Capra hircus. The sequence goes on along the minus strand of NC_030826.1, from coordinate 27,275,414 downwards.
CAGTGGCTTATGGTGAGGTCCGCCATCCGCAGCCTCCGCTCTTCCACCTCAGAGGCGATGAAGGTCTCCTTGTCACCGCTCTCTACCTTGATGAGCCGGATCTTCAGCTCCTTGGGGGGCCCTTCGCTGAGCGAGCGCAGCTTCAGCATGTCAGCCCGGCTGACCCCTGGTGGCCCTGGAGCTTCCTCTCGAGCCTTCTTCCCAGGGGCAGGGGCTGCCGGCGGTGTGGGCTGGGCAGAGGGGGCAGGAGCCGGTGGAGGGCCTGGAGCTGTGGGTGGCTTGGCCTTGGAGGCCCCACCAAGATCCGGCCGGGCTTTCTCACGACCCTGGATCTCCTCGCTCTGCAGGTCCAGGTTCCCCAGCACCCTGCGGCTCTTTTCTTTGGGGGCCTTGGCCTTGGTCTTGGCCCTGCCCTCACGGGGCCGCCGCCCCACACTGTCCTTGCAGGCCCGCCTGTGGCGCCGGTGCTCTTTCTGGTGCTCCTTCTGCCGCCGCTTGCTGCTCCCCGGTCCTGCCGCAGCTGCCATCCCAACGCTCTCCTCCTTGGCCGGAGCTGGAGGCAGCAATCGCTCAACTCCACTATCCGCTGCATCTGCTGTGTCCACTAGGTCTGCCGGGTCTGTGGCGCTCCGGCCTACCCGCTCCACAAGGGTCTCACAAGCCCGACTGATCTCTTCTAGCACCTCAGACTCAGAGCGAGCAGGGGGCAGAGGCAGGGGTGGGGGCGGCGGGGCGGGGGCCATGGGGCCTGGGGCTGGCTCTTCGTTGGCCCTGCGCTCCCGGGCCCAGGGCCCGCCTGAGGTAGAGAACTGAGATGACGAGGAAGCAGAGGGCTGCGGGGAGCCCTGGGCGCTCAGGGCCGCTGAGGTGGGTGGCGGGGCGGTAGCACCTGATGAGGGACCAGGGGAATACTGACTGGCGGGCAAGGACCCAGGCCGGGTGGGAACAGCGGCTCCAGTCCCTCGGTAACAGTACTTTTGTCCCTCCAGCACGGAGGCCAAGGACTTGAGCAGGCTGGCCGGGCTGGCTGGTGGGGGAGCGGGGGTGGCGGCTGCTGTGGCTGGGGTGGGGGGGGGAACTTGGCTAGAGGCGGTGGCGGCGGCAGGGCTGGTGGCTTCTTCTCCTCTTCCTGGGTGGCCGTGGTGGTGGTGGTGGTGGTGGTGGTGGTGGTGGTGGTGGTGGCGGCGGCGGTGGCGGCGGCGGCAGCAGTGGTGGCTGGGGCTGTGTCAGTGGGGAACGGAGGCTGCAGAGACGCAAAGGGCTCCTTCAGAGGAGGCGGGGGGACGGGGACCGCGCCTGCCTCCTGTTGTTGCTGTTCCTCCTCCTTGCGAATGGATTCATCCAGCATCTTCATGATATTAGCCAGCCCATCAGGTAGAATCTTGAATTCAGCTGGCTCCTCAAACTGGTCCTCCAGAGGGGTAGGAGGGAAATCAAAAAGTCGAGGGCCTCGGGCAGGCAGCTCCCCCACCCTGGGCGGCACAGACTGGGGGGTTTTATTCAGGGGGCCTGGGGATGGCCCCGGCCCCACCTCGGGGGTCTTTGGGAAGGAGACCCTGGGCCGAGGGCTCTCCGGGCGCCTGAAGCTTCCTGAGGTATTTTGGTGGCAAGAGGAGGGAGGGGCTGAAGGCAGGGCAAGAGTCAGGGGTGCAAGGGGTGGGTCCTGGGGGCTCAGTGTCGGGGTGGGGGGCCGGGGAAGGGGGTCCATACTTCTGGCCAGATAAGGAGGTGGGGGGAAGGACACAGGCCCAGTAGGGCTGCTGCTGTGGCTGCCATTGTTGCTGCTGCTGCTGCTGGTGGTTGGGGGAGTGGGAGGGGTGTGCGAATCCTGAGTGCCCACAGAAAAGCGGGGGGCCTGAGGCCCCAAGAAGCCCTCGCGGTGGGGAAGTGGGGGAGGGGGAGGACGGGGGCGTCCCTCAGCCCCGAAGAAGAGCTCCTCTAAGATCTCTCCATCTTCACGAGCTGCCCGGCAGGCTGGGCCCTTCAGCCAGGCAGGTGGGGGTTGGGGGCGTAAGAGGCGGGGACAAGAGGGTGGAGGAGGTGAGGCGGGGCCGGGTGGCAGGGACAGGTGAGGAGTGGCAGCGGGAGCCGCCAGGAAGGGTTTCCGACTACTGTGTGCCGAGGGCCCCAGGCGGCCTTGGTGAGAGGAGACCTCCAGCGCAGGCGTTTGGTAATGGTCAGCGCCGGGCTGCAAGAGGAGCAGGGCCGTGGTCAGAGGGCTGCTCCAGGCACAACACTCCGCCCCCCGCCACCTGCGGCTGTCACTCACAATGCCTGGGCTCGGCTCCACGCCACGGGGACCAGTGTTGCTGCTGCTGCTGCTGGTGGTGCTAGGGAGGCCGGGGGGCCGGGAAGGGGCGTAAGGCACGCAGGCGGTGGTTGCTGCTGGTGAAACGCTGGAGTCCATCCGCGACCTCTGAACTCTGCTCTCTCTAAGGTCACTTCCGGGGGGACGGGTGGCAGGCGGGCAGCCATGGCTCTCTGCTCCTGGGGGGCGGGGGCCTGGGCCTGGGGGAGCAGCCGGGACCAGCCGGTGGCCAGGGGGGTGAGCAGGGTAAGCTGGAGCCGGGTATGGATATGGGTGAGGCAGTGAGTGCCGCTGCTCCTGTCAGTGAGAAATGAGGATACAGCGTGAGAAATGGAGGACACAGGGACCGAGCTGAGAGGCAAGCGGCCACAGAGGGGAGCTCACCTGGCGCTCTGGGGGTGCTAAACCCTTGCGCTCGGGGCCCCAGGCATCTCCATGAAGGGTACTCCACAGCCCTGGCTTGGTCAGCTGAAATGGAGGGCTGGTGGCTAGGCCAGGCAGAGGTGGGGGAGGGGGTGGTGGTGGGGGTGGTGGTGGAGGTGGTGGCAATGGTGGTGGAGGCAGTGGCAGCCCTGGGGGAAGGCCCGTCTGGAAGAAAAGAGAGTGTGAGAGTCCCACTCCTCACCCCAGCTCTGCCTGCTCACTGCTGACCACCCAGGTGCCACCATACCTGCTCAGAGCTGCAGCCTCTCCTGCGCTTGCCGCCAGGGCTGAGCCCCTCCTCCCCTGAGGGGCCTGAGAGTGCTGCGGGAGGCACAGGCTGCACCACTGGGGGTTCAGCGGCTCGTTTCACTGGGGGACCCCCCCGCTTGGCCCCGTAGTTCCGTTTGTGCTAAGGACAGAAAGGAAAGAGAGAATGACACAGGTGCAGACCTGGCCAGGCCCCCGGCCCTAGCCCACCCAGCCCCAGCCTCACCTCAAGGTGCAGCAAGTTCCACACTTGCTCCAATGGGGGCAGGACCTTGGGTCGGTGCTGGCAGGACCCAGCGTGAAAGTTCCAGAGCTGGGCCTGAGAAGGTGGGGGGACAGTGCAGAGGACAGGGCAGAAGCAGATGGAAGATGAGAACACTGAGTCGGAACTCACAACCCCAGGTCCCTGTGTCCTGCCTCATCCCACCTGCTGGAGTCGGCCGACCCGGGGGCCCAGCTCAGCCAAGCTTCCTCCGTATCGAAGGGCGCTGTGGTAGCAGCGAATAGCCTCCTCACTGTCATGCTCTGACTCGTACAGCTGCCCAAGCTGCTCCCACAACCCTGGCTGGGCTGGCTCCCGGAGCAATGCCTGCACACAGCCATGCAGGGACTCCAGCTTCCCATGGAGGGGTCTTGGGGTGGGTGTCCTACAGAGCAGAAAGGGAGCGGAGGTGGTAAGGCTTAAGGAACAAGACCCAGCGTTACTTCCCATCCCCAGCACCTTTCAATCCTCACTCACCCTGGAGAATAATACGGTTTGTTGGGGTGCCCAGAGCTACTGCCGTGTGAAGGGGGTAGGGGAGCAGAGAGTGGGGGCTGCCCGAGGCTGGCAGAGCACCTGGAGAGAGAAGGACTCTGTTAATCTACAGCAAGGTGGAACAGCCCTGTCTCTCTAACTAAGGAAGAGGAAATCTGTGAGGAAAACAGAGAAAGCAGCTGAGGGCTACACTGAGGCCCACCAGACGGACAGCAGAAGAGAGGGATGGCACCAGGTGGATGACCAGGCTGAGGAGCAGAGTATGGGAAAAAGAGTGCCTGGAGGCAGAGACTGAACAAGTTCTCACCTGCCTCCAGGCAGCCATGCGCTCCGAGGAGGGGGATGGGGCGGGCAGGAGCTCCAGGCCCCAGCACAGCTCAAGCCCCCAAGGGCAAAGGCTTCCCGTGCAGCGCGGGCCCCTGGAGGGTCCACTGCCCGATGCATCCAGCCTAAATCAAAGAGGAGAGATGATGATCCTACGGGGGACAAAGACTGAGCTGTCAGGGTACACACAGCCGACCCGGGCCCAGTCTTCCCTTACCAGGTCAGCAGTGGCCCCAGGAGCCCTGGAGATCGGGCACGGCCCCCTGCCCCAGCTCCCTGGGGCGATGGTCCCTCTCCAGCCGCTCTGACAGGAGTGCCCACTGCTCCCAGAGAGTCGCCCAGGGCCTTTCACAGCCAATTCTACGGAGAGGAGTGGAAAAGGAGTGATGTGAGCTGGCCAGCACACAGTCCCCTACAGGTCTCTGATCTGCGCAGAGATGACTATCCCCGAGGAGCGGTCCACCTGGCCTAAGGAACCCTCGCAAGCCCAGAAGAGTGGAGCACGCGGGAGGGCAAGCCGGGGTGAAGAGGTGGCTGCGCTGCCAGATTTCCAGGCGGGAGCCCGGGGGGCCGAGCTGCAGCGCGGCGGCCGCTTACCCGGCCTCCGTGGGAGCGTCCTCTCCCGGCGTCGGCGAGCTCCGGAGACCTGACCAATCACAGGATTTCCTCTCTCCCCAGAAAGCCAATCATCACCCGTGTCTCCGCCTCAGTAACAGCCTGGCTGGGACCAATAGGAGCAAGGTTAGCCCGGCCGCTGCCGGGGGAGGAGGGGCGGCGGAGCCGGTCAGACGGGCTCTGCCCGGGATGACCCCGACGTGACCCCGTGGCTCCCACCTAGGGTCTCCATCTCCAAGCTGACACTCGATCGGGCAAAGCAAGCGGAGCCTGCGACCCATACGGGTGAAGGCGGCGGGTCGCACACTCGGGCCAGCCTGGAGCATGGAGCTACCCGCAAGTCCCACGCGCCCACAGAGCCGCCAGTGGTCCGCGCTAGACCGCCCGAAACCGCCCCTGTCCCGCCGCCTAAGACGAAAGGTTGGCACACGGATGCACAATGCTGACATAGCCGTCGCTACCCCTCCTCACTTCATCTCGCCCAGCCTCTGACCTCCCCACCCTCTAGGAACTGCTTAGGGCTGGCCACTCAGGGCAACTTCTATGGCACACAAACCCGCCCGCGCCGCGATCTGAGCGCTCCACCCCCCACCCCTGACCCCCATCCCAAAACATGGTCAGTCCCCAGCTTCATACCCAGTTCCTCCAGCTCCACTTCCCCTGGCTCTGTAGGTCTTCAATACCAACCGACCCCCAAAACCAAAACCCCCCTCTAATCCCCCAACTTCTGAGAAGTCGCGCACTGCGGTCCCGAGTGGCCCCTCTCGCGTGGCTCCCGTATCCTCTATGCCCTTACCCGCCAGGGCCACGCGGTTCCCCACGGCCCACGTGGCCCCCGCCCCCCAAGGGAGGGGGGATTTCGGGGGTTGCCCGTGACGTGGCTACTTGCGCAGCGGAAGCGGCGTGTGTAAGAGTGGGGGGGGGGGTCCTTCGGGAGGGAGGAAGGCGGGGCCCGCCAGGCGGTGACATCACCCTTGTCCCACTCTCACCGCCCACTCCCTTAAAGAACCCAGAACCCGTTTCACTTCCTCTTTCACCCCGCCCCCCAACCCTTTTCCGTCGGTGCTGGCTAGACCCACGAAGGGAGCAGCGCTCCCATTCCTGGGCACTTTCCCTTTAGCCCCAGTTCTTCCTTCTCGCTTCTCCGAGCCCAGGATCACGGTCCCTTCGCCGCCTCCTCGCCTACCCGGCGTCCCGGCAGGTAGGAAGCCGGCTCCGCTCCAGGATCGGTCCATTGAGAGTCTAGAGTACAAAGAGCTGCGAGAGGCGAGTGTAGAGTACAAAGCGGCGGGGGCGGGGCCAGCGCTCCAGCTGGAGCTAGCGCCGGGCAGGAAGCCGGGGGAGAACGCGCGACAAGGGGCTGGGGGCGGCTGGAAAGTTCGCCTTCGCCGAGAGAAGTCTGCCCTGTGGGGAAATTTCCACCCAACCCACAAGGGCAGGCAGGTTTCTGGTGAAAACAGTCCACCCTCCTCAGGGCAAGGTCATCTGTTTGCACGCAAGCGCTTGGACCCCACAGGTCCCCGGCGAGCCCTGGTAGGCGCTGGGGCTCTGCGGACCCTTCCCGCGATTCACGCGGAGTTTCAGTCAGAACTATCTCCTCACCAAACAGTCTGTCAGTTACCAAGCCCTGAGCTTAACTGCGGTCTAGCATAGCCCTGGCCAGTTGCCCTGACCTAAGTCGTGGGATTCATGGACCAGACAAGGGAAAACGGGGAACCGAGGGTCCGGACATCTGAGGAACAGACCCTCGACTGGGAAGTGGTACCGAGGGGCGCTGCCAGTTACCAGGAAATGCAACTTCCCCTTCTGCGATGATGACACTTCCCCTCTACCACTTCCCCTTTCCCACGGGGAACTGACTCAGCTTTCCCTAAAACAGCCAGTCCCGTCCTCCAGCTCCTTTCCACCTCTGTCCACAAACCCCTACGCCGGTACTCAGAATACAGCAGCCCTCTCTCCAGAGAACAAAAACTTCCTGTACACTAAACACACTCACTCTCGTCGACCACCTCGGGTCCTTGTCCCCACCCGGGACCCAGGCGCCTGACTTCCCATCCGCCTCCTGTACAAAGCCCTCCCTCGCGGTGTGATTCAGGCTTGGTGTGGGGGAGCGTGAGTCACCCAGAAAACCTTCCCCTTATTCCCACTGACTCAGCCCCCGCCTCCCTGAACACACACAGACACACACACAGTCAGAGGCAGACACAACTCAGCCCACACACCGCTCCCCACCGGTCCCGCGGAATTTCCCCTCTCGTCTTCCCCACGACGGCCCCTCCCCGCGCTGGGCAGCCCCGACGCCGCGCTCACACCTGTTCCCCAGCGGCCGGCAGCCGGCCCGCGCGCGGTCCACTCTCACCTCCACTCTCGCTTTGGGTCAGGAATAGCCCGCCCCGACTCCCGGTGTCCGTACTAACCCAGGGGAGGGGACAATCACCGGCAGGCAAAGACACCCACAGGCTCTTCAAACACAGATGAGAGGCAGACGCACGCAGCCAAAGCCAGGCTGGGAGGACAGTACACTTCTGGACAGGCATTCCAGCCTCTACCGTCGGACCCAAAGTCCTGGGAGTCAGCCGCTCCGAAAGGGTTAATTCTTCTCCAGCCGAAGCCACGCCCTCTCCATCCGGGCACTCCCGGCTAAGCCCAGCTCCGCCCCCTCCATCCGGGCTCTGGACTCGAGGACTTTAACCGGCCCCCCTCCCCCTAGAGCCCCGAGAGAGACCCACTCTATCAATCACACCCACTTAACTCTCTCTGGGCGCGAGGCCGGAGGAGCCGCACACCGCTCCTACCGTGCGGGATGAGGGGCCAGACACGAGCACGCAGATTCACGTGCCGGCCAAAGACAAGACCCAGCAGATACGGTATTACCGAGCAGGCAGTCAGCAGGCACGCGGCACGCGCGGAGGTGGAGCCGGCCCGGGAACCCTGCCACGTCCCGCTCGCTGTCAAGCCCCGTTCTGCCTGGTGGCAGCGAGGGGTTACAGCTCGCTTCTTACCTGAGGGAGGGGGAGGCGAGGGGAGGGCCGCCGGCTGGGGCTCCGCTGTGACTCAGCCACCCCGGGCAGGCAGCCCGTTCGGGATTCCCTTCCCCAGCCTTCCCCCGCTGCCGGCCCCTCCCCGCCCCTCACCGAGAAGTGACAGTGCCGGCCCCGGCCCGCTGTGTGTCACTGCGAGCCTTGTGTCTGCCTCTGACTGGACCGCTGTGTTCACCAGTCTGTCTGACAAGGTCGGCAGTGTGTGGGTCCCGGTGTCTGTCTCCGTGCGCACCTGCGTATCTGCTCATCTTGTCTCCTTCAGTGCCTTGTCTGACGCGTTCCTGTCATTACGCCTGTCTACACGGTCTGTGTGTCTGCCTGGCTCCTGTCTCGGTCTTTTGTCTGGGACTGCCTCTGCATCACTTGCGTGATCACGTGTGTCTCTCTGCACATGCCCTTCTGTGTTTGCCTTCATGTTCCTGAACAGAGTCAGGGAGACACCGGAGCAGGCTGACCCTGCTAACTCCTCGCCCCACTCCCCCGCATCCTGATCCCCCGCATCCTGCTGGATCAGTGAGCCTTCTGTTTGAGTCAAGTATTTAGAGGTTTGCCTGCCTTCATTTGTGGAGCATCTCAGGTGGCTCAATGGTAAAGAATCTGCCCGCCAGTGCAGGAGATGTGGGTTCGATCCCTGGGTGGGGAAGATCCCTTGGAGGAGGCAATGGCAACCCACTCCATAGGCTACAGCCCCTGGGGTTGCAAAGAGTCAGACATGACTGAAGACGCAGGCACTGCCTTCATTTATGTCCTATTCTTCAACAACCTTGCTTATCCTCACAGCTCCCTGTGGCTCCCAGTGTGATGGTTAATTGCTAGCATTTAGTGAATACTTACTACATACCAGGTACAGTGTTAAGCACTTTATAGACATTTTCAAAAACTCCTCTCTAGAACTTGACGTCGTACTGCCCCATTTTACAGATGAGGAAACAGGCTCAGCAAGGTTATATAACTTGGTCAAGCCCTTGAGTAAGAGCTAGGCTTCTTTCCAGAGCCGCCTTCTTACCACTCTTCTATAATGCCTCTGTACCATCCCTGTTGGTTTTATCCTCACAGGACGTTTCCGGGGTCAGTCTGTTCCTCAGCTTTCCCCCATGTTACCATCCCAAATGTCTCATGTCCTCTAGAGAAGATGTAGGTAGGAAGCTGTGCAGCATTTCTCAGAAGCGGTCAGTTTCTTGGCCATGAAGCTCACTCAGTTAACACATTCAATGCAATTCTGCTGAGGCACCCCAATGTGCCAACCATCTTGCCAAATAATGAGATAGATACATAGAAGAAAACTCTCTAAGTTCCACTCAAAATACCATTACTGAGTAGTGGAGATGAACAACACGCACTTAAGAGAATTCAGGTCTCTAGCTTAGGTATAATTTCTTCTGTAGAATGGGGGAGAGGATGGAGCAGGGCCTTAGGCAGAGAACTGGCAGGAGGAGACAAGGAAGCAGAAGAGGCAGGTTTTCGTGACAGTGGCCTCCAGTATGTCTCTAATTCAGTTTCCAATCACCCTTCATAAGCGAAGCTGTTTAACAACTCTTACAAGGCAAAGCCCTCCTCATTCCAAAAAGAGAAGAAAAAAAAAAAAAAATCCCTCCAGCTATCTTTATCTTCTGGCCGGCAAACCCCAGGTTAATTCACTAAGTAACTGAGCTGAGGCACTTGGGGAGGGGGGTAGATTTTTTGGTGGTAGTTAAGAGGCTGGTGAAGTACAGGGATGAACCATTCATATGCAACAGAGGGGAGCACCATAAATGAGGAAGACTGAACCACTCAATCACCACATGGTGGGGGGATGCTCAGCGTTGGACTGGACCATTCTGAGGAGTGGGCATGATCTAGATCATACCAATCTTTCTTGCATGGGATGCAGAGTTGGGACTGCTGGGGGGAGGTACTGCATTGCTCAGGGCAGGACTTACCAGGTGGAGTTTGGTGTGCCCTGTCTCATTGGAACCAGTGTCCCAGCAGTAGGGTGCAGCAGACCGCAGTGGGTGAGGTGGGTGGTACTACGGGGCTGGCATGGTGCCTGGGGGAACCTAAAAGAGAAAAGCCAGTTAGAGGTGGGTCCTCCCAGGCTGGATAATTTTCCTGTGCCCCTTCTATCCCCTTACTGAGGAGAAACCTGGTTCTGGTGGTCAGATGGGATAGGAGAATCGAATCTGTTTCCATAGCAACCAGAAAAAGCCAATCCAAGAGCCTTCCCCTTTAGGAAGCAGTCTGGACCAGGGAGTGAGGGCACATGCCACAGCACTGGTGTTAGGTCCACAGTGGACACCCAGCCCATGATGCCTCTTCTGACTGGACCTTCCTGCTGAGAGTCCCTGGTCCCAAAGAAGTCCCAACCACCTCTGACATCTCACCCAAGTCAGCTTCAGTCCTGACCTTAGGCTTGCAGAAACTCTTCCTTCAGCGCTGCCTCCTCCCTAACCTTATCAAGACACCAGTCAACCCCACCCTCTGTACTCTGCCCCCTTGCCTTCCCCCAGGCAGGTGCAGGCAGGTCACAGTGAGCAGTACAGGTGGCCAGACTAGATGAACGGGCCAAGCAGGGAGGAAGCCTTCCTCCTCATCAAGGACTGTGACTCTAGGCCTGAGTCTGGAAGTGGCCTCTGCTGCAAGCCTCCCTTCCATCCACCCATCAAGGCCATATCCTGTTTCCCCATCACCTCCTTCCTCTCTGTGGCCCAAGAAGGCGATAGGGGCCCACTCCCTCCCCTCCTGACTCTCAGAGACAAGAAGGTAGGTGTCTAGGACCAGGGCCAAGAATCAGGTATCCATCCAGGGGTCACACCTGTCTGCCCTCACCTCAAACTCACTCCTCAGGGACCTGTTTTCTGCCCTCTTAGCCACAGTTCTTTGCCCTTAAGGACCCAGACACTTGGGCTCAGCATTTAGCCTCTCCACTCTCAGGCCTTCCAGCCCCTATCCTTCCCCCTGCCCCAGAGACTCAGGCCACCAGCACCCAGCCCCCAGCCCCCAGCCTCCATGATGCAATGTGCTGCAAGCTGCTTCAGCTGCTGATGACACTGCCCCCAGGGAGGTGCTATTTCTGACCCATGCAAGGCCCCTCACCTGGCCAGGGTAGTGGTCAGCTGCAGGCTAGGGAGGCCAGGCAGGCAAGGTCCTTCTGCTGGGGAAGGAAGCTTGAGGCTGGAACCCTCCAGGACAGGGACTCTCAGAATGTGAGACCAGAGAGTAAGTGTGTGTGTTCATGTGTGTGCAGTCTGTAGCATTTGTATATAGGGTTATGTTGGGGGAGAAGGGAATACTAGGGAGAGTCCAGCCTATAAAATGGGGAGCAGCAGGCCTTAGGACAGAGCAAGAGGAGAAGTGAGGGGCGTCCAAGGGGGTCAGCAAGGGTGTGTATAGGGTGTCTGGACACTAGAGTGGGGGAGGGGCCAACAGCCATTTAAAGGGCCAGCCCCAGAGCTTTAATCCCTCACCAGTCCTGGCCCCAAGCCGGAGGCTGTAATTCATCTGTCCAACAGCTGGGGTGGGTGTGTGTGTGTGGTGGGGGGGGCGGTGGGGGCATGTGGACGGGAAGGGGGAGCTGGGGGAGGGGCTAGAGCTTTCTTGTGCACAGAGCCAAACAACAAAAGGGGGAGCTGAAGGGCCAGCTCCAGTGTGCCTGGCCGGCCGCTCACCTGCAGACCTGCCAGTGGCCCCCACCTGGTGGCTGACAGGCTCGGTAGTTTAGACTCAAGGATTCTTGGCCAAGGAGTCCCTGAACCCAAAGGTGGGGCCCTGGAGAAGGCCCAGGTTAAGTGGCCCCCAGGCAAGCTGTCACCCTCCATGCAGGTCCCAGCTGAAGCACTGTCCCAGACCTGGCAGGCCCTGAGACGGATTCAGCCTCAAATGCCCTGCTCGCCAGCCAAGCCTCCCCAGACGAGGCCTGCCGGCTCCCCCTCCAGCTGGCCAAGGGTGGCATCGGCCACACCAAAGCTGTCCCTTTAAATCATTACCACCCCTGATTGTGTGGATGAACAGAGGGCCCTGCCCCCCAGGCAGGCGGCTGGCCACCTCCCCCCTACAAGTCCCCAGAAATGTGAGGGCCATTTAAAGGGACAACAGACAGGCAGCCGGGTCTCTAACCGCCCCCGCCCCCACCCCAACACACTCACAGCCCCTTTCGCCCGCAGACATACAGCCCCTTGCCCCTCCAGAGGGCCCCCCAAATTCCGGTTCTCTCCCCACCCCCTAGAGACTGCTAGAAGGAGAAAGGGGGCCAGAGTTGGGGGGCGGGGAACTGGGAGAGCGAAAAAAGGACAGGGACTCCCTCCTGCCTCAGAGCCCCAGGGAATAGATAGGTCGGAAGGAAAGCAAAGCCTGGAGAAGCGGCCAGACAGAGCCCCGAAAGGTGCCGCGGGCAGACCTGGGGTGCACAAGCTGTTGGTCGAGGGGAAGGGAGTCAGGCTGCACGAGACAGCGGCGCGGCCAGCGGGCGACTACCCCAAGTGGGGAGATGGAACACCGAGGGCCACGGGGAAAGAGGCAAGCCAGGGGAAACGGGGAGACGGAACCGGGGAAAGGGGTCACAGGGAGGGTGTGGAGGAAAACCCGAGAGGAGAGGGCGAGCCAGGCCGGGGTTACCTGCTGGGTGTCTGTCCCCCGGCGGTGCCCCCGGAGTCCGGGTAGGGAGGGGGGGAGCAGCAGGGGGGGAGTGGGGGCTGGGGGGGCGGGGGAGACGGTCCCTCCTCTGCCTCCTGGGCCTGCCCCGGCGCTTGCAGCCTCGGCCTCCCTCCCTCCTCCTCCCCGTCCCTGAGTCCCGGAGTCAAACAAAGAACTGTAGCAGGCTCTCCCCAACCCCCTCCCTCCTCCTCCTCCTCCTCCTCCTCCTCCTCCACCTCCTCCTCCCCTCCCTCCCTCCCCACCAGCAGGCTCCCTCCTCCTCCCTTCCGGTCTCTTCCTTTAACTACTCGCCCCCCCCACCCCCCTGCACTAGTCTCTCTGCCCACCCACCCGAACCTTTTACACACCCCTCAGCCAGCCCTGTCCCCGCAAAGGAAACTGTAGAGTCCCTTGGCAAAATTGAAAGGCTCCAGAGAACATGGGAGGGGACTGGGGTCTTGCTCAAAAATCAAGAACCACAATACAATTATTTTATTTTCACAGCCAGAGGAATAGTCTTAGCTGTTTCTTCTCCAAAAAGAGGGAAAAAAATAATCCCAAAGAAAGCAATACAAATCTGAGGAAAGCCCTCATCAAATAAAATGCACAATGCAGGGGAAGCAAATCACCAGCCCCCTTCCCCCCACCGACGACACTGGCACACACTCTCCACTCCTCCCTGACCTACTCCTAAGGTCTTGGCCAGTTTGAAGCAGGCCTAACAACCAGAATAATAAAAATAATAACTAACAGCATTTAAAAATAATAAGCATTTCATGACAAGCATTCAGTATTCATTCTGTGCCAGGCACTGTGCTAGGTGCTTTGCATAAACTACCTACAAGATAAGTATTGATATTTAAATTTTCCAGACTAAGAACAGGAGGCTCAGAGAGGTTGTGACCTTTCCAAATTCCTGTAGCCACTAAGTGGCAGAGCTGAGAATGGAATCCAGGTCTGATCTGACAATCCAAGCCCTAAAGGTACAGGAAAAGAGAAACCAATTTTTTCCAATACCATTAGCAACCCCAGGACTTAACTCAATAGAGAAGGGCCACCGTAGCTATCAACTGAGTCCCCTTCCTTCAAGAGAGAGATCCACACACTTACACAGAATAAAGACCCTGACTTTTCAGTCTCATATATTTTCTTGACCCCTTTCCTCACTGGTGGGGGTGGGGTGCCACTGATTAAGGTCAGGGCTGAGCTGGCGTCCAGATGTATACCACACAGCCAGGGGGCTGGCAACCACTCCCACTTCAACTCAATATGGGGGTGGGGGCCATGAGCCTCTTGGCAATGCAGCAGGTGGGAAAGTAAAAAGACTGCTGGGAGGCTCTTTCCAGGGGGTACAGGGGGCTTGGAGGGAAAGCTCTTCTGTGTCTATCTAGGGAAAAGTGACCCAAGCTTCGCTTAGCCCAGCAAACGGGCAAAGTCCACCACACCACACCCCTGCCCCTCCCCCTCAAAAACTCCAGGCCAGGGTTTCCCACCTGCAGGACGCTAAGGCCAAGGGAACGGAGGAGGGGGAAAGATGGCACGGGGCTGCAGCTGGACTCGGGGCGGAGGTTGTGGTGGGGGGAGGGGCTGGAATGGAAAGGGGTGGAGGCCTCATCGCCTGGCAACTATCCCAGGGCACGTGCACGGGTGACATCATCCCAGGCCACCTTTAACACAGACCTTTGACCCCGAGGGGCGGAGAGGAGCCGCGGGCTAAGCTTCCTGGGAAATAGCCTCAGGAATTCTGGGAACCCAAAAAGGAGAGGAAGGAAGGAACCCAGGCGTCCCGCCCTTATCTTTTGCCCCCTACGCGGCTCCAATCCCAGGGACTCGGGCCTCTCGGCTCCTCCTCTCCGCCTCCAGCCCTGACCTCCCAACCCACATTTCTGACGGAGTCCCGACACGCCTCTGAGATACTGTGCCTTCTCTCTCCTGGGCGAGATCTCGCGTAGGGGGGGCGGGAGGTGGGGGGCGGGGGCACCAGGTCCCGCGGGGCTCCGTCTCCCATCAGCGGGATCCCCTGTGCCCAGCCGGCCGCCAGCCGGAATCTGTCTGGGTCCCAACACTCCTGCCCCTCCCCGCGCTGTTCCAGGGCGGAGTCTGTGGAGTTGAAATCAGGACACGGCGAGAGGAAGAGTTATATAACTGAGAGAAGCCGAGAAGGACAAGTGAGGACCGGGAGAGACAGCCCGAAAGGAGCCGAGGGAGGTGCAAAGAGCACCAGGGCGAGTGGGGAAGAAACGTTAGGGATGGGAAAGATCTCGGTGCACACCAAGGGGAGGAATTCACGCGAAGACGGGTTGTGATGGTGCGGGAAGAATCACCTGGGGCGTCCGGGGCTTCCCCGCAGAGCCCTTCCCTGCTGCCAACAGCAGCCGGGCCCGAGCGCGTGAAGCCTCGGGAAGGGGCGCTGATACCCGTTCGGTTCGTCTTGGGGAGGCAACTTTAGCCAGAGCCCGGGACGGCAGCGGCGGAGCATATGGGGCCGGAAACCACAGCTCCGCCCAGCCCACCTGGGAGAGTGGGGCGCCAGCTGGGGTGGGGAACAGGTAGCTGGCTCCTCCCACGCCAGGCTGGGCATTAACTGCTCGAGACCCCTAGGAAGAAGGCTAGCGGACCCAGACGTCTGGGTCCCCAGAGGCTGAGAAGCGCAGCCGGGTACTCTTTTGCGAACCGAGTCTCTAGAAAGGAGAAAGGGGGCGCGCGGTGAGCGCTGACTCGCCGCGCAAGCGCAGGGTGGGGTACTCGGGCGCGTGCGGCGGAGGGAGGGGGGTGGGCGCGAGCGTGTGGGAGTGCACGTGCGGGTCCCGGGCAGCTCCCCCCTTCCCGCCTCCACCCCTCCCCTCCCCTGTCTCTCTTCCTTTCGCTCTAAGATGCCTCCTCCACATTGGCTGCCAAGGCCCTGATGTCAGGGGCAGCCGCTGGAGCGGATTGGGCGGACGCGCGAGTTCGGGAATCTGGCCCCGGAGTCTAGCTCTCCAGTTACTCTGGCAACGGGGCAAGCAACCCCCAAGAGGGAAGGGGAGCGGAGCTCATCACTGCTCCTGGGTCCCGCCTCCCTCCGGACTCACGCCGAGTCCGTTTCTGTGGCAGCTCAGCTCGCTGCTCCCCGGCTTCCTCCTAGGGCTCTCTGTGTCTCGAGAACCTGGCGACCTGCCCTCGACCTTCGCCGCGGTCTCCCAGCCCCCCACCCTGCCAACTCCCATCCTAAGTCAGCCACAAGCCGCAGCCGACAGGAAGCGAATTTCCGTTGCTTAGTAACCTGCCCGCGTGCCCCCTCCCCACTATTTATCGCAGATAGGGGAGGCGGAGAATGAGCCCTGAGCCCCTCTCCCGCCCCTGCCCTTCGCCCTCCCGCCCTCAGTTTCCTGTGAGGGGGCCGAGATGACAGGAAGTCAAACAAGCACCTCAGCCCACCTTTCCCTCTGGCCGAGCAGGGAGCTTCGGCTGTTTTCAAGGCCACATCCCCCACCCCAGAACCCTGAGTCGCGCTGTGCGCGTCTCGCTCTCGCCATCTCGCGGCTACGTCGCGAAGGTTCAGTGGAGAAGGGCCCGAGCTGGGTGAGCTCGTAACCCGAGGTGGCAGAGTGGGGGCAGAACCGGGGATGGGGGACTAGCGCGGTGAGGCTGAGTGCAGCGGGGTGAGGTGCCGCGGAAGGGATGGGGCGAAAGCTACCGCTGGGAGGCCGTCGGGGCTGCCGGTGTGAGAGTCACAGCTGAGGCTACACACCTCATCCGTGGGAAGAACCAAAGGGAGGCTTAACGCGGCCCCAGGACCTGAGACACATCCCTTTCTGACCACACCCGCCCTCAAGAGTCCAACTGCAAACCCTGACCTTTAGTCCTGCCCTTCAGAGAGGGACCGCAGCGCTGCGCCCCCGCCCTAGTGTCGGGAAGGGGAATCCCAGCCCAATAGGGACAGGGAGTCCTTTCAGGGCCCCCTCAACATCCGGAACCCAAGACATCTGCCGCCCAGTTCTTCCCTCACGCCGCCCTACCCTCTTCTAGAGAATCCAGACGTCCTGCACCCAGTCTTCTTCCCAGTGCCTCTCCAGAGACCCGAACGTCCATCCTCATCTCTACCCATCCTGCGCCTCAGGCGTCCCGCCCCCCCTGCGCCGAGACGGTTTCCCTCTTTCCAGACACCCTCGCGGCTCCCCATTACCTGGTTCTGGGGTGTCCCAGGTGTTCAGGTTCCCCAAGGTCGCCCAGGGGGTCGAGCGGCCCCCCCTTCTCCCAGGTCGGGGCTGGGGGGGCCGCTCCGCCCCGTGGCGCAGTTGGATTTTCCAACACAAACACCGCCCCCCCACCCCCCGCGCCCCAGCCCCGCCCCTTCTCATGGTCCCGCCCCTTCTCGCGCCGGGAGTCCCTTTCCCGGGCTCCGCCCCGCTTTCTGCCGGCCCCGCTCGCCTCTACACAGGTGCCGAATATGATGCCGAATGCGGGGTGCAGGGTTCAAGATGCAAGGTAGGGGTCCAGCACGGATCCCTGCCTGACAAACCCCTATTCCATTCGGATCACGCGCCCTTCCAAAGTAAGCCCCGCCCCACCCGCTCGAGTCCTGCCCAGAGATTTAGCCACACCTTCTTTAGGCCCCACTGCCCTGCCCATTCGCCGAGGCCACGCCTCCTCTCCCTCTCCAGACCTCCCACTTCCCTTGCTGCTTTCCCTATCCGGCGGCAGCCCACAGGAGCGTTCATCCTTTGTAGGCCCTGGGCTTCCTCCCGACTACCCCGCCTCCCCCCAAACCCCAGCCATCCCATTGAGAGACTTGGGGCTTGTGGTCGGGGGTGTTTTACTGAGCTGAGCTCCGATAAAATTCTTTACGATCAACACGACTAGGTATTACCAGGGCCTCATCACGTGACAAATTCAACCGAGGTAAAGGCCCGAGTGAAGCCTAGTCTCTGTCCGAGGTACATTATCAGCCTTGGCTCCTGAAGTCCTCGACCCTCACCACCCGCCCCCCAAACGAAAAGAAGAGGAGGCCCTCTCAGTTATCCAGGCTCATGAGTAGAGCAGTGCCCCTCTTGATCCAGTGATCAGAGGTCATGGTCCCAGAGCGGAGGTCGATGCCAATAACGAAGGATGCGCGGTCTGAGCTGCCTGCCCGGTTGGGATAGTAATAGCAGGGACAGGAGTACATGCCTGCAGGAAAGGAGAGGAGAATGAGTCAGACCCTGGAGCCACTGGGAAAGCAAGGCAGGAGCAGGTGGGAGGGGAGGGGTGGAGCAGAGGCTGGGTTAGGATGCAAACTAGGGAGGGGGCAAACTGTCCCACCCTTGGCACTCTTCTTGCGGCTCTCAGTAGGCCGGAAGTGGATGGTGGGCATGAGGCAGACAAGCTGCATGGGCTCTGCCTCCACCAAGCAGGAGTTCTTCCGGTCCCAGCCGGCACCCTCCAGGTATAGACCCCGAACCCAGACACCGTCCTGGAGAGACATGGGGACAGGTTGGGGGTAAATACAGACCCTCAGTTGCCAATGCCCCCACCCCTGTCCTCCCACCTCTTTCCTCCCCTCCCTCTCAACCAGTCGTTTCCCACCTTTGCTCCCAGCCCCTCCTCCTCCACCAGACTCCCCTCTGCTCAGAGCCCTAAGAACATGTGGCACCCACCTTGGGTGGATACACTAGGTTGCTGTCGTCCACAGTGGAAACAATAAACTCCCAAGAGAGGCTGTCCACTGAAATCTGGAGATTGAAGGTGAGAATAAGGGAGGATCCTCCCACACATACAGAGGAGAGCAAATACATATCATCAGTATCCATTCCCATCACACTGTCCATGTGGCTCACATTGTTTTGGCGAGCTGACGACTGCAGCACGGCAGTGAGGAAGCCAGTGGGAAAGGTGAAGCCAGACAGCCAGAAGATCACAGGAGGCCGTGCCCGGCTGGCCCACATCTCAAACTGCTCCACACGCATGGCCAAGTCCCGGGTCCATGAAGCCAATGGCTTCTGTGAGGGGTAGGCCTGGAGCAGGAGGTAGTGTGTGTTTATTCATTCACTTATTCATGCATTCAAATTCTTACTGAGAGCACTTGAAGCAGATAGAAGAATATATGGTGTCAGCCCCTGTTCCCCAAACCATAGTTCGGCAAAGCTCTCCAAAAGCCAATTTCCAGGAAAGAAGCATAAAATGACAACTGTTAACAATAGCACCAGCAATGCTAACCAGTTACCATTAATGAAGCACCTTTTAAGGTGCACAGTACCAGGAATCCTTGAAACATCCTTGGAGAAACTTAGAAACTTGCCCTGGGTAAGTTGCTATGTTAATAACTTTGCAAAGTCAGTCAGTGAAGGGCAGAGTCAGATTTTAACCTTGAACCTGTCTGACTCCAAAGCCCAGGCTCACTGCTTTCTGCTATAGGCTTCCCTAGGACCAGGAGGCTGTGGGTCCAGGAGTAAAAGGAGAGTTCATTGTTGGAGAAGGATCAACAGATAATCTTACCTTTCCCCAGAGCGGAGGGACATGGGCATCAAAAATGCAATTGAAAATCTCTTCCAGGCTGGTAGACATGACGATGAGGCCCTGGATGCCTTTTTCTAGGTCTGTCAGTGAGAAGCTGGATGGGGAAAGGTGGAGGGTTATGGATGGGATGGGCCTGGGAGAGCCATCCTAGGCAGGCCGTGAAGGCCTTTCCTCTTGCCCCCTCCCTGCGTTCCACAGAGCCCCGCCTCCCCCCATCTCACAGGATGGTCTCCATCAGCTTGTTGTATCTCTGAATCTCCTGCAAAAGGACCACATTGAGTGGGGAGGGGTCCATAGCCAGTAGTTTTCGGGTCCCCTCATAGTCGATCATTTCCGGGATCTTCTGTTTCACATCGGCAGCCAACTCAAGGACCTGCCGAGGCAGGAGCGTTGAGTGTAGACCTCTCTTCCGCCTTGCTTTCCCTCCCCCAGGTGACTGTCTGTCCTTACCTTCTCCTCCCGACTCTGGCCTCCGGCCCTGGTGGGTGTAATCTGGGGTTGCAGGGAAAGCAGAGTCTCAAAGAGAGTGCGTGCCTCTGTGATCTGGGAGGCCACGTCGGCATTGGGGTGCTGGCCAAAAGCCTCTGGGGGGTCCATGCCAGGCAACATGCTGATGTACTCTTTGTACGAGGCCAGGCTCCCATCCTTGGGGATAAAATAGGTCTCCAACACTGACAACCTGGGGAGTCAGTGCAGAATTATCACTGTACTGTGGGGACTTGGGGCTCCCATGCCAGGCCAAGGCCCTATCCATCCAACTCTCTGCTCTTACTTTGCCCCCCAAGTCAATCTCCCATTCACTCCTCAAACACTGCCCCTACCCCCAATCCTGCCACCTGGCACCCCATTCAGTGCCCCCCTCACCGGTAGGAGGGGGTCGAGAGAGCCTGGTCACAGAAATAGTCATTGATGTAGGTGGTCAGCAGGCGCCGATCCCAGTCATCTGTGACGTGTCCACCATAATTGACCCCGGAGATGAGGTACTTGAGTGCATCCCAGGGCGTCTCCTCATACTCGTCCAGGTAGAGGCTCAGCAAGTTCTCTGACACCTGTGCGTGGCCCCAGCCCACACCCCCAGCCCCACACACAGTTATGGCAGGAATTCTTCCAGGGGCTTCCAGTCAGTGATGATTCCTGCAGGGCAGCCTTGGGGCAGAAAGTGTAAGGAGGGAGGGTGGGGTGAGGGACCCTGGTCAGCACAAACCTCAAAGTCAGAGTCATTGAAGCCGTAGATGATGTTCCAGCCAAGCTGCAGGAACTTTTTGC
This sequence comes from Capra hircus, assembly GCF_001704415.2. Taxonomy (NCBI): domain Eukaryota; kingdom Metazoa; phylum Chordata; class Mammalia; order Artiodactyla; family Bovidae; genus Capra; species Capra hircus. The sequence goes on along the minus strand of NC_030826.1, from coordinate 27,255,331 downwards.
GTTCAAGTAACACAGAGTGGAAGAAGCACAGTGCGAACAGCAGCTTCTTATACTTGGTGGGTTTGGAGCAGCGGGAAAACTGTGGCTCTGTCATCAGTTGGTAAAGACGGGTCATGTTGGCCTTTAGGCCCTGGGGACAAGGAAGTACAGAGATGGGATGACATGCGTCTTGCATGGCCCCAACACTAGCATCACCGTGTTCAGTTGTGAAGGTTGCTCACTGCATAAGGGCACTCACTGGCTGAAGAAATGAGTGAAGGTTGAAATCCAGCCCTTGAGCTGCATGCCAAGACATGCACTCATCCACAGGGCTTGCTGTCCTCCTCTTCACACGCAGGCGCTGTATGGACTCACGGCAGCCCTGCCTTCTCGTCTCCACCCCCCCTCCTTGATCCCCCTCAACTGTGATGTTCTCAGTGGTGGGTAGGCCAACTCAATTTGTTAGTGCCAAAAAATATGAACAAAAACACAAACATGGGAACTTCCTTCGTGGTCCATTGGTTGAGAATCTGTCTTGCAATGCAGGGGATGTGGGTGTGATCCCAGTGAGGGAACTAAGATCCCACATGCTGCCAAGCAACTAAGCCCTTGCAGCGCAACTACTGAATCCACATGCCACAATGTAAGATCTTGTGTGACACAACTAAGACCTGACGTGGCAGAATTAATAAGAAATGTACATAATTTTGTGCAAAGGGTTAGTATATAGTGGCATATCATTAAACAGGAATGAGCTATATGCTTGGATTTATCAGGCTTCATGAGCAGGCTGGGGTTTGGCTAAGTCTTACAAATAGGAAGGATGTAACGAGGCTGAGAGGAGGGCCTTGGCTGCCCAGAGATGGGAAGAACTGGAGGAATAAAGGCACGAAGGGAAGATAAAGTGAGAAGAGGATCTAACTGAAATCAAGTGAAGCACTCAGATAGGGTAAGAAGGACCGTGAGTAGATGGCGATACAGTAAGAAGGGCAGTTTGAGCCGACTGGACTCGATACACCAGGAACCCTGGAGCCATTTCTGTCTTGAATAGGACAGTGATACATTGAAACAGTGTTCTAAGGAGATTCATCTTGATGGACAAAAGGGAGCAGAGAGAAAACAGACGTAAGAACATTGGTTAGACCGAGAACAAAATGAAAATCTGATTTTTAAAACTATCATTTATAATGTCATCAAGTCATGTAAAGCACCAAGGAATAAATCTAATATAAATGTATATATTTTTAGAAACTTTACAAAATTTTATTAAAAGAAAGAATAAATGGAGAGACCTACTATACTCATTGACTGAGAAGCTCAATATGCTAAAGATGTTGATTTCCCCCAAATTGATCAATAGGACTTTTTTGGTGAAACTTGACAAGCTAATTCCAAAATTTATGTTAGAGAATAAAAGATCAGGAATAGCCTAGAGAAGAATAAGGTAGCAGGATTTGCCTTTCCCAGCCATCAAGAATTATTATAGAGCTAGAGAGTAATTAATACAGTATATATTGACCCCAGGATAAACAACTTGATCAATGAACAGCATAAAGGGCCTAGAAACCCATCTGTATATGTATATGATAACTGCAACACTTAACAAAATTGGAACACATAATACATTTAGATTAAAATAGTGTATCAATTTATTGAAATCAGCAACCGTGTTGCAGTTATATAAGAGAACACCCTGATTCTTAGGAGTGAGTCCTTTCCACTGAAATACACTACAGTATGTGGCAGTAAAGGGCCAGGATATACAATTTACTCTCAAATGTTTCAGAAGTATGAATGGAGAGAGAGAAAAACAGAGATCAAATGATAAAGCAAGTGGGACAAAATGTTAACTACAGATGGATTTGGGTAACGTATAGGGGGTTCTCTGTACTATTATTCTTACAACTTTTCTGTAAACTTAAAGTTATTTTCAAAAAAATTTTTTAAAATGTTGGCCTCTTTGTCAGCTTCTAAAAGGAATTCAGTTGCACCAAGCACACCTGAATGTCCTTTCTCAGAAGGTTTGGTGAATTGCAGGAAGGTTCTGCATCACCAGCAGGCAGCCCTTCATGGACAGCTCTCCCGGGCTGACCTCCAACAGGACTCTCTCCCCTGGTGACCCACCCACTGCAAAGCCATCCTGTCTGGTTCCTCTTTCCTCATGGAATTTGCTCCCATTCATTGTCTCCATGCTTACTGCTTATTAAACCGACCTAAATAGCACCTACCTCAGGGCCAACACACCTCTACCCATCACAGAGGGTGCGGTTCAGCCAACAGAGGGCCCTCTGGCTACAAGGCACATGCCTCTCTTAGAGAGGCAATAAGAAAGGCTCTTAACAAATTAAAAAAGAAGGGTTGCATCTCTTTGACAATTCATATCTGAACTGTTTGACATTTTTTTAACAGGAAGACAGACTACTTCTGTTGACAGAAGTAAATAAAGGTAAATAAAAATCAACTTTAAACACAGATTTTTAAAAATTAGTGGTGCCATTAACAACATGGAACAACAGACTGGTTCCAAATTGGGAAAGGAGTACATCAAGGCTGTATATTGTCACCCTGCTTATTTAACTTATATGCAGAGTACATCATGCGAAATGCCAGGCTCGATGAAGCACAAGCTGGAATCAAGATTGCTGGAAGAAATATCAATAACCTCAGATACGCAGATGACACCACCCTTATGGCAGAAAGCGAAGGAAAAAAAACTAAAGAGCCTCTTGATGAAAGTGAAAGAGGAGAGTGAAAAAGTTGGCTTAAAACTCAACATGCAGAAAACTAAGATCATGACATCTAGTCCCATCACTTCATGGCAAATAGATGGGGAAACAATGGAAACAGTGAGAGATTTTATTTTGGAGGCTCCAAAATCACTGCAGATGGTGATTGCAGCCATTAAATTAAAAGATGCTTGCTCCTTGGAAGAAAAGCTATGACAAACCTAGACGGTATATTAAAAAGCAGAGACATTACTTTGTCTACAAAGGTCCATCTAATCAAGGCTATGGTTTTTCCAGTAGTCATGTATGGATGTGAGTTGGACTATAAAGGAAGCTGAGCACTGAAGAACTGATGCTTTTGAACTGTGGTGTTGGAGAAGACTCTTGAGAGTCCCTTGGACTACAAGGAGATCCAACCAGTCCATCCTAAAGGAGATCAGTCCTGGGTGTTCATTGGTAGGACTGATGTTGAAGCTGAAGAAACTCCAATACTTTGGATACCTGATGCGAAGAACCAATTCACTGGAAAAGACCCTGATGCTGGGAAAGATTGAGGGCAGGAGGATAGGGGATGACAGAGGATGAGATGGTTGGATGGCATCACTGACACAATGGACATGAGTCTGAGTAGGTTCCAGGAGTTGGTGATGGACAGGGAAGGCTGGCGTGGTGCAGTCCATGGGGTCACAAAGAGTCAGACATGACTGAGCAACTGAACTGACTGATTAACAAAAATCGGCCAAGGAGATAATCTGCGTGTAGGAGCTGAAGACTTGTTTTGAGAGCTAGTAATTTATGGTGCTGGAGTGCCAAAAAATACTTTGTAACCAGATGTAATTCATACTTGGCACTGAATTCAGTAATGGAGCCAGAGAAGGGGATTGGGGTTGAAATCAGGAAGAGGACAGTTTCTCCATCAACTTGTGAAGGGAGGAAATGTAGAATGAGGACAGGACAGGAGGAGAAAGAAACACAGAAGTAATCGATGATGTTGCAAAAAAAACAGAAGGGGGACCAGGAGTGTGTCAGGGAAACTGGGGGGACAGTCAACTGTGCCAGCTTCCCCAAGGTGGCCAAAGAAGGATTTAATGATGAAAGACATCCGCATGCCTGTACATCTGATCAGTTCTCGTTTATTGAGCACCTACTACAAACAGGTCCCTACTTTAGTCACAGGATGAGCAAAATGGTGAGGGAGATGAAAAAGACATGGTCTCTGCCCTCTTGAGCTTACAGTCTAGAAGAGAAGTCATGTATTAACCAGAATCATACTAATAGGTGTAAAGTTCTTGTAGCGGAAGGTCGGAGGGAACAGTGAAGAGGATTCCTGAGAAAGTGCTGGTGGGACTGAGACCTGAACAGGCAAAGAAGCGGGTGGGGAGGAAAATAGGGAGGACAGTGTATGAAAAAGCAGCAGGCTGGAGAACACAGTCTGTCGAGGAAGAATAGCGAAACAATTTTAAAAGTTGATGGTGTAAGGGGAAAGTTGCGACAGACAAAGCAGGAGAGGTGCTCGCAGCGGCACACAGGCCATGTGAACAGGGTTGTGAACTTGATTAAAGGCAACAAGAAGCTACTAAAATAGTTTGGTGCTGCTAAGTCGCTTCAGTCGTATCCAACTCTGTGCAGCCCCATAGACGGCAGGCCACCAGGCTCCTCCGTCCCTGGGATTCTCCAGGCAAGAACACTGGAGTGGGTTGCCATTTCCTTCTCCAATGCATGAAAGTGAAATGTGAAAGTGAAGACGCTCAGTCCAACTCTTAGCTACCCCGTGGACTGCAGCCTACCAGGCTCCTCTGTCCATGGGATTTTCCAGGCAAGAGTACTGAAGTGGGGTGCCACTGCCTTCTCCAAAAATAGTTTAAGCAGAGGTAAATGGGCAGGATGTAGTGACATGATCAGATTCTAAAAGATTGGTTTGATTGCATTCCAAGGTGACCTCGTAGTACTGGAGATGAAAATTTCAGTAGAGCTGGAGGGAAGGAGAAAGGCCAGGAAGTGACAGTAGGGAGAGAACGTAAGGAAGTGTCCGGAGGAGGAAGGGGCTGACAGATCCACACACTAGTTATATACTCTTCCTTTGCCTCAGTTTCCTACCTGTAAAATGGGGCTGATAGTACTTACCTGATAGGCGTGTATGTTAAATGAATTAATAAATGTAAGCATTTAGAACAATGCCTGGCATGTAATAACACTCAAAAAAAGTTAGCTATTACTACTATGTTCTAGGAGTTTGGCATGCAGAGGTGGAATTTCTTAGAGGACAGAAGAATCAAACAAGCAGCCTTGCAGCTAAGGTTACAGCCTCTCTCTGAGGCCAGGAGGACAGGCAGGCCCACTAGCGTGGGCACTGCAGCTGCCTACACTTGCCCATACCTTTGGTGGCTCTGTGGTCATCTTGATGCTGGCCTGCAAGATGGAGATGGGGAAGTCTGGGTGGGGGCTGGAGCTGAGCCAGAGGCGGAAGGAAGGGTGCGGATCCTCCACCTGCAGCTGCTCCACCAGTTTATCCAAGTTCGGCATCCAGGACAGAGACAGGTGGCAGTTGGCGAGGAAGACCCAATGTCCTGGAAGGAGGTGCTGGTGTGGTGGGAACCACTCCCCATGCCCCCTCTGTCCCCCCACTGTTCCTCTGGTTGAGGGGCTAGTTTAGGGGGAGGGTCCAAGTGCTCAGGTGCCAACCCCCAAGGCCTTCTGGAGGAGCAGGAGCTGCAGTGACAGCAGGGTGACAGGTGGGAGCTGGTGGACAGTTGGGCCAGGGCCATGGTTGGGGGCAGAAGAACTGGGTAGACACTGACCCTGAATCACACCCTCTCGGAGGAGCCGAGCTGCGATGGGGGCCTGGCCCTGGCCCAGAGACAGGGCATGGAAGCGCTGGGCCATGCCTGTATGCTCAGCCAGCTGGAGCAAGGCACTGGTGGGGTCCACGCCGGGGGACAGGATGAACACCAGTGGGGTCCGTGGGGCCGAGTCCTCCATCACCTGCCAGCAGCACAGGGTGTCACCTTAAGCAGAAGGCCAGGTGAGGTCTCGGGAAAGACCGAGGAAGCGCGGGCGGCAGACTGGGACAGAGAAGCAGGTGGGAAGGCGAAAGAGCCACTGACCAACTTCATGTTTAGCACAGGCGGCTCAACGAAGCGGGAGCCAAGGTTGGAGACGATGAAAGAGGTTACACAGAAGGCCACACGGTCCTGGCGCAGGGAGCGAACAATCAGCATTCGTTGCATTTCGTTGCAGGCGTTTTCCCACTCACCTGGGGACAAGATTAAGGGTGGGGTTAGAGAGCCCAGACGAGCAGGGAATCTGAACAAAGAGGCGCCTGCAGGGACGCTGGGCCAGGGGGCAGATGCGCTGAGGGAACTCGGGAGAGACACGGGAGGAATTAGAGCAAAGAGCAGGTGTGCAGCTGAAGGAGGGAAAAGAAAGGAGAGGGAGGCCTGGCGCCAGGCACCTGGCAGCATGGCCTTCTCGGGGGTGGCGCTGGTGTACCACAGGTTCCAGTCCCGAGGATACTGCTCAAAGGAGCTCATGAGCCCATGGAAGTTGGTCAGTTTGTCCAGCTCTGTGATGTTATCCCAGTAGGCGTCTGCGAGCCAGGTGGTACAAGGGTTATCCATTTGGCCCTCACGATCCAAGACCTGGGGCGGGGGGACGAGAGAGGAGAAAAGCATTGACCAGACTCTCCCAAAAGAAGAGTTTTTTTTTTTCAAGGTGAAAAAGCCAAGATGAGTATTTCATGAAACAAAATGAAGACATGAATGCAGGAATCTGAGATGGATTGGAATCCACCTTTATTGGGGAAATAAATGGAAGGAAAGGGGGACCCTGTGTCCCTGAGCCACCATGTGGGTGGAGGCACAGTCCAAAGTTAGGAAGCAGGCGCCCTCTGGTGGTTTCCTGGCAATACTGCCTTCTACCTGAATGATGGCAGTTGCAGCTGCACCCTTAAGAGAAGCACAACCTGTTTACTGTCACTTATTAATTTAACAAATATTTATTGTTCACCAACTATGTTTTATGGAGAAGGCAATGGCAACCCACTCCAGTACTCTTGCCCGGAAAATCCCATGGACGGAGGAGCCTGGCAGGCTGCAGTCCATGGGGTCGCTAAGAGTTGGGCATGACTGAGCGAATTCACTTTCACTTTTCACTTTCATGCATTGGAGAAGGAAATGGCAACCCACTCCAGTGTTCTTGCCTGGAGAATCCCAGGGACGGAGGAGCCTGGTGGGCTGCCGTCTATGGGGTCGCACAGAGTTGGACACGACTGAAGCGACTTAGCAGCAGCTATGTTTTAAGCACTCGAGACACACCACTGAACAGAACAAATACCTCTGCCCTTGAGGAGCTTATTTTCCCCCATGGGATGGCAGATAATGAACCAAAAACACAGCAAATAATTATCTAGTAGGTTAAAGATGGCAGTGCCATTGAAAAAGAGAACAAGTTGAGGAAGATTAAAGGAGACTGGAAGTGCTTAAGGGTAGCTGGAAATATTAAGACAGTCAAGGAAATCTCAGTGAGGTGAGATCTGAATCAAGCCTTAAAGGAGGAGAGGGAGGGGCACAGTGTACACCTGGGGGAAAAATTTTCTGGCAGAAGGAACAGCTGGTGTGGAGGCCCTGGGGTGGGACATGCCTGCTACAGTGAGAAGCCTGTGCAGCTGGAGTGGGGAGGAGGCAAAGAGGCTGAGGGTGTTTGGAAAGGAGAGAGTGTAACAGTGACCACAGAATTCAGGACGGCGAAGGAGTGGCCTGAGAAACAGTGAAAGAGTGGCCGGGTCATGCCAATCAGTGGGCCACAGGGAAGGGGCTCAAAGCCCCACCTGTAATGCAGGCAAGCCACTCCCCACGGCCCCTGCGAGCTTGTCATACACCTGCTCCTGCCAGCTTTCCTCCGCTCACTTGCTGGATCCTGGGCTTACCCTCTGCATCAGGGGTCCACTCCCGACCTTGTCCACCCCACACTCAGATATACTCTCTACCCAACTCACCACACCCCCGCGTAGAAAGAAGTTGTATTCATCCATGTTGAGTTTCCCAGAAGTCTCCAGGATTTTGGCACACATCTGAAAACTGAATAGCAGCTTGTGGCGCTCGAAAAGCGTGCGGCAGGTGTACCTGGGAGGGGACAGGAGGTGGGGGTATGGGAGGCAGGATACTCAGCATCGAGGCTTCCTGAGTGTAGCCCCGACAATCACAGAGCCCTGCCTATAGGGAGGACCTTCATCAGTCTCTAATCCAAGCCTCCTGTAAACAGCCTAGCCTTCAGGGCTCTAGAGAGAGGATGTGATTCTCCCAGAATTTCCTCAACACTGACTGGACCCCGGCTATGTGCCAGGTACACTGCCAGGTCCTGAAGACACAAAGGTGAATGAATACAGTCTCTGTCCTGCTGTCCTGGAGGAAGTCAGGCAGAGTGGGGAGGACAAGTGAGAGACCATATGAGAGGACACGGGAGGTTACTGTGTGACAAGATGAATCCTATACAAGAGTGGCAGCACTCCCCTGCCTGGAGCAGAGCCAGAAGTGCAGCAGAGTTACTGTGATGTGGCAGAGAGGAGAGGGGAGGATGCCAGGGAGAGCTCAGATACAGGCCAAGGAGGCGGTGGTGGTGAGAAAACCATGGTATGCAGGGCATCAGCGATGCTCAGGGTCCAGTGTAAGGAGGGGGAAGGTGAGGCTGGGGGGCAGGTGGTAGCCAAGGTATGGAGGACTTTATGGTTATTGGACACAAAGCAACCACCACAGAATGGAAGCCGGGGCTGGGGTGGCATGGCCAGATTCGTGTTTGAAGGGCTCTCGTTGCTGACGGCAGGACAGATTGGAGAGGGACAGAGCTGGAGGCAGAAGGACCTGTTGGGAACCCGTGGGGGAACTCAGAAAGAAATATCACGGCGGCCTCAACCGAAGTGAGTCATGGCAGTGGAGAGACCTGGGTGGGATGGGGGAACAGTGTGCAGGAAGAATCATGAGCAAAACCTATGGACTGATCTGAGAGGTGAGGGACAGTGAAGAGCCAGGAGTCTCTCCCAGTTCGGGTGCTTGGGAGGTGGCTGTTGGTGCCACTCAGGGGTGCAGCCCCTGAAGAAAGAGGAGAGACAAAGAGTTGGACGTGAAACAGGTTGACCTTGAGGGGTCTGTGGGATGTCCAGGCAAGGGGGTCAGGAACCTCACTACTCAAAGCAGAAGCCACAGACCAGGGGCAGCAGCTTCACTTAGGAGCTTGTTAGAAATGCAGGCTCCCAGGTCCCAGCCCAGACCTACTGAGTCGGAGTCTATATTAATCTGCGTCGTGGACACGTTAACCTTTGGAGAAGTGCTGGCACAGGGGTAGGTCCTCCACACAAGGCTAATGCTCAAGGGAAACACTGGGGCTGGGACTGGTCAGCCCATGGGTGATGGTCAGCCAGAGGGTGGACACTGTCCAGGGGAGATGTATGGTGAGAAGAGCAGGGGACCAGGGGCGGTGGCAGGGGCAGCTCCAAAGCACAAGTAACCAGAGGGGTTGGTGGGCACAGAGCCACTGGGCCTCACACCGGATGCGCGCGGGGCGCGGTGAGGCGCCCAGACCTGTAGACAGCGTAGGTGTGGTACTCGTTCAGGTAGTCGATGCGGTCCTCCAGCTTGTTGCTGCGATGGCTCTTGTCGATGCTGAGGATAAAGAGGCTGATGTAGGCGTCCAGGGAGAACTGGTACATCGGGTCGATGCGGCCCATATCGTTGAGCACGAAGAACAGCACAGAGGCCCTCTGAGCGCACGGGCGGTAAGCCTGTGGAGGGGGCGGAGTCAGGGGCGGAGGGGCGGGGGCTCGGAGAGGGGGCGGGGCCGGAGGTCGCTGTGGTTCACCTCTCGGGCCAGGTCGATGTTGATCTCCGTGGTTTCGCTGGTCTCCAGCTGTTCCGTCACCTCGGTGGCGGTTATCTTGGAGGTCCGCAGGGTATTCACCAGCTGCACGTCGTCTAGCAGGGAGCCCGTGGCCTCGTTCAGCAGCCTGGAGAAAAGCCAAGAGGTGCGTGGATAAACGGGCTTCAGCGGGTGCTGCGGCTGGCCGGGAGCAAGGGAGGGGCGACCCCTCATCAGCCCCCCGGGACTGTAGTCAAGCCTGCGAGCAGACCCGCGGGCTGTGGGCTGGGGGAGGCAGGGTCTCACCGAAGGATCTCGTCCTCCAGCTCCTTGAGCTTCCTCTTGCCAGCGGCGATATTGATAACCAACGAGTCCTTCTGCTCCTCCAGCTCCGGCCGCTCCTTCCGGACAACAATGCCCAGCAGCTGGGCCTCCAGGCCCTGAGATGGCCAGGACCCGTGGTGAGAACCTCACTCTGGTGACCTTTACCCTTTACATCCCTTTACACCTCTCAAGCCCCACATCCCCAGCTGCCCAACACAATCTCAGCCTTTTATCAGTCCTGGCCGACTCTACAGCCCTCTGGATTCACCCTGGTTCAGTCTAGGCTCCGTCGCCACCCACCTGTTCTTTGACAGCGAAGTTGACAATAGTGGTCTTGGCTGAGGTCTCTGGGCTGTAGTGGGGGTTGGAGAGCTTGGTGGTGATGTAGAAACGGAAGTTGGGATTGTATTCCACCTCCTTATCTCCTATGCGCATCAGCAACCGACCACCTGCACTGACAAGAGGGTCAAGGGCAGGGACTCCACATGACCCAAGTGTGGGCTGACCCATTGCTCCCCAACTGGAATCCAGTAGCAGGGACTCAGCCTGCCTACGGCCCCAACCCAGGTGTGTTTGAATACAGGGACAGGGTAGTAGGAGACACAGCCAAAGACCCAGTGCTTTCCTGCCATGGGTCCGACCTCGCTGGTCTCAGCCCAACCCCACCATAAGCCTGGATCCTGACCAATTCGAGCTACAGATTTGTTGAGCACAGGGTTGAGTGTGGGATCCAGATATTCCTGCACGTTCTGGAGCAGAACTGGATATCCAAACTGGATGGCGTTTTCTAGGATTCGGAGGTAATCGTTCATCTGCAGGTCGATGATCTGTAGGCCCTGGAAAGCAAGGAAAACTATGGAAGAAATGCTGAGGGATACAAGATCAGTAATAGCCAAAGGGTAGGACCTCAGAAAGAATCACGCTTGGGAAGAGAATCTAAGGGGACAAATCAGCCCTCCCCCATCCCCAGCCCTGATTACCTGACTTCCTTCCATGTTCTTGATCCATTTCAGGGCCTGGGCCTGCGGATCAATCATCAGTGCCCACCTGAAGGAGGAAGCGTGAGTCAGAAGATAGGCTCAGCCTTCACTCGGCCCTGTGCTCCCAGCAGCATCCTCACCTGTTGCCACGGGTGACAATGATGCCGTTCTCAGTGGAGAAGGCATCCGAGGGCAGCCCTTGAATGTTCCAGTCCCGAACTTTGGTAGGATTGGACAGGAAGTTGTCGAACGTGAAGCGGGGTGAGCAAGGAACCTGCAGCCCTGAAATCTGGGTGGAAGGAGCCCGGAGCTTCAGCCTGGGTATCAGAGCCCAGGACCTCTGCCCCTTCCAACATCTCTGTTATTCCCAGAGGCTGTGATCTTAGAGCCCAGGAACTCATGCATCACACCTGAGCCCTGCCTTACCTTCCTGATCCAGATTTGGTTGACAATCTCATCCCGATAGTTGGTCAGGAAGGGCCCCATATAGGACAGGAAGGCAGCTGCCAGGAGACAGTCTCCCACCAGGTAGCCCAGATCCTCCTCCAGGCCCTGGAGGACAGCAGGGGAGGTAGGTGTAGGTCTTCCTGGGCCCGTACTGGAGGCACATGGACAGGTCTGAAGGCACTCTCCCCTCTGGACATTATCCAGATCAGAGCGAGTCTTTCCCTCTCCTAAATCCTTGTGCCCCAAGAACTCAACCCTACTCTCATGACTTTTGAGTTCCCCATGTTTTATTTTTTTCATATTTTGGCTGTGCCATGTGACTTGCAGTATCTCAGTTCAGTGACAGCGCCGAACCCTAACCATCTGACCATGAGGGGACTCCATTGGGTTCCCCAATCTTAACAGCAATGTTTTTTTCTTCTCTCTTTTTTTGGTTGTGCCACATGGCTTGTGGGATCTTAGATCCCAGGCCCTCGGCAGTGAGAGCATGTAGTCTTAATCACTGGACCACCTGGGAATTCAGCAGTGTTAGTCACTTGTGATGCCTGGAGAATCCCAGGGATGGGGGAGCCTGGTGGGCTGCCGTCTGTGGGGTCGCACAGAGTCGGACACGACTGAAGCGACTTAGCAGCAGCAGCAGCAGTCACTTGTGATAAGGCCTAACCCTCTTGTGAAGCCAGGAGCTCACTGAGATCAGAGATGAGATGCCCCAGGTTGGCTTCAGTCAGGCCAGTGGGCTCTATCGGGGTCCTCGTGAGTGTTTTCCAGCCGCACCTACACAAGGAGGCAGATCCCTCCTGGCACAAAAGCCTCTCCTCCTACTATTCTCACCAAATGGGAGAGGAAGAAAGCCCACTCCCCATTCTTGGGTGTCCCTACACCCAAGCATTGCCATCATTTCCCCTCCTGTCCCTCCACCTAAATGGGCAAGGAGCTGGTGGCAGTGGTGGGCAACAGCGAGGAGAGCCAGGGGGCTCAGCAGGCCTCACCTTTACTGTCTCCTCCCATCGGGCCTTCTCTCCAGCCAGCCCGGACACCAGCATCCCAGCACGCTCCAGCTTTATCTCCATCTCCTCGGACCTCTTGCGAAGCTCCTCCTTCTGTGCCAGCTTCTCATCATACTGTTTCTTCAGCATCTCCAGTTTCTCAGCCACCTGAGAGGGATCAGAGTATAGGAATCTAACACAGGCTGGAGGCCAGATGATTCTGGCTTCGGATTACCGGATTACCCATCTGCCATGTTGTGGCTCTATGACCTCTGCGAAAAATGATCTCTTGGAGCCTCAGTTTCCTCTGGTACAAAAAATTAACACCTACCCTGCAGGGTTGTTGTGAAGGAAAAAATAAGGTCAAATATATGTGATCAGGTGAGTTTTCTTTCCTGAGTCTCTACCACTCCACCACTCCTTCCTTGAGCCTGGAAACTACTTGGTCATGAACTCAAGGCTGAGGGAGAGACGGGCCTCTCTTAGCACAAGGATAAACCACACAGGATGTTCTGACAAGAGAGGACCAGATAGCACAAAAATAACTGCCATTTCATGTTGTTGAGAGAGTGACTCCTGAGTTCTCATCACAAGGAAATTTTCGTTTTTTCCCAACTATTGAGGTTGACTTCCAGTAACTTGGGAATGAGATAAGTAGCTCTCCAAGAATTATTATTATTATTATTTTTGCCTGTGCCAGGAGGCATGTAAAGTCTTAGTTCCCCAACTGGGAACTGAACCCATGGCCCTGCAGTGGAAGCGTGGAGCCCTAATTATTGGACCAGAGAATTCCCTCCAGGGAACATTTTTTAAAGCAAAGTGGAGATTCAAAATGTCACCCTTGAGTGACTTGAGCATCTAAAGAAAGAAGGTGTCACTCAGGGATCAGATGGGCCACTCAGAGGCTAGGGGCCCACAGGAAAAGGGTGCTCTGGCCCTCACACACATGTGCTGGGTTATCTGGTAGGCTCTACTGCGTGACACTTGTCATCAGGCTCACACAAGCACCTCCATGCACCGAGCAACACTCTGATTATAATTTGGCTTCCTGTGGAGACTGGGCTCTGGGGAGGCAGCCAACCTGTGTGATAGACCTATATTTCATTATTTATTTTGCATGTTTTCACTGTTTTGATTTTCTACACAAGAAATATATGCACAGGGTTAAAAACCTAAATAATAAAATAAAAGAGGTTATAAGGAAAAGCAACGGTCCTCTAGCCCACTTTGCTACTTAGTTCCATTCTTCAATAGCAAATTATTTTTTAACCATGTCTCTTTTTATTTCTTCAAGTAATTACCTCCCTATCTCTGACTGTTACGCTTATGCAGCTACTGGATGTATGTGTGTGTATATATATATATATATATATATACAGCTTTAAATTTTTGCAGTTTTAATCTTTTTAATTGAAAATAATTATGAAAAATTTCAAACCTAAGAAAAAGACTAATATAAGCAATACCTACCCACCCAGCACCCAGATTTAACAGTTGTTAACATTTTGCTGTATTTATGCCATCTACTTGTTTTTCACCAAAGTATTTTAAAGACTGTTACACACTCATGACATTTCAACTTCAAATACCTCATAATGCATCTCTTTTTAGAAAAGGACATAGTCATAACACCATTATCACACCTAACATCTTTAACTTTTTTTGAAAATAACTTGTCCCATTTGTTTTTTTTTTTTTTTGAATGGTGAATATGTTTCACACAAATCAACATTCCAAAGGAGGAAAAGTGTGCCGGGGTTTGTCTTCCTCCCACTCCCGACCCCAGCTCCCAGCCCCAACCTGAGAGGGAACCACTGTCATCAGTTTCTAGTGTAACTTTCCAGACTGAGTCCATCAATAGTAAAGAAAACGTAAGCATCGTGAGGGGAGCGCCACATTCGCCACTGAATCAGACCCAGGTAGTGCCCAGCACTCAATAAATATTTCTTGAATGGATGATTTTTTTCAAAAAGATAAATGGTAACATTCAATATCACTGTTTTATACTTTACTATTTTTCACCTGTCTTCAAATCCATTCTTGTCAAGCGGTCTCATTCTTTTTAACAGTTGCAAATTTTGTGTATGATGGAACCACAATTTATATGACAAGTTTCCTACTGATGGACATTTGTGTCTTCCCAACATTTTCTATAATTAACAAAGCTGTAATGAGTATCCTTGTCCTTGCATAAGCACATCTTGATGCTGCTAGTCCTTTCCTATTATAATTGTGTTTACTTTGTGATTAGGTAACTTAAAAATTCAAGAGGCATGAAAGCATGAAAAATCTTCCTCCCAACACTCTTCTCCATCTACCCAGCTTCCTTCTTGAGGTAGCCAATGTGACCTGTTTCTAGTTCATCCTCTACAGATACTGCAAGTATATTTTATACAGCTGTTTCCTGCTTTATCAATGTTAGACTATTTCTATGGACTTAATGCTATGATAGATGAAGATCTGATTCCCTTATACCAACATACCTCCTCCCTTTCTCTCTACATCTAGTAGTTTTTTCTTTTTTTCCTCAAGTATCACAATGTTTATTGATAGATACAAGTTATAAAATCAGAACATGAACATGATTGGATAAATTAAGTGGACTTCATTTCAATACTATAATAAGAGGGACCAATTAAAATTCTCACCATTTGTTTCACACCCACAAAGACCACTTCAAGGGCATTTAGAATCTCTCAAGGCCTTCCTAGGTGGCACTAGTGGTAAAGAACCCACCTGCCAGTGCAGGAGACAAAGAAGCAGGTTCGATTCCTGGGTTGGGAAGATTCCCTGGAGGAGGCCACGGCAACTCACTCCAATATTCTTGCCTGGAAAATCCCATGGACAGAGGAGCCTGGGCGGCTACAGTTCATAGGGTTGCAGAGTCGGACACGACTGAAGCTAGTTAGCAAGCATACACAATCTCTCCAAATTTCCTAATAGTTCCTAATCTCTCCTACTGGCTCCCTTTATATAATGTTAAATAACATTCTAGTGTTATAAGTAATAAATTTCTATTTTTTTTTGTTTGTTGCCACTGTGCAGGCATGTGGGATCTCAGTGTTCCAACCAAGGATCAGGGATTGAACCTGTGCCCCTGCAGTGGAAGTGCAGAATTTTAACAACTGGAAAGTCCCAACACACTAAAACTGTGTTCTATTTTATCTGCTGCAAAAGCACTGCCCTGTCGTTCCCAGCTATGTCCACTTCCCCAATTTTTAGGCGGTACTTTTATTTTTATATCATTGAGGTTGACAGTCATGAGAGGCCACACTGGGTCTTCTGTGCTCCATCTCTAGACTGATTATAATGG
This sequence comes from Capra hircus, assembly GCF_001704415.2. Classification (NCBI taxonomy): domain Eukaryota; kingdom Metazoa; phylum Chordata; class Mammalia; order Artiodactyla; family Bovidae; genus Capra; species Capra hircus. The sequence continues at coordinate 27,239,730 of NC_030826.1, read as the reverse complement.
TCAAATGCTAACAAACAGTCAATGTCATCATGATCCGGGTTGGTGCCCAGTGTCAACCAGGCTGGGCTGCTCGTGTTGAGACCCACTCAGACAGGTCACTGTGTGGGCCGAACTGGTTGTTAAATACTTTTTCTATTATCCCTGATGTGTTTTTTCTTCCAGAAATTCTTATGGGTTGGCTGTGTCTCCTCTCTCTCTTCTGTTTTCTGTCTCTGGTTTTGATTTTTGTATTATGTTCTGTGATGCTGTCCTCCCACCCTTCTACCGAATGTCACACTTTGATCATTTTTAAATTTCCCAGAGTTCTTTCTTTTCGTTTGGCCTTTCATCATCCTATTTTTGTTCTGTGGATGTCATTTCTTTCTTAATCACTCTCTCTGATGATACTAATTAGATGAGGTCTGCTTTTTTCAAGTTTTCTCCATAACTTGAATTTTCTCTGGGTTTATTTTTCCCTTTGGGGTCATGGCTTGTTATGATTTTTTGCCTTGGTCGTTCCCTTGTGTGTTGGAAGACTTCCTCCAGGATTTTTTCTCACCCTTCTCCAGGGGAGGTGGTGACTGATCTGACTGGTAAAATTGGAAAGAGTAAACTGGGAATGCTCAACTGAGCTCATGCCCTTTCTTTTTAGGGGTGAGCACAAGTCCCACTCTGCCCCCCCCAACAACGCCCAAGACCAGGTAAGTCTGTCTGAGGATGGGGGTCCCCACTAGGAGGGCCACTTGCTCACAGACATCTTCCACACCCTCCAGCCTAGCCTTTATAGGTGATATTTTGGCCAAATGCCTTTTATTTCTCAATTTGCTTAGAACTCGGGCATAGAATAAGACTACTAGTTCTCAGATAGATCCCTTCCCTTCAACAGTATACCTTTTGGACTTTCCTGGCCATCCAGTTGTTAAGACACCATGCTTCCAATGCAGAGTGTGTGGGTTTGATCCCTGGTTGGGGAACTAAGATCCCACAACCCACATGGCATGGCCAAAAAATGAAAAAATGGAAAAAAAGAGAAAATGAAAAAAACAATGGCACAGGTTTAAAAAAAAGAGAGAGTATACATATATGCAGACCAGAAAACCCCCCCAAGACATTTTTTACAGTCCTGGGGGTTTCCTGATCAGACTGCAGCGTGTGAACAGGTGTTCTGAGTAAGGTGAGTAAGGTGAGTAAGGCTCATGTTAGGCCCAGTGGGTTTTTACACTTGTGTGGTTGACTTTTAACTTCTGTGACTTCAGTGAAAGTCTTTAGGCCAACCCTGTGTTATTTTGACCTTGGCAGATGGCTGTAGCTTTGTCTATGAATGAGTGGCTTTCTCTATAGACAGGATGTTTGAAGCAAGACAATTTCTAGGAAATGGGGCTTGGGCAGGGGAGAGATGTAGTCTGCAAGGGTGGCCTTAAGAGTTCTGTGGTGGATGAAGAGTCTGTTCTGGGACTTCCCTGGTGGTCCAGAGGTTAAGAATGTGCCTTCCAATGCCCAAGATTAAGTGGGATTAAGTGACTTGCTGGTTACTGCCAGCGCTGGGGCTAGAACCCCACCTCCTGATTTCAATCCCCCACCACCTCGGTTCATCATTACCTCTCAACCTCTCTTGAAATCTTCACTCTTTTACTCTTTTTTTCAAGCCTAAACACTCACAGGTATGGCCATCCATTAGGAAAGGTTTCTCACCTCTGGATGAATCATATTCTGGGCCAAATAATTAGGGGTTGTCCCCTTCACATGTGGGGAAAAAAATGGGCCTGTAGGGGCAGCTGCCAACAGCGTCATTCTCGGGAGAAGCATTTGTAGGGCACCTCATGTTAGGTCTCTGGTGGGGGATCTCACACCACATCTTGAGGACTTCTAGTTGGTAACAGTAAGCAAACAGGGAACTGAAATTTCTCCTTTGTTACTGAAAGAGTAAGATGCAAATTCAGCTTTCAATAGAACTTCAGAATCAGGCATGCTGAGCCACCTGCTTGCAGCTAGCACTGTGCTGACCCTGGGCTCCTGCCAGTCCAACTAAGTAAGAATCTCTGAGGGAGCCTGGAAATCAGCCATTTGAAGCCTTCTTTCCCATCAGAGTTGCTCAGAGATGGGAAACCCTGAACACAGCTCTAGAGGTCTGGGAAGGGGCCCAGAGTCCAGCTATATTACATTTCAATCCAAATCTTGAGTAAATAATTTTAATCATTACTCATTTGCTTGGATCCCTGGAAATATGTATTTTCCCTAGGTCCGATTCTGACACACAGCAAAGGTTAGGGACCCCTGGTTTGGAAACTGCCCTAGAAGCCCAAGAAATGGGTCAGAATGGAATCTTCTTTGTGTGTATGTGTGTGTGCACGCTGGATCTTGGTTGCAGCACATGGGCTTAGCTACCCCGAGGCATGTGGGATTTTAGTTCCCTGATCTGGGATCAAACTGGTGTCCCCTGCATTGGAAGGCAGAAGTTACTTTCAAGGGAGGGGAGCTGGTGATTAGAGAGCAGAAGTTGAAAGGGAGAATTCTTACTGGATACATTTTCGTCCTTTTGAATTTCAAACCATGTGGATATATTTATACTACCTATTAAATCAATGATAGAAAATTAGATGATAGACTGGAAGAGTTTTGAACTCTTGATAATAGCATTTATATTCTGCCTGATAGGAGAGTTACTTGTGCATGTATTTGGAAGGCGAGCACCTTCTGGATTATCTAGCCCTCTCACAGGAAATAACCCTCTCTACCTCCAGATGACAACCCCAGGTTCCAACACTCTCGTATTCCTCCAGGTCCAAGCAGCAGTGTGACATCCTTGCCCCATCCCCCGAGCAAAAACCCATTTGCCACACAGATTTCATCAGTTACTGTCTCAAGGACCTTCTCCAAAGGGCCCCAACAAAGGATGGCGAACACTGCTAGCTACAGGTCAGTTGTGGGAAGAGCTCCCTGGAGACAGCGCCCCTGTGCCTTTGTAACCGTCTCAACCGACTTAGCTTTCTGAGCCAGAGGCAGCCGTCTAAACAAGGCGCAGAGTGGGAGGCAGACAGGACTATAAGGAGGAGGGGGTAGAACTAGACAGGGAGAAATAAACACAAAGGAAGCATCCTAGAAATCGGGAATCTGGGAGAGCTACCACCTCGGAAAATGGAAAACATAGGTACGAGGCTCACCTCGCGCAGCTTCTCCTGAGCCTCAGCCAGGGCGGCTTGCTTCTCCTGAAGCTGGGCCAATGCAGCGTTCATGCGGATCCGCTTGGGCTCCACCACCCGATATAGCCGCCCGTAGAGCTGCGGAGAGACAGCAGGCACCCTCTCACTCGCCACCCACTCACCTGCCATGAGCCTTCCATGGCCCTCCTCCCACCCGGCCTCACTGCTCCCACCCCGTCTGTCACTGCCTACCTCCATGGCCCGAACCCACATGCAGAGGGACTTGGCGGCCAGTGACACGCGGCCAATGATGTCAGGCTGGAAGTCGGGCTGGGCACAGTAGGCTCCGATCTTCTTCAGGACCTTGTCTGAGATATTGTCTTTATCGAAGTGGATCAGTGATTTGATGAAGTTCTGTTCCCCTGGGGGATGAAGATTGGGGGCCTCACCTCCACTGCTCAGGCACAGCCACATGATTCCTGGCCTCAGTTCCCAAGGCCTGACCTCATCCCACAGTCCCTCCACTGGCCGTGCTCCCTCATCTAGACCCTTGAGGCTCCCTGAGCCTCCACAACCTCCCCAGCCTCTCCTCCCATCACGTACCTTCCACCCTCTCAGCCCGACCACTCATCCCACACACCATTCTGTCTATATACTTTGCACTTTCTTCTAGGGCAGGAGTCACCAAACTATAGCTTACAGGCTATATTCCACCAACAGAATGCAGAGCAGGAAAAATATCGCAAGAGTAAGACAGACCTTTGTTTTCCCTTTTCTGATTCTTGTCCTTTTCAGGGGTGGGGAGCAAAGGCACTCCTGTCCTTAGATTCTGTAATATATTCCAATATCCTTGCAACAGCTTCTCCCTTTGTGTGTGTGTGTGTGTGTGTGTGTGTGTGTGCAGCTGAGTCATGGGGCATGTGGGCTCTTCTGATGAAGGATTGAACCCGTTCCCCTTCACTGGAAGTGCAGTCCTAATCACTGGACCACCAGGGAAGTCCCTCTTTCTTTTTTGTTTCGTTTGCTTAAATGAAGATGAGCTACCTACAACCGAAGACCTTAACTGATGGTTATGCCTCGTCTTCCCCACCAGGCTCTGTGCTTTGAGAGTGGGCACAGTGCATCCTTCATCTCTCTCTCTCTGAGTGCCTGATGCCCAGCAGATGATCAGAGGAATGCTGGGTGGGCTGGCATAAATTACCTTCCAGTTTCCTGGCTCACCTAGCTGCCTCTTGGCCTCTGCCCAGGTGGGATCATTGCCTCGAAGGATCATGACTGCCTGCAACACCATTTCCACCTGGGCCGGGGGCCGTCCGTATGACTTGATCTCTCCTATGTCCTTCTTGTTCAGAGATTCCAGGGCCTGAGAAAAGGGATGAACTTGAGGACCAGAGTCAACTCAGGCGGCAAGAGGGGTCCTTTATGGAGACAGGACTTAGCTGAAGTTCCCCTCTTCTCCTCCCTTCCAAGGGGACTTTGAGAACAAGGAAGGCCAGCCCAGTCTCCTTCCTGTGCCTTCCCGTCCTGATACCCGCATGGCCTCTTCCAGGGCTGGTAATGCCTCTTCCAGATCCTTCTGGGCATTGTCAGCCAGTGCCTGGCACTTGACTTCCTCAATTGCAATCTTCTCGCTATTGGCTGTGACAGCCTAGGGATGAAGAGAAGACGAGGGTTTTGTCTTCACCTTGAGCAGAAGTGGGGGTGATGTTGCTAGTGGTAATGATGCAAGAGAAAGCTAAAGAAGACTTGAGGAGTGGAACTGGCACCCCCTGCCCTATAACTGATGGAGGCTGGGAAGCCCCTCTGCCCGGTGGGCACAGGGAATAGGGGACGTGAGGGGCAGGGGCGATCTGGGGGGGCGGGGGCACCTTCTGCTGCTCATCTGCTTCCCGCTTCTGCTGCACGATGATGACCAGGTACTCCTCGCACTGCTTCTGGAACTCAGCCACCTTTTTCTTGGCATCCTCCAGCTCCAAGGACATCACTTCCACTTTTTCCCTAGTTTCATCTATCTTAAACAGCCCTGTCCGCAACTTATTGGCCTGGTCCAGCAGCTCCTGCCGCTTCTCCGCCAGCAACCTAGGGGACAGAGTAGGATCAGGAACCCCAGGAGTCTGGGTCCTCAGAAAGGAGAGGCCCATGTAGCCTCCCTTCCCAGCGTGGCTCTGGTCCCTGACTTTCTGCTTGTTGCCACCACCACCACCCTAGTCAGATCTGTATCATTTCCTTGCCTGGATCATTGCCAACAGCCTCCCAACTGGTCTTCCTGTTTCTGGACTCTTGTCCCTCTCATTTATTCTACACACCGTTGTCAGAGTTGGCGTGCTGGCTACCGTTTTCACTGTGCCACTTCCCTACCTGAGGCCTTTCCGCTGTGCAGTGATTCCCCACTGTGCAGCAGGCAGTGGGGCTGCAGTGAACCAGAAAATACAAGTTTCTCTCAAGGGGGTGGCCATCCCTGGGCTTCAGTTCAATTCAGTTCAGTCGTGTCCAACTCTTTGTGACCCCATGAACTGCAGCACCCCAGGCCTCCCTGTCCAACACCAACTGCCAGAGTCTACCCAAACCCATGTCCATTGAGTCGGTGATGCCATCCAGCCATCTCATCCTCTGTCGTCCCCTTCTCCTCCTGCCCTCAATCTTTCCCAGCATCAGGGTCTTTTCAAATGAGTCAGCTCTTCACATCAGGTGGCCATAGTATTGGAGTTTCAGCTTCAACATCAGTCCTTCCAATGAACAGCCAGGACTGATCTCCTTTAGGATGGACTAGTTGGATCTTCTTGCAGTCCAAGGGACTCTCAAGAGTCTTCTCCACCACCACGGTTCAAAAGCATCAATTCTTCAGCACTCAGCTTTCTCTATAGTCCAACTCTCACATCCATACATGACTACTGGAAAAACCATAGCCTTGACTAGACGGACCTTTCTGGACAAAGCCCTGGGCTTCAGCTTGGTTTTTTCCATTTGAGAGTGAATGTGGAATTGTATTGGCACAATTTCTGACGTTTTAAGACAGACTGGAAATCTGGAGTTTTCCAAGGCTTCAAGTTTTAAATGTTGGCAACTCATTCACAAAGTTTTAATGTTGTGCAGTCCCCCCAAAAAAGTCTAAGAAAGATTGTTTTCTGAATTAAATACTAAATATGGGCTTCCCAGGTGGTGCAGTGGTAAAGAATCCTCCTGCTAGTGCAGGACACACAAGAGATGAGGGTTTGATCCCTGGGTTGGGAAGATACGCTTGAGTAGGAAATGGTAATCCATTCCAGTATTTTTGCCTGGAAAATTCCATGGACAAAGGAGCCTTGGCAGGCTACAGTCCATGGGGTCGGAGTCAGACATGACTGAGTAACTGAGCACGTAGGCACGTGCATGTCAATTGCTTAACACAGTCGACTGGGAAATCATGAACAGGATGTGAATCTATGGACCCAGGGAAGGCAAGGACTTGATTTTGTTAACTGGCATATATGTTCAGTTCAGTTCAGTCGCTCAGTCGTGTCCGACTCTTTGTGACCCCATGAATCGCAGCACGCCAGGCCTCCCTGTCCATCACCAACTCCCAGAGTTCACTCAGACTCACGTCCATTGAGTCAGTGATGCCATCCAGCCATCTCATCCTCGGTCGTCCCCTTCTCCTCCTGCCCCCAATCCCTCCCAGCATCAGAGTCTTTTCCAATGAGTTAACTCTTCGCATGAGGTGGCCGAAGTACTGGAGCTTCAGCTTCAGCATCATTCCTTCCAGAGAAATCCCAGGGTTGATCTTCAGAATGGACTGGTTGGATCTCCTTGCATATATATTACAAGTATCTAAGAAAGTGCCTGGCACAGAGTACATGCTCAGAATACTTGTTAAATGAATGAATTAATCTTGGCTATCATTATTATTACAAATGGCTTTTTCTTCACCTTGATTGAAATACTAAATCCAATAAACATGAGGGTTTTTTTTAACCTTTTTCTTATAACCTTCAAAGCAAATTATTGTGTTGTGCAGGTAAAAAGACAGTCAATACAACTTAATGAATGAATATATAACTTGGGAATGGTGGAAAGTCTAGAAGATATTAAAGGCAGAGAGAGGATATATATTGCCAAATATACCCATGATATAATGTCACAGTTGCAATGTGATTGGGATCAGGGACATCATTATTCCAGGAGACAAGGACACAGAGGTATATAAAGGGGTCACTGCCAGAGGGCCCCTGAGATGGCCACGTCCCCTGGAACCCCTCTCTTGGTTTAACTTCCTGGACAGAAACAAGCCCCCCGCCTCTCTGCCATTCAGTTCCCAGTCCTCGAGTCAGTCCCCTTGGCCAGCTCCTGGATATTTTCCAAAACATTGTTTCACCAATACCCCTCAAAAGACACCAAGCTCCTGGGAATTTCCCAGTGGTTCAGTGGTTAGGACTCTGTGCTTTCACTGTAGAGAGCACGGGTTCCATTCCCCATCAAAGACCTAAGATCCCACATGCCACAAGGTGCGGCCAAAACAAAACCAAAAAATCCACCAAGTTCCCAGGCCCTCTGTGCCCCTTACTCTTCCATCATACTTTTTATATCCAGACACAAGTTCCAGGTAGTTAGTGGGTGTGACGTAGTTGTGTCTTCGAAGTTCCAACAGCATCTTCTGGGAATATGTGGCCACTGACCAGTGCATGGTAACGAAGATCTGGGCCACTTTCTTGTGGATCTGAGATCAATGCATAGAAGTTATGAGACAGAGCAGGAGTAGAGGCAAACGGAGAACGGAAATGGGTGGGAGTGCAGGGGTTGAGGAGAGATGGGGAGGAGGGCCTCACGTTCTCCTGGGTCCCCAGATCGGCTCCCATCAGGTACTTCTCAGCCACCTCCAGCAGGGCCTCGCGTGGCCACTCTGAGAACCAGTTAATGGTTGTGCAGTTCACCAGGGCTGGGTATTGGCGGATCCAGTTCCTGGCAGGGGTTGTAAGAAGCGGTTAAGTCCATTCGCAGACTCAGCCTTCAGCGACGGTCTTTGCCACAAGTTCACTCATTCCCTAGGAACCCCAAAGCCCCATCCTTGTGCTCCTGTGTCGCCTTGTCCAGATTCTGCTCCCCTCAAAGCTGGTTTGGTGCATGATTTAGAAACAGCTTCTGGGGTCAGAAAGAGCCAGTTTCACACCAACCAAATATGGATCTTGGGCAAGTGGCGTAACCTTTTGAACATCAGTTTCCTCACCTCGAATAAGGAATAACAAAGCATACTAACTAGAGTTGTTAGGGGATTCAATGGGGTGACACATACAGGATGCTTAGCCCAGAGCTTGGTACACGGGGAACACACCACAAGCCAAAAATATTCAAAGATAAACAAATTGGTGACCTCAACTGCCTCTCTGCATAAGTTCTCTGTCCTTCCCCTCCTTTCTGATGCCCTTGAAAATACGGAGTATGGATCTCATGTGGTGGAGACATACAGGGAATATTATTCAGTCTTAAAGGGGAAGGGGATTCTGATGCTGGCTACATGGATGAACTTTGAAGACATTATGCTAAGTGAAATAAACCAGTCACAAAATGACAAATTCTGCATGATTCCACATCTATAAGGTATCTAAGGGGTGGTCACTCACAGAAAGTAGAAGGGTGGCTACCAAGGCCTGGGGGTGGTGGGAGAAGTGGGCAGTTCCCACTGGGTATCGAGTTACAGTCTCAGACAAGAATGCTCTGAGGATCTGCTGCATAGCAGTGTGAATGTACTTAAAACCAGTTAAAATGGTAAAATTTAAGTTTTTTTTTAAACCACAATTTAAAACTTGAAAACGAAAGAAAAAGAAAAAACAGCCTTCACCTTCCAGAAAAATAAACAAAACTGATCTACCAAAAAGGAGAGGATGAGTCCCATGTAAGTAACAGGAAGTTGCTGAAAGCAGGCACAGGCTGGGACTTGGTGGTCCAGTGGCTAAGACTCTGTGCCTCCAACGCAGGGGGTCCAGGTTTGCTCCCTAGTGAGGGGACTAGATCCCACATAGCACAACTAAAGATCCGGCAGGCTGAACCACGCCCTGGTGCAGGCTGCGACAATAAGACGCAGAGACACGTGGACACGGTGGGACAGGCTGGCACTACTCCGGAGTCTTGGGGGCAGAAGGCAGGGAGACCAGGAGCGGGGAGGAGTGGCCCCCCAAACACACACCAACTCCCTAGGGAGAAGAAGGCCGACACGGGAGTCACCTGAAGGGGTCGCCCACGGGGCTGAGGCAGAGGACGATGTGCAGGTTGTTCCGCACGCGCTCGATGAGGTAGGTGAAGAGGCTGTCCGAGGACTCTGGCACCTGCTCAGCGCGCGCCTGGTCTATGATGAGCGTCTGGATCTGGTGAACGCCGCCACAATCAGAGGGTGGAGGTTTCCAGGACAGCACCCAGAGCGGGAGGGAACAGCGGGGCACACGGGGTGTGGGTTTTAAGGCCGCTCTGCCCACCAGGGTCCGGGGAGGGAAGAAGGCCCAAGAGGAACAGTTCTTCCACCTAATGGAGGAGCTGGAGAGGGGGCGCGACAGCGGCATCCTCTGGACCTAGGAAAGCCAGAATCAACTGGTAGTGGGTGTAGAAGCATCGCACCTCTTCGAATTCATCCGCCTTATAGAGATTGGGGACCTCGCCCGAGCTAAGGATGTTGTTGATGTCCTCTAGGAATGATTCGTCAGCAATCTGGGTGTCCACGAAAAGGAACGACGTGGCCTTGAGCTCCACCCCAGCCTGGCGATACAGACGCTTGATATCTGGGCCAGGGGAGACAGAGACCTTTCAGATTCACCCTTCTGTCTGTCTTTCCTCTTCTATTGATTAGAAAGCTGTCCCCCTGCCAGGGACACATACAGGACACCATCTTCCCTACCTGGCTTCCCTCCCTCCTGCTATTTCACTCTCAGTCCCAAACCCACTTCCGTCTCAGAAACCCAGCCTTACCTTCTCGGAATTCCTGCCTCCGGTAATGTTTGGTGACCTCAATCTGGAAGGTGATGTACTCGCAGATGGATGAGGCCAGGCGGGCCAGACTCTGCCGCCCGCTGCCCCCAATGCCCACCAAAAGCATGTTGCCCCGAGGCTGTCCAATGACCCGCACGATCCGTGTGACTGGAGGGAAAGAGGGAGGATAATGAGTTGGCTGAGCAAGCTCAGGGGACCTCCCCTAGGCTGGGGGCTGGGACACCTGACGCTGCAATAGAGGGACCCACCAGTGTGGGAAGAGGTTAGTGCCTGAAGCTTGGGTAGCAATTCACCATTCAACCTTCACCATGTCTGTTAAATACCATCATCAAAGAAAAAATGTCCACCCATGGACACAAGCGCATCTGGGGTCAGGGAGGAGGGAAACTTCTGGGGCTCAGTTTGAGAAAGATCTGGGAAGAGATCCCCATTTCCTTGGAGTACCCTGTCACTGGGATGCTGGAGAAGGCCCGGGAACAGGAAGTGCTTACTGTGCTCGATGGCCTCTCGGAAGAGCACCAGCTGCATTGGTACGACAGCGGGTGACAGGTTGTACTCATTGAGTGCTGTCTCCATGGCTGTCTTCAGGACCGTCAGATCCGTCAGGTCCTCGTACACCTTGGGCTCCCGCAGGAAGTCCCCTGGGCCATGGCAAGAGGGGACAGATTCCAAATGCCTGGTCCTCCCCAGGCTTCCCCAGAGGGCCCTTCCTCCCTGGGCCCCAGTGCCCCGCCTCTTCTTCTAACCCGTCTCCTAAGACTCTCCAGCCTACAGGGGCCACAGCTCCTGGCTCACCAAAGATGGGAGAACGTTTGTTGGGACAAAGGTTATGAAACGTCAGGTCAAAGAAGGAGCCGAGTTTGTCACTTAGGATGCTCACGAAGGCTTCCATGTCTGTGGCGTCAACCAGTCGGTCAGAAAAGACTCTGTTAGGAGGGAGCTGGAGTTAGATCTGGGATTGGAGAGGAAAGTGGCCCTGGGGAGGAGAGCGGGGGATGGGGATGGGGGAGTGGAGGCTTGGGCTTGGGGAGGCCTGGGTCTGGTGGGCCACAGCACCCTCACCGGAAGCATTCGTGGATCCAAAGTCGGGTGATGCTGGACTTGGTATCGTGGAAATCTTTGTTGGCCCTCAGCATGCCCTGGAACACCTGGGAGAGGGGCGTGGCCAGTGGGATGGAGGGAGGGAAGAGGGTCCCTCCAGAAGTTCTAGCCAAAGTGGCATTCCGGGATGGGGTGATTTGGGGTGTGTGGGATGCTCCCACACTCTGGGGCTCACTTTGAGGAGGGGAGAATACCTCCAAGGAGGCTGTGCTTGGCCCAGGGGCAGGGTCAGATGGAGTTTCACCTTGGAGATGTCTCGAAGATTGAAGAGGTAGTGGATCTTGGCGGGTGTGGGCAGGAAGCGTTGCACCACAGTGTTGTACACGTCCAAGGTGGCCTCGGTCACCACGTTCCCAATGGGCTTCACCTCTTCCTCAAAGTCCTGGAGCTTCTGGTTGATCATGGTGCCAAATATCCGGATGATCTGGGACTCCTAGAAACAGGCCCTCAGACTCAATCTCGCAGCCCCTGGCCTTTTAGCCAAGGCGGGGACTCAGGTCAGTGGAGTAAAGCACTTGGGAGCAGAGTGGGGAGGGGCACAAAACACCCCTCAGAAATCAAGAGAAGTCATACTTTAGTGTATTTAAAAATCAGAATTAATGCAAACTGTCCACAATGAACAAATGCGAATGTTTTAAATAAAGACAGGATCTGTACTGTTGGTTTTTCCTTTTGCCTCGGGCTCTCATGTAGCTCAGCATGGCACTATACTGATCTTGTATTTGTTTAAAATGTTGGTGTTTTGTTCATCCTGAATTTTGGTACTGATTTTTTTAAATATTGCATTATTATTTGTCTGGATTTCTGAGGTTTGGGGACACCCCTGGGTTCTTCCCTTGCCTCCCCTAGCTGCTCTAGTCTCCTCTTTGGAGGGTGTGCATTCCCTTCATCTGCTTGGGCCCCACTCTCTGCCCACTGGGACTGTCAGGCTTCACACACCAGAGCCAGCTCAGCAGAAGCAAAGATGCCTGCAGAGAGCAGAGAGTCTCCCCTCCAAGTATCAGAGCTCCCTGAATGCAGCTTGTGATCTGTGCCCTCGTTCTCTAGGACACGGGTGGTTTTGCCTTCTATGGCCCCTCCCCCAGCCCCCAGGAAGCCCTCACCGTGGGGAAGGTCATGTTGATGATGTTAAATCGACTCTGCAGCCTTGGGGAGATGACAGTCCGTCCACCCCCAGGAGGGCCCATGGCAGCCATCAGGAACATGTCCTAGACAGCAAAGACCAGATGGGTTGGGTGGGGTTGGGGGAGACAGGCAGGAGGAGGGGAAAAGGAGGGGCAAAGAAATAGGGAGGATGTAAGAGGAGCCAGGAGGAAGAGAGGGAATGGAGGGACAAACGGGAAGAGGGAAGAGCAGGAAGAAACATGGAGTAATGGGAATGAAAAGGTGAGGGAAAGGAAGGGGTTTGGGACACTTTTAATGTCCACAGAGTTACTGAGGTAACTAACTTGTTCTTATTTCTTTCTCTTTTTTTGGCCATGCCATTCAGTATGTGAGATCTTAGTTCCTTGACCAGGGATTGAACCTAGGTCCTTGGCAGTGGGAGCGCTGAGTCCTAAACAATGGACTGTCAGGGAATTCCCTATTTGTTCTTATTTCATCATTATAATCCATGTTCCCAACTTGGAAAATAGAGGTAAGTTAAAAAAAACAAACCACACACAACATTTGATAACATCTTCTGGACATTTTCTTCTATTTTAATATACACATATATTAATATATACTTGTATCTGTGTATGTATGTTCTTTCTCTGAAACATATGAATCTATTATTAGTTGAGTTTTGGACCCTGTCAGATAGATGAGTGCCCCAGAAATCAGGCTGAAATGACTGCCCACTGATTCAGGAAAAATAAACAAGATGCTCAGGATCCCATGGGAGAACAGCCAGGACTGACAGGAGATTCCTGGATCCTGGATGGGGAGTAGAGAATTGGTACCAGGGAGGTGGTTCCTGAAACAATGGGAGGCGGAGAGGCCTGGAGAGGGGTGTTGTGGGCGGCTCTGGTTGGCATCAGCGTTGCCATGGAAGCGAGGTGTAAGAGGCCTGGGAAAGGAGTAGAAGTTGGAGGACAGGCTCCCTTGGTCACAAAGCACAGGGCAGTCAATGAAGAGAGTTACTGGCAGGAATTGATGAAGGAGCCAGATGTCTGGGTCCTAAGAAAGGCAGGACCCTCCTCTGTGGGGAGGAACACAGGCTTACAGGACTTTATCCTGGGGTCCCAGTGGAGTGGGGACAGAACCCATCACGGGAAGGGACAGAGACTCAAAGAACAGATTCTCTGGATGCTTACTCGAATGTACTTGATGGTCTGCTTCGTTCGATCATACCAGAAGCCGTAGTCAATCCAGAGGCGAATCAGCTCCAGCGGGGGCTGGGACCCAAACGTGTCCTTGGCTGGCATATTGAGGTCATCCATGAAGGTGATCATGCTTTTGCCTCCGAAAGGCACATAGACACCCTTGGTTCGCTTCTCCACCCTGCTCTCAATGATGCTCTGCACATTATTAGATGTGGTCTGGTGGGAAAGGTACAGAATGAACACTTGGGTCCCAAGAGAGAAATTCGAGGTTAGAGAGGCATGTCCAGCAGGCACTGGGCTCCCAAAGGGGAGCAGAGACAGGGAGGGAGCAGGGGCTGGCAACCTGGCCCGGGGGTCCTGCCACACACCTGCGCAGACATGTTGACTGTGAGCACTGACCACTGGCTGGAGGGCAAGGACTGCAGGACACTCTGGGCAATGGAGGTCTTTCCAGTCCCCACAGGACCCACCAGCAGGACGGGGTTCTGGCTGGCCACCATGGTGCTCACCAGGTAGTTGTAGCGGACAGTGTCGACAGTGGGCACCATGATCTTATAGAAGGGGGAGCTGGGGGTGGGGAAAGGCACTGTGTCTCAAGATCATGGCCCACTCTGTTCTAACTCCTGCTTCCTTCTGCTCCCCACTCTTCCTCTAGCATCACTGCTCTCTGATCACCCACCCTGCCTCCTGTGGGGCCTGGGGATCAGGCATTCTCCTCAGGGACCCTGTCCCATTTCCTCTAGCTTCTGCTTCCTATCCTGGAAAGTCATCTCAACTCTCTTGCCACATCTGCCCCCACCGCAATCCCAAGCCTGACCCACCCCCCAGGCCCGGCTCTGACTTTGGAGGGTAGCGCCAACTCTTAGGGAGCTTATCCTCAAACGATGTCCAGCTCCGCATCTTTGGGTCCACGAAATACTCGTACACTGTGTCCTGAGGACGGAATGTGTGTCAGATTACCAAAGCCTGCCTTTGGCTTTCCCTGCCCAGAAAAAGCACTCATAGATCACGGGGAAGAAGAAAGAGAGCTGGGTGGCAGGCTGAGGCTCAAGATGTCTGAGGATCAGGGTTATAGAAAAATAGGACAGCTGAGCTGGAAGGCGCTGACCTTGTTGGGAAAAGTGCCCTCGATCTCTCGGAGGTAACTGTCGATCTTCTTGCGGCCCTCCTCATCCACAGAGGCACACACCGACCAGATCATGCTGAACACAAATGTCAGCTCTACCATGGAGGCAAAGTTCTCACTGTCAGCTGGGTTCACCTGCATGGAAAAGGAGAAGAGGAAATATCCTAAATCTATTAACTGAAGAGATGGAGACCATAGTTTGAAGAGATACATGCACCACAATGTTCATTGCAGCACTATTCACAATAGTGAGGATGTGGAAACAACCTAGATGTCCATCAACAAAGGACTAGATAAAGCAGATGTGTACAGATATACAATGGAGTATCACTCAGCCTTTAAAAAGAATGAAATAATCCCATTTGCAGCAACATGGTTGGACCTGGAGATTATCATACTAAGTGAAGTAAGTCTGACAAAGAAAAACATCACTTATGTGAAGAATCTAAAAAATAATGATACAAATGAACTTATTTATAAAACACAAACAGACTCATAGAAAACAAACACATGGTTACCAAAGGGACTAGGTTGGGGAGAGGGACAAATTGGGAAGTTGGAATTAACATATACACATGACTATATATAAAATAGCTAAGGAACAAGGCTCTACTCTATAGCACAGGATCTCTCTTCTCAATACTCTGTAATGGTCTATATGGGGAAAGAATCAAGAAAGAGTAGAAGTATGTATTTGTATAACAGATTCATTTTGCCATACACCTGAAACTAATGCAACATTGTAAATCAATTATACCCCAATAAAAAAAACTTTTTAAGCAACATAAAGGTGAATAGAAAAGAGAGAGAGAGACTTCCCTGGTGGTCCAGTGGTTAAGAATCTGCTTTGCAATGCAGGGGACTTGGGTTCGATCCCTGGTTGGGAAACTAAGATCCCATATGCTGTGGGGTAACTAAGCCTGAGTGCCACAACTAGAGAGCCCATGCGATTCAACACAGCCAAATACATACATGTTTTTTAAAAAGAGAGATGGAGGGGTCTATTTTGGCACAAAGAATTAAAATTTCCCTCCCTTCCTGGTTCTGTTTGGAAAACCATGTAGTTGTAGAGAAACCTAAATCGAAACATTTACATAAACCTACTAAGCTACAAAAGCACCATGGGAAGTTGTGCTGAGACTCTGGTGTCTGCTGTATTGAATCCAGAGTCCTTATTCTGTCCTTCCAGCTCACACTCGTACACATCTCACCATCCTCTTCTCAGGGTCTCTGCTACAGCTAAGAGGTACCACACACTGACACCACCCATCAGCCTATCCTGCCCAGCGGGGGGCTGGCTCTCCTATCTGTGTTTCTGCAAAAGTCATCCTGTTGGCATAGACTGCCCTCCTCTCTTTGTTCTGTTCATCAGCCTTCTTCCCCTAGCAGTCCTCCTCAGCAGTTGAGTGCCATTGATACTACCTTACTATCATTTTCCTACATGTCACCTTGCAAGTTCACCTACATAGTTTTAATTTATATTGATCATACCAGGAATGACACATACTGTTATAGATCCTAATTGTTATACAACTATATATTAATAGTTGAATGAGCTGGTAATGCCCTTAAAAACAATATGAACCATTTCTAGGCAGTGATTTAATCTCAGCAGAAAAATATCCAATTTTGGTCCTTACACCAGAATTCTAAACTAAACAAAAATGTTCTTCAATATCAGTTAATCTGGAAATTTCTAAAGCCCCTCATCAGACTAATTGGGGAGCTCCTCCCAGCAAAAACAGTATCCCAAGGGCTCACAGATTCCAAGATTTAATACTTAATTTCAGAAGAATGGAGAAATGAGGAACCAAATGAACTATCCTCAGCTCTTAAATACAGGCAGGAAATTATAGTGAAGCCCACTGTGCTCTCTATCTGATTTGGATATAAATATATAGTTTGGCCTTGCAGCACATGTGCCCACGTGGACACACGTGTGCACGCATACACACACCCTCATACACACCCTTGCTGCCTCCACAGTTGGTGAGGCCTCCTCTTGGAGTCTCTGCTCCACTCAAGCCTCATGTTCCAATTGTGTCTCAGACACATCGTTTGCCAGACATTTTCCCGGGAGGTTGAGAGCCCTTCCTGCCCTGGCCCCCTCTCACCCCATTCTCCGGTGTGGCCAGGGCGGAGTACAGCTTGCAGAGGGAGATGATGCCGCTATATTCTGGGAGGGGCACCAGCTCATTGCAGTTGTCCTTCTTGAAGGTCAGCATCTTGTTGATGAACTTTTCGAACATGTGCTGAAGGGGCTCGGCCTCCACCTGGCATTGAATGAGCAGGAGCTCTGAATTATTCTGTGCACCACCCCCAGGCCCCACTGGTTACTTCCCGCTCCTCCATCTCCTTCATACCTTTGGCCTCTTGTCCAACCATGACTGAACATAGGGCTTCCAGCCTAGGTCTGTGTAGTCAGTGTACACCATCCCACAGCGAGACACGGTGGCTGGGGAGGCCACTGCCAAGTTCTCCACTTCGAACAGGAGAGACACCTACAGATATACTTGGTCAGAACCTTGTCTTTCTCTCAGCAGTAAAAACACCCAGAATTCTGATGCCTCAAGGTGTCTCTACTGAGTACCACGTGTGGCAGGATGAATAAGGACCTAAGCTTTACAAATGATTTGCTTATTTAAAAAAATTAGGGCTTATTCAAGGTCATCCTTATGAGAAGTCTCTCTTCACCTCACATTGTTTGATTGGGTAGGAAAGGGTGGGCTCTTTACAAAAGCTCATAAATTACAGCCCAGGTGCACAAGGGCAGGTCATTCCCCCATATGTCAGTGGCAATGAGACTGCCTTAGTCTCTGCCACAGCGCATCCTGGTACATAGTTCTCTATATGATTGTCCTCAGCGTCCGTGGCAGACAGGCATCTCTTCTTCAGTCTCACAGGCTGCCCTGAGTCCAGGTGTCCTCCTCCTCTTTCTTGTTCCTATAGAACTTCCTCTTTCCTCTTGGCCCTGCTCTTCCCCTTAGCCCTGCCCTGGGGCCCTCCAGTTTCCACCCCCCAACCTGCTCAGGCATTGCGATGCGCTCTCCGTTGATGAGGGTCAGCACTTTGTTATCATCCATGACAGAGTTCATGCTCTCAATCCACAGAGTGTCCACAGGGCCATCAAAAAGGATCCACTTCTCATCTGGTTTCTCGTCTTGGTAGGAGGTGGAGGAGAAAGAAACCACAGCTTTGTTACCTTGCCCTCCCTCCATGCTCATCTTCCTGGAGACGCAAGCAGTTGCTTCCTGGGATCTCTGCATTTCCAAGCATTTTTTCCCCCAAACTGAGTTTTCTATCCCCACACTGCCCACCCCCTCAGGAAATTCAGGAATCTGCTCTCCCCACCCCATGACCCCTTGGGTACCTGCACATGCCGTCCTCATGACACTGGACAGGACGCCATCCGTCCATTCATTTGTGTTGAGGTCATATTCCCCATACAGCTCCCCTAGGGACAGTGCCTTAGGGTTCAAAGGGAACTCCTAAAATAGACACAGGAAGGGAGTTTTGAGCTGCTGGCAGACACAAATCCCAGGCTGTCCCTTTATTTCCAGGTATTTGTATTCAGCCTCGGTCTCACTCACCCCTCCCAGGCCGCCCTCCTGGTCTGTACTGCCCTCCCTACATCCTGGCGCCCCCGCCTGCTACTCAAGTCTTGGACAGCAGTCCCACTGCCCCAGCTCCGCACCCTGACAATGTTGAAGTTGGGCTCCCCCGCGCGGCACAGGGAGGACAAGGAGGACTGGAGAATCCGCCATGAGGCAGTCTTGCCGCTGCCCGTGCAGCCCACGATCATGGTGGAGTGGCGGGAATTCTTGGTTTCATACAACTGGATGACCTTGGTGAGGGTGAACGGGGTGGGCTGCAGGCCCATGTCCCGAATCTCCTGCTCAATGGTCTCCCGCAGCTGAGAGAAGGGGAAATACAGGAAACAGAAAAAAACGGTGAGGCATATAGAGGGCTTTCAAAAGCTCCCCAGTGTCTGGGAGGATAATACTCAAATGGTTTTAAAAAATGGCACCAGGGCCCTTTGCACCCTGACAGTTGTTCTTTCCTTGGGAAGTTGGCCAATTGCAGAGTTAAGAGATTGGGCTCTGGTGTCAGCCAGTCTGGATCGGTAGGTTTCAGCCATGTGAACCTGCGTGAGTGAACTTCTCTGAGACTCAGTTTCCTAATCTGTTAACTGGGAGTCATGATAGTACTTCACCCTTAGGCCTGTTGTATTCAATAAAATAGTCAACAGGAAACACAATGTCTGATACAAAGTTCTACAAATATCTTCTAATATCATTTAACAAACATTTATTAAACCTCTAAAGTAGGTGCCAGGCAGTGTGCTTGGTGCTGAGAACAAATTAGTGTTCATCCCATTTCAGGGTCCATAGTCTAGTGGGGGAGCCAGACATCAAACAACTCACCAACGAAGTTAAAAAGAAATGCTTACAAAAGACGAAAACTCTGATTTGAGAAGATACATGCATCCCAGTGTTCATAGCAGTGCTATTTACAATAGCCAAGACACAGAAGTAACCTAAATGCTCATCAACATGAATGAATAAAGAAGATGTGGTAGAAAATAATGAAATAATGCCATCTGCAACAACATGGATGAACCTAGATATTATCATATTAAGTAAGTCACACAGAGGATTAAGTAACTCGACAGAGGATGAGATGGTAGGATGGCATCACCGACTCAGTGGACATGAGTCTGAGTAAGCTCTGGGAGTTGGTGATGAACAGGGAGGCCTGGCGTGCTGCAGTCCATGGGGTCACAAAGAGTCAGACACGACTGAGCGAGTGAACTGAACTGAACTGAACTGAAGTCACAGAGAGAAAGACAAATATCATATGATATTACTTACATGGAATCTTAAAAAATTATACAAATGAACTTATTTACAAAGCAGAAACAGAATCACAGACACAGAAGAAAAACTCATGGTTACCAGAAGGGGAAAGGGCAGGGATAAATTAAGAGTTTGAGATTAGCAGATATAGCTGCTATATATAAAATAAACAAGCACCTACTTTACAGCAAAATCACTGCAGATGGTGACTGTAGCCATGAAATTAAAAGATGCTTGCTCCTTGTAAGAAAGGCTATGACAAACTTAGATAGCATTTTAAAAAGCAGAGACATTACTTTGTCAACAAAGGTCCATATAGTCAGACCTTTGTTTTTCCAGTAGTTTTTCGTTTTTCCAGTAGTCATGTATGGATGTGAGAGTTGGACCATAAAGAAGGCTGAGAGCCAAAGAATTGATGCTTTTGAACTGTGGTGTTGGAGAAGACTCTTGAGAGTCCCTTGGACTGCAAGGAGATCCAACCAGTCAATCCTAAAGGAAATCAGTCCTGAATATTCATTGGAAGGACTAATGCTAAGTCTGAAGCTCCAATACTTTGGCCACCTGATGCAAACTGCTGACTCATTGGAAAAGACCCTGATGCTGGCACATACTGAAGACAGGAGGAGAAAGGGACAACAGAGGAAGAGATGGTCGGATGGCATCACCAACTCAATGGACATGAGTTTGGGCAAGCTCCGGGAGATGGTGAAGAACAGGGAAGCCTGGAGTTTTGTAGTCCATGGGGTCTCGAAGAGTCGGACATGACTGAGCAACTGAACAATGTTACAGCACAAAGAACCATATAAAATATCTTGTCATAACCTATCATGGAAAAGAATCTGAAAAAGAATATACATATAAATATATATGTAATTATACATCATATAAAATATGTATAATATATACACATATATATGTGGATTTACATATATATAAAACTGAATCAGTTTGCTGTACACCTGAAACTAACACAACACTGTAAGTCAACTAGGCATTAATAAAAATTTTGTGTGTTTTATTTTTAAATTTATTTTAATTGGAGGCTAATTACTTTACAATAATGTAGTGGTTTTTGCCATACATGGACATGAATCCACCATGGGTGTACATGTGTTCCCCATCCTGAACCCCCCTCCCACCTCCCTCCCCATCCCATCCCTCTGGGTTATCCCAGTGCCCCAGCCCTGAGCACCCTGTCTCATGCATCAAACCTGGACTGGCGATCTGTTTCACATATGATAATATACATGTTTCAATGCCATTCTCCCAAATCATCCCACCCTAGG
The DNA here is from genome assembly GCF_001704415.2 of Capra hircus. Classification (NCBI taxonomy): domain Eukaryota; kingdom Metazoa; phylum Chordata; class Mammalia; order Artiodactyla; family Bovidae; genus Capra; species Capra hircus. The sequence continues at coordinate 27,218,985 of NC_030826.1, read as the reverse complement.
CTTCTCCCACAGAGTCCAAAAGACTGTTCTGTACATTTGTGTCTCTTTTGCTGTCTTGCATATAGGGTTATCGTTACCATCTTTCTAAATTCCATATATATACATTAGTATACTGTACTGGTGTTTTTCTTTCTGACTTACTTCACTCTGTACAATAGGCTCCAGTTTCATCCACCTCATTAGAACTGATTCAAATGTATTCTTTTTAATGGCTGAGTAATATTCCATTGTGTATATGTATCACAGCTTTCTTATCCATTTGTCTGCTGATGGACATCTAGGTTGCTTCCATGTCCTGGCTATTATAAACAGTGCTGCGATGAACATTGGAGTACATGTGTCTCTTTCAATTCTAGTTTCCTCAGTGTGTATCCCCAGCAGTGGGATTGCTAGGTCATATGGCAGTTCTATTTCCAGTTTTTTTAAGGAATCTCCACACTGTTCTCCATAGTGGCTATACTAGTTTGCATTCCCACCAACAGTGTAAGAGGATTCCCTTTTCTCCACACTCTCTCCAGCATTTATTGTTTGTAGACTTTTGGATAGCAGCCATTCTGACCAGCATGAGATGGTACCTCACTGTGGTTCTGATTTGCATTCCTCTGACAATGAGTGATGTTGAGCATCTTTTCATGTTTGTTAGCCATCTGTATGTCTTCTTTGGAGAAATGTCTGTTTAGTTCTTTGGCCCATTTTTTGATTGGGTCATTTATTTTTCTGGAATTGAGCTGCAGGAGTTGCTTGTATATTTTTGAGATTCTTTGTCAGTTGCTTCATTTGCTATTATTTTCTCCCATTCTGAAGGCTGTCTCTTCACCTTGCTTATAGTTTCCTTCATTATGCAAAAGCTTTTAAGTTTAATTAGGTCCCATTTGTTTATTTTTGCTTTTATTTCCATTACTCTGGGAAGTGAGTCATAGAGGATCCGGCTGTGATTTATGTCTGAGAGTGTTTTGCCTATGTTTTCCTCTAGGAGTTTTATAGTTTCTGGTCTTACATTTAGATCTTTAATCCATGTTGAGTTTATTTTTGTGTATGGTATTAGAAAGTTTCATTTCATTCTTTTACAAGTGGTTGACCAGTTTTCCCAGCACCACTTGTTAAAGAGATTGTCTTTTCTCCATTGTATATTCTTGCCTCCTTTGTCAAAGATAAGGTGTCCATAGGTGCATGGATTTATCTCTGGGCTTTCTATTTTGTTCCATTAATCTATGTTTCTGTCTTTGTGCCAGTACCATACTGTCTTGATGACTGTAGCTTTGTAGTATAGCCTGAAGTCAGGCAGGTTGATTCCTCTTGTTCCATTCTTCTTTCTCAAGATTGCTTTGGCTATTCGAGGTTTTCTTGTATTTCCATACAAACTGTGAAATTATTTGTTCTAGTTCTGTGAAAAATACCTTTAGTAGCTTGATAGGTATTGCACTGAATCTATAGATTGCTTTGGGTAGTATACTCATTTTCACTATATTGATTCTTCTGATCCATGAACATGGTATATTTCTCCACTTATTTGTATCCTCTTTGATTTCTTTCACCAGTGTTTTATAGTTTTCCATTTATAAATCTTTTGTTTCTTTAGGTAGATATATTTCTAAGTATTTCATTCTTTTTGTTGCAATGGTGAATGGAATTGTTTCCTTAATTTCTCTTTCTGTTTTCTCATTGTTATTGTATAGGAATGCAAGGGATTTCTGTGTGTTAATTTTATATCCTGCAACTTTACTATATTCATTGATTAGCTCTAGTAATTTTCTGGTTGAGTCTTTAGGGTTTTCTATGTAGAGGATCATGTCATCTGCAAACAGTGAGAGTTTTACTTCTTCTTTTCCAATCTGGATTCCTTTTATTTCTTTTTCTGCTCTGATTGCTGCGGCCAAAACTTCCAAAACTATGTTGAATAGTAGTGGTGAGAGTGGGCACCCTTGTCTTGTTCCTGACTTTAGGGGAAATGCTTTCAATTTTTCACCACTGAGGATAATGTTTGCTGTGGGTTTGTCATATATAGCTTTTATTATGTTGAGGCGGTGGTAGTCACACAGTCATGTCTGACTCTTTGTGACCCCAGGGACTGAAGCCTGCTAGGCTCCTCTGTCCATGGGATTCTCCAGGCAAGAATATTGGAGTGGGTTGCCATTTCCTTCTCCTATGTTGAGGTATGTTCCTTCTATTCCTACTTTCTGGAGTGTTTTTATCATAAATGGATGTTGAATTTTGTCAAAGGCTTTCTCTGCATCTATGAGATAATCATATGGTTTTTATCTTTCAATTTGTTAATGTGGTGTATTATATTGATTGAGTTGCAGATATTAAAGAATCCTTGCATCCCTGGGATAAAGCCCACTTGGTCATGGTGTATGATCTTTTTAATATGTTGTTGGATTCTATTTGCTAGAATTTTGTTAAGGATTTTTGCATCTATGTTCATCAGTGATATTGGCCTGCAGTTTTCTTTTTTTGTGACATCTTTGTCTGGTTTTGGTATTAGGGTGGGATGAGTTTGGAAGTTTACCTTCCTCTGCAATTTTCTGGAAGAGTTTGAGTAAGATAGGTGTTAGCTCTTCTCTAAATTTTTGGTAGAATCCAGCTGTGAAGCTGTCTGGTCCTGGGCTTATATGTATATATGTATATAATTATTATATATAAATAAGTTATTATAATTACATATACGCATATATATGTGGATTTACATATATATAAAACTGAATCACTTTGCTACACACCTGAAACACAACACTGCAAATCAACTAGGCTTTAATAAAATTTTTTAAAAAATAAAAAATAAATGAATGCTTATAGAGCCATGACACATGTGGGTCCCAGAAGAGTGTGACCTTTTAAAATACACAGCCAATGCAACCAAATAATTTCAAACATATGCAGGATTTTACCTGTATCTCTCAAATACACTAAGAGGCCTCACTTCTACTACGTCCTTCCACTGTCTGAGAATTAGTTGTATTATCATGTTTGTGTGTATTTATGTGTGTGTATGTATACTGAGCATCATGCCCCAAGTTTTTTTGTTTAATTAAAAAAATATTTATTTACTTGGCTGTGACAGGTCTTGTTGCAGCACACCGGCTCATTAGCTGTGGCATGTGGGATCTAGCTCCCTGACCAGGGATTGAACCCCAACCCCCTGCATTGGGAGTGCAGAGTCTTAGCCACTGGATCACCAGGAAAGTTTCTTTATCTCCATTTTTAACAAGGTTTTCTCCTTTCCTCAACTATATTTTGTGTCCCCCAAACCAGAGACCTACTATTTTTACCCTCTAGTCTTCTGCCAAAGTGGAAAAGGGACAGCCATCCAGGAACACAGAGAAGGGGAGACCTGCCCTGAGACAGTTTGCCTCCAATCCTTCTTATTTTAGCTACATCCCCTTTACTCAGTGGGCTTCCCTGATAGCTCAGTTGGTAAAGAATCCACCTGCAAAGAAGGAGACCCTGGTTCAATTCCTGGCTCAGGAAGATCCCCTTGGAGAAGGGACAGGCTACCCACTCCAGTATTCTTGGGCTTCCACAAGTCTAATTCCTTTAACTCAGTGGCTCAGTGGTAGAGTCCGCCTGCAATGCAGGAGACGTGTGTTCAATCCCTGGGCCAGGAAGATCCCCTGGAGGAAGGCATGGCAACCCACTCCAGTATTCTTGCCAGGGAAATCCCATGGACAGAAGGATAGGCTACCCACTCCAGTATTCTTGGGCTTCCCTTGTAGTTCAGTCCACAGGCGGGCTACAGTCCACAGTCCATAGGACTGCAGGGTCAGACATGACTAAGTGACTGAGGATTAGCACCCCCAACACCTACTTCCTACTTAACAATTCTCCCTACTTCCAGCCTCTCAGGTTTGCTGAGAGTCACAACACAAGTCACTACTTGATTCATTTATTTCCTATGTCTATACTTCTGTTGTTATCGCCTCTCTCATTCACTCCATCCTTCCTGGAATAGATGCCTTTTTAAAAAAACATCCCTTTAGAGTAGTTGCAGCAGGTTTTCAAAAGGAAACAAAATTGTTTTTAATCCACCTTTTTACCTAGAAGTCCTCTCTGAATATAATGAGGTTGTTGGGTTTTTCAAATTTCAATTATAATATATTTTTTCATTTGTAGCAATTCTATTGGTTCTTTTCAAGTCTACTCTGTTTAGAAGTATCTTGTTCCTGGATCACAGTTTCAAACTTCTCTCTTATTTCTTTAAACATATTAAATGTAGGTACTTTTAGAATTCTGTACTGATTATTGTCCATATCTGTAGTCTTCTGGGGTCTGATTGCGCTATTGTGTTGTTCTCTGGTTTCCCTTCATGATATCTTATTTCCTTGTTTGTTTTGTGATTTTTGACCAGAAGTTGCTCATTTTCTTAGGCTTTTATGAGAATTCTTTGGGCTTTTAAGTTGAAGTTTCATTCTTCTAGAAATAATTTACATTTGTTTCTGCCAGTCGCTTGGGGGAGACACTAACAACCTGGAAATACTTCAAATTAAATTCTAAATTTGAGATTTGGGGGGAGTACACAGTAAAATAAACGATGACCAGAAACCATGTGAGGCTGACTCAAGGTTAGGAAGTCTCAAAGGAGACTCTGCCCCTTCCTCTCACTGCCATCAGTCGTGACAAGCAACTTTCTTTACTGTATGGACCCTCCTCAGTGGTGGGTTTCTCACTTTCCCACTTACTGAAGGTGTTTTCCCTTGTGGGCCAAAGTCTATGCACAACTGGGTTTTCTGTTATACCTCAAAACCTGAGCTACTTTATCTCCTTTCCTCATGTCTTACGTTCAACAAAACCTTTCAGGGAGAAAGCCAGCTTGGCAATTCACTTGCCTCCCTGCTTTTACTTCCCCTCCTCATCCCAGAATTCTTTCTTTCTTGCCAGTTTAGCAATACATTTTAAAAGGTTTTTTTTTATATTTTTATCCAGCATTTTAGTGGTTTCAATGGAAAGGATCACTCAGGATATCTAAACTGCCATATTGCCAGAGAAGAAAATTCCTACACATTCTAGAATTCTCCTCCCCTGGCCCTTTCCATCCCACTCTTCTCCCTTATCAAACAGCTCCTAGCAGTCTCTCCTCAAAAGGGAGGATGAGGAGAGAGGCAGAGACAGGAGAGGGCTGACGGGTATAAAGTAGAGAGGCCAGTGGACCAGAGATCTCCATAAAGTCAAGGAACTGATGAGTAGAAGTCCTTGAGCAGGTGAGTTGGGGCCTGGGGAGTTGAGGGGAGAATGTAGAGTGTTGGAATAAGTTTGCATCATTCCCTAACCACCAGGGAGTCCCACTTTATAGATAAAGTAGCCCAAAGAAAGGGTAACCGTCTTGCTCAAAGTCATAGCTAGTTGAATGGATAGCCAGTGAAGGGCAGAACAAGGCCTGGAAGCCACGTGTCTTGTTCCTAGGACACCACAGGATCCAAATTCACACAAGAGGCCAGGGAGTCTTGGGGATCAAATACCTTGCCATAGTCAATGACCGGCAGCTCAATGCTGGGGAACAGATCTTGCACGATGGCATTGAAGAGGGGCACGTCGATGGAAGTCAGCTTGGCAATATTCATATCTCTCATTGAGAGCAGCAGAACCTGGAGGGGAAAGACAGAGACTCAGGCTGGAGGAGCCAGAGCCCAGCTCTTCATTAGCCCTTTCCTCTCTAGAGGGGTGAGAGGCAGGAGCTAAGAACAAGGGAGGACTTCCCTGGTGGTACAGTGAACCAGAGTCTGCCAGCCATTGCAGAGGACATGCATTTGATCCCTAGTCTGGGAAGATACCACAGGACGTGGAGCAACTAAGCCTGTGGGCCACAACTACTGGAGCTGGGAGTCGTAACTACTGAATCCGAGGGCTGCAACTACTGAAGCCCAAGCATGTAAAGACCGTGCTCCACAACAAAAGAAGCCACCACAATGAGAAGCCCATGCATGGCAACAAAGAGTAGCTCCCACTCACCACAACTAGGGAAAGCTCGTATGCAGCAATGAAGAACCAGCACAGCCAAAAATAAATAAATAAGAAAGAACAATGGATACACCCAAGCTAGTCTTGAGCAACAGGACAGGTAGAACTTGGGCAACACCAAGGAGGGCTGGAAGAGTGGGAAAACTGATTGAGGGAAAGTAAGGATGTGAAAAACTCCAGTGAAGGCTCAGAGGACCAGTGGTGGTGGTGTTTAAGGGTCAAGACGGCGTCCTCAGTCTACCTCTTCATCAGACAGGTCGGGCTGCAGGCGGCGCTTTTTGCCAGCATAGCGCAGGAGGGAGGTGAGGGCACGCAGGCCGAAGTCATAGTGGTCCTGTCTGGAGAGCTGCTGCACAGCCAGAGAGTAGAGCGTGTACACCTTCTTGGCCAGAACCTGGAGGCCAAAACAGAGGAAGGAACCATCCATTTCCTCATAAATCCCTCTGCATCATGTAGGGACAGTTACAGATACAAGAAGGTGGGTGCCCGGGCATGAAGCAGCTGGAGGACAAGGGATGGGAAGGTCTTGTGAATTGTGCCATCAAGGACCAGTGGCGTGGTAGAGGGAAGACCTCTCTCCTCTGGATTCTCCTGCCCCCATATCCTACTGAGAGTCAGGTACATTTCTTGTAGGATAAAATGACTGTGAGGATTTTGGGGGGGGTTTCTTGGGCCCAGAGGGTAATCATGGATGAGAAATAAAGTATCGGAGACAAGAGATGATCAGAATACCTTGCAGTTGCCAAAGCCTTCCCCAAAAAGAATGATTTCTGCAATAAGTGTAGAGTCGGGCACCACCATGGCAATTGGCCGGAACATGGATTTAAGATTGTCAGGAAGCTCTGTGCGGCCAGCATAGCCTGGAAAACAGCACCACATATTCAGAATCCATGAAAGAGTAAGCAAAAGTGTTGATTGCTCAGTCGTGTCCAACTCTTTGAAACCCTGTGAACTCTTTGAAACCCTCTCAGGCTCCTCTGTCCGTGGATTCTCAGGGAACAATAATGGAGTGGGTAGCCATTCCCTTCTTCAGGGGACACTGCTTCCCAAAGACCTACTTCCCCATCAATCCCATTCTCCCCATTCTCTGCTTCATCCTGAGCCCTCTCCCAGCTCCATCTCCAAGATCTCTTCCTCTCTCATCTCAGCCCTGGCTTTTCCCACACCTCTCTGCTCTTCTTTCCTACCCCTGGCCCTTTCCTTACTTGCTGCAAGGCCCTGCTTCAGACAAATTACAGAGCTGTCTTGTTCCCATCTCTCCAAGTTTCATGGATTGGGTGGGCCAAAAATTTGTTCAGGTTTATTCATTAAGATGTTATGGGAAAACCTGAATGAACTTTGTGGCTGACCCAATATAACTCACTCGGTGCTAATAGAAATCGCAGCTGTTTCTCTGATTCTTTTAGTGCGGAAGCCCTTTCCTGTTTTCTCCTAGATCCTACCCACAGAGCTGTTCCTAGGCAACAGTGATGAGAGACCCTAGGCCCTGCACTTCAGGGAGGTTCTCTCATCTGACAAAAGGGATGGCAGATAGACCAGAACTCTAGGAGCTAGTTCAACAGAAGAAAAAAGCTAAGTACCTTGAAAGACTAGGATGACATCTATGCACCTGAGCCGACACTAATCCCTTTAGGAAAGACAGTAAGGTTGCTTCCCCTTCTCCTAGAAATGCATGTGTTCATCCTTTTCTCACACTTTGTTGCCTTTAGCAGCATTACACTTGGCTAAATGCACTGGCCTGGGGTGGGGGAGAGGGAAGATGCACGGACATTTGCCCCCAGGAGCCCCATCTACTCTACTCCCAGGCTCTTACCAGGGTTCATAGTGATGAAGATCCCACAGGACCACACCAGATTGATTTCAAAGCCCTCGAAATAGAAGCGGGTGAGGCCAGCAGCCAGGGCAGAGAGGATGGACAGGATCTGCTGGGCCACCACTGACAGCACCTCCACATTGATGCGGTTAAATTCATCAAAGCAGCCCCAGGCACCCGTCTGTAGTTGGGGGGAGGAGGGGCAGAGATGCTGGGAGGAAGACAAGTGACCCTGGACTGGGAAAAACTAGAAACTGTGACTAACCTATCCTCCCCCTGAAGTGTTTGGCTAGAAACAGTGGCCTCTAAAATGAATGTGTGCAAGTGTGCATGTGTGAGTGCGTGTGAGAAGGGGCTGTGGTAGTTTTGTAGTTTCTGGCCAGAACTTTCCATCGGACAGGAAGGATCTAGGAGAATGCCTGAGTCGTGGGTAGGAAAGAGAGCAGGGTAGGGAACTTGTGGGTGTTGAGCGCCCCCAGCATGCACGACTTTACACTAGTTCTCTTACTGAATCCTTACATAACCTTCTGATTATGCAAATAAGCAAAGTGAGCTCAGGGAAGCGCAGGGACTTCCCCAGTTGTAAGAACTAACTGAGGCGATGCAGTGTCATCAGTTACAGGGCACTGAACCAGATCTGGGTTTCAGCTGATTTTCTGAAACTAAAAGATATGGAGGGGTCAGGCTGGTCCTGGCCAGGCTGGCAGGATGCTGACCTGAGCCAGGCCTGAGTACATCCGGCCCATGGACTTATAGTCCAGGCCCTCGGAGCAGTTGACCACGATAACGTATATGCCGAGGGCCTTGCCCAGGTCCTTGACTGTCTCGGTCTTCCCTGTGCCCGCGGGACCTTTGGGGGATCCGCCTCGATGCAGGTGCAGGGCCGTGGTCAGTGTCATGTAACACCTGTGAGTGGAGGACAGGATTCAGGCCAGACTCCTAGAAGCCTGGGCTCAGCTTTCACTGCCCCCACCCCAAGCACCCCATTCATTCCCCACGGCCGACCTGTCGGTTAGAGGGGTGATGACGAGCCGGCCAGAGTTACCCAGGTACTCATAACCATACTGGAACTGTGTGTTGGTCTGACGGATCATACAGTCGTCGAGATCCTGGGAAACGGCAGAATAAGAGAGAGGTGGGCATGGAGGGAGAGTCAGGGCTGTGGCTGAGAGGAGGGCTGGAAGCATCAGGGAGAAGACTGGGGGCTCTGTTTAGAGTTGGAAAGAGGGATGGGTTTACAGCTCAGATGGAAACTGGCAATTGCGCTGCACATGTCCAGCCCAGTCCATGGCAGCAGCTGCTGATTAAGGGACACCTAGAGTGCCGTCTATGGGGTCTCAGAGAGTCGGACACGACTGAAGCGACTTAGCAGCAGCAGCAGAGTGGGCACTCCCTGGAAACAGGCCTCTTCCCATTCCTGATGTGGCAGATCCAAGAAAGAGTTACCAGCTGGATTAGGGTGATGGGAGAGGACTGAGGGCTGGGCTGAGATATTACTCTTTTTAGAGAATATGAATTTCATCAAAGCATCAGTATTGGGTTTAGGGTACGAGAATGGGAAGCTGGCCCTTCTGCACCTTCTCCCAGTAGAAGCGCAGTTGGCTGAGCCAGTCAAAGGAGCTGACATCCATGAGGCCACTCTTATAAAGCTTCTCCAGCACATCCCGGGCGTGGACTTCTATCGTCACCAGGGCCACAATTTTAAGGCGCATGATCTTGGTCAGGTTCCCCCTGATGGCCTCAGAGTACTTATTCAGTATTGACACCTGTGGAATGAGGCAGTGGGGAAGGTGGGCTGAGCCACCAAACCCTAATCACTTTTGTCCCAGCCTCGTTCTTCTTCCAGCTTTGATGCTGACCCCACCCTCACTGCAGTTCCTGACCTTCAACATCAGCCCAGGGAGACATACTTCTGACCCACCTGACCTCTCCTCGCTGGACACCTCCCATAATGCACCCCATTCTGACCCCTTCCCACCAGCTCATCACTAATTCTCACTCCAATGGATCAGCCCCTCCTTCCAGCTCTGATGCCAGGCCCTTGTCATTCTAGTGGTATTTCCCCACCTGCTTTTTCTTCATGACCTTGAGGATCTTCTTGTCTGCCCGCTCCTTAGCTGTCAGCAGGCACTTGGTGACATCGGCTGTCCACTGGATCTGACTGGCGGTGATCACCATCTGGGGCACGTGTGGAGGCTGTATTCCAAAGGCCCATCCCTGGCCACCCACACATCCCGGCTCCCATATCCTGGCTCATTCGGGACCAGGTGCTTCTCCTCTCAATATGCTTGACCTCTTCTGGAGGGTGGGCACAGGCCTAAGTCAGGAGCTAAGAGTCCAGCATGCAGGCTTCTGGGTCACAGCCCAGGACAGGGGGCAGGACACCTGCCTTTTTGGTGACTCCAGACCCTGTCTTTACACTGGCTGCTCCCTTGTGGCTCCATCCTTCTTGTTCCCTCATTTCTACTGACCCCAGCTCACCTGGCCAGCCCACTCCTTCACCCACTTGTCCCTCTTGTTGAGAAACTTCTTGAGAGCCAGGCGACAGTTCCGGAGAAGGTCCCGGAGGGTCACCCTCATGGTCCGCTCCACATCACCAAGCCAGGACTGGGGGGGAGGTGAGAACAGGATGGCTCAGCCTCAGGGCCAGAGTAAAGAGTGCCCAGAGCAAAGGTGATTGGGAAGGAGGACCCCGGGGCTCTGGGGCCCAAGAGAAAAGTGGGAGCTGGGCAGCAGCTGGCTCGAGTCCATGAGGGGGATGGAGACCAGTGTCAGACGGACTTTCAGGAAAGCATGGTGGAGGTTAGAGTTTTAGGCATGGCAGGTGGGAGGCACAAAGTGACTAAGGCCCCTTCACAGAGATGGTCTCTCCTCATAGAGCCAGCAAAGTTAGAAGAATGAGCTTGCTTCTTAGACCCTGGCCACAGCTCACCTCCACAGGCCCTTCCAGAAGCACTGGGTGGAGGAAATCGATGTATTCACCGTCACCCGAGAACATTCCCAACGCTTCCCATTTGCTGCCAGGTCCCCCAACCTGCAGAAGCAGGAAGCTGTTGAGCCCTTTGGGGGTCATTTCTGCTCCTCCCACCTCCCCCTCTATATTACCAGTTCTAGAAAGTTCTGTCCCAGATACCCAGAATCATTACTATCCCCCTCCTTTTGGAGGGGGATGGTCTCCTCGGAGGCCGTGAACTCACTGATGTCACCATCCCTCCCCTACCCTCCTGCCCATCGTGGCCACCTCCACCGACCTTCTGCATTCTCAGCAGTTTGATGTTGTCAAAGCATTTTTTGAGGTGTGGCTGCACAGCCTCCGGGTTGCGGGACTGGCCCAGAATCTCCAGGAGGTCATCATTGGACAAGAAGTAGAAGCGGGGGAAAATATGGCGCTTGGTCTCTAAATACATATCCAGGGACTTCTGGATGTCTTCAAGGATTGTGTTCATTTCTATCAACGTGTCCAGGAGGCCTGGGGAGGAGAACAGTGAGTGACATTGGTCGCGGCCCTTTTACCATTGCCCTGAGTAGATCTGCAGCCTCCAACCATACCCACTCTGCCAGCTCGCGGATGCTGGGGTGCAGACTGCCATATGGTTTTTGGAAGCAGAGAAGTGTCCCCTAATCACTCTTTTCCCATCCTCCTCATGAACTCATTATTAAGTGTTCATTATACACTATGGTATATATTATACATTATAATTAATTATGCATGTGTGATTCCATTAATATAACTATATATCCCATCAGTCTCTTTCCACCAAAGAAGTAGGGGCTCTGCCAATCATCCCAAGAGCTTCTGAAAGTGAGAGACTGTTCTGCCCATAAACAATTCAGCAAGTTAAATCATTAGATTTAAATACACATCACATGTGCACAATGAAAAAGGTCCACCATCACTGGGACTGCCAGTGTTCCTCGTGATAGAGTGAAAAGAGTTCTAGAGGAAATTCCCTGGCAGTCCAGTGGTTAATACACTGAGCTTCCGCTGCAGGGGGACACAGGTTTAATCCCTGGTCATGGAAGTAAGATCTGCAAGCTGCTGCTACTGCTGCTGCTGCGTCTGCAAGCTACACGGTACAAAAAAAAATGCACCTGACTGGGAGGCAGATGTGGGTCTTTCATTAATTAGCATGTTGGTTAACCTCAGGGAGGTTTTACCTCTTTGTAAAATAGTAATAAGATCCACCTCAAAGAATAATTTGCGCTATAAAATAAACCGTGTTCACATCTATAGGTTCTCAATAATGTTAGTTTCCTCCCAGAGTTAGATTTTGATTGGCTTATCCCCCGGTCTTCCCAGTCTCTAGCTTTACGAAGAAACTATGGATGCCCTAGGGTCTGAACTCCAAGGTGACCCTCAGGCCTTCAAGGACAGAGTCTACAAGCCATTAGAGCTTTTGAATGACCCCCTGATAGCCCCTGGAGACCACAAGGAGACCTGGTAGCCATAGACAACAGGGGTTTGTTCTGTGTGTTCAACCAAGAGAGAGTGTTGCTTTTATGGCTCTGCTTATACATTGACTTAGCAGTAGCAGTATACATTGTTCTAAAATGTAATTATGTTAATTATCTCAAATATTATTGATAAAAATTCAAGTTCTCACTCAATTTTGCACATCCTAATACTTATATATTATCAGAGTAATTGAAATAAAGTGTTGTTTTTTCTTTAATGTGTAGAGTTAAGGTTCTTGGGAAAATTTTTTCAATTGTCAGATTGGCCCAGGCAAATAAACAGGTCCTCCGTATCCCCTGCCAAAACTCTTCTCAGGCTATCTATCCGCCCATCCATTGCCCAACCTGACTTTCTGGTTCTTTACCCCTACTGACCACAAATAACCAGACCTCACCATGTATGCCCACATCTCCCCCTATCTCCTTACCCAATCTCCATGTCTATCAAAGTGTCTACATTAAAGACTAGTTAATCTATTAATAATAAACCAATTAAAGTCAAAGTAATAACAATAGAGCCTAGTAACCAAAGATTTTCTCTGTGCCATTTAATGGGATAAGTGCTTTATCTGCATTATCTCATTTACCTACATCATCTGATTGAATGGACCACATAGAGAAGAAGAGTGATTCCTTAATCAGAGTTTTTTGAGACACAGTGCTAATAACAGCACTATCTTTATGCTAGACACTGCACTGAGTGCTATACACTCCTTTATTATCCTCACAAAGACCCCAAGAAATAGCTATCGTTAACCACTCACTGTGGGAATTCCCTGGCAGCCCAGTGCTTAAGACTCCATGCTCCCAATGTTGGGGCCACGGGTTTGATCCCTGGTTGGGGAACTAAGATCCTACATCTTGCCTCTGGCAGGGCCAAAAAAGAAAGGTAAGATAAAATATGCTCCCCGCTCCTGACACACATATACATATACTACAGGCAAGGAAGCTGCAGTATGGAGGAAACAAGACGCCTGAAGGCATGCAATCCGGAAGGCAGGATTTTGAACTCAAGTCTGTCTGATTCCATATTCCATCCTCTTCACTGCTCTACTGTACTCTGCTCAAATATGTGTTGAGTTTAATCTACAGAACTACTATGTAACGCTTAGAAGAGTTTAATCTACAGAACTACTATGTAAGGCTTAGGACAGTTGGGTACAATGGTCAGTCTTTCAGTAAATGAAGCATGTGGGGCCTTCCTTGGTGGCTCAGTGGTAAAGAATCCACCTGCCAATGCAGGAGAGATGGGTTCGATCCCTGATCCAGTAAGATCCCACATGGCAAGGGGCAACTAAGCCCCTTCGCCACAACTGCTAAGCCTGTGCTCTAGAGCCAGGGAGCCACAGCTACTAAGCCTAAAGCCTATGCTACACAACAAGAAGGTAGCCCCTGCTCCCCACACCTAGAGAAAAGCCATGGAATAACAAAGACCTAGCATAGCCGAAGATAAATACAATTCTTTTTAAAGATTTAAAAAAACATGAAGCACGTGGCCTTGACCTCACACGCACAGAGCACCCGCCGAGGCTGTGTCAGGGCTCAGACCTGGATAGTGGGTGCTCCGGAGAGCGTTGGGGTCCTTGTTCACCCGGTCCATAATGGCCTTCCAGTTGCCATTGACTTGGTCGAATAAGCCTGATTCATTGGGCAGCTGCTTCCGGATGTCCTCTCCCAGGAAGATGTTCTGAAGGGCCAATAAGGGGTGTGAGAGGCTGTTTCCCACACCCTCTCCACTCTCTGCTCCCTATGCTTAGACCAGGAGAGACAATGAAAGAGAATAAGCATCAGAACCAAAGGGTGAGGGGGTCCCTGGTGGTTCAGTGGTAAAGAATCCACCTGCCAACACAGGAGACATGAGTTCGGTCCCTGGTCTGGGAAGATCCCACATGCCACCAAGTGACTGAGCCAGGGAGCCATGACTATTGAGTCCAAGTGCCCTAGAGCCTGTGCTCTGCAAGAGAAGCTGCTGCAATGAGAAGCCTGAGCACCGCAACGAGAGAGGAGCCCATGCAGCAGTGACAACCCAGCACAGCCAAAAATAAATAAATAAGTAAAATTAAAAAAAAAAAAAAGACCCAAAGGGATGTCTAGGTTCTAGAACCAAACCTGGGATTGGGAGGCCAAGTATAAGGGTTCAAGAAGAAAAATGGAAGGAGAACAAAGGCTTTTCAAGGACGAAGCTGAGGGTTCAGATGCTTATGTCCTAGATGAAAAGTGGCTTTAGAGGTGGGACAATGGAGCTGAAACTAGGGCAACTATCTAGATCCTCTGCAAAGAAAGGAGATATGATATCTCCTATCCAGGGGATATAGGGAGAGCTCAGGCGGTGATCCTAACCTCGAGGTACATCCACTGACGCTGCACTGTGAGCACCATCTCAATCACTTCCAAGATGAGGGAGAGGCAGCGCTCCCAGTGGTCCACATCTTTCTCAAAGGCCTTGACAAAGCGAGATGCTTTCATGGTAGACAGAGCCACCTGGTTATCTTCCAGGGCCTGAAATACTTCTTCTGTCCCTCTGGGGTGAAACGTATCAGAATCATAGTCCATCCCCACCTGCCAAACCTGGTCCCCGCTCCGCAGCCCAGGTCCCACAGCCTTGTCTACCTGAGTCGGTGATGGCCCTTATCCTTGTAGGGCACTATGTCAAGCTGAATCACATCCCAGGTCTTGGCAATGTTCTGTAATGCCTGTGGGGGACAGATCAATCAGATACTTAGTCCCCAAGGGTAACAGGAGCTGGGAGGGACCCTCAGATCATGAAAAGCTGGAAGCCTTTGCTCCAGAAAGCTGAGGAAACAGGGGAGTATGGGAGAGGACTCTGTCATACCAGTTCTATAGCCAGCTCTTTGGTAGCTGAGGCAGAGATCTCCCCAATTTTCTCTACATGCTGATCCATCCCAAGCTCCACGATCTGCTCCAAGGTGAAGCTTTCTGATTCCTGATCAAACTCACGTTGGACCTCATCCCTGACCTGATCCCAGTGCCTGTAGGTGGGGACAAAAGGTCAGATCAGCTGGGGACAAAAAGTCAGCAGGGCCTACCGGGAAGTGTGAGCATTGCTCCCTAACTTTCTTCCATTGGGATATTATGATTCCGTGCCTTTATTAATCCGAGATTCAACAGATATTTCCTAAATAGGCTCTAAGATCCCATTTTAGGCACTGTGGGGAATACAGAGATTGAGCTGCTGACTCTAGAAGAGGAGTTCAGATGGATGATCGCAGGTTTACTAGAGATGAGGTGCTGGGCCAAGTGCTCTACATGAGGCATTTCATTTTAATGGTCACTCTATAAATGTTATTCCATTTATAGGTGAAGAAATTGAGGCTTAGCGAGGTTAAATAACTTAAGCAAATAAAGTGGTTAGGTTATACTTAATCGTATAATAGATATTAGCGAAGCACTGCCAAAAACATCCTGCTAGAGGCAATATAAAAGAACTAAAACTATTTACTCCTAAACGGATATACAATTATTAAAATACCACATATGAAATAGTCTATGCTAGCCTCAACAGTTTCAAAGTCCTCCTCTATAACACGATAAGTTCCAGATGCATTAAAAGAATTAAACTTGAGAAGCAAAATTATAAAGTATGCAAAGAAAATATGGAGACACTGCATTGACAGCTCTGGGATTGGCAAGGGCCTCTTCAGGCACAAAAATAAAAACCCTAAAGGACAAATGTTAGACTTTGGACTACAAAATTCAGGCTTTTGTGGGACAGAAGACATAAAGTAGAGCTATGATAGACAACATAAATTGAGAGGAGACAGAAGGGAAAGAGCCAAGAAGGCCAGAGAACCCAGAACAGTGTGACAGACAGGGGAAGGCAATGGGCTCTTGGGAAGCCTCCTTCAGGGTGTGTGTTGGTGGACAGAGGAGCAGAGCGAGGTGGGAACGCGATGGAGGGAACAACCGGGAGAACCAGGTGACCACCAGGCCAGACCACGGTGTGAGGGGCAGCCTCACCGCTCTCGAAGGGCGGGGTTTCTCAGGTCCGAGATGAGCGGCATGGTCCTCTTGAACTGCTCTATTTTGGAGCGAGTGGTTTCAATAATTTCCCAGTTTCGGTCCTGAGCACAAGCAAGAGACGTCAGGAGACCTGCCCTCCTTTCCAGCACAGCCCGCCTTCCTCAGCCGCCTGCCCGTGGCCCTCCACCCTCGCCTCACACACCTTGTACTCTTTGGCCAGTCTAGTGAGGCGGCGAAACAGCCCGTGGGCCATGGTCTCCATGGCCTCTGTCTGCAGGGTCAGGAACCGGCCCATCTTCCACTGGCTCCAGTTTTCCTCCCAGTCTCGGGTGATCTCCCAGACTTGCTGCAGCGCGTCCAGCTCCTTTGGGGCCCAGACCAGACAGGTGACAGAGTCAGGCAACTCCCACCTTCCTTCTCCCTGACAAATGCCTCCTCTCATCCACAGGAGATTTTCCCTCCCGGCAACACAGAGCTGCCTCCCCATCAGTTCCACTGTTTTCTCCACTCTCTTGCTTTAAGAGCGCCTCAAGGAACAAGCACTTGAAAAGATCCTCAGTGCCATTAGTCAGTAGGGACATGCAACTCAAAACCACAGGGAGATATTTCACACCCACCAGAATGACTAGGGCCAAAAATAAAGGGAGAAGTGTTGACAAGGATGTGGAGAAATAGGAACCCTTGTACACTGCTGGGGGAGCGTAAAATGGTGCAGTTGCTGTGGAAAACAGCTTGGAGGTTCCTTAAAAAGTTAAACACAGAGTTACTATGAGATCAACAATTCCACTCCTATGTCCATACCCACAGGAACTGGAAATGGGAACTCAAACATATGCAAGTACAGGCATAGTCAGAGTAGCAATCCTTACAGTAGCTAAAAAGTGGAAACAACCCAAATGCCCGTTGACAGGTTAATGGATAAACAAATGCGGTGTATCCATACAATGGAATATTATTCACCCATAAAAAGGAATGAGATACTGACACATGCTGCAGCATGGATGATCCTTGAAAATATTAGACAAATGTAAGAAGCCATACACAAAAGTCACATATTGCATGCTTCCATTTATACAGAATATACAGAATAGGAAAAATCCATGTTCAGTTGACCATTAAAAACCATGAGGGTGAGGGACACCAACCCTCTATGCAGTGGAAAATCTGTGTATAACTTATAGTCCACCCTCCATATCTGCAGTTTATCTATATCCAGTTTCCCATCTGTGGATTCAACCACACATTATGTAGTCTTATAGCATTTACTATTGTAAGATATCCATGTATAAGTGGACCTTACCAGTTCAAACCCAGTGTTGTTTAAGGGTCAACCGTACATAGAAAATAGATTAGTGGTCGACAGGGGCTGGGGGAGAGGGAATAGGGTGGGGTATGATTGCTTAAGCGTTTCTTTGGGGGGTGATGAAATATTTTAGAATTGTAAGTGATGGTTGTACAACATCGTGAATGTACTGAATGCCACTGAACTGTTCATTGTAAAATGGCTCTTTTGCTCCCCAAGTTTTACCTCTGTTTTTAAAAAAAGCTCCTCGTGCACCCATCTTCCTGGTCCCAGGTGTTTTTTGAGGCCCATGGGACCCCTTCTGCCTACTACCCCCTCCCCTGGGTCACCATGAGGGCCTTGCTAGGCACACCACCTTCTCCAGGTTCTGCAGGTCCTTGGAGGCTGGCTGCTCGATCTTGAAGATGCCCAGGTTGGCACGGAGGATGTTTTCTTCCTCCCGCATGGCGTTCAGCATGGCCCGCACGTGGGCGATCTGCTCCAGGGCTGCCTGGTGCCCCACATTGCTGGTGAAGGGGCCTGTGGAGTGTCCAAGGTGAGGTTCAGATTCTCACTCAAGGCCAAGGTCCTCTGAAAGGCCACTGTGGCTCGCCTACCTCTTTGTGTATAAATCTCACTTCTCTCTTCCCACAAGAGAAGGAAAACAAGAGGGGACCCATTGAAAAGAATACATTGAAACTACTAACTGTGGCTGGAGAGTCAGTAATGAGTGAGATGAAAAGCTGGTGTAAGAAAACTGGAGACGTGAGCAGGGCTGCTGCCTTCCAGCCAAAACTCAGTGACAACAGGTGTATCACTGACAGCAGTGCCTGGCTCTTTCCCTTGTTTGGCACTTTCCTGGGACCCACACTTTGAAAGACTGGGTCAAGACAAGGGAAAAGCAGAAGGAAAGGTTGCAAGAAGGGTACCTTTGCCTTCAAATTCTTCCAGAAGATTGTGTGCTTTCTTCTTGAAGTCATCAGCTGAGTGAATGAGGCCTGTCTTGAACTTCTCCTTGTGTTTCTTCAGCATCTGTTCACTGTCCAGCAGTGTTTGCTGGAAGGCAACCCATTCCCCACCGAGACTGTCCAGCATTTCCAGCACCTGGGGACATCACAAAGGGAAGGGTGGCCCACAGAGCTCTTCCTGTCCCACCAACTCCCAGAAGAACTCATTTCCAATCCTCTAGACCAGAGTCTGTGGCCAAGTTCCAAGCTCTTGGGCAACAAGGCCCAAAGAGATCGAGCAGTTGTTGGGCCTGAAAGAAATCCTCCAGCTGACCCGGAAGAGCACACAAATTAACTTTGGCTCTCAGAGGCTCTGGGGCCTTGCACCTTCTCCACCACTCACTTCTCTGCTCTCCCTCCTGACAGCCAACGGCCTGGGGCTGGGATGGGCTGCTGGAACTCACATCGTCCTGGACTGGCACTTCATACTTCTCGAGGATGGCAAATTGCTCGTGAATGGGAGGGATCTGTGTTTCCATGGTGGGCAGTTCGTGCTGCAGGGTCTCCATGAGTTGCAAACTGACTCCCAGCTCCTCCAGGGTCTGGGGAAGGCGGCTGATTCTGCAGGCAGGGGAAGAGAGAGGGGGTGGGTGGGAAGGCCAGGCCTACTCTCCCCAACTGGTGGCCTGAGCCAGTGTGCCCCCGCCCACCGACGGCCTGTCCACATACTTCTCCGAGTTCTCCTGCAGGTAGGTGTGCAGCTCCAGGAGCCGCCTGGCTGCCATCTCCTTGAGCAGGGTCGTGAACTTGTTCTGCCACTCGTTGCAGTGCTGCACCAGAGAGAACTTGAGGTGCGAGCAGTCCAGGAGCACAAACTGGATGTTTAGGACCGTCTCCTCCTTCTGCACATTATTAGCCACCTCTGTGTAGCTGAAAGGGCCCACACATCCCCGCTAGGACAGCTTTTCCTTGGCAGACGTGCCGGACACCCTGACTGGGTGGTATTTTCCGCCCACCCAGCATCCTTCTGACCCCGGGTGTGCCCCACTTCAACCTGCCCGGGGCAAACGGGTGATGGTGTCATTTTCCCTTCACTGCTTCCAGACTCCTTGGTCTGATTTCAAGGCACAGAGATCCAGGCTGAGTTCACACAGTCCTGCTCACTAGCTCTGTGCCCTCAGGCAGGTTATTTAACGGCTCTGAGCCTTAGTCTCCTCATCTGTAACATGGCAATGAGAACAGAACCCACCCCGTGAGGCTGTGGAGAGGATGACGGTGGCTGCTGTACATAATGCCCTCTGCTGACTTCCTTTCTGGATGCTCACTATTTGGTGAACACGTTCTCCCTGGCCATCTCTGCCTGCTGGCATCCTACCCATTCCAAAAAGGCCAGCCCAAAAGTCACTCCTTTCAACCACATCCTTCCTCCTCTAACATCCCCAAGTTGGACATTCTCTCTCCTTCCACTGAACCACCCAACACCTTGCATGCCTCACCCACAGCGCTGATCACAGGGAAGCTGATATAAGAGCAATGAGCATGTTGGCCCATGCAGGCTTCAAAGTTCACACAGTGCTTCCACGTGTACTTAATAACCTCACAACCTTATGTGGTTGATAGTATAACACTGATTTCACAGAAGACTGAGGCCCAGAGAATGAGAGGAACAAACCTAAGATTATACGGCTGGTAAATGGTGGAGATGGGATTTCAACATTCCTCAAGACCCCACAGCCACTGCTCTGTCCGCAATATTTGTATCTTTCCCACTGCATTAGAGCCCTTGGGAGGAGAAAACTTGCTCTTTTTTTGTTTTAATTCTTCATGACCCATAAGACAATGGTGGTTTTTGGACAAATGAATGAATGACTAGAGGACAAAGAGATGAGGGTTCAGATCAGAATATAAGAATCTTCTTCAGGGACTTCCCTGGTGGTCCAGTAGTTAAGAATCTGCCTTCCAATGCAGCAGACGTGGGTTCAATTCCTGGTCAGGGAACTAAGATCACATGTGCTGTGGAGCAACTAAGCCCATGTGACAAAACAAGAGAAAGCCCATGTGCCGAAATGAAGGTGAAGCCCAAAATAAGTAAATTAAATAAATAAATTTTTAAAAATAGAATCTTCTTCAATTTAACTCCTGTCTGCACTTTTAAAATGAAACTGTTCACATCTCTTACCTTTCAGATCCTTAGCATCTCTCCTCTTCCAGCAGGATCCTATAGTACTCCCCACAAGAGCAACTTTTCCCTTAAATCTCTTTTATTTTTTGGCAAAAAATCTTTTATTTTTGACAACTCTTTAGGGTTTTTTAAATTAATTTACTTATAATTGGAGGATAATTGCTTTATAGGGTTTTTAAGTTACTAACCACATGCATATTTTACTTTCTAAAAGCCATAAACTCTAATGATGCTCTCAAATATAGTAAGTGAGAAATGGATTCCATATTAACTTTTTAAGACTCTAATTATATGAATGACAATGTGTGAATTTGTACAGGTGTACAGAGAGTTCTGGAATGACACATAGAAAGATTTTTAAGTATTTTTATAAAAAAAAACAAGTTTACTGTAAAGAGTCTCTTGATCAAAGTGAAAGAAGAGAGTGAAAAAGTTGGCTTAAAGCTCAACATTCAGAAAACAAAGATCATGGCATCCAGTCCCATCACTTCATGGCAAATAGATGGGGAAACAGTGACAGACTTTATTTTGGGGGGGCTCCAAAATCACTGCAGATGGTGACTGTAGCCATGAAATTAAAAGACACATTCCTTGGAAGGAAAGTTATGACAACCTAGACAGCATATTAGAAAGCAGAGGCATTACTTTGCCAACAAAGGTCTGTCTAGTCAAGGCTATGGTTTTTCCAGTAGTCATGTATGGATGTGAGAGTTGGACTATAAAGAAAGCTGAATGCTGAAGAATTGATGCTTTTGAACTGTGGTGTTGGAGAAGACTCTTGAGAGTCCCTTGGACTGCAAGATCCAATCAGTCAGTCTTAAAGGAGATCAGTCCTGAGTTCTCATTGGCAGGACTGATGCTGAAGCTGAAACTCCAATACTTTGGCCACCTGATGTGAAGAACTGACTCATTGGAAAAGACCCTGATGCTGGGAAAGATTGAGGGCAGGAGGAGAAGGGGACAACAGAGGATGAGATGGTTGGATGGCATCACCGACTCAGTGGACATGAGTTTGAGTAAACTCCAGGAGTTGGTGATGCACAGGGAGGCCTGGCGTGCTGCGGTCCATGGGGTCACAAAGAGTCGGACATGACTGAGCAACTGAACTGAACTGAACTGACTGTGACAGAATGTTCTAGACTCATTTATAAATTTTAAACATATAATAATAAATCATTATTACTATACTCTTTTGAGAAGACTGATGGAAACTCTAAATTGCTGATGTGGTGCTTCAGCAGAGAGATTGGTGGGAAAAAAATCTAACTGACGTTTTGTTTTTTCCCAGCTCTCACTGGATCCCTACCGCCTTAAGAAACAAAGGTCCAGTGCCTTTCTTCTCATTTTCTGCCCACTCCTTGGTCTCCAGGCCAGACCCCCTCCTATGGTCCTCACAGCTCCTTACCGGGCAATGTCAGCATCAAAGGAAGAGACAGGCGGGTTGAGGCGCTGGTATCGGCGGATGAAGGAGTCCTTGTTGATCTCCCAGATCTCTCGGTACATGTCCCAGGTCTTGAGGTAGTTCTGTAGCAGGCTTGCATTGTTGGTCATGCCACTACTGATCTGGGCCTGGATCTTCTTGATGTCCTCATCCCGTTCTTCAAGACCCAGCAAGATACTTCTCACTAACCTCCACCCCGACCCAAGCTCCAGCCCAGCCCCTGGCAACTGCCCCAGAGTCTCCCCTCCAACATCACTTTCCCAAAGAAACACACTCAGATGTGAGTAGTAGAAAATGAAGCAGGAAGCAGAACATAAAAGAATGACTCTGTTCTGGGGGATACAGATGTCTCACCTGTTGGTATCCAGGCCTCTTACATCCCAGCCCTGTTACCCAAACAATTCCTTCCGGGTCTCCTCACCCCAAACTCCAAATCCCTTGAGCATCAGTCACCTAATTTTGACCCCTGTCTGTGTCCTGTCTCCCTTCCACAATCCAGCCCCTTGACCTGGGTTTTCCACCATCCACGGAGACAACTGGCCAGGTATGTCCGGAAAGAGCCCTGGTCTCTTCTCCTAGCTCCACATGGTCCTAGGGTTTGGTTTTTTTTTTTCAATTAATTTTTTTTTTTGGTCACACCACATGGCATGTGGGATCCTAGTTCCACAACTAGGGATCAAACCCAAGCTTCCTGCACTGGAAGTGCGTGTGGAGTCTTAACCACTGGACTGCCAGGGAATTCCCTCATCTGGTCCTAGGCTTTTGATACCCCTGCACTGGATGCCTACTCACCCACGATGGTGTGGATGGGCTCACGCTGAAACTTGCGCTTGATGAGAATTTCAGGGAGGTGGCGGAAGACAGAGATGGTGGAGAAGAGGTGGCTGCCGATGTCATTGACCACACTAGCCAAAGTCTGCAGAGTGGGAGAGAACTCCACCTGTGGGAGCACCATGGGGAGGGCTCAGCACAGGCCCTGGAGGAGGTGAGTTCAGGACTAGGCAGTCTGGACACCTCAGAACCGGGCCTGGAGGCTGTAGGACAAAGCCAACGCCTAGGGCCAAGTCTAAGGATTAACGGAAACGGACAAAGTATGATGGTTTCAGGATGTTTGGGGCAAAGTGGTTCCCACCCACCTGGGCCACACCTCCCTGAAGATCATTCTTCAAAATGACAAGCACTCGAAAGAGTGGGTTAGGGGTGGTCTTGCCATCCCCATTGATGGCCTTGGACAGTTCCAACAGAGACCACTTCACATTCAGCCTCAAGGCATCCTCCATCATGCGGTCCAGCCGAATTGTGTACAGCATCCACTGCTGCTGAATCTGTGGGAAGAGTGGGGAAGAGAATCCCTCAGGCAAAACAGAGCAGGTCCTAGGAAATGAGAACCAGCCAATAGGGAGGGAAATGAGTTGTTTTAATAGAAAGGCAGACATCTAGGAAGAGGCTGAAAAGCTGAAGGTTGGGTGAATCCAAGGCTAGAGCGGGATGTTTGAGAGGCACACACAGAATCAGGGTGTGGAGGGAGGGGGATGACCAAGAGAAGGTTCTGATGGGGCTGCGGGGGGCTGGGGATCTGCTCACCCACAAAGCCCTGGCCACAGGACCCTTACCTCAGGACCGTCATTCTTGAAGACTTCATAGGAGTTGGTCATGATGGCCACCACATCCTGATGCAGGCTCATCAATTTCTGTTGCATGGCTGCCCTATGCTCTCTTTGGTCCTCTTCAAATTCCAGGTCCCTGTACACCCGTTTGCCACTGATGCGCACCAGCAGTGTCTCTGATATCTCTTGGGCTCGCCAGCCGATGGTCAGAGTGGATGCCTTGAACTCATTCACAATCGTCTGCACCTGGAGTCAGACCCCACCCATGGGGGAGTTTGGGAACAGATCCTCTGGGCCTAATTCCATCCTCCCATCTATTCTCTAGCTAGAGTTACTGACAATAAAAAAAGAAAAGTCCTTCACTAAACACACTTCATTTCTTTCACACAATTCCCCTGGTCTCTCTGCCACTACCCGAGACTTGGGTATTAAGTACCCAGATGTCAGCTTTTCAGTCAGCCTTGCAGACCTTTAGACTCTAATGACCATGACCTACCTTGCTGGCATGTATGCGGCACTCTGTGATGAAAAAAGCACTGGCCCCCTTCAAGGCCCAGTGCAGCTTCTTGAGCCCAGGGTGGATCTTCTTATCCAGGAACCGGATACGTTCTTTGAACAGGGCCTGCTCGTCTGGGGACAGCATGGCAATGATCCTGCGAGTAAGAGAAGGCCAGTAGCTAAATGGGGACAAGCTCAGATAGACCTTACCTCCACACCAGGACGAAAAGTTCATGATTCTAGGCAAGGACTTTCCGATACAACTTTCTGTGATGATGGAAATGTTTTGCCATTTGTGCTGCCCAGTATGGCAGCCACTAGCTACATGTGGCTGTGGGGCACTTGAAATGTGGCCTGTGCAAATGAGTAACTGAATTTTAAACTTTTATTTAATTTCGATTAACTTAAATAGAAAAAAACACATGCATCTAGTGGCTACTGTACTGGACAGGACAGTTCTAGACACCCAAACAAGACTGCTGGTCCCATCCCTTTGGACTCGAAATGGCCTGAGAAAGGTACCCAATTTCAAGCAAAGCCTCACTTAAGAGATGAGTGCCAATGGGATTAAGAGGAGGGCCAGCATGGCCTTGCTTGGTTCAACCAACCTTTTGTTGTTATGGGCCCATAAACCTAATGCTATCAACTTCCTTCGCAGAGAAGTGACTCAGGCCAACAATATACATGGTCCAAGTGCCTGATGGGGTGGGAGGGGACCTGTTGTTTTGCTCTGTACTCTAAAGATAGAAGACAACACTGCAAGGGACAGGAATAATCGTAGGGCCACATGAGAGAGAATAGGAAACCTTTTTTTTTTTTTTTTTTTTGAGATGGACAAAATATGAAGGATGTGTACTGTAGGAATGGACAATATCATGGGGCAGATAAAAGACAAAGAGAGGGCAGGAAGTAGCATGCGGGAGGGCTTCAGTGAGGAATGAGCCCTACCTGTTGTAGTCCCGAGCGACAAGCAGCAGGTTTTCTTGAAGAACGCGCAGGTCCTCAGCACGTTCAGCCACATTCACCACGTAATGGGGTGTCTCAAACAGCAACCGCTCCCAGTAGTCAATCTCCACAAAGAGGATCGACAGGGTCCTTGGGGAGAAAGAAAGGCAGAGCCTCTGAGGTGGCTGTGCAAGGGCGCAAGCCAGAACAAACACCAGTTCAAGAGGTATGGAGTTGGGGAGCACGGAGACATTTAAAAGTAAGAAGTGAAGCAGAGGGGCTTCCCTGGTGGTCCAGTGGCAAAGACTCTGCACTCCCCATGCAGGGGGCCTGGGTTCAATCCCTGGTCAGGGAACTGGATTCCACTTGCTGCAACTAAGACCCAGCACAGCCAAGTAAATAGATAAAATAAAATAAATGAAGCAGAACCTCTGGGTAAAGAAGGCAACTGGACCCACTGACTTTTGCTTCTCTCCCCAAACCACTAAAACAACAGTAAAGAATGTTTCATTTTGTTTAAGGCACAAGCCCACAAATACAAGGAGATAATGACTGAAAACATTTGAAACATGGAAGAGCAGATGGATAAGGAGCAGAAGAGTCCTCAGCTGGTGGTGGAGATGGCTAAGAACCCCCTTCAAAGGCTCGGGTGGGGGGGTGCGGTAACTCCAAGGATCTCAGGAAAGGCGTGATGGTGGGATTAAAACAAGCAGAATAGCTGAGAGTTTAGGAAGCAGCGCTACTCTGCAGAGTTAAGCAAGTTGCCTCTCCTTGCCCCAGCATAAGACTGAAGGCTTCTTGTCTGGGGAAGCAGTGCAGAGACAAACAGAGGGTCCCTGGACTGGGGACCCCAGGCCCAGTTGTAGGAGAGAGTAACGCACTGAAAGCAGAGGCAGTAAGTCACCATGTACACATGAATGTTAAGACCCCCACTTCCCCTTCCCACCCAGACACCAGTACTCTGGCACTGGGACCTATATCTTCCGGAACAGAGTTTGAGAGATGGTTTTCTGAGACCTCAGACCAGCCTAAATGGAAACGTGCCGAGGCTGATGACCTCTGGAGTCGCCAGGAAACAGCCCATCCAGACAGGCCTGCAGTTGAGAAGCCACCCTTCCTGCTCAGAGAGGTGCCAATCAGCTTTCCAGCCCCTGTCCCTGAAATACAATCAGACAACCAAGGGTCGCAGAACACTGCTCTCTGCCTCTCCTTGCACAAAAGGTGGGAGTCAGTTTAGTTCAGTCACTCAGTCGTGTCCGACTCTTTGCGACCCCAAGGACTGCAGCACGCCAGGCCTCCCTGTCCGTCACCAACTCCCGGAGTTCACTCAAACTCATGTCCACTGAGTTGGTGATGTCATCCAACCATCTCATCCTTTGTCATTCCCTTCTCCTCCCACCTTCAATCTTTCCCAGCATCAGGATTTTCCAATGAGTCAGTTCTTCACATCAGGTGGCCAAAGTATTTAGAGTTTCAGCTTCAACATCAGTCCTGCCAATGAAAACTCAGGACTGATCTCCTTTAGGACTGACTGGTTGGATCTTGCAGTCCCTTGGACTGCAAGACTTGGACTCTCAAGAGTCTTCTCCAACACCACAGTTCAAAAGCATCAATTCTTCAGCACTCAGCTTTCTTTATAGTCCAACTGTCACATCCATACATGACTACTGGAAAAACCATAGCCTTGACTAGATGGACCTTTGTTGGCAAAGTAATGCCTCTGCTTTTTAATAAGTTGTCTAGGTTGGTCATAACTTTTCTTCCAAGGAGTAAGCATCTTTTAATTTCATGGCTGCAGTCATCATTTTTGGGGCTCACCATTTTGGAGCCCCCCAAAATAAAGTCTGTCACTGTTTCCATTGTTTTCCCATCTATTTGCCATGAAGTGATGGGACCAGATGCCATGATCATAGTTTTCTGAATGTTGAGTTTAATCCCAACTTTTTCACTCCCCTTCTTTCACTTTCATCAAGAGGTTCTTTGGTTCTTTTTTCGCTTTCTGCCATAAGGGTGATGTCATCTGCATATTTGAGTTGGTATTTCTCCCGGCAATCCTGATTCCAGCTTGTGCTTCATCCAGCCCAGCGCTTCTCATGACTTCGTTGGCAAAGTAATGTCTCTGCTTTTTAATATGCTATCTGGTTGGTTATAACTTTCCTTCCAAGGAGTAAGGATCTTTTAATTTCATGGCTGCAATCACCATCTGCAGTGATTTTGGAGCCCCCCAAAATAAAGTCTGACACTATTTCCACTGTTTCCCATCTATTTGTCATGAAGTGATGGGACCAGATGCCATGATCTTCGTTTTCTGAATGTTGAGCTTTAAGCCAACTTTTTCACTCTCCTCTTTCACTTTCATCAAGAGGCTTTTTAGATTCTCTTCACTTTCTGCCATAAGGGTGGTGTCATCTGCATATCTGAGGTTATTGATATTTCTCCTGGCAATCTTGATTCCAGCTTGTGCTTCATCCAGCCCAGCGTATCTCATGATGTACTGTGCATATAAGTTAAATAAGCAGGGTGACAATATACAGCCTTGACGTACTCCTTTTCCTATTTGAAACCAGTCTGTTGTTTCATGCCCAGTTCTAACTGTTGCTTCCTGACCTGCATACAGATTTCTCAAGAGGTCAGGTGGTATTCCCAACTCTTTAAGAATTTTCCACAGTTTGTTGTGATCCACACAGTCAAAGGCTTTGGCATAGTCAATAAAGCAGAAATAGATATTTTTCTGAAACTCTCTTGCTTTATCTATGATCCAATGGATGTTGGCAATTTGATCTCTGGTTCCTCTGCCTTTTCTAAAACCAGCTTGACTATCTGCAAGTTCATGGTTCACGTACTGTTGAAGCCTGGCTTGAATTTTGAGCATTATTTTACTAGTGTGTGAGATGAGTGCAATGGTGCGGTAGTTTGAGCATTCTTTGGCATTGCCTTTCTTTGGGATTGGAATGAAAACTGACCTTTTCCAGCCCTATGGCCACTGCTGAGTTTTCCAAATTTGCTGGCATATTGAGTGCAGCACTTTCACAGAATCATCTTTTAGGATTTGAAATAGCTCAGCTGGAATTCCATCACCTCCACTAGCTTTGTTTGTAGTGGTGCTTCCTAAGTCTCACTTGACTTCTCATTCCAGGATTCTGGCTCTAGGTGAGTGATCATACCATCATGATTATCTGGGTTGTAAAGAAGTTTTTTGTATAGTTCTTCTGTCTAGTCTTGTCATCTCTTCTTAATAGCTTCTGCTTCTGTTCGGTCCATATCACTTCTGTCCTTTACTGTGCCCATCTTTGCATGAAATGTTCCCTTGGTATTTCCAATTTTCTTGAAGAGATCGCTAGTCTTTCCCATTCTATTGTTTTTCTCTATTTCTTTGCATTGATCACTAAGGGAGCCTTTCTTATCTCTCCTTGCTATTCTTTGGAACTCCAAATTCAAATGGGTCTATCTTTCCTTAAACAGAAAAAAGCAACCAGAAGGGACGGAGAGGGGATGGAGATGCAGTAAGGTGGCCCACCCCCGAAAGAAAAAACAAACAGAATTACAGCAAGCATCCTCAGAGAGAGATAAGAAACAAAGAGCGTCCGTGAGACAGAAACAAGATGCTATAAAAGAGACACGAAGAGAGCTCTTGGAAGTTACAAATAAAGCAGAAAAATTTTAAACCAAAAGAAAGATACAAGATAAATTTGACAGAGATCCCTCATAAAATAGAGAAACAGACATAAAGATGAAAGGCAAAGAGGATGTTGCATGAAAACGAGAATAGAAAACTCTCTGTGAACAATTCTTTACATTGATTACATATTGGCAAGGTAATATCTGGGGAATACCGGGTTGAAAATTAAAATTCATTTAACTTGTTTCTTTCTCCTTTATTAAAAGTAATGCCAAATTTTTTTTAATTGTGTCTGTGGCCCTTGTCCTAAGTCCTTTGCCACCTCACACCCAGTGACCTGACCTTCTCCCCACTCAGTGGCCACGCCCTGGAACTCATGTCCTACCACCTCTAAGGTCAGTCTCCAAGCAGATGGTCCCTCCCCAGCTCAGCTTCCTCGCCCATCCCAGTACCTGCACTCAAGTCCTCCCAGTCGACCTTTGATCCCATGGGGACGTTCAGGTCACTGACCCCTGGCCTTTCTTCTTGCCTGTTTGTCCCCTTCCACCTCCATCCCCTCCTCCAAGGACCCTGCCCGCTTCCACTGCTCTCTCACCAGTTCCTAGTCTTTTGCCTCCTTCTTTAGTCTAAGCCACCTGACCAAACCCCATCCCTGGCCCTGTCCACTCTCTTCTCCTCTAAGCCCACGTGAAGATGGCCAAGCAAAGCTGGAGAAGATCACACAACTACACAGATTAGCAGGCTGCACATTCAATGTCTCTGGTCCCAGCTGGCCTCTCAGGCTGCACCCCTGGGGTTTCCCCAATCTTCTGTCCCTCCTGTTCTCACAGGGACTGTTTGCAAATTCTCTGCTTTCTCAAACCTGGTCTGCTCCTCTCGCTCTCCGCAGAAAGCCCCACCTCTTCCCTCAAAGAAATACGAAAGCCACCAGGGGAGAACTCTACATGCTCCCTGCTCTAAAACTTATAAACGTAACTGACCCCATACCTATAATTTCTCCCGTTTACTACAGAAGAGGCCATCCTTGCATCCAAGGTCAAGTCCTTCCAATCCAGCTTCCCTCTGCATCCTCAGACACCATCTTTTCCAGCTTGCCTACACTTCCACCTTACTCGTTCCTTCCCATCAACATTTAAATAAGCCAAGTTTCTATAATCTTAAAACAAAATCAAAACACCACCTACCCTCAACTCCACATCCTGGCACCACGCTGCTTGCCCCCTTCACAGCCTGCCTTCTGTGAAAAACTGGCCTCCTGAATTCCCTTCCTTTCTTTTCTTCTCGTTCCTCAGTCCCCTGAGAGCCGCCTCCCACCTTCCCCTCTAAGTCTGTATTTTCAAAAGATGTTTAAAAATATTTATTTATTTGGCTGCATCAGGTCTTAGTTGTGGCACACAGGATCTTCAGTTGCCGCATGCAAGCTCTTAGTTGCAGCATGTGGCATCTAGTTCCCTGACCAGGGATTGCACCTGGGACCCCTGCATTGGGAGCATGGATGGAGTGTTAGCCACTGGACCATCAGGGAAGTCCCTAAATCTGCTTCCATCTAGCTTGCCCAGGATTCCTCGTAAGACTTCTTGTAGCTACACTCTGAGAACCTCCTTGGCCTCACCCTCCCCTCTAAGCCTCCACATCCGGTGGCCTCCTCTCTGCCTTTCTCCCTGGCTTCTGAACCTCGGTGCTTCTCTTGTCAGCTCCACCTGTCAGGACAAGCAGCCTTTCTCTCCAGGGTCTCTTGGAAATCTCATCCAGCTGACTCTGGAGACTCAGCAAAGCATCCACCTCCCCCATAGCTCCCTGGCACGCCAGCCCCTCGAGGTCATGCACACCCAGCACACTAGCCCTGGGTGACCTCACCTACTGTGTGGCTGCAGCTGCTTCTCTCAGCTGAGGACACCTGCATCCATGCAGAGATGGCCCCACCCCACTGTCTGGACCAGAACACATGTCCTCCCTCGCCTTGACTTTCCAATATCCAACCAAGCACCAGCTCCTTTGGATTTCATCATCAAAAGCAAAGTTCGAGAATTCCACTTACTCCAAGGCAAGCATAGCTCTAATGCAATGATAAACTGCAACTGAGTTTTGGCCTAAAGTTGGGCGAAAGAGCGAGAGGTCCATCCCCAAGAATCACTGCTCGAGGGTTCCAGGCATTTACTGCCAAATGGGATATGGGCTCAGTGTGATTTCAAGAGAGGCCAGAAAGTGAATTTTTATATAAAGTCTCCTGAATTGTAAATGCTGACAGATAGTTCAACTGAAAAATATAAGTAGGAAGGCTTCTGGACTGCTGGCCACATTCTTTCCTTGATCTAGGTGACAGTAGCAAAGGTGTTTATTTTATACCTATAGATTACATTGAACATGAAGGTTTTAAGTAATTTTCTATATGTACAATATGATCTTTCACAATTAAAAAATGTTTTAAAAGGGAAAAACTGGACTTCCCTGGTAGCACAGTGGATAGGAATCCGTTTGCCAATGCAGGGGACATGGATTTGATCCCCGGCCTGGGAAGAGAAGCCCAGACAACACAACAAAGGGTAGCCCCTGCTTGCTTCAATTAGAGAACGCAACGAAAGACCTAGTGCAGCCAAAAATAAAATTAATAAGCAAATTTTTAAAAAGGAAAAAACTATTTTAAACAAGGGAATTAGTTGTAAAAGGGACTGGGTACAAAATTAACTTATTAAAATCAAAGTTTTCCAATATAAAAACTATAACCAGTTCAATATTATCATGGAGAAAAAGAGACCAATGATCATTAAAACAACAGAAATAAAATACCAAAAATTAAGAGATCATCCAAAGATATTAATATATATTATCACATTTCTTGTTAGTCGGTTAATATGTATGAAAAATATCTTATGAACAAAAGAACAGGACTTAAATAAATTGAAAGAAAAAAATGCTATTCTTGGATAGAAAAAACTCAGATCTTAAAGATGTTCATTCTTCTTCAGTTCAGTTCAGTTCAGTCACTCAGTCATGTCTGACTCTTTGCGACCCCATGAATCACAGCACGCCAGGCCTCCCTGTCCATCATCATTCTTCTTAAGTTAACCTATAAATTTAACCCAATCTTGTTCCCCCCCAAAATATAGGACTAGAATTATTTGGGGAACTAAACAAAGAGATTCTAATGTACTTATGAGAAATAAATATTTAAAATATCCAAGAAAAAAATCTAAAAAGGAGAGTAATGAGGACAATAATAAAAACAATTTGGTCTCTACATATGAATAAACAGACCTATCAGAACAGGATAGTGAATCCCAAAACAGACATCCTTGGGAATTTGTTATACTATAAAGATAGCAGTTTAATAAATGAGATTGGGTCAACTGACTAGCCATCTGGGGATAGATTAAAAAAAACACAAAACCAACTCAAGTTGCATCTACACTTCTCTCCCTAAATCAAAATAAACTGAAAATTGGAGCCAAGAACCAAATATAAAGACAAAAATCACAAAATGCCAGGAGAAAATATGTAATATTTTAAACACTTTTACATCTTGAGTAAAAGTCATTTGACTTTGTAAATCTGTTTTCTTCTTTCTTTGAAAAAAAAAAGAAAATACATTTTTTAATCACAGAGGATAAAAAGCCCCATAATCTCAAGATACTCTGATGAAGCTTTATATCCTGAATATCACCAAGATGTTATCTTAAAAGAACACTGAGGTGAAAATTTCAGCATATTTTGTGTCTGTTCTACTAAGCAAGCACTAAAGTAGCAATATAGGACATGACATCACAGTGCAAGTTTTCCACCTTTATTGGAGTGGACTCTACCAAGGAAGGAAATTATTATCTACCAAGGAAGAGCTCATTTGTGATATGTGCTTTAAGAGACTGTGGACAAAGAAATGCTGTTTTTCACACCTTAACAATCTTCACTGAAGTATGTGTTATTTTTGAAACTGTGTCAAAAGTCTTCAAAGTGAAGAAGGCTCTCTCAAATAGGAATGAACAGCAGATTACTGGACAGTTAAGCAAAGCCTCCAGTGTAAAGGAGAGCCAAAATGAAGGAAAACTGTTTTCAATCTAGAATTCCACAAAGGACTAACAGGTGTCAGGCAGAAAACAGTTGTTGTCAATCATGCAAGAATTCAAAAAGTTTACCTCCCATGTACCGTGGAAAGCTACTAAAGAATGTAGTAGCTCCAAAATAAGAACATCAACCAAGAAAGAGGAAGACAAAGGAAAGGGGGAATCAAACAACAAAAGAGGCTCAGGGAAGTCCCAGAGTGACAGCTGGCCTCAAAACCAACCAGCTGGGCTGAAGGAAGAGGACAAGGGAATTCCAGGAGGGATAGTGCTAAGAACACAAAATTGATAACATACGTGATAAGTCAGATAGCAAAGTAAAATATTATCCAAAGGAATTTTATTGGTTGGTCTGGAAAAATTAATGATAGTGAATAATGTGCTGACAAAAATAGTGAGGTCATTGTTAATTCCAAAAAGAACAAGTGTCATACAAGCAAGGAGAGAATTGGAACAACTGAACATGATTTGGCTCCACAGTAAACAATACTAACAGAGTCATACTAAGAAAAACACTGAATATCAGTTTAACCACAAATTCTAGCATAGCTATACCAGGAGGGTGGAGGGGTGTAAATACGTACGGGAACACTTCTAGTAAGAGAATCATATTCTCTTATGTTCTTCAAGCTGGAGGCCTTGAATTTGACTCTGTCAAATTCTTGGTAAGCCCGCTTGGATACATATACTATCCAACAGTGCACTAAATTTTTTCTTCATTTCCTCATCTTGACAAGACTTTTCCAAATAACTTTAAGCCAAATTATCAAATTTTAACTTGTCAGTCAATACGATGAATTTGAAAAACACCTTCCCGATGCTGAGCTGAAAACCCTATGAGGACCTTTTTTCACAGTGATGCTCAGGCTTAGCCAGAAATTTGTCAAGAAGTTTCTGGAATACAAATTTATTTTCCTGGTACATAAAATTTCTTAAAAAAAAAAAAAAAAAAACCAGTCTGGGACTTCCCTGGTGGTCCAGTGATTAAGACACTGTACTTCCAATGCAGGGGGCATGGGCTGGATCCCTGGTTGGGGAACTAAGATCCCACATGCCTCGTCATGGCATGGTCAAAAAAAATTAATTTTAAAAAATCAGTCTGGGGAAATATTTTTTAAAATATTTTCTGTTTCCTTGGACAAGTGCTCAGGCAATGGAGCCAGTGCAAGTAGGCTGACTGGGTTTGGTGCTGACAGCCCAGAATGAACTGACCTAATGGAGAAAGTGCTCTCAGACCAGAGAGAAAAGGAGGAAGAGGAAGTCCCAGTCGCAAAACACTGTCAGACGCCAGTGTCCCTTGTCTTTCCCTGGAGAACTCCTGCTACACAGAGGAGTTGGCTACTTACACAGTGATAACACAGCTCTTTTCAGCCAGGGTACAGACGCCATCTGGAATATGTTTGTGTTAAGTGCAATCTGTAAGGCTGGTCTGGCTGTAAAATGTGGTAAAAGCCAATTTGGACTTCAGAGTTCAAATATTTGGGATGGAAGGTGGGACAACAAAACCCTTTGTAAGATAAGATCGGTGCTATTAGGGACTGGAAGTCTCCCAGAATAGAGGGAGAGTCAGGTAATTCTGAGGACAATCAGGGCATTTGAAGAGCACGCTTATTTCAAGACCTTATCTAGATCATGAGCACAAAAAAGTAGACTTGATAAAGTTATCTGCCCCTCGTTGGAGGCGTCATATTTAGAAAAGGTTTAGAAAAGCTGAAACTGTCTTGGACGTCTTTACTGGTTTAATGAGCCCAGACTTTTCAAAATCCTTCCCTGTGATCATGGTTTTTTGTTTTTC
Source organism: Capra hircus (assembly GCF_001704415.2). Lineage (NCBI taxonomy): Eukaryota > Metazoa > Chordata > Mammalia > Artiodactyla > Bovidae > Capra > Capra hircus. Next base: position 27,184,413 of record NC_030826.1, on the reverse strand, counting down.
CCCCATACATTATTTACTGGATTGAGGTAGTTTTAGCTTAAAGCCACAAAAATGTAAAGCAGTTTATAACAGATCCCTCTAGACAACAACTGCCAAAGAATCGGGGTACCTCTTCTCTCTGGAAAAAGTGTTTTAGCCATTATTTGGGTTTCTGCTAAACCCAGGCCACAAATATTTGCCCCAAAATTGTCTTGTTAAGCTCTGCCATAAAGATTATGCAAACGGTATTTGAGATAAATATCCAATGTGTCTCTCGACAAGAGATGATCACGGCAGACAGAAAGCTGTCTCCTAAGCTTATTGGGGCTACATGGCCAGGTGCTAAGCTCAAACGTCAGGTGGATACACCGCGGTGGTGAGAAGGGAACAAGACTCAGGGAGTCCAGGTGAAAGCCCCCAGCACAGAATGTTCAGGACCCTCATGGAAACTATGCAACTTCTAGGTCCACCAGTAGTGGGTTGATGGATTAAATTATGGTACAGTCAAAGCATGGGAAGCTGTAAGCCATGAAAAGTAATTATGCAGTTCTGTACACACAGGATGGAAAATCTCCCACACATATTGTTAACCTCAAAAAAAGCAAGTTAAAAAATGTTGTTTATAATGAGATCCTGTTTTGTGTGTGCAGTGTGTATTTGATTACATGGTAATCACGGCTACCTCCAGGGAGTGGAGCTGTGCGCTGGATTTTCACTTTTTCCTTTATATTCTTCTATAGATCAATCTCTCTCTTTTTTTTTTCTTTTACGGTGAGCATGCACTACTTCTGTTGTTTAAATACTTTAATTTAAAAAGCAAAAAAAGATGGACTTCCCTGGTGGCCAAATGCCTAAGACTCCTCACTTCCAATATAGGGGGCCTGGGTTCCACCCCTGGTCAGGGAACTAGATCCCACATGCTGCAGCTAAAGACCCAGCGTTCCACAGCTAAGACCCTAAGACCGGGCACAGCCAAATAAATACATTTTTAAGTTAAAAAGATTCTAAGAATTAAAGAAAAATAACCATATGAAGCATATGAAGTGGGGGGAACATGGAGTGATAAATATACATATATATATGTATACACCAAATCTTTAAGAGTGGTTATCTTTGGGGGAATCTTGTTCTTCCTTCTACTTTTCTGCATTCTGCAAATTTTCTAAAAGGATCAAGAATTTTATAATAGAAAAAAATCAAATAAATCATTTTGAGAACACTTCAGATGTATAGAATAGTGTGAACAGTATGCTACTATTCATATTAAAAGGTACTTAAGAGATTTCCCTGGCAATCCAGTAATTGAAACTTCATGCTCCCAATGCAGGAGGCTTGGGTTCAATCCCTGGTCAGGGAACTAAATCCCACAATTAAAGATCCCTACATGCTGCACACCACAACTAAGACCCAGTGCAACCAAATAAATAAATATTAAAAATAAATCTTATTGTTGATTTATGAGGCCATTTTATGGAATCCTCAAAAAAAACACGAGCCCTATCAAAGCAGATCTCGACACCCCTCTCTGGTCAAAGGCCTATCTCAAATCTCTTACCCTCTGGTCTTCACACCCTGCTTGTCACCTGCTTCCTGATCCATGTGGCTTCTCATCTCTCTGTCCTTCTCACTTCGGCCTCCCCCTCACCCCTCTGACCTGACATTAAGCACTGTCTCCCCGTCTTGGTTATTTTGCTTCAAACATCATGTGTCATCTCCCAGTTAGGTTGCTTTTGGCTCCCAGGACAGACACACTCAGTCTCTCTGTCCATGTCCACACAGGCCGTCTCTGGCAAAGCCCCTTCCACATTTCCCCCAACAAATAAGGACATTCCATGGGTTAAAGTCAGTTCTAGAAACCTGGGAAGCCACTCTTACTATAGGGGCTTGCTGATGATAAGGAGCCCAAACCGATCAAGAAGAAAGTGACTTCCTTCCTATTAGGAAAACGTTGTCATCAGAAGGGTCGTCATCTCTGTAGACAGCCGCCTTACTAAGTTCCTTCTTTATTCTCTCTTCTGCATCTTATCTGGGAAGGAGGCAGGGCTCCAGGGTATAACAGTTCACTTACAGAGCAACAGGGGGCAAGGACATCGTCACTGGACACACCTCTGCCCATCTTGGTTCTTAGCACATGGAAGGCACTCACTATGTATTTTTGAATGACTAATGAATAGACTGGTTAAACTGAAAACCTGGTGATATGAGAATGTCATGATTCTACAACTATAGGAGAGGGTGTGACCTGAGAGCCCCACTGACTTTCGGGAAAGCTCCCTAGGTGGCTCATGGTTGGGACGATTTCGCTGAGCCACCGTGGCCACCTAGTGGCAGGACACCTACATCACTGGTGTAGTAGGTGACAGTGGATTTTCTATTTTCAATCAGTTTTTGTTTTGTTTTGTTTTGTTTTTTAAGACTAAGAAGTGGGAGGAAACATAATACAGGGTAAGAGAGAATCAGAGGAATGGAGAGGAGGAACCAGGAGATGGGAGTTAAAACTCTCAGGAGGGTTGGGGAAAGGAAAGGTGACATAGAAAGGACGAGCAGAGCAGGAGAGGGGCGGGGAGGGTCTCCTACTTGTCAAAGTTCACGTCCAGCATGCCCGCCTTCTCCTGGCTGATTCGTAGCAATGGTGTGTCCAGCCGCCGAATGCAGTCCTTGTCCAGCGTGGCTGTCCAGTCTTGGAAGGTTTTTCGTACCAATTCATCAATGGCCTGAACCATCTGCTGGTAGGTGTGCACACTCTCCTCTCCGGTCCCAATGTGGGGCAGGAAATGAGCATTGGAAAGACACTGTGGAGGAGAACCAGGGACGCTGGGATCCACCTGCCACGTTCCTCCGTGTTATCATCGTCCTGAGAGCCCTATTCCCCTCCCCAACATACACACCCCGATTATATGTGTAAGACAGGGCATGGAGATCGATTTTGACTACTCGGAGGGAAGGGGGAGCCAGAGAGAAAGGTGAGAGGAAGACACCAGGTTCAGCGAAAGAGGTAGTCAGAATGAAGACAGGGAAGGGGAAGGTGTGAGAATTCGGAGAGGAGCAGTGTCATATACGGGCTTCCCAGGTGGCTCAGTGGTAAAGAATTCACCTGCCAGTGCAGGAGACCAGGAGACATGGATTCGATTCCTGGGTGGGGAAGATTCCCTGGAGAAGGAAATGGCAACCCACTCCAGTATTCTTGCCTGCAAGATCCCATGGACAGAGGAGCCTGGGGGACTACAGTCCACAGAGTCGCAGAGTCAGACACAACTAAGTGACTAAGCACACATCCACACATTGTCATATGTACACTACCGTGTGTAAAATAGATGGCTAGTGGGAATCTGCTGTGTAACACAGGGAGCTCAGCTCAGAGTGCTATGATGACCTAGAGGGGTAGAATGGGGGCCGGTGTAGAAGGGAGGTCCAAGAGGGAGGGGATATATGGATACACATAGCTGATTTACTTTGCTGTACAGTGTTACACAACACTGTGAAACAATCATACTCCAATAATAAAATATAAGAAGAAAGAGAAGCACAGACATTCAGCTTGAGAAAAAAAGTTGGAAAAAGAAAGTCAATTACAGGAGGTGAAGGATATAAGAGACACAAGGTCAAAAACAAGCATGAGCCCTTCCTAAGGACAGGCCAGTTCCTCTGACACGCCCCTCGCACCCATTTAGTCTCAGGTCAGGAAACCTCTCCAGGGAGATGCTCTGGACTGGCCTGCAGGGCTCCCACCCACCAGCCTGGGGCTCAGCCTGCAAACTCTGTCGTGGCACCGAGAACAAGTTCTGGGAAAGGTCAGGCTTACGTTCATGACTCGGTCGATGCGACGCCGTAGGATGCGCACCCAGTGGGCCTGCCCTGAGTACTGGGCCATGTAGGGCTCCAGGTAGGGCCACTTCTTGTTCAGCTCACGGTTTACGAGTGCCAGCTCACTATTGAACAGCATGTAGAGGTCCACGGCCTTCTTGTCATATGTTCGCTTGATGGCCTGACGAAGAAGAGGAAGTAAATGACATGACCAGGGATATGGGGTCCCTGCAGCTCCCCATCCTGGAAGAAAGCTAACCCCCTGCCATGGTAGTCCTGCCCCCAAGCCCTCCAGACACCAGGGGAGGGGGTGGGCAGGGACAGAGGAAGAAAAGCTGCGCTGGCAGTTTAGGGCATGGGCGAGAGCACAGATGGTGGTTGGACGGCATCTGGAAGGACCAGGCAGACGTGAAGGAAAGCTCAAGTGAACCAGGGGTGGAGGAAGGAAGGTGGTGGACAGTCCCACCTCTCGGGCCGAGAGCCGGTGGAAGGTGTCCAGCAGCAGCACCCCGTGCTCCACGTCACGGACTAACTCGAAGGCCGAGGTGATCAAGTTCTGAGTCATCACCTCCAGGTCCTTGACTCCAGCCCGGAACCTGCACCATTAGAGGCGTGTCGAAGGGTGGGCGACGTCGCCTGGCCCCAAGAACCTCCCCTGAGTGCAATTCCGATGTTTTATGTACAGAGGGCATCCTCAGTGTCGGCACTGAGCGCTTCACACACAGGAATCCATTTAGTCCTCAAAACAACTCAGTGGGGTAGGCTGTATTGCTAACCGGATTTTATAGATGAGGAAACTGAGGCCCAGGCTGGTAGAGCAATCTGCCCAGAGTCATGTTAACTAGTCTGTGGCAGAACCGGGATCCAAGGCCAGAAAGGCTGGCTGTGGCACCCTGCGTCTGAGCAGCCCCGTGAGCTTCCCCTGTTCGCCCCCGCGTTTCTGACCTGCTGCCCCCACACTCCGCTCTGCTCTCCCCTGTCCCCCTTCCCTGTCTATGGAGGGGGTGGTCTGTGACCCTCTCACCTATTATAGTCTTCGTGCCAAGAGGTGTTCTTGACGTCCAGGATGCCCCCGCGGACGGCTCGCAGCACGTGCAGGTTTCTGTGAAAGATGTCCTCAATCTCCAGCAAGTTCCGTGTTATCTGGGGCCCCTGGGCACCGAAGAAGCAGGGGAGGGGACCTTGCTTTCCATCTTCCCAGCGGGCAAAATGGTACTGACAGTCACATACCTGCAAAGAAGTCAGCATGAGGCTTCCTGCCCTCCTGAGTCTTCCTGTCCCAAGTTCTTTGGTTTAGCTTGTGTTGTGGTTGTTCAGTTGCTAAGTCATGTCCCACTCTTTACAACTCCATGGACTGCAGCACACCAGGCTTCCCTGTCCCTCACTACTGGCTTCGCTTAAAATGGCTAAAAAACTAAGGAGAACCCACCAGATGCAACGGGCTTCTGGGGTGAATTTTAGCTGCACAATGAAATATGAAAAAAATTTGGCCTTGGAGTACAAAATGAAGCAGGGCATAGGCTAATAAGAGTTTTGCCAACAGAATGCACTGGTCATAGCAAACACTCTCTTCCGACAACACAAGAGATGACTCTACACATAGACATCACCAGATGGTCAATAACAAAATCAGATTGATTGTATTCTTTGCAGCTGAAGATGGAGAAGTTCTATCAGCAAAAACAAGACTGGGAGCTAACTGTGGCTCAGATCGTGATCTTCTTATTGCCAAATTCAGACTTAAACTGAAGAAAGCAGGGAAAACCACTAGACCATTCAGGTATGACCTAAATCAAATCCCTTATTATTATACAGTGGAAATGACAAACAGATTCAAGGGATTAGATCTGATAAACAGAGTGCCTGAAGAACTATGGACCGAGGTCCGTGACATTGTACAGGAGGCAGTGATTAAGACCATCCCCAAGAAAAAGAAATGCAAAAAGGCAAAATGGTTGTCTGAGGAGGCCTTACAAGTAGTTGAGAAAAGAAGAGAAGCTAAAGACAAAGGAGAAAAGGAAAAATATACCCCTGTGAATGCAGAGTTCCAAAGAATAGCAAGGAGAGACAAGAAAGCCTTCCTCAGGGATCAATGCAAAGCAATAGAGGAAAACAATACAATGGGAAAGACTAGACATCTCTTCAAGAAAAATTAGAGATACCAAGGGAACATTTCATGTGAAGATGGGCACAATAAAGAATAGAAATGGTATGGACCTAACAGAAGCAGAAGATATTAAGAAGAGGTGGCAAGAATACATAGAAAAACTATACAGAAAAGATCTTCATGACCCAGATAACCATGATGGTGTGATCACTCACCTAGAGCCAGGCATCCTGGAATGAGAAGTCAAGTGAGCCTTAGGAAGCATCACTATGAACAAAGCTAGTGGATGTGATGGAATTCCAATTGAGCTATCTCAAATCCTAAAAGATGATGCTGTCAAAGTGCTACACTCGATATGCCAGCAAATTTGGAAAACTCAGCAGCGGCCACAGGACCAGAAAAAGTCAGTTTTCATTCCAATCCCAAAGAAAGGCAATGCCAAAGAATGCTCAAACTACCGCACCATTGCACTCATCTCACTAGCAAAGTAATGCTCAAAATTCTCCAAGTCAAGCTCCAAAAGTACATGAACTGAGAACTTCCAGATATTCAAGCTGGATTTAGAAAAGGCAGAGGAACCAGAGATCAAATTGCCAACATCTACTGGCTCATCAAAAAAGCAAGAGAGTTCCAGGAAAACATCTACTTCTGCTTTATTAACTATGCCAAAGCAACAAACTGTGGAAAATTGTTAAAGAGATGGAAATACAAGATCACCTTACCTGCCTCCTGAGAAATCTGTATGCAGGTCAAGAAGCAACAGTTAGCACTGTACATGGAACAACAGACTGGTTCCAAATAGGGAAAGGAGTACATCAAGGCTGTATATTGTCACCCCGCTTATTTAACTTACATGCAGGGTACATCATGTGAAATGCTGGGCTGGATGAGCACAAGCTGGAATCAAGATTGCCAGGAGAAATATCAATAACCTCAGATATATAGATGACACCACCCTTATGGCAGAAAAAGAACTAAAGAGCCTCTTGATGAAAATGAAAGAGAAGAGTGAAAAAGCTGGCTTAAAACTCAACATTCAAAAAACGAAGATCATAGCATCTGGTCCCATCACTTCATGGCAAATAGATGGGGAAACAATGGAAACAATGAGAGACTTTATTTTCTTAGGCTCCAAAATCACTGCAGATGGTGAATGCAGCCATGAAATTAAAAGACATTTGCTCCTTGGAATAAAAACTATGACCAACCTAGACAGCATATTAAAAAACAGAGACATTACTTTGCTAACAAAGGTCCATCTAGTCAAAGCTGTGGTTTTTCCAGCAGTTGTGTATGGATGTGAGAGTTGGACCATAAAGAAAGCTGAGCACCGAAGAACTGATGCTTTTGAACTGTGGTGCTGGAGAATACTCTTGGGAGTCCCTTGGACTGCAAGGATAACCAACCAGTCAATCCTAAAGGAAATCAGTCCTGAATGTTCATTGGAAGGACTGATGCTAAAGCTAAAACTCCAATACTTTGGCTACCTGACGCGAAGAACTGACTCATTGGCAAAGACCCTGATGCTGGAGAAGATTAAAGGCAGGAGGAGAGGGGACAACAAGAGGATGAGATGGTTGGATGGCATCACCGACTCGATGGATATGAGTTTGAGTAAACTCCAGGAGTTGGTGATGGACAGGGAAGCCTGGCGTGCTGCAGTCCATGGGGTTGCAAAGAGGAGGACATGACTGAGCGAATGAATTGAACTGAACTGAATGGAGGCAGTGATAACAGACAAGAATCTCTGAGCACAGGATGGTGGCTAGGTGCACAGCCATGTGATAAGAACCAAAGAGGCAAGTTTTGTGTGTAGCCTCACCCCCAGCCCCAGCTCCCTCGCCCCTGGGCCGGGATTCTGGAGCATCTGCTGTGGGCTCTGTCTCCCTGACAGTCTTCCTACCTCGATGAGGTCCTTGCAGCGTTGTACAAAGGCATCGACCTGGGCAAATATGCTGGTCTGGTCTAGGATCCAGCCCCGGGTGGAGAACCTGTCGTGAGAAAGACTGATCAGTTGGAAGCGGGAACATGAGGCATTTACCTCCCCAGGCCAGGCTAGAACCAGGAGTTCTGGTTCAAAGGAAGCCTGAGAAAATGAGACCCCAAGAAACAGTTTTTCTGAATGCCAAGTAAAGAAACACAAGGTGAGGAGAGCCAGAGAGAAAAAGAAAACACTTTGGTTCTAAGAAAAAGTTTGGTGGTGGTGGTGGTGGTGGTTTAGTCTCTAAGTCGTGTCTGGCTCTTGTGACCACATGGACTGTAGCCCTCTAGGCTCCTCTGTCCATGGGATTTCCCAGGCCAGAATACTGGAGTGGGTTGCTATTTCCTCCTCCAGAAGAGAAAGTTTACACACAATTAAACTTTAGACTTTAGAGCCAAGGAAGGAGGAAAAGACCAGGAGGGATTCCTGGGTTGAGGGAGGGGAGGTTACTTAGAGTTCGGAGGACCCAGGACTGAGAGCTAGAATATCTGCATCCAGAGAGAAAACTCGGACCATATAAAACCTCTAAAACAAACAAACAAACAAAAAAACAGTCCACAGGCTTAAAGTACAAGCAGAAGGGCTCGAAATCTCCCCGCTCCAGGAGTGACAAGCGGTAACACACAGGATGTCCAGGTAAGTCGTACTGGGTATGTGTCTGCACAGCCCGAAGGTAGTGGTCCTTCCAGGAGTGACAGCAAGAGATGCAGCCTTGTAGGTCCTCCTTGCTAGAGATGACGTAGCCCTCAAAGATGCGGTCCAGGGAGATGGCATGGCAGCACAGGCGAATGATCTCATTGCTCATCTGCGGGAGGAGTCCCGACAATCTCAGTTCGCAGCCTTAGTTGCACTGACCCTCTCTTGGAGCCCCCAAGACCATGCCTCAGATCTCGGGCTCCTACTTCTTGATACCCATGGCTCCTTTCATCCCTGGTCCTCCACTGCTCATGCGGCAGCATCTCTGGGTTCCACCTTATTTGCCCACCTCATTTCCAGCCAGTGCTCAGCTCAGTGCCCTTTCCCCACTCTTTGCCCCTCCCCCAATGAAATATGCTGGGTTCTGCTCCTCAAAAGCCAGAGTTCCTTCCTATATCTGCCTCTCGCTCACTGCAAGGTCCATCTTTGGCAATGAGAAAGAGCAGGTCTTCCCTTCCTGTACAACTCAGCCTGGGAGTCAGTCCTTCCTGGTCCCCTCCCTGTGCTCCATCAACACCTCTTCACAAAGACTCCCTCTTCCCACCTGGGCTTCATCCATCTGGAAGCAAAATGTCCAGTCCAGGTCCCAACTCTGAGCCTCACTAAAGCAGATGATGCAGGCAAAGGGCCTGTGGTCTCTGTCCGACCGGAACGGCATTGCTCACTACCTTTTCACCATAGATCTGCCCAGTGAATTCTACCTTCTCCAGAAATCTGCATGCTACCAACATGGCCATCCCCTCACCACCCTCTGTCCCACCCTCTGCAGACACACACCTTCCGGAAGAGGGAGGTCAGTCTCTCCCGAGTATTGTAGTGGGGAGAGTTGACCCAGATGATACGGATGAGGCTGATGAGCCTCGGGAGTTTACTAGAGATGTCCTTTGGCCGCATGAATGCCAGTTCCTGGTAAGGCTCCTTCAGGATCGACAAGAAAGTCAGGTTTGACTGTGCTTGACGAGAGCCATCCTGGTAGTAAAGAGAAATCAGGAGAAGACTTAGCTCCTGGAAAGCACAGGTTCAAAGCGAGTGCTTCTGGTCCTCCTCGAATTCCAACCGATCTGCCTTTCCCGAGAAGTGTTCCCAGTTAACGCTACATAGACCTCATCACCCCAGGTCTCTGCAACCCTTTGGGATCAGAGTGTGTGCATGCCTGCTTTTCCTCACTGACTAGTTTCTAACTCAGGTTACGTGTCTATTCCTCTAGCTTTTGCCCTTGAACTAAGAACTCTGCACCAAGGAGACACTCAAGAGCTGTTGATCAACTGACCGGACATCACTTGCATTCATCCCACCTTATGGCTTCCACCATAGCCCCCCTTTCACTACCTTGTTCTCAAAGAGAATTTTAGACTTCTCCATCTAACTATAGCTCAATCCCCTTAAAGTGTGTTGGTGCATGCATAATCGTGTCCAATTCCATGCAACTCCATGGACTGTAACCCACAGATTCCTCTATCCATGGAATTTTTCAGGCAAGAATACTGGAGTGGGTTGCCATTTCCTACCCCCAGGGGATGGTCCCGACCCAGGGATCAAACCCATATGTCTGGCAGCTCCTGCATTGGCTGGTGAATTCTTTATCACTAGTGCCACCTGGGAAGCCCCAAACTCCCTTCAGTTCAGTTCAGTTGCTCAGTCATGTCCGACTCTTTGCAACCCCATGGACTGCAGCACACCAGGCCTCCATGAATATCAGTTTCAAATTCCTGCTAGGAAGAGATGGCTTCTCTCTCTGTATTTTACAGATATCTCTGATCTCTGTGTGTCACAACACTAACATAATCAGCTTGTCATATTATATAAAATTTAATTTTTTAAAAAATTTTGTTCTGACTATGCTGGATCTGTGTTGCTGCGCAGGCTTTTCTCTAAATTAGGCAAGCAGGGGCTACTCTCTAGTTGTGGCACACTGGTTCTCATTGCAGCGACTTTTGTTGCGGAGGACAGGCTCTAGGGTTTGGAGGCTTCAGGAGTTGCGGCTCCCAGGCTCTAGAGCACAGGCTCAACAGTTGTGATACAAGAAGTTAGTTGCTCCATGGCATGTGGGATCTTACTGGATCAGGGATCGAACTCACGTCTCCTGTATTGGCAAACGGATTCTTTATCGCTGAGCCACCAAGTGAAGTGAAAGTCACTCAGTCGTGTCCAACTCTTTGCGACCCCATGGACTATACAGTCCATGGAATTCTCCAGGCCAGAATACTGGAGTCGGTAGCCTTTTCCTTCTACAAGGGAGCTGCCCAACCCAGGGATCAAACCCAGTTCTCCCACATTGCAGGCGGACTCTTTACCAGCTGAGCCATAAGGGAAGCCTCTGAGCCACCAAAGCAGCCCTCAAATATAAATTTTTAAAGTGTTTCTTTTGCAGCTCTCTTTGCTGAACTGGATGGGTTCGACTTTGACCCCAGGCCACACAGTCATCTCTTTTGTGTTAGCCTTCCTTCTCAGCTGGATCGTAGGGGTTGGGCTTCTAGAGGGCACTCAACATAGTACATTTGTTAAGTAACTAGATGTCTCCCTAGTTAAACTATAAGCTCCTTGAGGCCTTGTGTTCTACTACTTTTATACTCTCCCACAAGCCTAAGTCCAAGCACTGGGTGCTTCTATCTCTGCGTTTGATGAATATGTTGACTCTCTCTTCTTAGAGCCTTACATTATCCCCACCACTGGGCACTTTCTGCCAAGTCTGCATCCTTCGATCCACTCACAAACCTGGATCTGCTGGGCCAGCTTCATGAAGGGCGCCAGATAGGATGACTTGGCGAGACGCAGGATGGACTCGATGTGCTTCACTCCCGGCTTCACCAGCTGTTTGCTGATGCCAGACAGGTCCATGCATCGGTTGCGCCAAAACTCAATCTCCTCCAAAGGACCTAAGTTTTCTCCTGTCTCCACCGACTCCTGGGCACTGAGCACCTCCTTTATCTGCCGTGTCCAGTGGATCATGGAGGCTGCCGGGGAGAGGACAAAACCTCTTGCATTTCCTTGCAGCGCTCCCCACTTTCATCCTTCCCTCCACCCCCAACAGAGCCCTCCTAACCCACCTCCTGTCCCAGCCTCTGGGCTGCCCCTCCCTACTCCTCCACCTCAGAAGCCCCGACACAGGAGCAACGCCAGCCACTCACTCTCTAGTCGCTGCACCAGCTCTTTGTCTTTAACCACCACCTCAGGCTTCATGTTCATGGCCTCTGTGGGGATGTAGAGGACGGTGTGCCCCTCCAGCTTGTACCGAGTGTCTGAGGAAATGAAAGAACCAGGAGAGTTCACAGAGGGTGATGGGTTTATGCCACCCTAGTTCCTATCATGGCTGATGATCCGGGGCCCAGGAGCTATGTGCATCTCAGGAGAGCAGGCAGGAGAAACTAGGACTCATGCTTTTTTGACATCAGGAAAATGACAGAAAGCAAGAGGGAAAACCTCGTTGAGATGTCATAAGAGACTGTCATAAAATGAGGTCTGAGAGCAATACAATGGCCTCGACACTCTCTTTCAGGACACATGCACTCCCCTGCCGCACCCACACTACCTCCAGCTTCCCTAACCCCACATGTACTCTTGGAAATTTCCAACTCTGAGCAAGTCTGAGCAACTGTTGGACCACAGAAAACTGTATCCAGATTAGAAGGCACACTGCGGACCCTGTGTCACTCATTCAGCAAACGCATTCCAAGCACCTACTCTGTGCCAAACAACGCACGTACTCAGGATCAATCTCCCACCTGCCTCACTCGCTCGACTATTGGTGGGGACTGGGGAGACAGCAGGCACCCCGGCCATTCCGCTCACCTGTCAGGCAGGCCAAGAACCTGTGCAGGTGAGAAGCAAAATGATTTCGAATGCTCTCAGGCCAGGTTGTGTTTTTAAAGATCTGAGGGGCAAAGACGCCACTAAGCAGCCGAAGCAGGGCTGGGATGTAGGCACCCCGCACTGTCCCAAACTGCACCGTCTCCTCAAAGTTCTCTGGAGTGATGGGGACCGGGGCTTGACGAATGAAGTAGACAATCTGGTTCTGGGTCTGCATTGAAGACAGTAGAGCAGAGTTCAGGGTCCATGCTATGCTATGGTCCATAGCAGCCATGCTACCCAAGGGAATCTGAGGCTCCAGTCATGAAACCCTGGTCGCATCCCCTTAGCATATCCTGATCCTTCTCCAAATATAAGAAACACGAGATGTTTCCTGTTCTTGTCAGGGACACAACAGTTTCTGTATCCAGAGGGTTGTGGAGGAAATACAGAGAGTACTCCTTGAGGGTAAAGACTGTGTATTCTCTCCAGAACCTAGCAGTGACTGGGACATACTAGATGCTCCATAAATGACAGATGGATAGATAAATGGAATGAAAAGGATACAGGAAAAGCAGAAAGGAGATGGACTTCCAGGGAAGTCCCTCCCCTAATTTTTCATTTATCCTGCAGTTTTGTTTATGCTGAGTTTTTATTGTTGTTTACATTCAAAAATGTATAGCTTTCATGTTGTTAAAACTTCTTAGTTTCTGACTTCTACATGGTTAGAAAAGTCATTCCTACTCTAAGAACAATTTCACTGTTTTTTTCTTTAGTGCTTTTGTAACTACTCTTTATAATTTATTTAACTTTAAAAACTGAAAATAAAGTACAAAGAAGAAATTCATAATCATTCATCTTCCCATTACCCAGAATTAAATTTTGGCATTTTGTATTTATTTTTTTAAAAGATTAACAACTATTATTTTTATTAAAATTATGTTAATTATAAATATCTGAAACAATGCAGAAAAGTACACAATAAAAATTTAAATGTCATTAAAATTCCACCATGTAGACACTAATCATTATCATTAGAGAAAATATTATTCTAGACATCTCTTGTAGATATATATACAGAAAAATAAAAAATTATTTCAAAATAAGATCATGCTATTTTTAATTAAAAGTATTGAATTTAATGGAATAAAAAGACACTGATAAATTGTTGAGCTCCAAATAGATGTTTCTTTAGGTGTAAGAGAGATTTCTTCCTAAAAGACTCCTTTCTAAGGTTATAAGAAAGATTATGAAAAATATTAAGAGGTTAGTTTTCTCCAGGATTCCCTGGTGGTCCAGTGGTTAGAACTTAGCCCTGCCATTGCTGTTGGCCCAGGTTCAACCCCTGGTCAGGCAACTAAGGTCTCGCAAGCCAAGTAGCTAAAAAACAAAGGTTAGTTTTCTCATTACCTTTCCATTTTAACTTCAACTGACTCACCGCTTTGAAAGGTAGGAACATGGGCATGCATCCTCATACTTTCTCTCATTTTCTTATCACTTCCCAATTTTTGTTATACTATTATTTGGACATCCCTTCATCTAGATCCACTAATTGTTAACATTTTGCCATATGTGTGCATGACTGCACTCTCTTCTCTCGCCATCTCTGTCTCTCATCCTCTATCGCTCTGCTGAGCCATTTCAGAATTGTAGCAGACGTTATAAAACTACACCCTTACATACTTCAGCATATGGCTCCTAAAAGTGAGGATATTCACCAACACTCCCCAAACTAATTATCACACTCAGAAAATTGAACTTCATTTAATACTTTACATAATACATCGTTCACATTCAAATTTTCCCAGTGGTCCAAATAATGTCATTTACAGCTGCTTTCTTCCCACCCAGGATCCAATTCAGATCACACAAGGTTTCTTTCTTTCATGACAGTGATATTTCTAATACTCCGGGCCAGTTGATTTTCCAAATGTCCCTTAATTTTAATTTATCGGATTGTTTCCTCATTACTAGATCCAAGTTAAATATTCTTGGCAGGAATACCACATAGGTGATGTTTCCAAATAATTAATTTCCCTGAATGTAAGCAGCTTAACTAAGACATGTGTTGACATTAAACATTATGTAACAAATTTTTGTGGAATAAAGTATGTCCTTTCAGTTCCCCCATTCAGTTCCTTCAGCAGTTCAGGGAAATTCTCTGTATTCTATTTTAAAATTTATATTTTGTTTAGTTAGCTGGCTCCCTATGTTAGATTACCTGTGTCTGTCTTTCACGTCTATCAACTTCTAATTGTATTGTCATTGGTTTTTTCTTTTCCCTACACTGTAATTATCTCAAGCCTCTGTTCTATGTCCATTCATATTTTCAGCAATAGTTATTCAGTCCCTTGCTGTTTCTAACCTACTAGTTTTAACATGTAAACATGCTGCTTTATTTATTTCAAAAATCTGCATTCACTCTTTTATTTCATTCTCACATTTTATTGTTTCGTTGCTCAGCTTTTTAAAAAATTAAATTCTTATTAAGTCGTATTGAAACATGATGCTGGTGTGAAAAACTGCCTTCTGTTCAGTTACATTTTCCTCATGTGCATGCTTTGTTCTGCTGTCTTTCTCCCCTGATGTAGTATGCTTGTAGTTGCCCTGCAATTCCTTTTCACTTGCCTCATGCTTGCTCCGCTCTCTGAATTCATTCCTTCTGCTTTCAAGTACTGTGGGTGACTTCCTGACGTCCCACTGTGAAAGCCCACTTTGATTTCCCCCTTGAAATTAAAGTGAAATGACTGGGTATTTTACATTCCATTCACTTTTCTCTAGATTAAAATAATAGCGTGAGGGGATGAGTAGGTAGTTAAGACCAATTTAAAACAGTGTAAAATCTTTGTTAAAATGCATAGGCTCTTTCTCTCTTTTCAGATTTTGTTAAATATTCTGAGGTTCACTCCATTTCACTGCTGGTGGTGGTGAGGAGGGGTGTCCACCATTCCTGCAGGGAGAACGGTTTCCTTAAATCAGTGCACAGACCTTTCATTGGTGCCCACTTTCAAAGTTTATTAGATCAGATTTTGCTTCTTTCCTAGTTTGTTTACTCTTGGGTGCTTGCTTTTGTTTGTTTGTTTTTCTGGCTTTACTTTTTGCTATTGTTCCAAGTATTCAAAAGAAATAACTTCTTAAGGAAGTTTTTCAACAGTCCATCTTGACCTAGAATACAATTAAATCCGTGATCTATGTAGAATTTATTTCCTTTGGGCTGCGCTGGGTCTTCACTGCTGCGAGGGTTTTTCTCTACTTGTGGCGAGCAGGGGCCTTTCTCTAGTTGCGGTGCATTGGCTTCTCACTGCGCTGACTTATCTTACTGTGCAGCACAGGCTCAGTAGTTGTGGCACCTTGGCTTAGTTGCTCCTTGGCATGTGGGATCTTCCTGGACCAGGGATCAAACTGTGTCTACTGCATTAGCAGGCAGATTCTTTACCACTGAGCCACTGGGGAAGCCCTAGAATATATGCTGGCATGGGAAAAAGGCTTTTTTCAGCTTTGCCAAACCATAATTGACAAATTAAAATTGTGTTTAAGGTGTACACATTGCTATTTTGTGGCTTCCTGGTGGCTCAGCTGGTAAAGAATCTGCTTGCAATGTGGGAGACCTGGGTTCGATCCCTGGGTTAGGAAGATCCCCTGGAGGAGGGCATGGCAACCCACTCCAGTATTCTTGCCTGGAGAATCCCCATAGACAGAGGAGCCTGGTGGGCTACAGTCCATGGGGTTGCAAAGAGTCGGACATGACTGAGCCACTTTCACTTTCCTTGCTGTTTTGATATAAATGTGCATTGTGAAATTATCACTGCAATCAAACTAATTAACATATCTATTATTCCATATGGTTACCATTCTCCTTTCTTTTTGTAATGAGAACACTTAAGATCTACCCTTTAGCAAATTATACAGTAATATTAACTACAGTTACCACACTGTATATTAGATCTCCAGAACTTATTAACCTTGCATAAATGAAATTCTGTATCATTTCCCCCTAGTCTTACCGAAATATAATTGACCCATAACATTGTATTAGTTTAAGGTAAACAATGTAATGCTTTGATATGTATATCTATTGCAAAAATGATTACCACAATAAGTCCCAGCTAACATTTATCAGCTTACATAGTTACAATTTTTTTCTTATCAGAACTTTAAAAATCTACTCCCTTAGCAACTTTCAAATATATAATCCACTATTGTTAATTAGAATCACCGTGCTATACTGTACATCACATCCCCAGAACTTATAACTGGAAGTTTGTACCTTCTGGCCAACTTCACCCATTTTCCATACTCCCTCACCCCCAACTCTGGTAACCACCAATCAGTCCTCTTTTTCCCTCCTCTGGTTCTCAATCTGTGCCGTTCTCTGTTCCTATGAGGTGTTGTTTTTTTTCCCCCAGATTTCACATATAAGTGAGATCATACAGTATTTGTCTTTCTCTGTATTATTGCACTAAGCATAATACCCTCCAAGGCCACCTGAAAGTGACAGTGAAGTCACTCAGTCATGTCTGACTCTTTGCAACCCCATGGACTGTAGCCTACCAGGCTCCCCTGTCCATGGGATTTTCCAGGCAATAGTACTGGAGTGGATTGCCATTTCCTTCTCCAGGGGATCTTCCTGACCCAGGGATTAAACCCGGGTCTCTCGCATTGTAGACAGATGCTTTACCATCTGAGCCACCAGGGAACTCCAAGGCCACCTATGTTGTTGCAAATGGCAAGATATTTTTTCTTTCTCATTGCTGAATGATATTCCATTGTGTGTGTATGTATGGTATGCGTGTGTGTATATATATATACATATATACATTTTCTTTATCCACTTATCCAATGATGGACACTCAAGCTGATTCCACATCTTAGCTATTATAAATAGTACTATAATGTACATGGGGGTGCCAGTATTTCTTTGAGAGTGATTTCATTTCCTCTGGATACATACTCAGAAGTGGAATTGCCAGATCATATGGTAGTTCAATGTGTTTTTTTTTTCAGGAACCTCCATACTGTTTTCCACAACTGCACCAATTTACATTCCCAGTGCACAAGGGTTCCCTTCTCTCCACACCTTCATCAATATTTGTTATCTCTTGTCTTTTTGACGACAGCCATTCTAACAGGCATGAGGTGATACCTCATTGTGGTTTTGATTTGAACTTCTCTGATTAGTGACACTGAGCACCTTTTCTGGTACCTGTTGGCCATTTGTACATCTTCTTCGGAAAAATGTCTTTTCAATTCTTCTGCAGATTTTTAAATCAGATTGTTTGTTTCTCGCTATTAAATTGTATGAGTTCTTTATGTATATTTTGGACATGTATTCATATCTTATCAGATACAGGATTTGCAAATATTTCCTCCCATTCATAGTCTGCCTTTTCATTTTGTTGATGATTTTCCTTTGCTGTGTAAGAAGCTTTTAGTTAGATATAGTCCCACTTGTTTATTTTTGCTTTTGTTGCCTTTATTGTAGTGACAGAAAATTTGTACCCTTTGATCAACAGCTCCCTATTTCCCTCTTGCCCAAGCTATCTACATTTTTAAAATGGAAAACCTTTGTTTTCCATGTTTCCCAATTCTATTCATGGAATAATCCATCTTTCCCCACAGATTTTAAATGCTACTTTTGTAGAAAATGCTTGCCTATATGTTTCATTTATTTCTGCTTCTTTGCTGTTGCTTATATAATACATATTCCTGCCCTGGTCTACTTTCAGTTCACTTCAGTCACTCAGTCGTGTCCGACTCTTTGCAGCCCCATGAACCACAGCATGCCAGGCCTGCGTATCCATCACCAACTGCCAGAGTCTACCCAAACCCATGTCCATTTAGTCGGTGATGGCATCCAACCATCTCATCCTCTATCGTCCCCTTCTCCTCCTGCCCCCAATCCTTCCCAGCATCAGGGTCTTTTTTCCGATGAGTCAGCTCTTCGCATCAGGTGGCCAAAGTGTTGGAGTTTCAGCTTCAACGTCAGTCCTTCCAGTGAACACCCAGGACTGATCTTTAGGATTGACTGGTTGGATCTCCTTGCAGTCCAAGGGACTCTCAAGAGTCTTCTCCAACACCACAGTTTAAAAGCATCAATTCTTCAGTGCTCAGCTTTCTTTATAGTCCAGCTCTCACATCCATACATGACTACTAGAAAAACCATAGGCTTGACTAGACGGACCTTTGTTTTGATTACTCTTATTTATTTATTTTTGGCTGCACTAGGTCTTCATTGCTATACCCAGGCTTTCTCTAGTTGCAGTGAGTGGAGGCTACTCTCCAGTTGCTCCGTGTTCGGGCTTCTTATTGCAGTGGCTTCTCTCATTGCAGATCACGGGCTCTAGGGTGCTCCCACTTCAGTAGTTGTAGTACATGGGCTCAGCAGTTACAGCTCACGGGCTCAGAATTTGCAGTTCCCGGGCTCTAGAACATGGGCTCAGTAGTTGTGACACACAAGGCTTAGTTGCCCCAGGTATGTAGCATCTTCACAGACCAAGGATTGAATCCATGTCCTCTGCATTGGCAGGCAGATTCTTAACCAGTGGACAACCAGGCCAGTCCTAATTACTGTAATTTAATAAAAGATTTTCATTCACAGGTCTCCTTCATCACTTTCCTTCTTCATCATTTTATTTTTTTGCTATTTTATTTTTCAGGATATACTTTTAAAAATCCTTTACACTAGCAATCTAGGGACTGGGTACTTCAATTGGAGTTATAATAAAATGGT
Source organism: Capra hircus (assembly GCF_001704415.2). Lineage (NCBI taxonomy): Eukaryota > Metazoa > Chordata > Mammalia > Artiodactyla > Bovidae > Capra > Capra hircus. The sequence goes on along the minus strand of NC_030826.1, from coordinate 27,165,330 downwards.
ACATTTATTTGGATGGAATGATCTTCATAATATTAAGATTCCCACTCAGAAACAGGATAGGGCTCATCATTTATTAAATTTTCTTTTGTGGCCTGCAAAAAAGTTGTTTTCCTTCATATACATCCTAAGTTTTTGGCATATTTTTGTTACTTTTCTGAATGAAATTTTTTTGTGTGATGCATTATAGCCAATTATTGCCAATATACAGGAAAAAGAGATAGCCTGTTTTGGGCTTTGCTTAATAAGGAAGCTTTATAAATTGCATCATTGTGCAGGACCATGCGACTCTTCATTATCATTTCAATTTTTGTATGTGGACCAATAAAAGCCAGGCAATAGCCTTTTTCTTTTCCAAAATTTTATTTCCCCAAATTTCAAACATACAGAAACACTAAAAGAATTTTACAATAATACCCTGTACACCCACCACCCATATTCTACCACTAACTTTACTATACATCTGTCTTTTAACTATTTTCCTACCTGTGGTTTACCTTTCACTACTGTATCCTCCCCACTGTTGAATTAGTTACCTATCTAACCCATGAAAGCCTTTAATAGTTCCCTCTGGAATAAAGCCAAATTCTTTAGCATAACATTCAAGGCCCTTCAGAGGCAGACACCAACCCACCTTTTTAGTATCATTTCCCCAACTCCTCGTTTCTTTGCACATAAAGTGTTCTTTACCTGGATGCTCTTACTCAGCCTCAATGAAATCCTACTTACCCTTCATCCCCGACTCAAGTATTTCCTCCATCACCAGGCCTTGCCAGCATTCCAGGGGCTACATTAGTTGCTCCCATAAGACTGTTATAAAGTTTCGTCCAGGCATCATAATATATTGTAAATATTTTTTATATGTCTGTCTTCCCTACTAGACCAAGAGATCATCAAAAGCAAAACCCTGCCTCATTTCTCTCTGTATTCTGCTGCCAAGCAGGGTGTCCAACACACTGTGAGGCTCAACAGACCTTGGGCATGAGAGATTAGATACAGATGACTGGGGTCTGCGGAACCCTCAGCCCCGTGGGGAGAACACCTTGGGGTCTGGGTGGTGGAGTACGCACCTGCACAGGCACTCCCAGGTCTAGCTTCAGCCCCATACAAGGGTCGATGAAGACGGTGAGGATGGGTTCTGAAGGGTCCTGGGCAAAGTGTTCCAGAACAGCGCTGTGCTCCTCTGTCCACGTGGCATCCGCCAGTCCTGTCAGTACAGCTCGGGACAGGAAGAGGGGCTTCTGCAGAATGAGAGCAGGGGGCCAGAGCAGGCACAGCTGTCAGTGTAGGTCACTTCTCCCTTCCACTGCCATGTGTGGGAGTCATGGGGAGTGAGAGGAGGCAGGTAGGTTCGGAAGAAAAAGCTGAGGACCAACTGACTGATAGGTTTCAAGCTTTCGAAGAAACAAGACAATAAGATCCTCTTCCCTCTATGAGTAAAAATAGAATGGATCATAGAGGAAGACTAAGGGATAGTATCTTTCTGAGATATTTCATTTATGCCTGTGGTTGTAAAAATGTCTTATCAAGCAACCTTCAACCTCACAATAAAACTAAATTAAGGGAACATGTAGGATATTAGCCTCAGTTAAGCAATTAGGGGCAAGAGGATTACAAGCTGGAAAAAGAATAAAGGTAGAAGAGCAATTTTTCCATGATGTGGCCTCCACAGACTACTGGAATACATTTACTACACTGGGCAAAAGTTAACTGGCCCAGCAGTGAGAAAAAAAGAAAAAGGGAGGGGAAAAGACAAAACTGGAAAACAACAAAGGACAAATCAATTGGATGGAAAATCGGTCATAATTGGTGGCTAGAAAAAACATAGCATTATTTAGAACAGTATTAAATACATTAAGAAAGCTAGAGGATATGAAGACTTGGCTCAGGAAACTGGAGAAGTCACCCTGTCCTCCCCATACTTCTAGAAGATGAGAAGAAATCCCTTTTGCTTACAGTTTCCAGGTCAAGAAAATTTAACCACTGATCCAAAATCTTTCATATATAAAGACATGCATAAAAGAACTTTCCTGATGGTTCAGTGACTAAGACTCTGTGATCTCAATGCAGCGGGCCAGATTTCAATCCCTAGTCAGGGAACTAGGTCCCACATGGCACAACTAAAGATTCCAAGTGCCACAACTAAGACCTGGCACAGCCAAATAAATAAATATATTTTTAAAAAATTTACAATAGCTAGGACATGGAAGCAACCTAGATGTCCTTTGGCAGATGAATGGATAAGAAAGCTATGGTACATATACACAATGGAATATTACTCAGCTATTAAAAGGAATGTATTTTAATCAGTTCTAATGAGGTGGATGAACCTGGAGCCTATTATACAGAGTGAAGTAAATCAGAAAGAAAAACACCGATATAGTATATTGACACATATATCTGGAATCTAGAAAGATGGTAACGATGACCCTTATGCAAGACAGCAAAAGAGACACAGATATAAAGAACAGACTTTTGGATTCTGGGGGAGAAGATGAGGGCGGGATGATTTGAGAGAATAGCACTGAAACATGTATATTAGCATATGTGAAACAGATCACCAGTCCAAGTTTGATGCATGAAACAGGGCACTCAAAGCTGGTGCACTGGGACAACCCTGAGGGATGGGATGGGGAGGGAGATGGGAGGAGGGTTCAGGATGTCGGACACACATACACTCATGGCTGATTCATGTCAATATATGGGAAAAAAACACTACAATATTGTAAAGTAATTACCCTCCAACTAAAATTAATTAATTTTTTAAAAAGACATGTATGAAGACCCAGTGAGAAGAACACTAAGGATATGAACAAACATTTCATGCTATTAAAAAGAGAGAGAGAGAGGAAATGAAAATTGGAAAAATATTCAATTTCACTTGAAATTAAAGAAATAAAAATAAACACAGCAAAAGTATATCATGTATTGCCTATAATTATTAAAAAAGAAAAAAAAAACCTGCTAAACTGCTAATACCCAGGCTTGGAAAGGGTTTGTTGCTAGTATGAGGGCAAAAACTGCAGTTTGTTTGAACAATAGTTTGGCATTATGTATTAAAGGTGTTACAAATGTTCTTTACTCTTTGATTCAGGAACTCCATATCCAGGAATCTAATTTTAGGAAATACTAAGTATTTCAAAATATGTTCGTTTTATTTACAAAATTCATCACAGTACTATGAAAGCAAAAAAAAATCATAAATGGAAAAATGTCCAAGAGTAAGGATTTAACTACGGTACATATACCTTATCAAGCACTGTGTGAACATTTAAAATGGTGCTTACAGGGAATTCCCTGGCAATACGGTGGTTAGGGGGCTTCCCAGGTAGCGTTAGTGGTAAAGAACCCACCTGCCAACGTGGGCTTGATCCTTGGGTGGGGAAGATCCTCTGGAGGAGGACATGGTAACCTACTCCAGTATTCTTGCCTGGAGAATACCATGGACAAAGGAGCTTGGCATGTTACAGCTCATAGGGTCACAAAGAGTTGGACAGGACTGAAGTGACATAGCACACACGCCAGTGGTTAGGACTCCGCGTTTTCACTTCCCCAGGACCAGGTTCAATCTCTGGTTGAGAACTAAGATCCCACAAACCTCGAGGCACAGCCCCCAAAAAGAGGCGTCTTGTGATTTACGCATTTCTGATAAAAAATAACAGCATCCCAAATTTTTTTTAAGGTTCTTTTTTAAGGAGCTTAGTTCCCCTTACACTGGGAGCACAGAGTCTTAATCACTGTAATTCCAGGGAAATCCCCTGTATTTTTTTTTTAAGAATGTAATAACATGAAGAATGATAAAATGTTTTGTGAAAAAGCCTAATTTAAAAAGTATAATGTGTAGTATAGTTAAGATTGTTAGAAAACAAAATAACTCTCAAATCTACAGAAAGAAAGGACATATACTCAATTATTAACATTGAATGTGTTTAGTCATAAATTTCATTTTCCCTTTCTTTGTTTTACTTTTCTGTCCCTTCCAGTTTTTTCTTTAATGAGTAGTTGTTACTTTGCTTTCCCTTTCTAGAAAGTTCAAGGTCACTATTCTTCTAACCCAGGTTAGAAGGTGTCCCCAGGCTCTGATGCAGCTTGAAAATAAAGGTGTAGGGGTCATGGAGTGTCAATTTCTGAAAGTATTTCAAGTGGCTTCTGTAAACTTTTCAGCCAAAAGAGAGCGCTAAAGGACAGGAAGAAAGAGGGTGTCTTAGAAATTAGGACAGTGTCCGCCAGCTTGTTCAACCTGTCCAAATGTTCACCCATTCGACAGATAAAGCTTGCCACATTTTGACCCAAGATGGAGAGCCGAGGAAGGGCCTGAAAAGAGTCCTGTTCCCTCCTGAAAGCTCTCTTCTTCTGGAGGAATAGGGGGCACAGATAACTCTGCCCTTTACTCAGTGTACTGGATTTGCAGTGAGCAGGCTACCAGTTTCTGCTGGTAGAAAGAAAAGGTATCAAGCGACAGACTGAAGAGAATTCCTCAAACACCATTGTGCAACTGATCCTTTGATTCACCAATTGCTGATGAGGAATACTTGTTTCAACAAAAACGCAAACTTACCACATCTACCTCACGCTCCTCTAATTCTTCTTTCTGTATTTCAGGTTGCTCCAATACTGGCTCTGGGAAGAAAATTCAAAAATGAAAGCATTCCTTTAAAAATTAAATATAAAAAAAAATTAAATATAGAGTCACCATCAGTCAGTTCAGTTCAGTTCAGTCGCTCAGTAGTATCCGACTCTTTGCAACCATATGATCCAGTAATTCTAGGTATACCCAACAGAACTGGAAGCAGGGACTCAAACAGATATTTGTATGCCCATGTTCACAGCCATTCACAATGCCGGAGAAGGCAATGGCACCCCACTCCAGTACCCTTCCCTGGAAAATCCATGGACAGAGGAGTCTGGTAGGCTGCAGTCCATGGGTCGCTAAGAGTCGGGCAAGACTGAGCGACTTCACTTTCACTTTTCACTTTCATGCATTGGAGAAGGAAATGGCAACCCACTCCAGTGTTCTTGCCTGGAAAATCCCAGGGGCGGGGAAGTCTGGTGGGCTGATGTCTATGGGGTCGCACAGAGTCAGACACGAATGAAGCGACTTAGCAGCAGCAGCAGCATGTTCACAGCACTGCTATTCACAACAGCCAAAAGGCAGAAACAACCCAAGTGTCCACCAAAGATGAATGGATAAACAAATTGCAGCGGAATATTAATCGGCCATGAAAAAGGAGAGTCTGCTACAATATGACAACGTGGATGAAAATGTAACATTAAGTGAAAGAAGCCAGTCACAAAAGACAGTATATTGTATGATTCCACTTATATAAAATGTCCACAACAGGCAAATTCAAAGACACAGAAAGTACCAGATTAATGGTTACCAGGATCTGGGAGGAAAGGGGAATGGGGAGTGACTGTTAAGAGGCTAAGCTCTCATGAAACATAGAAGTAAAGATATAGTGGCCATCGGATGCCAGTTTCTCAAGGTACCTGAAGCAGCTTTTGGTGAAGGAGTTAAAATGCTCTAAAATTAGGGACTTCCCTGGTGGTCCAGTGGTTAAAACTCCCAATACAGGGGGCCCCCATTGGATCCCTAGTTGGGGAAATAGATCCCATGTGCTATAACTAGAGTTCACACGCAGTAACCAAAGACCTCGAATGCTGAAACTAAGACTTGATGCAGACAAATAAATAATTTTTTTAATGTTCTAAAATTAGATAGTGGAGATGGTTGCATAGGCTGGTGAATACAGCAAAAATCACTGAATTATATACTTTAAAAGTATGAATTTTAAAAAAATATTGATTGATTGATTTATACATGTATTTAGTCTGCATTAGGTCTTAGTTGTGGTGCTTGCCTGGCAGCATATGGGATCTTAGCTCTCCAACCAGGGATCAAACCCATGTCCTCCACATTGGAAGGTGGTCTCTTAACTACTGGACCACCAGTGAAGTCCCAAACACATGAACTTTATAGTAAGTGGATTATATCTTAATTTTCTTTAAAAAAAAAGCTGGCAGGGGTGCAGAGGGAGGCAGGGGAACGAAGGCAGTCAGTATTAAGGTTATTCTAGCCACTCAGCTTCTGGCCTGCCATTCCTCCCCTAGCCTCTTCCCACATTGAGAAGCTGAGACCCTCAGAAATTGGCCCCTCTCCAAGCACCCCCACCCCGACTCTGGATGCCATAAAAGTCAAGGGGGTGTTTCTCTCCCTCATGATCTGTTGTTCGCACTGAAGACTGGAGCAAAACAGGTGGGTTTCCCATCTCCTGTGGGCTGAAAGGAGGAAGGAACAGATGAGATGGAACCACAAGACCTTGGGGAACAGGACACTCAGAGAACAGGACACTCAGACTTCCAGAAAGAAAACCTAAGAGGGGAGTAAAGCAAAGAAGTTGAGGAAGGAAATCATGAGGAAGATGGAACAGCTGACTCTAGGAGCTCAGGAGTGAGAGGGATGTGTAGTCGAGACAGCCAAGGCCCTTCGAGAAAGCCAAGTGCGTCCAAGGTTGCAGACAGGAACGAGGCAGAGAGAACGAGACTTAGACCATCTCAAGAGTAAATAGGTTTCGTCTTCTATAGTACGATTTATATAAAATCTAAACCATGCAATATGATACTAATATGTGATGGTCATAGATACATGCATTAAAAATTTAAGAAAACAAGCTTGAGAATGACAAACATCAACTCAGGATAGCAGTGACCTTTGGAGAAGGAGAGAAGGGCTTGAGGGGCAGGGGACAGAGGGATTCATTTGTTGCTATCATAATTAATTTAGACATTGGGTAATGGATACATGGATGTTCATTATCTTTTTCTCTACACTTTTTCTTCTTTGCCTGAAATACGGGTCTACAATCCCTTGTCCAAAACTCTTCAGTTCAGTTCAGTTTAGTCGCTCAGTTGTGTCCGACTCTTTGCAACCCCATGAATCACAGCATGCCAGGCCTCCCTGTCTATCACCAACTCCCGGAGTTCACTCAAACTCACGTTCATCGAGTCGGTAATGCCATCCAGCCATCTCATCCAAAACTCTCAGGATCACATATATCTCGGCATTTAGACTTGTAATATAGTATGGTATGTGAGACCCCCACCCACCTCCCAGGGGCTCTAGAGCAGCACTCCACTTTTCATGTTAGTATTCCTGCAGTAAAACATAGGAAAATTTATACTAAGTGGCTTAAATAGACTATAAATACCTCAAGTCAGTTTAGGTTATATTTTACCACCAAATAAGTTTGGAAGCCAAACTCTGAGGGGAAAAAAAAAAACTTTTAGTTCTCAAGGCTTTTTAAAATTATAGATATGAGATTATGAACCTGTACTTCTCCTTCTTTTCTTAGTGGAAATGGCTATCAACTAGAACTTCGAAAGGGTGTCTGCCCTTTAAGCCGCCATCCTTCACCCAGAAGTGTTTAGGCCTGGTCTTAGTCTGTTCCAGGCTACTATAACAAAATATCAGTTTGTTGTCACTGTTCAGTCACTAAGTCATGTCCAACTCTTTGGGACCCCAGGGACTGTAGCCCAAGAGGTACCTCTGTCCTCCTCTATCTCTGGGAATTTGCTCAAATTCATGTCCACTGAGTCGGTGATGCTATCTAACCATCTCATCCTCTGTCACCCCTTTTTCCTTTTGCCTTCAATCTTTCCCAGCATCAGGGTCTCTTCCAGTGAGTCAGCTCTTCGCATCAGGTAGCCAAAGTATTGGAGCTTCAGCTTCAGCATCAATCCTTCCAATGAATATTCAGGGTTGGTTTCCTTTTAGGATTGTCTGGTTTACAGTCTCCTTACAGTCCAAGGGACTCAAGAGCCTTTTCCAGCACCACAATTTAAAATCATCAATTCTTCCGCACTCAGCCTTCTTTATGGCCCAACTCTCACATCCGTAAATAACTACTGGAAAAACCATAGCTTTGACTATATGAACCTTTGTCAAAGTGATGTCTTCACTTTTTAATACACTGTCTAGGTTTGTCATAGCTTTTCTTCCAAGGAGCATCTTTTAATTTCACGGCTACAGTCACTTTCTGCAGTGATTTTGGAGAGCAAGAAAACAAAGTTTATCACTGCTTCCCCATTCCCCCCCTTACTTCTAAGCAGCAGACATTTATTTGTCAAAGTTCTGGAGGCTGAGGTCCGAGTTCAGGGTGCCAGCAAGGCTGGCACCTCTTAGGTGTGAGGGCCCTCTTCTGGGTCGCAGACCTCTCTATGTATCCTCACATGGTGGAAGTGAACACGGATTCTCTCCGGGTCGCTTCTTATAAGGCATGAATCCCACTCATGACAGTTCCCTCATGATTTAAGCACCACCCAAAGGCCCCACCTAGTAAGACCATCATATTGGGCATTAAAATTATAATATATGAATTTGGGCAGGGAGATACACAAACATTCAGACCATAGTAGGCCCCCTCTGGCTCCAGTAGGACAAGCTTCAATTCCTCCCAACTCCAAAGACTACAGGAATTAATATTCATTTCAGGGCTGCCTTGGAGACCCAAGTCTTCTCTGAACCTCTATCAAGTGTCAGCTAGAAAGCTGACATCAAACAATTAAAAGGCTTAGAGCTAAAGAGATCCTTGGTGTTTGGGGTTAATGCTTTCATTTAGAAGTTCTTCCATTCCCACCCCAGAGGATTCTCCAAATTGAACCTCACTGCCTTCCTTCTTTCCTCCTGCTGCTTCTGGTATCCAGCTTCTAGAAGCCAGTCCCACTTTAAACAGCTTTTAAGAACTCAAAAGAAAAAAAAAAAAACTGTACGCTTCTAATGTCTAGATCCCAGGGCAAGGCTCTTTGTACCCTGGACCTTTCTCCCACGCCCACGCCTAATCTCTCACCTTTTCCTGTTAAAAAGAGATTCTATTTCTTTCCATCTTGACAGGGTGGTAAGAGTATGGGAAACCCCAGGTAGAAGGGCAGGGCTATCTGTAGCTGAGTCATAGTTACACTGGCCAGCCCTCTAAGGGACCGCCCAGCGACAGCACCTTTCAACCCTAATGGCCTCAGCTCACCCACCATGGAGGAATCCCCCCCAAATCAAAGCCACAAGAGGCAGACTCTTTAAACTCTTTTCTTCCTCAATCTAGATGTCAGGCTTCTTTTCCTGTGGCCTTGAACCGGAACACCCTTAGTCTACCAAGACCCTGTCAAACTGAGGGCGGAGACACAACAACTTTAAACAGATGGGAGAAAGATTCAGTCGGGCTTAGGATTCAAAGGATGGCAAAGCAGGCTGAGTCTCCATGGTGATGGGCTTAATGAGAGGAAACCACTATTTGTTTTGCCACCCAGGGTGAGATAGGAAGAGATCAAACCCTCTTCACTGGTGTAGGAGCAACCAGGAACACTTGAAATAAGAAGGAAAAGGCTAGGATAGAAGATTTGTTGGTGAGCTCTGGGTGCACTGGGGAGAAATTTTAAGACTGAAAGAACAAGTATAAGACTGGCCAGGAGGGAAAACCCCAAACAAGGGAATTAGCAGCGGCCTGAAATTCAACTAAACTCCTTTCTTCTTACCCAGAAGACACAGAACCTGCTCCACGACCCTAAAACGCTCTTCAAATACAAACATTCTGCTTCCATGTCTCTCTCCAGCAGGTACCAACCAGGGTTCTCCTTGATGGTCTCGGGCTCTGCCTGGACCTCGCTGCTGGCCGGCAAGGTGATCTCCTCGACCTGTGCATCCAGAGTAGACTGGGGAGCTCGCCGGCGGGCGCTTCCCCGGCTAGTCACTTTCCGCTTTTTGTCAGCTTTGCTGGACATCGTGTAGGCAAAACCTGCAGATACACGGACACTGGGGGTCCACAACCAGCTCTACCCCCAAACCTCAGTCCTTTCCCTGGGATACCCCACTTTCTTCAGGGCCTTGGGTTAAAAATCAAAATCAGTCCCTGAAGACATTAGGAATAAATGGAAGCTAAATATGAAGGCACAGGGAATTCCCTGGCATCCCAGTGGTTAGGACTCTGTACATCCACTGCAGGGGGCATGGGTTCCATCCCTAGTTGGGGAACTAAGATCCCGCCTGCCCCGTGGCATGGCCAAGAAATAAAAATAATAAAAATGATGGTAAGCAGACACCCACTAATGAGGATATAGGAACCCCTATCTCTGCCCAGAGGTGTGAGAACATAGATAACTAAGAAAAGATCTACCAGCTGAGGTGTGGCTGCACACACCCTCAATCACTCAGGGCCATGGTGAGTGAGCGAGGGCCCAGGGAAGAGAACACTGTCCTCAGGTTCCTTTTTTCCACACTCTCACTCACTGTGTCAAGTCACTAAGCAACCAAGATGATTTTCCTATGTATCTCCTTTCCTCCAAGTTCCCCCCTGGAAGGAGGGGGAAAATGTCCCTCCTACCCACACTAAAATCTGTGACCTCCTTAAACAAGGAAAAATCAGTAATTGCAATGTGTCTCTTTAGCTTTCCATTCCTGAGTGGTAGGAACCCTGTTCTGAGTGTACTGAAAGGTCTCTTAGCCTAGCTGGCTGTGTTTCTCTGTGCTGACCAATTAATGAAGACTAATATCATTCAATTTCGGATGCCTTGAAAACAGACTGGAAAAATGAAGGACAAAAGTCATCCAACACTGAACTTGGAATTGTGTCTAGGGGAGGAAGAAACGGGGTGATAAGAAGTCCCCAGGAATGTCTCTCTCAGAAAAGTGGGATGGTGGGAAGCAGGGCATCTCTGGCGGGCACCCAGGGCAATGTCTGACGGCTGGGTAGTCCCTCTTCACTCAGCTCCAGTCTGACAGACACCTGTGGCTTTTCTTCCTCCTCCCCACAGGCTGCCACAGGCATTGATCGTTGAGTCTCAGACTTGAAGGATTTGTACTTTGCTCCAAGGAAAATCGTTCTATTAGGCCAACACATCAACAGAACCAACTACAGCGGTGCGGCTTCTGCCACCGGTCTCCAGAGAAGCGTCAGGCTGTGCTTCCCTGCCGGCGGCAGGAGCTTAGGAACATTCCGCCGGCCAGGCTGGGAGCCCCCTCCCCTAGGGGCTCACCCCCGGATCCCACACCGTGGCCCAAGGAGGCGCTTTCTACCAGACTCGCTCTATTTCTCAGGAAATAAGGCAAGGGGCCGGCCCCCTCCACCAACCACCAGTGGCTACCAGTGGGCAAACCTCCCCTCAAAGGCGCTTCCTCCCACAACTGTCACAACTGTCCCCGCTCCCTCATCTCAACTCCAGTTGGCCCTTCTTCTCCTCCGCCAACTGCCCCTTCCTCTCCCCTCCCCCCCAACTGCCCCTTCTTCCCCGTCCCCCCACAACTCCCCCTCGCACCCCCTCCCCACTGCCCCTTCTCCGCATAGCTTCGCACTCTTCCTCTCCCCGCTTCCCGCTGCCCCCAACACACACCTCACGATGCCGACCCTCTCCTCCCTAGACCGACCGACGGGTCACTCTAGCTAAGAAGTTGCCCCGCGTGACTTTCTCGGGCCGGCGCCTGCACGCGTCGCCTCGGCAACCCTGGGCGTGGGGCGGCGGGGGAGTGGCGGGGGCGCGAGCCTGCGGAACCAGCCTCCTCTGCGCAGACGCAGAGAAACCCGGGTCCGCGGCTGACGGCCCGGCTTCGTCCGCGTCACCCAGGCGGGGACCCAGGGCGAGAAGGCTGGGAGGCAAGGGAAAGCCGCTAAATCTGGCAATCTGGAGGGGCGTAGGGGGCCTGGTCTGGGAACGGGCTGGACGGACTGGAGCTGGAGACAACCCTTGGAAACAACTGAAAAGGCTGGGGGAACCCCAAGCTCCCGACCCCGCGCCCGGGTCTGTGGGCTCCATCCCGGGCGAGTCCAGCAGATGGCGCCCGAGGTCCCGCCTGCGAGATTCACACGCGCTCTAGAAGGAGCTCCAGGATTTCGAGGCAGCCGTGGCTGCAGCTGAGTCCGGGGGAAAAACCGGGGCTGGAGCACCCCTGCCCTCCCGCTCGATCCCCCTTCTTAGTTCGGACTGGGGTCTAGGATCGCCGGGCAGAGCGGGGCGGGGGAGGGAAGGAAGAACGGAACTGGAATTTTTGGAATCTGAGGATTGACTTTAGAAAGCGTCGCTCGTTTTGGGGGAGACAGGAGGCGGGGACTCTCTGGGGAAGGTGACCGGGCCGGGGAGGGGCTCGGCTCTCCATAAGAACAAAGGCTGAGTCCTGGGGAAGCTGGAGGAGAGGAGTGTGAGAGGAGGGGCAGACCGCGGCCGATGCTAGGGGGCGCTGCAGGCCTGGACCGCCGGAAGAGGCGCCTGGAAGACTGAGCTGTACCTGGGGCGGTAGAAGCTTTAGGGAGGGCTGGGAGATGCAGGGAGGAAGCGAGTCAGGGGGATGGGAGGGCACCCTCCCTGCTTCCATCAATAGTGCCTAATTAAGACAAAGCCAGCAGCGAGCCCGCTGATTACATTTCCATGAGGAGCTAAATTGATGACAATTTCTTTGCTGGATGAGGAGCGAAGCTGGCACCTCAGTTCCCCTTTTTCCTGGTTGATGTTCACACCTGACAGGTCTCATTATGCCAGTATTCCGGCAGGCGAGGAGTGGCAGTCCTTGGTACTCCTGAAGGGCCTGTGGATTAATCCACACCCGGACCCAGCTCTGACCTCACCATTCTTCCTACCCCATTTTTATTTCCAGAATTGACAACCCCTACCCTTGGCATCCCCCGCCATTATCTTCAAAGTGGGTGTCTGGGCTCCCGCTCAGCCCACACTCATGTTGCTGAGGGCAAGGACTGAAGAAGAGGAGGGGTCCTGCCACACCCCACAACCAGCTGCACAGCAAGCAGGGCTACCCTGCTAACCACTTAGGCAGTGGGTGGCAGAGAGGTGATGTGATTGGTCAGATCCCCCAGAGAGAAGTCCCAAAGGAGTGACGATTTGAGGGGAGGCATAAGATGGGGAGACTTATAAGCAGGGTTCATGGCTCCCTCAGGGAAAGGTTGTGTAGACTCCATTTCTTTTCTGACACCCCCACACACACACACAACCTTGGCTGTGCCTAGGGATCCCAGCCCCCTACATTATGCTAAACAGGTAATCAAACATCTCTCTTTGCTAATTACTGCTCAATCCGATTAAATGCTACTGAAGCTCATCAACAGAGGTGGAGGTAGGGGGAAGGGCTGAAGGTGGGGCAACCACATCTGTGATGGGGGTCTTGTCCCCAGGGGCTCTAGGAGACAGCTGAGAAACAGCCAGGGTAGCAAGACTCAATACCTGGCAGAGGAAATGGGCAGAAGAGTTGTACCACAATGCTTCAGGGTTTCCCTCCTCCAAGAACCTTCGTTACCCTCAGAACCCAGGCATCTGGCCATTCCCACAGCTCCACACACACACACCCCTGTCCCAGCTTTAATAAGTTCTGTTCTCTCACTGTCAATATTTGATTTCTCAGAGCCATCTCCACGGAGAGAGGGGGCTCTTCCCCTGCAGCCCCCCTACCTTGGCCCTTTTTTGCCCACCCCAGGCTCTTTGTGCCCCCAACCTTCTCTGAACTAGCTGATTTAATGAAATGATATTAAAGTCTTAAGCAACTCCAAAAGAATGGTTGTTATGGTGAACGGAGTGGGCAGGACGCCTGGGTCCCTGAGGGGAGCAAGGGCTGAGGAGGAGGGAGAGGGAGCCAGAGGCTAAGGTCTGGAGGCCCCAGTCCCCAAAGGGGAGCAGCAGATTTAGGGTAAGCTGGGGGCTGGCCCTCTGGATGATGGTAGGAAGCAGAGGATAAGTGCTGGGGGCTAGGACAAGGTGGGTAGTGGGAGGACATTTCTGGGGTCCACGTCTCAGCCTGCTGTCCAGGGCATTATCAGGGATGGAGAGGCCAGCTGGGAGCACAAAGCCTCTGTGCCAGCAGCCTCCCTGCTGACTACCCTGGGCCGGTCCCGTGAGAACCGGAACAAGATTCCTCTTCAGCCCTGGCTCATCCCTCCTCCCCTCCCCCATCCCGCCCCTCAACAGACCCCCACAGGTGATTTGTAGCTGATGCCCTCACGGTGGTAGGTGGTCGCAGCCAGGAGGGAGTCTGTTCCATGACAGAGGGAGCTGAGAGTTTCCAGGAGAAGAGAGAACAGAGGCCAAGAGATGGGGAGCCAAGCACCACCCCCATCTCCCCCCACCCATCCCATCTCACTCCCCTGGGGACCCTGGCCCAGCCCCAGTCCCCTTGGGGTGGTGGGAATGCAAGGACATTTGGCTGAGCTGATTGATGAGGGAGGAGGCAGCCACTGGGCACTGAGGCTGCTGTTTGCTGAGCACACAGCTTCCTCCCCACTCACCAGCTGCTGCTCCCCACCCCCCCAGGCTGCTCAATCTACCCACCCCCTCACCCCCCCCCACCACCACCACCAGCCACTGGGATTGGAGGGAACCCATGCCTGAGTTTTTGATGGCAACTGAAGGAAGTGGGAGAGCCAGGCCACAAAGGGCTTTGATCCTTCTGGGACCCAGGGACCTGGTCCCCTCAAAACTCCCTTCAGTATTCCACCTTCCCTGCTGCCTTTTAAACATCTCTCCAGTGCTAAATTTTCCCTCCCATTTAGTCTGCATCCTTTTCTCTACCCTCACCCAGCTCCTTCAACCCATCTCAGCCAATCCCCTGCCTCCAAACCAGCCTGCCACATTTCTCCCAGCCTGCCTACAGATCCTGAAAGGACTCTCTAGGGAAGGGAATGCCCCATGTTCATGATTCCCTTTAGAAAGCTCAGTTTTTCATTCTAACTAAATTTCCAGTTGTGGTGTCAATCATCCTCCATCAGAAATTCCCACTGCAACCCTTTGCTCTATTCTCCTTTTCTTAAAACCCTCAACACTGACCACATACACAAACATAAACACCTCAACTTAATTTATATCCTGCTTCTGTTTGGAAGGATAGAAAAATCTGAGCTTCCATCTGCAGCAGAGCCCCCAGGGCAGCCTCCATCCTATGCTGGGTGAGGGCTTTACCTTCTGTGGTCCCCAGCTCTCTCAGATCCTTTACTTCCACTCTGCCTGCCTGCTTTGAACTCTGTCCTAGCAGCCCAAAATCTCAGGGCATCATCCCTGCCCTCCTAGAGTATACAATTTAGTTGAGGAAAACACAACTCACATCTGTACAAGAAACCAAGGGGACAACATAGAAGACCAGGTTAGCTCAGCTTCCTAAATGTGGATTCTTCCTTAGTCATTTGCTGCCCTGGGGAAGGACAGGACACATCTAGAACATGTGTGTGGCTGTGATGTATTCCTTGCTATCTCCAAGCCCGCCTAGATTTCCTTCTGTGCTTCGCACTTTCTGTTCGCTCTTTCTGCTCTGCCCTTCCCATAGTGTCTGCCTTCCTTATGTGCATGCTAAGTTGCTTCAGTTGTGTCAGACTCTTTGCGACACTATGGACTGTAGTCCACCAGTCTCCTCTGTCCATGGGATTCTCCAGGCATGAATACTGGACTGGGTTGCCATGCCCTCTTCCAGGGGATCTTCCTGAACCAGGGATCAAACCCATATCTCCTGCATTGGCAGGCGGGTTCTTTGCCACTAGCGCCACTTGGGAAGCCTGCCTGCCCTCCTTGCCTGCCTTCCTTACTCCTCATTATTCAAGGTCTTGAGCAAATGTCCCTCTTCAGAGAGACTTTCCTAACCTGAAGCATCTCCCTGATACCCTCCACCCTCTGCATCCCCTTGCTGTTTTGTTTATATCACTTATCACTACCAGAAATTTTATTATGTTGTCCCACCAAAATGTGAACTTCATGAAAGCAGAGACTGCCTTATTCACCTCATACTATTAGTGCCTGATATAGTACCTGGAACCAAGTAGACATTTAATACGATGCTGAGCGAATGAATGAATAAATGAATGTTTTCCTGCCCCTCTTCTTTCTGTTATGGCTGTTATCCTGGGAGTGTGTTTGTGTATTTGTACCTAGAAAGCAAATAGGATGGCATGTGTTGTTCTGTATGGTCACCCGAGCTTTCAAATATCATAGCTCAAAACATACACGAGTCACCACACATGTGGAAGGCGGTAGGTCTTGTGTTGTCAGTGTTGCAGGAGGGAGAGTCCATAGATGCCAGTGCTCTGAGGGGGTGTATCCCAGGGTATTGCAGGGATTGCAGAATGCGCTGTTCCTCTCCCCAGCTGTGCATCTGTCCCCAGGTGTCTTCCTGTCTCTCAGCATGTTATGATGTCTCGGCTGCTTTGGTGAGATGTTTGTCTGTCACGGAGACTGTTTATCTCCACTGCTCTCCCTCTCTTCTCTCCACCTGTTCCTCTGGATATATGTGTAGGGGGAGTCTTCCTTGGCTCTCTTGCCCCCTCTCAGACACAGCCCTGCCCCAGTCATGGACCCCTCCCTCGTTCACCGGGCCCTGTTGCTGGGCTCTGGGTTGCCATAGTGACGGTTGCCAAGTCCCTGAGGCTGATAGCCAGCGATGGGGCTGTCGGCTCCATCCACGCGGGAGGCTGAGGGGGGCTTCCCATTGTGTGGAGAAGGGGATGTTGCCATGACAACCAACCCCCACTAAGGGGCAGGGACCAGCCCTTCCACACCCGCCTCCAGCCTCCCCACCTCAGGCAAGCTCCAGTGCAGGCTTAGAAGGCAGGAGTAGATTCCAGACAGCCCAGCACCTGGCCTTCCAGTTTTCAACTCCCCTCCTATAGCACCTGCACCTCTTGGGACCCAGGCATCTTGCTCAGACAGGGGGAGGGGCAGGGGTCTCACTGGATAGAGGCGGGCCAGGAGGACCCCTTGACCTCCAGGCAGATGGGAGACAGTGGGAGGGGACCTAAAGTCAGGGAGGGGCGGGCAGGGCAGAGGTTGTGACCCCTGCCGACTGGCTCCAGCGATGCTCCTGACGGCTGCTTTTGTGACTGGAGAATGGGGCTGAGACTAGGGGGCTGGGCACCCAAGTTTTATGGGGAGAAGAGCCTGGGTTATGGGTACACAAGGAGCCAGGGGATAGGCAGCTTGATGCCTGGGTCCCTGAGTCTTCTGGACATACAAGTGCCTTGGGTCAGGGTAGGAGAGTATAAACTGAACACGTGAACATGTTTTTTCCACTTTGTTTCTGAGACTTGCTTTGAGTCTGGTACTTTGGTTTAACAATAGAAACTTAGGCTTTCCCCCATGTGTGAATGTATATTCGGACATCCCCAATAGGATATATTGGCAACTCCCACTCCCACCTGGGTTTTTCTCTCCCTCCATTGGAAGTGGCTGCCTTCCTCAGCCATCTCACTCACTTCCTTACCCATCCCATCCCCTTCCCCCAGCACATCATGCATTATCCACCTCAGTGATCCCACCAAACCCTCTCCCTACTCCTTGGTTTCATGCAATCCAACCCTCAGCTGGAAAGTCATTCTAACCACCAGTTCCCCATCCCAATTCATGTCCAAACATTTTCCAGCCTTCTTGTCAACTTTTCAAGTTTTTTATTCTTTTTTTTTTTTTTTTTTTGGTTTTTGTTGTTCAAATTTCCCTTTTACAGTAAAACTATTGAGGTGATGGCCATATACTGCCACCTCCCCAATGGCAATATCAACTTCCTGTTCTCTGGAAGGAGTGATTAGAAAAATCAGGAAGGAGCTGGGAACTACAGCACCAGAGAGATGACTTCTGGTGGACAAAGCAACCATTTGGCTGGTGAGTGAGGTGGCTGATGTGGTGCCCAAGGGCAGCTCTGATCTAATGGAAATGAGCTGGGAGGAAACTGAGGCAACATCCAATTAATTGTGCACTAGAGGGCTGGAAGAGGTATCAGCTGGTCACTATGAAAAGAGTGGCTGTTGCTAAGGACCACCATCAGCTAGACCAGTCAGTAGGCCACCATTTTGGTCACTAAGAAGGGAGCTGTGTTGAGTTTGAAGGCAGTAGGATATGGAGGATATGATAAACAAGACAGCCATCTGGGTTACTGGGGACAACACATGGGTTCTTGGGGTCACCCTGTTGGGTAACAGGGACTATATTGGGATATGGAAAGGAAAAAACAAGACAAATTGAGCCTGCCACAGCAGATGGCAGTCACCTTAGCTGTCCTAAAAGCAGCACAGAGAACAGGGGAAGAGGGATCCTGGCACGAGCCACTGAATACTAGGAAGACCCTCCTCAGTCCACTTGATCTTTAGAGTTAAGTTCCAGCTTCCTCCTGAAATGGGAAGTTCTTCCTGCCCCCCCTCCCTTCTCCACAGAGTATGAACCATCCACATCCCCCCACCCCCCAGACTAAGCCACTTCCGGTTCCAGCCAGATCACTTCCTATTTCAGAAGTGCTACTTCCTGTCCTGGATGAAGGCACTTCCAGTTCCTGCTGCACTGCTTCTGCCACTTCCCAGGCCACTTCTGTCCGGGCCTGGTCACTTCTTGTCTGGAGCAAGTCACTTCCTGTCCCAAGTGGCCCATTCAGCATCAGACCAAGTCCATAAGTGTCCCGACTGGTTCATAGCTTGCTATTGGCCACTGGACAAAACAGCGTATTTCTTCTCATGGTAGCTGTCTTGACCCAACCACCCCAAATGGCTGGAGTACGTATGTAGAGGCCTGGGGCAGGGCAGAGGAGGAGTCCTGCTGCCCATGCCCTGAGCTGGGGTGGAATGCCAGAGCCTTCCCCATAAGGCCCCCATTTTCGGCAGACTAAGGGGAGCAGTTGGTAAGAGAAGTCAGAAGAGGGAGCTGAGAGGAGAAATGCCTTGATGCCCCAACCCTGGAGATGGGAGGGGCACAGGATAAGAAGCCAAGAGGGTAAGTAAAAGGAGATACAGGGAGGAGGATGCTAGGGAAGAGGAACAGACCTAGAGACAGAGGAGAGAGAAAGAAAATAAAAGAGAGGGAGAAGAGAAAAACAGTGAGAGGCAGAAAGAGGAGAAGTACCAACCAAAAGATAGACTGTTCCCACCCCAAGCTCTCAGTGGATGAGGGGAACAAGGATCTCTGGGTCATGATTAGAGGAGGAGGCTGAATCTCCGGCCCCTCCCCAGGGGAATAGGACCCAGAAACACAGAGACAGAAGGGTACACACAGCCAACCAGAGGGCAGGCGATAGTTGGGTGGATGTCTCAGGGAATCCTAAAAGTGGAGGAGAGGCAAGAGCCAGGAGGAGCGGAGGAGCTGATGGGGTAAAGGGGGCCAAGGAGATGCTAGAGGTGTCCCTCAAACCATGAATTAAATTGGAGGAGCACCCCACAAAGGGCTGGATCCAGGAGAGCCAGGTCGGAGGAGCCCTCATACCTTGTAGTAGATGTTTGGGGGACTCTGGGGGGGCCCATCCTGCACGATGTACACAGGATGCCCATAGTCACCACTCACCTTCTCATAGTGGGGACAGAAGGGGGGGTCTGCAGCCCCACCACCCCGCAGAGCTATGCCTAGCTCCCCAGGCTCAGTCTCTCTAGGTCCCATCCCTCCTCCACCCCCCAGGCCCAGGGACCCTCCCCTCCCGAAGGAGCCAGGACCAGGGTGGCGACTCTCCGAAGGCTTGGCCCGCCGTCTCCGCCAACACATGGCACCCCCAGCCCCTGCCACGCCCAGCAAGAGCAGCGCCAGCCCCCCTGCTGCCCCGGCCACTGCGGGCATGCTGGGAGGGGGCAGGGGGCCTTCAGCACCCCGGGAGGTTGCATTGCTGGTGGGGTCACCTGGCAGGGAAGGGGTGAAGGAGGAAAGAGGGGGTGGGGCTGAAGGAGCCACCTGGGCATCTGGACACCCAGCCTTGGGGGTTCCCATGGGCTTCCCCAGTAGTGCTCAGGCCCTTTGGGGACCCCAAGCCCTTCCCCTCCCCGCCAAGCCCCATTCCGAATCCAGGTGTGTCCAGCCCTTCAACCCGTGCCAGGCAGTCCTCCCCCCTTCTCTGACAGCGCTGATTGAAGCACTGACTTGGCTAATTAGTTCTAATTGAGTCTTTTCCTCATTTGGCTTCCATTCCCGTCCCACCCTCCCATCCTCTCTTCTCCTCTTTCCTGTATCATTGCCCCCAAAACTGCAGAGGGAGGGAGAAGGTGGCGGCAGGGCAGCTAGGGTCCGAGAGCAGAGGACGAGGGAAGGCAGGAGGCTGGACCCGTGGTTCCTACCTGCAGTGCTCTCTTTCCCAGGCTCCAGGCTGTGGGCTGCCCCTCGGTCTCTTTCCATGGGCATTTCAGACACAGGTTTTCGGGGGGCAGCCCCTCCTCGGGGACCTGGAGATGGGGAAGACCTGAGAGAGGGGCTGAGACAGCAGCCCCCTGACCATGAAGATACTGCCCCAGCCTCCTCCAGCCCTTAGCAGGTGTGCCCCAGCCCCGCTTACTTTGTCCCACTCGGAGAAGCACCTTCATTCCTCTGGTGAGGCACACACCTCCCTGCAAGCTCTCCAGGCCTTCCCGGGTTCCATCCGACGTGGCTAGAAGAGAACCAGAGGGAGAAGTTGGCACTCAGAGCTACCCCTATTCCATCTCCACTCCTGGCCCCAACACCATCCGAGGTGGCTCCAAGGGTCCCTTCCCTTATCTGCCCTCAATCCCAGGGGTACATTCCCACTAGACCCTGCCCTCTGCCCAGCAGTACCAATTATGTAGTAATCGTGGTGTGAGCGGAACTCGTGGCCCCAGAGGTTAGGGCTATACTCCTGGAACTTGATGGTGAAGCGGAGATCCAGATCTGGCCGGTCACAAGTGAGGAGGAGGTTTGGGGCAGGGGGTGCCTCGCAGCGCCGGCCCTGGGCACCCCCTACCAGATACAGCTTGTAGAACTCGTAATTAGGAGAGGAGTGGGGACCCGGAGGGCGGGCCCGGGGGCAGAGCAGATCTAGCCGGTCCCCGATCTGAGGGTAGAGAACGTAACCACCCTCTGCCTGGAACCTGTGGGGAGGAGGGTGAGGTGGACAAGGATGAGAGGTGTCAGAGGTCTGGTCCCCAAGCTTTGCCTTCCTCACCCCTCACCCCTGCAGGACAGCCTTTGTCTGAGTGGGGAGTCTGTTCTGACAGCGCGGGCACTAAGGGCTCTGGAAGCTCACGTGGGGAAGCAGCAGGAGGCCCGGCTCAGAGGTCTCCTGCCCCTTGGTGTGCCCAAATGCACTCTTCAGCCCGCCCTCACCACATGCACACTGCCATCTCTCGCTCCATCACCAGCCCTGTTGCCATGGCAACAGGATGCCAGTTACCAAGGAGCTGGCCTCTCTGGAACCACACAGCCCACCCTCCCAGGTGATTTCACTATTCCATGGCAGTCAACGATGGGGGCAGAGCCTCCCCTCCCCCAGGCCACCACTGAATTTCAGGGATTTCAGGGCAGAGGGGGCAGGATGGGAGAAGAGTGTGGAGGGTGATCCAGTGACCCAAGTTGGCCAGGCAATGTGACAGGAGGCAAACCTGGCAATGGCCCTAAATGGGGCTAACAGGAACCAGGGTCTGTGGGCCAGCTGCCCCAGACTTTACTCTGCTCAGCACCCATCTTCCCCCAGATCCCGCACTTCCTAGGGAAAGTGACCTATTGCTTTGGAATGGAAAGAGCTGACTATTCTACCCATAGCTGACACAAGCCCATGTCTCCCTTGGCCCCAGTGGCCACTAGCCTAACCTGCCAACAACTGCGGCCCCTCCCTGTGCATGAACGGCAGAGAGGGTCTCCGAACTTGGTCACAGGGGACTGCTGCTGGTATCTTCCCAGACTCCCTCCCATCCAACATCCCAAAGAGCCCCCAGAACACTCTAACTCCCTTTTCTCAACTCTATCAGAATAAGCCTAACATATCCTCACACTGCAGTTGATATTTCAGCTGCATGTGGGAGCTGATGGGTAGGAGACTGAGAGAGGAAAAGATATTTGAGATTAGACCCCAAGAGAAAGGGGAGGGGGGTGGCCAGGCCAGGGAAATGTGACAGAAGCCAAAGAACAATGACCCTTGTTCTTCTTCAATGAGCTTATAATGTGTTCAAATACCTTACCTCTAATCTTCATAAAGGCTGTAAGGACTGAGGATACAAACTTGGAAAGGTTAAGTGACTTGCCCAAGGCCACACGGCCAAAACCACAGTGCTAGGATTAAGACTTAGAAGGTTTTGAGCTCCAAAGCATGACCTCTTCCCACGGCCTCATACAGCCTCCCCAGGTAAGTAGGAAGTTTTCAAGACCAAGAATTCTTTTGCTTATGGGGAATGGGATCTGCATGGAGTCAAGGGATCTGGAGGACCTCCCAAGGGTTCTGTCCTACTCTGTGTGGCTTGAAGTTTCATCTGACCCCTGGCCTTTCTTCAGAGCAAAGGAAGTATGCCATGGGACAGAGGTCTGATGGAAGAGGTTGCAGCAGAGATGGGGGAAGGGGCAACCAAGTCCTTAAGACTAGATGTAAGAGAGAACATGGGGGCTTTAAGGGGCTCCAGACTTCTTCCAGTGAGAAATCCCCAAGCCAGGAAGGGAGTAAAGTCTTCTGCTTGGGAGATTGTTCCACCAGGGGCTCACTGACCCTCTGTGGGCACGAGTGGGGAGACGGATGAGTGAAGAAGAGTCAAACAGGCATGGGCGAGTTGTCCCTGAAACCCCAACCTGAGCCCCTCCCCTCGCATCTCCACTGCTGAGTCCCTTCTGGGGAAGGAGGCACCCCCCTTTCCTCTCAGCGCCTCAGCAGCACCTACTCAGCTGCTCTCCTGAGAGCTGACATTAACCAGGCTCCCTCTAAGCCCAGCCCCTGACACCACTCAAGTCTCCCACAAACCCAAATAACCGCTCCCCAGCCCCCCGGGTTACCCAGGAACTTCCAAATCCTTGCCCCTTGGGGGTCTCTCAAACTCTTGACACATGGCTATCACCACCCACATCCAGCTCTGTGTGCCACTCGCTAATCTGGCTCCCAAGATCACCTCTGTCTGGTTACCCATCAGCTCACATCCACACGCCAGCATCCTCCCTCCAGCCTCCTCCCAGCTCAGAGAACCCAGCCCCTCAAAGTCCCCAAAGCTTCCAAGCTTCCTGCCCAGGAGGTGTGGGGTCTCCCCAGCCCGGCGCCGCTCACCTCTTGTTTGCCGAATTCCAGTAGACAGGCTCCAGGCTGAGCCCAGACACCAGCCCCAAAACCCCGAGCAGCAGCAGAGCCCCGACTCGCACGCCCCCCGGCCCAGAATGGGGGGCCCCCATGACCCCGCCAAGGCCCGGGGGGCGGGGCACCAACTCCCCCAAAGTCGCTCACCCCCGGGGGGTGACTGCCTTGGCCGCCCGGGCTATTCTGCCCCGGCCGCCCGGGTGGCCGATGCCCCCAGCTCCCACGCGGACCCGCTTCCTGCTCCGCCTGTGACCCCGCTCCGGAGCGCTCAGCCCACAGGAGCCCTTCCAGGGGCGGTCTGCAGGCGCCCTATGCCCCCGGCCCACGCGCCGGCACCCCGGGATCGGCGAGCGGGCCTAAGTAGGGGACTGGGGGAGCCGGGGGCCGGGCGGGGGCGGCATGGGGCGCCAGGGGAGGGAGCGGGGAATGGGGCGCCGAGCCGGAGCCCCAGCCTCGCTGGGATTGAGGGCAGCGGGCTAAGGGAGGAAACCAGTCCCGAGCCCAGGAGGGGGGAGTTAAAGGAGAGGCGGGGAGGGGGAAAGGATGGCGGAGGGAAAAACCGGAGCTGGAGCCCGAGTCGGAGCGGGCGGCAGGATCGCAGCCCACGTCCCCCACCCCCCTCACCTCGCGCACCTCCCGCCCGCCCAGCTGTCTCACCCCGCGCCCCGCCTTGCTCCCCTGCGCGGTCTCTCACGCCCCCTTTGTCTCTGCCACTCTCGGCCTCTGGCTTAGTTTCTGCCCACCTCCCCTCCTGCCCTGGGATCGCCCGGACGGCTGGAATCTTCCGCTCTCTCAAATCCAGACAGGCTCTCTCGCCCTCTACATCCCGAGGAACCCAGCCCCTTTCCCTCCCGCAGCCTCCTCCTCCCCCATCCCAAAACGTCGCCGCTGCTCTTGGGAGGTCTGGAGAGCATAATAATAACCTTGAAGGCTCCGCACTTGACGGGAGAGAGCAGAGTGGTTCGTCTAGACTACCTGTGTGAGGTGGGAGGGGCAGAGCTGAAGGATCCCCATTGCAGTGATGAAGAAACTGAGGCTCGAGGAGGCCCTGTGACTTGCCCAAGGTCACACCGAGAATCTGGGATGAAGCTGAAACCAAACCCAGGCTGCCGAACTCCCAGTCCCGGGGTCCCTTGTCACAGCCTCCCCGACCCTTTACTGCTACCTGGGCGTTGATGAAAGGCAAGAGATTAGGGGGGAAACGCGGGCCCTTCTTAGATGGTTGTGGGGAGAAACGGGTCTGGAGAGGAAAGGCAAAACCTACAACCCCAAACCCGCGTTCAGCCGGAAGGGCTGTTTCCAATTATCCTGGGGGAAGGGAGGAGGCTTTGCCTTTTTGGGTGTAAGAGCCCCGGCTTTCAGCACCTCTGGGCAGAGGTTCCTCACTCCTCTCCAGTCGTCACAGGCGTCCCGTTCTCCCCTCAGACTGGGAGTCCACAATCAAACCCTCTGCTGACAGTCTCTCTTCAGAGACCCCTTCTCGGTGTCTGGTAAGGTGTGTGTGGAGGGGAAGCGGGGAGCCACTGCTTGAAATAACAACCACCACCCCAACCAAAGACAGAGCAGATAAATGGAGAAACCAGACGAGTGACAGCTGCTGAAAGACTCGCCCTTGCCCTGCGTCAAACGGGAATACAGAATGTGACGTCTGTGGTTTTCGGCACCTTTACTCCTTCATGTGTGCCCTTGACTCCGGCTACTCAGTCACCTGCCTCTCGGGGAGTCCAGGGGAGGGGAGGCGGTCCTCTGGCTCTCCTTTCCCCAGAGCTGACTAAGGGTCCCTCTGCTGCCGAATGATGGTAAATAGTGTCGAGCGGGAGAGAGCGGGTGACTCGTCTGTCACCGTCTGCACAGTCCAACATTCACACCCAACAGTCTGACACACAGCTCCTGCCACTCCTGCTCAGCCACACTCACCCTGACCCCTGCCGCCCCCACCTTGGGAGTGAGATTTCAAACAGGTTTCCCCTCTTCAGTTTACCAAGTTGCCTAGCAACCCACCAGTCAATGGCATGAGGCCCCACCCCCCACTGGCTTGACTTCACACCAAGCTTCGCAGCCCCATTGGTTCCCGCCTAGTCCCACCTCTCAACCCTGGTTTCAGGAATATTATGCCAGTCCCCGCTGCTGGACTCCGGAGCCCACTGGTACCCCTCCCAGCCTCATCTCCATCATCTGCCTCCCCAAAGAGACACAAAGACTCTAGTATCATATAAAATCTTTTTATGTAAACTCACCCC
Organism: Capra hircus; assembly: GCF_001704415.2. NCBI lineage: Eukaryota > Metazoa > Chordata > Mammalia > Artiodactyla > Bovidae > Capra > Capra hircus. Next base: position 27,140,115 of record NC_030826.1, on the reverse strand, counting down.
CACCCCCCTCTGTCCCTCCCTGTCCCATCTCCTCCTGGTGGGCATCTGAGATGCTGGTGTCTGGGCCTCCCCCACACCACCAGAGCTGAAGCTGACATTCCAGGTGCACGTGGCTCATCGAGAGGAGAGGAAGGTCCACTTCCTCCTCCCCCTCATCCTCACTCTCCGTGGGCTCCGGAAACACACGCTGCCCGGAGGCGGTGGCCAGCAGAGGCAGGCTAGGGTGCAGGCTATAGGGAGAGATGGGTGGCGCTGGTCAGTTCCCTGAGCCAGGATGCCCACTCGCTCAGGTTTACCTCCCTCCCAAACCGAGCCCCCAAATGTGCAAAATTGACTCGTGACCTCACGCCATTGGTGCAGTCCTTCTGGGGCTGGAAACTCAGCACTGGCTCCAGCTTGCTCTCAAGCCCCACCCGGCTGGTGTCCCACACAGAGACAGCCCCGTTAGTGTTGCCGCTCACGAGGAACTGCCCGGTCCTAGAGGAGAGAGGAGAGGCCTGCCGACATGGAGTCATCACCCAGGGCAGGAACCCTTCACCGTCAAGGGCTGGGATCCCGCAGTTGGGCTCTGGCATCCCAGGGGCATCAAGGCCCCAGCAGAGAGGAGTGCCAGTCACTCACGGGTCCAGATCAAAGTAGATACGCTGATTGGTGGTCACCTCGCGGCTCAGGGACCACAGTGGGTGCCCAAGCTGCCGAAGATCCCAGCACAGAAGCTCAGCATCCTGAGAACAAAAAACAGGAGCCTAGAATCCACCCTCCACTCCCCTGCCTCCAAGACACGTCTGCTTCCCTCCAGGGTTATAAGCACTCCTTTAGCTGGGTTGACTTTTTTGCCCCATGCCCATCTCCCAACATAGCAGACTACATCCCCACTCCTGCCTTCTACCCACTTGTTTTGGAACCTCAGAATATGATCCCCACCTTGCGGGCTCCGGAGAAGAAGCGATTACCATCGGGGTGAAAGCAGAGATGCGTGATGCCCCCTTGGTGTCCTCCCAGCAAGGCAAGAGGGGAGCCATCTTCCCAGGTGTACAGGCCCAGGGAGCGGCCATAGGAGCCACAGGCGTAGAGGGGCTGGGTTGGGCTGAAGGCTATGCAGGAAATGATGCCACTCTGGCCCTGCCTTTTTGCTAGAAGGGGAAGGAACAACGTGGGGGAGAGGGCAAGAGTACCCAACATTAACCAGGCTAATCAGAGGTGTACCTCTGTCTCCTGTCCCAGAGCCCAGGTGTTGGACTCAGTGTCCCCTACACCCCATTCGTTTTCAGCAGGAGGAAAAGTTCTGATGCTCCCTAAATCCTTCTATCCCCTTTAAAGGACCGAAAGATGCAAGCTCCACTTTCTTCCCTCTCAAATCTCAATTTTTCTTTTTTAAAAAAAATTCCATCTTTATTTGTTTCCCCACCCCAATACCTAATAAGCATTCAATTACTGCTTTTGTATTTTCCTTTGGCTGCACCACAAGACATGCAGGATCTTAGTTCCCTGACTGGGATCAAACCTGTGCCCCCTGCAGTGGAAGCGCAATCTTAACCCCTGGACTGCCAGGGAAGTCCCCTCAATTTTTCCTTGGAAGGGTCAGAAAGCTGAGACTTATAGGCAAACAGAATCAGCTTCTCCAGGTTCTTGGAAAAACTAAGACTTTGGGAACCAAGAGGTAAAGAACCAACAGGGGAGGGGCTCAGGAGTGAACCAACTCTTGACTAGAGTTTGATCTTGGGAAAGTTTTATCCCCTCTGTGAGTCTGCTTTCTCCTCTATCTACTGGGTACAACCTCCCAGGGCTGTGAGGGTAACAACCCCTCAACCCCCTACCTCCGCACATGACCACAGGGCCCCTCTGCTCTTGGCTGGGCCCCTTTCTCTCCTCCCTTGGAGGTGTAAACTGCTTACCAAACGTGGTTCGGACCTCGCAGTCTCGGCCGGGCCGGGATGTGGAGAAGACACGCACAGTCCGGTTAAAGCCACAGAAGAGCTGGGAGCCATCCGGGGAGAAGCAGAGCGAGTGGGCTGCTGTCAGCTCATCCTGGGGGAAGGGAAGGGCTGGAAACAGGCCTGGCGCACAGCCTCTTCCTTCTCCAGGAAGGAGAGCTAGGCCAGGGCAAGCCCTGGGGCTGGGCAGAGAGTCCCTACCAGGTGATTGTAGGAGCGAAAGGAAGCCCGGAGCTCTCCGGTGAAGGCGTCCCAGATGTGAATTGGGTTCTCCCGGCTGCTGCTGGCCACGCTGAGAGAGACATGGACACTGAGGCCCAGGTGCTGTCAAAGGAAGGGGAGGAAGCCAACTGACCGGCCCTCTCAGCTCACATCTGAAGGTCAAAGCAAGCTTCCCTCCTCCTGAGACCCCCACAGCCCCTGGCTGTCTCTCAGCAGAGGGTCCCCTTAAAACGGGGGTGGGGAGGGAAAGCAGGCAAAAGACATCACTTACTAGGATGTGTCTGGCTGAGCTGAAGACATCAGGGAATACCAGCAGTAGTCATAGATGGTGTCGCCTTCCACCATTCGAAGGACAGGGGCCTAGACAGAGATGCGGAGATGCCTGGGTCACTGGTAGGACAAGGAGGCCCACTCGGACCTGGAGCAGGTTTATGGCAGCGGGAGATGCTCTGTGGGCACTTAACCAGGCAGGGGAAGGCACATCAGACAAATACAAGAACAAGATCTTGATCTTCCAATTCAAGGCTAGCTCAGACTTTCACATCAGACTTGGGCCACTAAATGCCATACAGATTTATCCTTTTGCTTTGTCAACACTTAGAGAGAGAAACAAATAACACCCCAACCCAGAGACAAAGAACCAGCCAATGATGCAAATACCCACCAAGCCACCTACCAGGTGCCATTGGATCCTTTACAAAAGTTATCGACCAGTTCAAACAAGCAAAGAAGTATTAAAACAAAGCCAAACCAAACCCTGTGAGGCCTCCACTCAGCTTAAGAAACAAAATGTTTAAACCAAACAGTTAAAAACCCTCTTCCCAATGAAATCCTCCTTCAGAGGGAAACACTATCCTGAATTTATCATTCTTGTATATTTTTTTAGGAATATATTCATAGAGGAAAGACAATATATAGCATGGTCTTGCTTGCCTTTAAACTTAATATGAATGGTACCAAGCTGCATGCGTCCCATCGTGATTATGAGATTTACGGTGACAAACTTAGCTTGAATTCACGCATTTTCCCTGCTTCACAGCACTCCATTCACGCATCGTTCTCTATTGACAGTCACTGATGTTTTTCCAGTTTCTGGCAAGTGCACTTTAACAATCTGGTACACATGTGGGAGGGATTCTCTGCAGTTTCTGCTACGGAGGGAAACCACTGGGCTCCATAGTATGTGCTCTGCCAACTCTACGAGATCGTGTCATTTTTTTTTCCAAAAGTGCTCATCCCAATTTATTCTCCCCGCAGCGGCATGTAGGAGCACCCATTGCTCTGCCTCCTCTTGCTGTTGCCAGACTCCCATATTTTTCTCAATTTGAAGGCTGTGAAATGGTATTTCATTACAATATAAACTGGCATCTCTCATTACCAGTGAAGACACTTTTCTTTCTAAGGGCACCTTCTCATAGTTTTTGCTCAGTTTTCTCCTTGGTTGTTGTCTTCGACTTACTGACTTGAAGGAAATCTTCACATCAGCAGGATACGAGTCCTTTGTCCCTTACTTGCTGGCCCTTGGGGTGATGTCACCCAGCTGTGACTGCAGGTCCACATCTCCACTCTTAACCCTTGCATCTGACTGCCTGGAGGAAAGTTCCATTAGGGCATCGCACAGGCTCCTCAACTCAGTTTAGCCGGGACAGACCCAGCCTCTGCTGCCTCTGAATCTGCTGCTCCTCCTGGGCTCTGCACCCGGTTCTCAAGGCTGAAGTCTGAGCACCCTGACTACTACTCTCTTCATGCCCTTTCCTCTCCTGGTCCAATCCAAGGCCAGAGCTTGCCAATTCCACCTCCTAGGTTCACTTGAACATGTCTCCTTACCTCTGATTCCACGTGTAGCCACTACCTTCTTGCCAGCGTTTCTACACATGCCCTGGCCTCCCTCCTCCCCATACTCTAACCTGCCACTCAATTTTCCATTCTTCAGCCACACTGAGGCCCTGGACTCATGTACCGCATCATTCTCCTGCTCAAAGCATTGCAATGCTTCTCCATAACCCTCAGTATAAAACCCAATCTTCTAGGAAGACTTCCCTTACCAGGCATCTACCCCACACCCACCTCTCCAGGCTCATCCCTCACCCCTGCCTTCTTTCCTGTAACATCTCCACACCCCACCATCCTGATTCCCAGCTCTGAGAAGATGCCAACTCACTGCATTCCTGGGCTGCAGGCTTTCACACACACTAGACTCCAAGTCTGGAACAGCCTTCCCTCATTTCCCCCAACAACTCTTCCTGGTCAAATCCCAGCCATCCTTTGGGTCTCTCAGATACTTCTCCCCATGGGAAGCCTCCTCCTGAACCACGTTCCAAATGCCTTCTGTGTCTCCACTCTGCAAAAGGCAGGAATCATGTCTGTCTTACTTACCACTGCTTCCCCAACACCTACTGAGGAATCAGCACAATCAGCAGTCAAATGTTTTAATGGGCAAATGGAAACAGAAGACTGTCCCAATAACATAAGGCCCAAAATAATAGCACCTTGAATTAAAACAGAGTGAACTGGATAAATTAGAAAGATCAGGTGGACTTGATGGGATTTGGTAATTAATTGGATGTGGGGGTTAGGAGAGGGCGATTAAAGGATGAGACCCTGGTTTCTGGTTTGGATACCTAAGGTCACCAAGATGGTACAAAGATGTGGCATGCAGAAGAGAGCTGAGGTGCCAAGGTACTCAGCAAGTTAGGGAGAATCAGACAGCCTAAGCCACAAAGGAACAGTTTTTACAAAGCAGAAAAGCAATTGTCTGGATATAGCATTTGAGAATGAGGACACCCCCTCCCCAACCTGAGATATGTAGGACACAGAGGTTGCACAGTCTCCCCTAGAGAAGGTACAGGAAAGGGAAGGCCTCAGGCAAGAGCCACAGGGTAGGCAGAGTATTCAGGGAAGAGGCGGGGACATAGAAATAGGAGTTCCAGAAAGCTCTGTGAAAAGGTAGAAAAAGGAGGAGAGGAGTTGGGAAACTGTGTTGAGACGAAGCAGTACGCAGATGCACAAAAATACCCCCAAACCGTCCCCCACTTTCCCCACCTAAATAAATGTTATCCATTTCCATACCAAACTTTCAGACGTTAAAAATGAAAATACCATGCCTCAAAGCCAAAACACCAAAACATGAAACAGAAACAATAATGCCACAAATTAAATACAGACTTAAAAAAGAAAATAGCTAATGAGTGAGGTTGTGATAGAACTGGTATACTCATATTGCCAACATCAGTAATAATAATAAAAAGAATAAACAGCATAAAAAGCTTTTGAAAACAAACTGATTATTGGTATTACAAGACATTAAAAAAATACTGATACTCTCCGACCTAGGGTACTTCTTATAAAACTTCTCTGTTTCTCTGAAGAATCTCCATCAAAACACATGGAGATGTTCACTGAAAAATAATTCATGATATAAAAAATCCTGAAAACAATCCAAAAGTCCAAAACAGAGGAAGAGTTAGGAAAACTATCACTGGAGAAGGAAGTGGCAACCCACTCCAGTATTCTTGCCTGGAGAATCCCATAGACAGAGGAGCCTGGCAGGCTACAGTCCATGGGGTTGCAAGAGTCAGACATGACTTAGTGCACTGTCTCACCCCAGAGATCCTGCCACTTATACCACAAAAACCAAACATCCCCCAGTGACCGTGGCCCCACCGTTCCAATCACTCCCAGGTAGGAATTCAGGCACATGTCCACAGAGGTCACAGACAACATACATACGGCTCTGTTATGTCCCATATATTACCCTTTCATGTCCCAAGGAAGACATTTTCTTTTAGAGATTTTCATTTAGTGTATCTTTAAAAAATCTTGTGTTAAACTTGTCTCCATCTTTTTCTTGGGTAAGGACAACACAGAAATGGCCCTTTTGTGTCTGTGATATTGCCATTCACAGCTTTTCTTGATAGGCCTACTACAATCTTGAGAACAGGGTTGCTGTATGCTGAATGTCAGATGGTAGCTCTTAGCTTTGCCTATCTTAGGTAGTTATGCTGTGCATTTTTTATTGGTATACCATGTTTGATTTGCCCCTAATACCTTTGAAGTTTTTCTGAGAAATGAAATAACACAACATGAACTTATTAAAATACATTTTAAGCCTTTTAAAAAAAAGAAAACTATCATAAGCATTCAATGCAATATCATAAACCATTAAGCATGATAACCACAAAGACTGGAGGACCACAAAAAACATTTATGACTGTTAAAAGTAATAGTGTACAAAACCATCTACCATAGTATTACAACCACATAGAAAGCTTCAGTATTTGGACAGAGCTTAGGAAGAATGACAATGACAGAAAACCAAAGACAAACCCAGACAGTGTATTAAAAACCAGAGACATTACTTTGCCTACAAAGATTTCTGTAGTCAAAGCTATGGTTTTTCCAGTAGTTATGTATGAATGCAGAAGCTGGACAATAAAAAAGGCTGAGCACCAAAGAACTAAGGCCTTCGAACTGTGGTGTTGAAGAAGACTCTTGAGAGTCCCTTGAACAGTCAGGAGATCAAACAAGTCAATCCTAAGGGAAATCAACCCTAAATATTTACTGGAAGGACTGATGCTGAAGCTGAAGCTCTTAATATGGTGGCCACCTGATACAAAGAGCTGACTCACTGGAAAAGACCCTGATGCTGGGAAAGATTGAGGGCAGGAGGAAAAGGGGACAACAGAGGATGAGATGGTTGGATGGCATCACCAACTCAATAGACATGAGTTTGAGCAAATTCCAGGAGATGGTGAAGGACAGGGAAGCCTGGCGTGCTGCAGTCCATGGGACTGCAAAGAGTTGGACATTGACTGAGCGACTGAACAATAACAACTAGAAAGAATGTATAAAAACATAAAGGGCTGAATTTTGTAGAGTGGTAGAAAACAATGACTTTTCCCCCTTTGTACCATTTTCATTCCTCTAAAACAAGTGTGTGTAATAAATGTTCGATCTCTCACATTTCCAGCCTCCTCTAACTATCCCTGCTCCTGAACTCTTTCAGGTTGTACCATGTCCATCTGGTCCTGGTTTCTGGACACCATTGGTTTCTTTTCCAGGAACCAGGGCGAGGTGTGCCTTACAGCTTGCACAAAGAACCCCATGTCTGCAGTCTCTGAGCTCACAGAGATGCAGGATAGGCAAGCGTTCAAGACCATCCCTGGAACAGGGCACCTTTCTTTCACAAGACCTGCACTCCCACTGACCTACAGGCATGGCATGTAGACTGTGCTCAATGAATATTTGTTGAATGAATCAGTCAATGAAAGAATGAATAAAAATACCCAACATCCTGGCCTCTGCCATTCCTTGACTTCCTCAGCACCCATGGCCACCACTTCCACTCTGGACCAGCTGCCCACACCCACAACTGAGTCATCACCACAATCTCTGGCCATCATCTCCAACCCATCCAGGGACACCCCACCAGTCTAGTAGTTAGGACTCCATGCTTTCACTGCCAAGGGAGGGCCTGGGTTGGGGAAAAAAAAAAAAGACCATCCAACCCATTCGGCTCCCTGAATTTCTACCACAATAACTGTTCAGCTTCATCAGAAACCCATTTACAACCCTTTTCCTTATCCACCTTACATGCTGGTCAACCATGACAGGGGTACCCCGGCAGACACTCTCGAAACACCCCTGGTCTTTCTCTCCTGGCAAACCCCAGCCAGATCTCCTATTCCTCCTAGACCACGCTTGCACTCAACTAACACCAAGGACTACTAGTGTGTACTGAACACTGACTACATGCCAGGCACTATTTTAAGCACTTTACCCTAATTCTTTTACTTCTCACCACAGCTCTATGAAGTGGGTGCTATTATTACCATCCTCATTTTACAAACAGAGAAACTATAGTCAACTTACTGAGGAAAGATGCGCAACCATGCTAACTGGTCTCACTTTCAATGAAGGATAACAAATTTCTAGCGGGGACTGAGCAAAGAAGAATAGTGCTGGGCTTCCCTTGTGGCTCAGCTGGTCAAGTATCCGCCTGCAATGCAGGAGACCTGGGTTCGATCCCTGGGTTCGGAAGATCCCCTGGAGAAGGGAAAGGCTACCCACTCCAGTATTCTGGCCTGGAGAATTCCATGGACTGTATAGTCTATGGGGTCCCAAAGACTGAGTAGACACAACTGAGTGGGAAAAAAAAAAAAAAAGAAAAGAGCAACGCTACTCTACACCAAGCATTCCTTGGTGGTTTTGATTTTCCACTCCCAGGGGAATGATCATTTCACACCTTCTGCTGTCTCCCCACAGCCCCCTCCCTTCAGCTGACAGCCTCCCGTTATGCTTCCCTGAGAAGCCAAGAGACTGAGATACCCACATCTTCCCATGACCAAACAACTGCCTCTGAACACACCCTCTGCCTTTCTTCCCACGGCGAGCAAGGATGCTGCGCCTGTCAAAGTCTAGCCCTTCAGTGTGCTCTGGATCCTGTCTTCTCCCAGTCACGCACAGACTCTGTCACACACGGCCCTCTCTTACAGTAGCGATTCCTCCCTCTCTACTGGCTATTCCTGACCTCACAGAAGCATCCTGTTCACCTTTCTTTAACCCCACATTCCCTCTGGTCACCATTCCATTTCTCAGCTCCCTTTCACAGGACAACACTTTCAAAGAATTTTCTCTTCCATCCCCCCACGATTGGCTTCTGCCTCCAACATTTCTCTGAAAGTGCTTTTCTTAAAGTCATTAACGTTTTCTACGGTCATTTTCTAAATCTGCCCTCACTCTCAACATGGCTAGACATGATCAGAATCATTAGACGTGACTTTAGCCTCCACTTTTGTAACTTCTCCTGTACCCATCTCCACGCGCCGTAGCGCTCCATCTGCTTGAGCCTTCTTCTCCATCTCCACTCTCTCTTGAGATTGACTCCATCCTCAATTCCAAGATACCATCGACATGCTCTCCCACTTTCAACGTATATCCCCAGCACCCTTCTCCAAGTCCCTCCTTAGATTTACATTTCACATTTAAAGTATCTAAAAATCCTTACCTCTGTCTCAACACTTCTTCATATCCTCTGAGTTAACTGTATCCCTATCCACCCAATTGACTTCCAAGTCCTAAGAAATATACCTCAAAAGCACCCACCTCTATCTCTCCTGATACCACACCAGCACAAGCCAACATCATTTTTTACCTAGACTGTGGGATACACATCCAGATGAATTTCCACTCTTGCCCACTTACAATCCATTCTCTAGATTTCAGCCATCATTTCACTCCTCTCTTTTAATCTCTCCCACGGCTTCCTCAAAACACTCCAAATGCCCTACCCACAAGATGTGGCTGCCAGACACCTTGCCATCTTCACCACGCTTTCCCCCTCACTGGCCTTGGTCCAGGCGTACTGGCTTGCTTTCTGTTGCTTGAACACACAAGGCTCTTTCCCAGCTCTAGGTCTTTGTATAATAGCATTTTTGCCTTTTCTTGGAAAACTTCACATGACTGATCTCGTCATCCTTCAGATATCAGCTCAAATGCCCCTTCTTCAGAGAGCCCCTCCCCTGACCTTTTTTTAAATCTAAAGCAGCATCCTCGGAACTTCCCCAGTGGTCCAGTGGCTAAAACTCTGAGCTCCCAATGCAGGGGGCCTGGGTTCAATCCCTGGTCAGGAAACTAGATCCAACACGCCACATTTAAAAGACCCCACGTGCCACAACTAAGATCTGGCACAGCCAAATAAATAAATAAAGTTTAAATAAATAAATAGGTAAATAAAATGGATCGAACCTGGGTCTCCCGCATTGTAGGCAGATGCTTTACCATCTGAGCCACCAGGGAGGTCCTAAATAAAATGACACTATTCAAAAATACAAATAGGTAGAAATAAAGCGGCATCCTCTAGTTAGCCTCTCTTTGTTCTGTTTATTTCCTTCATAGCATTTATTTATTTCCTTCACAGACTTATTATTATCTGTAAAGAACTTCATTATTTATTGGTTTACACATTTGTTGTCTGTCTCCCACACAAAAAAGCAAACCAGCTCTTTGTCTCATTCATCACTTTACCCCAATACCAAACACAGTAAGTGACTCCTGGTGGTCATTCAACACATCTCTGTAAGTCAATTAAAAACCACAGTGAGAAAGCCACTACTCTTACAGGAAACACATATTCCTAACTAAAGGACAAACATCTTTTTAAGTGACTTCAGAATTCAGGGTAGAAATATTACTTGTGGAAACTCATGGCGAAGAAGTGTCCTGCCTGAGAACAGGAAACATGTGGACTGTTCTTTCTCCATCTACAGGAAGGCCTTGAATGTGCAATGTCTGATGAAGCGGCACTTAACTCTTAGCCCCTGCCCTTACCATTTCTGCATATTCCAGTTGCTCCCCTTCATTGTACAGCTCTGCGGGCAGGTTATAAATCCGCAGAATATTATCAGCACTATTGGTCAAGATGCAGGAACCATCAGGGGCCCTAGGAGGATGAAAGAGTTAGAAAGCTGGACAGACCTAGATTTTCCAAGTGCAGGGCTAGGGCTGAGCTGACCTCTGGGATAGGTAAACACCCCTAGGATCTTGAGGAGAGAAGACACACAATCCTAAACGCAACTGAAGATCCTTCTCACACCATGGTAGATCCTTCTCCCAGATAACTGGGCTGTTTTAAGGTGGAAATCCTGGGCGTGGTTTTCTCGCTGCCCTATAATCCTTACTTACCACTTACAGCCTTTCAAGAAGTTTTCAGGTTGGGTGATGAACTCTGACCAAGAACCACTGAGAAACCGAGGTACCTGGGAGAAGCTGTAGTTCCAAATGCTGTAAGGAAGATGGGGGGTAGACAACAAACCTGGGTCGCCAAAGCGAAGTGGAAATGAGCCTGGAGAAATGGGGCTGAGGACTGGCCTATGAGATTACCTCACTCTCCCAATCTCCTCAGACTCCTGAGCCAACTGCTAGCACCACTTACGTGTATCCCTCATCCTCTGGACTGAGTTCTTCACACACACCTTCCACGTCTTCTCCGGGCCCCAACTCTGGCCTGTTTGTTTCTTCTGCAGGAAGGCTCACATTTTCAGAAAGTTCTTTCTCCTCGACTCGACTGCTCAACTCACTAGGAGGACCAAACCCTGTTTCCAGGGGAGTGGAGAGAGAAGCTGGGACCCCTTCCTCCAGCTCCTGGGACTGAGCTAAGCCAGCCATGGGATCTGAGGACACCTGGGGCAGATCATCCCCATCGCGTGGCGGCGGCATCAGTTCAGGGTCCGTATTTTTATCCATCGGGGAAGCCTGATGAGAGAGACGGGCTGGAGCTGGGGCCTGGTCTGAAGGAAGGCAGTCTGGAGCTAATGGTGGAGCCTCCGGCGTCTTCATACTGCAGAGGAAGCGCGGCAGACATCAGCCGCGGCCAGGCAGCCCTCTTCCCGTCGACTACCAGGGGCCGGGACCGCGGAGCAGCCGAGACCGCTTCAAAGTTCGCAGGGATTGGGATGCAGAACCGGAAAAATGCTCCAGTGTATTCCTCCTCCCTGGAGGGGGCACAAGGCCCAGCGAATAAACAGCGTTCCTAAGCCTAGTCGGTAGCTACGTGCCACCAGTTCTCGCGGGATTTGGGTTCACCTTTCCATTGGACCTCCGCATCCCTGATCAGACTTCGCGCGCAACCCAAGGGAGGGGAGGGGTAGGAATGTAACAGGTCACGGGTTCCCATCAAGCGCTGGGGCCCTGGGAAGTTTGAAGTGGCTGCTGGGAGCTGTAGTCCGAAAGCTTCCGCCTCGACGGGAAGTGCTTGAGCTCCCCCTGCGGTCTTCGGCGATCGTTCTTAAAGCACCTACTCTCCTCTCCAACCGGCAGAGGGCGCCAGCGCTGTATTAGATGTTACAGGTTTTGCGCCTCTTCTGCATCTTATTAGCTAAATTTTTCAGACCTCAGTCTCTTTTCATTCATTCAATAAATATTTATTATTGAACTCTTACTTGCTACCCAGTACTGTAATAGGTACTGGGAAACAACAATCAATAAGATTGTAGACAAGGTCTCTGCCCTTCTAAGTCTTAGGTTGCTATGTATTGAAGGCAAGGAACAAATCACTTCAGAAAGTGATGCTGCTGCTGCTAAATCGCTTCAGTCGTGTCCGACTCTGTGCGACCCCATAGACGGAAGCCCACCAGGCTCCCCCGTCCCCGGGATTCTCCGGGCAAGAACACTGGAATGGGTTGCCATTTCCTTCTCCAATGCATGAAAGTGACAAGTGAAAGGGAAGTCGCTCAGTCGTGTCCGATTCTTAGCGACCCCATGGACTGCAGCCTACCAGGCTCCTCCATCCATGGGATTTTCCAGGCAAGAGTACTGGAGTGGGGTGCCATTGCCTTCTCGGTCAGAAAGTGATAGGGGTGTGAAAATAATTAAGATGGTGTAATATAGCGCATATGGAGGTATACGTTAGATAGGGACATTATGAAAGGCCTTTCTAAAAGTTGACAGTTTAGTTGATGCGTAAAAACTATCCAGCTATCTAGGAGAGGAGTGTTCCAGTCAGAGAATGCAAGTGCAAAGGCTTTCTTCCTTTCAGCATATATGAAACAATGGCAGAAATCTTCCAAAATGGTTTCCACCAATTCGGCCGTTATGGTTTTCGCTTGTCGAACTTCCCCAATCCAAACGGTCACTAGCTACACTACCAATATGGCGAGAATCCTGACTTTCCCCGCACTCTCCTCTCCTACTCTTTCCCCTCGCCTCCGCCCGCAGGGGAATTGCTTGCCCTTACTTGTCATGGCGACTATCCAGCTTTGTGCCAGGAGCCTCGCGAGGGTTGCTGGGATTGGGATTTTCCCCTCCCACGTGCTCCGGACTGGCGCTAAAAGTTTTGAGCTCTTCAAAAGTCCAGAGCCACCATCCTGGCCGCAGTGGCCGCTGGTCTCCGGGGTCATCTAGCGTCCGACCTCGGAGCGTGCATCCCAGGACGGTGACACCCTCCCCTGAGCTTCGGGTAAGCTCTTGACTGAGACTGATGAGTCCTCTATGAGTCACGGGCTCTTGGCTCCTTGTATTTTCAGTTCGGGGGGATAAAGGGCTGGGGGGCGGTAACTGGGGGGTTAACGATTAGCGGCAGGGAGGGCGGGGGTCTTGGCTAGCGGCACCAACAAGAATGCAATGTTAGGAGGCCCGAGTGTAGATGATTGGGATGTTAAGACCAGCCGAACTCGAAGGTGAACACTTGGGCGGGGGAGTGGGGCTTTGGGGAACCTTGAGCCGGCCTAAGGGGTTCTTCCCCACCACCACTAACTCCATCCCAGGGTGTGTGAAATAAGATGCACAAAGCATCAGGGTCGACTTTCGGATCTCGAAACTTAGGGGATTCATGGCTCAGGATTTTAGAACGTGCAGCATCCCAGTGGAACTTCGGGCTCCGTTCCGAAGTGGTTCTGGGTGATCCGGAAAGTCCAAGCTGCTAAGGTCCCATAACTTCCGGACCTTTGTCCTTCCTGGAGTAATCTTCCCCACTGGCTCTCAGCTCCGCTAGATGGAGAAAATCCGGTTAAAGGCTGTCAGTCGTGGAAGGGGGGGCTTGCTAAACCAGAGTTTTGCCCGCGAAGCCCTGCAAACTAGCCCGGCCTCAGAGGCCCTGTTATTGTTCGGCTCTACATTTACATTTCTACCACTGCCGGAGCATTTCCGGTTTCTTTTCTTCGGAGCAGCCCACTATACACCCGACGTGAGGGAAGTACAAAGAGAAAAGGTCTTTTATACTGGTCCTCATTACTTGTGAAAGGAGGCTGCTAACCCCTCTACTTTTTCCCTCCCCTCTCCTAGCCTGGTTAGCTACCGCTTTTGGAAAGGAAGAGGTATTTTTGATGCAAACCTCAATCCCTCCCCCTCTTTGAATGGTGTGCTCCATCCCTGTCGACCGCTACCCAGGCGGACGCTACCATTGCGTGGACGGTTTGGGTTTTTTTTGTTTTTGTTTTTTTAGTGTCAGAGGGCAGACCTTGGGTATTTCGAGAATGGATACATTTGAGAATTAAACGATAGAAGACTAACGATGGGTCGTTTTCTGCGGCGGAGAAACAACTTCTGTATCTAGCTTTGGGCTGAACCATTCCTTTCTCGGACGCAGAGTGAACGTCGTGAAGCGGAAGGGGCGGGGCTTGGAGAGGGGCGGGGCCGAGGTCTTCGAAGCTGTTTTCGGTCTCGACTGGTTCTGCCCGCGGGAGGCGGCGGACCGGGCCTAGGATTTCTACCGGTACCAATTTTCCCGGCATCTTCATTATTTAGGGCGCGGTCACCTACCACGCACCTGCTGCGAACATGACACTGCGCGGTACTTACGTGCTTTTTTCTGTGTTAGGAGTAGCATTTACAGCCACCGCCTTTAATTTGTGTTACCGTGGATTTATTTTGCCTGTTGGAGAACTTATAAATGGAATCATACAGTTTGTGCTCCTTTGTGTCGGGCTTCTTTCCGTCTGTGAAATTCACCCATTTAATTGCATGTATCAGCGTATCAATACTTTGTTTCTTTATATTTTAGTATATTCCACTGAATAAATAAACCATTGATTGCTTATCCATTCTCCTTTTGATGGCCTTTGAGTGGCTTCCCATTTAAGACTATTTTGAATAAAGCTGCTATTAACATTCTTAAAATTATTTTTGTAGTCATGTTTTTATGTTTTTGGATACTTAGGAATGGAATTGCTTGGTCATAGAGTGAGGTGTTTATTTGTATTTTTTAATTACATTAAAAAGTTCTTGTTATTCAAAGTGGTTGTACTGTTTTATATTCCCACCAGCAAGATAGATCCTGTCTCAGGATTTGGTTTGTCAGGCTTTCTAATGTGCCATATCAATGTGGGTTTTATTTTGCAATTAAGTATGTTCCAACAGTTTGCATGTGCTTACTGGCCATTTCTGTGTCAGATATTAAGAGACTGTTCAAGTGTTTTCCCCATTTTAAAAATTAGTTCATTTGCTTTTTTGTGTCTTTGAGGTGTTGGAGTCATTTATATTCTGGATAGCAATAATGTGTATCCTTTGTCAGATACGTGTGTTTTCTCCTGACCTCTTGCTTGTCTAACAACTCTTACAAGGAACAGAAGATTGATTTTTATTTTCAGTGATTGCTTTGACCTGTTTAGGAGATCGTACCCCAAGGTCATGAAGATATTTTCTTATAGTTTCTCATATATTTTCTTTGAGAATCTTTGTAGTTTTAGATTTAACACAAGTCTGTGAGCCATAATTTATTAGTCAAGGAATAATTTTTTTCATGTTGTGAGTTCAAGGTTCTGTTTTATTTTTTCTTATGGATAGCTAGTTGTTCTAGCTCCACTTATTGAAATAGCCTTCCTTCCCCCACTGAACTGCTTTAATTGGACTGTTTGGTCTATTTACATTTAATGCAATTATTGTTAGCATTTGGGTCTGAGTGCTATTTCCTATCTGTCTCCTTTGTTCTTCAATTCAAAAAGTTGAGAAAGAAACAATACCAATCTCACATAAACTCTTTCAGAATGGAGAGGCAGTAACGTTGCCCAACTCATTTTATAAGGCCAGCCTAATGCTGTTAATATATACATAACCGTTGGAAAAGAAGAAATAAAATGGCTTTATTCACAGATGGTATGACTGTATACCAAAAGTCCTAATAGAAAATTCATTATTCATTTTCACACAATGAGAACAAGTGAAAGCTAAAACTAAAGGCAAGTTACAACTTTCAAGGCAATATGCATACACTGTATTTTTATATAATAGCAACCTTGAATCTAAACTCAAAAACCTGACATGTGTTAAGTCATGTCTGAGTCTTTGCAACCCCTTGGACTGTAGCCCACCAGGCTCCTCTGTCCATGGGTTTTTCCAAGCAAGGATACTACAGTGGGTTGCCATTTCCTTTTCCAAAGGATCTTCCTGACCCAGGGATCAAACCTGTGTCTCTTGCATTGGCAGGCAGATTCTTTACCACTGAGCCACCTGGGAAGCCATGGTGAAAAACATGTCATACTCAGGGATAAATTTAACAAAAAATGGACAAAAGCTCCATATAGAAAACTACAAAATACTGCTGAGAGAATTTAAGGAAATTTTAGCATATTCATGAATCGGAACACTCAATGGTGTTAAGGTGTCAGTACTCTTCAGCAAGATTTAACTCAATGATTTTTTAGAAAATGTAGAAACTGACAAGCTGATTCTGAAACAAAACATTGGTACAAGTTCGAGGCCTTAAAATACCTGATTTCAAGATTACTGTAAAGTTAAGTAGGACTTGGTTGTACAACAGAAACTAACACAACATTGTAAAGCAATTATACTCCAATATATGTATTGTCAGTTGTGTCCCAACTCTTTGTGACTCTATGGACTGGAGCCTCCCAGGCTCCTCTGTCCACATTTTCCAGGCAAGACTCAAGTGGGTTGCCATTTCCTCCTCCAAGGGATCTTCCCAATCCATGGATTGAACCCACATTTCTTGTGTCTCCTACACTGGCAGATTTTTTACCCCTGGTGTCACCTGGGAAGCCCCAGTACTCCAATAATAAAACTTAAAAAAATAATAAAGTTACAGTAGAACAACAATCAATGAATAGAGTCTGGGAAAAGACACATAAATGTAGTCAAATGATTTTCTGTGAGGGTACCAGAGTGAATCAGTGGGGAGAGGAAAGTCTCAACAAATGGTGCTGAAACAACTGGAGCAGAAAAATGGATTTTGGCCCCCACCTCTCACCATGCACAACAGTAAATTTGACATGGTTAATAAACCTACACATAAAACTTTCAGAAGAGAACACAGTATCTTTGTCTTGGTATGGGTAGATTACAGAGCTTTATCAAAGTTTGTCAAATTTTGTGATCAAAATAGTATGATACAATTTCAACCTATGTAAGTTTCACCTCAAAAACATTTGTGGGGTTGTGGGGAGTGGCTAGAGGTACAGGTGAAATGATAAAGGCAAAATGCTTGATTATTCTTGAAGCTAAGTGATGGGTACTTGGGAGGACATTATTCTGTTTACCTTTTTTAATCTGATTCAAATATCCATAGTTTCTTTTTTTTTTCCCTTGATATTTTTATTTTGGAAAAGTACAGAGTACAAGAGTAACCACACATTTCCACCAAATAATTTTTAACATTTTGTCTTATTTTTGTCTCTATGTTATTTTAATTACACAAGCAATGTATAGATACCACCTTTAACATTTTTTTCTTCGTTAATAAAGCTAAAACCGGGAATTCCCTGACTATTTCACTTCCAGGGCCCAGGTTCAGTCCCAGGTTGGGTAACTAACATCCCACAAGCTTCAAGACACAGCCAAAGGGGGAAGAAAAACTAAAACCCCTTGACTCTACTACCCCCAATACCCTAAGCATACATCCCCTCTCCCTGAGAATATCATCACTATTAAAGATTTTGTGAATTTGTAGTCTTCTTGCCTTTCATGCTTTTATACATATATTTATAAGCAATAAATAATCATTTTATGTGTTTGATTTCCATAGACTAAATTACTGTGTTTTGTTTTTTCTTGCAAATCGTATTTTCACCCAGTATGTTTCTGAACTGTAACAGGTTACTCTTGGGGGAAAGGACCAGGGTTTTATACACATAAAATTCATTTCCCTAAACCACTGTAATGAATACACCACATTTCATTTACCTATTCCTTATTGATGGATACCAAGGTTGTTTCTTGTCACTGGCCGCTAGGAAAAACAATGTCATGAACATTTTTATGCAAGACTTCTATTGCCCCCTTGCAATCATTTTTCTAGGCTGTCCACCAAGAAACGGTTTTGCTAAGTAGTAAGAGGTATGGTTTTCAGTTTTACCAGATGCTCCCTTATTTCTTCCGAGAATCAGTTTTTTTCAATTACACAGCTTCCAGCCAACAAAAAGCTTTTTGTTTTTGTTTTTGTTTTTTCCAAACATCAGGCCCTGGGAGAACCCAGAGCATAATTATTTAGAGCTTGAGTGTGGCTTCAGACAGCCTGTGTTCAAATCCCTGGCCCTGACCCTGGAGAGCTTTCTGAGCCTGGGTAATTCCTTTAACTTTGTTCTCTCCTCTGATGATAGTACCTACCTTACTTGCTTTTTGAGAGGATTACTGAGATAAGCCACTGAAAGCAGTGGATCCGGTAAGGTCTATATAAACAGCAGCCATTGTTAGGATAGTGATCGGCCTGCCTCTCCTGTAAGTCCCAGCTGAGTTTACTGCCTTCCCAGGGGGCTGCTTTGGAAAGGCTCCACCTCCCCAGCCATCTGGAGGGTCTGGTTCAGCCTCTGACAGTTTAGTATCATGAACCCCTGATGTTCACACCCATGGGAAGTACGTGCTCTGAAGAGGTTTCCTAGAGAAAGAAAATGAGAATTCAGTTGCTACCAAGGACTGAGAGAGGGAGACCTCCTAGGTCCACAGGGCTGTCCCTCTCCCTGTGGGACTGAGACCTTGGCCAACCCTCCCAGAACAGCCCCTCCCAACCTGTTTACTGAACACAGTTGCCTGAAGGGGATGAACTAGCGAAGATCCCCACCCGCTCCCAGTCACAAAGCTCCCTCCAGCGATAATATAGAACAAGTAAAATTGGGATAACCATATAAAGAGAAGCATTTATTGAGCTCTTATATTTCCCATAATCAGTGGGGTACTATTTTATAGCAAAGGACAGGGAAGCACAGAGAGGATTAGCAACCTCCCAAAGTTAAACAGTTATTAGACGGTGGCTCGGGATACAGGCCTAGCCTGTCTGCACCCAGAGCCCATGCTCTGCCATATTTGCCCTGGGAGATTTAAGATGAGTGCGGTCATGCAGCAAATTTAACTGATGATACAGCATCAAATCCAGGGCTTTTGACTTCTGCGCCCCATCTCTACATAAACAGCTTCCCTTCCATAAAAGTCTCTAAAGTTATTTTGATCATCGATCTAGGGGAAACCCTGGTCCTTTCCCCCAAGGCAAATGTTTGGCATCCCACTGCTGTTACCTCTTGCCTTCCTCCAGGCACATTCAGAGTCCATCCCCCATCAGCTTTGGGAGCTATGATAAGTGGCCCTTTGCTAGCCTCTCAGTTGATGGACTTTCATCAGCGAAAATCTTCTCCTCTAGACTTAACTGATTACGAAAGACAGCTCTGCAGGGTAGTCTATAATGAAGTAAGCATCTTAATCCTAGACCTCCAAACAGTCATTTTTCATAAAAGCTCGTTCACTCACCTATATGTATTGTGGGCAGATCACTTAACCTCTCTAAGACATTCTCACCTGTCAAGAGGCAGGTGTGGTTATCCAGACAAGTAAGATAACCGCACTCCAGGAGATAATATTAAAGGACAGGGAAACCTGGTGTGCAGCAGTTCATGAAGTCTCAAAGAATCAGACACAACTGAACAACCACAAGATACCCCACGTGAAACAATTTTGCACACTCTACATAAGTACACAGACCCTATATCAACAGAAAGGTGCAGGTGAACCTTTGTGGTGTGTGTGCTTAGTCGCTCAGTCATATCTGACTCATTGCGACCCCATGGACTATAGCCCGTCAGGCTCCTCTGTCCATGGGGATTCTCCTGGCAAGAATACTGGAGTGGGTTGCCATGTCCTCCTCCAAGGGATCTTCCCAACCCAGGGATTGAACCCAGGTCTCCCACTTTGTAGGCAGATTCTTTACCATCTGAGCCACCAGAGAAGCCCACAAGAGCTGCTTGCTTGGAAATGGTTGTCATTACCATGGACACAGAGGAAAAGTGTAGTGAACATGGACTCTGATCAGTGGCATGGTTCTGAGCAAAGCTGATGACAAATTTGGCAGCAAGAAAGATGGCATGTTGAAACTATTTGAAAGCTAGCCTGGGAGATGAGATGGTGGTGACAGGGCCCTGGCCCAGGGTGCAGCCACCCCCCTGTCCCTTTTGCTCCTTTGACTGCTCATAATCAGATTACAGCCTGGGTATGAGGATTCGCTTATTCACCACAGTTATTGAGCCCAACCAGGTGCAAGCCATTATGCTAGTAACTGGTGAGCATGACAACTTCCCTACCCTGAAGACATTTATATTCCAATAGGGGAAACAGGCAAAATGAGCAGGGAAAGGTAACATAGTGTAATTACCACAAGAATTAAAATAGAGTGACCTGAATTAAAATAAGGTGACAGGGTTTGGCTGGCTGGCTGTGATGGAGAAGTCCAGGGAAACATCCCTGCTAAGGTGCGACGTTCATGATGAGGTCGGTGAGAAGGAGGTTACCCTGTAGGGATGCAGGGCCCAGGGTCCCCAGTTCAGTGAACTGGGAGTATCTGATAAGCATCAGAAAAGGAAAGTGAAGTCACTCAGTTGTGTCCGACTCTTTGCGACCCCATGGACCGTAACCTACCAGGCTCTTCTGTCCATGGGATTTTCCAGGCAAGAATGCTGGAGTGGGTTGCCATTTCCTTCTCCAGGGGATCTTCCCCAATGAGCAATCGAACCCGGGTCTCCCGCATTGCAGGCAGATGCTTTACCATCTGAGCCACCAGGGAAGCCAGAAAAGGAAGAGGGTGCTAAGAGGTGAGGTCAGAGAGGTGGGCAGGGGTTGGGCCCTGAGGGATTTGTAAGCCAGGGTGAGGAACCATCCCAGGGGAGCAGGTAGAGGGATGGGGGCAGAGGAAATGAGTCGAGAGTTACTTCATCCTTATTACTGCAAAGTGAAGTGAAATCGCTCAGTCGTGTCCGACTCTTTGCACCCCGTGGACTGTAGCCCACCAAGCTCCTCCATCCATGGGATTCTCTAGGCAAGAATACTGGAGTGGGTTGCCATTTCCTTCTCCATATTACTGCAAAGGAGGGCAGAAATACATATACATTGAGGAAGGCTTGTGGATTCAGTGGTGGAAAGGTTGGAAGTCCCTCTCTGGTTGCCTTTATCCCTCGAGGAAGTGTGTGATAAGACTGCTGAGGGGTGGGGCAGGCGCCTCCCCTACCCCCCAGCAGATCCTCAGCTTCCAGGTGTGCTGTGGGCGGAGGGGGTCCCTCCTGGCTCTGGGCTGGGTGACCCAGGGTTGGGTGTGTCTCAGGCTGGATCCTCACTTTTCTCCCTCCAGCGGCCACACAACCTTCCAGGGAGCTACAATGGAAGAATCGCAGGCAGAACTCGGTGTGGAGCCCCCTCTGAGTCAGGAGACATTTTCCGACTTGTGGAACCTGTGAGTGGAGGTCTGGAGGAAGGGCAGGTTTACTGCTCAGACTCCAATAACCTTGCCCCACCGCGGTCCCCAGCCCCCTAGTAGAGGCCTGGGAGAAACAAAAGCCAGTCCTGACTTTCTGCTTCTTTCTTTCAGACTTCCTGAAAACAACCTTCTGGTAAGGCCTGGGGCACAGGGGGCCTGGGGCTGCGGGTCCAGAGGGTGGGAACCGGGCCTTCTGATGCACTCCTCCCGTCTGTAGTCCTCCGAGCTCTCCGCACCCGTGGATGACCTGCTCCCGTACTCAGAAGATGTTGTCACCTGGCTGGATGAATGTCCGAATGAAGCGCCCCAAATGCCAGAGCCTCCTGCCCAAGCTGCCCTGGCACCAGCCACCTCCTGGCCCCTGTCGTCCTTTGTCCCCTCCCAGAAGACCTACCCTGGCAACTACGGTTTCCGTCTCGGGTTCCTGCATTCCGGAACAGCCAAGTCTGTGACCTGCACGGTCAGTGGCCCTGGGGAGCCGGCTTCCCTATCAGTGCCTGGCCATACAGCCTAGGGGTTTTCTGTTCAGAAGTTTGGGGTTCCACTTCAGCCTTTGCCTTTTTGTCAGTCTTTTTAGATCTTACCTAGTTAGTTTGTGACCTTTGACTCCATCCCAAGGTTGCATTTTCCCCCTTAGCCCTTGGGTTTTCATCCTTTCCGTCACATTCTCAGTATCTGTCATGAGGCCATTTCTTTTTTTCCTTTTTTCTTCACTCTCATTCATTCTGTAGCTATTAGAAGTACACTTCTGGGATGTGGACCCCCCCATCCCCGACCCTGCCATCTCTAGCTACCCTCCCCTCACAGGACCCGGCTTTCAGTCGGTACTCGGTGCTTGTACATTCGACCCTTGGGTACTTGTCCCCTGACCCCTCCATTCATTCTTCCTCCTCCAGTATTCCCCTTCCCTCAACAAGCTGTTCTGCCAGCTGGCCAAGACCTGCCCAGTGCAGCTATGGGTCGACTCGCCGCCCCCGCCCGGCACCCGCGTCCGCGCCATGGCCATCTACAAGAAGCTGGAGCACATGACGGAGGTTGTGAGGCGCTGTCCCCACCATGAGCGCTCCTCTGACTATAGCGATGGTGAGCGGTGGGGGCTGCGGATGGGACCGGCCTGGCACCCGGAGCCCCAAAGCCCCTAATCCCTCCCTGATTGCTCTCAGGTCTGGCCCCGCCTCAGCACCTTATCCGGGTGGAAGGGAATTTACGCGCGGAGTATTTCGACGACCGGAACACCTTTAGACACAGTGTGGTGGTGCCCTATGAGTCCCCCGAGGTCCGGTTTGGCAACTGAGGTCTCCAGGGGGAGGGGGTTTGTCCGTGACCACCCTAGGTGGGAGGGAGGGGGCTTTCTCCTTCTTACTTGACCTCCCACGGCCTGTGGGGTGCGCAGAGCAGATGGGTTATCACCATTCCACAGCTGAGGAAACAGGCTCACGGAGGCTGAGAGCCTCTGCGGGGCTGGGTAGCCTCACGCCGGGCCTGTGCTCTCTCCCAGATCGAGTCTGAGTGCACCACCATCCACTACAACTTCATGTGTAACAGCTCCTGCATGGGGGGCATGAACCGGCGGCCCATCCTCACCATCATCACACTGGAAGACTCTCGGTAGGGACCGCACACCACCCTCCACGCTAGCTTCCCTCACCTCCGCCTGCCTGTCCCCGGGGCCCCGCCCCTCATCACATTCTCTCACGCTACCAGCCATCGTTCCCTCTCGCTGCATTCCCTTTGTGGACTTCTCTGCTGCTCTCTTCCTCCTTTCTCCGGCTTTGGGACCTCTCTTGCTGGGATCGTCTCAATCTGGAGCTGGAGCTCAGGCTCCCCTTGGGATGGAGGTGGTTGGGAGTAGGTGGGACCTGGTTCACAGGAGAACACAGAGACAGGGTCCCCCTTCCTGATTGCCTCCTGCTTCCCTCTTCCTACCCTGGTAGTGGTAACCTGCTGGGACGGAACAGCTTTGAGGTGCGTGTTTGTGCCTGTCCTGGGAGAGACCGCCGCACTGAAGAAGAAAATTTTCGCAAGAAGGGGCAGTCTTGCCCCGAGCCACCCCCTGGGAGCACTAAGCGAGGTGAGCAGGAGGTAGAAGAGGCAGCGAGGGTGCAGTTCTGCCCCCAATTCACTCTTTTCTCACCTTTCCTTGCCTCTTTCCCAGCACTGCCCAGCAGCACCAGCTCCTCTCCACAGCAAAAGAAGAAACCACTGGATGGAGAATATTTCACTCTTCAGGTACCAAGTCTGGTGGCGAGAGAGAGGTGCAGTCTCTCACCCCCACTCCTTGGGGTTGGGTAAGGGAAGAAAAAAATATAAATGTAGCAGATGTGAGGTTGCTGCTGCTGCTGCTAAGTCACTTCAGTCGTGTCCGACTCTGTGTGACCCCATAGACGGCAGCCCACCACGCTCCCCCGTCCCTGGGATTCTCCAGACAAGAACACTAGAGTGAGTTGCCATTTCCTTCTCCAATGCATGAAAGTGAAAAGTGAAAGGGAAGTCGCTCAGTCGTGTCCGACTCTTTGAGATCCCATGGACCTCAGCCTACCAGGCTCCTCTGTCCATGGGATTTTCCAGGCAAGAGTACTGGAGTGGGGTGCCATCGCCTTCTCCAGATGTGAGGTTAAGCCTGTTTTTTTCTAGTCATCCTTTCCTCTGTCCATGGCCATGATTCATTGGCGGTGGTGATGGTGGCTGTAGTGTTAAGTCATTCAGTCATGTCCGACTTTTGCAACCCCGTGGACTGTAGCCCACCAGGCTCCTCGTCCATGGGATTTCCTAGGCAAGAATACTGGAATGGGTTGCCATTCCCTTCTCTAGGGGATCTTTCCCACCCAGGGATTGAACCCATGTCGCCTGTATTGGCAGGTGGAATCTTTAACACTGAGCTACTGGAGAAGCCCCTTGGTTCTTGTAGCAACTTTGCCTAATATTTCTTTGTTCCCTTCTTTCCTTGCCACAGATCCGTGGGCGTAAACGCTTTGAGATGTTCCGAGAGCTGAATGAGGCCTTGGAGCTGATGGATGCTCAGGCTGGAAGGGAACCAGGGGAAAGCAGGGCTCATTCTAGGTGAGTGATGCAGGTCTTCCCCAGTGCCTGCGTGCACACACACACACGTATCTGCTGCTTTCCTGTGCTAGAAAGCCATGGTATTCATTCTGGTCCTGCCTTCAAGGTAAAAGGCAGCTGATACCCTGCCGCTGGGTCCCAACCCTACCCAGACATTCTTTAGGCTTCCTCCACTTTCCTGCCTCCGGGGGTCCGGGGCATGGATGTTTCTTTGCCTATTCTAGCAAACCCTAGACTCTCAGAGCTAGGGTCTCAAATAGAGACCTGATAACTATGGGATATCAGGCCTTGGAGTCAGATGCTCAGCCTTCCAAAGTACTAGAGTCATGTTGGCCTTGTTACTTCCCTTCCCGGGCTCAGTTTCCTCATGTGTCAACTGGGGTAAGGGAAGATTAAGAGACTTATACCCACAAGTACCCCAAGGTACTCAGTCAGCATGTCTGCCCTTGGCTGTGACCATTTTAACATAAGTTCACCTTGCTCCTGCCTCAGGCCCTTCGAAGCTTAGGTCCAGGAAGAGGGGCCCAGAGCTTCTCACTCAGATGATGTCATCTCCTCCCCTCCCCTTTCTTCTCACAGCCACCTGAAGTCTAAGAAGGGGCCTTCTCCCTCCTGCCATAAAAAACCAATGCTCAAGAGAGAAGGGCCTGACTCAGACTGATGTCTTCTGCTTCCTGTCACCAGTTGACATCCCCACCCTCACCCCCCGCCCCTTCCCTGGCATTTTTTGAGACTCAGGTGCTTAGACCTCTGCTTGGTGCAGGTGCGCCTTAGAAACCCCCTGGGATTCTTCGTCTGCTCAGCCTGTGGCTCTGCCAAAGAGGCAGACCTGTGCTCATGGTTTTCTGGGGATTTGGGGGGTGCTGGCGCTTTCCAGCTTAGCTTTCAAGGTTTTTACTGTGAGCAGCGTTCGGGAGAGGTCAGAAGCTGTTCCTGCATGTGAGGGACATCTTATAACCAGCCATACACTGGGTTGGAAAACTCAGTCCTCTGCCATACTAGCCAGGGAAGCTATCTTAAGTTGTTCGATTTTCTCCTGACTTCATTGTTCACATCTATAAAAAACTGATAATCATAACCTACCTCACGGGGGGTTTGTTGTGAGGGTTAATGAAATAATGTATGTCTGGCCCCAAAACCATCATTTGATTCTATAATGTCTGGGACTTAGTGCCTTTTATGGGTGCTGGTCCTTTGTCCCCCTGGGTGGATGATTTGACAGTTTCTGACTGGATGGCTGGTTAAAGGGAAGAAGTCTCCAAGTCCCTTCTCTCCTGGCCCTGCCAGATCATAACCCCTTGGTGAACCTCAGTGCCAAAGGGGAAAGCTCACCTTATCCTGGATCCCAGTGGCTTCCGTCCCTGCTGTATCTGCCAGTACCTGTTTTCATTTCCCCCAAATGCTTCCGCAGATTCCTTCTGTGCTCTGCAGGGCACATCTGCATGTGCCACTCACACCCCTCCTCTTCCCTTTTTATATCCCATTTTTTATATCAATTTCTTATTTTACAATAAAACTTTGCAACCACCTGTGTGTCTTGAGAGATTGGGGCCAGTACAGGGGTGAATTAAGGGAGTGAGTTTGGGAAGCAGCCACCTGAGTCTTCAGGGAGCACTTTTTTTTGGCGGGAGGGTGGCGGCAGGCGGCGCCAGTGCCTGGTTTCCTGGAGGAGAACAAAGCCTGGAGACTGGGTCAGTCTGCAGGCTGCATGACAATAAGGGAAGGGGTGCCTCCATTCATAACTTGGGAACCAACTGTCCCCCCTCCCCTCCTGCCAGGGCTGGCACAAGGTCTCTGCTCCTGCTTCTAGGATTGGGCTGCTGCCCCCTCTCAGCCTCACCAAGGATTACAGGATTTAAATGTCTGATTTAGTAAGCCTGAGCCTCCGGGGTGGCCATCTGCTCCCAGGAAAGGGGCAGGATACCTGGGCTCTCAAGGGGAAGGACAGTGGGTGCTATGGTGAGGAGAGAGAAGGCCTACCAACCAGGGTCCCCGGGAAGTGGGGGCGGCTAAGGTGAGGGCTGGGACATGGGACTGGGGCCTTCCCGGCGTCCCCTCACCCGGGCCTCATGCCAGCCAGCGGAATGAATGGAAGCTTTAAACTCTGCCAGGAAAACCTTTCAAAGGGCTTCTTGGGGTAGGGAGGAAAGTCGAGCCTGGGGAGCCCTGCACCCCCCTCCACCCCTTCTGTTCCTTAGGGCTGCCAGCTCCCAGGGAGGGGGGCTGGGGGCAGGCTCTCCCCATCACCCCACACCCACCACTGCTGCCTGAGCCAGCATTAGAAGGATGGCCAGACAGGGGATACAGCTCATCCTGCCTCCTCCCTGGGGGCAGAGAGAGCAGAGTAAGGTCCAGAAGGGCTTCTGGGACCACTGTTCCCTCAACCTGGCTTAAAGTCCCTGAGGGAATCCCCAGGCTTACCCTGAGGATCCCAGAGAGCTGTGAAGCCACCAGCCCCCTGGCCTCGAAATCACACTTTTTCTTCCTTTCTGGAGAATGCCAAACACTCCCCAGGATACCCAGAACCACTTCTTGTAGAGATCTTTAACTTTGCCATCTCTCCCCACAAGCCAGGCCCTTGGTAAATCAGAGCACTTGAAACTCATTTCCTCGCCTCACTCCTGTAGTCAGGTCACCTTGAGCCTCTTTCTGACCAGTGTCCTGCACTCCCCCTACACCCTACATTTCTCTAGAGTGTGTCCTTAGCTCTTTTTGTTTCTGCTCTACTCCTTCACAAAGCAGAGCCTTTCTTGCTCTGCCAATCCCTTTGTGTTCTGATAGGTTACTGGTCTGAGAATTATTAGTCCTGGGTTTTCAGGCCAGTTCTACTAAGCTGTGTGACTTCTAATGAGTCCCTGACCTCTCTGGTCCTGTTTGCTCACTTCCTTCCCTCTGGCTATATTCCCTCCTGACAATCTAGCCAGCAGATAGTCATTGACTGATGCTTTACTGTGTGCTCAGGATTGTTCTATGTTGTGGGGACCCGTGGCAGAGTTGGCCGTGCCCTCACATTCAAAGAGCCCAAGTCCTGTTCCGCTAAGTTTTAGAATAATTTTTAAAACTTATCTCCTTGATTTCAGGAACACAGGGGCTCCCAAATCTATAACACTCAGCAGAAGTTGTACAATGAGGAAAATGTAAAGCCATAGATGTTTTCTTCATTTAGAAAAAGAAAAAGGAAGCTAGCACACATCCTAAAAATTAAAGATATAACTTATTGAAAGAGAAAGCCAAGTTGGTTGAAAGAATAAATTCAAAAGCAGGACTCAAGGGGGGAAAAAAAGATACACTTTAAACAAAGAGAAAAACTCAAGAGTTTGATTGAAAAAAAAAGAAAGAATAAGAGCAAATTAATCCAATGTTTAAATAAACTATTCCAGACCATAGGAAAAGTGGAATCTCCAATTCATGTAAATTTTTTGTGATTTCATTAATATTAAAACTTAATCAAGATACTAAAAAATTAAAAGCAAACTAATTTATAGAGATGCAAAATCTCTAAATAGTATCAAAAAATATATATTGGTGAATCAAAAGAATATTAACATTATAACCAAGTAGGGTTTATTCCAGGAGCATAAAATTGGTTTAATAGAGAGTCTGTCAACATAATTCATTGTATTAATAAATTAAGGAATAAAAATATGATCATATCAACAGATGCTGAAAGGAATTTGATTAAATTTCAGCAGCCATTCCTTAAAAAATAAAAATAGTAATGGAGGAACTTTCTAGTGGTCCAGTGGTTAAGACTGTGCTTCCACTGCAGGGGGTTTGGGTTTGATCCCTGGTCAGGGAATTAAGATCCCACATTCCACCTGGCCAAAAAAAAAATAGTAATGGAATACTGGTATTATCCTAATGGTTAAACCCTAAGGTCATTTCAATTTAAATTAGAACTATACTATAAGACTTGCTTTCACTGCAAGAATGCCCACCAACATCAGTTTTAGAGCACTCAACAGGATTTTTAAAATGAAGAAAACAAAACATTGGTTAAAAAATAAATATTTTTGCTTTTTGGATCATATGATTATGTTTATGTACCTAAAAACTGACCTCTTAGTTAATAATAGATGATGGAATTAAGCTAATTTAATAAGGTAGATGGATAGTAGATGGCAATAAAATAATTAAGGATAAGTTTCACAAGAATCACACAAAAAAATGAAAGAATGGCACAGACTCAATATGGAGAAAATTATAAAACCTTATTTAAGGATATAAACCAAGCTCCAAACAAAAGGAAAAGATAACCTGTTCTTACATGGGAAAACTTACTATCTGATAAAAAAGACAAGTTCTCCTGAAATAAAGATACAATGCAATTACAATTAGAATCTCAACAAGTCTTGATGGCTTTTGTTTTTGAGAACTGGATATATTTGTCATAAATTTATAGAGAAGAATAAGTGCCCCCAAATAACCAATAGTTGTTTTTAAAAAGGAATGGGCAAGAGGGCTCGCTTGCCTTGCTAGATATCAGAAAACAGACTATAAAATCAACTGGAATCAGATCAATATGGCGTGGTAAATGGAGTGAGAGACAAGCCAGCAATGAATCCAGAAGAAGAGCTCAGTATATAGTAAAATGTATTATACAGCCAAAGTTGGTATTTCAGTTCAACGTGTTTAGTTGCTCAGTCGTGTGACTCTTCACGAACCCCTGGACTATAGCCCACCAGGCTCCTCTGTCCATGGGGATTCTCCTGGCAAGAATACTGGAGTGGGTTGCCATGCCCTCCAACCCACTCCAGGGGATCTTCCCAACCCAGGGATTGAACCCAGGTCTCTTTCATTACAGGCAGATTCTTTACCATCTGAGCTACCAGGGAAGCCCAAGAATACTGGAGTGGGTAGCCCATCCCATCTCCAGATCTTCCTGACCCAAGAATCAATGGGAGTAAGTAAATTAAGAATTTTAATGAAGCTGACACACTAATAAAATAATACCAGACTCTTCATTTGTACCACACACAAAAAGAAATCAAAATAGACCAAGTGTGGGAATTCCTTGGCAGTCTAGTGGTTAGGACTCCAAGCTTCCAATGTAGGAAGCCAGGGTTTAATCTCTGGTAGTGGATGATCCCTCAAGCTGAGAAGTGAAGCCAAAAATAAATAAATTAATTAAATTTTTAGTTGTTTTTTTTTTTTAATTGGCAAAGGAATTAAGGCATATGTAAAAATTAAAATGAGATAAAATCCTGCCCAAAATATTTTTACAAAATATGAGTATAGCCTCTGGAAATTCCCTGGCAGTCCAGTTATGAAGACTCCGTGCTTTCACTGCTGAGGGGTAGGTTCTATCCCTGGTCCCTAGTCTGGGAACTAAGATCCCACAAGCCACGCAGTGTAGCCAAAAAAAAAAAAAAGAAACCACTTTTTAACAGTAAAGAAGCCACCACAAACTCAAGAGACAAACAATTGATTGGCGGAAATCTACAATGTAGAAAACAGTTTATATCTACAACTGTCAAGAAGCTCTAAGAAATTAACAAGAACAACCCAATAGAAAAAAAATATTATGCAGCCATTTAAAAAAATGAATTAGAACTCTACCAGGCCAGGTGAAATTGAATGAACAAGTGTAATGCACAAAATTGTCTATAATATCTAATATAATATGTATGGGTTTCCCTGGTGGCTCAGACGATAAAGCATCTGCCTGCAATGCAGGTAGACCCAGGTTCAATCCCTGGGTCTGGAAGATCCCCTGGAAAAGAGAAAGGCTACCCACTCCAGTATCCACTCCAGAGAAGCCTGGCGGGCTACAATCCATGGAATCACAAAGTTTAACACAATTGAGTGACTAACACACACACACACATAATATGTATAATGTGCATTATATGACCAAAACCCAGCAATCCATGTGTGTGTACTATGCACTCAAGATAAAACTATATATATGTGTATGCAGAAGTAATAAAGCTATTTTTTCAAGGCAAACACCCAGGCCAACTCATTGCAAACAAAAATAAGCCCCAAGAAAATAAAAATTAAACCCATCCCAAAATACCACAATAAATATTGTTGTACAGACTCATCCATCCTTTTTCTATGCTTGTGTGCTTTTTTTATACACAAAATTGGGATCCTATGGTTCATTCTATTTTGAGATCTGTTTCTTCCAGTCAATTGTCCTCGTCTGTCTCTGGGCATTTGCTGATGCTAGCCTCTCCCCAAAGCCACCCCATCCTTTAAGCCTCTAAGAAACTTTCCCTATGAACCACCCCACCGAACCCCCAGAGAGTGGTTGACCACTCTGAATTTTGTCCTCACCAGCTTTCTCTCCTTCCTGGAAATACGTTTAGGTCTACCTGGTTTGAGAGTTTCTCGTGTGCTCCTCCCCTCTCCTGTTATACTGGGGAGCTCCTTGGGGGCAGGAACTCTGCCTCTTTCATAAGTGTATCTTCACGATGCCTAGAATGCACATAGTAGGCACTTCATGAGTATAGCTGTAGAAAAGGACATAGGCTTCTTGCCTGTCTTGTATTGAGTGATTGATCTAAAGACAGCAGGGGTGATGGAGCAATCTAGGAGGTAGCTGCTTGGACACTGGACAGAAGAGATCAAAGCAGGGAAGTGGTCCTCCCAAGGGCTGGGTATCCCTCAGATCACCCCAATCCACCCCTCACCCCCTTCCCAGGGCTCCTCCAAAAGCTCAGAAAGGAACAACCTGCACTCAGGGCTCCATGTATGATATATAT
Source organism: Capra hircus (assembly GCF_001704415.2). Taxonomy (NCBI): domain Eukaryota; kingdom Metazoa; phylum Chordata; class Mammalia; order Artiodactyla; family Bovidae; genus Capra; species Capra hircus. Next base: position 27,109,012 of record NC_030826.1, on the reverse strand, counting down.
ATTTATATATATATATATAATTGCTCTCATTTTATTGTACTTTATCCTCTTTTTACAGTAGATCAGACACAGGCATTAAATAACTGCAGAGAGAGACCACTTGGGTGAGGGGAGTGCAGGAAAACAATGGGATCCAAAGGGAAGAGCCTCAGATCCAGCCAGAGAAAAACAGGGAAAGGTCCACCCGTGGGTGGGGTATGGAAGCTGCAGCATCAAAAAAGAACGGGGAAATTACAGGTGGGGAAGTGAAGGGCGTGGGAGAGGAAAGAGTTAAAATGCCTCTATAACTCAAGAACACAGGAGGTCCCTCATTTAACATTCTATGGGCACTATGGGGTTGTTTAAGAAGGCAAAGGGGTCTGAAGGAGATGGAGCCAAGAAATTCAGAGTCTTAAAAGGAGGAGGTATCTGCAATTTTCAGGCTGGCATGCAGAAGAAAGGGGAGGAGTTAATGATTAGTTGATAACTTGCTAAGAGAACCCACAGAGAGGATGGGGGTGGGGGAGCAGATCTGGGCGGAGGGGAAGGAGATGGAATAGTCCCATAACCAGCTGACGTTTCCAAGGTGGCCACTGGGGACCCAGCCAAAGTGGCTGCCCCTCCCCCAGGGCGCCTGGGAAGTAGAACTTGCAGGATATTCTGGGAAAGGGAACAGAGGGGAGGGAGCCATCGGCAAAAACAAAGTGGATATTCAGCTTAGGTCAACCCCGCCCCTCAGAGGAGTGATAGGAGACTGGGAAGAGAATTTTCAAGAACCAACAGGGATTTCTCTTTTGGACCCTCATTCCCAGCTCACGTATTCAATGTGGAGTGAGAACCCAGCTGTGCCAGGAAAGAAGGAAAAGGCCACAGAGCCACCATGTCTTCAGTTAGAAGTGGTCCCGCTTTCAGTGGAGGGAATGGGGATGGAGAAGTGAGGAAAGACTGACCAGAGGAGTCACACAAGTCAAAAGCCACCGCGACAGCGACTGTGGTAGACAAGGCAGAAGGTGTGGGAGACGGGAGGGGGACAGCGGCTGGGCTGGCATGGGAGGATAGAGGGTCACACCGGTGACCACTCTGTAGCCTACAGAGATATTAAATCATTAAGCTGTGCACCTGGACCTAACAGCAGTGTTGTAAGTTAATTATACTTCAGTTATTTAAAAAAAAAAGAATAGAGTGCCACATTCTGTCTGGAGATAAGCATGAAGAGATTGCCGTTTGTGTGTGGGTGGGTGAAAAGAAAGTGAAAGTCACTCAGTCGTGTCCAGCTCTTTGTGACCCCCATGGACTATACAGTCCAAGGAATTCTCCAGACCAGAATACTGGAGTGGGTAGCTTTTCCTTTCTCCAGGGGATCTTCCCAACCTAGGAATCAAACCAGGGTCTCCCGCATTGCAGGCGGATTCTTCATCAACTGAGCTATGAGGGAAGCCCAAGGTGGGCGGGTGGGCATTTTCTATAGTTCTGGAGGGGTGGGACAGGAGGGCAGGATGGGTGGGGAGCTGTGAGGACAGCCCTCTCACAGCTACACCAGGACTAGAAAGACTCCGAACTCTATGACATCTTGGGGGTTCCATCTCCCTGTCTCTGACAGAGCTTGGGCAGGAAGAAGATGGTGGAAAGTGTGCACAACCAGAGAATCACGACAGATGTCAGGCCGGGTTCAGAAGGAAAGGAACGCGAGGCTCAGACAAGCCATAGCTCTGTTATAAAAAATACCTTTGGGGTGGGTGAGGGAGGGATCAGGCGGGGTCAGGGGTATTCCAGAAGCATCCGTAGGAAAGAGGTGGGGGCGGGAGGAAGGGGGCCTCAGGTTTTGTTGATGCGGAGTTTGAAGGCCACACGCCCCGCGAACTTGTCACGCTCATCGTCAGTGGCGATGTTGGCAGCGTTGATGCGGCACTCCACGTTCACCTCCACGTTGGGGGTCACGTTCAGGAACTTGATGGCCACCAGGGGCTGCGTGTAGTTCACCTGGGCCAGAGGAGAAGAGCGAGGCTCCAGGCCTGAGGCAGCTGGGCCTCCAACCCCGCACCCTGCTCCCCTGGAGGAGCCAGCACCCGGCCTCCCGCAGGACTTACGTGAAACTTCTTGCCGTAGTAGGGAAAGTACATGAGGTCGATGTTGCCGTTTGCAGGGAACATAACGAAGTTGCCGAGATTCTCGGCATCTTCGTCTCGCTGTGGGGGACGCAGGAGGGTGGAGGAGAGCATGTTAGGGATGGTGGGAACTCAGCCGCTGGCCAGACTTCCCTTTGTTCCTCCTTCATCCCGATTGTGCTTTCTCAAATCCGTATCCCTTGTGCTGTTGAGTCTGGTATATTTGCGCGCGTGCACAGGAGGGGGTGTCCTGTCTCCTCCATCAGCCTGGGAAGTTCTCCAGGGTGCTAAGGAGCCCGAAGCCTTCTACTGCCCTCCCACCCCAAATTCTTACCCCATCCTCAGGAATCGGTTTCTGGAGCGGAGCCAAGAGAGAACAGATCAATGAGTAAGAGCTCAGTAGGAAGCAAGGAGGGGGATGAAGCAAGAGGAGCAGGAAGCTCCTAGAGGGACAGAGGTGGGGGGAGCAGGGCTCCAAGGACAATTTAGTGGTGGCAGGTGGTGCTCACAGACCAGCAGCTACCAGATACCTAAAAAGAACTGAGGGCAGAAGAGACATGAGACTGAGGGCAGAAGACATGGTCAGGGAATAGAGAAGATGGAAGGATCAGGGAGAGAAGCCAGCGGCAGGGGCTCAGGTGGAGTCAGGGAGAGGGTGTCTATCATATAAAAGGGCAGACTTCTGCATCCTAGACAGAAGCATGAGGGGTGGCAGCACCTTGGAGTTTGAGCCATATTGAAGCCCATGCTTACCCCCTTGTCCCTAGAGTTATGGGGCCTCTGGAGTAAAGAAGATAGGGAGAGATGAGTGAATGACATGGAAACCATAAGGACAAACAGATGGGGCAAACAGATGGACAAGGCCCAACAAACTCACCTTCCCCACGCAGGTAACATTCATGCTCTGGTTTGCTCCTGCATAGAAGTTGATGACCTGGAGTGAGGAGAGACAGTGGTGAGGGTTAGGAAAAGAAGTTATCAAAAACAGAAATATCCAGCCCCCCAGCCATGATCTCAGCCTCCAGCAGTCACATCTCTCTTGTTCTCTCAGCCACTCAAACATCTAAAAGTCTCCCGAAGCCCAAGTGCCCCAGTAAAAGAAAGCAACTGCCAGCAGATGGTAACTCCCTCCTCCATTCTCCCTGGGGACTAAGGATATGAGTACCCGGTTCATCTTGATGAAGACACAGGGCTGTCCAGTGCTGTAACCATAGTGGGTGGGGTCCCCAATACCAGAGCAGTCACCCAGCTGGGTCCGGTTGAACTGGCAAGCACGTTTTGGGTAGTTTAGAACTCCATTATCTGGTTGTTCATAATAGCGACCAGGGCGGCAGACATCATTCTTCTGGGCTTGGATGGAGTCATTGTAAGCTAAGGAGGTGGGCGAGAGAGAGTCACAGACCTCATGTTCTGCTCCCAGGGTCCCCAACCCCCTGCCCGAAGTCCTGCATAGCCATCGACCCCGTACTCACGCTCCAAGAACTTGTTGAGTTTCTGAACATGCTGGTCCCAGCTTTCAGTGTCACTGACATTGACAATGACATCCAGGTTCTCAGTCTTAGGGCGAATCATCAACCCTAGTCAGCAGAGGCAAGAACGAGGGGGTATACGTTAAGACGAAGGACCCCACAAAGAGGGAAGAAGATGGACATGGGGAACACCAGGGTGAGGGACGACAGGAAGATCTGAGATCACCTTCTGGGGAGGGCGATCTCCTGTGACCCTCTGCCACCTCCCCAGATCACATAGCTCTCAGCTGTGGGGAGTGTGAAGGTGGCCTTCAAAAAGAACTGCCCAGCACGTGGTGACTGGCTCATCAGAACCAAACCTCTAAGAGCTGATAGTTCTCAACCTGCCAGTTCCTTTGGGAGACTTGGGGGCACCAGAGTAGTGAGCCTGGCTGGTGGGGGAGTCTCATCACTCACCTGGTGTGGCCAATCGGTCCTGGTACTTGGGGGTGTGGTCGGAGACCGTCTGCAGCATCACCCACATGGTGAGGGTGAACATGGCGGTGAGGAAGCCATAGAAGACGAGGTAGAAGAGGAGGATAAAGGCTAAAGAGGAGGAAACAGGGTCAGCAGGTGCCAGGTCTCCATCCATGACCTGTCCTGTTGCCACGTGCCCCTCCCCGACTCAGAGGTTCTGCCCAGGAAAGGATGCCAGAGCCCCAGGGAGCCTTCCCCTGGGAGCAAAAGGAGACAAGCTGGAAAAAGGCAGTGTGTCTGGCTTCCAGCCATGGCTCCCAGCCCTTTCTGGTCCTACAGCACAGTGAAGTCCAGTTTTGTGGAGGACACAAGAAACCTAAACTCTTGTTGCTTAGACAACCCCTAGTATAGGCCACAGTCATTTTGCCACAAATTACATTCTCAACTTGTCAACCTTCATGGCCCTGAAAAGGCACACCATCTGTTACTGTTGTATGGGTACTCATGCTTGAAGTTGTCCAGCACGATGACTTTTCAAGCTGGCACTGGCCCCAATTCACCACCAAACTCTCAAACCCTTTGAATGTGAGGGTGTGGACCCTCACACTCAAACAGCAAAATCTTCTCTCTCTGAGCCCTACAAGAGATGAACCTTGAATGGGGCTCCGGCCAAAGCTACAAAATCTCTCAGAGACAGCTGTCCAGAGCCTTCAACAGTCACCCCACCCCCAGCTCACACTCAGCACTCAGGGCAGAGGCAGGTGTAAAGGAAGACCTTCCACAGCCTTCCAGGCAGAGAGCCTGGTGGACTCTTGGTGGACGTGACAAGTCACTGTCACTCCTCAGCCTAGTGTGAGTACCTGCTGTTTCCATTCCCCCAGATCTCGAGTCCTTCCATCTCAGGAGACACTTCCCCAAGCCTCCCCAGATTTTCCCAAGGACTCAAGGACCCCTCCAATCCCATGGACTGGACTTCACGTTTCCTGCATAAGGACTGCATCAGACCCACTTCAAGGGCCCCTTGATGGTGTGGGCTAATGGGAACAGCATTCAGTCAGTGTGGATGAACTGTAAATTGTGTCACACACAATATCTCCTGTGCTTCAACTTCCCAGCTTGAAAATCCATTTTGGAAGAAATCCACCGTTCACTGGCATCTATGCCCAGTACCGGACCCTCAACCAGACACAAGTCCCTCCACATCTCCTGAATATGTGGTCCCACACACCACCTCCAAGGTATGGGTGGGGAAGGTGCCAGGCCATCCAAGCCCTGAGACACAGGGCCCAGATGATGTACACATCTCACCACCAGTGACCACTCCCTCCGCTTGTGACATTTGAGCCCAACACCCAGCCCCGAACACCTCCCAGTGGCACCCCGGCCCCACAGCCCCCCACCCACGAAGCAGTCACAGAAGGCTCCAAAACACGAGGCAGTGGGATCCAGACAACTTCCGCTGTGAAGAACCCTCTCCAACACACACCCCACCTCTCCAAGACCCGCCCCCTAATGAATGTTCCCAGGGTCCAAGGGGTGGGCACGAGCTAAAAATAGAAGGGCCTGGCCAGCTAGTGAGAATCAGAGGGAGGGAAGGGGCGCTCTTCTGGAGAAGGGGGGCGACCGTGTAGAGCTGACCGGCCCCCGATAGGGAGCGCAAGCGCCGCGGCGAGCACACGCGCGCAGAGCCCGCGACCCCCCGCGCGAGGGGGCTCCGCGGGGGGCGGGAAGGCGGCAGTGACCTACTTTCTACGCCTCCGCAGCGGCCAGCCAGGGAGATTAGACCGGCGACTCGGCCCCCTCCCAGCCCGGAGCCCGGCAGGGGGGCCGGACGCCGGGAACCCGGGAAGGGAGCTGGGGCTGCGCCGGCGGGACCTGGTCCTCCCCGGGCGTCGCCAGGCGGATCCCCCCGCCTCCCGCCCCTCGCACGGCCGGCCCCGCATACCCCAGCTGGTCCCTGTGCGGCCCATGAACTGGTGCGTCCTCGGGTTCCACACGAACTCCTTCCACTCCTCAACCACCTGCCCGCAGCTCTTCTTCTCTTTCTGGATGACCATCTTGACGGCGGGGGGCAAGTCCCGCGCGGGGCGGGGGACTATGGAGAAGCCGGGGTGCGGCGCGCTGAAGCCCCCTCACGCACCGGAACGCGCGGGGAGCAAAGGCAGCGGGGCGAAGGGAGACCCCCCTCAGATATGCAGCCGCTGCCAATTCCGGGGCGCAAGGCCACACGCTGCGGGGTGCTGGCGGCGCGGCGTAAGATGAACAGATCCTAAGCCCCCCCACTGCAATGAAAAGGGGGGTTGTCCGAGCAGGGGAGGATAAAAAGGCGAAGGGGTGCGAGCGCAGCTTCACCCCCTAGACCTCCCAGAAGCAAAACGAAAAGGGATGCAAAAATAGACGGCTGCAAAACCCGAGCGAAGCGCAGAAAAATCGGGGTGCAAAGAGGCAGGGAGAGGTGGGGGAGGGGGCCGCCCCGAAATCCGAGATGCAAAGAGGCTGTGGAGAGGAGTCGGGTGACTGTTCAAGGCTCTTCTGACGAGTGGAGACAGCCACACCAAAGGTGGCTCGGCCACGGGGGTGGGGTGGGGACGCGCAGTTGTGGGGACAGGCAGGGATAGGGGTCCCCCGGGCGGAGGCTCCGCTCTTCAGCAGTGCGGGGCTAGCAGCAGCGGCGCGCGGTCTTTATACTCGGCGGCTCCTAGGGTGCCCGCCCCCTTCCCCGCCCCCAGAAGCCCCGCCTCCTCTCTCTGGCCTGGGCGACCTCATGCATATGCAAATTTGGAGAAAGGGCTTGGGCCCGCCTCCCGACGCCTTCTCAGGACCAAGTCTCTCCCCTGCTCCCACCGCAGGTACTGGACGGGATCTGGATGGGTGGAGAGGATAGAAGGCGTGTCTGGGCAAAATGGAAAGATAACCCCGGAGGGACACGGCAGACAGAGAGGAAAGCAGATATATGCTGTGATAGGGGCCCCAGGCAGAGAGTTAGAAAGAAACTAAGATCCTGGAGACAGGACAGAATGTGAGACTAACAGAGAAGGAGCCAGAGATCAAGAAAAATAGATCGAAGAGACTAGCCAGGATATTACACTAGCAGGGCTGGAGGTTAGAACACGCCACCAGGAGACCCATAGAGGCCACCACAGGACGGAAATTCCCCTCGAGGGAGCTGCTGCCAATGTCCCCAACACCTCCTTCTCCAGTCCCACAGCCTCTTCTCCCAACACCTGGTTCTCACCAAGGCTGGGGGCTTCCCTGCCTTCCCACACCCCTCTGAAGCCCCTCCAACACCACTTTCCCAGCCCCCAGCCCTGCCTTGAGAACCCAGCCCTGGAGCCCCATATGCTTGGGTGTTTTGTCTCCTCCCACCACCCACCCCCTGCCCCCGCTTTCTGCACTCCCCTCCTCATTTGCCCATTTGTCAACAAACATTTACTGAGTACCTGCTAAAGACCTTGTGCAACCCAGCCCTAGAGAGGTAAAGTTGAGGTTCTCAACGGGGCTTCTACAATCTGATAGGGAAGTACAAGGGCCTCCAAAGACCTCCTGTTAAGATTCATTGTCTTTTCATGTCTCTTCAAATCTTGTCACTTTTTCTTGGAGACATTTTTCTTCTTTCAACTCTTACCTTACACTCTTGGCTCTATTCCCCAACAATTCCTGTTCTAGCATCCTCCCCTTCAAACTTTCCCCATGCAGGTCAGGGCAGGTTTCATGGACTCAGGATCTGCTCAGTCAAACAAGGTGAAGCCATGTAACTCGCACTGTCTTAATTAGAATGACTCACCTTGTGTCTGGACTTAGTGAGGATCAAGATCTTTGTGTTTCAGTGCAGAAAGAATTTGGTGAGAAATAAAGTGATAGATAAGAAATGGATTTATTTAAAGAAAAATACACTCCACAGAGTGTGGGCCATTTCAGAGGTGAGAGGCCCCAAAATATGGGGTGGCTACGTTTTATGGCATTGCCTTTCTTTGGGATTGGAATGAAAACTGACCTTTTCCAGTCCTGTGGCCACTGCTGAGTTTCCAAATTTGCTGGCATATTGAGTGCAGCACTTTCACAGCATCATCTTTTAGGATTTGAAATAGCTCAGTTAGAATTCCATCACCTCCACTAGCTTTGTTCATGGTGATGCTTCAAGGCCCACTTGACTTCACATTCCAGGATGTCTGGCTCTACGTGAGTGATCAAACCATCCTGGTTATCTGAGTCATGAAGATCCTTCTTGTATAGTTGTTCTGTGTATTCTTGCCGCCTTTTCTTAATATCTTCTGCTTCTGTTAAGTACATACCATTTCTGTCCTTTATTGTGGTCATCTTTGCATGAAATGTTCCCTTGGTATCTTTAATTTTCTTGAAGAGATATCTAGTCTTTCCCATTCTATTGTTTTCCTCCATTTCTTTGCATTGATCAATGAGGAAGGCCAGAGGAACCAGAGATCAAATTGCCAACATCTGTTGGATCATTGAAAAAGCAAGAGAGTTCCAGAAAAAAACATCTGCTTCTGCTTTATTAACTATGCAAAAGCCTTTGACTGTGTGGATCACAACAAACTAGAAAATTCTTAAACAGATGGGAATATCAGACCATCTGACCTGCCTCCTGAGAAATCTGTATGCAGGTCAAGAAGCAACAGTTAGAACTGGACATGAAACAACAGACTGGTTCCAAAATGGGAGAGAAGTACGTCAAGGCTATATATTGTCACCCTGCTCATTTAACTTATATGTAGAGTACATCATGTGAAATGCCAGGCTGGATGAAGCACAATCTGGAATCAAGATTGCCAGGAGAAATATCAGTAACTTCAGATATGCAGATGACACCACCCTTATGGCAGAAAGTGAAGAACTAAAGAGCCTCTTGATGAAAGTGAAAGAGAAGAGTGAAAAAGTTGGTTTAAAACTCAGCATTCAGAAAACTAAGATCATAGCATCCGGTCCCATCAGCTCAGTTCAGTTCAGTTCAATCGCTCAGTCGTGTCCGGCTCTTTGAGACCCCATGGACCGCAACACACCAGGCTTCCATGTCCATCATCAACTCCCAGAGTTTACTCAGACTCATGTCCATCGAGTCAGTGATGCCATCCAACCATCTCATCCTCTGTCATCCCCTTCTCCTCCTGCCCTCAATCTTTCCCAGCATCAGGGTCTTTTCAAATTAATCAGCTGTTCATATCAGGTGGCCAAAGTATTGGAGTTTCAGCTTCAGCATCAGTCCTTCCAATGAACACTCAGGACTGATCTCCTTTAGGATGGACTGGTTGGATCTCCTTGCAGTCCAAGGGACTCTCAAGAGTCTTATCCAACATCACAGTTCAAAAGCATCAATTCTTCAGTGCTCAGCTTTCTTTATAGTCCAACTCTCACATCCATACATGACTACTGTAAAAACCATAGCCTTGACTAGATGAACCTCTGTTGGCAAAGTAATGTCTGCTTTTTATTTTTATTTTTTTGTCTGCTTTTTAATATGCTATCTAGGTTGGTCATAACTTTCCTCCCAAGGAGCAAGTGTCTTTTAATTTCATGGCTGCACTCATTATCTGCAGTGATTTTGGAGCCCCCCAAAATAAAGTCTCTCACTGTTTCCACTGTTTCCCCATCTATTTGTCATGAAGTGATGGGACCAGATGCCATGATCTTCATTTTCTGAAGCTTTAAGCCAACTTTTTCACTCTCCTCTTTCACATTCATCAAGAGGCTCTTTAAAAAAAAAAAAAAAAGGGGGGGGGGCTCTTTAGTTCTTCACTTTCTGCCATAAGGGTGGTGTCATCTGCATGTCTGAGGTTATTGATTATTTCTCCCAGCAATCTTGATTCCAGCTTGTGGTTCTTCCAGCCTGGCGTTTCTCATGATGTACTCTGTATATAAGTTAAATAAGCAGGATGACAATATACAGCCTTCACTTATTCCTTTCCCAATTTGGAACCAGTCTGTTGTTCCATGTCCAGTTCTAACTGTAGCTTCCTGACCTGCATACAGGTCTCAGGAGGTAGGTCAGGTAGTCTGGTATTCCCATCTCTTTCAGAATTTTCCACAGTTTATTGTGATCCACACAGTCAAAGGCTTTGGCATAGTCAATAAAGCAGAAATAGATGTTTTTCTGGAACTCTCTTGCTTTTTTGATGATCCAGCGATGTTCACAATTTGATCTCTGGTTCCTCTGCCTTTTCTAAAACCAGCTTGAACATCTGGAAGTTCACGGTTCACGTATTGCTGAAGCCTGGCTTGGAGAATTTCGAGCATTACTTTACTAGCGTGTGAGATGAGTGCAATTGTGCGGTAGTTTGAGCATTCTTTGGCATTGCCTTTCTTTGGGATTGGAATGAAAACTGACCTTTTCCAGTCCTGTGGCCACTGCTGAGTTTTCCAAATTTGCTGGCATATTGAGTGCAGCACTTTCACAGCATCATCTTTCAGGATTTGAAATAGTTCAACTGGAATTCCATCACCTCTACTAGCTTTGTTCATAGTGATGCTTTCTAAGGCCCACTTGACTTCACATTCCAGGATGTTTGGTTCTAGGTGAGTGTTCACACCATCGTGATTATCTGCATCATGAAGATTTTTTTGTACAGTTCTGTGTATTCTTGCCACCTCTTCTTAATATCTTCTGCTTCTGTTAGGTCCATATCATTTCTGTCCTTTATTGTGGTCATCTTTGCATGAAATGTTCCCTGGGTATCTCTAATTTTCTTGAAGAGATCTCTATTTCATGGCAAATAGATGGGGAAACAATGGAAACAGTGAGAGACTTTATTTTGGGGGGCTCCAAAATCACTGCAGATGGTGAGTATAGCCATGAAATTAAAAGACACTTGCTCCTTGAAAGAAAAGTTATGACCAACCTAGACAGCATATTAAAAAGCAGAGACATTACTTTGCCAACAAAGGTCCATCTAGTCGAGGATATGGTTTTTCCAATAGTCACGTGTGGATGTTGGACTATAAAGAAAGCTGAGCACTGAAGAATTGATGCTTTTTTTTTTTTTGAATTGATGCTTTTGAACTGTGATGTTGGATAAGACTCTTGAGAGTCCCTTGGACTGCAAGGAGATCCAACCAGTCCATCCTAAAGGAAATCAGTCTTGAGTGTTCATTGGGAGGACTGATGCTGAAGCTGAAACTCCAATACTTTGGCCATCTGATATGAAGAACTTATCATTTGAAAAGACCTGGAGGCTGGAAAAGACAGGAGGAGAAGGGGATGACAGAGGATGAGATGGTTGGATGGCATCACTGACTCGATGGACGTGAGTGAGTCTGAGTAAACTCCGGGAGTTGGTGATGGACATGGAAGCCTGGCATGCTGCAGTCCATGGGGTCACAAAGTGTTGGACATGACTGAGTGACTGAACTGAACTGACTGATGTTTTGTGGGCTGGGCAATTTCATAGGCTAATTAGTGGGAAGTGAAGTCGTTCAGTCGTGCCCAACTCTTTGCGACCCCATGGATAGTAGCCTGCACCAAGCTCCTCCGTCCATGCGGTTTTCAAGGCAAGAGTACTGGAGTGGGTCACCATTTCCTTCTCCAGGGAATCTTCCCAACCCAGGGATAGAACCCAGGTCTCTCACGTTGTAGACAGACGCTTTACCATCTGAGCCACCAGGGAAGTCAATGAGTGGGAGGATTATTCTATTTCAGGGGAAGGGGTGGGGATTTCCAGGAACTGGGCCACTGCCCACTTTTTAATCTTTGATTGTTATCCTCAATCCATATCCTTTCGGTCATGGCACTGGTGGGTGTGTCACTTACCTTGCAGATGTGTTACAGTGAGCATATACTGAGGCTCTTTGCTGGTAGTTCAACAGTAAAGAATCCTCCTGCAGTGCAGGAGGCCCAGGTTTGATCCCTGCGTTGGGACAATCCCCTGAGGAAGGAAATGGCTACCCACTCCAGTATTCTTGCCTAGTGAATTCCATGGACATTACAGCCTGGAGGACTATGTCCATGGGATCACAAAGAGTTGGACACGACTGAGAGACTAACACTTTCATTCTGAGGCTCAAGGTCTAGTGGAAGTCAGCCATCTTGGACTTATTTTGTTCTAATTAGTTATGTCATGTCCTTGGGCTATGTCCTTCTTTTAAAGTGTGTGTCGTGCCCTCTTCCCTCCTGTTTCAAAGGCCCAGGCTCAGAATTGCCTTGTGCTTGGTCTTGTGCTTTGTGGCCACCATCTTGGATTTCTTAATAATTTTACCTTTGAACTTGTGCTTTGTCCAATGGGACAATAGCCCATATGTGTTAGTAGAGGAGATAAGCCTAATATGCCATTTGGGATGCTCCATGAGCACAGAGGGCTTCCCTTGTGGCTCAGCTGCTAAAGAATTTGCCTGCAATGAGGGAGACCTGGGTTCAATCCCTGGTTTGGGAAGATCCCCTGGTGAAGGGGAAGGCTACCCACTCCAGTATTCTGGCCTGGAGAATTCCATGGACTATATAGTCCATGGGATCACAAAGAGTCGGCACAGAACTCTGATGGACCCACCATACATGGGAGTTCAGTGAGACTCAAAGTGAGTACAAGATAAGCATGTCATGTCTACACCTGAATAAGTGTAGGGGATGACAGCTGAGAGGCTACCGTTCCATTTGAAACAGAACTTTCTTTGAATCCAGAAAGAAGATAGTGGTCTTCTAGGAGACATGGATGATGGCAGGCATCCTACCATATCCATTCCCAGTCACATTAATTCGCTGCTTTAGGCAACCACTTCTTCTGGCAATGATGACAGACAGGGAAAATTGGGGCAACCCACAATTCTGTTTTCATTTCAGTCATCAGTAAGCTGAAGGTTAAAAAATGCTATTTTCTTTATTTAAAATAACATTAAATAAATTAAAAACACCATGAAAAGTCATGAGAAGAATCATGGAAGAAAGGAAAGCATTTTATATTTTAGTACCTTGTGAAAAGAGAAAGTGTTAGTGGCTCAGTCATGTCTGACTCTTTGCAACCCCATGGACTATAGCCTGCCAAGCTCCTCTGTCTATGGAATTCTCCAGTTTACTAAATGGAAGACCAGTTTTTTCCAGCCTTTTTTCAAAAATATTTACTTATTTGACTGTGCCAGGTCTCAGTTGTGGCACTTGGGATTCTTATCAGGAGGTCCTTGGAGGCGGCATGTAGGACCTATATTTGCGGCATGTGGGATCTGATTCCCTGACAAGGGATGGAACCCAGGCCCCCTGCACAGTGAGTGCAGTGTCTTAGCCACTGGACCACCAGGGAAGTCCTTTCCCCTTTTTGAATAAGGGATTCCACATTTTCATTTTGCACTGGGTCCTACAAATTAGGCAGCTGGTCTTACTTCAGTCCCTTCTGCAGCAGACTCTGGATTAATTTTCTCAAAAGACAGTTTTAATTAGGCCACCCCTCAGCTCAAAGGGCTTCAGATGGCTTCTTGTGATCTTGCAGGATGCAGTTCTGATTCCTAGTCTAACTTTCAGGGAGCTTCACAATCTAGGCCCAGTCTGTGTCCCCAACTTCTTTTGCCTCTAGGCTCCAACTAGCCCTCCGCTGAAGCTGAGCAGGCCATTCCTGGGACAGGCTGTGCTTACTCCTGACATTATTATACCTTTGTCCATTTTCTTTCCGAGTCCTGGAAGACTGCCCACTCTTCATAGTCCAGCCCCAACTTCCATTCATTCATTCAATGCGTACCTAATGAGAATTTGTTTAGAGCCAGGCGCTGTTCTTGTCCCTATGCTCCTGGGGCTCCCATTCTAATAAACAGTAAAAACAAACAAATTAAATGTTGGAGGGAGGAGGGAAAAACTGAGAGACTGGGATTGACATGTACACACTACTATATATAGAATAGATAGCTAATAAGGACCTACTGTAGAGCACAGGGAGCTCTACTCAGCATTCTGTAATGACCTATATGGGGAAAGAATCTCAAAAAGAGTGTAACTGATTCACTTTGTTGTACAGCAGAAACTAACGCAACATGGTAAATCAACTATACTCCAGTAAAAATTCATTAAAAAAAAAATCAGCAGTGGGGCAATCCCTAAAAGATGTTCACCCATTTAGAGCAGGAATAAAAGAAGTATTTTCAATAAAAATTTAAACAGGGTTTCCCTGGTGGTTCAGGGGTAAAGAATCCGCCTGCCACTGCAGGAGACATGGGTTTGATCCCTGGTCTTGGAAGATCCCACATGCCAAGGAGCAACTCAGCCCATGTGCCACAACTATCGAGCCTGTGCTCCAGAGCCTGAGAGCCACAATGACTGTGCCTATGTGCTGCAACTACTGAAGCTCGCATGCCGTAGAGCCCTACTCCACAAGAGAAGCTACCACAATGAGAAGCCTGCATATTGCGACGAAGAGTAACTCCTGCTCACCACAACTAGAGAGAAGCCCGCACAGCAGCAAAGACCCAGCACAGCCAAGAATAAAGAAATACATTAAGTTAAATTTCAAAATTAATAACATTAATATTATGCAGGAAAAAAAGTAAGACATGTAAAAGTAAAAGTGTGATGTGCCAGAGAATGCCTGAGTGTTCAGGGAAAGTCTTACTGAAAAGGTAAGTTTTAATGACCCGAAGTAATGCAAAGGAGCCATGGGGAACTGTAGGGGAAGAGCATTCTGGGAGGAGGAAGGGGTGAGTGCAAAGGCTGCGCTCCTGTGAGGGAAAAAGGCAAGACTGGGACAGCAAGAGATCTGAGAGGTAGGCAGAGGCCAAATCGTAAGGGTCCTTGTAAGCCAAAGGGAGCAGTTTGGATTTTAATCCAACCATCACAGAAACAATTCTAGGATTTTAAGCAGGGAATCGACTCAGTTAAACGTAATGAAAATCACCATGGCCACTGTGTGAGAGCTCACCAGGGGAAGCAAGGAGACCAGGAAGCAAGGCTTTGTAGCGGTCCAGGTGGGAAATATGGATGGCCTGGCCCAAGGCAGCAGCTTTACAGGTGGAGACAGAAGTTCAGGATCTGCCATGAGCAATGGAGGTGACAGAGAGAGGAATCATGGCTAGTTGCCTAGGTTTTTGTCTTCAGCAACTGTGCTGAAAACTCATCTATTTTATCTTTGCAACCAGGCTGTAAGTTCTTTCAAAACAGGCCTTTGCTTTAGACCTTGTTTTTGTTTTATTTCAATATTTGGCTGCACCGGGTCTGAGTTGCAGCATGCGGTATCTTTTTAGTTGCCGCATCTGGGATCCTGAGTTGGGGCCTGTGAACTCTTAGTTGCAGCATGTGGGATCCAGTTCCCTGAGCAAACTTGGTTCCCTGGGACCAAACCCAGGCCCTCTGCACTGGGAGCATGAAGTCTTAGCTGTTGGATCACCAGGAAAGTCCCTGTCTTACATTTCGTATATAGCCCCCATATCCAAGCAACCCACAGAGCTACCCGCGATAAAGCCTGGTTGCTGCCCCGCCCTTCATGAATGCTTAGTCATATTTGACTCTTTTCGACCCCATGGACTGTAGCCCACCAGGCTCCTGTGTCCATGGGATTCTCCAGGCAAGAATACCAGAGTGGGTTGCCATTTCCTCCTCCGAGGTATTTTCCCGACTCAGCAATTGAACCCGGGTTTGCTGCATTGCAACAAGATGCTTTACCACTGAGCCACCAGGGAAGCCCCTTGGTTGCTGAACTGGGCTTAAACATGGAATAGCTCTTTCTACGTGAAACCCTAGTGAAGCAACTTGCCTTTTCCTTCATCAGACAGTACTGAAAGTGTTATTCGCTCAGTCATGGCCAACTCTTTGCGACCCCATGGACTGTAGCTCGCCAGGCTCCTCTGTCCATGGAATTCTCCAGGCAAGAATACTGGAGTAGGTTGCCACTCCCTTCTTGAGGGGATCTTCCTGACCCAAGGATCAAACCTGGGTCTCCAGCATTGCAGGCAGATTCGTTATCTTCTGATCAACAGGGAAGCCCCATTCATCAGATAAGGAGCAGAGTTATGGGCCAGCCTCAGTCTAGAGAGATGAGCCTGGATCTTACCCTCAACACACACAGCTTGGCAAACACAGGCCCAGGGGTGGCTTCAAGACTGTTGCTTCAGTCTCTGCCCTGCCTGAACCCCAAGGTCACTTGAAAAAGAAAGAACGAGTGTCTTCTATACGTTTAGATAATGTTGCTCCCTTCCACACCTTCTTGTCAAGGTGAGGGTCAGCATGAGGAGGGTTGGGATTTGAGGGGGGAGAACCCTCGACTCCAAGCAGCACTAGTGCTCACAGAGCAACAAGCTGAGGAAGGGTGTGGGGCAAAGAGCCATTACAACCTCCAACCTCTCCCCGGAACTCAGGCCTCCCTCCAGCATCTCCAGAAAGGAGGAAGGGATTAAGAGCTCCCATCTCCCCTCACCCATACCCAGAGCCTGTCCTGAGGTCTGTGCCCAGTAATTCCCTTCCCCCTCCCAATGAAATCCCAGGGACTCAGCTGTTTGGGTTCCCAACAAGATGGGTCTTTGTAGAGACAAGAACAAGGAAAGAAGGGGGAGGGGAGCAAGAGGAGTTATTATTTACTGGGTACAGAGTTTCGGTTTTACAAGAAGAGTTCTGGAGCTGGATGGTTCCACAACACTGTGAAGTCTATTGTCACTAAACAGGACACTTAGACATGGTTAAGATGGGGGCTTCCCTGGTGGCCCAGTGGCTAAGAGTCAGCCTGCTAATACAGGGGACATGGGTTCAATCCCTACTCCAGGAAGATCCTACATGCTCTGGGGCAACTAAGCCCCTGCATGGAAACTACTGAAGCCCATACAAATAGAGCCCGAACTCTGAAACAAGAGAAGCCAGCACGATGAGAAGCCTGTGCATTGGAACCAAGGAGTAGATCCTGCTTGCTAGAACTAGAGAAAGCCTTGCATTATACTGAAGACTCAGTATGACCCAAAATAAATAAATAATAAATCTTAAAAAAAAATGGTTAGGATGGGAGACTTCCATGGTGGTTCAATGGTTAAGACAGGTTTGATCTCTGATCAGGGAACTAACGTTCTACAAGCTATGTGGTGAGGCGAAAAAAAAAAACATTTAAGATGGTAAATTTTGTTATGTGTATTTTATCACAATCAAACAAACAGGAAGGAAAGACAGAAGTTCCTCTGCTAACCATATCAAGCTCCAACTCCCCAGGAGGACATACAAGGCCTCTCCCTCCACGGCACAAGGAGCCTCCCCAGTCTGCCCTCACTCCATCTCAGCCTGCCCCCAGTTCAATCACATCACACACTCTTCCTTATATTCCGTACCCAGAAGGCTGAGACTTCTATTTCAAGAATTACACACAAGGCTAATGACATCAACAAAAGCAACATCTCTGGTACGTGGAGCACTTTCTATATGCCACACATCCAACCTATTCGATTCCATCAAACCCTCCCAGCAACCCTGAGTAGAGTAACCTGCCCATTTTGCAGATGGGGAAACTGAAAAGTAAAGAGGACTAGTCATTTGTTCGAGTTCCTCACACTTCCTAGGAGATCCCTATGAAAGCATTTTACATGTCTGTTTCTCTCCCCAGACCACTACTCTCTGGGCCAGGACCAAGTCTTATTTATTTTTGGAGTCCCTGTAGACTGCCTAACTCAGTATTTGGCATACTGTTGTGTGTGTGTGTTGGTGTGTAGTCGCTAAGTCGTGTCCAACTCTCTTGTGACACCATGGACTGTAGCCCGTCAGGCTCCTCTGTCCATGGGATTTCCCAGGCAAGAATACTGGAGTGGGTATTTCCTTCTCCAGGTAATCTTCCAAACCCAGGAATTGAACCCAAGTCTCTTGCATTGCAGGCAGATTCTTTACTGCTGAGCCACCAGGGAAGCCCCTTGGCATACTGTCAGGGGCCAATAAATGTTAGTTGAAAGAAAGAGAGAGAGAAGGAAAGAGAGAAGGCGAGAGAGAGGTAACACACATGGTGGCGTGAGTGGATGGCATAGGTCTGGAGGCTACACCATATGCTGCCAAGCTCCAGAAAGGTTTTTAGGGGTATGAGAGAGGCAGGGACACTGGACTGGCACTGTAGGTGCACTTGGTGGGAGCCTGGCAGAGTCTGTGTCAAAGCAGAATCAGTCTTAATGAAAGAGTGTAGACAGCTCTGGATGGTAATCAGGAATCTTGGAATCTAGGGCAGGCTGAAGAAAGAGAGGTTGGGGGCACAGTGTCCTGGACAGGATGGGATGGAGGGAGGACAGAAAAGCCAACCCTCAGGAGATTCCTCAGGGACCCGGGGCCAAGAAGTTGCCACTCAGAATAACCCCTTTGGTGGGGACCCAGGCGTGTTCAGGCCCTTTAGCCTCTCACTCCCACTGGCTTGCTCATACCTGAGGCACCCCACAGGACTGGTTTCATTATTCAGGTCTCTGCTGAAGTGACACTGCCTCAGAAAGACCTTCCCTGACCACTCGGCTAATGCTGCCTCTCCCATACCACCTCTGATTGACTACAGGATTTTACTCTCTTTATTGAGATAATCACTACCTGAAATGACCTTGCTTATTCGTTTCGGTTTATGGGTTGTCTGACCATCCCCTCTCTCTCTTCTTTTTTTTCGGGTCTCATTTGCAGCATGCAGGATCTCCAGTCTTCATCAAGGCATGCGGGATCTTCCTCACAGTGCACAGGATCTCCAGCTGTGGTATGTGGGCTCTAGTTCTCTGACTAGGGATTGAACCCATGCCCTCTGCTTTGGGAGCACAGAGTTTTAACTGGACCATCAGGGAGGTCCCCATGTCTACCCTTTTCATCAAGGCATTCTCAGGGTCTAGAACAGTGCCTGGTATTCAACAGATGCTCTATAAATATCAGTTAGGGTGACCCTGAACATTGCCCAGGGAGAGAGTTGAATCTGGACTCCCTGGCATGCTGAGTACATTCCTGTAAAACACTCCGACTGGACAGAGACAGTGTAGATCTTGCAAACTTGAGACCGTAAGGGTTCAAGGAGGGACCTAGGATGTGTCTTCCAACCCAGAGACTCTCTGGAAGCTTTCTTACACTGGGGTCACTCAGGTCCTGGCTAATCCTTGTAGAAGAGGAACAGCAGGTCCAATGAGTGACTCACCCTGTTGCCTGGGTTACTGGTAGGCAGATCCTCGTAACCTAGGAAGCTGGGACACTGGGATCCCCATGGGATCTGGAGATGGGGGATGGGAATGAAGTTTCCCAGGGAGCTGGGGACTGAGGCACGAGAGTACCCCAAAGAGGAGACGGGGCACCAGGAATCTCCAGGGGTCTGGGGGCTGAGGGCTAGGTCTCCATATATTCTTTGAAGGCAGAGATACTCCTGAATCTGTCTGTTCTTTCCAGGTGGGACCAGCACAAGCCAGTTCTTGTTTAATGGAGTAAAGACAAATTCTTCTGGGAACGAAGCTAGTGGGCCAAGACGAGGAGAGATAGAGGCATCTTTCTCCCTCTGCTCGCCACCCCCCCAACCCCCGCTTTTTCTTTCTCCCTGCTGCCTCCACCCCTTGTCCCAGAAGGCCACCATCTCTCTGTGACCCACTCACACCCCCTGCTGCTCCTGTCTGGGACAGCAGTGGCCTGACTAAAAGGACAAGAAAGATCCCATGTCTTCCCTTCCCTCCTGATTTCCGGGAACCAGCCTCAGAGCAACAAAGCTCAAGTTCCAAGGCAGCTGCTGCTGAAAAGGGAGGTGGGCTCCTGGCTCCCAGAAGGTGACTGGTATTTGGGTGTGTGTCTGTGGTGCTGTTACTGAGGTCGCAGCCTAGGAAGTCATCATTTCCTCAGGAAGCCCTCCTTGATCCCCAGTGTAGGTCAAGGCCACTGGCCCTTGAGCTTTCTCAGTTCTCTGACTGCCCCTTTATGGTACTTATCAGAGTTTCCAATTATCTACTCACTTGTTAGTCTTTGACGGATGCCTGCCTCCCCCAGGGGACCACAGCACCGAAAGGACAGGAAGCAGGGTTAGTTTTGCTCCTCTGTATGACTCAGTGTTCAGCACAGTGCCTGGCACATTGCAGACCCACCATAAACATTTGCTGAATAAATGAAGGAGTAACATTCAAAGGAGGTTCTTAGGTGGGGATTTAATGGGTGGTGTCACTGCCATTGCCTGGATTCTGGGGACAGCTGTGAGTCCAGATGTTCAGGCTTCTGCTCTGGGCCCGGTCCATGTCCAGACTCTGGCCTTGTGCCCAAAGGCCATCCAAGCAAAAGGAGGCAGAAGCAGCGTCTCCTAGAGGGAGGGAGCATGGAGGGGACATTGGGGATAGGGGGACCTAGATCCAGAAGCTCCTCCCCACTTTTTCAGTTCTCCATCTTAAATATTTGAAAGCACTTCCTCCCACCACCCCCTTATCCTCTCTCTTTTCCTCTTCCCTCCCAGAGGTTTCCTTCCCCTAAAAATGTGCCCCTTCCCACTTCTTCCCCTGCCCTTAGCTGTTTCCCATGGTGTGCTGAGAATCTTCAACATCGCTCCGCTCGTTCTTACCTGGCAAAGCCCCTAGGAAGAGACGCCCCTGCGGCTGGACCCAGAGATCAAGGAGGGAGCCAGGGCCCGTGGGAGGCAGAGCAAGGATCTCCTTCTTTGCCCCCTGGCTCAAAACCACCCTGGACACAGTCAACTTCAGCTGAAGAGGGAGCCCCAAGACGAGGGGCAGATCCAGCCCTGGCCCCGACCCAGAAGACAACACCACTTTCTGCAGAGTGTGTGGGAAGGGACATAAGTGGGGGAGGGAAGAACGAACGGCACCCACTCCTTCTAGCCCCATCCCTGGCTGCCTGGATTCTTCCTCTCAGCCACACTATCTATGTCTATCCAGTCTATCTATCTCTGGCCATTCCCACCACTTCAGTCCTGCGTCTGCTCTCTTGTCTTGGCCTTCTATAAAACCATATCCACCCCCAAGAAAATATATAATCTAAGTAAAGGTCATTTGCTTGCTGTGGGCAGCTTTAATATGTGTCTCTGCACTGCCCCCCACCTCCCAAAGCCTTCATACTGTTGACATTCTGGAATTCCCTTTCCTCTCATTGCTCCTAGGCTCCACTGAGTATAGGCAGCATGCCCCGCCTTACTTGATCTTGGAGGTGGATGCTGAGCCAAGAAGGGTTTTCTGGCGTCCCAAGAGCAAGGAGGCGGCCTGAACCTGCTGCCAGCTGGAGTGCCAGGTCCAAGGAGAAGGCCCAGGGCTCTGCATGAGGCTGGGGAATGTCTAGGGGGAGAAATGATCCTTCTGAGGTCTTAAGGCTAGGGATTCATGGAGAGAAGGGGCTAGAGAGGAGGGAGATGGACACAGAGCCGGTCATGGAGGGAAAAATAGCCTTTACCTTGGAGACCAAATTGTGCACCAGTCCCTGGAGGGAAGAATATTCCAGGTTGAGACTCTAGAGCACAGCTTCTGACACTAGTGGGGACAGACGCCGAGGTCTGGGCCTGCTGGTCCAGCCAGTCATCCTGGCGCAGGCAGGCATCCAGGGCAGGGACCAGCTGGAGCCCATGGCGGGAGGGAAGATGCAGAGGATGTTGGAATCAGGATATCTGAGCCCCAGTCTCAGCTTCCCCACCCTGTTTATTCCCCTCTAAGACCCAAGCATTTGCCCTCCCCCACGCATCTCTCACCCCATCCCCTCTCCTTAAAATATGTAGATGCAGATCCCTATGGCCACCCAGTCAGCAATGTTTTATCAGCTTTGGTCACCGTTCCTGACCCTGGGATGCAGTTACCGGCAACCGGAGGTCGGAGGCAGGGAACAGCAGTCCTCCCAGTGCAATCCTCATGATGAGCTGGGAATTGTTGGCCAGTTGTCCAAAGACCTGTCTCAGACGCAGCACCTCCACCCCATCCACCCTGAGTAGCAAGGAATCTCCATGGACCTTCACTTCCATCTGCGAGAAGAAAAAGAGAAGAGGAATCAGAGGTCCCTGGAGCCTGCCTCTACCGCTTTATTCAGAGGTGATCTAGACTACGCCACACTGAAGACGGCAGAGTGGAAGGACTCGAGCTCACCTATCACGATAATCCCAAATCACAACTAACTGCTGAACAACCATCAACCAAAACCAAACCAAACCAAACCTGGAACCTAAGAGAGGCAGTCTGACAGAAAAAATATGTACTTGAAAGGTGAGCTGGTACCCCCAGCTCACTCTGGACCTGTCACTTACAAACTGACTAAGCCTCGGAACTCCCTTCTGAAAAAAATGCGGACAAGAATAGCAGCTTCAGAGGGCCTCTGTGTGGTTTCAATGTGGTGATAACAGTAGAGGGATGCCTAATGACTTGGTTCCGTTCCCTTCCTTAGACCAGCTCAAGATACGCTTCCCTCAGGACCAAATCTGACTTACCTGGTGCCACCTCCCATCGTCCAGCCGGGGTCCAGCACTCACTGTAAGCTGAGCCCAGTGATTATGAAGCTGGATTTCAGGCCTGCCATCCCGAAGCCCCAGCATAAACCAGTCATTCTTTGGGTTGGTATCACCATAAAAAATGACTCCCTCTGGATCCCAAGTCCGAAACTCAAAAGAGGAGGAGATTCTGGAAGGACATGAAAGGAAGGACTGTGTAGGGGGCGTGCGCTTTGAGCATAGACTTGAGGTTGAGGGAGGAGGAGTTCAGGTAGAGAGAAGGACAGAGAGACAGGGAAAAGAGAGGGACTGATGCACTGCTTACAATAGCCAGGACTTGGAAGCAACCTAAAGGTCCATCAACAGAGGAATGGATAAAGAAGACATGGTGTATATATATATACATGCACACACATACATATATATATGCATGGTATACACACACAATGGAATATTATTCAGCCATAAAAAGAATGAAACAATGCAACCTGGACAGACCTAGAGATTATCATACTAAATGAAGTAAATCAGACAGAGAAAGACAAACACCGTATGCTATCACTTACACGTGGAATTTAAAAACTGATACAAATGAAGTTATTTGCAAAACCAAGTCACAGTCATAGAAAACAAATTCACAGCTACCAAAGAGCAAAAGGTGGGGGGATAAATTGGAAGTGTGGGATTAACAGATACAAGCTATTATATATAAAATAGATAGTCGACATACTGTATAACACAGGAAACTATATTCAATATCTTGTAATAAGCCATAATACAAAAGAACCTGAAAAAGAATATATATATAACATGTTTTATAAATATATATAATTGAATCACTTTGCTGTACCCTAGAAATGCAACACTGTAAATCAACTATACTTCAATTAAATAAAGGGAAAAAAGAGGAGCTGATGGAGAGAGGGTGATGTCAGGAGACTAGGTCAAAGAATTGGGTCAATCTCATACTTTGTGATCTTGGTGAGGTTAAAAGTCATAATGGTAACGGGTTCTTGTCCAGGGCCATTGCTGAGGTGCAGGGCAGGAGAGTCTTCAGTTGTCTGTTGAAGAGAAAAGTAAGCCAAAATAAGGACATGCCAGAGACAGATGGAGGGGGAGGCATTGCTACCAGGCCAGAGGAGGAAAGCAAAGAAGAGGGCAAAGCCCCAGCATAGCTCACTGAAACACATGCAGGGCATAGCACCCTGTCCCCACTCCTGCACCTGGCTGGGGAGAGGAGGTCTCAGGGCCGGTCCTCCGTGGCTGGGAAGTGGTAGCAACAGCAGCAGCAGCAGCCCGTGCCAAATGGCCAGTGGACCTCTGCTCACCATAATCAGCTGCGGTCCTCTTTTAGCCTCCAATGACTCTGGGGCAAATGCGTAGGGGAAGGCAGCCTTCCACATGGTTGTTGGAGGGTTAAAGGTTGCCCTGGGGGAAGAAGGGGGGCAGGAGACAGGGCCACTGACCCTCTGGCCCCTCTGAGGACAAATGGAGTGAGGGACAGAGTTTCTCCACTACCCTCCCCCACTGTTGGGCAAGTTTATGAGCTGAGAGAGGACAGCTCACTTGCACTCTCCTTCCTGGGTCCTCCAAGCCTACCTGCAGAGGCTGCCTTGATGATAAACACGAGATCTAGAAACACTCCTGCCGGGCTACCCAAGTAGCATCTTCTATAAGGTCTAGAGCTGAGACACGGAATCCCAAACACCAGCTGGTTGGCTGTGGGTGAGTTACCCCACCAGTGTGCTTTAGTGTCCTGTCTGCAAAATGTGAAAAATAATACCTACTTTCTGGCGTCAATGCGAAGGAGGATGAATGGAGATAATGCAGATTCAAAGCCTGGTATCTGCTCTGAGCTCCTCCCTCGGTGTTTTCCCAGGCCTCTGAGGCTTGCCTCCTAAGGAGGGGTTGTCTCTGAGTGTGATTCAGTGGATACTAGGAGTTCTGCCTCCCACCCCTAGTTAGCTTCTTATCCGTTTATCACAACGCCGAACCATTTACCAATAGAAATTCATCCCTCTCTCCCTCATCCATTTTAAAATATAAATGCCCCCAGAAGAAGTCACACTTTGAGCCAGTAGGAAAGAGCTGGAGGTCTTGGGGCTCACCCCGAGTCTGGAGTCTGGGTGGGCTGGAATGGGTGAGTTTGAGCGAAGGGAAGAGCAGATAATCACTGCACTCTTCAGTTAAAGCAAGAGGTAATTTTGGAGCCGTGGGGTTTCTCCACTGGAGGCTGGAACACCCAGATAACTCGGACGAGAAAGCCTCTGCAGTTCAGCCTTGACCCCTGCCCACGGGCGCGGTCACGGGACTCGGCCACTGTGGGGCAGAGTCGGGGTGGGGGCGGGGTGGGGACATATCCGTTCTGCAAGCTGATTGGCTGGCAGGTGCGCGCTGGCGGGGGCTGAAATTAGGGGCGCCCAGACTGTGAGGACCCTTTAGTCCTACCTCTCCGCAGTAGCCAGAATCGAGCTTCCGCTTCCCAGCCCTCGGAGCCCCCACCGCCTCGCTCCCCGCCATTCCCGCGGCTTTCGGGAATCCGAATTTGTAGGCCCCTTAAAGGGTCCGAGTTGCTCGTCTCCCCTTCCTGCAGAACGGAAGACTTCGGTCCCTGACGTTGGGGAACAGGATGGCTTTCGTGATGATCCGAGAAGCCAAGGAGGGAGATTGTGGAAATATCCTGAGGCTGATTCGGGTGAGGGCTGCCGGCTCGAAACCAGGGTCCTAAGAGGGGGTCAGAGTGGCTGGGGTGGGGGGCGTGGAGGAGAAGGAAGTGGGAGTAGAGGGAGGAGCGCGCCCGGAGGTCTTGCTGAGGGAGCAGCCAGGCCCTCCTGCCTTCATCTAGCCTCTGCCCCCGCGCTGTAGGAACTCGCTGAGTACGAGAAACTCTCAGACCAGGTGAAGATCAGTGAAGAAGGTAGGGACCCAAATCCTGAGTCCTGACGGAGGCTGGGACTCCCCAGGCAATAACTGCAGGCTGGGCACACACCCAATCCTTTCTCTTCTCTTTATCCCAAACCGATCTCTGCAGCCCTAAGAGCAGATGGCTTTGGAGAGACTCCTTTCTATCACTGTTTGGTGGCAGAGATTCTTTCTGCACCGGGGGAGCCACAGGGTAAGAATACCCCAACTTTAGAGGTGCCCTCTCCAATCAGCCTCAAAGGTATTTCCCCCAGGTGCCCAGAGGCCTGATCCTTCTTTTTTTCTCTTGCAGGGCCCTGTGTGGTGGGCTATGGGCTATATTACTTCAGCTACAGCACATGGAACGGACGAAATATCTATCTAGAAGACATCTATGTGAAGCCAGAATATCGAGGTACTGGGAAGAGGCCAGGATGGGAGAAAAGCAACCCATGAAGGGACCACCATCCCTTGTCTCTCAATCCTAGCTTATGACCTTTGCTGGTCCTCTTCAACTCAGACAATCCTTCTTTTTTCTCCCCACATCAGGTCAAGGGATTGGTTCCAAAATAATCAAAAAAGTGGCTGAGGTGAGGAGAGGGATGGCACTAGGAGTTGGGCCCTGGCAAAGCCGAGCTCTATGGGAGGCACCTGGGTTGAATAGAGGGTGAGAAAGTCTTTTCCTTTTTGACTCCAGAAAAGTGAGCAGTGTCTTCTCTCACAGGTGGCTTTGGATAAGGGCTGCTCCCAGTTACGCCTGGCAGTCCTGGACTGGAACAAGAGGGCTATGGACTTGTACAAGGCCCTCGGAGCCCAAGATCTGACGGAAGCTGAGGGCTGGCACTGCTTTCGCTTTGAAGGAGAGGCGATGAGGGAGTTGGCAGGAAAGTGATGCCACCCCTGGGGGATTGCTGTTTCAGCTTCTCCATCCCCACAAACTGAACACTCCTTAGAGACTGTCTCCACTGACCAAAGCCTCCCTGAAGGAAGGGAAGGAGGGTCAGAGGCGAATATTCCCAGATAGAAAGAGCAGAAGTGAGGAAGAGGCAGGCCTTCCCACCTCCTTGTTAAGCGTGAAAAATAAATGAGAATGCCTTCTGTATGTTGATGTGGTGTTGAGTAGAAGAACTGAGGATTCCATAAGCTTCAGCTCCCCTCCCTCAGCATTCTGGTCAGTGGATGTTGCTCCTGGGGGTAAAACTGGGCCTAAGATGATATCTGGTCTTCCCTGATGGCTCAGTGGTAAAGAACTTGCCTGCCAATGCAGGAGAGCATGTTCAATCCCTGGGTGAGGAAGATCCCCTGGAGGAGGAAGTGGCCACCCACTCCAGCATTCTTACCTGGGAAATCTCACAGACAGAGGAGCCTAGCTGTCTACAGTCCATGGGTTCACAAAAGAGTCGGACACAACTTAGTGACTAAACAACATGACTTTTACCCTCAATGGACTGAGTACTGACTCTGGCCTGTGGTATATAGAAAAAGAAGGGAAGGGATCAGCTTGCGCATCAAGCTTGGTCAGGTTTGGGATCTGGACAAAGGCCTGCCACATCTGGCCTGGGCTTATGGAATTTAAGTCTGAGCCAGGCCCACCAACTCAATAGATGGAGCAGGCTGCCACCTGGTGGCCACATTTCAGGGACACTAGGAAGGATCACTTGCCCCAACTTTAAAAAAAATCCACGCATCTAGGGAGTGCTTTTTCTTTTTCAAAAGTCACAAAGTCTTTATTTTCAGTTTAGTAGAACTAAAATAAACCTTTAGGACCCATGGAGACAAGAAGGCAAACAGACTCATTTCCCACTTTCATACTATTTTATTACAAGTTATGCAGGTTTGTTGTAGAGAAGTTTGAAGGGACATATAAAAATAGAGAAGCAAAAGGCAGAGGAGAAAAGGAAAGATATACCCATTTGAATGCAGAGTTCCAAAGAATAACAAGAAGAGATAAGAAAGACTTCCTCAGTGATCAATGCAAAGCAATAGAGGAAAACCATAGAATGGGAAAGACTAGAGATCTCTTCAAGAAAATTAGAAATACCAAGGGAAATTTTCATGCAAAGATGGGCACAACAAAGGACAGAAATGGTATGGACCGAATACACAGAAGAACTATACAAAAAAAATATAGTTTTGTATACTTACTTTTTTGTAAGTAAGTACGTATAATAATGGTGTGATCACTCATCTAGAGCTAGACATCCTGGAATGCAAAGTCAAGTGGGCCTTGGGAAGCATCACTACGAACAAAGCTAGTGGAGGTGATGGAATTCCAGTTGAGCTATTTCAAATCCTAAAAGATGATGCTGTGAAAGTGCTGCACTCAATATGCCAGAAAATTTGGAAAACTCAGCAGTGCTGAGAAAAGGTCAGGAATAGGGCTGGAAAAGGTCAGTTTTCATTCCAATCCCAAAGAAAGGCAATGCCAAAGAATATTCAAACTACTGCACAATTGCACTCATCTCACATGCTAGCAAAGGAATGCTCAAAATTCTCCAAGCCACGCTTCAACAGTACATGAACCGTGAACTTCCAGATATTCAAGCTGGTTTTAGAAAAGGCAGAGGAACCAGAGATCAAATTGCCAACATCCACTGGATCATCGAAAAAGGAAGACAATTCCAAGAAAACATCTATTTCTGCTTTATTGACTATGCCAAAGCCTTTGACTGTGTGGATCACAATAAACTGTGGGAAATTCTGAAAGAGATGGGAATACCAGACCACCTGACCTGCCTCTTGAGAAACCTGTATGCAGGTCAAGAAGCAACAGTTAGAACTGGACATGGAACAACAGACTGGTTTCAAATCGGGAAAGGAGCATGTCAAGGCTGCATATTGTCACCCTGCTTATTTAACTTATATGCAGAATACATCATGAGAAATGCTGGGCTGGATGAAGCACAAGCTGGAATCAAGATTGCCAGGAGAAATATCAATATCAGATATGAAGATGACACCACCCTTATGGCAGAAAGTGAAGAAGAACTAAAGAGCCTTTTGATGAAAGTGAAAGAGGAGAGTGAAAAATTTGGCTTAAAACTCAACATTCAGGAAACTAAGGTCATGGCATCTGGTCCATCACTTCATGGCAAATAGATGGGGAAACAGTGGAAACAGTGAGAGACTTTATTTTTGGGGGCTCCAAAATCACTGCAGATGGTGAGTATAGCCATGAAATTAAAAGACGCTTGCCCCTTGGAAGAAAAGTTATGACCAACCTAGACAGCATATGAAAAAGCAGAAACATTACTTTGCCAACAAAGGTCCGTCTAGTCAAAGCAATGGTTTTTCCAGTAATCATGTATGGATGTGAGAGTTGAACCATAAAGAATGCTGAGCACCTAAGAATTGATGCTTTTGAACTGTGGTGTTGGAGAAGACTCTTGAGAGTCCCTTGGACTGCAAGGGGATCCAACCAGTCCATCCTGAAGGAAGTCAGTCCTGAATATTCATTGAAAGGACTGATGCTGAAGCTGAAACTCCAATATTTTGGCCACCTGATATGAAGAACTAACACATTTGAAAAGACCCTGATGCTGGGAAAGATTGAAGGCGGGAAGAGAGGGGATGACAGAAGATGAGATGGTTGGATGGCATCACTGACTTAATGGACATGAGTTTGAGTAAACTCCGGGAGTTGGTAATGGACAGAGAGGCCTGGCTTGCTGCAGTCCATGGGATCGCAAAGAGTTGAGCACGACTGAGTGACTGAACTGAACTGATAAAAATAGAATCCATAGCCTTACTTACATCACTGCTCTTAACCCTTTGGTATCAATTCCCTGGACTTTTTTCAATGTATATGTATACATATAAACATACATATAATTAGTTAAGTGTGTGTGGTTTTACTGGATCATACTCTTTTGCAAACATTTTTCATTTAGCAATAAACCAGAAACATCTTCCCATGCTATTAAACACATCGTCATTTTCAATGGTGACTTATTATTCCTTTTGTGGAATAACCATTGGTTAAATGGTCATGATTTAGATACCGGACAAGGACGAGCAGGTGACATAAATGTGTAAATTGTAAGAAACATGATGTATGCCGTCTAGAGAGTTGAAGTGCTGTGCTGCGCTAAGTCACTTCAGTTGTGTCCGATTCTTTTTGACACTATGGACTGTAGCCCACCAGGCTCCTCTGTCCATGGCATTCTCCAAGCAAGAATACTGGAGTGGGTTGCCACTTCCTTCTCCAGGGAATCTTCCCAACCAAGGGATCCAACTCAAGTCTCCTGCATTAGCAGGTAGATTCTTTACCACTGAGCCACCAGGGAAGCTCCATATGTAACACACAGTAGTGTTAATTATATTTATCATGGCATATATTACATGCCTCCTATTGAGTTTTTATTTTTGCTTTTATGTTTTTAATTTCTAAGAGCTCTCTTTTGTTCTCTGCATTTTAAGAATGTTCTGTTTTTGTTTCATGGATGAATGTTCTTTTCTTGTCTGAGAATATTCATAGGTTTTTAAAATAGTGCTTTCCTTCTTGGATAGTCTTTATTTCCTCTGTGCTTTTTTTTTTCTTTCTCTATTTGTTTAGTCT
This sequence comes from Capra hircus, assembly GCF_001704415.2. Lineage (NCBI taxonomy): Eukaryota > Metazoa > Chordata > Mammalia > Artiodactyla > Bovidae > Capra > Capra hircus. Next base: position 27,079,269 of record NC_030826.1, on the reverse strand, counting down.
TTATCTTTTGTTTAAAGACTTTCCTCAAATGTCTGGTAATCCTCAGCTGTCTGCTTATATTTAAGATCTGTACACTGAGGTACTGATCGGCAACTGTGATTGTGTCTGTATAGGAGGTAGAGAGGCATGTAGACTGCAAACTTTTACTATAGGGTGATTCATGAGGCTGTTTCCTCAAGGAACCCCTAATGTCAGAACCCTTAGGTCTTTTTCCTTGTCTGATCAGATTTCCCAGAAGAGATGCTTCCAAACTTCTGCCTGGAGGGTATAAATCTGGTTGTACACAGAGCTGGGTGAAGAGGGAGTCTGGGGCAAGTCTGAACATTCAATCTCTAAACTTTCATTTAATCCTCATTTTTCGTATCTCTTTAGCTTTTAGCTATTTATCAATCTATCCATCTTTCTATCTTCCTCCCAAACTCTCTAAGTATTTAGAACTCCTAATGCAGGTCTTCCCTGACAGTCCAGTGGTTAAGACTCTATGCTTCCACTGCAGGGGCAGTGGGTTCAATCCCTGGCTAGGAACTAAGATCCCATTTACTACATGGTGTAGCAAAAAAAAAAAAAAAATCCTAAGACAGGCTGTGGCATTCTGTTGACACGTTTTGCACATCTTGTATAGTCCAGCTAAAATAATACCACCTAAAGGCAAGTCTGCTGAAAATCCAGTCACAGTTCCCACTGCTCTCAACACAAAGTCCAAACCTCTTGCCAGTCCATCCAGGCTCTGGCCCAAACTTCCATCATCTGAAACATTATTCCAGCCTTGTGTTCTCTTTAAGTCAGTTCTGTCCATATTAGACGCCTTCCAGTCCCTCAGATGCACTGTACTCTCCCCTCTGGACCTTCTGCACATGCCATTCCCCCTTCTGAAATGCTGTCTCCTGTTTTTCCACTCTCATCCTTGGCCATTCTGGACAAAGACAGGAGCAGATGAAAAAGTACAAGTCAAATCTGAGAGGACTGATGCTGCCAGATGCTTGGAAGTTATGATGGTGCCATTTCCAAAACAAAATTCTGCCACTCCTGTGACTTCAGGATCCAAAACCAAACTTTTTGGTTTGACAGCCAGCCCTCCTGATAATCTGTCCCACTTAATTTCTCTCTCCCTCTCTATTCCTCTATAACTCAACCATGTCCGAATCTTTGCAACCTAGGAACCGTAGCCGACCAGGCTCCTCTGTCCATGGGGATTCTCCTGGCAAGAATACTGGAGTGGGTTGCCATTTCCTCCTCCAGGGGATCTTCCCAACCCAGGGATCTAACCTGCATCTCTAAAGTCTCCTGCCTTGGCAGGCAGGCTCTTTACCACTAGTGCCACCTGGGGAGCCCCATCAGAATCACTGCTGATAGTCTAATCACTTTAGCATTTCTGCCACCTTAGTTACTGATGTTCTGTCTCAGGCACTCTTGAACGCACCTCTTCTTTTGCCAACCCTTCATTTACTTTTTTATTTTGTAATTTTTGGCTGCACTGCATGGCACATAGCATCTTAATTCCCGGACCAGGGATTTAACTGGTGCCCCCTTAGGACTTCCCTGGTCTTCCAGTGGTTAAGATGCCGCGCTTACAATGCAGAAAAGCAGGGGACCAAGTTTGATCCTTGGTCTGGAAACTAAGATCCCACATGCTGTGCGGTGCGGCCCAAAAAATAAATAAGTAACTGGTGACCCCTGCAGTGGAAGGGCAGAGTCCTAACCACTGGACCACCAGGGAATTCCCTGTCAGTCCTTTAAATACTGTTGTAGTTGAGAGTTCTATCATGGGATCCAATTCATTTCTAAGTCACTTTTCTCTAGACATCTAATTTTCTCATAGCTTTCACGATGTCTAATGTGCTGATGGAATTCCCTAGTAGCTCAGCTGATAAAGAATCTGCCTGCAGTGCAGGAGACCCAGGTTCAATTCCTGGGTGGGAAAGATCCCCTGAAGAAGGAAATGGCAACCCACTCCAGTATTCTTGCCTGGAGAATCCCATGGACAGAGGAGCCTGGTGGGCTACAGTCCATGGGATCGCAAGAGTCAGACACAACGACTAAACCAGCAATATGATGATAATTCTCACATTTACCTCTCTAGCCCAGACCTGTCTTGGGCTATGTCCATTGACCTACAGGACATTGGTTCCTTTGGTTATTACTTGCTATGTCAGGAACTGTGCTAAGTACTGGGTATACAATACTGGGGACAAACAGACACATGGAACCCAGTCTCTCATCTCACAGGGTTTACTTATAGTGGGACAGCAGAAGACAAACACTGGAGAAATAATGAAAATTATAACTATGATGAGTACCATAAAAGAGTATATGATGCTTTAGCAGCATGAGGTAGAAGACTTAACCTAGTGTGAGCATAATGGAAGGCTAAATAAATTATTTTTAATTGTCATACTGAGTGAAGTAAGTCAGACAGAGAAGGAGAAATATCGTATGACATCCCTTATATGTGGAATCTAAAAAGAAATGATACAAATGAAGTTACAAAAGAGAGACTCAGAGAATGAACTTATGGTTGCAGGGGGGAAGGATGTGGGGAAGGGATAGTTAGGGAGTTGGGGATGGACATGTATGACATGTACTTTATGCTCAGTTGTGTCTGACTCTCTGTGACTCCATGGGCTATAGCCCGCCAGGCTCCTCTGTCCATGGGATTCTCCAGGCAAGAATACTGGAGAGGGCTGCCATTCCCATCTCCAGGAGATCTTCCTGATCCAGGGATTGAACCGGTGTCTTCTGCGGCTCCTGCATTGCAGGCAGACCCTTTACCGCTGAGCCACTGCACTTACACTACAGCTTAAAAGCTTTCAGTGACTCCGTAGTATTGATAAAGTGAAGGCCATTCTCCTTAACTTGATTTATAAGTGCTTCACAGTTTAGCTTCCCTACTTCAAGCCAAATGCTATTTGAACTAGTTGTGGTTCCCCAAAGGACATGTTTTGTTTTTTCTGCTCCTCTGCACTGTTTATTCCTTGTTCTCTCAAAAATAGTTTTACTGCATTTTTCCTCTAGCAAACGCCTACTTATCCCTCAAATCTCAATTTGCATTACCTCCCCTGTAGTGGTCTTTCCCTATCATGCTGAAGGGCAACTGACCATTGTTTGTGTCTTTGGGATTCCCTCTATCCTAGTCCTCATCTTTAACACATCTTCAGATGAACTCTAATCACTTTATTTACTTAAATGTGATTGTCTGCGCCATTTCCAATATATCATAAAATCCTTGTTTTGGGTAACTGGAACACAGTGAGGGCTAAATAAATATTGGCTAAATGATTAGCTGCACACACATGATCCTAATTTCTTGGCTATTTTATTCACTTCTACTTAAATTTCTTACTTAGTTTATGAATCCTAAGCTTCCCCTCAACTATCCTTTCTCTAACAATTTTTCCCATTTTGAAATCTCTCAGCATTTAGATAATAATCTTGTGCCAAATTGCATTTGCCTTTCGGTAGTGTCTTGAAATCTTTCTTTAACCTTTCATCATATGCAGGATCAGAATCTTCTCAAGGCAAGAAGGTGACTCCTAATTTAAATCTTAACGCACAGAAACAGAAACACTCAAAAGAGTCCATACCGGCATGTGGACTGTAAGGCCCAGAGCACGCGCACTAGGCCCATTTTTGCTTTTCGACTCCTCCTTCCCGCCCCCTTCCCCCACCTCCCACCCCGGAGCGTGCGCACCAAAAAGACAAAGGTGGAGAAAGTGACCAAGCAATCATTCTGGCGCATGCCCGTCCCTAACTTCTCCAAGCCTGGTGGAGCGCACAGCGGTGAAGTGGGTGTGGTCTGACCAAGGAGCATCAGAAGCCCAATCCGATTGAGTGAGCTCGGCCCCTCCCTCCCCATGATTGGTTAGCTCTCTGTGTTGTGGGGCGGGGAAAGGAAGAGACTGGGCGGTGGAATGGTGGGGTGGCGAAGAAAGAGAGTCAGTTTGGTTCTGCGCAAGCGTAAATCAGCGACCAGGAGGGGGCGTGAGAGAGGAAAGAGGAGTGTGGAAGCCCTGATGCGCTGGCCAGCGAGAGCTGGGTCGCCAGCCTTGACGCGTGCGCCGTGGCCCTCGGGGCCCGCGCGCGGCGGGCGGGTGCCCGGTGCGTCTGCGCAGTAGGTGGCGGCGGCGGCAGAGGGAGGAGGAGGCCGTGTAGAGGCAGCGGCAGCAGTGGGTCCCGGGACTGAGGCTGCAGCGGGGGCGGCGGCGGGCGGAAGCTGAGGTGACGAAGGCAGCGGCGGCGGCGGCCGTTTTCCTCACGGTGGCGGAGACCAAGGCGGCGGCGGCGGACGGGGAGCGGCCCGGCCCCGGCCCCCTGCTCGTTGGCTGTGGCAGGGCCGCCGTGGGGCCGGCCCGGCTCCCGCCCCCCGCGGCTCCCCCTCCAGCTCCTCCTCCAGGGAGACGCCGGGGACCTGGCCCGGCCCGTACTCAGAGCGCTGCTGCAGCCGCCGCCGGGGGAGTCGGAGGCGGTGGCGGCGCCATGGGCGGCCTGGCTTCGGGGGGGGATGTGGAGCCGGGACTGCCCGTCGAGGTGCGCGGCTCCAACGGGGCCTTCTACAAGGTGAGGCGGCGCGCCGGCCAGGGACGCGGTCTTCAGCCCCCTCCCTCCAGCCAGAACGGGGAAGAGTGGGGTGGGATCGAGGTTCTGGAGCTAGCCCTGACCCTTAGAACCTTGGACCCACGATCCCACCCGCGGCCCTCCTTGGGGGAGACCTCTGGAAGTTAACCCCTTATTTTTGGCCCCTCTGTTACACCTGCTTTTACCCGCATCTCTGGGAATGAACATCAGGGCATTATTGTGCTTGGATCAGCGCCCCCGCAGCCCCCAGGAGAGACCCCATTTACCCTAGCGTCTTATTGACTTTTCCTGTCTCCTAATAGAAGGCATACCTTGGATCTTAATCACCTCTTCCCCACAGTCCAAGCACATGGAGAATTCTCTTTATTCTCCCCTATTACCCCCTTGGGAAGGCCGTCCCATATTAGATCCTTTCATCTTCCTCGGAGAGGCCTCTGCCTGCTGGCTCTGAAAGACTCACTCCACTTTCATCTTATATTTCTGTTCCCACACCAAGGAGAAACGGTCAGAAGCTGTTTATGACATTTAGTATCTTTGACCTCAGGAACTCTGGGCTGTATCAGTCTAGTTGCCTCCTAGCCATAAGGTGGCATCTTTTCACAAGTCTCTCTCACCCCACCCCTATATTTCCAAGACTAGTTGGTCTGCTCTTCTACTGGAGGATGGTTTTGTATTTGTCATCTCACGTTGACCTCATACATTTAGATCATTCATACAGTTTCTTCATTTTGAGGAGTGTGAGCTTCATACTCCTACTCTCTATCTAAAATGAGATCTCATGAGGATTACTTCTGTTTATCTTTTTCTTAAGGATTTCCACTTCTAGAAGACTTTTGGTCAACCTGCCCAATTTGGAAACCCAATAGTCTATTTATTTTTTTTTTTTAAAGGAGAAGAGGACTGTCTTTACATTTTTAATATTTATTTATTTGGCTGTGCAGCATTCAGGATCTTAGTTTCTGAACCAGGAATCAAACCCATGCCCCCTGCATTGGGAATGCAGTCTTACCCACTGGACTGCCAGGGAAGTCCCCTGAATCTATTTTTTAGGACACTTTTTTCCCCGTTTATTTATATTAAGCTAGAGGGAGACCCCTCTTGCCTCTCAGGAATTTTTCTTTTGCCACTGTTGTTATGTTGTTAGTTTGAACCGCTTTGTGCTTTATGCCTGGGATTGTCTCAGAGACTTTCCTGCTTCCTGACTTGTTCTCTCATTTTGCCCTCATCCATTATTTGTGAGGACAAGAGCCTCCTTTCCTCCACTTCCCCTCAAGCCTTTCCTCCCGTAGTGGACCTCTCCACCTTCGCATCTTGGAAATGACTTTCCTTCCCTGTGAAGTCATATCTTGCTATAACTGGAAAGGGTCTCATATTAGCCCTTGGAGTAGGTTTCTGCCCCAGCTTCAATTGATAAGTTCATGGTCATTTTTGACCCACTCTAAATGCCTATTCATTCCTGCCTGACTTCCCCTCACCAGATTTCTTTATATTCTTCATTGCCTATGCGTACCCACATCTGTCTTAATTTCTCAATTTAAGTCTGTGGCTTTTTATCCTAGTATTTCTGCATAATCCCCCAAAACTACCTATTCCGTGACCCAGCTAACATGGAAGAAGGAGGCTCCCAATTTACCTCTTCTTTCATTCTTTTTCTACATACTTTCCTAACTCATGGGACTTTTTTCTCTAGCATGCCTCCATACCATTTGTTTTCTTTGGCAAAGTCTCTTAATTCCTTTCTGATTCTGATAGAGTACATTTGTCTCTTATATCCTTTCCCCTCAAGCTTGCTTACCTTTGTTGAAATACCCTTTCTCATAAGATTTTAACCTAATTTTCCGCAATATCCTGTCCTTCATCAGGGTCCTTCCCAGCCCCAAGAAAGTGCTTCTTAAATTGAATCTGAGATCAAGATATAATGTTTGCTTTTGTTCCAGGAAGCATGGGAAAGATCAGTATCCAGTTTGAATTAACCGTGTGAGACTGCTGGGAAGGGGCATGTTTCCCTTTCCACATATAAGTGTCAAGTAGAAAGTCTGTCTCTGAATCTTTCTCTTTTCTCCTGTGGGCTATATGGCAGTGATAGACTTGATTCAGTGAATCAAAGATTGGATGCTTTGAATCAGAGAATAGAATTTGGAGTTCAACTAAAAGCCAGGTAATATGGAGTTTGTATTTTGGCCACTTTAGCATTTTCTGCTCCTTGTCTCATTTGAACAACAAAACATCCTTAAATTCAGTAATCTTTCTTAACTTTCAGTGCCATATACTTACTGAATCTGACCTTGCTGCTGATTTAATATTCATGACTCAGCAGACTTCAGTGTGGTTCAAGGAGTGTTTACATTGCTTCTAGAACTATAAATCTGGGGAGGTTCCTTGCATCTCTCTCAGAATTGGGTCCTGTTGTTTTTTTTCTTCTTACAAGCTAGAACTGAAAATACCAGAAGTTATCTTGTAGCTATCCCATCAACTCTTCCTTTTCTGTCAGAACTTAATGCACATATTTCCTTAAGGTGTACTCTCCCAAGTGAAATATCTGTTCATCTTCCCGGGCATGGCCATCCAACTTTCTAGACCTTACCTGGATATCCCAATACCTACTCCTTTGTTAAGGATATAGCATCCACCTATAAGCCAAAGCCCATTTGCCATGACTGTTGAATTGAATTGAGTCATCCTTTGGATCTAGGTAGCCTTCTAGAGATTCACTTAACTGCTCTTGCCCTCCCTTGCTTATCTTCTCAGTGAGCATGGATTGAGCAGAACCAGGAACTCACTTTCTACCACTGGTATCTATGAAGGAAAAAACTGGGATAATGTGAGTGGAATTAAGGAGCAGAGAGTGAATTGGAATATGAAATTGAGGAGAAAGCTTGTTTTGGAGAATCTTTGACAAAAAAAGACCTTAGAAGTGTAAGAATGAGTGATGTTTTGTTGAACTGCTGAGTAATGTGAGGGAAAGGTGCATTTTTTGTGAATGATTATATCTAGGAGTGGGGAATCTCTTCACAAAAAAGGCAGGCAAGTGACTCTCTTCTATCTTTTCCACAGTGTTTTATCTCATCCCAGAAATGTTTTGAAAATAGCCAACTTTCTCTTCATTAACTGTTTCTAAAGCTTAGAGATAGACATTTTGGATAAAGTCAGCTGCAGAGGCTAGATGAAATTTTTAGAGAAATCCAGACAGACCCTTATAAAGGAAGAAAAGAGAGCGAAGAGATATAATAGTCATTGTGGGAGGAGGGGAGGAGGACACTTAAAAGGAGCTAAGGAAAAAAGAAGTGGAGGGAAGGAGTTAAAGGGAAGAACCCAAAAGAGAAGAGGAACTTGGGCAAACAGTGAAAAGTAAAAGTGCCTCAGTTGTGAGTGGAGAAGAGGAGGAGTGAGCACTGATGGAGCTGAATGAAGAGTGGGAAAAACGTTTCCAAGGAAGGGAATGGCATAGGAAGCTAAAGCATGGGTATATAAGGCTAGGCAGGACCAGGAGTCCTGGGCAGTAGTAAGACTCCATAATGAGATCCTTTCTCAAAAGAAGAGGAAGATGGCTCATATCAAGAGGGAAATTTTATGTTTAGATTTAAGGAAAGAATAGTGAATTAAGTGTTTATGATTGACCAGTTCTCCCTGAGGTGGGAATGACCCAAGTGTGCATTTTTGGTATTTTCTCTCCTAAGCTCATATTTTGTTCCTATCTGCAAACCTTAGGAATAGTATAAGAACTATTTTGCTTTTTGAAACCCCTAATTTTTTTTAAAGCTTTAATGAGGCATAATTGACATACAATGAAGCATACAGATTTAAACCATACAATTTAAGTTTTGACATACATATAAAATGAACCATCACCACAATTTCTGTCATTCCCAAAAGTCTTCCACTAATGCTTTTTGTCATTATACATTAGTTTGAATTTTCTGATTTTTGACAGACATGAAAAGGCAGTTACTGGAAAAAGTACAGTCTTTTAACAAATGGTGTTTAAAGAACTGCACATCCATAGGTTAAAAATGAACTTTAATCGTATCTGACACCATATTAAAAAATTTAACTCAAAATGTATCATAGACCTAAATGTAAAATAAAAACTGTAGAACTTCTAGACAAGGACATAGGAGGAAACTTCTGTGGTCTTGGATTAGGTGAAGATTTCTTAGATATGAAACCAAAAGAGCAAATTGATAAATTGGACTTTATCAAAATTAGCAATCCCTAATTTTGAGTATTTGAAAAATAGAAAAGGTAGGAAAACTGGGAGCATAGGATTGAACTCTTAGCTCTGGCTTTCTCGGTGAAGACAGAGAAGATAGAAGTAGGGAAGTCCTTGGCGCCCCAGTGGTTCAGGCTAAGTGCTTTCACTGCCTTGGCCAAAAAAAAAGAAAATAGGTAGGCCAGCTATTCAATCATTCCTGTTGCTGTTCCTTGTCAAGGTCTCAAGTTTGGGGTCTTCTACAGATTTTATTACCCTTTTCAAATTCTTAGCAGTGTCATAGTCTAGCGTTAAAAAATCTTACATCTTTATTTATTTGCCCATACCACGTGACTTGCAGGATTGTAGTTCCCTACCAGGGATTGAACCCTGGTCCACAGCTGTGAAAGTCCTAACCACTGGACCACTAGGGAATTCCCTCACGTCTTTTAAATCCTAATTTTTCTTTCTGTAGGTTGTTTTTGGATTTTGAACTTGTCCAGTGTTCTGATTATTTTCGTATGGCCCAGGCATCAGAGCAGCAAGTTGCTCAGGTCTCTTGCTGTGTTAGGATTTAGACCCTTTCTTGGCAGATCCTGATGTCCTCTAGGTGTTCCAGGACAGCCTCACACTGTCTCATGGGATATTCTTAGCCTTGCTGAATGTTGTTGGTATTTTAATTGAACTCTGGCAAGCCGCTCAGTACAGCAGGAGGCAGACAGATAGGGAGGCCCCTATGGGAGCCATAGGAGACCACTAGTTTCCAGGCTGTTCTGATACAGGTGATGTTTTTCCCTTCTACTTAATTTCTGTCTCGTCTTATTTCTGGATTTTGTAACATCTCTGTCCATGCCAGTATTATTTCTTTTCTTGCTACCTCACCATTTGTATTATTTCCCCAGTGCAGCTTTCCCTAGCCTGGTTTTTAGATTGCTTGTGTTCCCATCTAAAACTAGTTTTACAAAAGGAAAAAAAAAAGGCGGTGGGGGGGTGGGGTGGGGGTTTCCTTGTGGCTTAGTGGTTAGGATTTGGGCTTTCACTGCCATGGCCTTGGATTCAATCCTTGATCTGGGAACTGTTTCACCAGCCGTGTGGTGTGGCCAGAAAAAGAAACCTTAGTTTTGTTGTTTAGTTGCTGAGTCGGGTCTGACTGTTTGCAATCCCATGGAGTGTATGTAGCCCCCCAGGCTCTGTCCATGGCATTTTCCAAGCAAGAATATTGGAGTAGGTTGCCATTTCCTCCTCGGGATCTTTCCCACCCAGGGATTGAACCCACATCTCCTGCTTGGCAGGCGGATTCTCTACCACTGAGCCACCGGAGAAGCCCAACCTCTAGTATAAGATGCTGCAAAGGTGCCTGTTCCTCTAATGGCTGAGGTGGTGGTTAATTGTCTTTTTTTTTTTTCTTTTCACTTGGTTCTAAAATCCATTCTAGGGCTTTGTGAAGGATGTCCACGAAGACTCTGTCACCATCTTCTTTGAAAACAAGTAAGACCTTGGGAATAGAGAATCCAGCATACTAGGTCCTAGAAGGAGAGTGGAGAAGGGGCGACTGAGTCCCATGAGGCATGTAATAGGTGGGCAAGAGCCAGGGGTTTGGGTGGGTGACTTGTATGGATCCTAGGAGAGGAAATGGTGCTGGTGGGGGCATTTGACTCAGTATTTAGGTTCTAACAAGAGATGGAAGACACTGGTATGGAGCAGAGCCTGGAATTTAGCTTCTAATCACCAGAGAAGGTGGAAAATGTCCAGTGGAGGAAGTTACCTTTTTCTGAAGAAACAGGCAACCACACTAGCCTGAATAGCTATTGTATCACTGTTTCCCTTGCAGCTGGCAGAGTGAGAGACAGATTCCTTTTGGGGATGTCCGGCTACCACCTCCAGCTGACTATAACAAGGAGATCACAGAAGGGGATGAAGTGGAGGTAAGGGCCTGAAGTCCACCTTTTCTAAACATCACTTTTCCCAGGATTCTGCATCTCCCTTACCCTGATACAGGTATCATAGGCTCCTTACTGCTTGTTGCACTCTCCTTCCTCCATCCAGCTAGGCAGTCTGTGGAGGAGTGAAGTGTCCATCACCATTGTGATGAATCAAGCCTTTAGGGAGCTTCCTAGTTTCAGGGGATCCACTTTTCTTCCATTTACGATAACAGCATCTGAACTCCAGCATCCTCTGATTTTAACTAGCAGCTCCTTCCTCTAGTTTCCTTTATCTTGGTCTAGGATGCCTCTTAAGTGTCTTAATGCTCATTCTATTCTTGATGTTTTTAGATGGGCCTCAAGATCTCTTTTATTTTCAACTTCTCTTCAGGTTTATTCTCGAGCCAATGAGCAAGAGCCTTGTGGCTGGTGGCTGGCCCGGGTGCGGATGATGAAGGGAGATGTGAGTGTGACTGAGTGTCAAGGTCTTTGGGGGAACTGCTAAAACATTTTTGTCAGAGGATGGTGGGAGACAGAAGCTCATGTTATCCACACCTTCTTTTTTTCCTTCTGCCAGTTCTATGTTATTGAATATGCTGCCTGCGATGCCACTTACAATGAGATTGTCACCCTGGAAAGGCTTCGGCCCGTTAATCCCAATCCCCTTGCAACCAAAGGCAGCTTCTTCAAGGTTACCATGGCTGTGCCTGAGGATCTGAGAGAGGCGTGAGTGTTTGGGATATTGGGTGTGGGGGACCCCCTTTATGGTCCTCATCTCTGCACGTGTTTGTCCCAGGCCCTGCTCCCAGTGTGTTTTGTGTTCCCTTGACCCTCTAGAGTCTTCTCTGCTCCCGGTTCTGTTTCCTCATCTCTGTTCTTTACCTGAAGTCCTTGTTTTTCTCAGTCCCTCTCTCCCGTGAATGTTCAGCTGTACTCTACACTCTGCCCTCTGAGCACCGTTCTCTTTTCTCTGCAGCTGTTCCAATGAAAACGTCCATAAAGAGTTTAAGAAAGCGTTGGGAGCAAACTGCATCTTTCTCAATATCACAAATAGTGAGCTCTTCATCCTGGTGAGTTTATTTTGCCTGAACTTCACCTAAGCCCTTCTCCCCTTTTAACTCTTTTGCAAGAAGGGAAGAGCTAAAGTGTGCTTATATTTATTTGTCAGAAAGGACTTTATTCCTCCTGAATCCTGTGGACCCAGGTTAGCCCTACTATTCCTTAGTCTTTCTCATGTATGCCTTAATTTTTTTTCAACCTGACCATCATATTGCAGTATGGGTCAAGGACCCTTCTTGCATATTTGGACTCTCAGAAACAGTATGAATCTCACTTGTGCTTGCCACGTAAGATCAGTATCCATAGGCATCCAGATAGTAGGCCCTTGTGAGACCAACAGTGATTTTCTCTTCCTCAACTTTGTTTCTTAAACTCCTGCCCTTTTCCAGAGACTCAGGTGTCCTGATTTCCCAGTTCCTGACTCTCCTCTAAAACATAGGCAGTTTTTAGTGACTTTTCTGTTGGTTTCTTTCCAGTCAACCACGGAAGCCCCTGTGAAGCGAGCATCCCTGCTGGGTGATATGCATTTTCGAAGCCTGCGCACCAAACTGCTGCTCATGTCGCGCAATGAAGAAGCTACCAAGCACCTCGAGGTAAGTTTGGGCTCCACTTTTTACTGCTGAATGGTCTTGTTGTCTTCCCTCCCACCTCATCCTCCACTCATACTCTTATGTTTACAGAACAGAGGTTAAGGTCTTTCTGGGCCATTAAACCTGGGTCTGCTATTTCATCTCAGACTTCTCTGGATGGCAGAGCTCCATCATGTTTTTAGTGTGAAGCTTTTTTTTTTTAAAGCTACGGGACCATGTGACCAAGTGAAATTTTACTTGAAAGCACAATGCATAAGACAGATGAATCAGAACAAGTCTGTCTAAAAGTAGAAGAAGGTGTGGGTCTTACCTCCACTGGGTGCCCCCAAATTACCTCTGAGAACCAAACCACTTTGTGAGAGCCATTTGTACACTGGAAAAGATCCCTAGTCTTGGAATCAATCCTGTCTTGCTTTGTCAAATAATTGACCTTTGGCAAATAATTTGATTCCAGTGAGTTTTCTCTTCCTTATCTGTGACAATGAGGAAGTTGAAAGAGAGTGTTTATACAAGGTCTTTTTGAATCCTGACATCTTATGATGGTCAGATTCCCTGAGGAATTATACTGTCCTAAATGAGGTGCACACGTTTATGTGTTATGTCAACATCCATTTCCTTTTAATCAAGTGAACTGATCTTTATGGGAGCCTGTGCCAATGGTAACCTGTATTTCTCCAGGGATGCTCCTCAGGGTGCTGCCAGAGCCTTTCCCTTTGCCTACCTTTGTACTCAGGCCTCCCTCTGAGGGCTGGTTGAGAAATGAAGTGGTAGCATGGTGTGTCATAGCCTTTTTTTATGCTTTTCTTAACCTCTTGCTTTCTCCTCAACTTTTGGGTTTTATTTTGGGAGTTTGTATTGGTTTGGATAAGGTAAATATTCCTTACACTTGCATCTACCATGTGAAAAGTCCTTTCTAAACACCAGTCATATTTAATCTTGTTAGTCTGGGAATGGGGCAGGTCAGGGGTAATCGTTTAGTGGGGAACAGCAGAGGCATAGAGAGTATGTTTTGTTTGGGATTATACAATCAGATGGTGTTAGAGCCAAATCCAGAACTTTGATGGCTCCTAGCCCAAACCCTGCTATCATTACCTCCCCTGCCCACCAAGCCATTGGTACTGAGAAGGTAAGAATGGAATGAAGCATTCCTAAATTCTCCACACAGGTCCTGGTGGTCAGTGGACTTCCAGATAGTTCTGGCTTTCTTTCACAGTCTTTTCTTATTGAAGTTATGCAAAGTGTCAGATTCCCGGGACAGGTGTCTGAGATTTCACCATGATTCCTATAAGTCAGTGTCTTTTTTTCTTTCAGACAAGCAAGCAGCTGGCGGCAGCTTTCCAAGAGGAGTTCACAGTGCGAGAGGACCTGATGGGACTAGCAATTGGGACTCATGGTGCCAACATCCAGCAGGCCCGAAAAGTACCTGGGGTGACTGCCATTGAATTGGGTGAAGAGACCTGCACTTTCCGCATCTATGGGGAGGTCAGCAAAAGATATCTGTCATCTAGGTCCCTTCGGGGATACAGAAGAGTGTGTGAAATAGAAAGGAAGCCTGTCCTGTTCACCTCTCTCCCCTTTTTTTAAATAATGTGCATACCTTTTTTTTCCTTTAACTGGTGTATAGTTGCTTCCTCCCTCCCAGACTGTGGTGGCAGCACATTTTCCCAAAGACAGAGAGTGGCAGGAAGATCACTGTTTGAGATCCAGGTCGTCTGTTTTATTAATAACTCCCCATTCTTCTCTTAGACTCCTGAAGCATGCCGACAGGCCCGGAGCTATCTTGAGTTTTCTGAGGACTCTGTGCAAGTGCCCAGAAATTTGGTTGGTGAGTTAGGGTTGTGTATGTATACAAGAGAACATGTTGGGGGCCAGATGTGAGATGCTCTAAAGTGATTCTGGCTTCGCACCTCCCAGTGCACTTTGCTTCACGAGGACAGACCAAACAGTCTGTAATTGGAGTGACAAAAATGGGAGAACTAACTCCTAGCGATTGTGGTGTGAAAACACACTAGAAGCCTAGAAGCGGGAGATTCATTAAACAGAATTCTTGCATAGAAGCTGGAAAACTGTCTGGTTTTGCTCTTTTTTCTTTCCTTTAAAAAAAAAAAAAAAAGCCTGACTCCTCTTTTACCTATTCAGGCAAAGTGATTGGAAAGAACGGGAAAGTGATCCAAGAGATTGTGGATAAATCCGGTGTGGTGAGGGTTCGAGTTGAAGGTGATAATGACAAGAAGAACCCCAGGGAAGAGGTATGGGGCAACTACACCTAGAGATTGGTTTCCAGAGTAGATATGATTGTTCTCCAAGCCATTCTTTTGAGGGCTGGGATTCCTAGGGGATAGGGCATGGGAACTTTGGTTTTTCCTAGTAGATGGCGAGCCCAGAAAGATCCCTTTTGGGTAGGCTTCTTAGACAAGGTGGACTTAATACTTGATTTGAGTCTGTTTCTAATCTATGTGTCCTTTGCTCTCCAGGGCATGGTTCCTTTCATATTTGTTGGCACCCGAGAAAACATCAGCAATGCTCAGGCTCTGCTGGAATATCACCTCTCCTACCTGCAGGTACCTGAGCCCGGAGCCTGGGAGAGGAAAGACCCACGTGTACAGGGGACTGAGGAGCATGCTGGATGGAGTTAAAATGGTGGTTTCCAGTTTGTGTCTCTGAGTAGAATAGAAACTGTTAGGTGGAAAATTGGGGCTGTGGAGTTGGAACCCATCATTTTCCCTGTTTTAAGCCTTGTGTTCCTGAGAGTTCAGGTCCCTAGGGACAGTTGGGGCAGAGAAGCGTGAAGAGAGACTATTGATCTTACACCTACTTCTCCTTCCTTGTTTTTCTACCCAACCAGGAGGTGGAGCAGCTCCGCTTGGAGAGGCTGCAGATTGATGAGCAGCTTCGGCAGATTGGGCTGGGCTTTCGGCCTCCTGGAAGTGGGCGGGGCAGCGGCAGCAGTGACAAGGCTGGATATACCACTGATGAGAGCTCCTCCTCTTCCCTTCATACCACACGAACCTATGGGGGCAGCTATGGGGGCCGGGGCCGGGGCCGGAGGACAGGCGGTCCTGCCTATGGTGAGATATCTATGGGAGTGGGGGGTAAGCAGTGGTGGGGTGTGGGAGGCAGAGGTCTGGGTGGAAGCTTGAGGAAAGGGTGATTGAGAAGATGAAGTGATTGGCTGAGGGACTAAGGAGTGAGAGGGAGAATTTTCCAGCTTGGGGGTGGGGATGGATCCTGGGATAGGGTGAGGGACCCTGTTTGAACGCCACTGTGTTCTTCAGGCCCCAACTCAGACCTATCCACAGCTTCTGAGACGGAGTCAGAGAAGAGGGAGGAGCCCACCCGAGCTGGGCCTGGCGACCGGGATCCCCCTACCCGGGGGGAAGAAAGCCGGAGGCGTCCGATAGGAGGCCGGGGTAGGGGACCCCCACCTGCCCCCCGGCCCACCTCAAGATACAACTCTTCATCGATTAGCTCAGGTACCAGAAGCAGACAGCTGGGCTCATGAATGTGGGCCAAAAAGAAAGATGGTGGACACCTGACTCCCAACTCCTTCTTCCTCCAACCAGTGCTGAAGGACCCAGACAGTAATCCTTACAGCCTACTGGACACATCCGAACCAGAACCCCCCGTTGATTCAGAGCCGGGGGAACCCCCGCCAGCAAGCGCCAGACGCCGCCGCTCCCGCCGCCGCCGCACCGACGAGGACAGGACTGTCATGGATGGAGGCCTGGAATCCGACGGGCCTGGCATGACGGAGAATGGCCTGGGTAAGGGGTGTGTGAGGGTGTGAAAGATTGCAGCTGGGCAAGAATTGAAGGGGTGGGTGATTGATGCACAGTTCTCATTTTCCCATGCCCCACAGAAGATGAGTCAAGACCCCAGCGTCGTAATCGGAGCCGGCGCCGCCGTAACCGTGGTAACCGGACTGATGGTTCTATCAGTGGAGACCGTCAGCCAGGTGAGCTAACACTGGATTCCAGCAGACTGCCTCAGAGAACAGGATGCCTCCTATCCTGTGGAAACTAGGGGTTGGGGTCCAGTGGGTGTCTAGGGGCTGGATACCTGGGTTCCTTCTGAAACTTGATCCTCTGTCTTCCCCAGTGACTGTGGCTGACTATATCTCCCGAGCAAAGTCTCAGAGCCGCCAGCGGCCACCCCTGGATCGCACTAAACCTTCAGAGGATTCTCTTTCAGGGCAGAAGGTAGGCAAGGAAGACATAGTTTACCCCACTACCTTTTGTGTTGCTCTGGAGTAGGGGGCACATGAAAACTCGCTAAGAAATCGCTTGTGAAATGGCAGGGAAGGCATGCAGCTGGAGTTTAGCCTGCATGTAGAATAGTGAAAAGTTTGTATAGAAGAGAAAGGGCCATTTGGTTCATATTTTCTGGATCCCAGTAAAAGTGACTACTGGCGACCAACCACTGGGTCCCAGCAGATGCCTGGAGCTCTTAGGTGGTAGGGAATGGCATTACCTGAATTTCTACTGACCTCCTTGCCTTCCTCTCCATTTTCTTTCCCACTCTCCCTTCAGGGTGACTCTGTCAGCAAGCTTCCTAAGGGCCCCTCAGAGAATGGGGAGCTCTCCGCCCCCTTGGAGTTGGGTAGTTTGGTGAATGGGGTTTCATAAACCCTCCAGCCCGCATCCCTCCCTTCTCCATCTCGCTTGCTGCCCAACACCAATGGCCCTCACAGGCCCGACTGACCTGCGCTGGAGCTGCTCTTATCTAGGGGGGAGGGGGGTGGCACAGCAGCTTGGGTCCCCCCCAGCCTCCAGGAGCTAGTGGAGGGGTGTGTAACAGGGTCCTACCCCCTCCCTCTTGTCCACCCTACCCCCAGGGTGAGGGGAGTCACTCTCCTTCCCCATCAGACTGGATGTGCCTTTATCCTCTAATGCCCCAATCTCTCTCTGAACACCCCCATTCTCCGCCTGTTGGTGCGGGGTGCTCCTTGACCCACCCAGATTTGACAGTTCAGGGGGGCTCCCCTGCTATCCCTCCTCCCATCCTGTACCCCCCATTTCTGGGGCCTCATCACTGTGGAAGACGGGGATAGTAAGGGTATAAGTGGGTGGGAGGCATGGGGAAGGTTTTGGAGTAGAACCAGGGGTGTGTATGAAGGGGGGTGACAAGGTCCCCCAGGGGAGGGGGGGACCAACCTTGTCTGGTGGATGAGAAGGCGTATTTATTTTTCACTGTACAGTATTTAAAAAGAGAATAAAAAAAATCCAAATGGCTCTCTGGTTCCTGTACCTTCCTTGTGCCCAGTTTGGTCCATCTGTTTCTATAGGAGTGACCTGCCCTGGCCCTTGTTTCCTGTATCACCACAACTGGCTTCTCTAGCATTCCAGAGATGGTCTACGTCTAGGAATTTCTGACATTCCTGAATTCCCCAGGCCCAGGTACCCTCCTGGTCTAGAGAAAAGCAGCCGGTGCCTTGCTGCTTCTCCCCTCCCCCAGGTTTGCTGGTAGAGGGAGCTAGGCCACTCCTATACCCTGAGTCACAGCAGGCTAGGTAGGGCTGCTCAGAGCTGGAGCTGTTCCTGCTAAGAGCTGAGAGCCAAGGCAGGCTGCTTAATCCGATTACCTGAGGCCTGGGGCTTGGGCTGGGCCTTGGGGAGCATGGGGAGCAGGGTTCCCTCAAGACAGCCCCTGGAACCTAGGTGTCGAGCCCTCATTCCTGCTGGTACTCTGCTCTGGATCCAGGCTTCCTCTCCAGCATCCCTATCACTGATCTCTCAGCCTTGGTTCTTCTGGGCTTCCTTGTGCCCTGCCTCCCAACTCAGGTTTAGAGATAAAACATGTGGAGAATCCTAGGTTTGGGGGCTATAGTGGTGAGAGTTTAAATTTTCTCACCTGGCAAGGGGTTGTATCACCACCCAAGCACCTGCTGGGATGACTCAGGAAACAAAAATGGCCTGCCTGCCTGCCTCCTGACTGCCTGACTTTTCTGCCCCCGGGCTGGTCAGGGGCTTGAGCAGTTGTAGGCACCAGAAAAAGGTTTGGGTTAGTGGGTTGGGTGTTACCACCTTCTTCCCAGCACAACTCTGACCCTGAGGGCTCTTGATCCCCCTCTACTTGATCGCTTTGTGCAAAGATATTGACTTTAAATCGCTGTGCTTAAGAAGGGAGGGGTAGATGTTCAGGCTATTGGGGCTGGAAGGCCCGACTTATGGGTCTTGGGTGGAGAGGGGGTGTGGTCCCCTGGGGGGAGTGTTGGGGGCTGGGAAGAATGGGACACCTGGGTTGGCCTAAGGGAGGGGGATGTTGGCGCCCTTAAGGAGGCGCGGTCGGTTGGGAGGGAGTGGGGTGGAGCCAGTCGTTAAAAGCTGTTCCCCAGCCTGGCCCACCCGCCAGCCACAGACGCTGAGACCAGGTGAGAGAGGGCCGTGGCACCTGGGCTACGCTGCCTGGCAGCTGCGGGACTCCCCGACCGCAGAGGTTTACCACCTTCACCGAAGCCGGGCCCTTGGCGGGCAGCGGGCAGGGGGAGCCAGACTCGGTCGCCGGGAACCTCGCAGCCACAAGGAAAGAGCACAACCTGCACTGGAGCGGGTACCAGGCAGCGGCTTTTGCGCTGGACTCCCCAGAAGTTCCGGATTGGTTGAAGTACGGGCTCCATAATAAGGACTCTGAACTTGGGACGGTTTATACCTTTAAAGAACACGAGTTTCTCTGTAACGACTCCGGATTAGAAAGACACTTAGGATACCGGGTTTGGGGAACAACGTTTCACTTCGGAGGGGAGGGCGTGTAGAAACGCCCTCTGAAGGCTTCCCTTCGGCCCCCCCCATGGCGGTACCGGGCTCCTCACACGACCAGGCCTGGAACCTGGACTCTCCCACTCCCACGGCCCCTACCTCCTCGTCCTCGGGCCCCCAGGAGCGGGAGGGCGCCGGGAGCCCAGTTGTCTCCAGGGGGCTTCCCTTGGAGAAGGTCAAACGGCCCATGAACGCGTTCATGGTGTGGAGCTCCGCCCAGCGCCGCCAGATGGCGCAGCAGAACCCGAAGATGCACAACTCGGAGATCTCCAAGCGCCTGGGCGCGCAGTGGAAGCTGCTGGGCGAGGATGAGAAGCGGCCCTTCGTGGAGGAGGCTAAGCGGCTCCGAGCCCGGCACCTGCGCGACTACCCTGACTACAAGTACAGGCCCCGGCGCAAGACCAAGAGCTCGGGGGCCGGGTCGCCCCACTTCAGCCAGGGAAGCGGCGGCGTGGCTGGCAGCGGGCCAGTCTGGGGGCCTGGATATGCAGCCAACCAGGGGAGCAGAGGCTTTGGGTACCAGCCCCCCAACTACTCGACAGCCTACCTTCCTGGCAGTTATGGGTGAGTACCCGGGGAACAAGATGACAGAAACTTGTGCCCCTGTCCTAGAGCCTGGGTGGGGGCAGATATCAGAGAGCCTGGCTGGCAGGGGTCCTGAGCCCACCCAAGTAGGGGACACTCATGGAGGAATTTGGAGGGTGCCCAATGAAGGGTGGGAGACTTCAGGGGAGCCAGAGTCTTTCTTCCATCAGTCTGTTGGTGGTGACACTGCAAGAGCAGCAACCTGGATGTGACTCTGTTTTAGTTACCTGAATTTCCCATCCTTCCCACCCCCTCCACCGCCGGCCCCCGCTTCTGGCCCTAGTGTGACCTGGTTTCCTCTCCCAGCCCCGGGGCAAGGACAGGCCAAGCCCAACTCTACCTCTTCCTGGCCTGCCGCCCCAAAACAGAAAAACAGGCGCGCAGCACGCAAGCTCGCACTTGAGCATGCCCTGACATGGTTGCGGTGGTGGTGCAGCTCTAAGCCATCCTGGGGTTCCCTTCCCTATCACTGGTACTCTGGGGGGGTCCGGATAGCCAGGGATAGATGGGTGGCTGATTAATTCTACCTGTCGGTGCAGAGCTGGTCAGAACTACCCCCACATGCGAACCGGGGACCCTACTTGGCACCTCCAACCCAGGGAGCAAATGCCTTCTAACCACAGTGTTTCTCTTTGCAGCTCTTCCCACTGTAAACCGGAGGGCCCCTCGCCGTGCTCTCTCCCCCAGAGTAACCCAAGGCTCCAGGGGGAGCTACTCCCTGCTTACAGCCCCTACCCACCCGCAGGTTCTCCCCCTCTGTACAACCCAGCCCTCTCAGGGACCCCCTTGCCCCTAACCCACCTCTAACCCTCACAGGCAGGGACCGCCCAGAAAGGTTTCTAGTCTCCTTTTCTGTTTCTACCCAGAACACCCCACCCCCCACCTCCCAGGCTGCAAATCCTTTAGAACTGTGTTGGACCACAGTTCAGAGACGAGCAGTACTCCTCAAACCCCATAAAGCTAGGGGGAACAAAACCCACAGATTTTTTTTTTTTGTAGGCAGAATACAGTTTTGTACAATTAAACCATGTCTCTGAGTCTTTATTGTTCCATCTCTGTTCCCCTTTACTGCAGCAGGAACCAGCAGTCTCCACTCCCTTCCGCCTGGACCTGCCAGAGCAGGAACCTCCTCACCCCACCCTGGGGCCCTGCCTGAGTCATTCTTCTGTCCCCCTCCCCCTACCCCCCCACCAAGCACTGGGGTCCAGGAGACAGTCTGAGCCAGGCTGGGGGAGAAAGGAAACCATAAGCACCTGGTCTCTTCCACTGTCCAGGCTCTGTCCTTCAGGGTCAGAAAGGAAGTGGGGAAATGGGGAGGACAGGGTAAGACTTCTGCCCAGAATAGATTAACTAGCTAGAAACTTCTGCTAAAGGAAGAATTTCAGCCAAATGTTTAAATGACTCCAGAGCATATACACAGGACAGCACACAATGTTAAAATGTCAGCCTGAAAATCTCTATCCCATCCTAAGGATCTGGGCCAATCAAAGTTGCAATTGCAGAAGAACGGGGAATGGTTAAAAGTCACACCAGCAAACTGATCCAGATGGGAAGGAGCCCAAGGCTGAGTGGATGAATGGAAACATGGAATGTACTCGGGGAGCCCACTCAACTCTACTGCTTTTTCTTCTTTTGGGGAGCCTTGGCATTCCAGTAGAAGAGGACCTGGGCAGCGATGAGGCCATTGCAGAGAGAAGAGACTACAAAGGTTCCAGCCATGAGGGGGTCTCCAGTTTCCTGGGTGAGAGACACAGCTAGGGTCACTTAAGCGAAAGGGTTCCAAAAGAGGCAGCCTGAAGTCCTCGGGCAGGGAGAGGTAAGGTGAAGTTATGGTGCCCTCTAGAGGGGAGGAGGTGCACTCACCTGAATGGAGGTGAAGATTCGGGCCAGGGACCCTCCAAAAAGCAGAAACACTGTGATGGCTGAGAGCTGGCCTGTGTGCCCATTGCGGTAGTTGGTGGCTGCCTGGAGCAGCTAAGGGAAGAGTTGAGACACTGTTCTGTCATCTGAACTCATTCCATGTTCCCGTGTCGTTTCTCTATTCTCAGTCCCACCCCCTGCAAACTTTGGGTTTCTCCTCTACTCTTTACCCAGCCCCCTTCCCAACATCCTCTCCCTTGTTCCCAGCACCCACCCTTCCCACCACCACCGAAGGCATGTTGGAGGCCTGGAGCAGGGTGACTACAGCCTGGGGCGTCAGTGGTGAAAGCAGCACCAGAAGGACCAGGGCGTAGCACGCTAGGAAAGCAACACCTGGGAGACAGGGAAATAAGGAGTCCTTGTCAACTTCTGAGTCCCCTGGCTTCCCCAAGCCTGCCTTCCCAGCAAGGTTCCTGAGAGCTGGCAGCCAGCTCATGGGTCAATCCTCAGCACCTTTCACAGTCTGTCCTCTGTAGTGCAGGACCAAGAAGGCAATGGTGATTGTCTGGAGCATCAGGAACAGGGCTTCACCCCAAGAGCTGCAGAGTCAAGAGTTGGAAGGAAGAAAGGCAGGCCTGGAAGAGGCAGGGAAAGCCTCCAGAGCCCATCCATCTTGGGGACACAATTCTGATTATTCCCTATCCACCACAGCCCTACTGGTCCCTTACCTCCTGCCTCCTGGCAGCCCCCATGCAGTTGATTCAGGATTGGAAACTGGGTGTTCTTGGGTTGCTCACCTCCTCTCATCATCACCATAGATGATGACTAGAGTTCCAGAAAGGTTTAAGTCTTCCTGCCCTTTCGCCTCCCTCCCTCTAACCCCCACTAGAGTTGTGAGCATTTACCCTTGGAGATAATGGGCAGGAAGGCTTTCCCTCACCTGAAGGGAAAGTTATTGGTGATGCTGTAGACCATGGTCCCAGTCAACGCCACTAGCTCTAGCATTACCGACTGAAGACTCAATCCTTCGGCACTCTTGGCTCCCAGTATTTTAAACACTTGGGGTAGTTTTACTGGGAAAAGAGGATGAGAAGGCAGGGCTGAGGAGCTGACACCCCTTGGGTGCACAGCACAACAGCCACGGAGCAGACCTGGAGGCATGTTAACCCCATTTCTAGTTAAGGGACCCATTCAGTTTGTTATCTCAGCACTCCACCCACCTCCCAGCAGCAGGAATTGAAGATGATAAGAAACATACCCAGAAGTGAGCCAGCCACAATGCCCAGCCCCAGGGCTTTGCTGAGGAGAATCTTGAGGCAGGGAACTAAGATGAGAAATTAAGCAGAGATGAGACCTCTGGGACCCAGGCCAGGACTTGTAGGCCTAAATAAAGGCTTTAAGTGCTTTAAGATCTTGACATACCCACAAAAGGAAATCTTGGGTGGTCCGAAGGCAGGTGAAAAAGGCCTAGTTCTTCCTACTCCAAACCATATCACGTTCAGACAAGGTGACTCTCCAAAACAGCTTTTACCTTTTCTTTCCTCTGACCCACTCTTCCGTTCCCTGCCCATCACACCTAAACTCCTTCATCTGACTTCCAAGGCTCTCCACTGCTTCCT
This sequence comes from Capra hircus, assembly GCF_001704415.2. Taxonomy (NCBI): domain Eukaryota; kingdom Metazoa; phylum Chordata; class Mammalia; order Artiodactyla; family Bovidae; genus Capra; species Capra hircus. Next base: position 27,056,118 of record NC_030826.1, on the reverse strand, counting down.
TGTGTAGAGCTGAACAAGGCCCAAGAGTCCTCTGATCCTTTATTCCCCGCCTGTGAGCAAGTAGGCAATCCACAAGTCTTTTCTCTCCAAGGATAGGTTTCCTTTATATCGCTCATTCTCGAACACTGTCCCTGGCCCCTACTCAGGAACTTCCATGGCCTGCTTTTATGTTCTAGCTACCAACAACTTCTCCAGCCTGGAAGTCCACCCCCAAAGTGTTTGCCCCAGTGGTAGTTGACTATCATGGGTCATGAACGCTGCTAAAACATTGTCCCGGGAGAACTGAGCGGTACCAAAACACTTGAGGGGGTGGACTGTGAAGGTCTGATGTCAGAGGAGGGTTTTGGCTGTGGCGTTGCCTAGTAAATAGAAAAAGGAAGCCAGACAAATTAAGTCCCAAATTACACCGTGAGCAAACGTGGAGGCTGAGAGGAAAGCCATTAGGATGGCAGGAGCCTTGGGGGTGCCACAGAAGGCCTTGATTCAGAAGAGGCTTTGAATCATTTGTAGCATTGCTCCTGAAGGTGTACAGATTTATTAGATGTTAGAACGATCTAATCAGATCTTAAGCTGTGTTTTGTAAAATTTGAGTCTTTCCGTCTTTCATCGGTCGCTAAAGCAAAGTACCCCCACCGGCGACTCCTCCTCTCGCCCAAATACGGAGTCCTCATTCTACCGAGCCCGAGACACTTCCGCCCCTCTCAGACACGACTTCCGCCCGAAATGCCGCCGTCACTTAGTCCGCACTCATGGCCCCTTTACGGCCGGAGAGCGCTGGCGCAAAACTCTGACCGGATGCAAAATAAAACTTACCATGAAGCAAGTCCCATTGGACGAAAATTTGGTCGTAGCATTTCTCAGGTAAAAGAAGCGGCACCAGCACCCGTTTAAGTGGCCCGTCTACCTCGGCCGCCATATTGCAAAGTCAACTTCCGCCAATCCCTCAAACCGCCATTGCCTGACAGTGCGCACGCGCGCTCCGAGCCTCCGCCTCCCGCCTTCCCGCCACTAAGCAGGACCGCGCCCCGCCTCCTGCCCCAGCTCTTCCTTACGCCGTCCCACCTCCGTTAACGTAAAATAGGTCTCGCCTGGAAACCACGTTTTTGGACGCTCCCTCCCTGCTGCTCGAATTTTTAAAGCGTGCCAAAGCTGTACGCCTGCGCAGTTCCATTTTTCGGGCCTTTGTTTACGCAGTAAGATTCATCCTTCCTTTCTCCGCTCCTCCTGCTCGGCGCCATCTTGTCTTCTTCCAGCTTACTACATTGTTCGAAGTTGAGAGAGAAGGGGCGTGAGTCTCCAAAATGGCGTTGGGTGTGGGCGGTGTAGCTTTTCACCTCCTGTACTCTCGGTGTCTCCAGAGGACATGGCGCCGATGGGAGCGAGACGTCTGAGCCAGGCCGCTCACCTTAGGCGCAAGGCCCATGCTTCTCCCTCCTCAGGTTCGCCGAGGCAGTTGGGTTCGCTGGGCCAGGACAGTGAAGCAGAGGTAGAGGCGGTGGGGAAGAAGAGCCCGGTTTCGGGAGATGGCAGCGTCCCTAGCTCCCATACGGGCCCAGTCCTGGCCGCTTCTGTGAAACGAAGGCCCCGAGGTTCCCTCTCACCCCACTGGCCCGAGGGCGTCACCCCTGGGCCAAGGCCCCTTTCTCGGCCTCCTATGACCAGGTGCTGAGCCAGGATTTGGGCCAGACGGAGGCGCCCTAGCATCTCGCCTAGAGGCCTCTCAAGACTACCCAGCAGTAGCGATGCCTTCTGGCACCCAGTGCCAGGACACCAAGTCTTGGTGGAGATGGCACTGGTCATCGCGCTCTGGTGGCTGTGCACCTGCTGGGAGTACCACACCCGTCGGTGACTCCTGCCCCACAGTCTGCAGGGTCTTACAAGGTGTCGCGAGGCGGTGGTGTGTTTGCTGGGTCTCGGCCACGTGCTCCCTCAAAAGGGTTGGGTCTGCCGGTCTCGGTGGCTGTTTTCTGTAGCCTTACAAGGCTCCTACAATTGGAAGGGCCCCATACTGGCCCTGGCGATGCTCACAGGGCGATGAACTGTAAAGGGGATTTAGCACTCCATGGTCTGGTCGTTCAGGCGAGGGCGGTCGGGGAGATCCTTTTTAGAATCCACACTGGGGCTGTCCTAGGGGTGCCACCCACCACTACTAGGGGGCACCACCACCAGGGACTGTGGGTTGCCTAGGAGCATAGAGGATATTTTATGGAAGTCAGAGTACGCATTGCTCCTGTGGTAGATGAAAATCCTTTGCATGTGAGATAGGAGCATCCCAGATGCAGCCGGAGTTTAACCTGGGTTGTTCGCTAGCCCAGACACAGTGGGTAGGGCAGGGCATTTGACAGGCTGCTGGGATGGGTGGCTCCCCTGGATTGTAGGAGAGGTAACTGGAGCAGCCAGAGACCCCAGGAAAAGAGGAGCAAGGGAGGCAGCAAGGCCAGTTTGACAACAGCTGTGCCAGACTTTGAAGGAGGAATCCATGAGGGCATTGCACCACACAGTGACATTTTCATCGCTCCTGGTGAGCTGTTTCTAGAACCCTTAGACTCAACCATGGAAGGTACCAAAAGGTGTGTGACAAGAAACTTAACGGCTTTTAATCCTGGCAGGAAGGACAGGGAAAACCAGGGATAAAGATTTGACCAAATTTTATTATTTTCCCATGGGAGATGGAGAATCAGTCATATTTAATAAACATCTTTCCCCTCATCCCTCCCAGTTGCATTATTTCTTTGTTCATCAAGACAGGGAAGGGTGATAACTTTTATCTCTTTGAGTCAGTTGAGTGATGAGAAATGAAAGCACCTCCTGGTGCCCTGGATATTGAGAAAAATGCTCAGAGGGGCTGGTAAGTGGGTGGGCGTCTTCGGACGATGCAGAAGGTAACAAGAACCAGGGTGAGGAGGCCGAGTAAGATCAGGCCGATGATGAGAGGCAGCAAGATGGACTTATCATTGGGACAAGAGAAACCTGGTAGAAAGACAGGTCAAGTGGGTGTCACGGTGGTGGTTGGGATCAAGGTGGGAGGAAGGAATGTAGGGGATGTTGCGAAGTAGAGATTGGTGAGGCGCTCACCCAGATGTCTCAGAGCGGGAAACGGGAGCCTTATGGAGGAGGAAGGACAGTTACCCCAGCTGTGACAAGCTTGAGGGAGGAGATTTGGGGGTGCAAGGAGGGAGATTATAAGCCTGGGTGGGGCTTACAGTGCAATGGGAAAATTCGAGGAGGGAAGAAATAGGTCTTACTTGGTCCAAAGGCCCCTGAGGGCGACAGCTGAGCAGCTTGTAGCTTCAGGAAGAGCAGATCGAGGTGTAAAGCTGGTGAAACAATGATGCTTGCATTTCTGCAGCTGAAGCTCTGGCCCAGGGGGGTTTGGAGATCTCGAAGGGATGAGTTCTGAACTGAGAATGTCCACTCTAAAAGAATGAGGAAGAGTTAGCTCCATATCCACATCTCCACCCACTAGCCTGGGTCCCTTCAGGAACCCAAATATCTAGTACAAGTGGTGAGAAAGGGGAGGTTACTCACGCACTGCCTGGGGGAAGGACACGTTGTACTCCACAGCCATATAGTTCAGGTAGACTGTGCTCTGCAGTGGATCCTGGAGAGGTGACCAGGAAGACTCAGGGCAGCAGGGGAGAGTGGCATCCAGATATAGAGTAAGGAGTATGGCAAGAGGTTGGTAGGGATAGGGCGACAGGGAGGGATGAGGGTTAGTACCTGTTTGAATCCGAAGCTGAGCTGTCCGGAGGGGAATGAGAGGAGCAAGTGGGAATGGGTACGTTCACAGCCACCCTGGGCCTTGGTTCTGTTGGGGTTCAGTACAGAGATGCCCCAGGCCTGTAGAAGTTAAAGATGAGAGGTCACAAGACTGCACAGCTCTGCGATTCCATGTTCCCTTTGTCTTCAATCTGTATTTGTCTCCTCTGCTCTTCCTCCCCGACTTCTGAATATCAGGCCTCAGCCCCTTCCCTTCATGTCCTCCAGTCTTTTAGCTTTACCTCTCCTCCACCCTGGGTTGGGTACAGAACTCGCATCTGAATCTGGGCTTGGAGCCGGACGCAGGGCTGGGAACCATTACTCCAAGTGTAGTCTCCTATTGCCTCCTTGGAGCCTGGGCTAGGACTTGGAGAGGGTGGTGGTTCTGGGTGGGGGGATCTGGTGGAGGGTCCTGGACTTGTGGCAGTACTGTTGCTTGTTGGATGAACTGTAGTATTTTGATGACTGGTGGTGGTAGCAGGACTTTGAGTGGCTGTGGGGGACTTGCCGCTGGTGGTTCCTGTGGTGTTGGTTGTATGCATGGTGGTGGTGATTCTCTGAGTGGTGGTTCTGTGGCTTTTGGTAGTTCTGTGGCTGGTTGTTCCAGGGCTTGATGTGCTTTCTGTAGCTGTAGGTGTCACCGTGAAGGATGGCAGCAGAGTGGCGGATTTTTTATGAGGACAGTCATTCCCTGTCCCCTGGGCTTTGAGGAAAAGACTGGTTAGCAACCCAGGGCGGGCTTCTTCCCAGGGGCCGCCTCCCCATCCCCTTCCTCCTTACCTGCTAGTAGCCCCAGCAAGGCCCCAGAGAAGAACACAGCCAACCTCATGACAGAACAGCCTTCACCCCAAGTCCAGCAGTGTTAGTACCAGCTGCCTGCTCAACCAACCCTGTACCCTCTGCCTTCTGTTTGGAAAAAAGAGGAAATCTCTGACTTCCTGTTAACTCGAGGTGATCCCACCCCCAGCCTGACTCAGGCACCTCAGCCCCAGCCACCGTGATCTCTTAGTCATTAAATGATTGGCCCTGGTGTCACCAAAGGAGCTAGCAGAATCATGTGGGTAGTGAGATGGGGAGTTTTGGGGAAGTTGTTCCTTATGGATTTGTCTTTCTCAGCAAAATATGCTTGGCAGTTGCAACAAGTGATTACAGAGGCAGCAGCCCCTCTATGGGAGAGCTCACTAGGATGTAGCACTCCCTTTTCCCTCCATCACTTCCTCTTTGCTGAGACATGTGAGGTGCTTATGATGGTCCTTGCTCAACCCCTATGTAAAGGTCATACCCCCGGGTTAATATGACCATTTTCCAGTCAATAAGTGCAACAGAAAGTTAACTATTAGCAGGGGCGGGGGGCAGTACAGCTGTACCCAACAGCAGGTGGGAGGGAAGAGGAGGGAAGAAATGAGAAGCCAAGGCAGGCAGTTTCCAAGTCATTTTATTCAGAATTTTGTGTCTGTTTCCTGAATCAATAAATACTATACAAAACAATGTAAAAATGGCTACCATTTTCTCTCCCCTGCTCCCCCCACCAGCCTGGGGACAATCCCCTGGGCTACCTCGCTCAGGGGTTCGCCCTCCAGATTTGGCCCAGCAGATGAGGTGGAGCAAAATTGTAGCCCCTACTGAATGAATGTTTTCAGAGGAATTCAGCTGGGGTGGGAGAGCCTCTGGGGTTGAGGTTGACTAGGTTAGGGAAATGGATTAGTGTTTTTGGGAGAAGACGGCGCCTACCCCAAAGAAAAGGGTGTCTAAAATGTTCACGGTTCCTTCTTTTGCCTCAAAAAGTGACATTTATTCAAAGAGTCAAAGAAAAAAAAAAAAGAAAAAAAAATGACAAGATGTCCATCCCTTGGCTCCCTTCCCTCCCCCCTCCTGTTGCTCCTCAGCCCCCTCCAAGGTTTCATCCCTGGCTGGTGCTAGGTAGCACAACAGCCCCCCTCAGATGAGGTCAGCAACATTGAGGGGCATCTCCTCAATGGAGGTGTTGTAGAAGGTCTCGATATCTCGAAGAGTCCTCTTGTCCTCTTCTGTCACCATGTTAATAGCCACACCCTTACGGCCGAAACGTCCACCACGACCAATTCTGGAACAAGTGAGGATAAGGAAAATAGAAAAATCAGAAGCTTCTCTGTAGGGAGGACTGGGCAAGAGAGGGACTGGGCAGGTTAACAAGACCAAATTTTCTTTTACCTGTGGATATAGTTTTCCCTATTAGTGGGGAGGTCATAGTTGATGACTAAGGAAACTTGCTGTACATCAATGCCTCTGGCCTATGTAAAGAAAGAAGGCAGTTTCAGGGTATGAATGAGAAAGCACAAGTCTATCCAGAATTAACCATACATGTAGGCAGCCAAAGGAAGGCAAAGGAAATAAACACCCCCTTTTCCTCAGAAACCTGAGGCGTGCCAGATTTTATTCCAAGTTGCTACTTTCCTGAAGAGGGGCACTAGTAGGCCCCTTGGAAGAGGGAATCACCTTGGATTCTCTCCTCTTCCTTCCAGTCTTGTCCAAATGCCCCTCTACTCACCAGTAGGTCAGTGGTAATCAATACTCTGCTAGAGCCAGAGCGGAACTCCCTCATGATAACGTCGCGTTCTTTTTGGTCCATGTCTCCGTGCTAAAACAGGAAATGAAATGTGTAAAGGGTGGGTCTGTTGCTTCTGAGAGAACTGGCTGTAAGTAATACTCTTGACATGTTTTACTGTGCTGGTAAACAATGTAGAGAAACCTCACCATGGCAGAGACGGTGAAGTCTCGGGCATGCATCTTCTCGGTGAGCCAATCCACCTTCCTTCGGGTGTTGATGAAGATGACTGCCTGGGTAATGGTCAGGGTTTCATACAAGTCGCACAGTGTGTCCAGCTTCCACTCCTGGGGGGGTGGGGGTGGGGAGATCAGTCAGGGGCTATACCCAACAACTCACCACCAGGTCCGCCTCCTGCACTGGGCCCCACCTCTCGTTCCACATTGATGTAGAATTGACGGATACCCTCCAGTGTCAACTCTTCCTTCTTGACAAGAATTCTAATTGGGTCCCTCATGAACTTCTTGGTCACCTCAAGCACATCAGAAGGCATTGTAGCTGACAGCAAAACCACCTAATTAAAAATAAAAGCAGCTTCAGGGTAGGGAATACTCCAGAATTCCGTAGTTTCCCTGGCAGTTGATAAATGCTCTTCTATCATCACCCCCAAGCATACCACAACCTATATGCAAAGCTATCAGCCATACAAGCAAGACAACCCCAATGTCCTGTCCTCACCTGGGTGTTGCTGTTGAGCTTCTGGAATATGTCATAGATCTGGTCCTTGAATCCACGGCTTAACATTTCATCAGCTTCATCCAGTACAAACATCTTGATGTATTTGGGAGCTACAAGAAAAAGGAAACACTAACGGGTAGTCATTTAAAAATCTGAAATATACCTAGCTATCCTGATAAAGAACAGATAGGCAGTCTGCTCTCAGAATACAAAGGTTGATCCTTTGCCTGGGATCCCCTTTCCAGGCAAGACAACAGCCTTGGGAAGTAGAACACTACCTGGGCTGAGATGACAGAGAAGCCAGGCTCAGATGACACGCATGGAGTTCATCACAGAGCAGCTCTTTCAGAGGATATCATTGGGAATGAAATTATAACCAAACTAAGAAACTGGAAAAAAGCATGCATATGGAAGTGACCCAGAGGACTAGAAAGCAGATGCACTCACACAAGTATCTCCGGTTAAGCATGTCGAACACACGGCCTGGGGTACCCACGATGATATGGGGGGCTTCCATCTGCAGCTTCTGCACCTCAGCACGTACATTGGTACCCCCAATGCAGGCATGGCATGAGGCACCCATGTAATCTCCTAAGGCCATAACTACCTTCTGTATCTGAATCAGAATAAGAACAGTGCCTGTATATTAGCTCCAACTGCCAGGCCCCATTTTAAACACTCAATTCTTTCCAACTCTTTGAGACCTAACACTATTAAGCTAACCCCTCAAGCAAGAAACCGGTAAACATACCATGTAAGATTAAGATCTCTGCTGATAAAAGGCAGACTCAGAATTTGAACTCGGGATGGCTCCTGAATGTACACACTGATTCACAAAAATAGCCCTGAAATAATTTCTGTATGGTCGGTCGCCTGTATCCCCTTGTACTCCTGCCATACAATCTGTTAGATCTTCACTTTCAAATCATATTCTGGACCCTTAGGCCCCAGAGGAGAGCTTTACGGTAACTTCTTGCTTACATTATCTTTGTTCAGAAGTCAGGCACAGAACGACCATGACAGCTCCATAGAACATTACAAGAATGCATTCCCTTAAACTCAATTAGCAATCAACTCACCAGAGGGGTTTCTGATCTTTTCAAGGTTAAGGAAAACAGCCCTACATTTTATGTGCCCCAGGCATGAAATAGCTCTGGCCACCAATCCAGGCATCAAGCTAGGATGAACAAAGGACTAGACATCTGCTTTGCCCCTGACTGATATAAGAGCAACACCACCAATCAGGTGCCTCTTTGCCCATGGCCAGGGAGTTTTGTTCATAAAATGGCCAAACTTGCCCAGCCAGCCAGGCTCCACCCAGCAGCCTTTTCATCTGACTCAGGAAATGGGTGGAGTAAGGGATGCTTATAGTGTTTGGTGTAAGAAAAAAAAGCTTATAATTAACCTAGTAAGTCCTGAGACTTGGATGTCATCAACCGACTTCACATAACCCTAACCCTTACTTCAGTTCTAAAATCAGTGGTAGTTAGGGTACATACTTCTGGTTTCTGCAGATCATTTCTAAATGAGCCCCTCAGGGGAAGGAAAGTAAACTCACCTGCTGGGCCAACTCTCTAGTGGGTGCCAGGACCAAGGCCTGGGTGGCCTTTAGATCTAATTCAATCTGTTGCAGAATTGATATGGCAAAAGTGGCCGTTTTCCCAGTCCCAGATTGGGCTTGAGCAATCACATCATAACCTAAACACAAATTGGGAGAGAAATTTGACATGGTAGAAAGCATTCTTGGGAATCATGGGACATTCAAAAGCCCTGCTGAATGAGATCAATAAGCGACCAACAGAGATGTTATGTGCTCAGCAGTAAGTGCTTTAGACTTTTTGACAACGTAGTACCCAAACAGGAACAGAACTGAAAACTAGGCCAAGTTTCAGTCATTTAGTACTGCAACAAAATTAGTCTAGAAATATAGCTGTAAAAAGCCAACATGATATGGCCAAAACACTACCTCAGAGATTAAACCAGCAGTCAATCCATGTGTCCAGGGCATGAACCAGGCATGGGCACAGAGCAAAAGCCAAGCTGGGATAAACAAGGAGTTGTTTTGTCCCTCACTGATATGAGACAGGCGCCACCAACCAGGTGCCACTCTACCCAGATCAGGGACAGTTCAGAACTTGTTCTAGGGCAGAGGGATCTTACCCTTGATACAAGGAAGAATGGCTCGCTGCTGGATGGCAGAGGGCTTCTCAAAACCATAGGCATATATGCCACGGAGGAGTGACTCTGAGAGGTTCATGTCATCAAAGCTGTCGACAATCTCATTCCAGTTACTCTGCAGGAAGCCAAAGAATCAAGAGAAATGGGGCTGTGCTCTTGTATAAGAGCAAACAAGCCCCTTTACCTGCACTGACACCTCAGAACCCACAATCTCTCTTTAACCCAAGGAAGCCAGCTGGTTGGTTCTACTCAGCCTGGGAAACCACCCTAGGGGGTCAGCCCACCTGTAAACAGTGAAGCTGGCTGTTAATACAAAGGAGAACAGAATTTGGATGACATGTTTCAAACAGTAAGTATTATGTACTACCATAAAGGAATTAAATATTTCCTACCTATCTGGGGGTTTTAAGCTAAGTAGTACAGTTGAATCCTGGGTTCTGGTTTTATTCATTGACCCCCAGTGCAAAATCGAAATAATGCTACTAGCACTGCCTTTCCCAGAGTTGAAAGATAATGGTGGGAGGGATCCAGCCTCACCTCGATGACGCCTTCGGGTTCCATCCCATCGGGGCCATTGTCTCTGGATCTGTTGGTTTAAAAACAGGAGTATGTAGAAATCCTGACAAGCAATCTCTTCCTACCAGCAACCGGCTTTGCATGATGCCATCAGCCTTCACTCCCTATTCCCACCCCCACGAGTTCCAGTAAGACGCAAGTCATTTTACAACTGAGTCAAGCCTTTGCTCCATCCCGGGAGCGGCTCAGACCAAGCCACCCCCGACACGATGGAGTAACGCTCCGTTAAGACCCAAAGGCTGGAAGGAACTGCGCTGCGCTTAAGGGGTGGCTTAAAGTGGTGCTTGCCTCCCGGCCCACGTGTCCCGGGTCCGGCGCTCCAAACCCAAGCGCGTGCACCTCCCACCGTGGCCCCTGCCTGCCGGAAATCCCGCCCTCCACCTCCCAGACGCCGGGGTAGGACATCCCCTTCCCCCCACGTCACACCGCCCGCACCTCCCCCACTCCCTCCAGCCCATCTCCCCCCCTCACAGTGCCCGGATGTGGGAGGCCGCGGGCGGTGGCGGCCTCACGCACAATGAGCCCCAGCCGAGCTAGCAAATGGGGAGATTGCACAACACTTAGCAGCGAAGCGGACTGGGGGAGGGGAACGCCTCGAGCAGCCATGTGCTTGTTCCCTCGACCACCCGGCAACGGCCCCCCGACCCGCCACACACACTACAGGGAACAATCCACATCCCGCCCGCCCCCGTCGCGAAATGGCGTCGCCCTCCCATACCTCAGGCCGCTCACCCCTGAAGGAAAGTGGACCTGCCCATCCGCAGTTTGCCAATTGCCCGACTTGTGCGGCAAAATGGACCCGCCCGCCCGGCGCCGGGTGGGCTCCCGGTGCCTCACGCGGCCGCTCCTCGGGATTAGGCTCGGTCCTGGCCGTCAAGAAAACCAGCACACTGAACGGCCGGCTTCTTCTCCCCCGACCCATAGCTCCACGCGACTAAGCGACTGGATTTATAGACCCAGGGACCCCCGCCTTCGGCGAGTGGTACCGTCAGAATCCTCCGGAACCCCGAGCGCGCGAGCCCTCCCTCCGGCAGTGAGGCAATCGGACCGGCGGCTTCGGGCCACGCACGCCCGCCTCTACCTTTCCCCACTAAAAGTCGCGACCTCGCCGCCCGACTCAGTGACGGGGCTTCGCGTACCGCGTCGGTCGAGGATCCCTCACTAACCTCGCGAGCTAGGTCCCGAAAGCCAAGCTGTCCTCGGCCTCTCCCAGGGCCTGGCGGCAACGTCGGTCGTGGACCCGCCCCTCACCCCCCCCCCCTCCACGCGACGGATCCTCCCGTCTTGAGTCTCCCCTCAACGCTGGGGGGCCTGGGGCTGGGGGGGCCTCAACTCCCCCCACTGGAGTCTTCGAAAAGGGTAGCAAAGTAAGTAGCCACAACCTCTTGCAAATATCTTTCTTACCGGGAATCCTGACTCGCAGACATGATCCTTAGAAACTAGGGCGGAGTGCCCGCCTATCGACAACTTATAGAGCGCTCGACCCCGCCCCAGCCATCACATTGGCTTGACCGCCTCGGCCCCGCCTGCCGCCTCTCAGCAACCCGGCGTGACGTCAATTCGTAGGCGCCCTGGCACGCAGCCACCATTGGATAACTTGAGCGCCTATCAAAATGAAGACCCGCCCCGCAGCCTCATTGGCTAAAGGACCCGCCTTTCTTGCCGGTACGGAAGTGACGTACGGGAGTCAGGCCTCGAGGCCTGGCAGCCATCTTGAGGCCCTGCACCCCTACACGTGCGGAGGCGATAGTGCCCTGGTCATGTGGCCTAGCGCGCCCTATCAGGCAAAGGGGGCGAGGTTTCAGCCTCCAGGGACTTCCGGGACTACCACTTTCGTCGATCTCTACTCCAGGTCTCCACTGGACCTACGTTTAATTTTGTTCTCTCCTGCACCAACGATAAGTCGGACACCAACCCCGAATGTGCAAAGATAATGGAATCAAGAACCATACCCCAGCGGCTAGGAGGGTTCCTGGGCTGGAAGAACGGGTGGAGTAAACTGATTTATGAGTTTACTAGCATCTGGGGTTGCTGTCAGAAATACTGCCGGCCCCCTTAAGTGTGCTGTTACCCCAACTTTAGCACCTCTCAAGCTCCCTTATTTTTGAGGCTTACCAACCCTCCGTACTTGCAGCTTGGCGCCCCCCACTGGGGGATTCTTTTTGTGGACGGCATGGTGGTGGTGCTGTCTGAGCCACGGATGGAAAGCTCGCCCCAGGAGTCTTAAATCCCATAAGGGGAAGCTAACAGCACTGGCTGGAGGAAAGCCTGAGAGCATATCCACTAGGTTGAGGCCCCTTAAGGAAGACCACCACTATGTATCTCCAAAGGATCCTTTATTGACAGAGGAGGACCGTGGCATTTATATATATATATAAAAAATGTTTGACGATTTGGCAGGCAGTAATCCCATTGCCCGCCCACCACCCCTAGATTTTTCTGCCCCCCACCCCCGCCCCTGCACATGGAAGGGAGATGACTGCCCCACCCAGGCCACAAGGCCATACTCCCTTGCAGACAGCGGGAAATAGGGGATTTTCCATGTCCACCCCTTGAACATCAGAAATCAACAAGTATTCTCTCAAAGGAAAAAAAAAAATACAGAAATCAAAACATTTAAATATGAAAAACCAAAGGGAACTGGGTGGAAAGAGGCTAAAGACAAAAGGAACTTGAGTTTCTTGGGAAGGGTCTCCCATGTTCCCCTGCCCATTAACGAAGGGGCTTGAGGCCTGGGATAACGAGGCTCACACAGTGAGTTTGCAGTGACACAGCTCCTTGTAGATCTGCCGACGAAGTTTGGGCATGTCCTGCTGAGTGAAGCTGAATGGCTGAGACAGGGCCAGGTGCTTGCAATACTGGGGTTAACAAAGCAGGCCATGAGAACCACCTACTGAGCACGCCCCACCTCCCCGCTACCCAGTAGGACCTGTGCTACGTATTTCTTCTGATACACCTCTCACTGGATCTTTCCAAAAATATTCCCATTTCACAAACAAACAAAACCAAGGTCCCATAGGCTGGGGTTCAAAAAAATCTGACTGTAAAGCCAAGGTTCCTATTTGGTACATAAAATATCAAGTGTTTAACAAAAACACTTTGCACTGGGGATCAGAGGCAGCTGTATCAGGGCCAGAGCCCAAGGATCCCATCCCAACAAGGTATAGAGAAGCCAAGAGAGGACCAATGAAATCAGGGTTTCTGCATTCTAACACGTAGGGTTACTCCCGCTGCGTAAGCGGTTCTAAGTCAAATGAGGGAGGCTGAACAGCTTCCCCTTCCCTCCCAACTCTCTTTAACCCACCTAGTATCTGCTTACCTGCAACACAAAGGCGCCACAGTCACTGTCATTATTCTGCCTGGCCACATTCTGGAGAATAAAAAGAAGGTAAGCCCTTCTCCTGGAGACCCTAAGGGTATAGCTTCAACTTCTGCATCCTACCACACCCCCTACCACCCCAACCCTGCTTAAACCTCCTCTAGCAACTTACCATTTTGAAGTAACCTTTCCAGCCCTGGTGGAAATCCAGCCGGTCTTTCTTCACTGCCTCTGCCTGCAGATACTTGGCAATATGCTGTGTAGATGGAGGAAAGGAGGAAGTGAGCCTCTTCATTTCCCAACTGAACCCAAGCTGTGCTGGTCACAGGCACCAAGCCCAGGTTGCTCATCAGAGACCCAAAACCCAACCTTCTGCCTGAAATGCCTTGCCACTGGATCTCCTCCCCACATTCTGCCCATCTTTCCCTTCCCTCTCAAACCTTAGGGCAGCGGCGGTTCAGGGTGCGCTGCGAGTCAAAATAGGTGATGGTGCGCCGCCTCACGTCAACAGAGATGAGGGACCAATGCACCTCCAGGTGGATGGGGATTAGCAGGAGCTCTTTATTGAAGATGTCCACCTAAGGAGGCAGGGATGGAGGTCAGGTAAGACAGCACAGGAATCCTGCTAATTGTTATGAGAGTTCTAAAGGAGGAGCAGGCAAGGAGCTAAGTGGAAGAACTCAACACCCAGCCCCTGGACCGTGAAGCAAGGCCCAGCATCTGGATGTCTGGATTCTTGGGCTTAAGGAGGAAAGCAAGACAGAGGAGGTGGTACAGAACACACACTGGAGGGCCCAGGATAGGCCAGGTACTTTTTACACATTAAAGGTACAAGTGCTTAGTAGGTTCAAGATCCTGGAGCCAGACTCTCAGGGTTCAAACTCAGCTCCTCCATGTACTAGCTTATGACCCAAGCAAGTTACTTAGTAACTCTATACCTCAATTCCTTTTTCTGTAAGACTGAAAATAACAGTATCTACCCTCACCTGTTTGTTACACAGATTGAACTAATTAATATCCACAATACACTAAGAACAATGATACCCACAATACACTAAGAACAATGCATGGCACCTAACAGATGCTCAGTCAGTTAACACAACAATTCTGAAACAAAGTTCTGATGAGGAAACTGGTTTGGAAAAGTGAAGCAACTTGCTCAAGGTGAGAGAAGTAAGAGATGACAGAGGTGGAATTTAAACACAGGCATAGAGAAAGCCAAGTTCTTTCCGATGCACTTTACCCCACCTCTACAGGGAAACAGGAATTAAGAAATGCTAGAGGCAATGGCCCTACCTCACTATAGAAATTTCCTGGCCTTTGAATTGGAGGACAGGTAAACTAATCGGAATGGAGAAAAGAACTCTTTCCCACCCCACCAAACCTTCTGCCCTCCGCCTTAATTATATTCCCCAGTAACTTAGGCCAAAAACCTAGGCATCATCCTTGATTGCTATGTTTTCCTCATCTCTCATGTCCAATCCATCAGAAAGTCCTATTGGTTCTACCTGCAAGAGCTACCCTAAATAAAACTACTTCTATCAATATTTCCACATTGACCACTCTGGTCCAAGTTTCTCATCAGGACTTCTCAGCTACTCTGTTTAGTCTGCCTGCTTCCACTCTTGCCCGCTTTCCCTCTATCACCAAACAGGAGTTTAAAACATAAGTCATTTCCCAGATTGCTTGACGCTCTTCAATGGCTTCTTAGACCACAAAGAATAAAATCTACCCTGGTTGACCTGCCCTCCACACCTCACATGATCTACTCTCTGACCAAATTTTCTATGGTTTTTCCTTTGCTCACTCTGCTCCAACCACACAGGCAGCCACACAGGCCCTCTGATCCTCAAATGTTCTTTCTTGCTCTGTGTCCCATGTTCCTGGTGTTCCCTTTGCTTAGTGTACCCTTGCCCAGATGTGCACAGGGTTGGCTCCTCCTCACTCAAGTATCAGCTAAGAGAAGCCTTCCCAAACCACCCTATCTAAAGTACCCAGCCCCATGCTACCAACATTACTGTTGTTTACAGCAAATTATCACCAGCTGTACTTTAACTGGCTTATTGATTCTCACCCCTAAAAGGCAATAAGTTTTCCTTATTTAATACTGTATTCTTAATGCCCAGAACAGTACCTGGCACACAAAAGACATTTAATAAATACTTGAAAGTCTGAATGAACAGGGTTGGGGAAAGGATTCATAGGAAACAGAACTCTTCTTTAGAGGCAAGGTGTTACATAAGATGTGAATTCGTAACTCACGTTTTTGGTCCACCTTTTCACCCCATCATAACCTTTGGTACGGAGTTTATCATAGAAGAAACTGTTGAAGAAATGCACCTGTGCCAATGATACAAAAGAGCCAGGTGGAATCAACAGACCGCAGGCCCTCCCGCCACGTGTCCTCCCCCCGCCGCCCATTCCAATTCATCACAGCTCTAAGGACTGGTTTCCACAAACTCCAGTCCAAGTTACTAAAGGGAAAAAGCACAAACTGTTTTCAACCTCATCTTATAACTTCCCACCCTGATTTGTGGGGTTAGCCATTGAGGAAAAACACTACAGACTAGGGGAAAGGATTAGAATTGAAAAGTTCAGGACCAAGATTACAAATTTGAATTTAACAAATTACCTTCTACTACCTCTCCCCAGAAAGAAAGACCCTCTTTATGTAAAATGGAAGACATGAAAGAGACTGAAAAAGCTGCTTAAAACTTCCAAAGTTTTTCCAGGGACTGAAGTATCTGGTTAGGCCTACCTTTTCAGGGACTGTGTCCATGACCAGGTCTCCGTACATGTTCATCACCTGAGGAGAAGATGGGAGGCCACTTGCCACGGAGGGTGTGGCATGGGTACAGGGCTTCCCCACAGAGAGGGCCCCAAACACGTTGTTCCCCAAACCCCCTCTTGGGCCTGTTTCTCCACACCTCCTTACCTGGTCATTGAGCCAGTTCTGTCCATACAAAGTCCCCAGGTCATCCATGGTCAGCACATGCCGCTTATAGGTGACTCGGAAGCCCCTCACCATGGCATTGCCTGGCATCCGCTGGTATGACTGGATCAACTGCAGCACCAGGCCCTTCCTGGGTAGGCCAAGGGTTGAGTCATGCAAGAGATTGGGGTGGGGGCGGTGGCTTGGGCACAGAGTACCTTCTACTGCCTAGAATAAGAATCTAAAACTTTTTCTTTGGGTCATGGGTCCTTTTGAGGACTTGCTAAAGGCACACTCCCCTGTAAGAAGCACAGGAATACTTAGGCCCACGTGGTATTTCAGGGTCCCAGGTAAAGGCCCTCCCGGGTGGCTCACGGGGGCTTGGCACCTTGTCTGCAGATTCCTCCCCTTCAGTTCTAGCTTCCTCCTCCTCCCCGACTACATCCCTATGGGAGAAAAGGCAGCAGCATTCTCTCCCCATCTCTCAGGTCCCAGCCCTCTTCCAAAGGGCATCTCTTTCATGCCTCACCTGGAAGGTGCAGAGAACTCCTGCTGGAAAATGTCCTCTAGTTTCTCCACTACCTCATCTGTGCTGAGGGGGATGAGGCTGCCGTAAGTCTGAAGGAATTCATCCAAGATGCCTGAGTGGAGGGAGGAGAGAAAAGTGAGACTCCAGATTCCAATCTCACAGTCAGCTAAGAGGAAAGACGAGATCCTGGAGGGCTCCTTACTCTGCACACAGGTGACATGCTCCTCCCGCAGAGGGCTGTGCTGGCCAGCTTTCTCCCCAGGCCGCTCGGCCTCTTCTGCAGTGCCCACATCTGAGCCCTGAAAAAGCTCCTGGGCCACGTGGTCCCCGATGCTGCACACATTGCTGATGAGGATGCTGGCATCAGGGGGTGCCAGACTTCGCTCTCCTTCTGGCCCAAGTGGTCCCCCAAAGCCATTCGGCAGAGTACAAGAGAGGAGACCTGCAGCGCAGGGGAAATAGGATGGAGGCAAGAAACTCACTCGGATCAAAGAACAATGGGAAGAGTAAATGAGGCACGCAAATTATAAGACCACGAGAAGGAGGAACTGAAACAAAATCTACCAGTACAAACACTAAAGAATGAAAACCCTAAAGCATGAGACAATTATGTTCAAGAGGTTATAAGGGACAGAGAGGAAGAGTTATTACAGGCATACCTCAGAGATATTGCGGGTTTGCTTCCAGACCACTACAATAAAGCAAATATTGTAATAAGCGGAGTCACACAAATTTTGGGGTTTCCTGGTGCATATAAAACTTACCTTTACTATACTATAATTTATTAAGTGTGCAACATTATATCTTAAAAAGCTAATTGAAAAACACTTTATTACACATGAAAAGATGCTCAACATCACTAATCATCAGAGAAATGCACATCAAAACTACAATGAGGTATCACCTCACACTGGTCAGAATGGCCACCATCAAAAAGTCTACAAACGAGGACTTCCCTGGTAGTACAGTGGATAAGAATCCACCTGCCAACGTGATCCCTGGTCAGAGAAGAGTCCACATGACATAGAGCAACTAAGCCCGTGTGTCTAGACCCTGTGCTCTGCAACAAGAGAAGCCACCACAACGAAGAGCCCCCCACTCTTGACAACTAGAGAAAGCCCATGCACAGCAACAAAGACCCAGCACAGTCAAAAAATAAATAAACCACCTCTGCCTTCTTAAAAAGAAAAAAGTCTAAAACAAGGTTGGAGAGGGTGTGGAGAAAAGGGAACCCTCCTACACTGTTGGTGGGAATATAAGGTGGTAAAATCACTACAGAGAACAGTATGGAGGTTCCTTAACTAAAAACAGCAACTACCGGGTGACCCAGCAATCCCACTCCTGGGCATACATCTGGAGAAAACCCTAATCTGAAGATACCTGCACCCTGATGTTCACTGCAGCACTATTTACAACAGCCAAGACATGGAAACAATCTAAACGTTCATCAACGGATGAATGGATAAAGATGACGCGGCCTATGTAAACGCTGGCATGTTACTCAGCCATAAAATAAAGAATGAAAAAAACTCCCATTTGCAGCAACATGGATAGACCTAGAGATTATCATACTAAGTGATGTCAGAAAGACACAAACCGCTATCATGCGTATGTGGAACCTGATTTTTAAAAAAAGATAAAATGAACTTATTTACAAATCAGAAACCAACTTATAGAAATATTGAAAACAAACTTATAGTTACCAAAGGAGAAATGTGGAGGGGAATGATAAATCAGGAGCTTGGGATGAACATATACACACTACTATATATAATATAGGACTTAGTATATATAGCACAGGGTATTCTACTCAACGTTCTCTGATAACCTGCATAAGAATCTAAAAAAGAATGAATATATGTATAACTGAATCACTTTGCTGTACACCTGAAACTAACACAACACTGTAAATCAACTATATTCCAATAAAATAAAAATATTTTTAAAAACTTCATTGCTAAAAATGCTATCTTCTGAGCCTTCAGTGAGCAGTAATCTTTTCAGGGGTGGAGGCAATGAAATATTTCAAGAATTAACCAAAACGTGACACAGACATGCTACTAAGCAAATACTGTTGGAAAAATGGCACTGATAAGACTTGCTCTACTCAGTGTTGCCACAGACCTTCAATTTGTAAAAAATGCAATGTCTCTGGAGTATAATAAAGTGAAGCGCAATGGAATGAGGTATGCCTGTACTCAAAAACAGAAGGAGAGCAAGAGAACATTAGGATTCAGAGAGATGTAAATTTCAAAGCTATTTCTCATAATGCCTAGCATACTAGCATAGTACCTGGCATACAGCAAAGACTCAATAAATACTCAAATAATTAATAAAGACAGAGCCTGATGTTGTTTAGTTGGGGTTCTCCAAAAGAGAAACATTCTGAGTGAGAATGTCACATACAACTGTCCAGGTGATGTACTCCTCTACCCAGAGAGATCCATCCCACCACTCTAAGAATGAGATGTACATGCAGGGGGGCACTTACCCTCAGAGGCCAAATGAAGAGAGTGTTCAAGCAGATATGATTGGCTTTTCTAAACCATGATTCCCTCTCTCATCTATGCACAGGGCACCTACTTAGGAATCCTGTTTCCCAGCCTTGACTCTCTTCCCAGACTTAGTTCCTGCTCCGAGTGGGGCTTAAAACATTGCACAACTGTTCTGCAATCTCTCTCTCTGCCCTCCTACTTTCCTTAGACCCAGCTCTTATCACAGCAAGAGACTGCTGGTCTCCCAGGATCTTAGCCCTTTCCACCCTCTCCTCTGCCCCATTCCCACCTTACCAGAGTCAGGGCCCAGAGGAGACTTTGGAGTCCACCTTAATCCATCTTCCTCCATGGGGGCCCCAGAGGGCACTGGTGGAGACCCTCTCACCCCATCCTCAGCCATGAGAGCACCTAACAGACTCAGCCGGGGTGGAGGTGGTCCCCGGGGGGAGTCAAAACGACAGCAGGGGGATGGCACCTGTGGTGTCACAGCCCCTTCCCGGGGTGAAAGATGGTTCTTGGGGTGTGCGAGGTTCCGCCGCCGGCCCCGGTGGCGCCCCCAAAGCTTCCAGTGGAATGTCAGCGAGGTGCTTTTTGAGTAGAGCAGCATCCGGAAGGCTCTCATAGCTCTGCGACGGCGCTGTGAACAGGTTTTCCGATGAGTAGGGCGGGGAGGGCGAGGCCTCTGGGAAGCTCCCAGCTGACCCCATCTGGGGGGCAGCCTCCAAGCTGCCACTTCCTCCTCCTCATCTTCATCTTCGTCGTCCTCTTCTTCCTCCTCCTCTTCACTAGCTGAGGCATCAAAAGAGGGCCGAGGGACAGGGAGGCGTCTGGTTGGCACTGTGGTCCCTGACCCAGGGTCTGGCCCAAACCCTCCACCTGATTTGAGTCGGGGTTTGGGGGGTGGGGGCCAACGAAGACGCTCCCGCCTGGGACTTGAAAAAGCTGGGGCTATGCCGGGTCCAGGAGGCTCAGGCCCCCAAGACCCAGTCCCTTGTATAGTCTCTTTCATCTTCCAATAGCCTGGAAAACAAAAGTTGGAGTGTCAGAATCCAAACATCCTACACCCCAGATCCCGCCTCTCTTTCTCAACATGCGTCTTCTGCAATCAAACACAAACCACTGAAAAGAGAGATTTCAAGCAGACATGACTGGCTTTTCTAAACCAGGACTCCTTTCCTTAGACCCAGGTCTTAACACAGCAAGAGACTCCTGCTCTCCCAGGATCTTAGCCCTCCCCAGCCCCTCCTCTGCCCACTCCTAACTTCAGATCTTCCTTATAGTTAACATGGTCCACAAGCTGCCCTTTAGAGTCTGTGCCACCATCTCTCTCCTGACCAGCTAGAGGCAAGGAAGAATGGCTAAGCAGCAGGCCTCAGGGCTCTTATTTCTCAGATCCCCACATCAAGCCTAGTATTTGCAGGCTCCACTTCTCTACTTTAATACCACCAGGGGCTTCCCTGGTAGCTCAGACGGTAAAGAATCCGCCTACAATGCAGGAGACCTAGGTTCTATTCCTGAGTCAGGAAATTTCCTGGAGAAGGAAATGGCAACCCACTCCAGTATTCTTTTGCCGGGAGAATTCCATGAACAGAGGAGCCTGGCGGGCTACAGTCCATAGCAAAGAGTCGGACACGACTGAGCATTAACACAAGTCTATTGGCACAAGGGATATCCTAATTGAGAGCTAATAAGGGAAATGGCTCAGTACGGGAATACTGACATGGTACAGAGATATGTGAGAACACAACTTCCGCCGGGAATCCGTAAACGAGAGTGAGAAGAGAGTTCTCCATCACCGCGGAATGAATGGGGTGTGTGGGCACGTTCGGGTCGTCTCAGGAGGGAATGGGGATACGAGGGCTACGGTTCAGGTCATAGAATCTAATGAGAAGGGAAGGATTTCAGAGGAAACTGAAAGAGAACCGGATGGCGCTTAAGGAGCCGAGTCAAGGCGCGCTGAGACGGAACTCAGCCGAGCCAGGTTGGCCCAGCCCCCTTCCTGCTCCGTCCTGGGGACCCGAATGCGTCCCAGCACCGGTGTGGTCCTACAGGCTCGGGAGACTCCGCGTGCAAGGGCCTTATAAAGCCTCTTCGAGGGCCTCCTGGGCCCCCATTAGGTGGGAATGGGGTCCAGAAATGGGAGAGGCCGTGGCAGAGCTGGGGGGAGGGGAGGGAGCGTCCTCACCCAGAGCGGGGAAGCCGGGCGGACAGGCCCGAGGGCGGGCGTCTCCGGCCTCAGGCTTCCCGGCTCATCTCTCCGGCGGCGGCGGCCCCACGACTTCTGCTGTCTTCAGGCGCAGCCGTCTCAATTCAGGATTCCAACGCTTCTGGGCCGCGCGCCGCGCCGCCCCGCCGCGGCCGCCTCTTGCTCTGCTTCAGCCTCCACCTCCACCACCTCCCCCTCCTCCTTCCCCTCCCTCGAGCCCCAGGCCCACCGGCCGCGGTGGCGCACAATTAGTGCGTCACACCCGGCGAACAGCGCCGGCGGGGCCACCACGCGCCTAGCCCCGCCTACCCGAGAGCGCAGACGCCACGGGACCGCCCCGCCCACGAGCGCCACTCAGGGCTGCGCCTGCGCACACCCGCTGAACCCGAGCTGCGCCTGGCAGCCCTTCCATTAGTTCTTTTGCGCCTGCGTGTCCCGTGCCGATCTTCCGCCCTCCGCCCCCGCGCGGTGTAACCTGGTGTTCCAGGCACCCCGGGGCCTGAACTGGGGGCCCTGACACGTGGGTGCAGTGAAGCGCGTCGGAAGAGGGCTGGGAGGTCCGTGGGCTGGGAGGTGCGTGGACGGGGCTGAGGCACAGCAGTGGGGGAAATGGATCCAAGGTCTTATTTATTCTTTATTTTTAAATTTTGGGCAGGGCTTGCGCAGAAAGGAGAGATCAGAGAAGTGAGTCAGGATCAGGACTGGGGCGTATGATTTAGCCAAGGCGACCCGGCCTGCCGGGTCACGATAGTGGACAGAGTGAAAGCAAAACTTGGGACCTGAAGAGTAAGGTGTGGTTGAAAGGGGACCGTCGTCATCAGGCACCCTCTGCAGACCGGCGCCTAACAATTAACACCTCTGGAGATAGTGATGGAAACTGGAGTCCAGTAGATAGAGAGCGAAGTGAGGATGGGGCTTCTTGTGGGTGGAGAGGCAGAGGGTACCTAAAGAGAGGTGTGGTGTAAAGAACCAGGAGTTTGAGCGGAGGAAGAACTCGTGGACATTTGCCAACGGACAGGATGGTTGTCTCAAACCGCCGCTAGATGGTGGTGCTGTTCTGGAAGCAGTCCAGTGGGACCCAAAGGAAGTCTAGACAAAGCCTGGCATTTCCCACCCCCACCCCTACCCGACTCCCTCAAGAATTTGGGGCTGGAGAATAAGAAGAAGCTATTCTACCTCTTTAATATCCGTGAATTCAAAGTCCTGGGGGTGAGGGTGGGAACAAGGGAGAGTCATGAGCTGTCAAACCTGGGGGCAGAGGCAGGCCTCT
This sequence comes from Capra hircus, assembly GCF_001704415.2. Taxonomy (NCBI): domain Eukaryota; kingdom Metazoa; phylum Chordata; class Mammalia; order Artiodactyla; family Bovidae; genus Capra; species Capra hircus. Next base: position 27,033,592 of record NC_030826.1, on the reverse strand, counting down.
GTTCCTGACTATTCCCTGTCCTTTGTCTAATCAGCTCTTGGCCATCTCCAAAGTGTACCCACCCTGGTCTTCCAAGCTCAGAACCACCTTTTACAACACAGTCACAGTTTCACAAGCCCCAGGAAGGTTCCATGTGGAGAGAGGCTAAGTTTGGCCCTTGCCCGAGGGATTATAACACTCAAGATATCCCCGTGGTGTAAATGGAAGACACCTGAGAAAGGGGAGAAAACAGATGCTCAGTGAAGCACAGCCATACAAATAATCTGATGTTTCCCCTCCCTTATGCAGCTCAACCTTATGTTTGTCTCCTGTAAGGACTACCGCATTCTGTCCATTCCTCACCTCCGCCTCTACACCCCAGCTTCCAAGCCCCTGCCATAGCTCCCCTACTGTTGCCCCAGGTCAGGGATCTGCTCCCCTCATAACCACCCTGCACCGCCCACCCACCTCTCACCTGCACTGTAGCAGCTGTTGTAGGCCCAGTCAGGGTTGGAGGGCATGCTTTGTATGCATCGGAATAGAGTCTCTTGCCTTCCTTGTCCCTCCCGAGATACCATCTGACCCATGGTGAAAGTCTCATCATGAAACAGGACCTGACAGGGAAGGGAGGGGATGCTGAATAAAGTGAGCTGGCGTGGCTCCGGTCCGGGCAGCCTCAGGAGCCCTGACAAAGGAGCCAAGGAATGAAGATGGGCCCTCTAAGTGGGGTATGAATAGGGGTTAAACCTCAGTGCTGGGGTACAAGGCTTTGGGAAAACAGACCTCCAGGCCCTCAGGTGAGGCTCAGAGGATATTTGGGGTTACCTGGCTGTACAGCAGATAAACTCCAGCATCCCAGACTCGAACAACATATCCTTGGGCCTCCAAGCCTCGCCCATGCTGGAGAGCTGGTTGCCACATCACCTCTGTCACATCAGAGTCCTCTGGAGGCAAAGAATGTGGCAGTGAGGATTTCTGTGCACACTCAGACACTTATTCTCTAAGGTTCTCTTTGGCTGATGTGCCAGTCCCACACTTCCTAGATCTTGCCCCCGACCCCAAAGCCATGATTGGAAATAGTGCTCACCCTTGGAGGTGATGTTAATGGGAACAAGATGCAGAACTGAGCGCTTCTCTGGGGAGAGAGGGAGGAGATCTCAGCAGTTGTGCACGACTGTCAGCCCTCCGCCCTCGCCCTGGCTCAGGGTTGCGGTCTCCAGATCCCCCTGCTGTGGATCACCTCCCACCCCTGCTGCACCCCGGAGGCCTCACTCTTCTGTTTACGGGTGAGCACTGCTCTCCTTCTCCGGGATCTCTCCCCATTCTCCCGGCCTTCTGTGCCATCAGGGCTCTGCTTGTGGAAAGAGGGTCAGGGTTAGGCTAAGATGCAAGGGTCCCAGGAAAGCCTTTCCCCGCCCCCAACCCCCACCTCCCACCTGCCCCAGGAATGCCTCACATCTCTCCTGCACCTTTCCCCAGCAACCTGAGTCTGGGTACTGGCTCTCCTCCAGAATCTGTTAGGTATGAAAAGCATTAATCTTTAACAATTTCCTTTCCTGGAATGCTTGCTCCCTTGACCTCCAAACCCTGGGACCCTCTCTTGCACTCATTCCAAACTTTGCCGACCAAGCTGCTAGAACTGAGAAACCCGGAGACCACCCTGCCACGCATCCTTTTCTGCCAGACATGCTTCTCCCCTCACTCACCTGCTCCTGGAGATTCAGCCATGGATTCCCTTCCCGCTTCTCGGAGGGCCCTCCGTTCCTCTGCAGCCGGCTCACCTCTCTCCTTAAGGTCTGCAGCTCGGTTTGTTGGGTCAGCAGAACCATGGCACAAGCCACAGCCCCCAGAGCCGCCCCCCAACTCAACCAGAGGGCAACTGAGAGTGCTGGCTCTCGGACGGGTCCCCCCATGTCTCCCTGGGGCCCTTTGGGGCTTAGGAAGGAAGGAGATGAGGCAGGCATGAGCTGGGGACCCTGCCAACAGCTGTGGTCTCAGGAGTGGGATGGCAAGGAGGTGACGGGGAGAGTGGGGGTGCAGGCAGTGGTGCAGAAGGGAAGAAGGGCGTTACGCAAGGGAGGAATAAAAAGGAACTTGAGAATAAAAAGAAGGGAGGCGGGAAGCAAGCTGGGGCACTGCTGGTGCTCTTGGCACCCTGCTGCGGGGCCAGCACTATCCCGAGACCCCTCACCTCCTCCAGCCTCAGGAGAATTTGGTGTTAGTCTCTCTAGGAAGGACAGGGCTCCCAGTGACACCCAGGAGGAGCGGCCAGAGCGCAGGAACCCCGGGGCGGCCCCAGAAGTGGGGGAGGGAAGGTTGGCTGGCTCTGGGGCATGGTGCCAGGAGCCGGGATGGAGAGACATGCTGGGCAGCACCGAGGGTCAAGGGTGGAGAGTGGAAGACCCTCGCGCCTTGGCACAGGTGAGATCTCCGGGGCAGTCTGTTCACCGTGACTGAAGGTGGGCGAGGAGGGGAGGAGAGGGGGTTAGTGGGGAGGAGAACCAGGGTCGGGGAAGCAAGGAACTGGCTGAGTTCCGGGGTTAAGGCCAGGCCGGGTGTGTTGGAAGAAGGCCTGCACTACTCTCTGCTGAACTTGGCAAGCGGGACTTCCTGTTTCCCCAGAAACGCTCTTACATAAGGCTCTGGACAAATGAGAAAGAGACAGCCAGAGAGCCCCACCACTGTAGGACTCCTGCCTGGACCCTGGGGCGCAGCTTCCCATGTCCCTGGGCCCTAGTGTCCCACTTCCTGACCCTGAGCCCCCACGTCGCGCCTGCTTCCCTGCCCACCCCCCGCTTCCCCCCCCCTGTGCCAAATACCAGCTCAGACTGGTGCCAGCACCTGCTGCAGGTGCCCAGGCTGCCAACAGGAAGGGCCGCTGCCCTCCCAGCCCAGGGATTCCCCACAGGAGGAAGCCCGCCTCCTAGGTAAATCAGGCCACTTCTGCTGGACCTTGGGCAGAGAATTGATTTTTTTTTTCCCCTGGCAGTTTGCCTTTTGATTCTCTTCTCCTGCCTGGGGCTTCAAGGCACGTAGGTCTCCATGCCCAAGCCTGGATGTCGTCCTGGAATTCCAGGTGACCGTCTTCCCCCACCCCCCACCTCCCAGACCCCCACCTTCCATTGGCCCTCAGCTACCCTGAGGATATCCCCTAAGCCCCAATAAAGACAGCAACCATGACATATTCTCTTTAATATCCACTTATCAACATTTAGTCCCAATAATAATAAAAATAATATCTGTTTTAAAAATCCACAGGGAATTATCAGGGGAGGAGCCTGTCCTGGTCTCTGACCCCTCACATTCGGGAACTCCTGGCCTAGTCCCAGTCTCTCTGGCATCTGGCCCCTCTTAGTGGCTGAAGAGGGGGTATGGACGACCCATCATCACCCAGAGTACAGTAAACACAGTGTCCTGGGGGGCTGCAGCCAGGGTTGGGGAGTCAGGAGATAAATGGGGCTGGGGAGCTAGTGAGGTGGAGAGCTGGAGGTGGGGAGAGCTGTCAGCGAGGCTGGGAATATTTGAGTGGCATGGACATCACGTGAGCCCTGGCAGCCTTCCGGGGGTAGAGGCAGGTCTGGGGGAGGAGCAGCTCAGGGTGGGACAGAGGGGACAGGGGTGCTCAGAGAGCGGCCGTGGGGAGAAGCCACCTGGAAACCGGGGCCCTTCAGTGAACTTGGAAGAGTCCAAAGTAGGTGAGGAAGGGGGCAGCCTTGAGTTGGGTCTGGGGGAGGGTGCGGATCCGCAGGGAGGACCCTCGCCGCAGGCGCAAGAGCCCTGACACCTGGCAGAGACGGAGCTGGGGCCCAGGGGAACTGGCCGCAGTGGCCGAGAATTCCTCCAGGCAGCGCAGGGCCAGCGTGTCATCCACCAGCAAGTCCAGCTTCAGGTAGACAGCCTTCCCCTCATCAAAGTGCACCTGGGGAGGCAGGGGAGGGGCAGAGTTCAGGGTCTGCTGGCCCTCGGCTTCATCTCAGGTGTCCTGAGAGGCCCAAGGCTCCTCTCAGCCCAAACCCCACGCTCCCCCTCCCCACCTTTAACTTGCCCCCAACCCCGAAGCCCAACCCTTCTCCTTCAGTTCCGGCTTTACCCGTGGAGCCAGGTGGGGCTTACCTGACAGTACAGGTAGTACAGCCCAGCCCGGGTGACCATAAATTGCCCGGTCTGGCAGTCATAGCGCAGGGGGTTGGAGCTGTTGATTTTGGCCTCCTCCCAGCCACTCACCGTCCCGTCCACACCTGAATGTGGGTGTTCAGAGACAGGGGAAATCCCTCTAGAGAACTTTCTCACACTGGCTGATGAGACACTGAGTTTATAAACCTCTGGGCCCACTTTACCCAGAAGATATCTAGGAGGCCCAGGGGAAGGGAAGAGCCGCGGCCTAGGGAGCTGGGAGTGTGATAGGAAGTTAGGGTAAGAAACCCGACATAGAGGACTAGAATGATAGACGGCAAGTTCTCACCAGCTGCTTCTGGAGAGAGGAGTAGGACTCGAGAAGCATGGGGGCTTTTATAGGTTGTGCCTGCACCATTTGCTCTTTTACTTGGAGAAGGTATGGATGCGTTACTTGAATCATATATTCCTTGGGTTATTAAAATTAAAGATAATCAAAAGGGAAAAAGATAAAAAAAAAAAAAACTAATAAGATGGTACCCAAACCTCCATCCATTAATGAATGGATAAGGAAAATCGTGTTACGTCCATACAATGGGATAAAAAGAAATGGAGTACTAATGCAGGCTACAATGTGGAGGAAACAAGAAAACGCTATGCTAAGTGAAAGAAGCTAGTCACAAAGGATCACATGTTCTATGAATATCCAGGTGGCGCAATGGTAAAGAATGTGCATGCCCATGAAGGAGACTCAAGAGATGGGGGTTCGATCCCTGGGTCTGGAAGATCCCCTGGAGTTGGAAATGGCAACCCACTCCAGTATTCTTGCCTGGAGAATCTCATGGACAGAGGAGCCTGGAGGGCTGCAGTCCATGGGGTCGCAGGGAGTCAGACATGACTAAGTGACTGAACACGCATGCACATGAAATTTCCAAATAAACAAATACATAGAGACAAAAAGTAGATTAGCAGTTGCTTAGGGCTGGAGGAGATCAGGGAAATACAGTGTGGTGGGTGAAGCGTACAGGGTTTCTTTTTGAGGTCATGAAAACTCTCTAAAATTACTGTAGTGATGGTCATACAATTCTGTGACTATACTAAAAGCTTAACTGTACATTTTAAAAAGGTGAATTGTATAGTATGTGAATCATATCTCAATAAAGCCGTTAGCAACAACAAAACTAGAGTAAAGGTAATTGCAAGTTGTAAAGAAGACAAAGAATCAAATGACAAAGCAGGGTCTCAAGTGACTTCCCAGCCCTCCATGAGCCACCCCTGTTTACCTCTCAGATCTAATCTCACACATTCCTCCAAGTCACAAGACTCCAGGCCCTCAGGCCCACTTTCTGTTCCTGCCAGGCACCAAGCTCACTGTTTCCACAGGGTTTTTACTGCTCTTCCCTCCCCCTAGGATTCCTCCCTCCCTTCAGTCAGTCTGGTTGCTCTGAGTGACCTCCCCAGGCCTCCCGGTCTGAAATATTAATAGCTAGTCTCCGTTAAACTCTCCACTCACCGCATCTCTCTCATAGCAGTCCCCAAGGACAGAAATCATCTTTATTTCCTTCTGTGATAGTTTGGGGGCTGCCTCCCCCAAGGAGCAGGGGAACTGGTCTGGTTACCGCACCTCAGGCCCTGCAGCTGGGCCTGCTCTGAGCAGACACCAAGCACATGCTGGTGGGAAGAAAACAGAGGAGGAAGAGGCTGTAGGGGCAGCTGTCTCTTGTTTGGGTCCACAGGCTGCTCTCCGGGGCTTCCGGCACCTCATCTCGGTAGCCTGGGAAGCTTCCTTCCCGGCACCCCCATCTTCTGCCTGCCCCGGGGCGCTCTCCTGGTTCCTTTCTCAGGAACATAATGCTCACAGGGCATTTTCATCCCTACCTATGGGTTGCCTTGGCTTTTATTTCACAAGACTCCAATCTGAGTCTCCAGCTCTGCCCATGCCTGCCCCGCCTGACACTGCTACCTGCCTGCCATTAGAGTAACCTCCCCATGCTCCCCACTGCAAACTCACCTAGACCAAAACTGAGCCTGCCCCCCAACCCCAAATTTGCTTGACTGCATTCCACACTGGGCTCCTGGTTCTACCTCTTATCAAGCACCCAAGCCTCTCTCTCCTTCACCAGCTTTATCCACTGATCACCAGTTGTAGCAAGCCTGCCACCTAAGTAGCTGTCTCCCTCCCCTGTGTGTGTGGACTCAGCCATTTCTCTCTGGGACTCTGTTCAGGCTCCTTCCTCTTTAGGCTCCCTGTTTCCACCGGGAGTAAACTGCCTGCTCCAGTTTACTCGCCACACTACACAGAGGCACAGAATGATGTTTCTCAAATGCAGACGTGAGACTCTTCTGCTTTGACTTCAGAAGAACCTCCAGACTCCAACTGTGACCTGGCTCCATATGCTTCTCCAGCCTCACCCCATCCTGCTCGTCTGGATCTGTCTCCTCCACCACATCGAGCCGCTTGCTCCCCGTCCTCCAGCCTCATCAGACTCTTGGCAAATTCTGGGCTTTTGTACAAGTGGCCCTGCCCCTCTGTCTGTCTTATACTCACACTTGGGTAAGAGCCCATGCCTCCTTGGGAAAGAGTCCCTGACTCCATTGTAAAGTTGTCTTCCTCTGTACTGGCCATGTGTCTCTTGCTACTTTCATTATTATTCTTGTCATATCACATTGTAATTTACAAATTTATATGCTTGCCTCCTCTCCTAGACAGCAGTTCCTTGCAAATAGGTCTGGATATTACTCAGTGTGGGCACCTAGCTGGGTGCATACAAACAGTAGCATCTCAGCTCATGTGTGCTGAGTCAATGAATGAGTAAATGTCTGGGTAACTGCTGAAATAATGGTGCAGAGAGAAGGGAGGAAGGCTGGCCTGAGGCATGAAGAGTAGGGGGAAGAAGGAGAAAGGGCATTCCTGGCTAGGGAACTAGTTTGAGCTCATTGTGGCTAAGGGCATGGTGTGCCTGAGACCATGGTATCACTAAATTTCGTTCTTTACTGCCCGGCAATCACCCTTTTTTCCCTGCTAGGCTTACTTTTCACTGTCCCTTCTGCCCATCTCCCTCAATCTCCAGAGGACCCCAAAGGCATCAGGTAAGGGCTACCTTTTGTCCTCCCACCCAAACCACAAACCGACTTGTTCTCGTGATCACCTCTGACCCTCTTATGGAGATGAGATGACACATCCCATCCCCTTCTTCCTTCTGGAGTCCACCCCCTCCCACCTTCTTGAATGCTGCCTGCAGGTTCCCCCATCCCTGCACTGGGAATCGCCTCTCACGCCATGTCTGGAACACAAGCACAGCTAGCTGGATTCAAATCCTGGCCCCACCTCTTAGCATCATCATGACCTGGACAGGTTCCGGTCATCTCTATCTGTAAAAAAGAGATGGCTGGATTATCTTCCTTTTAGGACTCTTTCAAGGATTAGATGAGATTAAACACTGAATAGGTAGCTATGATTTAGGCAGTATTTCTTAAGGACTGAACTTTTCCTGGACTCACATCCTTCTCTACCTCCTGGCCCATTTCTCTGGTCCTGTCACAGAGAAACTTCTGGAGAAGGTTGTCATTGTCTCTGATTCCTATTTCCGATTTTCTCTTAACCCATCCACACTGGCTTCCAACGTAACCACACCAGCCACCGCCCTTGTCAAGGTCACCAGTTGGCTTTGAATGTTACTAAATGCAGCAGTCATTTCTCTGTTCTCATCTCATGTGACCACTCAGCTGCATTCAACATAGACAGCCACATCCTCCTTCTTGAAACTATGTCTTCTGAGACTCCAAGACACTGCCCTCCCTGGGTTTCTTCCCCTCTCTCCGGCTGCTTCTCAGTCTCTGCTGGATCCTCCTACTCTGCTCCAAGAGCCTCAGGGCTTTCCTTATGGGGCCCACTTCCCTCGTGGGTGTCTCATCCAGTCCTGTAGCTTTAAATACCATCCGTCTGGTGACGACTTCTGACTCTACACACCCTGCCCAGGCCTGAGCCACTCACCAAGTCCAGCTAACTATTTGTGAAACTCACTTGTTTATTATTATTTATCCACTTAGTTATTATTAGCTCTCAAATTCAATTATTAATTTACATGCCCCCCCAACCTATTTCCTCCCTGGTTAACACCCCTTTAATAAAAGACACCATTATTCTCAAAGATGCCCAAGTTAAAAATCTAGAAGTCATTCCTTCCCCCTGCCTTATCCTGCTCTACCAAGTCCTTCTCTTCAATCTACACACTGAATCCATTTACTTCTCTCCATCTCAGCTGCCAACCCTAGACTAAGACACTCTCGTATCTTGCCTCCTGGCCTGTCACATGGAAGGGAATTCCAGGTGAACGAACAGTATGTCCAAAGTCCAGAAGAAGCACATTGGTGGGGAGGGGGTGTCAGCCAACAAGTGTGGAGAGGGCATAAGAATGTGCCAGGAAGAGAGGTTGAGACCAGAGCGTGGAGAGGCTGAAAGCCAAGCAGAAAAGCAATAGAAGAATGGGAGACAGGCTTAAGGAGGCTGAACTTGGCAACACAGGTGGGACACAGTAGGGGTGGGGAAAGTCTAGAATGGGGAAGGAGCTGGAGACTGAGTTTGAGGTTCTGAGGTCATGGTGCCTAGGTAGGGGTGGGATAGGGATGGAAAAGAATATCAGAGTGGAAATATTTAGAGAAAAATGATAAGAGCACAAAAACTCTTGGAATATGGAAGGGAAAGAAGAGGGAAAAAAATCAAAGATGCTTCTTGGAGATGAGCGAGGGCTGAAAGAAAAGCCCAGCTGGTGGTTTGCTGGGGGGGGGGGATCTGCCTGGTCTCTGAAAGGGGAAGGGGTCTCCCTGGGGTCCCATGTTTGAGTCATGGAGAAAGTCCAGTTTTGGGAGCCAAGAGAAGCGAGCCCTAAGCATTTTGAACTGGCTTTTGGAGTTTCTGATGTTGAAGGTGGGGATGTGGGTGGGAATCAAGTCTTTGGAGGGGGTCCCTTGTCCAGAAGGCCAGGGCTGTGAGGGTAAGAGAAGAGCTCAGAGGCGGGGCGGGGCCTCACCTGCCTGTGCTCCGTCTTGTCCTGGTCGTGGGTGAACTGTAAGACACAGGTAAGGGGTGGTGAGCCCTGCCCTGCGCCCAGCCACCCCTTCTCCCTGGGCATGGCTCCCCATCACCCACCTTCATAGTGGGCTGCAACTGCTCTGCGCGCCCGTGGTTTCTGGCCTTTAGATGCTGAGGATCAAGGAAAGACAGATGGGCCAAGCAGTCCCCATGTCTGGGGGTGGGTGGCCAGGAGCTACTCTCTCAGCCCCGTTCCCCCCAGTACCCTGGCATCCTTATTTTTGTTCAGTCTCCTGGTCTCAGAACCTCAGGCCTTATCTTCCTCCACAGGTATAGCCACTGATAATTTATCATCCGAAGTGGGATGCTTCTGAGCACAAAGGGGATTATTAATCATCACATTGAGCCCACAGGTGTAAGCCTGCAAGCCTGGATACATGGTCACAGGGTCACCCCAGTCATAAGTCTTTGCTTTTGGGGGTTCGGGCCTCTGATTCCCCTACCTCTTCTTCATCAGGACCTCAGGAGCTCTCCTAACTCCTGGCCACCCGCCTTCATATTCAGGGTGGGGTCTGAGTGAGAAGCAGGTCTATGCAATGGAAGGACCTTCCGAGGGAGGGTCAGAATTCTAGGTTTGAGTCTCTGTGACTCCGAACCCCCCTTTTACTCTGTGCGTCAGTTTCTCTACCCATAAGCAAGGATAATGGGTTTTACTCTGCCTGCTTCACAGGGCTTTTATGATGAACAAAACCGATAGTGAGTCCAGAAGCCTCCATGATATTATGATTACTCGATGGACGTGAGTCTGAGTGAACTACGGGAGTTCGTGATGGACAGGGAGGCCTGGCGTGCTGCTATTCACGGGGTCGCAAAGAGTCGGACACGACTGAGCGACTGAACTGAACTGAACCGATGGTTGGGATAAAGGGCTGCTCACCATTTCTGCGAGGCCGAACCAGTTTCAGGAAAGGAACAGCATCCTGGCTTTCCTCGGGCTGGGGGTTCAGGTCCTAAGAGCGTTAAGGGCACAGCTAAACCAGGATCTCACCAGGGACTCCAGGAGACACAAACTAAGACCGACCAGGGGCCCGTCACGAGAGGCCCAGTCGCAAGAGGACCGAGTCCCTCAGCCAAGAGCAGCCGAGGCCACCGGGAGGCAAGTTCTTGGGGTCAGGGATCAGCCCTCACCCCTCTCCCCAAGACCAGCCACATCCCCCTAGTCCGCTCCCCTCAACCAGCAATTGGTACATCACACACACGCCCACACCCAGTCAGTGTGCAAAATGAGTACACACCCTGCACACACAGCCAGCATCCCTCTTCCATAGCAGGCTCCTGCATCTCACACTCCCACGCCCCCCATGGCCAGTAAACACTTGGTACTTGGTTGACACCAAGGGGGCACAAACCCCTTACACACAGTTGTCACTCTCATGAACCCAGGCATTAGAGGGCTGATGCACACACACCCCACACACATGGCTGGCACAAGCAGGGCACACACTTCCCATGCCCAGCAACCAGGTAGCCAGCACCCACCCCCCACTCACCAGCGGGTCCGGGTCTTCCTCTGCCACCAGGTCCCTCTGGGAAGGCTCCTGCTGGGAAGGAGGCAGCTACCTTGTCCTTCTCCACCTGACATCTCACCCTCCACCCACCTTCCTGGCCCCTTTCCCCGCCTGCCCACCGGCCCCATCAGATGTTCGGCACAGTCCCAGGGAGGGGTGTGCAGCCGGGCCTCACCTGGGCAAACAGCGATGCCCGGCTCCCCAGGCTGACCACGGCCAGCAGGAGGCCGAGGCAGGCCAGCACCAGGCCCAGGCCCAGCACGAGCGGGGCCAGCAGGGCGGTGCCCGGCTCCCCCCGGCGCTCCCTCCGCCTCTGGATCCGACGGGTGGCCATGGGGCGGGGGCTGTGCCTGCCTCACCGGCCCCCCATCCCTGGACCCAAGGGATCGGGGGAGGGGGAGCCGGCGGGCGGATCTGGCCGGGGAGAGGGAGGGGCCAGGGAAACGGGGCGGGAGCAGGGTTGGCGGGGGTGGAGTGGGGGATGAGGACAGGAAACCGGACACTGTTGGTGATTAAACTCCGAGCTGGGCCGAGCGCAGCGCACGGACCGGGGCGCGCGCCGCTCGGCTTGCAGAGGGCAGAGCGGGTCCCGGCCGGAGGCACGCACCTCCCGAGCTCGGAAAAGCGTGGCGATGTGTGTGTGAGTGCGCAGCGGGCGAGCTGGGGTGTGCGGCTGAGCTCTCCACGCGGGCGGCCGGCCGGAGGGAGAGAGGGGAGCGAGGGTTGAAACAGCAGAAACTCCACGGCAGCCTGGGTGCCGGTGGCGGGGCGGGAACACCGCCGCAAGTGCGGCGGGTCTACTCCTCCCCGAGAGAGATTGCTAAATTAGGCCTGCAGGCCAAGGTGACAAGGCCACATGTGGCTGATCTTATTATTCCCTCAGTCAACACAGAAGCCAAGGCACATTCGGATTTTAGCAGCCGCACCTAAAGACATCCTCCTCCTGCAAGTAACGGAAAGAGCTGAGGTCTGGCATTAGTGCAGGCTGGGTTTCCACTTCTTGTAGCAAATCCGTTGGTAGTTGATTTAAACCCCAGCATCCTGCACCTGAGGAGAGCAAGCTTCTAGAACTGTGCGCCGGGAACTGTGTGCCCCCACCCCCACCCCAAGTGTGTTCCCCAAATGGACCTCTCTGGAAACTCACGAGCCACTTATGCAAATAATAGGGGTTACCTGAGCTCAGTGAGGAGCTACAAGGAGGTCACAGAGGTCGCTTTAAATCGACCCCAGATGGAGTCCCTTGTGCGGAGCCACCTGTAGCATGACCAAAACACCACACCCGAGCTAATGGAAGTTTCAGCCTCTTAGCAGCAGCGATTTAAACCAATTAGTCTGGAATTTCCCTGATCCACCCTAGTGAGGAGGTAGTCGGCTGGATAAGACCCCAGCCCTTCCTCACCCCAAAGGGAAGGTGACCAGGTGACCTTGCCTGAATCAATTCTTTCTTTTCTTTTGCTGATACACACCTTGTCTCTATAGAAGATCCCTTTGTTTTGTTGGAAGGCCTGTCTGCTTGTTAAATGGGATGTTTTCTGATCCCTGATTCCTGAATGTTGAATAAAGACAATTAGATCTTCAAATTTACTTGCAATTTCTTTTTTTTTTCACACCCTGCCGTACAGTCTGCAGGATCTTAGCTCCCTGACCTGGGATGGAACCCATGCCCCTTCCATTGGGAGTGTGGAGTCTTAACCACTGGAACTCCAGTTTGTTAAGTCTTAACCCTGGACCACCCAAAGCCAAGTTTATTACTTATCCCTTGACAGTCTGACAACACTTCACAGGGAGATAAGTAAGGCCACAACATTTCCTAAGACTTTGAAATCTGGTGTAAAGCAGGTCTTTGCATGCTAGGTAGGAACAGGGGTTGGTTAGGGTTGTGATATGATAATTTAGAATGAACACCATAAAAATGAGGATTTCCAGGTGAGGGGTTCAAATAGTCTAGGATGCAACCTGTCAGTGTTGTAGCCACGCCTTCCGGGAAACAAACTCTCTCAGAAGGACAATGCAGATAGTGCAATGCAGTTTATTACACCGGCGGGTCCAAGGCGGTCTCCTCTTAGTTGAGGACCCGAACAAGTTTTTTGTGAAAACCTTATATACCCTAAGTGTACTTGCTCAAACCCACCTCCCCAAATTCCTTGAAACTAGTCTGGACAAGGTAAATGAGAGGATCAAAGTTAACCCATTTATCTGTCACAAGACCAGATAAACAGTGAATATTTATCAATAGGCCTGGGGTCATATCCTGATAAACATAATGGAATTTACCACTTTGTTCTGTTACAGAGATAATTAGCATATTCTTTTAGGCAAGGGAGAATCCAAGTGCAAGTCCTGAGGCACTTTTATCCAGGGGTCTGGTTTTCCATGGGTATGCCACTTCTATAGACACCAGGCACAAAGTTCAGAGTCCACTGGGAGGGTGACCATGCCTGTAGCCTAATGTTGGCAGCCTGGCCTAAGATGGAGTCCAGCTCTGTCTGTTTCCTCCTTCATTCCCTCCTCTTGATGCTCTTAACTCATATGAGCATCATTCATCGGGATACATTGAATACATTGTAAAATTCAGGGTCCACAAAGCAGAACTATCAAGGCAACTATAACAATGGTAAATATAGTTTTCCACCAATCGCCCTTCACCCAAGATAGGACCAAAGTCCAGAAAGGAATGTTTTCATTTGACATTGCTTTTACCTGGTTTTTCATGACATCTAAAGCAGTCGATACATTGCCAGATAAGTCAGGAATGCATACACAACATTCAACCTTAATTATAGCACAGGTCCCTCCTTGAGCAGCTGTATGTCCAAAGCCATTCTATTTAGAATTACTGTTTTTCTCATTTGGATTTGCTCTTCATTAAGGCTTGGATGGCTTTTGTTCTAGGAGGGCCTGTTTTGTGAAATTAGTCAAGGCCTCTACTTTAATCATATCTGTTTGTCCCTATAGAGGGTATGAATAAGGCAGCAATATACTTATACCATTGAAACACAGATCTTGTCCACCTAGCATGTAAATAAGGTAGATTTACCAGGACTTATTGTAGGTTAGGCTTTTGTTACACTGGCATGTATATCAAATGTAACCCTATGACCTGAGTCTATTGACTAGGTCTAGCTTACACCCAGAGAGCAGGGAGAGATTATGATTGTGTCCCAGAAAAGAGTGGAGTGGTTTAAAATCTCTTTGGCGGAGCAGTGACAGCCACCAGGGAAGTCCATCCATCACAGACAGAGGCAGAGCCCCACATACCCAACGGTTGGAGGTATTGTGTGAGTTGGCGTAGGAATGTGCACGTTGATGAGACCAAGCAGCAGGAGTTAATTATGCAGCTTCATCCTCAAGGGGCTCATCTGGGATCTTCTTTCCCTTCCTCTTAAGGATGGTCTTAGTCTCTCGAGAGTCAGCGGGGTCCCTCTGTGCCGTCTACTCAGCGTTTTCTGGGTCTGCGTGGTATGTTAACTTTACCCTCCTATGATGGATCCAAGGGGAAATACCTGCAACTTTAACTGCAGTAGGGGTAGTTAGAATAAGGGCCCTTCCACCGAGGGGCTAGTAAATCAAGTTTCCAATCTTTGACCCATACTTGGTCACCAAGCATAAACTCATGAATCTCTTCTCCAAGGGGGAACGGCACCCTTTCTTGTACAAACTTAGTTACCCGATTTATTACCTTACCCAGTTCCATCTGCTGTGAAATCCTATCCCCCCTTACCTGAGGCAAATTTGTTGACACCTGTTTTATTATGGGAGGAGGCCTCCCACACACAATTTCATATGGAGAATAGCCCTGGGACTGTGGGGTCATCCTGAGTCTGAGCAGAGCCGTCCAAAGCAAGTCCACCCAGAAGCAGTCAGTCTCTATGATCCACTTGGAGAGTCTCTTTAAGTGTCCGGTTGGTTCATTCCACCATCTCAGAACTCTGGGCCTATATACAGTGTGCAGTTTCCATTTGATGTTTAAAGTTTTGCTTACTTGTACTAAATCAGCTACAAAAGCCAGGCCGTTGTCTGAACCAATGCTGGTAGGAAGTCCAAATCTGGAAACCATTTCTCTAAGCAGGCACCGGGCTACTTCTGATGCTCTTTCAGTGCAGGTAGGAAAGCTTCTACTCATCCTGAAAACGTGCATACCATGACCAGCAGGTAACAGTAGTGTCGGTGAGGTTTCATTTCAGTGAAGTCCACTCCCAGGTGTTCAAAGGGCAGCATGCCTTTCAGCTGAATACCCGGAGGTTTTTGTCTGAATACCCGAGAGGCAGCATTAACCTGTGAGCAGACAGCATGGCCTAGGTGGGTTGCTTGGTGTGTCTGGCTTACCAGAGTGTGTGCCAGCTCCTCTGGTACCAATAATTTGCCACTTGGCAATTCCCACCATCCCTTTTCAGTCTTGATGGCCCCTTCTGCTTTGGCTAACCTGACAGCTGTTGTCCTTGTTTTATCAGGCTAGTGCCATCAGTATATAGGACCCAGTTACGGTCTAGAACCTTGTGTCCTTCTTTAAAACAAACCCCAGATACCTTACCTCCTCCTTGCAGATCTGTGCCTTTTTCTCCGACACCCGGTAACCTGCTTCCATCAGCAGCTAGAGCAGTGCTTTTGTCCCTTCCCAACGATTTTCCTTGGTCTCTGCAGCCAGCAATAGGTCATCCATGTATTGTATGAGCCAAGATCCATACTCTTCCAGATGGAATGAGTCTAGGTCAGAAGCCAAGGCTTCCCCAATGGCTGGGCAGTTCTTAAACCCTTGTCAGGGAGTCCAGATGAGCTGTTGTTTCGTGCCCCCAACTGGATCTTCCCATTCAAAGGCAAAGATGGGCTGTGACGCTGGGGCGAGGAGTATGCTGAAGAAGGCACCCTTGAGATCTAGGCAAGTATAAACTTTAGTCCTTGGCGGGAGGAGGCTAAGTAAGGTATAGGGATTTGGAACAGTGGGGTGTAAAGCCACAGTAGCCTAGCTGACTAGCCTGAGATCTTGTACAGGCCTATAGTCCTGTCCTTCTTCCTTTTTGACTGGCAGAATCGGTGTATTCCAAGCTGACTGGCACGCTACTACAGTGCCCACTTGTTTCAATCTATTGATGTGGGGCAGTATGCCGGCCCAAGCCTCTATCGGTAGCGGGTACTGGCACTTTCTAACCGAGATGGTGCCTGGTTTGAGTTCTGTTATCACTGGGGCTTGATGTTTAGCCAGCCTGGGGTGAGGAGGGGGTTATCTTCCGCCCAGACCTCAGAGAGTAATTGAGTTAGCTAGCTCTCATGTTCTTCCTGCCCACCCGGACCAGGCTCATGCAACCTCCACTCATCTTGGGGGGTCTTGAGAGAGAGAACAAATAAGTCATAGTGCCCATCCGGCAGGTGGGCCTCTCCTCAGGGGAGAAAGTCACTTGTGCTCCTAGTTTGGAGAGCAAGTCTCTTCCTACTGGGCACTCAGGACTGTAGAGGAATTCATGAATCACTTGGTGCCCCGCCATCTGACATTTTCTGGGCTGGCAAAATGATTTAATCATCTCTTCTCCCGATACCCCAGTTACAGCGATAGTCTTTTTGGACAGTGGTGCCACAGGTTTTGTTACTACCGACAGTTCTGTTCCTATATCCACCATGAAGTCACTGTTTTGGTCCCCCACTTTTAAGGTTACCATGGGCTCTGGGGACCTGATATCTCTGAGCCCCGGCAGCCCTATTTAATTTCCAAGCCAGCAAGCCCCACAACTGCAGGAGCTTCCTCTTCCTTTCTTGCCTTAGGGCATTTATTCTTCCAGTGGCCGAAACCTCGGCACTAGGCACACTGCTTTGGCTGTAATGGGCCGGGGACTCCCTTGGGACTGGTTGAAGGACTGTCCTGTCCCTGGGGCAGAGGAGGTTTTCCAGAGGGCCCGAGATAGACTTTCCCAGAGCAGCAGCTAGCATTGCAAATCTCTCTTGTCAGTTCCCTCCGGCTCTCTGGCAGAGCGCAGTCTCTACTTAATTTCAAACATCTCCCTCCCCTTCCTGTCATACTCACCGGGAAAAGCGGGTATAGCTTGGGCTGGAGCTGGATCCTGGAAGTGTTGGCCAGAGGCTTCTGCCACAGGATCGGAGCCCACCGAGGTGGTGTTTCTATGACCTGTGGGAGAGCTGGCGGAAGGGCAGCAGCTGCTGCAGGAACTTCACCTGGCCCTGGATGGAGCATTAAGGCGGCCTCCGGTCCTGGTGGAGCACTGGGCCAGTGGGCGCGTCTTCATCTAGTTTGGGGGAGGGGCAAGTCATCCTTTTCCAAATCCTGCCAGATCTCAGAGGGAGAAGGAGAAACGGCGTGCCTTCACCTGCTGGTCAGCAAGGCCGAGCCAGAACACCACGTGGTCCAGGACTGTTTCTCCCTTAAAATCCGTTCTGCCTTGGTGAGCTTGATCAGGTGCGGATGAAAACATAGATGGGTTAAATATCCTATGTCCCAGGCTGTCTCCGGAAAGCCAATTCATACTCACTTATGTATCCCCCTCCTTCTAGCCTGACAATTCCAAGGGGGTCAAGCATTTCACAGCAGATGGGACACCTCCTGGGGGAGGGCAGAATATGAGCATACAACGACCAATTTCCTATCCTAAAAATCCCCTGGCTATTGCTGGTAACAATTTTCCCTGAGACGGTGTGGACACACCTCCTTAATGACCTTGGCAAATTCCCTTCCTAAGCTCCTTGACCTGTGTATAAAGCAATCACCCCCTGGCTACTCCAGGCTCCTGTGGGTCCCCGTTCCTTCTGGTCCCTCCCAGGGGGGTGGGGTGATCAGGCTCCCTCTTCCAACCTGCCGGGTGGGTTCCTCCTCACCTGAGCGCTCTGTTTGCCTGCTGCCGTCCACTACCTGCTAATGTGAAAGCTCCAGGCATTGAGAGGCAGAATCCTTCCAGAAGGGCGAGGCATCTTCCCCCTCTAGAAGATTCAAGCTGCAAGGCCTCAGAGTAGTCCCAAATGGAACTTGTCTCCTCAAAGTGACAAAGTTTCCCTGCCAATGCACCAAATGTTGTAGCCATGCGTTCCGGGAAACAAATTCACTCAGAAGGACAGTGCAGATAGTGGAGTGCAGTTTACTACACCAGAGGGCCTAAGGCAGAGTCTCCTCTTAGCCAAGGACCCCGACCAGTTTTTGTGAAAACCTTATATACCCTAAGTGTACTTGCTCGAACCCACCTCCCCAAATTCCTTGAAACTAGTCTGGACAAGGTAAAAGAGAGATAGGATCAAAGTTAACCCATGATTCTTGTGTCACAAGAGTTGATAAACAGTGGATGTTTATCAGTAGGCCTGGGGTCATATCCCGGTAAACATAATGGAATTTACCACTTTGTTCTGTTACAGAGATAATTAGCATACTCCTTTAGGCAATGGAGTGTCCAAGTACCAGTCCTGAGGCTCTTTTATCCAGGAGTCTGGTTTTCTATGGGTATGCCATTTCTATAGACACCCTGCACAAAGTTCAGAGTCCTTTGGGAGGATGCCCATGCGTGCAGCCTAGTGTTTGCAGCCTGGCCTAAGATGGAGTCCAGCTCTGTCTGTTTCCTTCTTAATCAGTTGATGCCCTCTACTGAAGAGCTAATGGGTCTTACTGGAAGTTCCTGGAACAAGCAGTAAAGTTAATTTGGAACATTCATCTTCCTGGGCAAAAGTCTCTTGGAAAAATAAACTGACAGTTGACCATCAACTCTCCCTATCCCTATTGAGCCTTTCAGTTTATATATCCTATCTTGATTCACAAAGAATTTCTAGGCCAAATTTCCACCAGAGAGAAATGTAGAGAAGAAATAATATAATTGAGGATACCTCAGTGCAGTCGCTCAGTTGTCTCCGACTCTTTGCGACCCCCATGGACTGCAGCATGCCAGGCTTTCCTGTCCATCAGCATCTCCCAGAGCTTGCTCAAACTCAAGTCCATCGAGTTGGTGATGCCATCACTGAGGATACGTATTCTAGGTGGTTCTTTATCACATATTACCAATGGTCACCATGCATATAAGGAGAATCTGCATGCAAAGAAAGACCAAAATAAGCAAAAAAAAAAAAAAAAAGTAACACAAGGAAACAGAGATAATCCAGAGTACAAAGAGAAAGATCTATACTTAGAGATTCAAGAAGACAAAACATCCATAAAACAAGAACAGGATGCTATATGAAAGAGAAACAGAGAACGAGAATTATTTTGCAGGGACTAAAAATGTGGTTGCAAAAGTAAAATGTTCAGTAGGAGGATTAAAACATAGAGTTGTGGGGGGAAAATATTTCTAAAAATAATAGAGCAAGGTGGTCCAGTGGCCCACAGGGGACACAGGTTCTCCCTGGTCTGGGAAGATTCCACATGCTGGGACGCCACTGAGCCCATGTGCTGCAATTACTGAAGCCTACAAGCCCTAGAGCGTACGAGCCACAACAAGAGAAGCCGCCACAATGAGAAGCCCGAACACTGCAACTGGAGCAGCCCCTGCTCACTGCAACTGGAGAAAGCCTGCACTCAGCAGTGAAATCCCAGGACAGCCGAAAATAAATAAATAAAACTTGAAAAAATATAGAGAGCAAAAGAGTGACAAATGGAAATCAGAGAAATGACAGCAAACCCAGAGGACAAATCCAGAAGGATCACACAGCTATTAGGAACCCCAGAAAATAATAATGAAAAAAATTGAAGGAAGGAAAACATCTTAGAAAAGAATAAGAGATAACTTCAAGACTAAAACTAATGTATCCCTTCTGAAAGGGTTTATTGTGTGCTCAAGATAATGAATGAAAAATCATCTGTATCTAGATACTTCCTCATGAAATTTCAGAATATCAAGAATAAAGGGAAGATGATAGACATTTCTAAAGATAAAAACTATTCATCTCTAAAGGAACAAGAATCAAAATGGCTACAAACTTTGCATCAATAACACTGAATCCTAGAAGATTAAATGGAGAAATGCCTGCACAATTTTGAGAGAAATTAATTTCTGTCTAGAATTCTATATCCAGTCAAACAGATAAAGGCTGTTTTGACATGCAGAGTTGGCTTCTACACTCCTAGAAAGTTGAGGGTGTATACCAGGAAATGTGGTAGAGAACCAGAAAGAAGACAAAATAAGACACAGGAAACAGTGGATCTCAGCCCAAAGATCAGTGAATGAAGATGCCAGGATGATGACTGTGGAGCAAACTTAAGGAGTAATGGGTTCTAATTGAAGGAAGAGGCAAATGGAGCTCGAACTGAATAAATGGTATGAGCAATCACTTGGGGGAAGAAAAAAAAAGATATGGCATATGTAAGGAGTAAGAGAAGGAAGAAAAGTCATCAGAATTTCTAGGAAAAGTCCAAATCTGAAAAAGAAATTCTTGATGTAAATGATAGGCAAGATATAATATGACATGATGGTGTTTAACTGATCTAGTATTAATTTAATTTAATTGACCGTATGCTTGAAACATTCTCCTGGGTTGTAGAATTGAAGGCAAGTTATGGAAAATATAATTCTGCCCATTGTTTGGCCTAAGTGTGACCAGTATTCACAAGTACTCTTCATTAGACCTCAACCTTTAGAATCAAAGTAGAAAAATCTGGAAGACTTTGTTTTGGTGGCTAGAATGATTGTAAATATTCAAAATCTTGACTATGTAAATGAAAGGCTGAGAAAAAGTTTACATGTGGAAGTGTGGAGAGAAAACGAGTTATAAACTGGCCTCTCACTAGAGACACCGAGGTAAATAGATGGAACCAAAATATAATAATTTATTTGAAAGCAAAAATAGGGAAATCCCTAGTGGTCCAGTGCTAGGAGCCAGCATGGGAGATCCCACCCATGACAAGGTCATGCAGGACTCTAGGGACTCTCTGGGCCATCCCACCCATGAGAAGGTCATGCGGAAGAGACCTGATAAGCAAGGGTTCAGGACTCGACAGATCCCCTGGACCTGCTCGAGCATCTACCCCAAAACCAGAATCTGTCTGTCTTACTATTTTATGCCTTTCACCAACTCTTCCGACATTAACAGGGTGCTATCCCCAACCACCTTTCTCTGGAAAAAATCAACTTAGGGCTCTAGTTGATAAATCTCCTGGGCATGAAAGGAGTGTTTCAAACCCCCTGTTAGCATTCTAGCTTACTGGGCAGGTTTATCCAGACTCTTGCAACATTGTTGAGCTAATGCTTGCTGCCAAGTTCTCACATCCCTTATCCATTGTGTTCCTGAGAGTGCATATAGTCAGAATGTAGAAAAAACAAGCAGCATCTTTAGCATTAGCAACATTAGACTTTGAGTTAATAAGTTCTTTCTTTGCTGTAACCCACTGAATCTTTCCTCCATAAAAATGTAACCCTTTAAGGGTGACGCAGGCTAAGGAATTTAAGAAAACATTTCAAGGGAAAGCAAGTGTTTTAGCTGACCAACCTTTATCAAAAAGGGGTCATAAAATGTTAACAGGCCTCTGGGGCAGAAGATAATATACAAAAAATGAGACTTGCAGGAAGGAACCTGGTATCAATAAAAGTTAATACTGATGGAATGTTGAGTTGACTCTGCATTTTTCACTTTGCTTAATGTACAACTCAGGGTATAAAAGCCCTCTCTGAAAATAGAGTGGCGGGCCTCGCTCACCGAAGAAGCTTGGTCTCCCCATGTCTTTCTTATTTTCTTTCTCTCTGTTACTCTCTTTTTCAGGCTGATCCCTTGGAGCACAGAGGTGCTCTGCATTCACTTATTTGCCCGGGCTTCTAAGACCTGAACAGGAAGGCGCTCTGCGTCTTCACTCCCTCGGGAGATCAGGAGGGTGCCTGTGGCCTACGTGAACAAAGCACGTCCCTTGTCTTGGGGCTTTATTAGCTTTCTGTGTAAACCAAGGAATATCAGCTTCTATTCTTTCCTCTATCATTCATTCATTTCATTCATTCATTCACCAACGTCGTCCATCCTGAGGGTATCCCAGGACTCTGCTGAGGCTGGACCCCAGTAGTCCAGTAGTTAGCGGGCTTCTTCCCTCATGGCTCAGATGGTAAAGAATCTGCCTGCAACACAGGAAGTGAAGATGAAGGTGAAGGTGAATGTCTCTCAGTCATGTCTGAGACTCTTTCTGACCTCATGGCCTTAGTCCATGGCCATAATACTGGAGTGGGTAGCCTTTCCCTTCTCCACGTGATCTTCCCAACCCAGGGATCGAACTCATTACAGGTGGATTCTTTACCAGCTAAGCCCAAGAATACTGGAGTGGGTAGCCTATCCCTTCACCAGCGGATCCTCCCGACCCAGGAATCAAACCTTGGTCTCCTGCATCGCAGGCAGATTCTTTACCAACTGAGCTGTGAGGGAAGCCCAAGACAGGAGACCTGGGTTCAATCCCCGGATCAGGAAGATCCCCTGGAGAGGGGAATGGCTACCTACTCCAGTCTTCTTGCCTGGAGAATTCCATGGACAGAGGAACCTGGCAGGCTGCTGTCCATGGGGTCGCAAAGAGTCAGGGTCTAACATTTTCAATTTCCAGTGGTTAGGACCCTGTGTTTTTTTAGCGAGGGCCAGGGCTTCAATCTCTGGTCAGGGAATTAAGATCCCACAAGCTGTGAGACCTGGCCAAAAAAAAAAAATAATAATAATAATAATAACAAAATAATAATATAGATAGTCATCACTGGGAAGAAGAGAGGAAAAAGGAATATAAATCAACTAAATGCCTCATGTTTTATATTAGAACATCAACAGTCACTGAAATCAGAATATAAAGAAATAAAGTATGGGCATTTGAGCTAGGATTTTTGGAAATAACTTCCAGAAGAAACAAAAATAGAAACTGTTAAAAAGGGTTGCCTCTAGGTCGAGGGAGTGGGGTGGGCTGGAACAGGACAGGCAGGGGTGACGCACTGTTGTTTCCCATGGTAATGGCCTCTGTTCTGCTTGATTCCTTATCAAGTGAATGCAGCATTTTAATTTGGAAAAAGAGAAAAATTGCAAATCTGGAAGCCTTGCTGAGGAGAGAAAGTCATTTCCCACCTGGGCCAGGTCTGTGATCACACCCGCTAGTGGAACAAAACAGGTTTGGACCCTTGGAGACAGCAGATCACCCTCAGAGCCTTTAACTTGAGATTGAAAAATTAACTCAATGCACTTAACCTTTTTGTTCTTGGTTTGCGGCCAAAATTAAAATTAACTTGCATTTTTTTGGACACTGATCGGAAGTGACTTGGGAAATGTGTAGGAAAAATACTGAGAGGAAATCTGCCAGTGTGATATTTTTTTTCCTCTGCCTTTTTACGCTTTTCTTCTCAGATTTTCTACCATTATGATGAGGGGAAATGAGATTTTCTTTTTTTTTTAAGAGGCCCAGTTTTATTAATAGGAGAAGGCAATGGCACCCCACTCCAGTACTCTTGCCTGGAAAATCCCATGGACAGAGGAGCCTGGTGTGCTGCAGTCCATGGGGTGGCTGAGAGTTGGACACGACTCAGTGACTTCACTTTCAATTTTCACTTTCATGCATTGGAGAAGGAAATGGCAACCCACTCCAGTGTTCTTGCCTGGAGAATCCCAGGGACAGGGGAGCCTGGTGGGCTGCCGTCTATGGGGTCGCACAGAGTCGGACACGACTGAAGTGACTTAGCAGCAGCAGCAGCAGCAGCAGCAGCAGCAGTTTTATTAATACCACTTCAGTGCAAAGAAGGAATTTCACATGGTCTGTAAGGCTGGAGGCTGTCTGCTTTGCTGGCCACCATATTTTCAGCACCAGCAAAAGCTTGTTGAATGAATAAATACAATCTAACCTCCCAGGCTGGCAGTGACCAGTGAAAATTTATTGGTGGGAGCAGCCTGGGAATGGAGAGTAACGATCCTGACTGAGAAGGTTCCTAGGAGGGGGAACTTTTGATGCTATACCTGGAACAATCCCAGGCAACAGGAATGAATTGATACCAAGCCTAAGAGAGGACTAGCTATTCATAACCACCCTCCCAAGCCACCACCCCACACACTTCTGGTCAAAATTTGTATGCTCAAAACCTAATCAATTAAGAAAACAACTAAAATCCTCCACTCCTATTCCCCATCCTCAGCTTTCCCCAGACATTCAAAACCATCCCTTTGCTGATGACTCCTGGCCCTCCCTCCTATGCCTCCCCCCACCCACCAGCCAGCTGAACCAATGTTCCACCAAAGACCGCTCCTCCTTTTTTAAAAAAATTATTTATTTTTAATTGGAGGATAATTGCCTTACAATGTTATGTTGGTTTATGCCATACATCAACATGAATCAGCCATAGGTATACACATGTCCCACCCCTCTAGGTTGTCAGAGAGCACCCAGATTTGAGCCTCCTGTGTCATAGAGCAAATTCCCATTGGTTGCCTATTTTACATATGGTCACATATGTATATTTCTATGCTACTTTCTCAATTCATCCCACCTTCTCCTTCCCTTACTTTGTGCACAAGTCTGTTTTCTATATCTTCCTCTCCATTACTGGCCTGCAACTAGTTCATCAGTAGCATCTTCCTAGATTCCACATATATGCATTAATATGCAGTAGTTGTTTTTCTCTTTGTGACTTACTTCACTTTGCATAATAGCCTCTAGGTTCATTCACCTCATTAGAATTGACTTCCTTTCTATGGCTGAGTAGTATTCCATTGTATTTATGTACCACACCCTCTTTATCTATACATCTGTGGATGGACACCTAGGTTGCTTCTATGTCCTAGCTATTGTAAATAGTGTTGCAGTGAACACTGGGGTACATTTGTCCTTGTCAATTATGGTTTCCTCAGGGTATACCCCCAGTCATGGGATTAGTGGAAGACCACTCCGTTTTACTCACCTCAGCGGGTACACCTTAGCCCACATCTCACTTCTTTGTAACATCTTTGTTTTTCACTCTCATTTTGAAAGCCTCTTTCCTTGGCCTCTACCTCTTTGGCTTCTCATTTCCTTCATTAGTCATTTTAAGGAAGATAAATGCAGTATCTTTAAGTTGGTTCATTCATTTCTTTCACCAAACTTGGTATCATAAGTTGAGCTGATACAGAAATTTCACACTTGATCACTGAATTCACTCCAAAGTATTTTAAATTGGAACTGGTTTTAGCTTTTGGTTTATTTTTAGTATTTATGTTTGGTTGCCCTGAGTCTTCGTTGCAGCTCGAGGGCTTAGTTGCATGTAGTGTGCGGGATCTTAGTTCTCCAACCAGAGATTGAACCCATGTGCTCTGCATTGGATTCTTCACCCCTGGACCACCAGAGAAGTCCAGCTTTTTATTCTGAAACTTTGTTTTGGACAATTTTAAACTCACAGAAATGTTGCAAGTATAGCACAAGGAGGGCTTCCCTCATAGCTCAGTGGTAAAGAATCTGCCTGCCAATGCAGGAGATGTGGGTTCAAACCCACTCAGAAAGAGCCCCTGAGGAAGGAAACAGCAACTCACTCCAATATTCTTTCCTGGAAAATCCCAATGATAGAGGAGGCTGGCAGGCTATAGTCCACGGGGTATAAAAGAGTCAGGCACGACTTAGCGACTAAACAACAATAGTATAATAACCACCCTTAGACCTTCCCCCTGTATTCACCAATGGCCAACTTTTCCCCACATTTACGTTACCTTTCTCTTCATATATATACATTAATATACCTCATCTTCTTATTCTTATTGATACATGTAAGAGTAAGTAGCAGGTATCGTAGGCTTTTACCCTACATAGTTCAGCTTGGCTCTCCTAAGAACAAAGATTTTATTTAAATACATTCTTTTTTTTTTAAATTTATTTATTTGTGGGGCCGTGCCATGCAGCTTGCAGGATCTTAGTTCCTAGATGACTAGGCGTTGAACTCCAGGCCATGGCAGTGAGAGCACCAAGTCCTAACCTCTGGATGGCTAGGGAATTCCCAAAGATTTTCTCTGCCTTAACTATAATGTAACTATCAAATCTGGATACTTAATATCTGGACAACACCACTGGGGCTTCCCACGTGGCATGGTGGCAAAGAATCTGCCGGCTCATCCAGGAGATGCCAGAGACTCAAGAGACTTGGGTTCAATCCCTGGGTCGGGAAGATCCCCTGGAGTAGGAAATGGCAACCTGTTCCAGTGTTCTTGCCTGGAAATCCCTGGACAGAGGAACCTTCCAGGCTACGTCCACGGGGTCACAAAGAAACAGACACGACTGAGTGAATGAGCACACAGACGCACACACACACACACAATATGATTATCTAGTATAAAATCTACATTCAAGTTTCCCTGATTGTCCCAATAATGTGTGTTATAGCAATTGTTTCTTCTGATCCAGGATCACAGGTCACAGTGTCACGCCTTTTAAAGCTCCTTTTTTTTTTTGACTGATTTCTTGGCCTTGTTTTGCCTTTCACGACATTGTTGTTTTTGTGTCCAGGTTGCTTGTTTTACAGATGGTGTAAAGGAAAAACTCACTTCCTGTTGTGAGTCTCCTCTACTCTCAATACTCCTACTACTCCACTTCACTTCTGACACCAGATGTATGCTTTTCCCGCACATCAGGCATTTCCGTGACACCACCTGAGTGTCCTACAATTTAACTCCGATTCCAGCACCATCTATCTAGAGTTAGCATAGATCCCGCAGTTAAGGGCTCAGTCCTGTAAGACTATCCCCTCCCCATATGCTTGAGACACTAAGGGAAAGTCTAAATTGATACCATGCTTCTGACCAACCAGCTATGAATCAGTGGTTAATTAGTCACTGATTAATTTGCTAAATAGGTTCACAGAGCTCAAGAGAACCATTTACTTACTAGATTATCAGTTTATTACAAAAGGATACAACTCAGGAACAGCTGATGGAAGAGATGCACAGAGCAAGGTGTGTAGGAAGGGGCATACACCCCCCCAGCCCCTCCACATATCCGTTGAACCCAGAAGCTCTATAAATCTGGTCCTTTTGCAGTTTTATGGAGACTTTTTTACATAGACATGATTGATCAAATCATCAGCCATTGGTGCTTGAACTCCATCTCTAGCCTTTCCCTGGAAGTTTGGGATTGAACGTCCAACCCTCTAATCACATGATTGGTTTCCCTGGTAACCCGCCCCCATCCCCAGAGGCTTTCCAAAAGTCACTGCATTAACATAAACTCAGGTGTGGTAGAAAGAGGTTTGTTATGACACTTGTTATGACACATTCTTTTCACCTTTATGGCCCTGGCATTGTTTCAGAAACCAAGGACAAAAGACCAAATGCTAAAAGAAAAGATATTCCCATTGCTCTTATAGTTTGGGAAATTCCAAGGGCTTTAGGTGCTCTGGGCGAGAAATGGAGACAAAGGCGAAATATATATTTCTTATGATAAATCAAAATATCACAGAACATCCCTTTTTTTTCTTTATTTTAATGAATAAACCAGGTTGCACATTTTTGGCAGTGAAGACCTAGAAATGCTGTAGTGTCCTTCTTGGTGCCTCATACCAGGGGGCACAGGTCATGATTCATCCCATTAATGGTGATGTTAACTTTGATCCCTTGGTTAAGGTCATGTGTGCCAGGCTCCTCCACTCTAAAGTTACATTTATCACTTTTGAAATGAATGAATAGTCTGTAGAGGAAATTCCCCGGTGGTCTAATGGTTAGGACTCTGTGCTTCCACTGCAGGGGTCACGGGCTTGATCCCTGCTGGGGGAACTAAGATCCCGCAGGCCACATGGAAAAAAAAAAGTCTATGGAAAGACATTTGAGACCCTATAAATATCCTGTCCTCCAACAAACTTTTGTCTGAAGATTTTAACAACTTTTAATGATTCTTGCCTGAATCAATTATTACTAGGTTGGTTTAAAGACGTGGACTTCATAATTGTCCCTCTGTATTTATAAACTACGGTATACTATAATTTCTCTCCTCCCCAACTTATTTGTCTTTAGTTTTAGGATAATCATGTGTCCATTAGTTATGGATTGTTTCATGTATTATAACCTATTAAGTCATCCCCCATTTCAATATTTATATTGTCCAGATTCATCCAGTGGGAGATTTTTCCATTTAATCCCTGCACCCTCTTTAGTTTTTGAGCCTTTCCTTCTTGTTGTCCTTATTCTCTTCCTCTTGGCCTTCTTCTCCCCTTTCTCTTTCTTCTCCCCACCCCTGCACCTCTCTCTTCCAGGTACCCTTTGTACTTCCTCTCTACCAGCCCTGGGAGTTCTTCAAAGAACTCTTGTTTCCTATCACAGAGAGGTCTATGAGAAACCAAGACCTAAGCACAAAGTAGTCAGCAGTTTGGGAAATACCACTGTTTCTAGACCCTTTATCAGATAGATAGGATACATACCGTATAATAAATTCCTATGACGCTTTTCATTGCGATCTAACAGCACAAGGTTCTTCCTCATCCTCCCTCCAACAGTTGTATCCCCTTCACATCCCCAGCATTATTCTTGATCACAATGCTGTGTTTCTATCATTGCACTTGACCCAACTGATTTATTTATTGGTGGGCCCACGTGACACGTGGGAATATTAGTTCCCCAACCAGGGATCGCGGAAAAGGCGATGGCACCCACCTCCAGTCCTCTTGCCTGGAAAATCCCATGGACGGAGGAGCCTGGTAGGCTGCAGTCCATGGGGTCGCGAAGAGTCGGACACCACTGAGAGACTTCACTTTCACTTTTCACTTTCATTCATTGGAGAAGGAAATGGCAACCCACTCCAGTGTTCTTGCCTGGAGAATCCCAGGGACGGGGAAGCCTGGTGGGCTGCCGTCTATGGGGTCACACAGAGTTGGACACGACTGAAGTGACTTAGCAGCAGTAGCAGCAAGCAGGGATCAAACCCAGGTCCCCTGAGTTGGAAGCGTGGAGTCTTAACCACTGGACCAGCCCGTAAGTCCAGGCAAAATTCATATGCATTGGGCATCCCCTCACTGGAGTGTGAAGTTCTTTATTCTGTGGACCATTGTATCTCTAGTGCCTTACTTCTTGCCAGGCACACAGTAACTCACTCCATGTATTTGTTAAATAAATGGCTACTTTTCCTAGGTTAAGGGGCTTCACTTGTGGCTCGGCTGGTAAAGAATCTGCCTGCAATGCGGGAGACCTGGGTTCGATCCCTGGGTTGGTAAGATGCCCTGGAGAAGGGAAAGGCTACCCACGCCAGTATTCTGGCCCAGAGAATTCCACGGACTGTATAGTCCACGGGGTCGCAAAAAGTCGGACACGACTGAGGGACTTTCACTTTCACTTTCCTTGGTTGGTCCCAGGGAATTCTCCAAAGGATTCTGCCTGGACCTTTTGGGTCCCAGTGCATCCTTTGATGATGCACTTCGCTCTGCATTCCAGCTGCCTGTGTTTATCTTACACATCACTATCTCTCCACATTGTCATCTGTTGACTCCTCTGACTCCCTATTGTCAGCTTCATGGGTACAGGGGCCGTGATCAATCTATCTTTGTTTCCCTAACCCGGCTAATGCCTCACACATAGTAGATGCTCCATAGATACTCGTTGAATGAATGAGTGATTTTGCCAGGAACTGAAGGTACCAGAATTCAAACCTGGGACTCCAAAGTGACCCCTTGCCATATGTGTCCCATCAGTTCCCAGAGGAGGGGAAAGAAGTACTGGCCCTGAAGACTGGATAGGATTTGATGAGTAGAGAAGAAGAATCAGCATTCCAAGGTTAGGTGAGCAGTGATTAGCTTGACTGTTATCTGCGTCTTTGACTTTGTACCTTCTCTATTTCAGAGTTTCCGTCATAAGGTCATGGTTGTTGTTGTTTTAAATTTTTTTATTTGGCTGCATCAGGTCTTTTTTTTTTTTTTTTGCTTTTATTTATTTATTTTTTTAATTTTTACTTTTATTTTATTTTACTTTACAATACTGTATTGGTTTTGCCATACATTGACATGAATCCGCCACGGGTGTACATGAGTTCCCAATCCTGAACAACCCTCCCACCTCCCACCCCATATCATCTCTCTGGACCATCCCCGTGCACAAGCCCCAAGCATCCTGTATCCTGCATCGAACATAGACTGGCGATTCGTTTCTTACATGATAGTATAATGTTTCAATGCCATTCTCCCAAATCATCCCACCCTCTCCCTCTCCCACAGAGTCCAAAAGTCCACTCTACACATCTGTGTCTCTGCATCAGTTCTTAATTGGGGCACACGAGATCTTCCTTGCCTCATGCCAGACCTTTTGCTGTGGTGCTCAGGTCCTGGAGCATGCAGGCTTAGTTGTGCCAAGGCATGTGGGAAATTAGTTCCTTAACCATGGATCAAAGCTGCATCACCTGCATTGCGAGGCTGATTCTTAACCACTGGACCGCCAGGGAAGTCCCCACAAGGTTTTTACTTTTATCCTCAGCTCTCTGTCCATTTCATAGCTGCCTCAGAGTAAGACTCAGCCCAGATGGCACTGAATGTCAGGAGGGGGCCAGGCTCCTGGGTGGTGTGTGCTCTGGACACCACTATCTGGCCTAGCTCTATGGCCTGAGGCTTAGACTTGGCTATGTCGGCAACATGGAGATTGACCTGATAACTAATATGATCAATCTAGTTTGGCCCCTGGCCCTTGGCACCTACCTCAGCCTTGGCCCTGAGCTGCAGCTTGACTCAGTTCTAGCTTCGCTGCAATGGGTCAGACCATCTGGCCTCCCTCCAAGCAGGAGAAAACGGTAAAAGCAAACACAAGTCCTGATACTTCACTGGCAGCCACCTCAGACCCTTTTGGGGAAGGCAAATGTAAACACACGAATCACTCAGTCAAAAACAGAAAAATACACTTGTGGTGTCTGCCAACAGCCATTGACCGTCTGGCTGGAGGTGGGCTGGGAAATGGGAAACCTGGATTCTGATCTCCACTGGCTTCAGGCCTTTGGTAAGGCCTCAGATGAACCATCCAGCTTTCGGAGTCTCAAATGGTAAACCGTGCTGAAAGAAATCAGGCCTGAAGCCAGGTGGGTGGGGGGAATCCTGCTAGAGGGGAGAGCTGGGATCACATCATGGCATTCTTTTCTTGAACTTATGTATTTATTTGCCTGCACCACATGCGGGGTCTTCAGTCTTCACTGTGGCAAACAGGATCTTTAGTTGCAACATGCAAACTCTTAGTTGCAGCCTGTGGGATCTAGTTCCCTGACCAGGGATCAAACCTCAGCCCCCTCATTGGGAGTGCAGAGTATTAGCCACTGGACCACCAAGGC
Organism: Capra hircus; assembly: GCF_001704415.2. Classification (NCBI taxonomy): domain Eukaryota; kingdom Metazoa; phylum Chordata; class Mammalia; order Artiodactyla; family Bovidae; genus Capra; species Capra hircus. Next base: position 27,002,745 of record NC_030826.1, on the reverse strand, counting down.
AGTCCCATGGCATACTTTCAAGCAGTGTGCTTCGTTGTCGAATAATTCCTTGCAAAAACTCGATGGACATGAGCCTGAACAAGCTCTGGTAGCTGGTGATGGACAGGGAAGCCTGGAGTGCTGCAGTCGATGGGGTCACAAAGAGTCAGACACAACTGAGCAACTGAACTGAACTGAATTGCTTGAGGTCAAAATATCGTGGACAAAACCTAATTTACACATGCAGCTGTTTAAGGAACAAGCTCTATTATATATCATTAAAAGAGCAAATATGTAAGCACACACGTAAACACACACACATGTAACTTACATAAGCGCAGCCTATGTTTCTAGAAGGAGACACATGAGATTCTACCAGGGTTCCCCCTGCAGCAGAAGAGCTGGGAATCTGGGGGTCTGCGGTGAGAGAGAATTTTGCCATGTATTTCCATACCCATGTGTATGTGTCATTTGGTCTAAACAAATGATTACAATAAGGAAGGAATTGGCACCACAGTTTTTAAAATGTGTGTTTTCAAAACTTTCTTCAGTTTAAATCTAACTTAAGTCTATGGAATTATATATACGCACACAGATTTGACCCTCACATGTAGAGAAACAAAGGTTTATATGTTAGCTCAGGTGGCTCAGTGGATAAAGAATCCGCCTGCAATGCAGGAGATGGTGCGGGTTTGATTCCTAGGTCAGGAAGATCTCCTGGAGGAGGCCGCGACAACCCCCTCCAGTCTTTTTGCCTAGAGAATCCCGTGGAGAGAGGAGCCTGGCAGGGTCGCAGAGAGTCAGACATGACTGAAGCAGCTGAGCACACACAAGCACGTATGTATGAATATTTATAAATATGCATGTGTGTATATATAAATATGTTGGGCTCCCCTGGTGGCTCAGACAATAAAGAATCTGCCTGCAATGCAGGAGATGCCGGTTCGATCCCTGGGTTGGGAGGATCCCCTGGAGAAGGGAATGGCAACCCACTCCAATGTTCTTGCCTGGATAATTCCATGGACAGAGGAGCCTAGTGGGCTACTGTCCATGGGGTCACAAAGGATTTGGGCACAACTAAGTCACTAACACACACACACACACACACACACACACACACATATACATAACTCTACATAAATGTTTTACTGTAGAAATATGAGCAGCAGTCTACTCTGGCCTGAATGAATTGAAAGTTAAATTATGAACAATTTCAAGAGCAGAAACTATTATCTGCCCGTTCGCTGCTGGATCCTCTGTGCCTAATGTAGCCTCCACCCACAGTGGGAGCCCAGGCCTCATGAGAAACCCATAAGTAAGCCCTTCCTTGCCTTGTGTTGGTGTCTTGCTGTCTAGGTGGAATATTTTTGGTTAATTTTTTTAGCTTTTATTTATTTATTTGGCTGCACCAGGTTTTAGCTATGGCACACGGGACCTCCAATTTTTGTTGTGGCATTCAAAATCTTTAGCTGTGGCATGTGGGATCTAGCTCCCTCATCAGGAATCAAACCCTGCAGTGTGAGCATGTAATCTTAGACACTGGACCATCAGGGAAGTCCCCTGGGTAAATATATTTGAACTTTATTTCATTTTGTGTTTTCATAGTTTCATGTTTCAGTTTGGACAAAACATTCCTTTCATATTTTATCTTCCTTGATTCTCCAAACCAGCCTAGGAGGTGAGGGTTGTTATCTGCATGCTACAGAGAGAAAAAGAGGCTGAGACACTAGGGGCCCAGCCCAAATTTGCACAGATGTCTGCTAAGAGAACTAATTGCAACCATTCTGAACAGTGACAGCTATCGTTTCCTGGGCCTCTCCTGGGGGCCCGTTATCAGGCTTGGCACTGTATGTGTACAGCGTTATTTAATTTGATCCTCACAAAAAGCCTCTATGGTGATGTCACAAGCCCTGTTTTATAGATGAAAGGAAACTAGACTCAGAAAAGGCAAATGAGTCCAAAGTCAACTAGTCAAGAGCTAGAACCAGGTCTCTAGTTTCTGATGCTTTTTATGCTGCACATGGCTCCTCCTTGAAGTTCCAGGGTAAGTTTCAGGGTACATCTGAGTCACTTACAGGGCTTCTTAAAGTGTCAGTTGCTGAGACTAACCACCAGCATTTTTTTATTTCTTTAATTTTTGGCTGCACCCTGTGACATGTGGGATCTTACTTCCCTGACCAGGAATCAAACCCACACCTCCTGCAGTGGAAGGCAGGGTCTTAACCACTGGACTACCAGGAAGCCCCCGCTGGCACTTCTGGTTCTGTTGATCCGGGAAGGGGGATTTGCATTTCTGATGATGCGTCCACCGCTGGTTGGTACCTCACTCTAGGAAGGACTGTCTCAGCCTCTGGCCCCACTGCTTCAGGGTCCTGCTCAGGCTCTGCTGGAGGAGTCCCCTGTCAGAGCCTGAGCCTGGAGTTGATGCGTGGCTCTCAGACGAGCAGGACATAAGGCCTCCACCTTTCCCTTAAGTTCTTGTCTGTGGCGAGCTGTTAGTTTTTAGCAATAAAAACCATCCCTGGTGTTTACAAGCCGGAAAGGAGTTTATCAGAAGGCCATGGGGGACTTCCTTGGCAGTCCAGTAGTGAAGACTCCGAGCTTCCAATGCAGGGGGTGCAGATTCGATCCCTGGTAGGTGAACTAAGATCCCACAAGCTGTGCAGTGCAGCAAAAATCAGAAAGAAGGCCATAGGCTCCCAGAATCTCCAGGAAGGTTGGATAGCCAGGCTCAGGAAACAAACCTAGTCAAGGGAGTCACAGCATGGGCAGTGACCAATGCTCACTGCGGATCTGGCCTGCTGAGGGCAGGCCCGCCACAGCTCCTGCAGGACACAGATGCAGAGCCAGGACTGCCAGCACCACTGGCCCTGGACGCTGGAGGCAGCTGCTGGCCCTGAGATGGATACGCTTCACGCGGCTTTGTTTCTCTAGACTTCAAACCAAAATCTCAGCGGGCAGTGTTCCACCTGACTCAGCCTGGGTCATGTGACACCCCCATCAGCTGCAAGGGATGCTGGGAAAGTGAACCTCTGGCCATAGGGTCTCTACTGAGGGTGGAAGGCTTTACCTCCTAGCAACATGCATATGGTAGGAAATTGCCCAGACAGGATGACCAGATTCTTGGCTTCCAAATGACACCTACTGCCCACGCTGGTGGCAGCTTTGTCTTTAGCCTTTTGGTGGAGGTTAAGGCTTGTTTGTTTAGATTTTGCTTATACTTAAGTCATGTTCATGCTCATCAGTTAACAATTGCTGAGGTATCACTATCTGTTCACTGCTAACAAATAGTTATTGAGCCTTCACTTGGATGCAAGGAGCATTGAAAGCAATTTTCATTACACAAAGAGGAAATTGTAGTTAGATATAAGAAATGTACTCTGTGGTCTGACTAGGCATTATTCTGCAAAAGCATTTCAGGCTTCTCCCTGGAGTGGACGAGCAGGCCCCATTTTGTATGGAGCAGGAAGAATGCCTGATTGAAGCTTTCATTCACCTGACCTGTCAGCTCAGGAGCTGGTGTGTGTCCAGCAGTGCAGTGTGGGACAGCAGATGACAAGAACAAAGATGGTGTGATCATGGCCAAACTCACCTGTGTGACTGGTGCCAGAAACAGGATCACCCCAGAGGCTAAGCAGCAACTAGTTTTGACCTAGAGTAGTCAAAATCATAAAGGCAGAACAAGCACCTGGTGGATGTGGGTGCCATGCATTGAGATGGGGACCTCCAGGGAGGAACAAGCCTGAGACAGAGTCCATCCCATCCTGCTAGATCTGAAGTACCCATGAGATGCCCAAGCAGGGAAGTCTAGTGCTTGGGTGTATCAGGTTGGAGTCAGGCTGATGCTATAAATGATATTTTTAAAAAATGTTTATTTATGTAAGCCGTGCTGGGTCTCCCTTGCTGCTCGGGCTCTTCTCCAGTTGTGGCCGTCCAGGGCTGCTCTCCGGCTCTGGTTCCCGGGCTTCTCCCTGCAGTGGCTTCTCCTGCTGAGGGGCGTGGGCTCTTGGTGTGTGGGCTTCAGTCACTGCGGCTCCTGGGCTCTAGAGCACAGGCTCACTAGTTGTGGTGCACGAGCTTAAATGCTCCGAGGCATGCGAGATCTTCCCCCACCAGGGATCAAACCGTTGTCTCCTACATTGGCAGGCAGATTCTCTACCACTGAGCCACCAGGGAAGCCCCTATAAATGATATTTTAAATGTAAATGCTATTTGAGTCTGTGGGAGGAGATCACCCAGAGAGAGAGAAGGAGAGGCTGACTGGGAACTTCCCTGGTGGTCCAGTGGTTAAGCCTCCACACTCCCAAGGCAGGAGGCCCAGGTTCAATCCCTGTCGGGGACTAAGATCCCGCTGAGGAACTCCAGAAGACCAGAAGAGGAGCCCCAGCGGGGGAGGAGGGGGGCACCGGTGTCAGGGAGTAAGGAAGTTGTCAACCGTGTTGAGTTAACAACACAGAGGTTAGTACAGTTTGGGTGCAGTGGGGGAGGCAGAAACCAGACTGCAGTGGGTGAAGATGAGGTTTGATGCAAAGGGGTAGGGAGGAGAGGAGGGGGGATGGTAGCTGAAGAGGGGCTCCAGGGCCAGTGGAGGGTGTTTTTTAGTTATTTTTGTTAAATATGTTAAATTCTTTGTTTCTGTTGTATCTGGAAAAGGAATGCCTGCTCATAAAGAATTCATACGGTAAGGTACAGGGAACCCCTAGGATCTTTCATAACAAAGAGATTGAATTGACGAAAGGCTGGCACTTGATGATGGTGACCCCCTCCCAGACTCTCCTGCGTTGAAGGACAGCTCTGCCCCTGGGGCTGGTTGGGCAGTGTGTGCCTCTCTCACCCGGGAGACATGGGCGTGCGCCTGCGCACTGAAGGGATGCGCTGGAGGGGAATCCTGAGCCCTTGCCTGGGGCTTGGCCTGTGCCCTGTGCCGGGAAAGGACAGGACAGGGGCAGGGAGGGGGGTGGGGGGGCACATCTCCCAGCTGCTGCTTTTGCTCTGAGGAGCTGGGAGTGAGGGCGGGGCCAGATGGGGAGGAAAGGGGAAAGTCCAAACCGGCTCTCAGGTCACTGGCTTTTGGTCCCACAGCCTGTTTCCAGCACAGCAGCCTGGTGGAGACTCTCAAATGTTTGGTGAGATGACATCAACGTCCACTTCAAACCCTGCAGTGACGACTCATGTCAGTCCTCACTTGCTTCCCTGCCCTATGTCAGCTGGCACACCTGCCTCTCACCTTGGCTCCTGTCCCCTCCCTCCAGCCATATGGGTTCCCAGCAGTTCTATGGATGCCAGGCATGCTTCTGCCACAGACCCTTTGCACGGGCTCTTTCCGCTACGAGGCGAGGCCAGCTTCCTCACCTTGGCACCATTGGCCGTCTTGGCTAATTTTTTGTCGTGGGAGTTGTCCTGCGTATATTGTGGGATATCTACAGCCTCTCCCTTGTAGAAGCCAGCAGCACCCAAACATACACACAGTTGTGACAAAAAAATGTCTCCAGACGTTGGCAAACAGTCCCCTGAGTACGAGGGAGGAATCACCACAGACTGAGAACCCCAGACCTAGAATGGGCTTTCCTAGATACCCACTAGGCCTCCTCCCTCCCCCGTCAAGTCTATGCTCAGATCTCACCTGCTCAGTGACACCTACCCAGACCAACTCCTTTAATCCTGCATCAGGCCCGTGGCCCCAAATTCCTGATCCCTGATCCTGTTCTTTTCCTTTTTGCCATAGCAATGGTTACTTTCTCACAGTCTACACGATTTACTGGTTTCTCACAGTTATTCTGTATTTTCTGCCATGACAGTACAAGCTCCCCAAGGGCAGGGGACCTCACAGTTTTAATTACTGATGTGTCTAGAACTGTGCCTGGGGACTTTCCTGGTTCACTGGTTAAGATGCCACCTTCCCAATGAAGGGGCTGCAGGTTCAATCCCTGGTCAGGGAATGAAGATCCCACATGCCCCGTGGCAAAAAAAAAAAAGTATAGAACTGTACTTTGCATGTAGCAAAATTAAATAAATATTTTTGAATGGCTTAATAAACTCGAGGACCTTAGACTGCTGCAGATGTTGGTGCGCATAAATGTACGGCAATTCTCCTCTCCTGAGGCCACACGCAGTCTTGTATTGTGAGGTGACTTCCCCATGTGTGGGTGAGCAAGCCCCTTACTTCCCAGAGGGCCAAATCCATCTCGGCCTTGTCTATGTGTCTCCCTCACCCAGCACGGTGGCAGGCACTGGTTTGCAGGATGAAATGTGAAGACTAAGTTTGGGGCTGGGTTGAAGGAAGGGGAGTATCCATGATGGTTAGCAATGGGGGAGACAGTGAACAAAGACACAAGTCACCCACGAGGAGGTGTCCTGGGAAGCACCCCCAGGCTGGGCAGCACCACATGCAGGAGGCTTCCAGACACACAGAGGGGAGGAGGGCCTGGCAGAAGGCCTCAGATGGGGGGATCCGAGCTTCCTCAGCACTCTCCCAGGTGGGAGGTGAGCTCTGTACAATATTGAGCCAGGGCTGGGCCATCTCCCTCATTACAATACCCTCCTTATTCAGGCTCTTTCTCATTGCTAGAGAAGATTAAAGATATTCAAAAGACTACATGGGTACTTCCCTGGCGGTCCAGTGATTAGGACTCTATACTTTCACTGCAAGGGGCTTGGAATTGGTCCTCGGTCAGGGAACTAAGATCCCACGTGCCATGCGGCACAACCAAAAAGGAAAGAAAAAGAAAAAAATATAAAGCTACTACAACCAGTGGGGGTGGGGGAGACTACATGAAAAACAGTAGGTGAATATATTAAAAGCAGAGAAAGGATAGTTTCAGGGTGAGAAGTTGGCCGTAAAGAAATACGAGTAGACGTTCTGGGTGATAGAAATGTTCTTTTTCTTGATTTGGGCGTTGGTACATGGGTGTCAACATTTGAGCTGTCAAAACTCATCCAGTTGTATGTGTAAGATGTGTGCATTTTCACTGGATATAATTTTACCTCAATAAAGCAAAGAAGGGGAAAGAGGAATGAAATAGCAAGGTGGGGCCATCACACACCAGGAACAAAGCAGGGACCACGATGTCCTAAATGCTTTGCGTTGGCGGAGTGGAACACAAGTGTGCTCCAGACATCCCCGCAGCTGGTGAAGGAAGGATGACTCGGTCAATAGCACGGTTCTAAGAGTCTCAGAGATTAACAACCAACCAACTGCTCAGGAAACTTCTGCTCTTGGTCTTAGGATCAATCCATGGAGACATTTCTCCTGACATCCTCCTAGCAGGTTGGGTAAAGAACTGACCTCCTGGTCAGACTCCCAAGGCAATAGGAATAAAAACAAAAATAAATGAATGGATCCTAATTAAACTTACAAGGTTTTGCACAGTAAGGGAAATCATAAACAGAACAAAAAGACAGCCTACAGAACAGGAGAAACTATTCACTGATGAGACTGACAAGGGCTTAATTTCCAAAATAAATAAACAGCTTGTACAACTCAACAACAAAAAAACAAACAACTCTATTCACAAATGGGTGGAAGATCTGAAAAGACAGTTCTCCAAGAAGACAGATGGCTACAGGCACATGAAAAGATGCTCAGCATTCCTGATTTTTAAAGAAATATGATTGAAACTCAAATGAGGTATAACCTCACACCAATTAGAATGGCCATCATTAAAAAGTCTATAAATAACAAAAATGCTGGAGAGGATGTCGAGAAAAGGGAACCCGCCTACACTGTTGTGGAAAACAGTATGGAGGGTCCTCAGAAAACTAATAACAGAAGCATCAGATGATCCCACTAGCCCACTCCTGGGCACATATCTGGACAAAGCTACGATTCAAAAAGATACAGGTACCCCTATGTTCCTAGCAGTAGCATTTACAATAGCCAGGACAAGGAAACAGCCTAAATGTCTATTGACAGATGAATGGATAAAGAAGATACAGTACCTATACACAATGGAATACAACTGAGCCCTCAAAAGAATGAAAGAATGCCCTCTGCTGCAACATGGGTGCAACCAGAGATGATCATCCTAAGAGAAACAAGTCATAACGAGAAAGGCAAAACCATATGACATCACTTACATGTGGAATCTAGAATATGACCCAATACGACACAAACGAGCCTATCTGTGAAACAGAAACAGAATCCCAGACGTGGAGAACAGGCTGGTGGTTGCCACAGCAGACAGGGCTTGGGGATGGATGGAGTGGGAGGCGAGGGTTTGCAAATGGCAACTATTATATATAGAACTGATAAACAGCAAAGTCCTACTGTATAGCACAGGGAACTATATTCAATATCCTATGATAAATCATAATGGAAAAGAATATATATACATATATATATGATTGACTCACTTTGCTATACATCAGTAACACAACATTGTAAATCAACTATACTATAACTTAAATGAAAAAAAATTTTTTTAAAGTAGAAATAAAAAAGGAATTGACCTCCTCATGAAGCTTTGAGAGCAAGAATCATGGGTAGTTCTTAAAAAGCCCTCCATGTGGGTTACAGCACAGTCTGGTAGATGCAGCCTGGAGGTCAGTGATGAGCCCTGACCTCTCGCTGACTCTCTGCCTCTGGGTTTGGCCTGAGCTGTCTAGGAGAACAAGAGCTGTCAGAGGGGCTGAACGGGGAATTCTGCCTCCCAGATTCTGTTTCTTGCACACCTTGGAGCCTGACAAGTAGCAGTGAGGTGGTGACAGGGTCAGCAGGAAACCCCCGTGGTCAGTGAAGCACAGACTCTGCTTTCTACAGACACGGAGGAGGAGTCAGGTTCACAGACTCCGGGGAGAGCTGAGGAGCATGACAAGAACTCAGGCCTGGGCGCAAGAGCCTCCATCCACGACCCGAACCTGTCCCGGAGCACGAACGGTCGGGTGACCAACCATCCACATTGCCTGGGACTGAGGTGTTTCTTGGGACCCTGGACTTCCAGTGCCAGGGAAATAGAGACAATCTTGTCACCCTAGAAAGGCAAAACCAACACCACAAAGAAAACCTTCCTTCAAAAGGGCAACAGCTGGGAATTCCCTGGCGGTCCCGTGGTTAGGACTCCTAAGTTTTCACTGCCAAGGGTACAGGTTCCACCCCATTTGGGGAACCAAGATCCTGCACCAAAACAAGGAAAAAAAAAGAGCTGAGGATATCCTGTAGGGACCCAGGTATAGGGCACTCAAACGCCACAGTGACTTCAGAGAGTTTGAATCTACAGAGTCAGACATGGACCAGGAGGTAGGTAAATAATTACATACAGAGGGTTGTGAACCGGGATTTGGGATGACATTACAAAAGCCTTAACTAATTGGCTGCAGAGGGAGGCAGGATGGTCAGGAAGGCACCACTGAGGAAGATGTTTGATTTGACTTGTTAAAAATGAGTCAGGAAGCTAATCTGGTGGCTCGTGGTAAAGAATCTATCTGCCAATGCAGGAGACATAGTCTCGATCCCTGCTCTGAGATCCCATATGCGGCAGAGCAACTGAGCTGTGCGCCAGAACTATTGAGCCAGTGCGCTAGAGCCTGCGAAATGCAACTATCGAGCCCAAGTGCCGCAACTACTGGAGAAGGCGATGGCACCCACTCCAGTCCTCTTTTGCCTGGAAAATCCCATGGACGGAGGAGCCTGGCAGGCTGCAGTCCACGGGTCGCTAAGTGTCCAACACGACTGAGCGACTTCACTTTCAATTTTCACTTTCGTGCATTGGAGAAGGAAATGGCAACCCACTCCAGTGTTATTGCCCGGAGAATCCCAGGGACAGGGGAGCCTGGTGGGCTGCCGTCTCTGGGGTCACACAGAGTCAGACATAACTGAAGCGACTTAGCAGCAGCAGCCGCAGCTACTGAAGCCAACTTGTTCTATAGCCCACGCTTGGCAACAAGAGAAACTACTGCACTGGGAGGCCCTCGCACCACAACTAGAGAGTAGCCCTCGCTCTCTGCAACTAGAGAAAGCCCGAGGAGCAACGAAGCCCCAGCACAGCCAAAAATAAAAATACAGAAAATACATTTTAACAACAGCAACAGCAAAAAAATTTGTAAGAATTAGCAAGGTGTAAATCCCTACATTTATGCCCAACCAGTTTGTCACAAGGATGCCAAGTCAAATGTGTTTTCAACAAATACTGCTAAGACAGCTGGAGTGTCACATATAAAAGAATGGAGTTGGTGACCTAAATGGGAAGAAAACCCAAAAAAGAGCATTATATGTATATGCATAGCTGATTCACTTTGCTGCACAGCAGAAACTAACACAATATGGCAAAGCAACTGTACTCCAACTTGAAAAAAATTGAGGTTAGATCCCTACTTCACACTATATGGAAAAGTTAATCCCAAATAGATCATAGACCTAAATGTAAGAGCTGAAACTATAAAACTCTTAGAAGAAAAAATAGGCCTATGTCTTTGCGACCTTGAATTAGGCAACGATTTCTGAGATATGAAACCAAAAGTTAAAAAGTTAAAAAAAAACTAATTCGATAAATTGGACTTCATCACAATTAAACACTTTTTTGCTTGAAAGAATACTATGAAAAAAGTGAAAAGACAACCCATTATTTGCAAATCATATCTCTGCGACTGTATCCAGAAGAAAGAACTCTTACAGCCTAATCATAAAAAGACAAACAACTGAATTTAAAGATGGGCAAAGGGTTTAAACAGACATTTCTCTAGAGAAGATGTACAAACGACCAGTAAGTATTGTTCCTTAAAATGTTAAAACACAAGAGTTTCACATAACCTCACAATTCCACTCTCTGGTATATATCCCAGAAAATCAAAACCTTGTTCACACAAAAATCTGTCCATGAATGTTCATAGCAGCATTATTCATTATAGCCCCCAAGTGAAAACAGCAAAAATGTCCATAAACTGATGAACTGATACGTAAAATGTGGTACGGTTATACAATGGAATATAGGTCTACCATAAAAAGAAATGAAGTACTGATACATGTTACCATATGGATGAGCCTTGAAAACTTCATGCTACATAAAAGAAGCTAACCACCACATAGTGTATGATTCAATTTATGTGAAATATCAAGAATAGGCAAATCTCGAGAGACTCAAAGCAGTTGTTGGGTAAGGTGAGGGGGAGGAGGGAATGGGAGCAATTGCTAATGGGGTTTCTTTTTGAAGTGATGAAATGTTTTGAAACGTTTTGAAACTAGATAGTGGTGAGGGTTTTCCAGGTGGCTCAGTGGTAAAGAATCTGCCTACCAATGCAGGAGACGCAAGGGACACGAGTCAGATTCCTGGGTCGGGACGATCCCCTGGAGTAGGAAATGGCAACCCACTCCAGTATTCTTGCCTGGAGAATCCGCATGGACAGAGGAGCCTGGCGGGCTACAGTCCGTGGGGTCACAAACATTTGGACACGACTGAGCACAACACAACATACAGAGGATTGCACAACTTTGTGAATATCCTAAAAACCTCTGAATTTTACCCTCTAAAAGGGTGAGGATTGTTATATATGAATTATATCTCAATAAAGCTGTCATTTAAAGAGGGAGAGAGACTTCCAGCTTCCTGTCTGGCATGTAAGGAGCTTGGAAGTTGTCATTCCATCCTAAAGAGTAGAAAGCTGAACAAAATGAATCAACACCTTTTTTTTAGATCCATTAGAGAATTGGGGTCAGAGCATAAGCCTCTGCCTGCCCACCCTCCCAGTTGGAGAGATAGACAGGAACATACAAAGAATTACAACTTAACCAGAGCAGAAACATGTCAACAGACGCCTCCACTACAACCCCATTAGGGTAGGAATATCAAAACACTGGCGGTCCAGAATTTAAGACTCCGCGCTTCCACTGCAGGGGGCACGAGTGCAGTCCTTGTACGGAAGCGAAGATTCTGCATGCTGAACAATGCAGCCAAAATTAAAAAAAGAGACAAACGAAACACTCCTGGCCATTGAATTACTGGAGGCTCAGTGTGGACAAACCTAAGGGTTTAAAACTCCAGGGGGCCCAGGCTTAGATGCAGTGGCCCTTTCTTTGTGAGTTTTACCTCCAGGAACTCCACCAGATTCTTAACGTGACGATCAGAGAAAAATCTTCTGCTTCTGTCAGGAGGAGAGGAAAAGCAGCCATTTTGAGACACCCTCAGAGCATTCTGTTCTTCATGAGATCTGCCCTCAAGAGAAGCTATTTTACCAGAGCATAACCCACCTGGGAGAAAGGAAATACCCAATCCTAGCGCTAACAATCCCATCCCCAAAACTGGAGGAACACCTGTGAAGTTTGTAGCCCAGGGCATCGGCTCACTAAAATAGTGAGACCTACCCATTGGCTGTAGAATGCTTCCCTTCCCCTACGCACAGACCGCAACATCACTGAAGGCCTGTTTATAGCAATTCCTTTTACCCAGTGCATCTTGTCTGGTTTTCAGCAACAATTTACAAGGCATGCTAAAAGTTAGAACAGTTCGAAGAGACACAGCAAGCATGGAAACCAGAGTCAGATAAGTTTAAAACTGTGGTGGGGAACTTCCCTGGTGATCTAGTGGTAAAGAATCTGCCTGCCAATGCGGGGGACATGGGTTCAATCACTGGTCCAGGAGCTAAGATCCTACATGCCCTGGGGAAACTAAGCCCATGCACCACGATTACTGCCGTTGCTCTGCAACAAGAGAAGCCACTGCAACGAGAAGCCCTCACATCGCAACTGGAGGGTAGCCCTTCATTCACCACAACTAGAGAAAAGCCCTCATGCAGCCACAAAGAACCAGCACAGGCAAAAATGAATAATACAATTAAGAAAAGAAAAAGAAGAACTCACTTCACAGTTCCAGGACTGGGGCAAGGTGCGCCAGGAGGCTGTGTGTTCTCTGAATCAGCATTAGATATATGGTGCTGATTCTCTGATAGCCAGGATTCATGGGTCCAGGAATCAAGGGAGTGGCACACTATTTCCCCTAATGACTCATCAGCAAGATTTTTGCTTCCTGTTCCTGTGACTTTATGCTCTGCTGACCTAGACGTCTTCTTCCAGAGGGAAGGATGCTTCCACCCGGAGGCCCCATAAAGATTTCATTGAACTTGAAGTTAAGACTGCCACCCAGCCACTTTGGCCATCTCATGACTCAACAGGCAAAGAAGGGAGTTATGATGTCGGCTGGCTAGAGTGACAGATCCTGACTGCCAAGCAGAAACTGGGCTGCTATCGACTGGAGGTAAGGAAGAGTGTGTATGGGCATCTCTTAGTATTACCCTGTTCTGCAATTAAAGTCAATGGAAAATGACAACAATCCAAGGGAGGAAGGGTTAGTAATGGTCCAAAACCCTTCAAGAATGAGGGTTTGGGGACTTCTCTGGTGGGCCAGTGGTTAAGACTCAGCGTCCACTGCCCAGATTCAATCCCTAGTCAGGGAACTAAGATCTCATAAGCTGTGTGGTGTGGCAAAATAAATAAATAAATAAATATTATAGATAAATGAAGAGATTCAAAAATGAAGGTGTGGGTCATCCCAGCAAGTAAAGAATCACAACCACCTGAGGTGCTTGCTGAAGGTAAAGACATTACAGAATGGTTAGAAGGTAGTTATAAATGCCAGCTATGAACTGAGCGACTTCACATGAACACATGGCTAGTTATAGCTATAACTGTTATGAATATTTCATTTTTTGATAATGTTTGTATGTGTATCTCTGTTTTCTTTCCTCTCTTATTGCCTTATCATGTAACTGAAGATGTATTGACTTTACATCATAGCTTTTAAGTCAAAAGTGAAAGTCACTCAGTCGTGTTCAACTCTTTGCATCCCCATGGACTATACAGTCCATGGAATTCTCCAGGCCAGAATACTGGAGTGGGTAGCTTTTCCCTTCTCCAGGGCATCTTCCCAACCCAGGGATCGAACTCAGGTCTCCCATATTGCAGGTGGATTCTTTACCAGCGGAGCCACAAGGGAAGTCCAAGAATACTGGAGAAGGTAGCCCATCCTTTCTCCAGCAGATCTTCCTGACCCAGAAATTGAACTGGGGTCTCCTACATTGCAGGCAGATTCTTTACCAACTGAGCTATCAGGGAAGCTATCATAGCTTTCAAGTATCGTTAATTTTACATCAGAGTATTTAAGTTAGGGCATATCAAGAAGAGTAAATACCACTCAAGGACTTTACCTCTTTTGCTGGGGAAGAGGTTAGTGTATTTTCAGCTGTACACATGACAGTTGTATCATGGAATTATGATCTTGTTATTATCTTTATTTGGAGATTAAATATGGTTGAAAGAGATGCACTGGGGTACAAATTGAAAAGGGGTGGACTGGTCATGGTTATTTTATGTGTCAACTTGACTGACCACAAAGTGCCCAGGTTCAATATTATTTCTGAGTGTGTCTGTAAAGGTGTTCTTGATGAGATTAGCATTTGAACTGGTAGACCCAGTAAAGCAGATGGCACTCCCCAGTGTGGGTGGGCATCATTCAATCCATCAAAGGCCTGAATAGAACAAAAGACGGAGGAAGGAGAAAGTCACCCCTTTTCTTTCCAGCCTCACTTGGTTGAGCTGGGACATCTCATCTAATCTTCTCAGGCCTTTGAACTTGGCCTGAAAACACCCGTGGTTTTCTTGGGTATCCAACTTGCCAATGGGTGATCATGAAAATCATCCATTTTCAGCCTCCGAAATATATACATATACACACACATAGTCATGCTACTGAGTCTCTGGAGAACTCTGACCAATATAAAAATCAAGCAACGTCCACAAAAGTATGAGAGAAAGAAGTATCCAGCCAAGATATGCTTTCAGTTTTGAAGGCTACAGAAGAGTTTCAAAAATAAAAGATTCAGGGACTATAATGAAGCAATTATGAGCCCTTTCTGAAAAACATCCTAGAGAGATGAATAAAAAAGATGATAGGGAAGCGGCAGTGATAAGATTAAAGATGAGCCATTTAAATACATTGATAAGAGGGCATAACTGCAGGGATTATATTTGCAGAACAGAAAGTAAAGATTATAAAACCTGACCAAAAAAGGATAAAAGCCATAATTGCGAGGTAGGATGGCCATCAGCTGATTAGAGAGCCTACATAGCTTTCCTACTTGAAAAGACTAAATTTGTGGATTAAATATTTTGTAAAAAAAAAAAAGAAAATAAAGAAAATAAACACTACTGAGCTGGCGTAAATAGAATTATTTCTACAGAGGCCGAAAATGCAGTAAACTCGGGAAGCCTGGGAGGTAAGTGAGCACCTAAGTCAGCTTTTCTCCCCAAGGGTTACTGTGAAAGACAGGAGACCTTGAGTTTTGTCCAGACTGTTTTCTGGGCTGCAAGGGACAGGAGATAAAGCCCAAGGCTCCGCCAAGATAGTGGGAGATTTCAGCACGTAATCAGGGCCTCCTGCAAGCTCAATATAAAGACACATAAAAACCAAAACCCAAACCCATTTTAGGAAGGAAGGAGCAAGGGAACTTGCCTGGCTCAACCTTGACTGGAAGGGAAAAATAATCTTTCTTGAAAACCTGAAACGACAACCCAGCCCTTCCATAGTTTGTACTGCAATTCACCCAGTTGAGGAGCTTAAGAAAACTTTCACAAAATGCAAAGGGTTCCCAGGTTCCTAGTACAGCTTCAGGCTGGCAGAAAGCAAATATACATTTTCTCTACAGGTAGGTCACTTCCATCAAAGATTCAAAGTTCTCCCAAAGATTAAGTTCCAAGGAAAGAGAGCAGCTTACAATCTAAAGCAATAAAACACACAAGCCTTAAATGAGGCATCATGAGTCATCGGAAGAGACGAGAGACCACAGAATGACACCTGCGAAGACCAGCACTGTGTCCAGTCACACTGCAGCCAGAGGCAAACATGGGGTCGTGGTGGGGGATTCATACAGATCCTTTCAGAATTTAAAATGTTACTATTTGGGGACCTCCCTGGCAATTTTAGGGGCATCCCTGTGGCTCAGATGGTAAAGAATCTGCCTTCAATGCGGGTGACCTGGGTTCAACCCCTGGGTTGGAAAGATCCCTTGGAGAAGGGAATGGCTACCCACTCCAGTATTCTGGCCAGGAGAATTCCATGGACAGAGGAGTATGGCAGGCTACAGTCCATGGGGTAGCAAAGAGCAGGACACAACTGAGCGACTTTCACTTCTGGCAATTCAGTGGTTAAGACTTCACCTTCCAATGTAGGGGGTGCAGATTTGATCTCTGATCAGGAAGCGAAGATCCCCTTGGGGCCAAAAGACAAAACATAAAACACAAGCAATACTATATCAAATTCAATAAAGATTTTGAAAATGGTCCACACCCGAAAAAAATAAAAATCTTTAAAAACTGTTACTCTTTACTCCATCATGGATTTTTACATTAATTTTAATTTTTAAAATACTGCATTAAAGTATCATTTATGAGTTTTTTTTGTTGCCCCTTAAATTTGGTCCCTGTGGAGAGAGCCCTGTTTGCCGCTCCTGAGACTGGCCCTGGCGAAGAGTTCACTTATCTAATTGCCATTTGTAATAAGATGGATGGATCTGGAGGACATTATGCTAAGTGAAATAAGTCAAACAGAAATATTACGCAGGGATTTTGCTAGAGGTTGGGGTACAGGTTTGATTCCTAGATGGGGAACTACAATCTGGCATGCCACATGCACAGCCCAAAAAAGTAATAAATACTGCTGCTGCTACTACTAAGTCACTTCAGTCGTGTCCGACTCTGTGTGACCCCATAGACAGCAGCCCACCAGGCTCCCCTGTCCCTGGGATTCTCCAAGCAAGAACATTGGAGTGGGCTGCCATTTCCTTCTCCAATGTATGAAAGTGAAAAGTGAAAGTGAAGTCGCTCAGTCGTGTCCGACTCTTGGCGACCCCATGGACTGCAGCCTACCAGGCTCCTCTGTCCATGGGATTTTCCAGGCAAGAGTACTGGAGTGGGGCGCCATTGCCTTCTCCAATGATAAATACTACATAATCTTATTTATATGCCAAATCTAAACCAAACAGAACAAAAACTATACTCATAGAAAAGGCAATTAGATTTGTGATTACCAGGTGAGGGTGGGGGATGGAGGAATTACATGAAAGTGGTCAAAAGGTACAAAGTTCCAGTTATAAGATAAGTAAAGTACTGGGAATGTCACGTATACAACATGACGACGGCTATACGGTATACTGGAAAGTTGTTAAGAGTAAATCCTGGGCTTCCCTGGTGGTCTAGTGGTTGGGAATCCACCTGCCAATGCAGGGGACATGGGTGTCAACCCTGGTCTGGGACGATCCCACACGCTGTGGGGTAGCTGAGCCCGGGTGTCACAACTACTGAGCCAGAGCTCCAGAGCCTGCAAACTTCAACTATTGAGCTCACATGAAGCAACAACTGAAGCCCGGGCGCCTTGAGTCCATGCTCCGCAACGAGAGGCACAGCAATGAGAAGCCCACTCACTGCAACTAGAGAAGCCTGTACATCATCAAAGACCCAGGGCAACCAGAATAAATAAAATAAATCCAAAATAAATAAATAAATTCGGAGTTACCACCAAAGAAAGAGCCGTTTCTATTTAAACTTCTATGCTTCTATATGATGAAAGACCTGTCTGGGATTATGTTCACCAACTGCCAACCGTAATTCAGAGGATTTGGGACATGTTCTGCCATGCTTGCATCTTTTACAATAAACATTTCCTTTTATAACAAGTCACTAAATAGATAGCCAACACAAATTTGCTGTATGGCTCAGGAAACTCAAACAGTTGCTCTGTATCAACCTAGAGGGGTGCGATGGGGAGATGGGAGGGAGGTTCAATAGAGAGGGGATATATGTATACCTCTGGCCGATTCATATTGAGCTTTGACAGAAAACAACAAAATTCTGTAAAGCACTTAATTATCCTTCAGTAAAAGATAAAATCTAGCCACTTTAAAAAACTCATCTATCAAAACAATTTAAGACCTTGATTAAATATTGTAAAATGGTACCTACCATCTATAATCTTAGTAAATAGATCTTGGCCATATTACTTTCCAAACTATTTGAAATATTTCAGAGGGTTCGCAGATGGCTTAGTGGTGAGGATTCTAGGCTTTCACTGCCAGGGACCCAGGGTTTAATCCCTAGTCAGGGAACTGAGATCCCACAAGCTGTGTGGCCAAAGTATGAGTATAAAAAAGAACTCATCAAACAAAATATGACATGGCCAACTGAAAATAGAAAATTATCAGGAAGTCCTTTAACTTCAGCTTTAAAAACTACCCTAGTATTCATAATCTCATTGTTGGTTTGAGGCCAAAACAAAGACTGATCAGAAGTGACTTGAGAATCATCTAAGAAAAATACCCAAAGAAAATATGCCTCCTGGTGGCGATGGTAAGGGTAATAACTTTCCTGCTTCTGTACTACACCTCTCTGTACTTTTCTAAAATTATGTATTATGTTGTTTGATTGCTAAGTCGTGCCCAACTCTTTTGCCACCCCATGGCCTATCACCTGCCAGGGTCCTCTGTGCAGGGAACTTCCCGGGCAAGAATACTGGAGTAGGTTGCCATATCCTTCTGGGTATCTCCCTGACCCAGGGATTGAACCCTTGTCTCCTGCATTGGCAGGCAGATTCTTTACCACTGAGCCACCAGGGAAGCCCATACAATATGACAATCAGTAGAACTGCTGGAAAAGATGTTATGTCAATGTTGTTTTAAAGCAGGACGAGGCCTATTTGTTCGACCCCAAAGCCAAGACAGAGCAATGCCTGCCGTGCAGTTCATTCGGTGAAAGAATGTACTGTCCGTGCATGGTTTCTGCCCCTGGCCACTAGCGGGGATCAGCCTCGACACTGGAAATGCAACAGCAGCCCAGGCAGGGAGTCGAGCCTGGGTGTTCTTGTCTCCTGCTAAACCACTCAACAGACACACTTTTGGTCAAAACTAGTAAACTTTATTTAAAGTTCAAAAAATAAAATAACAGACAAGAGGCAGCTTTCGCTTTGTTCTTCCCGAGGATCAGATGTGACGACCCAGAGCTGGACCTACCCCTAAGAAGTGAAAATACCCTTTATCCCCAGTCAAGCCACAGCGAGAAGGATGTTTGATCTGGGGACAGGCCTGGGGTAGTGGGGCAGGAAGGAGACCACCACAGAGGGTCAGTGGGTTCTGAGATAGCACAAGTAGAGAACAAAACAAAAGCCCCAGCAGAAGTGGGCCTGGAGCCTCAAAAGGGGACGGTCACAAGGAGCTATGTACAAGGGAGCCAGACTGGGGCTGTAACCCACAGGGGAGCAGAGCGGCAGGGTACCTCGAGGCCGCCCTCCACCTAGCCAGGTGCCGCTGCGCACAGCTCACCCTCAGTTCTCGTCATCACTGTCATCCGGGCTGATGGCTGGACTGGTGAGGCTATAGGTGGGGCTGGTGGGCGAGTAGCCAGGGGAGGTGGGCGAGTAAGTAGAGCCTTTGGGGGAGGTGGGGGAGTAGGTGGGGCTGGTGGGCGAGTACTTGGGGGAGGTGGGAGAGTAGGTGGGGCTAGTGGGTGAATACTTGGGGGAGGTTGGGGTGTAGACAGGAGAGGTTGGTGAGTAAGTAGGTGATGTGGGTGAGTATTTTGGGGTGGTTGGTGAGTAGGTAGGACTGGTAGGTGAGTACTTGGGGGAGGTGGGTGAATATTTGGGGCTGGTAGGTGAGTACTTGGGGGAGGTGGGGGTGTACTCTGGTGAGCTGGGGCTATAGGAAGGACTGGTTGGGGTGTACTTTGGTGAAGTCGGGCTGTAGCTGGGCGAGCTGGGGCTGTAGCTGGGCGAGCTGGGCGTGTAGGTGGGAGACTGTGGTGTGTATCGTGGGCTTGAAGGAGAGTAGCTTGGCGAGGTTGGGGAGTAGCTGGGTGAAGTTGGAGAGTAGCTTGGAGAGGTTGGGCTGTAGTTGGGGCTTGTTGGTGTGTAGTTGGGACTGGTAGGTGAGTAGCTGGGTGACGTTGGGCTATAGCTGGGTGACGTCGGGGTGTAATTGGGACTGGTTGGAGAATAGTTAGGACTGGTGGGTGAGTAACTTGGAGAAGTTGGAGAGTAGCTTGGCGATGTTGGTGAATAGCTTGGAGATGTCGGTGAGTAGCTGGGCGAAGTGGGCGAGTAGCTGGGCGAGGTGGGCGAGTAGCTGGGAGAGGTGGGCGAGTAGCTGGGAGAGGTGGGCGAGTAGCTGGGTGAGGTGGGCGAGTAGCTGGGTGATGTGGGTGAGTAGCTAGGTGATGTGGGAGAGTAGCTTGGGGAAGTGGGCGAGTAGCTGGGAGATGTGGGTGAATAGCTGGGAGAAGTGGGTGAGTAGCTGGGAGAGGTCGGGGAGTAGCTGGGTGATGTGGGGCTGTAGTTGGGGCTGGTTGGAGAGTAGGATGGAGAAGTAGGGGAGTAGGAAGGGGAAGTGGGGGAGTAAGAGGGACTCTGGGGTGTGTAGCCTCCAGGGGAGCGGGGCTCATAGGCAGGTGATGTCGGGGAGTAGCTGGGAGACATGGCACCCCCTGTGGGAGAGAAGCAAAAGAGGTGTTAAGTGATGAGAGATTCATCCAGAAGCCAAGGCCAAGGAGAAAATGAACTTGGCCTTGACAGACAAGGACCACTCACCTGGTGAGGGGATATACGGGCTCGAGGGGCCTGGGGAGCCCGGGGAGCCTGGTGTGGGAGACCAGGCCGGGGAATAGCCAGGGCTGAACCCGCTGGCGTCTGAGGCAGCACTGGGAGAGAAGCCTGCTGCTCCCGGGGTCATCCCACTCCCTGCAAAGAGAGAGACGTTTGTTAAAACCAGAGCTGGAGCCCCACACCTTCCCAGAGCTCCAGGGCCCCCAGCACCCGACATGGGAACCCCTCACGAGCCCAGCCCATCCACCCTCTGAACCACCCAGAGGGCTGTCTTTCCAGGCGGCCACTCACCAACACTGGGGGACCAGGCGCCGTAGGCTGGGGTTGCACCCTGGTTCCAGGGTGTCATGGCTGGAGAAATTCCTCCCATGGGACTGGGGGCCGAGCCGAAGAACATGCCGGTGGCTGCAGAGAGGCACGTGGTGACTCGTAAAGAAGAACACCTGGGGCCTGGCTGCCCTCCCACCCAAGGCCTCCCCGCTCCCACCTCCACCTCGCAGACCCTCATACTCACGTCCGGCAGCCCCCAGGCCTGGGATATTGGTGGGGATCTCCATGCCGTACTTGCACTTCTCTGCATCCAGCAGGAGGTCAAAACAGCCGGTGCCAGCTGGAGCCAGCTGGCCCAGCATGATGTTCTCGGACACCCCCTTCATGGGGTCACTCTCTCCGTGCGCAGCTGCTTCCATGAGCACGTCCACCTAAACCTCGGAAGAGGGGACACGCTGTCACACCCCACCCCCCACGTCCCACCCAACAGAGGAAAAACCGCACCAAGGCCCATCACTCAGCCAAGGAGGCCCTCCTCCCACAGCCAGCCCTCCTCCCCACCTACTCAGCACTTCTCTCATACCGTTTCCTCAAAGGAGCACTTCATGAGAGGTCCAGTGTCCTGGCGGTTGACTCCATGGCGAGTGATGGCCATCAAGTGGCCACGACAGGTCATGGTATCACACAGGAGAGCCAAGTGCCGGTAATTGACGTAGGAGCCGTCGAAGGAGATGACGTGGTACAGCTCCCGCTCCAGGGCCTTCCGTACAGCCTCAATGCCCAGCACCTGGCGTGCAGATGCAGGGGAAGCCTCAAGACCCGCTAACTCTGCTCCCCAGCCACTGCTCCCAGCACCCAGATCCAGTCAGGAGTCCATGAAGCCCAAATGCAAAAGTGGATTCAGGCATGAAACAACCAGATCAGAGAAATGCCCTGAAGGGAGAGCACGGACCACAACCACTGCCCGAGACCCAGGGGGTCCAGAGACGGCGGGGTACCGGCTTGCAGGGGCTCACCGTGAAGATCTCCACGATGTCGTTGGATGTGGTGCGCACAGGGTCCACGTCCTTCTCACTCAGCACGCGCATCAGGCTCACACCGTCCGTCTCCAGGATCCACTCCTGCAGGGCCTTGAACTCCCCGTCCTCTGTGATGATGATCTTCTTCTTGTTGTCAGTCTGCGGCAAGTGCATGTACACCTGGCAAGGGGCAGAGCAGGCTCAGGCTGGGCGGGTGGCGGTGGCAGGAGGGTGCAGGGGTGGACGTGCAGTGGGCATGGCCGGCTGACCTTGCTGATCTGCTCTATGCCCTGCAGGGTCATGTCCGTCAGCATGTTGGACTCGATGCAGCGCAGGAAGACGTCGTCGTCCATCTTGTCCACCACCTCTTCCTCCTGCAGCAGAGGCTGAGTCAGGCCTCTGAGAATCCTCCGGCTCCCCCGGGCTCACCCCGGACCATAGCCTGAGCTACAGAGCTGGGCCTGGCCCAGACCTACCTGCTTCCTTCCAATAAGGTTACTTTCTAACATGTTTTTACCATGGTATTTAAAGAAACCTCAGAGAAGACAGCTACACTCCTCCAGCCTGACACCATTCCCACCCCCTGGGCACTCCCAGGGCGGGAACCAAGCACATGGCGCCTCCACTCTCGTCCTGGTCCTTGTCGCACACCCACCACCCACCCACCAATGCTTTGACGTGTGACCCCATGCAACAGAGGTGTATAGTCCTTGCTCAAGATGCATCCACATGTTATCCACTCTCTGCCAGTTCATATGAAGCTCTGAGCTTTTATGATTAAAAGCGCCAGGCATCCACATCTGCCAAACAATGTTTCAGGAGCCATGCCCAGGAGTGAACTCACTGGTCGAGCATTTTCCTGGGTCTCGTTATAGGCACTGTTACCCCACCTTCCCAAGGATGCAGCCGTTCCTACTGTCTGACCTGCCCTCGGGGAGGAGACAGCCAGGTGACCGGGCTACGGGGACACCCCAACATCAACACCAGCTGTTTATCCATGTGGCACTACTTCACATTGGATAGATTTTTTGCTGCTAGAACTTTTGAAAATCATTGTTAGCCACCCTCCATCTCCAGATGGTGTGGCTGGCACTCAGTGCTGCCTTCATTTTAATTTCCATGGTCAGGAATCAGATTTAATGGTTTCCCGTGTCTGACACAAAGTTTCTGCCTGGGTCCCCTTTACCTCTTGCATCTTGTTTTCATCACTGTTCATGATGCGGATCCGGAGCACCAGCTTCTCTGCGTTATCATCGTTAAAGATGCAGTTCAAGTCGTCACCGAAGCCTGAGGAGAGTGAGCGAGGCAGACGACAGCTGTAGGGCTACGGCCACTTGCGGTGCCCACAGTGCTCCCCAGCGGGCTCTCCTCTGGCTTCCCCCTCCTCACAGAACCCTTCTAGAAGGAGGGTGGGGAAAGCATGAGGAGGAAAAGGCACCGCAGAAGGGACCTGGAACAGAGGTGCCCTGGGGAAGCAGAACCAGTGCCTGGAAGTTGGTGGGTACGGGCGGCATGTCTGGGATGAGAGCACAGGGACAGGATGGGGAGCGAGGGGAGCCCGGGCAGGACTTCCTGGCCTCACCAGCATTGATCTTTTCCGCAATCTGCTCCATGGTCAGCTTCCGGTCAGTCATGTGCTTCCGGTCCAGCTCCACCCGCAAAAGCCAGGGGGAGATTCGGGCCACATCAAAGTCAGGCATCTCATAGTAGACATTCACCCACTCCTGATCCTCGGCCACCACTGTGCTCTGGGGGTTGGGGTCATAGTAGATGGCCGTGTTGGCGGTCACCTTCCTCAATGTTGTGTGTTCCAAGCGGCACAGAATATCCTGGAGGAAAGAGGGATTCTTGACATTCAGGTGGCTCCGAAGGCCTCTTCAAACCCCTCTGGAGAGGGAATTCCACACCCTCATTGAAAGGAAGGGGTCCCCTCCTCCTCCCACCCCGAAACCCATTACCCAAGTCCCACCTTGGCTCTCTCTGCATCTCGAGCAGACTGGCCCAGCAGGAAGACGGTAAGTGAGGGGGTCTTTGGCTTCTTGGAAATGTTGATGAGCTCCTTAAGTCGGGGCACACCCAGAGTCACGTTCTTGGCGGACACACCGGCATAGTGGAAGGTGTTCAAGGTCATCTGGGTGGCAGGTTCTCCGAGGGACTGTGCAGCCAGAGCTCCCACCATTTCCCCCGGATGGGCCTGGGGATGATGGGGAGCAAGAAGAGCTGCTCTCAGAAGAGCAAATCCGCTTGCCTACCCCACTCTACCACCCCCGGTGAACAGGAGTGAGGTGCTGTCAGGGCGGGACAGAAGCATTTGGAAAAGGGAGAGACTTAAAGATCAGAGTCTATTTGATCATCCCCTTCCTCAGACAGCATTTCCATTTACATACACCATTCAGTGGCCAATGGGCTGCACACCCAGGAAAAGGGACTGTGCCATCTAAAATCTTCGTTTTTATCAAGTGAATATTTACCTCACAGTTAGCATGCAGTGCTTATTGAAACTGTGAGGTAAATATTCACTTGGTAACAGTCTTCTAATCATACACCATAAATGATAATCTTTTAATTGGAATCATATAGTATGTAGCCTTTTCAAACAGGCTTTCTTCCTTAGTAATACTATTCTTCAAAGTTGATCACAGTCTTTTTACGGCTTGACAGCTCATTACTTTATCACAAAATAATATGCTCTTGTCTTGTTTATTCTTCATCAATGGAGGCACATTTAGGTTGTTTCCATTGCTTGGCTACTATGAATAAACTGCTGTGAACACCTGCAACAGGTTTTAGTGTGGACACATGCTTCTTGGGGTTGCTTCTAGGAATAAAATTGCTGGGTCAGATGGTAACTCTATGTTTAAACTCTAGAGAAACTGCCAGACGTTTTCCAAAGCAGTTGCAACACCTCTCCAGAAATGTACGAGAGCTCCAATTTCTCCACCACCAATTTCTCCACCACCCTCACCAACACCTGTTTACTTTTTCTTTCAGTCATCCTGCGGACATGAAGTAGAATCTCACTGTGGTTCTGAGTTGCATTTCCCTGATGACTGATCATGTTGAGCATCTTTTATGCATTTACCTCTTCAAGGCTCAGCAGCTATCTCTGCAACATGGAACTAACACTAACAACCCTTCCTCTATGAGGGTCGTCTTAAGACTCCTGAGAAATACAGGAATAAAGCCCCCAACACAGGACCTGGTTCACAGCAGTGTCTCAATGAAGGAGAACTCTATCAGGCAGCTGTGGGCAGAGGTGGGAGGTTCTCACAGCCCAGAGAAGTCAACAGGTCAAAAGAGAGAATTGAGGCTGGGGTGAGGAGTACAGGACTCACAATGGCTTGGTTGAACTTGGACTCGATCTCTCCAAGCAGCCAGTCGAAAGCCTCTCCACTGAGCCGGAATTCCTCGGCCATGCGGCGAGAACACAGCGTGGACCGCAGGTGGATGTTAAAGAGCAAGGTGGCGTTCTCCTGGGCCTGCCGGCTCAGGGGGTCATCCCCATTCACAATCACCAGCTTCTTGCTCAACTCCTTGACGCCTGGGGGCCAAGCAAGAGATAAAGAGCTTATAGACCAGGACTTGCCAGCAGAGCCTGGCCTGGTGGCTCCATGGCAGCTACTCACCCTCTACCACCTTGATGGGGTGCAGGTCAGAGGGAAGGCGAGGGTTGATGTGGAAGATCTTCTGAGCGTTCCAGATCATGCGCAGAAGGTTGCAGGGGAGGACAACCTAGGGCAGGAGGGCAGGGAGGCAGGATCTCAAGTCAGGGCCAGCTGTGCAGGGCCAGCCCCTCTGCAGCCCAGCCCTTCGTGCCCACACGCACCTTGCTGTCACCAGTTGGGAAGATGACTCTGAGCACCTCCCGGTCCTCTCGCATCCGCTCAAATTCTCGTTCTAGCTCATTCTGAATGTGTGCGTTGCTCAGCACATCCTTCACTAGGTCTTCCTGCAGGGTGCGCCGCAGGGCCCTCTCATTGGTGTAATCAAAGCGGAACCTGCAGGTGGCAGGGGTAGAATCAAGGTGAAGATCCCAGCCAGAACAGGGTGTGACTCCTCCTATGGGCCGGGCTGTGAAGAATCTTGGGAGGGAAACGAGATCCAAAGCCAAGGCCCTCTAGCAGCCCTGAGCATGTGCCCGCCCTCTAGGCTTGCTCTGTCCCAACACCAGGCCCCGAAGTCTCAGCTCTCTGTCCACCCTCTCCCATCACGTGGCTGCTGCCACAGAGGTGGGGAAGGAGCATGATAAGGTTAAGGGTTCACTGCAAGATACCGTCCAGGTGATCTCACCTTGGGGGGTTTCGGGGGGAGACAGGGACTCCTACAACCCTGGCCCTGAGCCCCAGGGGCAACAACCACCCGCCAGCAGCCTCCTCACTTCTTCTCAAAAGCCTTGTTGGAAGGCTTGAGGGTGGCCAGATTCTGGAACTCGACACTTTCGCCCGCCAGGCCATCCTCGCCATAGCGCAGCTGCACCACCTGATTGATGGAGTTGCGCACGGTGGCGTCGTACTTCACCATCACCGACTCCATGGACTTTATCAGCCGCCGCTGGATGTACCCTAGGAGCAGAGAATCAACTGAGGGGCCCAGAGTAAGAACAGGAGCCTCTCTACTTTAGGAAGAGTGCTGCTGGCCACTCTGGTGCTCAAGGGAGCCAGCTGGTGGTCCCTCAGGGAAAGCCATGCTCACCACCACCAGATGCAACCAGGGCCCAAGTAGAGACCCCGAGGAACCATCCCCACGTGACTGGTCAGGAGCAGAGAGCCTCAGGCTCCATCCCCATGACATGGAATGCCCCAGCACAGCCAGGTCTGCTTAACTCTTGACCTTCAGTCTCTGCTCTTTCCAGAGAGGCCAAAATGCCTTCCCTGGAGACTGAAGACTTCAGCCTGAGAACCCCACTCAAACCCCCAAGGCTTTCTCCGCCTGGGCTCCTCCCTGGGACTGGCTGGTGGTTGGGGCCTCACCAGTCTCAGCAGTCTTGACAGCTGTGTCGATCAGCCCCTCACGGCCCCCCATGGCATGGAAGAAGAACTCGGTGGGCGTGAGGCCGGCCAGGTAGGAGTTCTCCACAAAGCCTCGGCTCTCAGGCCCATAGTCATCTTTGATGAAGTGAGGCAGGGTCCGGTGCTTGAATCCAAATGGGATCCGCTTGCCCTCCACGTTCTGCTGCCCGACGACAGCAATGACCTGGGGGACAGAAAAGCTGGGCTGCATCCCCTCCCTCAAGTTTCTCCATGCATCGCCCTAACAGCACACCCCTCCATTCCGCCTCCCACCTCCAAGGAACCCTCTGCTGGAAAAAAGGCTCCTCACCTGGGAGATGTTGATCTTGGAACCTTTGGCCCCAGACACGACCATAGACTTAAAGTTGTTGTATTCAGACAGTGATTTCTGGGCAGAAGAGCCGGTCTTGTCTCGGGCATCGTTGAGAATGCGGTTCACCTGGTTCTCAAATGTCTGCCGCAGGGTGTTCCCTGGTGTGGGCTCCAGCTCATTGTTATGTGCCTTCTCAATGACCTGGTGCAAAGAAGGAGACGCAACTCTCAGGGGGACATCGACCTCTGCTGGTCCCTGTCCCTCCCAGCCCCGTGTCCCTGTCACTCCTCCTCAGTTCAAAGCCACTGGGAGGCCCTGGTTCAGCCTCTACCCAGCCTCCACTCTCACCTCTATTACATCCTGCTTGGCCTTCTTAATCGTGTTCTGAATGTCCTGGTAAGTCTTAGAATCAGCGATGGAGTCCCCAATGCCAATGGTATGACCTGGAAATGAGGAGAAGCATCAGCAACACCTTCTTTGGGTTCCCAAGAAACATGAGACGGACTCACAGCCAAGAGCATAGATGGAGGGAACCAAAGCCAAGGAGGGAAGAGAAGGGGAGGGGAGAAGAGCAGTCAGCAGTGAGGGACAGGATTTGTGGACAGAACTTGGTGGAGCCCTAGACTTGCCCTCAATGAGGAGCCAGTTGTTGATGACAGTCTGAATGTTGGAGTAGAAGAGGCGAGTGATGTCGTGACCCATCTCAAGGTAAGAGATGTGGACCAGGGAGCCAGCCGACGTGCCCAAAGACTTCTTACACAGGATGCCCATGATCAGCTCGCCATTCTCCACCACCACCTGCAGAGAGAGCACCGTTCACGGCCCCTGCTGGTGCTCCTGGGTCTGAAGCCCTGCCCTTTGCATCAGGAAGCCAGGCCCCACCTTAGTGTCCCCGGGAGAGATGTGCTTGTAAGGGCCACTGTCCTCATCATCAGGGTGGGTGCTATGGGTGCGGATACAGTTGATGTGGCCGGGTATGATGAGGGAGAAGATCTGCTTCCCCGTCCACAGGGGCCGGGGCTTCAGGATGGCTGGCTGTGGGACCTTCCCATCCCACGTGGACAGGAACATCAGAAGGTTCATCACCTCCCCCTGGGAGGAAAAGAATAAGAGAGACAGAAGTTAGAACTGCAGGCGTCCACGCTTGTGAATGCCAGGGGAGGCCTCCCTGCCAAAGGGGGAAAGCCAGATTTCAGAGGCAAAAAGTGGCAAAGAAGTCTCTGCCAAACTTTCACTGAAAAAATTCGCGGTGATAGTTCAAAATTTCAGAGTCTTTTCTTTAAACAGTAACTACAAACTACTTTTAATAATTAGAAAATAAAGACAAAAGAAAAAGAAATAGAACTTTAACAAAGTCTTATTTCTCTCTTTGCCTTTACTTTCCAGAGGATATCTGAAATTACACATTTTAAGGAACTAAACTTGGAGCTAAGGCGATACACTGTTTTTGGCCTTGATTTTTCTAAGCCTGTTCCCTTCCATTGTCTCACATACAGGTCTGCTGCTGCTGCTGCTGCTAAGTCGCTTCAGTCATGTCCGACTCTGTGCGACCCCATAGACAGCAGCCCACCAGGCTCCCCGGTTACTGGGATTCTCCAGGCAAGAACTCTGGAGTGGGTTGCCATTTCCTTCTCCAATGCATGAAAGTGAAAAGTGAAAGTGAAGTCGCTCAGTTGTGTCCGACTCTTAGTGATCCCATGGACTGCAGCCTACCAAGCTCCTCCATCCATGGGATTTTCCAGGCAAGAGTACTGGAGTAGGGTGCCATTGCCTTCTCCACACATACAGGACACTGCATAGCAAATCAGCAGGTCACTGCCCTTCCCCCGTCATTGCTGTGCTAGGCCCTGCCCACCCAGGTCAGGTTCTCCACACCTCCACCTGTCCCAGATCACACACCCGCTCCAGGAAGACATCCCTCTTGGTGAATTTGCGCACTGCAGTCAATGTGTCCTGCACAATGCCCATGACCGGACGATTGCTCTGGGGGGTGACAATCATGCGTGGCACCATGGCCAGCTCCTGGATCTCAGCCCGCGTCTCCAGGGACTGTGGCAGGTGCAAGTTCATCTCATCCCCGTCGAAGTCGGCATTGTATGGAGTTGTCACGCTACAGTGAAAGAGGAGGGTGAGTTGGGGAGATGCTCCAGTGAAACCCAGGGAGCAGCCCAGACCCACCACCTCACTCAGCAGGCGGACGGACCTAAGATTCAAGCGAAAAGTGGACCAGGGCAGGATGCGAACCCGATGACCCATCATGGACATTTTGTGCAAAGTTGGCTGCCGGTTGAAGATAACAATGTCCCCATCACACATGTGCCGTTCCACCTGGGGAGGTGAGAGGCGGGAGAAACCTCAGTCAAGGAGGAGTGCTAAGAGTGAAGTCACAGTGGCCTGAGATACTTGAGACAGGTGCGCTGTGGTGTCATTTCACTTAAAATGCTTACTACGTACCTGCTCTGGGCCAGGTCCCAGGCCAGATTCCAGGTTATCAGAGAAAACGAAGACACGGTACCCAAACCTCAGGGAAGTCCTCTGGGGGACAAAACCTCAAGGTGCTCTGACCATGAAACCTTTTGCTCCAGGCACCCCGCACCCCCACCCCTGCCAATCTCCCTTTCCTGCCATGTGTCCCTCATGCTACTCGTGGGTTTTTATGACCCCCACCCTCACTGCCAATGCCAGCAGCTGGCAGCTACAAGCTTGCCTAGGATAGCAGGAGCCTTTTGAAAAGACACAGATTCTAATAAACAGGATAGCCTCAGCTGCCCCATTCCAGCTGGACCCCCAGCCTGTTACATGCCTTGTAGCCAGTCTGCAGGTGAAGGTCACTGGGCTTGGGGTGGAAACGCAGGTCAATGCGATCACCATTGTCCCGGATGATGTACTTGGCTCCCGGGTACTGGCTGTTCCCCCTGCGCACTAGTTCCTGAAGTCTAGGGAGAGAAGTGGAATGAATAAATCACTCTCCAAAGAGCCCTGTCGTCACTCCTCCCCCACGGCTACAAGTGGCGCTTGAATGTCTCAACTTCAAAGCTCTCTCGAAGCTGGGAGAGCACCGCTGCCTTCCTGGCCCCTCCAGGCAGGGCTTCTGAACTGAGCACACCTGTCAATGTTGAAGGGGGTGACGATCTCCGCAAAGGTCATGTTGGCGGCAATGGAGCGTGGCACGCCGACCTGGTCAATGGAGAGGTTGGGGTCGGGGGTGATGACAGTGCGGGCTGAGAAGTCCACGCGCTTGCCCATCAAGTTCCCACGCACACGGCCTTCCTTCCCCTTCAATCGCTGCTTCAGGGACTTGAGGGGACGCCCAGACTTCTGCATGGCCTGTGAGGAGACAAAGGGCAGGGGGCACCCCGGCATTCAGCACTGGCCCCCACCCTGACCCCCTCCCCTTTCTCCCAGGCTCCAGGCGCGGGGACCCTGCTGACTCACACGAGGCAAGCCAGGCAGCTCATTGTCCACCATGGTGGCCACGTGGAACTGGAGGAGCTTCACGTCCTCGGCGATGACATGGGCAGCTGCGCCGTTCTGCTCATTGCGCCGAAGCTGATTGTTGATCTTGACAATGTCAGCCAGTTTGTGGGTCAGGTCGTCCTAAGGCAGAAGTCAGCACTGTCACCGTCCAGCTACCCTGCACATGCCAGCATACAGTGTCTCTCACCCCTGTCCCCTACCACCACCCTGGGTGGCAGCTCTGGGCTCTCGGCTCACAGATCCAGAGCACCGTGATGGGTTTTAACCTGCTTAAGGGGCTCACTAAAGGTCATACAGCCAGCAAGTGGCAGGTGTCTTCAGGCCAGGATGATCTGTCTGGCACCCCGCACACCTTCCCCACCCCACCCCCACACACACCTTTGCCCAGATATCCAGCCTAGCTATGAAGTGGGGCCCCACAGCTGCTGACCTGGTTGCGGGCAGAGCCCTGCATCACGACAGCGGGCCGCACGGAGAGCGGGGGCACAGGCAGCACAGTGACGATCATCCACTCAGGCCGAGCGTAGCGCGGCTCCATGCCCAGGACAAAGCACTCCTCGTCGGAGATGCGCTTGAAGATCTCATGCACCCGCTCGGGGCTCAACAGGATCTTCTTCTCTTGAGAGTCCTCATTGACATGCTTCCATTCTGCGTATAGCTCCAGGCCGGAGCGCCGGATCCGAGGCTGGTACCGACCGCAGCCACCGTGGCCCTACCAACGGGACAGAGAGGCCATCAGAGCCCAGAGGGTGGGTTTGCCAGTCCCTCACTCTTCTGTGACCTTCAGGTCCTGCTGCTTCTGCTGCCTTCTCCCTTCCCCCCTCCAAGACCACCCTGCCCCTCGCCCGCTCCCAACAGTCTGGGCAGCCCCAGCTACCTTTTCTTTGGTCAAATCTTCATCGCCCTCAGGCTGCTCCACACCAAACTTGTTGTCCATCTCCTCCCCGCCCTCGCAGATGTTTTTGCCCTTGCAGAGGTCATAGACGTGTGTGAGCCGCTTCTTGGGCTGCCCCTTGGACTTAGCCAAAATGTCCTTGATCTTCGGGTTGTTCTGGGAACAGAGCAGACAGAGTGGGGTCAGTTGGGGCTGCTCCCCTGCCTCCCCACCACCCCGCAGCAACCCCTCCCCCTGGCCAGAGCCTGTCTCCCACTCACAGAGTCCACAAGCAACTTGGAGCAGAAGAAGCAGACACAGCGCAAAACTTTCATGGTCTTGACCAGGAAGCCAACGTGGAACACAGGCTTGGCCAGCTCAATGTGGCCAAAGTGGCCAGGACACTCTGTCATGTTTCCTGTGGGAAAACACACGTGACATGTTCCTTCCAGCACTCACCTCAGAGACCAGGTCTCTAGGCTTCCACGCTCAGACCCAGTTCTCTGTGAGGCAAGCCTCTCCCTCCCTCCAGGGTCCACGCCAGATGCCCCGCCGCTCACCTGCACAGGTTTGGCAGCGGCCCGTCCTCTCAATCACCCCCTGCCTCGGATCCATCAGCCCCCCGAGCTTGGGGCGGCCTCCCTCCGTCGTCTCTGGGTATTTGATGCCGCCCTCTGTCACAGACATTCGCTTCTGTGGAAAAGAAAGGCCCGTACTAAACTGAATCCCTACTTTTCAGATTTCATGGCTGGTGAGCTCTATACCGAGGCCTCAAAGGACCCTCAACTACTTACAAAAGAGCTGAGCAGGTTTAGCTTGGAGTGAGAGGAGTGGGAGGTCAGTGTGTGTGATATTTGATTCTGAAAATGCCAAAGTCAAATACCACAAGTCAGAAGCTCATTCCAGTCACCTTCTGAGTGAGACAGGGCATGCAGACCAGTGTGTGGGCAGCTCTGGGCTCCACACACACTATTCATTCCTCTGGGTTGAATTCTAGGCCACTGTCATCCATAGAATTTAACCGCAAAAGAAATAAAGCTGCTTCAAAGGGGGAAAGAATAGGGAAAAAATCAATGCATTGTTTCTTTCCCAAAGCTGGAACCAAGGCTAGAATTGGGGTCCCTGGCAGGAACTTCCCCGTATGACCACCCACACCTTGACAGCCCAGGTATGTTGCCCCAAGACATGCCTTGTCAACTCTAACCTCACCTCCTAAAGTTAGGCACTCTTTGCCTATATCCTTGTCACCTCCTCTTTCTCAAGGGCTTGGACCAGCCTGAACCCCTTCTACATTCAGACATTTTAGGATAAGACAGAAGGAGGGGGCGCTAGAGCAAAGGGTTGGTGAAAACTGTCTGGAGCACAGAAAATTTTCAGGGTGAACCCTGGAGCCTCAAGAGATGGCTTGAGGGTTTTGGCCCTTGGTGAGAATCCTGGGGAAGGTACAGCCAGGACTCAATGGGACCAATTCAGTGGAGGAATAGGCGAGAAGGCAGAGCTCAGAAACAGGTACAACCTGAAAAGAGACTTCGGCTCTGAGCTGTTCAAGGAAACCCATGGCAACTTTTCACACCCTGAAAACCAGAAACTTTACAATTGGTTAAGCTTTGATCCACTAAACTTCCACAGAGAAGAACTCAGAAGAATGTAATAAAAGCTTCTAGTTTGAGTGTCAACTTCGTGCCAGGCACTAAACATGCCTAATGTGCCGTGGCTGTCTAACCCTAACCAGGAACCTGCTGTTAGTGAATTCCTGCTCTTTGCCATGGGCAACCTGAGGCTATAAAGCGACTGCCCAAGGCCTCAATCTCAAGGAGCCAGCAGGAGTCAAATCCAGCTCTCTCTGATTCCAGACCTGCTCATCAGCCTACGGTACCGCAGCGGAAACAGGCAGTTAAGACTCCAGGACACCCAGAGCACGATTCACCACAGCCAAGACAACCTAAACGCTCACCAACGGATGAATGGCTAAAGATGATGTGATACGTACATACAATGGAATATTACTAAGTTATGAAAAATGAAATAATGCCACTTGCAGTAACATGAATAGACCTAAAGATAATCATATCAAATGAGGTCAGGCAAACACAGAAAGACAAACACCATATGACATCACTCATACGTGGGATCTAAAATATGATACAGGGACTTCCCTGGAAGTCCAGTGGTTAAGAATTCACCTTCCAATGTAGGGATCACGGGTTCGATCCCTGGTTGGGAAACTAAGATCCCACATGCTGCCGGGCAGCTAAGCCCATGCACGGCAACAAAGACCAAAAAGTAATAATTAAAATAATAAAAGACTCAGCTCAGGCACTGCTTCTTCCAGAAAGCCTTTACACAGCCTCCCCAGGCAGACTGGTGCCCCTCCCATGCATCCACACCCCTCCATCACTGCACATCTCATAACACAATGAAGTTATTTGTTGGGGTTTGTCTTCCTCATAGATTCTAAGCATCTCTTGGGCAGGTAGCATTCCTCTATTCTCCTGGATCATGTGAAACTGAACTAAACTGCTTAGGACCCTCCACTGCAGGGAAGTGCCCTCAAAGAACTTGAAAAGAGAAAGGCTGTTCCCTTATAGTTAAACCAATGATCCTCTCATAATGAAATCTGATTAGCCACTGCTGGGTAGTGGTCTACAGATACAGGGCTAAGAGGTTCTAAACATCCACAATGCTCATCCAGATGACCTGATGAAACCTCAAGGAGACAGGTCCTGTGCTGACTAAATTCACGAAGCCAGACCCCATCAGCTGCATCGTGTCTCATGAGACACACAACGGAAGAGTCTGCTTGCCTTGAATGAAACACAACGAAGCAGGAGCTGGCCTGAATCTGGCTCCAGAGGTCACTACAGACAGACCTAAAGGAAATCACACTCAAGGCTTTTCACGTCCCTCTGCTCCAAGTCCACGCTCACCAAACCAGCCACCTTCTAAAGACTCCCTCTGCTCCCAGGCATTGAAAGTGGACCAGGGGCTGTCCTGGAATGTTCTGGAGTAACCCCTCTATCTAAGTTATATTTTGGATTACACACAAAAGACTTCAGCCCGCAATCCTTCATCTATCGGTTTGCACTGCCCATATGGTAAAGGTTTGACTTCCAAGGGCTCAACACTTCTGCTCCAACTACAATAGATTTCTCAAAATTCCTTTTCTTCACATGCTCTCCTTTCCAGCAAACTTATTCTCAAGGCCCAGTTCAAATGTCACCTCTTTAGAGAGCATTCTCAACTCTTTCTAGCCTTATCTACACCCCAGCAAAGTTCTCAGCCCAACGTTAATTACTTGTTTACACATCTGTGTCTCCCACTGGACTGTAATCCTTGAGGGCAAGGATCACGTTTCGTTTGTTTAGTAAAAGAACCAGCACAGGGTAGGGGCTCAGTGAACACCTGCTGCATGGGTTTTTCCAGGCAAGAGTACTGGAGTGGGTTGCCATTTCCTTCTCCAGGGGATGTTCCTGACCCAGGGATTGAACCCGGGTCTCCTGCATTACAGGCAGACGCTTTACCCTCTGAGCCACCGGGAAGCCCTTGGCAACAACAGCCCAAACTTTCCTCAAACAGAAAACACTGCTGTGTCTTACAGTCAGCCTAAGAGCCCTCTCTATTTCAACACATACACTACTGTCAAGACGTCTGGAAAACATTTTACCTTTTATACTATCTGCGCCCCAAGAGGCTTCTCCAGGCCTAAGTGGAACTTTGTTATTCCCTCTAACACGAAACATGATATAAATGGTAAGCCAGTAAGCCTTGCAGACGAAAATCAGTCTTGCAAAAGCCTACACACCAGAGATGATGCCTGTGAAATTTTGTGAACAGCCTTCCATGCTTTTTAAAAATTGCAAATATATTCCCATTCTTCCACAAACGGAGCCTCATTGTGCATACTGTTGAGGAACCTTTTCCTTTTTCCAGATTCCTAAACTTTAGCCGTTCACAATGCCCTTACTGCCTCACTACCTGTCACAGCCAAAAGAGATCCACTTGTTAAATACCCGGATCCAAACAACCTAGTAATGATTTACATGAGAGCAGCTTAACAGCCCTTTGAAAAAACAATACACAAAAACTG
Source organism: Capra hircus (assembly GCF_001704415.2). Lineage (NCBI taxonomy): Eukaryota > Metazoa > Chordata > Mammalia > Artiodactyla > Bovidae > Capra > Capra hircus. Next base: position 26,967,150 of record NC_030826.1, on the reverse strand, counting down.
AGACAAATTTTAATGTATTAAAGTAACATTTTTATTTATAAAATAACAATTTGATGTTATTGGTTTTGTTATGTGGTTATCCAGAATAACCACAATTACTTATGACACCTGTTGCGCACCGCGCTTCTCAAATCTTAGAATCAGATACCACTATTATCTCTGGTTCCACACTGATTCTTGCCCAGTATTTAGCAACTGCTAAAACCCCAGCTTCACAGATATGACGTCATCGAAAGGGATCTGGCGCCATCTAATGCTGAAAGGGAGAAGGCAATGGCAAGCCACTCCAGTGCTCTTGCCTGAAAAATCCCATGGATGGAGGAGCCTGGTAGGCTGCAATCCCCGGGGTTGCTAAGAGTGGGACATGACTGAGCGACTTCACTTTCACTTTTCACTTCCATGCATTGGAGGAGGAAATGGCAAGCCACTCCAGTGTTCTTGCCTGGAGAATCCCAGGGACAGAGGAGCCTGGTAGGCTGCCGTCTATGGGGTCGCACAGAGTCGAACACGACTGAAGTGACTTAGCAGCAATGCTGAAAAGAAAGCTCCCCAATCGAGTGGTTCCCAAGGCATCAGGCAGATGAGCTCTGCTTCTCCTAAAATTTAAAAATCTCCCACTGGATCCCTGTGGGTGCTGCGGTGCCTCAGGAGTTTGCAAATAGGGAGTCAGGGGACTTAACCTATTAAGAGAGTCTTATTCTATTATAATAAACCCTGTTTTGTTGAATAGAATTCCTAGCAGCAAATACTTACGTGACTTATAATTTCAAACAGTATCATTTACAAACAATGTTGCAGTAAAAATCCTTCTATGTGTATTTTTATGTACCTGTCCAACTATTCGTTCACCCATTTATTCGAGTAACTTTTACTACATGCCTATTATGTGCCAGGCACTATTTGAGATGCTGGAGGAAGAGAGGGCAATAACAAAGTTCTACACGAAATTTACATTCTATTCAGGAAGTAAGAAACAAAAAAACTAATCCTTTCAAGTACTGACCAGTAGGAAGTAGAATAAAGTCAAGACTCGGGGTTAGAGAATGCAAAAAGATGCTACTTAAATAGGGTGGTTGGGGAACAGCGGCTAAGGATAGGACATCCGAGCAGAAAACATACTGACAGAGGAACAGACCCGCAGAGGTCTGAGCAATGCTTTTCTAAGCAGCAGGAACAGTGAATAATAAAATCCCTGAGGCAGGAATGAGCTCCTAGTTCTGGATCAACCAGCAGGTCAGGGACGTTAAGAGCAAAAAAGAGATTGGGAATGAGATGGAGAGGTCAGCAGGGGTCAGAAAGCACAGGACCGCACAGAACAGAGTAAGCAGTCTGGATCCTTTGAAGAGAATTCCATGCAGGGGAGAGATGCCATGAAAAGATCTCTCTAGCTGCTCTGCAAACTCTAACAGAAACAACTAGGGTCTGGGACTACCGTGGCACCCCATGGGAAAGACGATGGTGGGGTGAACCATGGTGGCTGAGCCAGTCATAAATGACTGGATTCCACCACATTTTAAAAGGCAGAACCAACAGACTGGCGGACAGACTGAGCAGAGGCTGGGAGAAAGGGAAGAGTCAAAAAGATGGCTTTGGGGTTAAGGGCGGGAGCCTCTGGATGCACTGTGGAGCCCTTCCTTGCTTGCTGAACCAGGCAAGGCTGGGGGAGGGGCATACTTGAGGAGAGACATTAATAGTCTTTTCTTTAAGGATAAATTTTTACAAGTGCAGCCCTGGGCCAAATAATATGCATATTAAACAATCCACACTGTCAGACTGTCCTCCAAGAAGGTTATACACCAAGCTATCCCTACCAAAAATTGTGTAAGCATGCCTATTTCCCAGTGCTTTTGTCAACAGGGAAAAATCAGATAAGAAAAAAAAGTTTGTGTTTAATTTGCACTTTTTATTAGTAAGTTGAATATTTCTATTGGCCATTTGTCCTACTTCTATGCACTGCCTATTCGTAACCTTGATCCTTTTATCTAGATTTGTGCCTTCCTGATTTCTAAGTGTTCCTTATACATTAAGGAACCTAACCTCGTCCATCACGTTGCAAATACGGTTTCCCAATCTGTTTTTCAGCTGTTCATGGTGTCGCTGACAAACAGAAGTGGCTCTTATTTTTTCAGTTTGCCTTGCTCTTCTTTGTAGATAAAATGCTTAGCTGGGTGCCTATCACATAACAGGCACTCAATAAAATTTACCCATAATTCACTCATTCCTACTAAGGGTTTTCCCCTTGGTATCAGCCCCCAAAAGCTGTCTATACTTTTTGAGTGCTTTTTAGTTTTGCTTTTTAGACGTCAACCTCACTCCATCTGGAATTTATTCTGTGTGGTCTGAGTTCAGGACATTCTAATTCCTGGCACAGCTTTCCTATAGCTGAGCCCCTGCCTTTAGCAAAATTGTCTCCATCCACAGAGCTATTCAATTCCATTCTTTCCAGCTCACTGGCTTCCTCCAGTTCATTCCACAAATGAGTCTGATTCACCCATAGCCCTCCCTACCTGGTCCCTCCGGCTTCCACTCTTAGTCTTCCTCCCCAGTCAGTTCTTCATAGAACAATCAAACCAGTCATTGTTTTTTAAATGTAAATTTGATATCACTCTCCTGCTTATAAATTCTCCAATAGCTTCCTATTGAAAACAGAATGAAATCTGGATTCTTCACCATGATTTACAATATCCCACCTGGCCTGCCCCACCTCATGCGTCTCCAGCAATGGTTTAGTAACACTCTCCTTCTCACCACTAAACCCCAGCCACCCTGGTCACTTTTCAGCTTCCAGGGCACACCCTCCCTCAGGCCCTTTGCACTTACTCTTTCTTCTGCCTGAAAAGCTCCTGTCCAAGAACCTATGGCCTAGGAGACTGGCTGCTTCTCATTATTCAGGTAATGTCATCCCAGGCCTTTCCAGACCCTGACACCACCCCATCTAAAGAAGCCTCACTTCATTCACCATCCATCGTGTAACACCGTTTCACTTTATTCAAGGCACCTGCCCTTAACAGAATTATCTTGTTCATTTATTCGTGTTTATTGTCTGTCTTCCCTGCCCCTTCTCAAAGTGCTCTAGATTCTAGAAGACAGGGTCCTCGTCTTTTTCAGTTCTGTATCCCCAGCATCTGTTCTGCCTATTGCGTAGCAGCTACTCAGTTAACATTTGTAGCAGGGGGAGGGAAAAATATTGGGGGCTCGACTTCTCATCCAAACCTGTAAAAGCCTCTTAGCATTCGTGTCATCTCATTTAACGTTGGTGACTGTGGTGTGGAGCCCCTTCTCTCCCTCCTGCTCACCCTCCAACCCCTCCTGTTGCCAAGGCCCCCAGCTCGGACACAGCACTAAACTTGCTGACCCCCTAGGAAAATTTAACTCTGGCTAGCCGAGGCTGGACCCAGCACTGCCTTGGCGCCACTAACCCTTCCGGTCCCCTTGGGCAGGAGAAGTGCCAAGTTTCCACGGCTATCGTCAAGCCCCGCCCGCGATGCGGGAGGGAGGAGCAGTGGGAGGGCAGAGCCGCTTACCAGTTCATCCGGACTGAGGACTCCGAACTGCACTCTCTTGATGGTGCGCAGCGGGCATGCGCTGTCCCCGGAGGGGGGGCCACCCCCGTGCATCGCGGAGGCAGGCGCGCTGCGCAGGCGCAAACCTCAGTACAAAAAGCCTGCGCCGCCTCCACCTAGGCGCTCAGACCCCGTCCGGGCGGCCGCCGGGAAGGACCTCCCCGAGTTGGGAGGAAAAAGCCGGAGGAGGGAAAGGTGGGGGAGGGAAGGAGGCGGGGAAACGAAAAGGAGTGAAAGGAGCTCCCCTCCGCCTTTGCGGAGATTTTTCCGTCTCCCAAAAAGAAAAAAAAGAGGAAGGGAAAGGAAAAGGTTTCGGGGGAAGAAGAAGAAAAAGGGAAACGAATAAATAAGTAACCGGGCTCCTGAACGGCAGAGGTTACGGCAGTTTGTCTCTCCCCCTTCCGGGAGCCGCCTTCTTCTCCAACCGTCCCGGCCGCGCTCTCGGCGCTTCTGAGGAGAGAACTGGCCGAATGACGCCTTTTATAGATTCGCCCCAGCTTCCCCCGCCCCTTCCTTTCCCGCCCTCCTTTGCGCTACGGGGCCGCCTACGCCGGCGTGCACGGGGCGCGCGCTCGAGTCGTTTTCGTCGCTTCTCAGCTCCCTGGCTGGGTGACCTTTTGAAACGACGATGGGGAAGGGAACTTTTTTACCCCACCGCCTCCCTTCGTTACTCCCTCCAGCACCGAGGTTTAAGGTTTACAGATTCGAGGGTAAATATAGGCCAGTTTTATTCTAGTTTGGCTTGCGGTTTCATCTTTAGCTAAAGTTTCTTGTTAATATAATCCCCCACGCTGGAAAATGGTCTGTTCTGAGACTCGGTAATGAAGGAGGCGGGGCTCGTCGGGTCCTCCCAAGTGGCTTCCCGGAGTGGGGGAGCGCGGGGGCCATTCTTGGTCATGAATATGCAGTAATCGCTCTGAATATGCAAGAACAGATCAAGATGGCGAGGCCGGTTGCTGTCCGGAAGTAGCTGATAGCTGTCGAGCGGCCTCCTGGGACGGGTGGGCATCTCCTGGCCTCTAGTGGGGCGCTGTATGGAGAAGGCGATGTATGTATCCAGAAGGTTCTGGATTCGCGACCTGAGCCGCTCAGAGGCCTCAGCTCAGCGGCTTGCTCCGGAAGGACGTTGGCCACCGCCGTCCGGGAGAGATCACGGGACCACGACAATCCAAGAAAAGCAGATTAACAACTGGGCGGGACACAGAAGTCCTGAGGCACTAGGGGTCAAGGCATCTGAACATTAGGAAATCCTCCCCCTTCTAGAATATTTCAAAAATAAGATGGGGCGGAGGGTGCGGGGATCCCAGGGGATTCTCCAAGCCGGGGAAAAGGGGGGAGAAGGACTTCCACTGTCCTTACAAAGCAGAGATGACACCAACTGCACAGCCACATTCAGAGTGATCCTTGTTTGATGTCAATATCACGTCACCACCCCAAGGTGGGGAGGCATAACCACGAGAAAGGGAAACTATCGCTCAGGGAAAGAAAAGCACACTCCCTTCCCCCAGCGCAGCTGCTTGCTCCGTTTGCCTGAAAGCCCCAAGCACTCCAGCCCCAAAGCTCCTCTCTGCTGCCCAGGGAAAAATCCTCTCCGCGGTTCATGGCCTGCCTGCCTCAGCCCCTTCCTTGGGCCTGCTCCTCAGACCTCCCTTCAAGCCCCAGCCTAGACTCCAAATACGTTGGTCTCCAGGCTTATTCCAAGACTTCTCAGCAGTCCCTCTCCACCAAGTCCCCAAGTCATCCTTGACTCGAAGGGGTGTCCCTCTCCTACAGCAGTTCTTTCCTAGTCACTTGTTCTCCCATGTTTGTATTCCAGTTTTTCCTTCTTTTTACCCAGCCCCCCCCACCCCACCCCCAGGCTCTCAAGTTGGATCTCACTCCTCCACCTGCCCTTCCCTCTCACAGCTGAGGTTCTGGGCAGTGATAATGGCAATGCTGCCCAAAACGACCCCTGCCCCCATGATGTCAGAAGGTGCCACGGTCTCATAGAGCACATAGTATTGCAGCATCAAGGCCACCACCACCTCAGAGTGCAGGACGGCACACACCAGGGCGGGGTGGGCCTTAGTGACCGCATAACTCACACACACAAAGGAGACCAGGGCAAGGATCCCCACTGCCCCCACACAGCTCCAACTCAGAGGATCCTTGGGCAGCACGGGGGTCTGCAGCATAAAGAGGCCTGGCACAGAGCCCACCAGCCCCACCAAACCAAACAGGAAGGCCACTGTTGGTAGGCAGGAGGGAAAGTCCAGGGAGCGATACACCAGGAGCCCCAGTGACAGTGCCAGGCCACCTAGGAAAGCAAGCACATAGCCTAGGGCAGTGTAGAGGCCCGTGGTCCCCTCCTGCAGGGTCCCTAGTCCAGGTCCCACAATAATGATGAGTCCCAGAGTGCTGCCCAACAAGCCACACCAGTCATAGCCGCTGAGACGCTGGCTCTCAAGGCAGAGGGCGAGGAGAGCAGAGCAGACTGTGGAAGAACCTTTGCGGACGGTGGCAGCGTTGCCGGCGGGCACCACCTGAACTGCACTGTAGGCACATCCGATGCTGAGGACGTTGAGCAGGGCGTGGAGGCAGGCCCGGCCCCGGACATCGGGAGGTCCTAAGAGGGGGTCACCACGAAGTTTAAGTAGCAGGGCAATGGGGAGGTGGAAGAGGCATCGACAGATGAGCAGCTCCAGCGAGGGAAAGTGGGAAGCCTGGTAAGCCATACGGGAGAAGGGGCCCACGAAGCCAGCAGGTAGGCCCCCACCCAGCAGGGCCACGAGCAGGCCCTTGGTGGCATCGGAGGGCCGGCAGCGCTGGTGCGATGAGAGACTGGGCGGAGTGGAGGGCGGTGATGGCTGTGTGAAGTCAGGCAGGTTGAAGTAGGGGTGACTGCCAGCCTGTTAGGGAGAAAGGAGCTCGGGCATTAGGGCAGCCATAGCCCAGGGGACATGGGGCAGAGCACATGCTAGGCTGAGCTCTGGGACCCTGTGGGACAGTAGAGGGGCAGGCTGTCTTTCTGAGGAACTCTTGGGAGCTAGTCAGGGCCTAAAAGATGGATGAGGTGGTATAGTGTGGGCCTTGAGTCGCTAAAGTAGGAAGCGGGGAGTGAGCAGTCCTGGAGTATCTCAGGGTAAGTTGTTCCTGGGAGGAGAAAAAAAGGACCTAGGGATGCTCTGTCGATTTGAGGAAGGGGAGGCGGCCTCAGGTGCTGTGTGTCTGTGTGATGTCACAGGTTCCAGGGACATCTAGGAACACCATGATGAATTTCACTTGTGGGTGTCTAGGAAAGCTGGGCAGTCTCAGGGAAGGAGGGGAAAGGAAGCAGCCAGGAGCTACAGGGAAGGGGGTCCCTGCTCCCCTGCCCCCCACACTCACCATCTTTCCTTGGACTTCCTCCTCTCCTCCTGACTCAGGGACCCTGGGCCCTTCAGAGCTCCAGCCATTGTGACCTGGTTGGAGGGGTTCTTCCCTGGAACCCTCCTGAGGTGGGGGTGGAGGTTGTTCCCTGGAACCTCCCTCAGGTGGAAGTGGGCCAATTTTCTTGTTTCCAATTCTGCTTTATTTCTCTGTGACTCTAAAGTCTGTCTGGTTCCTTTTTTCCTCTTTTCAACCATGTCTGTGATGAGACGTCTTTGGTTTTTAGTTAATTTATTTGTCTTGCCCTGTTTCAGAAAGCTTTTATGGACAGCACCTCTGAGGGCCAGCTCCTGCATCTCCTGAGTTTTGAATTTTTGAACAGCAGGGAGGAGTCTTCGGGACAGTCCCTCTGGAGTTTGAGGAATGTGTTTCTTCTCTGTGTGCTTCCACCTGGTGGTGTTGGTGCTGTCCCCGGGAGGTCCACACCAAGGCCCCTGCATTTACGCAGAGTACATGGATGTGGTGTTTCAGTCCCTGGGAACAAAATAGCAAGCGGGTGTGTTCGTCTGCACTGGTAGTCATTTAGCTGTACCTGTTCTGTAGGTCTGGCGGGGGTCCCTGTGCATTTCTGGAGAGGGCGTGGGTGTGGGTGTTTTTCCAGGGCTGCCCCTGCGAGTATGTTGAGCTGGGTCTGCGGGTCCCACTGGGCCTGATTGTGAGCCTGCCACGTTGTGTGCCCGCGGAGAGGGTGTGCATGTTCTAGGCTGTGTGCACTACTGAGTGAAGCGCTGCAGGGGGGCGGGAGGGGAGGGTAAGCCCCTTCTCACAGAGTATAGTCAGGCCCGCAGCCCGGTTTGGTGCCCACTAGTCCGGCGGCCTTGCGTGGCCTCGGTCCCTTCCCAGGATCGGTCCGGGCGCAGGCCGTCGGGCGCGCTGGCGCCACAAGCCCGAGCCAGGAGCCTGGTGTCTGTGCCGGCTGCGCTGCGCCGGCCTCCTCTCAGCGGCAGCGGCGGCGGCGCTGGGGGGGTACTGTTTCCGGGGGTGGGGGTGGGGGTAGGACCGGGGCGGGGGGAGCCGATGATGTCAGCGGCGGCGGCGGCGGCAGCGGGGACGGGCCGGGGCCGGGCGCTGGGGGGGGCCGGGGCCGGAGCCGGAGCCGGAGCTGGAGGCGGGCGAAACCGGAGCGGCCGGGGGCGGCCACGGTGATGAGCCGGGCCTGGCGGACACGGCGCCATCGCAGTCAGGTGGGCCCCAGGGCGAACCGGGCAGGGCCAGGGCGGACCGGAGCCAACAGCCGGGCCCCCTCCCCGCTGCCCGGTGCCGCGGGGGCCCGGGCCGCGCCCCGAGCCGCGACCGCTCCCCTTTGGGGTTGACCTGGGGGCTCAGGGGTCGGGGGCTGAGTCTGGCCCCGCCTCCAGGCGCGCAGGGCGCTGGGGGGCGACTAAGGGGGCCCGGGTACGGCGTCCGACTCGGCGGCGGTCGGGGCGGGGGTGCGGGGGGGAGGCGGGTGCGATCGCCTGGGGCCTTGGAAAGGGCCGCGCTCACTCCTCACTTGAAGGGTTAATTCTGCAGCCCGGTGTCCCCCTCCCCCCGTGGGGCAGGTTGGGGGTGGGGTGGGGCTGGTGTGAGCCCGGGCCGGCGCTGCTAGCTGCTGGGAGGGTGATGGCGTAGGAGCCAGGCAGAAGGGGGGAGGGGTGGGCCGCCGAGCGCCCCAGAGTTGGGGTGTGCGGGGTGCGCAGGGCGAACAGGGGCCCCAGAGCCGCTGCGCCGTCGGGGCAGGGTTGTGGCTGCGAGTCCTGGAGCTTGTGTGTTTCCTGCTGTGTTGTGGGGCAAGGTAAACCTCTCCTAATCACCACTGTTTGCTGGTCTGGTAGCCAGGGGTCCAGCAGGGCCCTACCAGGCCATGGGGACACAAAGCCAGATGGAAGGGTATCCAGTGTTGTGAGGCAGAATGACAAGATGTGGCCCTGTGGCTCTGGGTGACAGGTCCGCATTTGAAGCTGCGCACAATACCTGCGGAGTTTGTTAGGTGCGGGGTTTTATGTATGTTTCATACTGGGGTGTGTTTTCTTGCACATATGTGTCTGGTCCTGCACACATGAACTATTTGTGAACTGTTGTTTTCTGCAGAGCTGGTGACAGGTAAGTGCTGTGGAGGGCACCCAAGTGCTGGGTGTGTGTGCTCAGTTGGAGGGGGCAGTTGTGTACCCTTGAGTCAGAAGGTGTTGGGTCCGGTCCGGTTTCTGCGGCCCTGCTGAGGTGTGGTCCAGTCTTGGAGAAGATGGCCTACTGGATGGGTTTGTGGGTCTGTGTGACGACTGGGTGGCATGGAAGTGGGGGTGCATATCTAGAACTCGGGTCCTGCAGGCCCCGTGGGAAGTGAGAACCCCCGGTGTGTCTCAGGTACCCGTGGGGCAGCTGGTACTGGTGCCTGGGGTTCTGGGTGGAATGTGCAGGTTGTGTTTATGGGATCATGGGCAGCTGAGCGAGGGGAAGGTTGTGTGTTTGCAACATTCCCTACGGGATTCTTTTGTGACGTTGTTTGTGGGAGCCTTTCGGGCCGGGAGGCAAGCTGGTCAGAAAACACTTGTAGGGAGGGAGGTGGCGTGACAAGGGCAATGTGGGCCTCAGACTCTGGAGATCAACCGCGAGCTGTGTGTGCGTGCCTGCTCCTGCGTGTTGAAGTGGCTGTGTGGGGCCGCTCTGGGTATGTGTTATGAAGAAGGCGGGGAGATAAATATGGGGCAGAGCAAGGGCAGCAGGCGGGAGGCCTGGGTGTTGTCGGGTGGCCTGGCTAGTCCGTGCAGGGTCTGCGTGCTTGCCCCTCGCCGGCCCGCCCAGCGTGTCAGGGTCACCAGGAGGAGAGGCCTGGCGGCTGCAAGGAAACTCAGCTTGGACAAAGTGGCTCCTTGGCCATGTTTACGTAAAGGCCGGGTGTGACTCTTGTCACTGAAATGGAAAAAAGAAACACGAAGTTTTCAGTCTCCTCCTCCTGCTTCACCCTCTCTCTGTCCCCCTTGCTGGTATCTCTGCTTTTCCATCTCTTCTGTGACGCAGACTAGGCCACTCCTGCGACTCTGGAAGGGTCTGGAAACGGAATTTGCTCACTAGGCAGATTCCTCAGAACAGGTTTTCCTCACCTTTGGGGCCCTGGCCCTTCTGTAGGGGTGTGTGTATATGTGTGTCTGTGTGTTCCAAGGGTGCACACCCTGTGGTCTGTGCCTGGCCTGGCTAGGAGGGGGTATGTGCGTGGGGGCTGGGTGGATGCTATGGCTAGGCCCCCTGCCCGGGGGCGTGCTGGCTGCTGTGTCAGGCCTGCACAACAGGTGCACCATGGCCTGGTGGAGGGGAAGGAGGCCTAGATGAGAATCAAGGAGTTCAGGCCCTACCACTTCCTCGCCAGCACTTTCCCTAAGTGACCCTCAGTTCCTCATCTATAAAATGGGGCTAATCACCTTCCCTGTCCGTCTTCCAACAGGGCTGTAGGTACGTAGCACATGGGAAGCATACCTGGAAAGTAGCTACAGTTTGGGGACTATGCCCGTGCCAGCCACTGTCAGCCCTGTGCCAGCACTGAGCCCCTTCTTGGGGCTTGGTTAATAATGACAGCAGGAAACACCTATTGAACACTTACTGTGTACTAGGCACTGTTCTTAATGCTTTTACGTATGATCACTCATTTAGTCTTCCCAATGCTGGATGAAAGTGGGAGTTCTAATTATTTCCCTTTCTCAGATGAGACAGCCGAGGTCCAAAGAATTCATATGCCCAAAGCCATTTAGCTAGTAAAAGGTAAAGCTGGATTTGAACCCAGGCAATCTGACTCCAGATCCTGGGCTCTTATATGCCGTCCCCTGCTGCCCTTCTGAAGCTTGTGGTGGGCTTCTCTGTGCATCCCCCTCCACATACATACACACACTTCTGCCCAATTTCTGCAGAACTTAACACCTGCAGTAATTCATTTCAGAAGACTGGTATGTTTCAACAGTGATTCAGGGAGTCCCTGCCTGGGAGGGAGAACTTAGCGTTCACTGCTGGGTGCTGGCCACATGGGCACAAAATGTTGATGAAGTAGGTGAAGGAGAGATTGTCCTTGTTCTGAGGGTCAGGGAGGACCAAGACAGAGGTGACATTTGAGGTCAATTTCAACATTTTGGAGGTATTTGGAGAAGAGGCTGGGCAAAGTTTTTATTTCTGGCAGGAGAACCAGCACAGGCAGAGGCCTGGAGGTGTGGGAGTGCTGAGGCTGGAGGGCACACCGGAAGCTGGAGGGGAGATTCACTCCAGGCAAGAGGAGAGAGGAAGATGGGGACTGGACACTTGAATACCCAGCTGGTGAATTTGAGCTTTATTCTGGAGTGGAGGCTAGAGAGGGGTTCAGAGCCCAGGAGTGACGATGCCTGAGCTGCTTCGGGGCTGTTCATTCTCAGTGAGAGGAAGCCTGGATGGGAGATGCTAAGACCGGAAGCAGGGGACTAGCTGCAAGCCCTGGCCTTGAACCATGAGACTGTTAACAAGGCCTTGAGCTAGTTTGGGGGCCAGAGGTAGGGTAGAGGGAAAGCTTCCAGAGCCATTCCCAGGCTAGGCCACAGATCTGACCAGACTCGGTGACGGCTAGACGTGGGGAGCAAGGTCAAGGGAGGAGTCAGACTTGACACAGTTAGCCTTTAGCACATGAGCTCCTGTGTGTGTGTGTGTGTGTGTGTGTGTGTGTGTGTGTGTGTGTGTGTGTGTGTGTGTGTGTGTGTGAGTGGTGGTTCTGGCAGCCTGCTAGCTGGCCCCAGCCCCCTTAAGGCAGGACCTGGTGGTGTGACAGAGGGGAGGACCCAGCATCTGGGTTCACATGAGCCAATTCTGACCCTGCTGTTCACAAGCTGTGTGACCTTGAGCAAGGTAAATCCCTCTATGAGCCTCAGTTTCCTCACTTGTAAAACTGGGATAATCTAAATGCCAACTTGGAGTGGCTGAGGAAACCATTAAATGAGGCAATGCATGTAAAGCCCTGGGAGTAAAAACATAGATAAATAAAAAATAAAGCCTTGGAGGTGTATTAGGCAAAGCACGAGTGCCCCCGAAGCGATCAAGTTACACTCGCCACCCCCAGCTCCTGGCCAACTCACTCCTGGCCTGAGGATGGTTTCCTTCCTAAAGGTGGACACAGTCCAGGTAGGCTTTAAGAAAGCAGGTTCATTCATTTACCCAAAATGTTTTGAATCCTCCTACCATGTATCAAGGCACTGTTCTAGGTACTGGATGGAGCAGTGGACAAAGCAGACAAAAATCCATCCGTCCCTTGGAGCTTGCCTTCTAGAGATGAAAGAGCAGTAGTCTTAGTAAATGCCAAGGAGGAAAATAAAGTAGGGAGGGGGATAGGAAGCTTGGGGAGGTCCAAGGCAGCCAGGGAGGGCCTTGGGGGAAGGTGACTTTTGAGTCAAAGCTGAAAGGAGGTGGGATAGCAAGGCGTGAGGCTGCCTGAGGAGAGAATGTTCCAGGCACAGGGAACAGCCGGAGGTGGAGGGTATCTGGTGGTGGTGCTCACATCCCCACCTCAGTCACACCTCTTAAGATCACACAGCCAGTTAAGAGTAGAGAAACGGTAAAAACAAATAAAAAAACTAAAACCACAGAGCCATCAGACCTACCATGAAGCCTGATTTCTGCCCCTTTTCTTCACCACTTCCCCCCACCATTTTCCGGGACTGAGTTCCAAGATGATAATAAGAGCTAGCACTTCCTGAGCATCTGCTGTGTGCCCAGCACTCTTCTAGGTACAGCCGGTCATCAGCTTGTTTATTCTCTACAGCCCTACGTAATGGGTGCACTTCATTATCCCCAGCTCGTAGACAAGGAAACCGACATATTGAGAGGTCAAGTAATTTGCCCAGGGTCTCATAACCAGTGTCTGCTCCACCTTGTATAACCCCAGCAGGCCAGCGGCCAGTGGTGGAGCAGTTGAACTCAGGAGAGCCGGATCCAGACCCCATTTGGTTAGTAGAGAGACCAGGGACAAGTCACCCCACCACTACATTCTCTCTGCCTGCAAGTGTGGCGTCTAGAGTATTTAAAGCCTCCGTTTCCTCATCTGTACAGTGGGGTTGACACTAGCCCCTGCCTCCCTGTGGTCCTTTTGAGTGCTGAAATGAGATGATGCAGATAAAATGCTTAGTGCCAGATTTGACACAATGTTTATCTCAACAGCAGCTCCAAGTATCATGACGCTGACGGTTCTAGGTGATCTCCAAGGGCCAAGACAGCCTTGGACCTCTGTGGTTCTGAAAATGCTTGGATAGGCCTTGTCCATATATCTTGACAGTCAGCACACAGCCACGCCTTGGTAGGTACCAAGCCCATATGGTTGTGCGAGTGGGCAGGGCTGGCCAAAGGGTGAGTAGCGGCTAGAATCAAACCTTTTCTTTGCTCACCTGTGCAGAGCTGCTACCTTGAAGAGGCCTTTCCTCTAGTTTTTCCCCTTCCTCTAATTTTCACAAAGATCCTAGATGGGCTGATGGGGAGCCCTAGTGGGTTCTGTTTCAAGAAAAACAGAACTGTTATCCTATACATTCTACTCACAACACTTCTGACACCAGACATGTGGAGTTTCTTCCCCCACACTGGCCAATTCTCTGACACTAGCTGTGTGTCCTACAATTCAATTCAATTCTGATATTATCTGCCTAGAGATAGCATCAGATTCCACAGGTTAAGGGCTCATTCCCACAAGACTGCCCCCACTTCAGATACCAGTTTGCAAGCCCAGACCTCCTGTACTTTTTTTTTTTTTTACAGCTTTTTAAAATTTTTATTAACTTTTTTTTGGCCACACCACGCTGAGTGTGGGATCTTAGTTTCCAGACCAGGGATTGAACCCATGTCCGCTGCAGTAGAAGCTCAGAGTCCTAACCACTGGACCACCAGGGAATTCCCCAAACCTCCTGTACTTCTGACTGACCAGCAAGAATCAGGCTTTCTCACAACCCGCCTCCTCAGATTTGATAATTTGCTAGGATGGCTTATAGAACTGAGGGAAATACTTGTGTTTATTGGTTTATCATATAATAAAGGATATGATAATAGCCAGATGAAGAGGTCTGGAAGGGTCCTGAGTGCAGGAGCTTCTGTCTCCACAAAGCATGTGTTTAGGAACTGGAAGCTCTCTGAACCCCATAGTTTAGGGATTTTTACGGAGGCCTCATCACATAGGCATGATCAATTATTAACTCAGTCTCCAGGCCCTCTCCTGTCCCCAGAGGCAATGGGGGCTGGGGCTGAAAGTTCCAAACTTCTCATCATGGCTTGGCCTTTCCGGTGACCAGCCCCCATCCAGGACTACATGGAGAGTCACCTCTTTAGAACAAGAGACATTTCTGTCACCCAGGAAATTCCAAGGGGTTTAGTTTAGGAGCTTGATGTTAGGAACTGGGGTCAAATGTTAGAATAAGATGCCTGCGGACACGACTGAAGCGACTTAGCAGCAGCAGCAGCAACACCCCTATCTGGAGAAGGAAATGGCAGCCTAGTATCCTTGCCTGGAAAATCCCATGAACAGAGGAGCCTGGAGGGCTACAGTTCGCGGGGTCACAAAAGAGTCAGGCACCACTGAGCAACTAAACAACAGCGCTCCTATCACTTGGGAAATTACAAGAGTTTTAGGAGCCCTGTGTCAAGAATGGGAATAAAGGAGACTTCCTGGCGGTCCAGTGACTAAGATTTCACACTCTCAATGCAGGAGACCCAGGTTTGATCCTTGGTCAGGGAACTAGATCCCACAAGCTGCACCTAAAAGATTCCAAATGCCGCAACTAAGACCCAGCAAAGCCAAATATATATTTTTTAAAATAAAAAGAATGGAGACCAGGACCAAATATATTATACCTGACCGTTAAACAATGTAGGGGTTAGGGGCATGGACACTCTACCCAGTGGAAAATCTAAGTATAGCCTTACAGTCCGTATCCAGGGTTCTTCTGCATGATCAGATTCAACCAACGTCAGATCTTGGAATACTGTAGTATTTACTACTTCAAAAAAATCCACATAGAAGTGGATCTACGCAGTTGTTCAAGGGTCAACTTAATTTCTTATATCACAGTATCACAGCCGTAAACATCTCTTTCATCCTGATGTAGTATAATCAAGAATGAAGGCGTTGGAGCCGAACAGATCCCAGCCCTGCGACTAACTGATCTCATATATCTCTAGTTGCGGCAAGCGGGGGCTACTCTTCCTTGCGGTGCATGGGCTTCTCATTGCGGTGGCTTCTCTTGTAGAGCACGGGCTCTAGGGTGTTTGGGCTTAATTGCTCCTTGGCATGTGAGGTCTTCCCAAACCAGAGATCGAACTTGTGTCCCCTGCGTTGGCAGGTGGATTCTCATCCACTGCCCCACCAGGGAAATCCCTGCCTGTCACTTAAAGTGAAGCTAACTGCTACATTTTAGAGTCGTGATGAAGAGCAAATGAGGTAATGCCAGTGAAGCACCGATTCTTGGGGGTCCCTGTTGGCTGGTGGTTGTCACAGAAGGGAGGAGGAGACCTTGTTCTCTTTCCCCATTTTGCAAACAGATGTGAACACCAGCCCAGGAATCCTTCCCCTGGATTCCTGACCCACCTGCAGTCCATCAACTGATGGGGTAGCACTTGACCTAGGTGTGTGCCTGGCACTCAGGGCTGTGAGAAACTTTGATTCTCATCCCTGTTTACCTCCTCCGGGAGAGGACTGAGGGCTGCCTTTTGGCTGAAGAGAAAAGGCCTCTTAGTCCAGACAGTATGAGTAATAAATAGGAAGAGAGCATTTTGGGGGGGTAGGGTGGGAATTGCATGAGGAACTCCTGACACAGGACACCTCAGAGGTCATGTGTGACCCCGGGCGTGTGGAAGGGGAGGGCCCCCAGACTTTGTGGAGGGTAGACAAGAGGGGCTGAGAGCTCTGCTCTCAGGTCAGCAGGCCTGGCTCTGTGAACAGGCCCCACCTGTTAGGACCAGCTCTGTGTGTCTTTGGCTAAGTTACTCTATGGCTCTGGAACTGAGATCTTCAACTGAAAATTGAGCCCCCAAAGCTGAAGGTGTGAGTTGCCTTGCGGGCAGTGACTGCCATGGCTCACATTTGGGTTACCTGCTATTCCTTTTGGATGAGCCTCCCAGCAAGAGGTGAGGTAGGGGTTGTGTTCCCTGCCCCACCCTCACTTTTTTTTAAGCCAAAGGCCCAAATCCACCACCTCTCAGAGTAAGGAGGGGGACCCAAGCTTCCTCACTTCCAGTCTGGTGGCCTTCCCAGAGACTGGAGCAAGTTGGCACGTGTGTGCGAGACGGTGGTCTTCCGTGGTCCCCGGCACCTAGAAACCCTCTCTAAGATTTATGTGACGAAGTCCTCTGCTAATTTGAATATCTAGCAGCTTGGTCCAATGAAAAAGGTCAAACAAATCTATTTTGATATGTAAATAAGACTGTTATAATGAGAGACAACATGCAAATCTTTGATTTCCTTTGAGTCCCAAAGATTGGGCTCAAGGGACTTGAGACTGATCCAGCAGGGTTCCCTGGGCCTACAGGATTGAACCGATGTCGCTGGATTTTTTTGAGGCAAATTGGGAATATGCAAATTATCTTATTCCTGTACTTCTGGGGGCCAGCAGTACAGGCTTTGCAATAATCTGTGACATCCTAGGTCCGATTAGAGGCCACTGAGCAAGTAACCTGATTGGTTCCCAGGAGGGTCAGGGTCTCTAGAGCTGCCCAGGCTCTCTGACCCTCCATGCGGCACCACTCCCCACCTTCTGGGTCAGCCTCCCGCCCAGTTCCCTTCCCGAGGACGCAGTTTCTGTTTCTCCACAGAGGGAAGAAGCACGGCAGAAGGGACTTGCTGAGCCACCTCCGCTCCACTCCATGTTGGCTGTTGTCTCAGGTGAGACGGGTGAGAGGTCTGCTGGGAGGGAGACTGGGCCTGAGGCTGCAGGCGAGCAAAGCAGCCATATCCTCCAGGCTGAGGAGGCCTGAGAAATGGCCATCAGCTGTGGGGGCTCCCTCCCCCTCCCAGTGGGAGAGAGGTGTCCATTGCTCCCCCCGGTTAGTCTGTAACTTGGAAGTCTTGACCCCTGACCTTCATCAAGACCTGAGGAATCCCTGGCCTCTTTCAGCCCCAGATGTCTGACAGAGGGGTGTTGGACGTTGGCCAGACATGGGGTGGCTAAGGTTAACCCCTCACTTCCATGATCAGAAGTCAGTCAGCCTTCCACCAGCCTTTGGCCAACAGCCTCCAACCCCTGCCCAGCTCGCCTCTGACTTGAAAGCCCCCAGCCCTCTGCCCAGCCTCTGAGATCCTCCCCTGGCCTCTTCTCCATCTAGGCTGGCGCCATGCCACCCCCAGCAGAGGTGACAGACCCGTCCCATGCACCCGCCGTTCTGCGCCAGCTCAATGAACAGCGGCTTCGTGGCCTCTTCTGTGACGTCACCCTCATAGCCGGAGATACCAAGTTCCCAGCTCACCGCAGCGTCCTGGCTGCTTCTAGTCCCTTCTTCAGAGAGGCACTGCTGGCTTCAGCTCCACTGCCCCTCCCACCCATCACTGGGGGCTCAGCCCCCAACCCCACCACCACCACAGCGGCCTCCTCCTCCTCCTCCTCTTCCTCCTCCTCCTCTTCCTCCTCCTCTCCCTCTCCAGCCTCACCTTCAGCATCATCCCCACCTCGGGTCCTGGAGCTGCCAGGGGTCCCAGCAGCTGCCTTCTCTGATGTCCTCAATTTCATCTACAGTGCCCGGCTGGCATTGCCTGGTGGTGGAGGGGACGGGGCAGCTGTGGCAGAGATTGGTGCTCTGGGACGGCGTCTGGGCATCTCCCGGCTGCAGGGCCTGGGGGAGGGGGGTGATGCCTGGGTGCCTCCCGCTCCAGCTCCCATGGCCACCTCACAGCCTGAGGACAGCTTTGGGCCTGGGCCTAGGCCAGCTGGGGAGTGGGAGGGGGACAGGGCTGAGGCCCAGGGCCCTGACTCACAGCCTGCCTTGTCCCGGCGGCCCCTCCCCTGCCCCCGATGTGGGAAAAGCTTCATCCATCCCAAGCGGCTACAGACCCATGAGGCCCAGTGCCGGAGGGAAGCCAGCACTCGGGGGTCCGCCGGGCTGGGAGCCAGGGGTTCTGTCCCCAGTGGCCCTGCAGGAGTGGACGCCTCGGCCCTGCCCCCAGCGGTAGGCTTCCGAGGTGGTCCTGAGCACGTGGTGAAGGTGGTGGGTGGCCACGTGCTCTATGTGTGCGCGGCCTGTGAGCGTTCCTACGTGACCCTGTCCAGCCTAAAGCGGCACAGCAATGTACACTCATGGCGGAGGAAGTACCCCTGCCGCTACTGCGAGAAGGTGTTCGCACTGGCTGAGTACCGAACCAAACACGAGGTGTGGCACACCGGGGAGCGCAGGTGAGTGCTCTGGACAGCCGGGGACTCGGGGTGGATGGGGGTGGAGAGGTCACATGGGACCTAGTCCACTTAGGGACCAAATGGACAAGGGAGGGAATGGGCAGAGCATGGGGCCCAGAAAGCCATTCTCAGATGCCTGCTCACCCACTGGCCCCTGCTCGTGTGCTTTCTGTCATTCACCCTTCTGCCTCCCTCCAGCCCCGTTTCCTCCCACTGATGTTTATTTCTTAGCACCGCCAGGTGTCACGTCCTGGCTTGGTGATGTGGAAAAGGCCAAGGAGGAAACAGAAAGTTGCCTCATGGGGCAGGACAATAGGAAGCACAGGCATGTCCATCTACTGTTCTGATGTACCCTTGTTGATAAGATACTTCCCCATCTGTCAGGTGAGCTTCAGAAGGCGGCTTTGGGAATTAGGCAAGGTATGTGATTATTCCCAATTCACAGATGGAACAGCTGAGGCCTGGCGTTGCACAGCCAGTGGGGGACACTGAACTAGGACTGGTGTCCCTTCTGAGGCTGGTGAGACAAGCAGCATGAGAGAAGGGTGAGCAGATGGCTGGGGCAGTTCAAGGTCTGAGCGGAGACAGGAGAGAAAATGGAAAGTTAAGGCCCTAGCCTCAGGGCCCCTGACTCAACTGGATCTGTTCCTGGCCCAGGTACCAGTGCATCTTCTGCTGGGAGACCTTTGTCACTTACTATAACCTGAAGACCCACCAGCGAGCCTTCCACGGCATTAGCCCGAGCCTCCTGGCCAGTGAGAAGACGCCCAATGGAGGCTATAAGCCCAAGCTCAATACCCTCAAGCTGTACCGCCTGCTCCCCATGCGAGCGGCCAAGCGGCCCTACAAGACCTACAGCCAGGGAGCCCCCGAGGCCCCCCTCTCTCCAAGCCTCAACACACCGGCCCCTGTGGTGATGCCGGCCAGCTCGCCACCCGGACCCCCACCTGCCCCAGAGCCTGGCCCCCCACCATCTGTCATCACTTTTGCCCACCCGGCTCCCTCAGTCATTGTACATGGGGGCAGCAGCAGTGGTGGAGCAGGGAGTGGGCCGGCCAGCACAGGAGGGGCCCAAGCCGCCTCAGTCATCACTTACACTGCTCCCCCACGGCCCCCCAAAAAACGTGAGTACCCACCTCCTCCCCCCGAACCTGCAGCCGCACCAACCAGCCCAGCCACAGCAGGCAGCCCAGCCACAGCTGCAGGGCCCGCCACAGCCACAGAGGAGGCCAAGGGCCGGAACCCGCGGGCCACGAGGACTGTGACCTACACGGCCAAGCCGGCTGGCGGGATTGGCGGGGGCTCGGGTCCCCCTGCAGGGCCTGGCCGGGGCCCCTCTCAGCCCCAGGCCCCACCGCCACTGTGTCAGATCACTGTGCGAATTGGTGAGGAGGCGATTGTCAAGCGCCGCATCTCAGAAACAGACCTGCGTCCCGGGGAGCTAAGCGGCGAGGAGGTGGAGGAGAGCGAGGAGGATGAGGAGGACGAGGAGGACGAGGACGAGGAGGAGGAGGAGGAGCAGGGGGAGTCCAAGGCTGGCGGCGAGGACCAGCTCTGGAGGCCCTACTACTCCTACAAGCCCAAGCGCAAGGCCGGAGCTGCGGCCCCGGCTAGCAGCGGGGGCAGCGGGATGCCCAGAAGCCGCCGGCCACCTCGCTGGAGACAGAAGCTAGAACGGAGGAGCTGGGAGGAGACTCCAGCAGCTGAGGGCCCCACGGGGCGTGCCCGTAGCGAGAGGAGACACCGCTGTGAGGACTGTGCCCAGACATTCGCCAGTCTGAGGAAGCTGCGCAAGCACCAGGAGGCCCACAGCGGGGGCCCCCACAGCTCCCGGTTTGGACGGAAGCCCTCCACCCGCCTCACCTGCCCTCACTGCGCCAAGGTGTGCAAGACAGCCGCTGCCCTGAGCCGCCATGGGCAGAGGCACGCCACCGAGCGACCCGGGGGCACCCCCACGCCTGTCATCGCCTACTCCAAGGGCAGCACTGGTGCCAGAGCCGGGGAGATCAAGGAGGAGGCCCCCCAAGAGATGCAGGTCTCCTCCTCCAGCGGGGAGGCAGGTGGTGGAGGCGGAAGTGCTCCTGCCGAGGAAGCTTCTGAGCCTGCCTCGCTCCAGGACCCTGTCATCTCGGGAGGAGAGGAGCCCTCCGTGGGGGCAGGAGGGGCCACCTATGCATACCCACCTGTGCAGGAATTTCCACTGGCTCTGATTGGGAGTGGCCGGGAATCAGGCAGTGGCAGGGGAAAAGGTGGGAGTGAGGGGCCAGGCGGGGCTGGCGGGGGAGACCGGATGGAGGCGATGGGGGCTGCCAAAGTCACCTTCTACCCTGAGCCCTACCCACTCGTCTATGGTCCCCAGCTCCTCGCCGCCTACCCTTACAACTTCAGCAACTTGGCCGCTCTCCCGGTCGCTCTTAACATGGTCCTACCTGATGAGAAGGGTGGGGGGGCCCTTCCCTTCCTACCAGGGGTCTTTGGCTACGCAGTCAATCCTCAAGCAGCAGCCCCTACTCCCCCAACCCCACCACCCCCAACTCTTCCTCCACCGGTTGCCCCCAAGGGAGAAGGGGAGAGGGCTGGGGTTGAAAGAACCCAGAAGGGAGATGTGGGGTGAGCTCTGGACCCAGATCCCCCCTTTCACCAGATGCCACCCTCCCTGAACCCCCGCCACTACCAGCTCCCCGGCCTCCCTGCCCCTTGGGAGCCCCTCCACACTCCTGTGCAGGGACCTGGGGGCCTCTGGAGCTCAGGGGTCAGGCTGCTTTGTGTGAGATTGTAGTTTTCCCACCACCTGGGAAGGGGTCTTTGGTGGTTCCCCTCTCAGTTCTCCTCCAGGGAATGGCCTCCGTGAGGGGCAGGGCCAGCTCATCCCTCCTCCAGCCCTTGGGGCAACTGAGCAATATACTTCCATGAATCTCTACTCACGGCCCCCACCAGCTCTGAATGTCTAACCCGCCCTCTGATTCCTAAACTTAGGGGGAAACCATCTTTCTCCCCGAATGTTCCCCACCCTGCATCTTGAAGCTTTCTCTAAGCCCTTGCCCAGATGCTTCCTAGCACATTCCATCCTTTTGTGGCCCAGGGCCTGGACCAGACCATTGTGATACCCAACACTTACCCACCTGGGAGTGGGCTTCAGATGCCATTCTTCCCAAGGGTGGGTTTCTGTGTCCCTGTTCCCTTCACGTTAAGATGCCATGCCTTCCTTGGCTTCTACGCCTTTGGATCTTCCATATTCCTCCTCCTACTCCAAGACTGTGGAGATGGCTCTCCCATCCTGGTCAAAGAGCGGGGTGGGAGGGAGGGCTACCTATCTGTTCCTTGGCTGAGTTCTTTCCCAGCCCAGGCAGCACCAATCTCGGCCCTGCTTTGACCCTCAAATCTAGTAAGCCCCAGACTCTTCCACGGCGAAAGAGGTGAGTGGATTGTACCTCTTCCTGCCTCTGCATATGGCCTCATCTGGGCTAAGCCAGATTTGGGGGCCAGGAAGGAGAAGCTCTATATAGGATGGGGGAGAGGTCCTACTTCCTCCTTTTTTTTTTCCCAGATGGTTTCTCCCAGACTAGACCAAATAGCCAGAAAAATGATGGGGGTTGGATGGGTAGGTAAGCCCGAGATTTGCACATGACCTCCCATCCTTAACTTAGCCCTCTTTTTCCCCAGTATCACTTCCCTCACAATTACTCCAGATGGTTTTTGGGGAACCATCCTACTCCCCTGGTGGGCTTTGGGGTATCCCCACCAACTTTCCCTCCAAAATAGCACCTTACACCCCATCTTTGACTCAGTTTCCCACACCCAAAGATCCCAGCCTAGGGATGGGGTACAGGGACCTTGTAAGTCCCTAATCCCTAATTTGCACTAGTTAACCCTGGTCAGGGGTCCCTATGTTTCCTTCCAGTGGTGGAGTTGAAGAAATGTTCGCTCCTAATTCTGATAACTGGGCCTCCCCACTCTGTGATTGAATGAACACTTCCCATCCACCCACCTACCCCCCGCCACCCCACACACACACAAAAAGCTCAGAAGGGGAGAGCCAGTTTGGGGGAGCAAATTTGATAAATGGGAATTAGAGGAGTGCAGTTTAAAAAGGGGAAAAGTTGCCATCATCAAAATGGCAGTCCTTTTCCCAGCTACTGTTTTTTGGGGCCAAGATGGCTGCCCTCTCAACTGATGCTGAAAGGGCAAGATCATGGCTTTTGGAGGGAGGTGGTTTGGCGGGAGGGACAGGAGAAGCCTCCTGCCTCCTCACACCCTCCCAGCAAACGGAAAGGGAGGTTTTCGACAGGCTCCCTGAATGTTAACCATGGAGGAGTGTCGCTCCTTCACTCCTCCTCCGTCTCTTTGCACTTTTCTTGGTCTTGGCCGCAGTCCGAGTGAAGAGTTTCCTACTGAATGTACTGAGTTCCAATTTTTAAGGGGGAGAAAAGATTAAAACAGGGAAAAATGCAAAAAAAAAAAAAAAATCACTAAAAATTCCCACAAATCTTGTTTCTGGCACTTTAGAAAAACTGCGAAAAAAAAAAGTACATAATAAAGAATACATATATATATCTACACACAAATTATATATATAAATATATATATATATACACAGCGGAACCACAGGAGAGACTGAGGAAGGCCTTGGAGGCAGGGGGCGGGTGCGACAACAGTGCCCCTGTATCCTTAACCTGCACTCCTCTGAGGCAGAACGGCACAGGAGATGGAAGGGGTTGAGGATGGACCAGGGAATTGAATTTCACAACAGGTCAAAATTCTAAAACCATGGACATTTTGGGAGAACTGAGACTGTAGACATTTATTTTGCTTGGTTTTTTAAAATCTGATTTAGGAAAATAGTTTCCAGAATTTGGTGGTTCTGGGCAACAAAGGAGATTGTGGTGAAATGGAGATTAAAATACATGTATCTGAGCTGGGGAACTTGAACATTGTGAATTTCAGATGTTGGAAATTTGGGATTTTGCAATTTCGTCTTTTGAAAATTATCAAGTCTTGTCAGTTTGTGCCCTCTTTCCCCATGTTCCCTGGGAAGAAGGGTGACGGTGGAGTGGGAAGGCCACTGGTTCTGTGCCACAGCACGCAAGATTTAGAATTCTACAGACTCTAGCTCTATATGTAGTGAGGACCCAGATTTAGAGAAACTGACCAATATTTATCTCCGCATTTGTGTGTGTGTCCAACTCTCTAGGCCAATAAACCAACAAGACAAATGAATTGTGCTCTGCAGTGGGATGCCAGGTGCAATTATTGGCGTGGCTGGTGGGTCTGGCTGGACAGGGACACGCTAACCTCATCTCACAGGGATCCCTACGAGGTTAGCCCTGTTTTCCCTCTTTAGGACTTCCAGCAACTGAGTAGGTGTGAGCGCCTGTTGACCCTAGGTACTTCACTGTAATTGCTGCAGCCACTAGGCTCAAACTGACTTTGCTCTGACCTCCAGGCAGAAACATTAACACAGTCCAGTTCACACAGCCTACTGGGCACATGATCTTCATGTCCCAGAAGGGCCATGCCTCCAACCAGGTACAGCCTTTTCTCCAAACTGAAAGGAAACTGAGGCACAAAATGTGTGACGGCCATAAGTGACACTTCTTGTTCCACTCCTGGCCTCCCATGAGCTTCAACTCCTCATCCCCTGTCCTTCCCCTGTATTTTGTCTAGAGTAACTCAGGAATGAGCAAGGTAAAGGAATGGCTAGGTGGGTGGGGGCTTTGAGGAATTCTGATACAGATACCTTGACCAAAGTGGGCAGCCACAAATCAGTTCTAGCAGGTTGCTGCCAACAGGGGAATCAGATCTGGTGTTACTGTAGACCTTAAAAAATTATCAAGAGAAGCCAGAAATCCAAATTTCTCTGTGAAATATCCACATTTTTATTTATTTATAATTTTTTTACAGCTCAGAGTTTTATTCAGTCAACAAAGGATAGTACACTCGAGGCGTGAAGGCAGGCCAACCCCAAAGGAGAGTCATTTTTTGTTTTACATTTTAAAAGTAGCAAACCAGATTTTAAATTTTGGCCAACAACATGAGCCAAACAAAACATATCAGTGTGTAACTCTGATGTATATTGTATAATGTTTTTGTTCTCTTCTTATATGATGCTCAGTCTAGGGAGCAGATTCTAAATACTGTTAATATTAGCTTCATTTTACAGATGGGGAAACTGAGGCACAGAGCAATTTAGTAGCTTGCCCAAAGTTTGAGCACCAAAGCTGGCACTTGAAGTTTTAAAAGTGTGCTTTTTATCCTCATTACAAATGCATCTTTTTAGAAATAACCTTTTCTTTTTTAATCCTAAAGATATTACATATTACAAATATGATAAACTGCAGAAAGGCAAAAACAAAAAATGACCACTAGTCCCAACACGCAAACATCAACACTACTACTTAGTGTATTTCCTCACAGAAAAAAAAAATTCCCTATTAATTCAACCAGAGGTAACTGCTATATAGGTTAGGATCTGTGCTAGGTGCCTGGGATATTACAGTGAACAAGACAGAGTTCCTGCCTTTAGAAGGCATACAAGTCTAGTTCTTGTTGTTTGTTCCATTCATTGCCAGCATAGGTGTTAACATCCAATAGAGCTTCCTCAAGAAGCCAAAGAATAATAAACGGTTAGTGCATTTCAGGTGGGCCCAAGTCCCCCAAATGCCTAGTCCCATTTAGGCTCCCTCCTTAGAAACGAAATGAGAGAACTGGACTCCTAGTGATGGAGTTAAGATGCAGAAAGGTATAGGGCTTGAGAGCCCTGCTAAACTCTCAATTCACTTGGCCAAGGATCTGGATCTCCACCTTCCAGCCTCAAGGAAAAGGGTCGGCGGGGGGCAAGTGGTACGTGGCATCCAGAAAGATGACGAGGGTCCCAACGCTTGTGAAGATGATGAAGGTCCATAGGAAGAGGCGGTCCACTACCATGGCCACAAATTGCCAGTCCTCCTTCAGCTGGGGTTAGGCAGAGGAAACTGTTCCTGAGTCCGGACCCCCAGGAACGGCTGCCCCAAGGCCCTGTGCCCCATCCAGATCCTCCCACCACAGCTTTGAGACAAGGGCCGGCCTCAGAACAGCAGAGAGCCACCATAGGCAATGGATGTGAATCAAGAACAAGAAGGAAAGTAAAGACAGGACCCAGTGAGGCAAACTTCCACTCAGAAATAAACCCCAGGCACTTCCCTGGTGGTCCAGTGGCTAGGACACCACGCTCCCAATGCAAGGGGCCCGGGTTCAAGCCCTGGTCAGGGAACTAAATCCCACATGCCACAACCAAAGATCCCATATGCCACAACTGCTGCTAAGTCGCTTCAGTCGTGTCCGACTCTGTGCGACCCCATAGATGGCAGCTCGCCAGGCTCTGCCGTCCCTGGGATTCTCCAGGCAAGAACACTGGAGTGGGTTGCCATTTCCTTCTCCAATGCATGAAAGTGAAAAGTGAAAGTGAAGTCGCTGTCTGACTCTTAGCAATCCCATGGACTGCAGCCTGCCAGGCTCCTCCGTCCGTAGGATTTTCCAGGCAAGAGTACTGGAGCGGGTTGCCATTGCCTTCTCCGATACGCCACAACTAAGACCCGACGTAACCAAATAAATAATTTAAAAAATTAAAATAACACCGAGTGCTGGGGGCGGAGCCTGTTTCCGGGTGGAGCCAAGGGCCCCCAGGCCTTGCCCTGGTCCACCCTCGGTGGACATACCGCGTCATGGTCTTCCTGTTCCTGCAGCTGTCGAGCGATGTAGCTGATCGAAGAAACGACCTCCCGTAGCTCAGGAGAGAGACCCACAGCCCGGTTTGGACCATCGATAAATCGCCGCAGGTCTGGAGCAGACAGTTCAGGCTGGAACCTGGAAGAGGCGGGACTGTTTGGCCACGCCCAAGGCACAAAGACAGCCTGGGCGGGTGCTCTCTGCCCCAATTCCCTCCTCCAACGCAAGTCTGTGTTTCAAAACGTGAGACGGCCCCTCAGGTTCTCGCCTATGGCGGCGACCTCTCTAACCTTCTGCAATTTTTCCTAACCTCTTAGGCGTTTCAGTTCCCACCTCTCCACAAAGTGGGCAACAGATGGCATACTACAACTCCCATGATGCTCAACCACAACCTCCGGGAGCTTAGGTCGCCTGCACCGCACAGTCTTCTGGGAATTGTAGTTCTCCCTCTCCCTTTTATGTGGGCGATGGAGAGTAGGTATTACCTGTTGGGTTTGGGGAAGAGAAAATCATTTGGTGGCTTGCGGATGAAATATTCATCTGTTCCCCGACCCCAGCCACTTCCTGGAGAATCCCTGAGAGCTATGGAAGGTGGCTCCAGCATCTGGTCTCTCTCAGGTTTGGGCCTCTTCAGACCCAGGTACAGAGGGAGTTTGTGGATAAAGATCTGCAGAGTAGATGAACAGGCGTGTTGGAGGGGGTTCTCAGGCCTTGAGACCAGAAGAGAAGCCGCAAACCACCCCCCTGGCACATGCCCACTCCTGCCAAGCGTGCCTGAGTCCCACAGGGCCCAGAGTTCTTAAGTGGGTTAGGAGACATCCTGACTGGAAAGAAAAGTTCTAAGGGCTCCCACCCTGATAGTACCTAGCCCTTGGAATGCTTCCATGGGACCCACCCCACAAAGGGCAGTATTGATGAAGAGAGTCTTGAATCCACACAGAGTTAATAATGTGAGGATAAAATTAATTGTGCAACATTTCAACACCCAAAGACCCTGGCACTTGGACACTCTACCAGGAGTTGAAGTTGTAGTCTCCCTCGGGTCTGTGAAAGGGAAGGTTGAAGCTGATGGGAGAAAGGAGCAAAGCCTGGACAAAAATCCAAATACTAGGATTTAGAGTTAACACAGGTTGAAGGAGGAGGTCTTCTTACCTGACGAACCCAAAGGGGCATTTGGTGGGTGTGGGGTGAGCGATGATGCAGGTTGAGGACCACAACACTGAGGATGACTGAGAAGGTGACGAGGACCATGGTGAACATGAGGTACTTGATAATGATGGGGACAGACAGGGAGGTCTCAGGTACTTTGTCTGCCAGCAGCAGCAGGAACACAGTGAGGGTCAACAGGGCAAAGATGGAGAGCCCCATCTTCTCTCCTTGGGGGACAGAGGGGAAGGTGGGAGAATTCGGCTTTGCCAGAAGAAGATCTCCCTGGCATAATCAGTGACCATGTTTCCAGCCCACTCAGACAGGGTTTTGGAAAGGCCAACTGCAAGCAATGACTCCTGCATTTAAACCTCCAACCTGGACTTATTCCCCTAAATTCCATGCTTGTCTTCCTAACTCCTCCATTTGGGTGTCCAACCAACATCTCAGATTTAACATGTCCAATACTTAATTCCCTCACTGCCGACTCTCCCCACAGTCTTCCACATTTCATAAATGACAACTCCATCTTTCCTGTGGCTCAAGCCAAATCCTTTGAGTCATTTTCTGCTCTTGTCCCTCTCATCCCATATCCAATCCATACCAAACCTTATTGGTACAAGCCATCATTACCTCAGGTCTGAGTTATTATAAAGGCCTCCTCTTTGCTTCATCCTTTGCCCCCTGCTGACTGTTTTCAACAGAGCATCCAGACGGATCCCTTAAAGATGTAAATCAGATCATAACACTCCAGTAGCTTCCCATCTCCTTTAGCATAAAAGCCAAAAGTCCTTACTGCAGCAAGGTCTTCCCATGAACTCTCTGACTTCGTCTCCTACTGTTTTCTCTCTTGCTAACTTTATTCAGTTACATCGGCTATTTCTTGAATATGCAAGGCATACTCCCACCTCAAGAGTCTTCACATTCACTCTTAACTCCTCCTGGTAATTTCTTCCCTCAGATATCTACCACGGTCATTCTCTCACTTCCTTCAAGTTTTTGTTCTAATATTGATCAGATATTCCCTTGTTAGTGAGACATTCACTGACCAGCCTATTTTTAAATTGCAACCCCTGTGATAAGCCATAATGAAAAGAATATGAAAAAGAATATATATATGTATAACTGAGTCACTTTACTGTACAACAGAAATTAAACACAACATTGTAAATCAACTATACTTCAATACAATTTTTAAAATAAATAAATAAATTGCATCCCCTACTCCCATCCTCATCCTCCCCAAACCCTTCTCCTGCTTCATTTTCCTTCTTAGGACTTGACCTCTTCTTCTTCTTTTTTTTTTTCATATTTATTAATTTGGATGCACTGGGTTTTAGTTGCAGCATGAAGGAACCTTTGATCTTTGCTGTGGCATGTGGAAATTTTTAGTTGCACCATGAGGGATCTTTAGTTGTGGAATACGAACTCTTGGTTGCAGCATGTGGGATCTAGTTCCCCAACCAAGTATCAAACCTGGGCCCCCTACACTGGGAGGTCAGAGTCTTAGCTTCTGGACCACCAGAGAAGTCCCTTGACCTCTTCCACTATATTGTTTAATGGATTTATTTATTATGCTTGGACTATCTCCTCCACTAGAATGTAAACTCCATGAGAGTAGGGATTTTTGTCTGTTTTATTCACTGATGTATTCCCAGTGTCTTGCACATTACAGATGCTCAACAAATATTGTTGCATGAGTTAATAGACCAACCCCTGTAGCACAAACTGTATAGCAAATTGAAGGATCTAAAAATGAAATAAAGTATATAAGAATATGCCAGGTGGCTGGTTATTCCTGTGACATACAACAGGTACTGGGAACTTCAGGGAAGGTATTGAAATAAATAACATTTATGGTCTGTTCTGGTTTAGTTCTATAATACTGGTTTCCAAGATTTGCCTTGCTCCAAGAAGAAGGAGAAGTAACATGTGAAAGTGTCTCTAGAGCTTCATCACTCTCCTTCCCTTAGACAGAGAGGACTTGATTCCAGAGAGAAGGAAAGCATGTGTTTTTTGTTTGTTTTGTTTTGGGGGCCACAGCAGTGAAAGCCCAGAATCTTAACCACTAGGCCCACCATGGAACTCCCGGGAAAAGCATCTTTTGAATACCAGAGTTTAGGACATCAGTCTCTGAATCAAACTGGTACTAACCAGGGTTGGAATAGCGACACCACCTCTCTCTATATAAGGTCAGCTGAATGACAAACTCTCCTAACCTCTTTATCCTCCTCTGTGAAACAGGAAGACAATTCAGCACCTACCTCACAGAGTTGTGATTAGAATTGAGTTAATATATGAATCCCATGGACGGAGGAGCCTGGTGGGCTACAGTCCATAGGGTCGCAAAGAGTCAGACACAACTGAGGTGACTTCACACGCACGCACACATAGAAAACATATTATCTGTATTATCTTATAGCAAGTGCTCAAAATTAGCAAATTACATACACTTACACAAAGTTTACAGAGTACCCTGCATAGTTCTCTTAACTCAGTTAATCCTCAAAATAGTCCTACATGATAGGAACAGTGGGTGTCCTATTTCCAGATCAGAACACTAAGAGATTAAGGAATTTGCCCAAGGTTACTCCTTAAGCACTTTGTGCTGTATTTTAGAGAACTGTTGGGTATTATTTTCTAGGGAGATGGAAGGTTTAGGGACTAGTACTCTTGCCTGGAAAATCCCATGGATGGAGGAGCCTGGTAGGCTGCAGTCCATGGGGTCACTAAGAGTCGGACACGACTGAGCGACTTCACTTTCACTTTTCACTTTCATGCACTGGAGAAGGAAATGGCAACCCACTCCAGTGTTCTTGCCTGGAGAATCCCAGGGACAGCAGAGCCTGGTGGGCTGCCATCTATGGGGTCGCACAGAGTCATACACGACTGAAGTGACTTAGCAGCAGCAGCAGGCATCTGACAAGTGAGGGGACAGAGGATGCCAAGAATGGGAAAAAGGAAAGGAATAGTTATCTAAGCCTGGGAGCTTGCAGGTCAGAGGAGTGGCAGTTCCAGGGATGAGATCCTAGGATTCTGAAGGGAAGAGTTCAGAAGTTACTAGATGCAGAGAAGTGAGCAGCAGAGGGGAGACAGCACTTGAAGTTGGAGGGGAAACCTGAATCCAGATGCAAAGGCTCTTCTTGAAGGGAAAACCTAGGTAAGATTGCTTAAGCACAACTCCTGATGGCCTGAGTTGGCAGGAAAACCTTCCCTGTATTATGGGTGAAGAGGAAGAAGCTGAACTATTGGTAAGTAAGACAGCTGGGGCTCCTCCCCCCTTACCTGCATCCGGTGGCAGGTAGAAGACAAAGATGGCCAGGAGAGTGATGAGGATGCATGGGGCAATGACGTTGACCAGGTAAAAGAGAGGCTTCCGGCGAATGATGAGGTAGAAGGTGACTTCTTCACGTCGTCCTTCGCCGCCTCCCCTAGGATCCACTGGAGGCTGAATTAGCCGAGAAGGCTTGTGGATAATCTCCCATTGGCCATTCTCTTGGTGGGGTGAGGGGAGAGAAGAGAAGGTGACAGATATGGGACATGTCTTTGTTGGTGCCAGATATGGCTTTTTTTTTTTTTCTTTCTTTTTCTTTTGCCTGCTCCACGCTGTTTGTGGTAGTTCCCCAGCCAGGGATTGAACCCAGGCCCTCAGCAGTGAAATCACAGAGTCCTAACTACTAGACTGCCAGGGAATTCCCAGATATGGCTTTCTCCACCACATCCTAGAGCAGAGGAGACTGATATAATAAGGGGCAATAAGGGGCTAGCTATAGACCCTGGGCTGGACAGCCCATCTCTATTTGAACGAGTCTCAATTTCCATACCCACAAAATATAGTTATATCTATCTTGCTGACCTCACAGGGACTTGTTGATGGAATATGTTTATCAGCCTGTTAGAAACTGGAAATCATAAAGCCCCATGGACATGGAAGTTATACCCACTCACCAATAAAGGTCCCTTCATGAATATACACTTCCTGCCGCTCCTGCCCCTCAGGACTCAAGCCAGTTTGCAGGCTGACCTCTGAGCTGTCATAGCTATAGGAACTGAACACCATGGTGCAGTTCTGCCAGTCAAAGGGGAAGTAGGTGACCTGGATGGAATGGAGAGTCACTAGAGCTGCCAAAGAGCTGGTTGGGGCTGGGGGAGTTGGGGAGGTCACAGGGCAGACAGGGGTCAGAGGATATGGCCCCTCAGGAGCTAGAGACCACCAAGGGAGATCACCCAGAAGTGGAGTCATAGAGAAATCAGAGGGTTGTTTGGGGAGGCCATGGACATTGGAGGAAAGGTCACTAAGGAAGACTGGAAGTCAATGAAAGTGGACAGAGAAGAGGAAACTCAACGGACGGACGGTAAGAGGGATGTGAAGGTCATGGGGATAATGGAGGAGTAGGTCTGAGGGAGGGTTTCTACGATCGCCTTGAGCTTCCCAGATGGAGCCGGGAGACCTG
The DNA here is from genome assembly GCF_001704415.2 of Capra hircus. Lineage (NCBI taxonomy): Eukaryota > Metazoa > Chordata > Mammalia > Artiodactyla > Bovidae > Capra > Capra hircus. The sequence continues at coordinate 26,935,536 of NC_030826.1, read as the reverse complement.
GATGCTACAACTGCTGCGATAGATGCCTGGGGGCTGCCAGCGCATGGAGCCATCGGAGGACACCACGACGCTGATGTCCAGAGCAACATCAAAATTTCCATCGTTACTGTAGGAAAAGAATCAAATCAACTCGGATCAGGCCCCGTCCTCCGGAGGCCGCGCCCCTCCAGAGGCCCTGCCCCGTTTCCCAGACTTTGGGAACATCCTACTTGTTTAGGAGCACCACGTCGGGTAGCCACACGGATTCTGCTGAGATGCGGAGTGAATCGATGCCCTCGTGTTCCTCAGGGTCCCAGCTGAGCCTGTAGTCAGTCCATTCCTAGGGAGGCAGAGGCTGAGGGGCCGTCTGGGGTTGGAGGCTGGGAGGAGCCTTGGGACGTGCGCAGGAAGCCCGGGCAGGGAATGCAAGGGAGGAGAGCCGCGCAGGTCTGGGCTGTGGTTCTGAAGGCCTAGGCTCTGAGTCCAGTTCCACGTGCACTCTTTGGGACCCCATTAGCTAATTTTCCTTCCCTCGCATCGGGCCCCAATTTTTCCATTTTGTAAAAACGAGGGGGTTGACAAGCTAGTCTCTAAAACAGTGATTTTCAAACCGCAATTAGCGACCCTTTTAATGGGTCAGGAGTCACATGAGTGGCCCCAAACCAGAGTTTAAATTCTTTTCTGAAGCCTCTGTTTCAGTTATAAATGTGTTTTCTGAGGTCATGATGCAAAAAAAAAAAAAAAAAAGATTCTTATTGGGCGGGACATTCGAAGACATTGTAAAGGCAGCGAGGTCGCCCGCCCTTTCCCACCCTGCGGGGGTCTCCGTACCAGGTCCAAGTAGACTTTTGTGCTCATCTCCTCATCCTTCTCGTTCTAGAAGGGAAAATTTTAAGGGTAGATACGATGTAAGTGTAGAGAAATAAGGGGCTCGGTAGGTCAAACTCTCCCTGGAAACTCCCTTCTTTTTCCGAGTCGCACTCTCTCGGGTTCAAGCCCCATCTCCTATAACCTGCGTGGATTTAAACCCTATCTCGCAAATTTCCTGCGGTCCTTACGGCCAGCCAATTCATTTACCAGTCCCGACGTGGACCGGACTGAATCTCCATCTGCTGTTTATTAACTCTGTCCGGCGCCAAGCTCCGCCCCAGCCTGTGACCCCGCCTCAAGACCCGCCCCCCGGCCAGTCCAGCGGCCCCCAGCTCCATTTCAAGATCCGCCCATAGGCCTGTTCATCATTTTACCCGGCTCTACCCAGGTCGGTCCAGCAGCCACGCCCACAGCTTGTCCATTGGTCCGATTTCGACCCAACCTGCTCTAATATCCCATCAGTCTCCTAGTCTGGCTTCGCCCCGGACCCCCTCCCCCAGTGGTCCCTGGGTCCCGCCCTGCCTAAAGCCACGCCCCTAGTCGTCCAGTGGCGGGACGCAACTCCCCGCGTGCGCCCTCACCAGGCTGATGAGTTGCGCTAGGGTGAGACCAATGCTGACCCAGACACGGTCTCCCACCTCCCGCGCCGGCCGCACCGTGCTATCATAGCCTGAGAAAAGTTTCTCGCGGAGTCGGCCCTCCGCCTCCGAGCCGCGGGCGCCTGGAGGAGGAAAGAATTGAGTGAAGCTTTGATGCCCGGCCACGACCTCTGGCCCTGTCACTGCTCCTTTGAGGCCCACACTTACCCGGGGCGAGATGCGCCCCCAGCACCCCCAGCAGGAACAGAAGCAGCGCCCCTGGGGTCATAGCCCGCCCGCGTCGCTCAGTGAGTCCGCTGGGTGAGTCGCCAGGACAAGCCAGCGCAGGGGAAGTGACGAGGCGCCCAGGAATGTGCACCTGTTATTGGGGGGCAGCTGCCAGCCCACCCGCCCCGCCCCTGGGACTTGATCCCGCCCCGAGCAACTGCCAAAGCCTGCCACCCACAGATGACAGACAACACTTCAGTTGTATAAATCGTCTTTAATTGAGAAAGCGTGGAGTAGAGACCCGGTCCCCTGGGAGCAGATCCAGGCGATGGGTGGAGCCTGAGCGGGGTCTGTGTGGGTGAGGGGAGCATCCACCCCTCTTAGGACAAGCCAGAAGTAAAAAGAGCCTGAGGAAAGGCAACCTGCCTCTGAGTCCTAGCCCTTCCCTTTAGTGCCTCCTCAGTCTACTCTGCCCAAGTCTGCCACCACCCAGAGTATCCCTCCCAGTTCACTGATGGGCTTCTGATCTTTTTCAGGCCTGCCCCGAGCTCTCTGCATTTTTTCAGAAAAATCTAGTCAGGCCCTTTTTGGGTACCTAAAACCCAGCTGAGGTTATAAACTCTAAGGTAATAAAGCAAGTTTTATTCAGTTAGAAGCATGTGGGGGTGTATGAGGTTTAGAACCCAAGAGGCCCTCACCCTCCTTAGCCTGATCTGTAGGGGAGAAGGGTGGGGCTTATTGCTGAACTGGGGTCTCCTCATTGTGGGTGGGTGGGAGTCAAGGCTATGTCGCATTTGTCTTTTTTATTCCAGACCTATTACCCTAAAGACCTCAGCTTTAAAGGGGACCTGGAAGGAATTCCTGCTGAGGTAGCTACGTGTTCATATCCCCTCAACCCAGGCACAGGTCCAATCACGCCATGGTTCTGGTCCCTTCCCCATCCTAGCTGCCCTACTATGAGCCAGGGATTCCTTCCGAAACTCCTTTGCCCTTTCTCAGACTCTGTTTCCCAACAGGGCCCCAACTGAGCTGTAGGAACTAGAAACTGCATGTAAAAATAAGGTTAGCATTCTACAGGAAGACTAAGAGTTTTAGAAAATTATCTGGGAAAAACAAGAAGTGGTTCTTGATCCATCTAGAACTTAGTTTTTTGTGAATCATAGCTGGGTCCTTTCTAGAGCTCATGCGTAACAGGTATCACTAGAGAAGGTGGGAATGTGGGTCTAGAACTTACTCTAGAGCAATAATATGGCTATATAAGTCCCCCATTCCATCCTGAAGGAAAGGGCTGAGAGAGCTGGTCTATGTCCTAGAGCTAAGATTCAGAAGGAAGTATGGCTCCATATGTGTCTAGAACACCATGCTCTAGAATTGGGTGTCTCTGGGATAAGAAAGTTCAAACTGTGGTGATCTGAGACTGGTTCCAGTTCAGGCCAAGGCCAAAAGCTGGACAGGGCTCAAATCCAGCTACTTTGAAGTCAAGGGTCCATCTGGGTCAAGGACAGAAGCCTGATGGATCCAGAACAGAGCCTGGCAGCATGCCTGTGTTCCAGCACAGAGCCTGAGTGCAGAAGTAGCCCTGGCTGGAGTGCCTTGTGTTCTGGAACCTGTCTGGAACAAGGCAGAAGGTGGAGTAGAGAAAGAAGGAATGATCCTGAGCGCCAGTGGACCTACAGATCTATGGCTCAGTAGCAATGAAAAGGGCAAAGGGTTCCAGGAACTGGCTGAGCCCGGGATGGGGAGGATTTATGTTCTGGTTCTGTCAGTTTTCGAATCCCCAGCGCCATCTCAGAAAAAGCCTTTGAAGGGACGAGTATGGAAGAAAAGAAGTGATCAGCCAGGACCATTTCCAGACATCTTCCTCTCTTGACCCCCAACCCTGGGCCTAAGAGTCTGAGGGTCTCAGCAGGCCCAGAAGTCACAGTGGCCCCTAGGCTCCCTCGGGGCAAAGCACCTGGTGGGACCTGGCTGCACAGGGTATGAGTGTGGCAGCGGTGGTGAGAGCAGGGCCGGAAGCAGGGCTGGGAGACAGGCTGTGGTGTGGCTGGCTCTGTGCGAGTGTGGGGAGCCTCCAGTCCTGGGATGACATTTCAGGGGGCAGGGGGACTGGAAGGGGAGGTCTCAGGGACACTGTGGAGAGAAGGCTCCCGGTACATGGCCACTGTGAAGGGGGGAGAGAGGAGCAGGAAGGAGAGTTAGGCACCCAGAGAGCTCTGAATAGGCTCCGTTCCCCTCCATGCAGCCTCTGGGAACCCCAACCCACAAAAGGAGATCTCCCCAAATCCCTCAAGGCCAAAGTCTTCCTGGCTTGGCCTGTCATAACAGGTATCATCTTAAAACACTTATAACCCCTGAGCTGTATGTCATTAAATGTCCATGTCAAGGTCAATACCCTCCCATGTGGCCTGCCTCTTCCCAGAGGGTCCATACTCACCCTCCAGGAGCTTGGGCACAAAGTGGGCAGCTGCCTTGGTCTTCTTGACTCGATTTCCCTTCATGACTCGGCCCTCCTTGTCCAGGCCCAGATACCAGGCCCGTCCAGAACGGCGCTGGCGATAGAGAGCAGAGGCGTACAGGACATAGTAATTCTCAAAGACGCACTCCTTAAAGCGACACTCAGCTGTGAAATGCGGCTGAGGAGACAAAGACCCAGAAAGGCACACACAGACAGAGAGACAAAAAGACACATCACTGGACTAGAAGGGAGCCCTGGGAAGAACAAGGCAGGAGGTAATCCATACATTTGAGGTGAGGAGAACCAACTTCTGAGTCCATGCAGGAACTGGGACAAAAGGAGGATGAGAAAGAGTCTGGTGGCCCCCAAAGGCCAGGAACTAGACTTCTGGGGGTCTGGAATAAAAAAGATACATTCTCTCTAATCTACTCCACTCCCAACCTCTCACCATCCAGGGGACCTGGAGGGAATTCCTGCTTGGAGGAATTCCAGAATCCTTTCCCAATACCCCAAATGACTCTGGGATAGTGAGTAATAGTGAAGTCTCGAGGAGGTAGGAGGAGATACAGGGACCAAGGCAGCTGCCCACTTCGGACATTCAAAGAGCCTGGGGGCACATGGGGGGCTGTTCAAGGAGGAGAGATTAAAGAGACTCTAGAGTAGGTGCCCCTGAGTGGGCAGTGAGGACAGGGTGTTGGCAAGAGCTGGAGGGAGACAGTGTTCTGAGCTGCAAAATACCTGTAGTTGGGAAGTGTGTCCTAGAGGAATCCCCAGACCCCAGGCCACTCCACCCCCTTGTCTCACCGAGCTGTAGAGCAGCCCCTCAGCGTTCATGGCCATGTAGTGACCCAGCTTGGCACTCTGGATGGTGACTACTCGCAGCCCCACAGGGATCAGGTTGAAGTGGGCTGGCGGTAGAGAGAAGGAGCCTCAGTACCCCAGACCTCCAACTCCTATCTGAGCGCACACACACACACCCCCCCATTCCAGTTCCAGCTCTTCCCTTGGGAGTCAAAGAGCCAATGGATCCTGCAGTGGGAATAGTACTGTCATGGCCTGTGCCCGCTCTCCCCCTTCCCACCAGGCAGCTGGCTTCCCCTCTCACTGAAAGAGCTGGTGTCCTCTGGGGTGCCCTGGATGCTCCCGTCGGGATTCGCCTGGAGGTAGAAACCCTGGCGGCAGAACAGTTTGGTGACGATGCCTTTGAGCTGAGGTTCTGGAGAGAGAGACATTCATCTTGGAACATGACATCTCTGTTCCCAGAAACATTCCTACACTTGGCGGGATCAGAGGAGAGAAAGAAAAAGAGAATGGAGGGAAGGAAGAGGGTCGGTCCCAGGGCCCTCCCAGCAAGCTCTTTCCCACCTCTCTCAGATGCCAGAGGAAGCTGGGGTGTGGGTCCCTTCTGCTGCCTCTAACCAGTTTTCAGTTTAATTTATTGAAATTTATTTAAAGGCTTAATTCCTACCCTACAGCTCAACCAGAAGGGGGGGGAGGGGAGAAGAGGGAAGAGGAGGGCAAAGATACACGGAAAGGCAGAGGACAGAGGGAGACCGGCAGGCCTGCTGAAAGGGCAGTGTGTGTGCGAGTGTGGGGGCAGTAAGGTGACCACAGGGTAGGGGTGCCTCCTTAGGGATGGGGGTGGGACTGGGTCTGACGCTGACTCAGCACCTGCTGCTGCGGCTGCCGTTTGCTTGGCGTGGGCCTCCCTTTGGCCTGGCGCCGGTCTGTCTGACACTGACCCATCTGTCTGTCTGTCTGTCTGTCTGTCACTCTACTGGCTCGCGGGGGCCCAGCCCTCCCTGAGGCTCAGCCTCTCCCCTTCAGCCAGGTAACCCGCCTGGGATGGGGGACATTCGGTACCACACCAAGGAAATGGGGGAGGGGGCCGGGAAGCTGGCGAGGCAGGCTGAGTCACGTGGGGACCCGGTCCCACCCAAAGGGTGGGCTGCGGACCGTACCACTACGGAGGGCCGGCAGCGGAGGGGGGAAGGACCGCTGGGGGGCGGGGGGGGGGGGGCTGCGGTCTCTCCCTAGGGGAGCTGGGAGCGGGGAAGAGAGAGGCCAGAGGGACTCCCTGGCTGTCGCACCTGGATGGGGACCACACGCCAACCCTCACAACTCTCGTCCCCCGAGGCTTGCTCCCGGTCGATTTCCCGGTGCCCCCTCGTAGGTGGTACGACCCTCAGTCTCCGTGTGGGTCTCCAGCCGTGTACTGTGTCTGAGTTCCTCATAGCAGAGGGTCCCCTGAGCCCGTGAGGCCCGATTTTGGACTCGCGTAGGGGGTCGCGGGGGGGGGCGGGGGCGGGGATGCCCAGCTCCTTTCTTGGAGCGCAGGTCACGGGAGGAGGGCGCACAGAGGGGCGGGCTGGAGAGGTAGCTGCAAGGACACCCGGGGGAGAGCTGGGGAGATTGGCGCCGAGCCAGGCAAGCTCGGCCAGGAGGAACGGAGCCAAAGCTCGGAGGAGCGGGAGCACCGGGGCGGGGGCGGGGCTGCCGGAGCCGCAGAAACCCTCGGGGTGACCCAGGCGTCCGGAACCCCCAGGCCCCTCCACTCGGGATTGAAAGAATCGCGAGAGCCGGCACGTAGGCGGAGGATGGTGGGGGTGGGGACTCGTGTTGGGTACGGGGTTGGGGGGGTGCGGCGAGAAGGAGCCGCCAAGCTTCGGGGCACCCGGCTTAGCCCCTCGTGCCTTCCCCTTGCCCTCGAAAGCAAGGAGACTCGGGGTTACGGGCGAAAGAAAAGGGAAACTGAGGCATCGTCTGGCTGAGAGTTGGTGGCCCGGGCCCACCCCCTTTCATTTTCGGGAGCTCCCCCACTTCGGTCAGGCCCCGCTCTTCGGGAGTCCCTGGCCTCAACCTCCCAGGCAGAGAGACCCCAGGCTTGGAGACCCTGCCCCAGCCACTCACCCGGGCCGCGGTCCGTCCGCGCGGGCCGCCCCCCGCACAGTCGCACCTTGGACAGCAGGATGAGCAGCTGCTTCTGGCAAAGGGACTTGGTGCCGCGGGGACACACGCGCCGCTGCGCCGACACGGGCCGGCTGCCCCCGGGCTCGCGGACCTCCCGCTTCTGCCGGATCAGGCTACTGGCCAGTGCCGCCATGGCGCCCCGGGAGGAGACACCCCCAAACCGGCAGGCGCCCGGAGCGCGCTGGGCACCCCCTCCCCCAGAGAAGCCCGCTCGCTCACCAGGACATTCTCTGGACGCTCCGGTCCCGACTCACCGCCCTACCCGCAGGACCTGAGGATAAACCCTAGAGGACCCCCACCCCAGGCTCCAGCTCCCACCCTTGGGCCTCCTACTAGCTTCGTCGGACTCAGCAGCTTATTTACCTCTCAATGGACACCACCCTCGACTTTTGCCCCCTACAGAAAACTCTCCCCTTCTCTAGTCTCCAGTGTCCCTGTCCCCCACTAACCTTATCCCAAAGGCAAGACCCTCAGATTTTCCAAGATGTGGTTCCAATATCCCCACCACCTTTCCACCCTATTTCCAGGCCCCCTGTTCCTGACAAAGCCACTCTTATAATCTTAAAGGTGTGGGTCCTTAGCTTTGGAAATACTCGCTCACCCCACTCTTGCTGGGGTGCTGCCAATGTCAGCGAAGAACCCAACCTTGGTTCCTTTTCCTTTGCCACCCTCTAAGTGAAGAATCCCCCACTTTTTTCACTGAAATCCCCCAAAAACTATGTCTCAAGATATTCTGACTGTCCCCATTCAGCAAGCAGAGGTTCCCAGACCCTGTCTCTGGACAAACCCAGTATTTACCAAGTCACCCCCATTTCTAGTGGCAGAGGGTTCCAGGTGCTGAGCCCCTTTTCTCACCTTGTTACCCTCCACTCCTTTTGAAGTCACCTCCAAACCCTCCCTTCCTAGTGGTTACACCAGGTGGTTGTCTGGAGGGCCCTCTGTCACCTCGGAATAAGAAGCATAGGTTTTGGGGTTTGGGGTGGTTTTTTTTCTGGCAGCCCCTTAATTTCCTCGGAGACAGCTGGTACTGTTTAGATCCCACGCCCTCCAATCCAACCAGCCCCCCAGGAAAGGAGTGCACCCACGTTGTCACGGGTCTCCAAATGTGAACAGACCCCCTATAAGTCAGAGAGCATCCCAGCTGTCTGCGACAGGGCTTCCTCTTCCTCCCGGGGACTGCCTACAGCACCCTCTCTTCCTTCCCCGACGCCCCTCAACCTGTCCTGTCTTGTCAATCCGGCGACGGCTGGCGCTGGCTCCGGTTCCAGGCTCCTCCCTCCCTGTATCCCGCAAACGGGGCTTCCCCCCACGCCCGGCTAGGCGTCCCAGACCCCAGGAAGGAATGAGGGTGTCTCCGCAGAGTGCCCTGGTCCGGCGAAGTGAGCACTGGGCCTGGCGGCTGGACAGCGCAGCGGCGGCAGCGGTAGCGGCGGTGGGAAGCTGAGGCGGCGGCGGCGGCGGCGACAGCAGCTCCCCCTCCTCCGAGAGCCGGCCCGGGGGCGGGGCAGGGGGCGGAGACGCCAGGAAAGGCCGGGGCGGGGTGGGGGTGGGGGAGCTGGGCGTGCGGAACCCCGGGGTTCCTTGGAGGCAGGGAGTGGGGACGGTCTTAGAGGCAGCCGGAGCCGCCTGTCTCGGGGTTCAGAGGAGGAGGGACAAATAGGCGACTCCACAGAAGGCAAATCTGCACGAGGGGAGAGCTTGGGCTTAGGTAGATGGAATTGTGAGAATGGAGAAAGGGACCCCACTGCCCGAGATCGAGGACAGCACTGGATGAGGAAAGTGGGGGGAGTAACTGAAAAGATAGCGAGGTGGCGAGAACTAGCCTGGGGTGAAATTCGGCCTGCTTAATATCTCTGCTTTTGTGTGAACCAAATTGGTCAGTCCCTGGTCTCCATACCTCTCTCCTTTTCACGTCTTTTTTCAGCAAATATATTACCCCTATCGACCCCTAAGAGAAAAGACCATAAGCACTGGGGGGAGATGGATGCCAGAGGTTGCACCGGGGCAAGAAGGGTGCTGGCTACAGATGTGGAAAGTGGAGAGGCCGGAATGGAACGACCTGTGCCAGGGATGGTGCGGGAGGAGGGTGGGAAGATGGGGAAGAACCAGACAGGAGGCCTTCTAGAACGCGGGTTCTTCGGGCCCAAGGGGTTCAGCCTGTCTCCCAGGTGAAGGGAGAGCAGTCCCCTCCACACCCCGCTGGCCAACAGAAGCACTTTCCACGTTAGTACGAACAGCGTGTTTAATGGGACCCGGCTCCCACGCCGGCTAAGCCGCCCCCCTTACGCGCAGCCTTGGCCTCCTCCACAGCGGCGCGCAGGGCCCGAGCAGGGTCCCCGCGAAGCAGGGCCAACGCCCCGAGCAGCGAAGCGGCGCCGTCCCCCGCACGGAGCTTTTGGCCACTCAGAAAATAGTGGGGAAGCGTCCGCGCCTCGAGTACTCGGCCCAGCTCATCCAGCAGCCCGAGGCAGCAGGCGCCCGCATTTTCGGGCCGCGCCAGATAGAGCGCGGGCAGCCGCTCGCACGCCCAGTAGAGCAACGTCCGCAGGAGGTAGGGCGCCGCGGCCCGGGTCCCCGCCACCAGCGGGCGCAGCAGCGCCTGGGCCGCCGCGTGAGCTTGCAGCAGCGGAGCGGGTATGCGCGCCTTGAGCGCCAGCTCCTGGCGGGCGAAGCAGAGCTGCCAGCCGGAGGCGCCCGGCCGCTCGGTTCGGCCGCCGCCGCCGCCGGGCACCAGGTAGAAGGAGGACGACTCCGAGGCCAGCGGGCCGGCCCACGAGTGGCTCCGAGCCCCCTGGGGCCAGCCGGCCACAGACACCACGGGGATCAGGTCGAAAAGCAGGAGGCGGCGCGGGGGCCCGGGCGTAGCCAGGAGGATGGTAGTGAACCCTGCGTGGCGGGCTGCGTGGACCAAGCGCGGGGCACCCGGGACCGGGAATAGGGACTCAGCGACCGCAGCCAGCGAAGCAAAGAACCAAGCAGCCACCTGGGCGGGGCACAATGTGGGCCATGCCTCTCGAGCCTCCGACGGCTGTGGCGCTGGGCTAACATCGGTTGCTTTGGTGACGTCATCATTCGTTTCTTCCGATGGTGAGGGAAAGCCAATATCGGTTAGGTTTTGCTGGGGTGACTCCGGCACTGAAACATTATTAGGTGATTTTTTCAAAGACTCGTGTGCCTCAGGCTCAGTGATGTCACCGTGTGGCTGGTCCACGGAGCTTTGCGGGTCCTGGGGACTCTCTCTGCTATCAGTTGGGTGGATCCAATTACGTCCTTCTGGGACTGGAGGTCCTAGGCAATCCTGCCATGCTTCCCGGACCGAGGTTCCGCGTACCTGCTCTGGGAGGCAGAGCCATGCATAACAGGATCTCATGTCCAGTTGCAGCTCCTGCCCAGTGCCATCTAAAGAAAACACGGGCACCAGGAGTGTGAAGCCAGCATCGTAGTGAGGTCCCCGCGTGTAGGGACCAAGAGGTGCAGGCCCCAAATCCAGGGAGCCCTCTCGAATCCCACCACGAAGCAGCAGGAGCTCTGTCTGGGGAGGAAAGCGAGGGTCCCTGCGGTGAATGAGACCTAAGGGAAGAGTAGGGATCGTGAAGACATCATCCAGAGCCCAGGATGGGATGGGGTGGAGCTGAGAGCAGCAAGAGGGTTACTTACTAAGCAAAGAGAACACAAAATCCTTGGCCTGGAGGAGATCTGGTCCTGGCTTGGGCCCATCACTCCAACTCTCCTGCACACCCAGCTCCTGGATCAGCTGGGTTAGTTCTTGCAGCTGCGCTCCAGAGCAGAAGTCGATGTCTGTGAGCGGCCGGGCTGGGGCTGGGGGCGGTGGGCCCCACCAGGGAGCGTTCCCCCAGACTGCAGAAGCCATATGGCTCTATTGTTTGGGGGCTAGGAAATACACGTACAGGGGGAAGCCCAGAAGCGTTGTTCCTTCTGCTGTGGAAAACTTGCCCCTCCTTTCTTTTCTCTTCCCGAGATCAAGAGGGTGCCCAAGTCACAATCTGCCAATGGGTCTGCAGATGAAGGGCTCTAAATTTAGTCTTGAAAGCAAACAAATACCTCCTCAGTCCTTGCCCTTTTCTCATATGCTAGTCCCCACCCCCAAGAACCGATTCACCTGACTCAGCAGGTTAAAAGTGGCTGTTTGGCCCCTCCTTCGGAATGCAATAGCCTCCTTCACCGCCCCCTGTCTACCTCCCCTTACCTCTGTTTCGAAAGAGGCTAGTGGTTTGCGGCTTCCCTCTTAGGGGTAGCTGCAAGGTCTGAAAAGAAAATGGTTAGGAAGGTTCAACAGGTAACTTCTTCCTGCTGCTCACGAGGCTACGCCCCTATGTTACAACCACGCCCCTTTCTGGAGGTGGTTCCGGACCAGCCCGGCCTCCAGTCAGTTCAATCTCTCCTTTGGCTCTGCAGAGATCTACTGGCTATCTTGGGAGTTGTAGTTTGTCTTCCAAGCTACCAGGGCATTAAAGCCACGCCCCCAGATCCTTTCCTGTTCCGTTGAAATAGTGCCTGATGGAAGTTGTAGTTTCTATGGAAATAAACTATAGCGTGTCTTTCCAAGGCCAGGTCAATGCAAACATTCCTTGGACTTAGAACAGAGACATAATAGGATGGATTCAAATAGCAAATGATAATGAGGCACATAACCTAGGGCCTGAGGGAGTAGAGGTGCCCTGGTAACTTAAATCTAGAAGAATCCTTGCATGCAATTACTGCTAGCCTAGGAAGGTGCCACATGACTTGTCCAAGGTCAGCGCCGAGCAAGAGAGGTGTTGGAAAGGGGTTTCCCGACTGGCATGAATCTCTTTGGAATCAGTGGAGGTAATGTTAGACAAGAACACATAAGTAGTGATGACCCAGGGAGGGACATCCAAAGGGACATATTAGTGATGGCCACCTCAGACACACTAATGGTATCAGGGCAAACACTTTGGAATCTCGCAGCTCAGGTGTGTAGACAGAAGAGTTACCAGGGCTGAAAATCAAGTCCAGAGGAAACTCCCAGGCGGGTTGGGGCAGGGCAATGAGACATTAATAGGGGAAGAAAATTGCTTTCAGCAACCAGTGCTATCATGGACACAGCTTAAGTCCAGGATGAAACTAGGAGCCAGAATAATAGGGCAGAAAGATAGATAACCAAAGACAAGCTCACGGATTAGACCAGTGCATGCTGGACCAGGAAATTTTTATATTCCTTTTTCCCAGAGGTCTGTCTCCACAGTGAACTAGGGCTAAGTCCATGGGCAAGAAAGCGGGCAAGTGGAGACACTTAGAACAAATCAGAGGCCTGTTCAGCAACTCAACGGACATGAATTTGAGCAAACTCTGGGAGATAGTGAAGGACAGGGAAGCCTGGCATGATGCAGTCCATGGGGTCACAAAGAAGTCAGACATGACTTTAGTGACTAAACAACAAAAAGAGGGGACCCTCAGAATCCAGGGCCCAATTTGGGGAGCCTAAAATTCAGGGGTTCCTAGTCATTGACAAAGAGAGGTCTTCTCCCTCTGTTACAAAAAGAGCCCCAAACACAGCCCAGAACCGGGAAGGCAAATTTCCAAACAACAGGCTGTGACCCAAGAGACCAGATAAGGAAAACTGAAGCCTGGGCTCTTTGTCACAGTCTGGGGAAATCAGGCATTGGGCATCCATTCCTACATCTTAACCTCCTCCCTAGATGGTGGCTTCTGAACCACCCTAAAAAGAACTAATTTCTCTGGGCCTCTTAAAGCTCCCTGAAAGTGAAAGTGACAGTCGCTCAATGTGTCTGACTCTTTGCAACCCCATGGACTGTATAGTCCATGGAATTCTCCAGGCCAGAATACTGGAGTGGGTAGCCTTTCCCTTCTCCAGGGGATCTTCCCAACTCAGGGATCGAACCTAGGTCTACCCACATTGCAGGTGGATTCTTTACTACCTGAGCCACAAGGAAAGCCCGTCTTAAAGCTCCTATGCTGTGGATGGCTGACAGGGAAAGTAAAGTTGCCCTGAACCCTAAAGCATTGCTCTCCAATAGCATTTTCCATGATGATGGAAATGTTCTAAATCTGTGCCGTCCAATACAGTAGCCAGTAGCTCTATGTGTATTGAGCACTTAGATCATGAGACTGAGGAACAGATTTTTTTTTTTTGGCTGTGCCTTGCAGCTTGTAGGATCTTAGTACCCCTGACCAGGGATTGAAGCCCAGCCACATCTGTGAAAGCGCTGATTGCTAACCACTGGTCCTCCAGAGAACTCCCTAAGAACACTTTTTAACTCTACTTAATTTTAACTCATTTACATTCTAATAGGCATATTTGGCTAGTAGCTACTGTAATGGAGAATGCAGCTCTAGGGCCTTGGGGATGACAGCTAAGGTAAGACAGCGACAGCAGGAAAGCTGGGAGTTTCATTCCTTATCCCCCACCTGAGGGGTGGTGTTGGGGTGGATGGCCTCAAATAACCACAGAACACTTCTCTTGCCTTTTTATTCTTCATGCACATTGGTCCCCTCTTTTTCTAAGTTTCTCATCACACACTGATATCCCCACACCTTGGCCATCTCTGATGAGTTGTTGGATATCTCTCGGTGAAGGCGCCTGGGAGACAATGCTTCACACTTGTCCCTGCCTGCTCCCAACTGTCTCTGGCGGGCGTCAAAGACCACGTGCCCTACCCGGGTGCCTGACCCTGGGCAGTGGGGCTTCCAGTTGGTTTTGGGAGGCATAGACGTCTGGCGGTAGTTCTGGCAGGCTGCAGGAGCTGTGTCCATGGGGCGGTACACCCAGTCTTGGCTGCCTGCTCGCCGGGAAGGCGGTTGCAGCTCTATCAGCACAGGCACCTCTGAGAAGGTTTGTCGGTTACTGTAGACCACCTGGGCCTTGGCGGGGGAGGAGGGCTGGCTAGGTGGGACAGAAGCCCCTGGAACATGCTGCCCGGCATCATGCCTTCGAGGAATCTTCTCAGATATAAATGACTTTGGGGTCTGAAGTGGGCCCAAAACTTGGACACAGTCAGTTCCTAGAGGGTTCTTGTGGAGGACAGGATTGGGGACAAAGCACGAGTCCTCTTGGAGGCCTGATCCCTTGATAAAGTCCTGAGTCTTGGAGAAGCCAGAGTCTTGAGTAAGGGCTGGACCCTTCTGGGGGTCAGGATGTTGAGTAACTCCTGCGTGCTTGTGGAGGTTAGGGTTGTGGCAATGTTCTGGGCTCCTGTAATGTCTAGCATCTTGGGGAACATCACATCTTTTGACTTCGCTGACTTGGGTAAGGCCCAGATTCTTATGGAGGTCAGAATCTTGAGTAAGGTCTTGGCTCTTGTAAACTCCAGAATCTTGAGTAAGGCCTGGATTGTTGTAGTCTCCTGAGTCCTTATAGAGGCCAGGGGTTTGCACAAAGCCTGGGTTCTTATGGGGACTGGATTCCTGGGTAAGGCCTGAGTTCTTGTTGACTCCAGAGTCTTGGACAAAGCATGGACTCTTCTGTGGTTCAGAATCTTGGGTAAAGCCTAGACTCCTAGACACTCCTGGATCTTGGGCATTACTTGTACTCTTGTAACATCCAGAACCTTGAGAAGGGTGTGGGATACTATGTAGGCCAGTGTTTTGGGAGAGCTCTTGACTTCTATAGAAGTTTTGTTCTAGATTTCTACAGACTCCAGAGTCATGCCTAAAGCCTGAGCTCCTCTGAATGTCAGAAGTTTGAAGAAATGGTGTGTTCTTGTGGAGACCAGAAGGTTGGGTAAGATATGGGCTTCTAAAGAAACTTCCCTCTTGAGTAGAACTTAAACTCTGGGAGCAAGAATCTTGTATAATGACTGAATCCTTGTGAAAGTCAGAGTCTTGGGAAAGGCTTGGATTCTTGCAGAGATGAGGGTCTTGGATAAAGCCTGGGCTCTTGTGGAGGCCTGGATTTTGAGCAAGGCCTGGGCTCTTGTGGAGGCCTGGGTCTTGGGTAAAGCCTGGGCTCTTGTGGAGGCCTGGATTTTGAGCAAGGCCTGGGTTCTTATGGAGGCCTGGGTCTTGGGTAAAGCCTGGGCTCTTGTGGAGGCCTGGATTTTGAGCAAGGCCTGGGTTCTTATGGAGGCCTGGGTCTTGGATAAAGCCAGGGCTCTTGTGGAGGCCTGGATTTTGAACAAGGCCTGGGCTCTTGTGGAGGCCTGAGTCTTGGGTAAAGACTGGACACTTGTGGAGGCCTGGATTTTGAGCAAGGCCTGGGCTCTTGTGGAAGCCTGGGTCTTGAGTAAAGCCTGGGTTCATGTGGAGATTTGGATTCGGGGTAAGCTCTGGCTTTCTGGGAACTCTAGTGTCTTTTGAAGGGCCTGGGGTTCTCTGGAGACCATGGTCTTGGTTGAGGCCTAGATTCTTATGAAGTTCAGGGGTCTGGGGCTGGTTTGGGGTTTGGGAAGTAGTGGAGAACTGAGGAGGGGTGGGACCCTGGGAAGAGAGGACAGACTGAGGAGACTTGGAGGGTGGGGGACATTTGGGGGTCTGTACTAAGATGGAGGGCTTCTGGTGGTTGCTGTGTTGATGAACAACAAAGGATCTGGGAGAAATGAGAGGCAGAGAAAGAGTGCAGGGTGGAGGCACAGTACCCATTGAGTTCTGGGTACTGATTGGAACATGGAAGCAAGGTTGATAAGGGGTAGCATCTTTGGAGTACACCAGGAATTTGGGGTAGACTGGAGTCTGGGAGTCCGTGTTTTGCTTCTCAGAGCTGTAAGGGTGGAAACTGCAGTAAGGGAAGGTCTTGGGCTGCACAGATTCATCCTTGACATCATTTGAAAGCTTCCATTCCATGTTCCCCAACTCCAGGTAACCCAATATGGATCCTGTGAAGGGCTTGGCACTGTCCTCACTACATTGCTTCAATGTTTGCTCAGCTGTACCAGAGCTCACCAGGCCATGCCCCTCTTGGAGCCTGGAGAGTGTACCTAAGTCCTTTCTGGAATACCCAGAGTTCTGAGGGGCACATACATGGAATAAGTTCTGCTTTACCCTGCGGGCATCATAGACCACATGGCCAGTGGAGAGGCCTTGGCTAAAGGCAGACAAAGTAGAGGGAATAGAAGTTAGGATGGAGGAAGGTGGTGTGGAAGGGACTGGAGTGGTCGGCTGGGCCATGACCAGTGCAGGGACAGGGGTTGTGGCAGACATGGGGGCAGGTGCTGGTGTAGGGGCTGGAACAGAAGTAGCAGCAGGGCCAGAAGCTGGGGGAGGGACTGGAGCAGAAGTTGGGGGAGGGGCTGGGGCAGAAGTTAGGGGAGGGACTGGAACAGAAGCTGGAGGAGGGGCTTGGGGAGGGACTGGGACAGAAGCTGGGGGAGGGACTGGGGCAGAAGCTGGGGGAGGGACTGGGGCAGAAGCTGGGGGAGGGATCAGAGTTTGGGCATGGGTATAGGTTAGATGAGCATGGGTCAGAGTGTGGGTAAGGGTGTGGCCCTCGCACTGGGCTGGGCCCTGTGAGGGGGCCTGGTCCGGGGTATAGGCTAAGGTGTGCTCTGGACCACAGACCTGGGCAGAGTTGTGCTCAGGGCCAAGGGTTAGGGAGTTGGTCTGGGCCTGAGGTGGGGCATGCTCAGGGGAGTAAATGGGGGCGTGGGTCTGGGTCTCGGCTGGGGTGGGCTCAGGAAGTTGGGCTGGGGAGAAGGTCTGGGCCTTGGCAGGAGCATGCCCAGGAGACTGGACCTGAGAGCGGGTCTGGGCCTGGGCTTGGTCATGGTCTGGGGTCTTAGTCTTGCTCTCTTGGGGCAGGCGCAGTGGAACCATGTCCACCTTGCTCATCCTACGGAACTTGGAAGATGTCTCCTGCTTAGAGTAGAAGGTGGCTTGGGCCTTTAAGGCTGTGATCTGAGGGTCCTCCCCAGCTCCCGTTAGCCCCTCCTTCCACAGTCCCCATGGCACCTCCATGGGAGCCCCAACATGTCCACACTGAGGCGGCATCCAGCAGCACTTAGAAGCCTTCTCATCGTTTGTGTCTGGTATCCAGGAGTCCAGGTGGTTAGGGTGCCCGAGCAGGAAGCTTGGGCGGCGGTGGAAGCGGGGCGGGACTCTTGAGCACAGGTTCTTGGGATCCACGGAGCAACGTATGCACATGGGATGGCTGCCAGTATAGCTGGATTGCTTGTCTGCAGGGAAAGGTGAGATGTGACAAAGCCTGGGTTCCTGAGGGGCTGAGGATGGGGATAGGGAAAGAAGAAAGGGGACAAGTCCATATCCCCAGAGCCCACGCCGGGGCCCACTCACCTCTGGGGAAAAAATGACGGAAAAGAGTCCGCAAGGAGTTCTTCAGGTGTTTCCAGAGCTGAGGGAAGCAGAGGAGGGGAGAGTCCGGGAGCAGGGTGAGCCCTGAAGTCCAATCCTTGCCTGGCCACACCCCAACAGCCCTCCCAACTAAGCACCTTTGAGACCCCAAGGCTCCCCCAACACTGCTGCCCAGATCCTGCCCTGACCAGAGTCACCACATTGATCCCCACGTTGAGCAAGATGAAGCTGCCCAGGATCAGAAGAATTGAGTCTCCTAGGTCCTGGCACTTTCTGGGGTTGGTGCCAGAGCACGCTTGGGCTCCGTGGTAGGTTCGCTCACCCATGGCTGGGGGTCCCAGGGCTACCTGGGCCCCCTGGCCCCCACATACTCACTAGGAGCCAGACTCCTCTGGTGGGGGAGGGGAAGAAGGACTGTGTCATAATGGGGAGGGGGGTGGGGTCACAATGAGGGAAGAGGAGAATAAAGAGGGCCGAGAGTGGCATTCCCTGTTAACCGGGGTCAGGCAGCCTGAGCCTGGACAGTCAAACAGGGCCCCAGAGGCCAGCACACCTCTCCTCAAGACGTCAATCCTTCCCTCACAGCCCACTGAGTCACTCATTCAAACCACACATTCCACCCCCTTGGCCTCTCCTGAGACAAGACCGACCCCTGGCATCAGAACCCTGGGAAGGCCTGGCTGGAGTCCAGAGCCTTGGCCTTCTTCATGCCCTTCACTGGGTGTGGACCTGGATCTGTTCAGATGGGGACCCTCCCAGTTCCGAAGCAGCTTCTGATATGAGCTCTGGGGACAGGGACAGCTGAGAACACAGTAGGTGCCCAGAGACCAGTGGTTTGGAGTTTGCACCTGCAAATCTATTTCGTTCATAGTACAAGCCCAGGAGGGGCCTGCTGGGAGGACTGTGGCCACTAAGCCAAGGGGACCCTCAGGCCAAGGAGGAGACACTGGCTTCAGGAAGCCAAGGGCAGGGACCCAGGCTGGCAGGAGTGGCGCTTCCAAGCCACAGACCACCAGCGTTTCCTGGACTCTTGATCTTTATTCCTTTCTCCATGCCCTGACCCCCACCTCCTCCATTGGCTGCCGGTCAGTGAATTTTCCCAGTCCGGCTTCTATGCAGAGAGGGCCTGGAGGCAGAGTTGGAAGGTGGCAGCGAGTTGGCTCGCGCCCTGCTCTCCTGCACCTGCCGCTTCAGCTCCAGGCTGTCGTACACCTGGTAGCTGGCATTGCCCCCTGGGTTCCGGCTGAGTGGCATAAAGGTGGGCTGGGGCGGCTCTGTAGCCTGGACTTCGGGCAGCGGCTGGGAGGAGCGGAGGAACAGAGCTGAGCTGGGAGCCGGGGCCCGCTGGTATGAGGCCTCGCCCAGCACAGTGAGGGAGGTGGAGGTGGTCAAAGGGTGCCTAGTGGGCACTGTCTCAGTCCATTCGGCTGCCCGGCGCCGGACCTCATGGGGATCCCGGGAGTAGTTCAAGTGTCCCGTGGAGGGGTGGGGGCTGCGGTTGGGCTGGCCGTGAGCATGGCCAAGGAGGCTCCGTCGGTGGACCTGTGGGGAGAAGTGCTCTCGGGCTTCGGGCCGGGAGCCCCGGGTCAACAGGGCGGAGGGAGGCTCAGAAGCCTCCAGACCACGTCGCCTCTGATCCCAGTTGTCATACAGGAGCTGGCCCCTTGAGGGGTAAGGGCTGTGCCCCGTAGGGACCCACGAGGGGTTGGGGGGCAGCCGTCGGGGAGGCAGTGGAGACGAGGTCCACTGGCCTACCTCCACATTGCCCCAGGTGTGGGATGGTGAGCAGAGGGGCCCGAAGGACTGCAGCCTGAGCTCAGACTTGGCCTCCACACGCTTGGGCAGGCGCCGCAGCTCAGGTGACAGGTAGAGAGAAGGTGGCGGCAGGCTGGCCAGGATCCCACCCTGGCGGCCCCAGAGCCCCATACTGGAGGGCAGGCCCATCCGTTGGTAGAGCCCTCCCCAGGCCCCCCTTGGGTACTTGGGGTGTGGGAAGGCAAGGTCTTCGTCCTCCTCCAGGTAGGAGTCCAGGTCCTCCCGATCAAAGGAGGGCCTCGCCCGCAGCTGTGACATCTTGTGGCTGCGACGTGGCCTACCGAAGACCGAGCAGCTGTAGGGGAATCGTTTGGAGTTCTTCGACATCCGCTGGTGGCTGCAGGGGCGGCTGCGGCTGCGGCCCTGGCGGTGAGGTTCCTGGTGGCGAGGTTGCTGGCGGCGAGGTTGCTGGCGGCGAGGTTGCTGGCGTCGAGGGCGGCGGCTGCGGCTTTGGCTGCGGGGACGGTGGTAGGAGGAAGAGGAGCAGCAAGTGGACCTGGCCATCTTCACTTCTACAGGGTCCAGGGTACAGTGGATGTGGACGTCTTTGGCCTTGGCTGGAGGAGATTTGGGGGAACTTTCACAAGCCTGCGAGATTTCATCTAGGAGAGGCAAAAAAGAGTCTGTGAGGGCCCGGCAACTGTCAGAAGATTTCAGGGTCGGGGAACAACTGGGACCTGGGTTTCTGGTGTCTTGGGAGTGGCAGGGGCCAGGCGCCTCCTACCTGTCTTCCATACTTACTTTTCTGATTAATCCAACAGATGCTGTTGTCTAAGACATTCTGGAGCCTGTGCCACATCTGGGGGTGGAGTGGGGTGGGTGGAGTGGGAATGAAGACCAGACTCTCCCCACTCACCACCCCAACCCCGCCCCAGCCAAGACCATTTCTGCAGGTGCAAGTGCCTGCTGCTGTCTCCCACTCTCAGCCCTCTTCACCCCCAGGGTGTCCCCAACCATCACTGACCATAGTTGCTACGTTGATCCCGATGTTGACAAGAATGACAAGGCCCAGCAGCAGGAGCAGGAAGTCCTCCACATCCTGGGTACTTTCTTGGTATTGATGGCAGCACCCCAGGTTGTCAGACCAGAGCTGATTTTCCATGGTGGGGGGGTCCTAGGGCCACCTGGGCCACCCGCCCCCCCCCCCCACCAGCCCTGACCCACACTGCACTCATGGTGGGACCTGGGACACCTACCAGCAGGTGAGGGAGTGCGATCACAATGAGGCATGTTGCAGGGAGTCACAATGCAGAGGTAGCACGTCTTTCATCCACTCAGCTGGCCCTTGATGTGGCCATCTTCGCCCCTGGCTCCCACTAATGGAGCCCAGCCCCCAGAGTTCAGTCTGTTCTGTCTTTGTGTAGGGGCTGGCTTAACTCGATTTGAAAATGTAACTACAGTGGGCAGATGGTCTTCATAGGGACTGAGCCATGCATAAAGGATTTCCTCTGTTTCATTGAGATATGGCAATCTATAGCCCGTTGGGACTCCCTACCCATACCTGCTTGCAGCATGCAGCTTTGGTAATTAGATGGATGGGTGACAGTAAGAGTCCACTGTGGGGTCACCCCACTGTACCATTCCCTCCCACTTCTGCCCATTTCCCTGTCATAAGCTCTCTAGCACCCACTGGGGCCATCCCTTCCTGGCCAGGGATTGCAGCCTTTGCTGTTGGTGATCACTGAGCCAACTGGCGCCTTTGCTAGAGACCACCCCTCAACCATGGTTTCTCTCCTTCCTAACCAATTGCTCTCCCACTGAGCCACCCCTCCAACTTGAAAAAGGATTAGTTTCCATCTTAAGAAAGCTACATGAAATTCACAAAGCACAAACTTTGGATGCACTTGTTGATGAGACAAAAGGAATCTATGATTTAAACTGGGTTCATTGCTGTGGTCTAAGAAAGTGGTACTGGGGAGACCTCAGGTCATTTTGTTTGTACAATGAACAACTTAGCAGAAAGAGGAACAGGGAATTCCCTGGAGGGCCAGTGGTTAGGACTCTGCACTTTCATTGCCAAAGGCCTGGGTTCAGTCCCTGGTCAGGGAACTGCTGCTGCTGCTGCATCGCTTCAGTCGTGTCCAACTCAGTGCAACCCCACAGATGGCAGCCCACCAGGCTCCCCCGTCCCTGGGATTCTCCAGACAGGAATACTGTAGTGGGTTGCCATTTCCTTCTGCAGTTCATGAAAATGAAAAGTGAAAGTGAAGTCGCTCAGTCGTGTCCGACTCCTAGCAACCCCATGGACTGCAGCCTACCAGGCTCCTCCATCCATGGGATTTTCCAGGCAAGAGTACTAGAGTGGGTTGCCATTGCCTTCTCCAGGTCAGGGAACTAAGATTCCACAAACCGCACTGTGTGGTCAAAAAGAGAGGGGGAAAAAATAGAGGAACAGCCAGTGGGCATTTCCCATCCAAGCCTCAAAACATATAGTAGGTGTTCAAAATAGACCCACCTAGTGGCATCAGTTTAAAATGATCAATAATGTTGGTCAAAGGAAAATGGCAGAGAAGCGAGGTGATTCATAAAAGGCCTATCTGCTCACATTCCAGGAACCCATCTGGTATGGAAGGTGAGGTCTAGTCCTTCAGCCTGGTTCCTTGTTCACAAGTTGAGCATGTGTTGGTGATCCTAACTGTCTAGAAGTAGGTAGGGCCTGGGTTTCTCAGATGTCCAGTGGATGGAATATTCTGATGAGTTTCCATGGGAAACTAAGGGAGATGGGAGATTCTGATGGGCCAAGCTGACTCAGAAGCAAAGGGGATCTACCTGTGGGAGCAGAGGCTGGAGCATCTGAGACCATGAAGTTGATCCTTAGAGTCCATGTGACCGTAAGTCACATGATCTCTCTGAGCCCCAGTCTCATTTGTGACATGGAGATGCTGAGCAGAGGCATGAGGTCACAGAGGGCCACAGCGTCCTCAGTATTTTATCACTGCTCCAAGACTGCTCAAGGGTACAGGAGCTTTGGGTTCTGACAGGGGAACTGTGAGGGCCAGGGTACCCTCACTCTCAGCCATCCCTTCCCAAAGAATCCAGGGCTTAAGAGGGACCACGCCTCACCTGTAGCTGCAGCCTGAACCTGGGCTCTGGCAGGAGCCAGACCTCTTGAGGAGGTGGAGCCATGAGATGAGGGTCTCCCCTCAAGTGCAGTACTGCTGGGGATCTGGAGTGGGATTTGGGGGGTGCTTCCCCGAACACTAAAGAAAATGGATCAGAGGCAGGCAGGAGCCTGGGAACCAAGAAAGGCCTGGGAAAAGGCTGAGGACAGGGCCTGGGGCCAAGAGGTTGATGAGGGGCCTCAGGGCTCTCTAGGCCCTGTTGCCAGGGAGATCATTTCCTTAGTAACCAAGCTTCTGGGTGCTGTGTGGGCCCTGGCACCCCCCGCACACACACCACCACAATCCACCTCCTCTCTTCTTTTTATTCTTCTCCCAGTCACCTCTCTGTCAGGGAACGGTATACCCAGTCCTTTCTCGTCCCCTCAGCTGTGCTGGATCCGGAGGCCAGAGGGTAACAGTGCGACAGGGCCTCCACCTCCCTGGTCAGCTCCCGCAGCCGCCGCCTCACGTCCCTGGCATCGTAGGCAACGCGCCCTGAGGAGCGGCGCCGGGGGATGTCCGGGACATTGGCTGGGCCCAGGATGGGTGGCTCAGCTGGTGTGCCCTGTTCCTGTTCTGCCTGGGCCCCTGCCCCTGCCCCCCCTCCACTGTTCTTGTGGCTCAGGATCTGAGTGCTGGGGAGTGGGGGGTTCACAGGGTACACGTAGGCCTCTAGGCCCAGATCAGACTGCATCTCTCTCTTGAGGGGCCTTCCCTCTATAGTCTGCTGGAAGCGGATGGTCTGGGTAGGAGGCTCCAAGGCGTCCTGGGCCCAGGGAGTCCAGAACCTCTGGGCAGTCTGTAAACCCTCCCAATCCTCAAGGTAGTCCCAGTTGTGGGAGCAGGCCGCTGTGTGCTGATGTGGGGGCTTCTCGTCATCATCGTCGTCAGTGTCAGGGGCCCAGGCTACTGGGCGGCGGGCACGGCGCGAAGAAGAGCCTTGATGGCGACGGCGGCGAGTGGGTGGGGGGGTCACCGTCATCTTCACGGGGTCCATGGTGCATCGTAGGTGGACTGCTGGAGAGCTATGCTTTGAGGGCTGGGTCTGCTTCCCAGGTGAGCGTAACTTAGAAGCTTCTGTGGATCGAGGAGAGGTGAGAGGCTGGTGGGGAGCCTGGCTCCTACAGGGATGGAGAGGCAGGGTGCAGGAAGAGAAGCTGCGTAGTTATGGAGTCTGAGAGGGAGAGCGGGAGGGGAAGGGGCCGGCTTAAGGACAGGGACAGAATGCTGGATTTCTGCCCTTCCCGTGCCCACCCCCAACCCCTACTTACCTTTCTCACAAATAACACGGAACACTTGGTGTAAGAAGCCACGGAGTCTGCGCCAGAGCTAGGTGAGGAAGGACACAGTGACCCCAGATAGGCCCTGGCCATCAGGCCTGCCCCCCAGCCGTCCTGCCAGCACCCTCCCGCCCGGGCCCACCCTGACCAGCGTCACCATGTTGATGCCAATATTAATGCAAATAATAAGGCCCAGCAGCAGCAGGATGGAGTTGCCCAGGTCCCGGCAGCTGTTGGTGTTAGGGTTGTGATATGAGGCCCACCTGGGCCGTGGCTGCTCAGCCATAGCCATGGGGGTCCCTAGGGCCACCGGGGCCCCTAGGCCCCCAGCCCACTGTGCCCACAGTATCCACCAGCCCACTTTTCTGTCCCCTGGGGGTAAACGGGTCACAAAGGTGTGGGGCTATCCCTCACAATGTGCCAAGAGAGAGAGTCCTGGGCCCAGGTTTGAGCCTCTAGCCTGGGCCAGGTCTTAGTAGAGACCAAAGCCTACAGTTTGCATGCCTCTCCTGGAGTCAGCCACGGGCACCATCCTGTGGGCTTTCTGGCCTGCCTGGTGTCTGCCCCCATCAGTCCCTGTCTGGTTCTCTATGCCAGGCTCTCCCCTCCACAGACACTGGTTCTGATCTTAACTCCCCAAACAACCCCATTGTCATGACAACCACACCCCAGCACCCACTGCCCATTTCTCTCAGACCTCAGAGCTCTTCACTGAAAAGGGTTGGACCCTCTTCTCCTACCCCTTCAAAGGCAGAGTCACTTCTCCAAGGTTTGTTTCTTTGGAGCCCCCCACCCCCACCTCCTAACATAACAGCAGGCAAAACCAACAGTTAAACTTTTATATTTACAATATTCTCTTCATCTTTTGCCAGGTTTAAAAATGTGTACAGAGCCGCAAAGGATTGGGGTGGGGACATGGGACTGTCAGGGAATTGTTCTGGGGAGAGGGGCTGGGCATTGGAGTCCGTGGCTGAATCATGGGGTCCCCCAGCCCCCCTCCCATGCCCCAACTTGGGGGGCATCTGTCTACAGGGTTCAGGGCCCAGGTCCCTAGCATTTAGAGGGCATGGCTGTTTGGAAAGGAGCTAGCCCAGGCAGGGGAAGGGGAGGGAAAAGAACCAAGTTTCCATGGGTGAAGGTGGGGGCAGAAAGGACAGTCAAGAGGCAAAGTTCTGGGGAGCCAAGACCAGGGATTCTGAAACTGGGTGTCAGTGGAAAACAGCACTCTACCCCTGACTCACATTTGGCACTAACGAACCCACGAAATGCCAGCAGACAAGGATTTGCTCTTCTCTGCTGGCATCCCTGAAACCTTTCCTGACACGGTTCTCTTCCCCAGAGGCCCAAACCCTTTCTCTTTGGGCAGTCACCTTACACGCGTCCTTTCAAAATCAAATTCTTCCTGCTGGTGTCTGCCTAAGCCCCGTCCCCCACTGCCCCCTCCATCTGTTCCTCAGTACAGCTGACCCCATTCTCTCCCCAACCTGTCCTGGGAAGCCTTTCTCCCCTGCTCTCCTCCCCTCTCCTCTGTTCCTTTCCTTAAGCCCAGGGGAGCAAGGCGGGGGGCGGGGGCGGGGGCAGGTCAAAGGAGGGGGGTGGGCAGCTGCAGGGAGGAGCTGGCTGGACACCAGGAAGGGATGGCTTCCCAGGGGGACAGTGATGCGGGGAGGGAGAAGAGAGGCCGAGAGGGAGGGATGACACGTGGCGAGAAGAGGGACACAGGTGGGACCCCTTAGGCTGCCACCTCCCCCCCCCCCCCCCCCCCCCCCCCCCCCCCCCCCCCCCCCCCCCCCCCCCCCCCCCCCCCCCCCCCCCCCCCCCCCCCCCCCCCCCCCCCCCCCCCCCCCCCCCCCCCAGTTCTACGCTGGCCACGCGTGGGGGGGGGGGGGGGGGGGGGGGGGGGGGGGGGACAGGGCGTGCGGGGGGGGGGGGGCGGGGGGGACAGGGGACCGCTGGTGGAGGGGCTGCCGGGACCTGCCACTCATGTGCGGGGGATCCAGCGCTGGGGGGGGGGGGGGAGGGGGGGGGGGCGTGATTACTTGGCCCATGTGTCATCTGGTGGCCAGGGGTCTCTGTTTGTCAACACACCACTTCCAGGGTCTCCAGGGGGTAGGAGGAAGGAGCAGGGGGGAGAAGGCATGAAGGAACAGAATTCTGGGGTACAAATCCCCGCAGGAATTCTCTGAGGGAGCCAACATGTGTCCAGGGTGGCCAAAAAAACCTCACCCTGCACATGGGAAAACACACCCCCTCGTGAGAAAGCACACCTCCACGTGGGTGTCCCAACAGAGGGGAGAAGACACCCCCCCCCAGTTGTTCAAAGGCCCAGGTCCGGAGAAAAGAAAGGGCCTCTCTGCTCCGGAGAGACGCATCGCCATGAGAAAACCCATGTCCACCTAATGCTCGTCCACGTGTGAAAGCTCCACACGAGAAAAGCCTGTTGCATCAGGGAGGGCCGGGGAGGGGGTCCTCCCCGAGCTGCCCCCTATACCCGAGTGGTGGAATGGGGGTGGGGGAGCGTGTTGTTGTGGCTGGTAGCTGTGGGGGGCGGCGGGGGGAAGGGCCCGAAGGGATGGAGGGACGGGGGCGGCGGGGGAGGGGGTGGCCCCAGGCCGCTGGGCAGCAGGGTCAGGGCCCCGGGGGCCAAGAGAGGCACGTCGTCCGGCGCCCGGCGCAGGGCCAGAGTGTAGTCGGGTGGGCAGGCGGGGCGCAGGGCCTCTGCAGGGTCCGCCCCAACGCCCCCGCCCCTCTTCAGCTGAAGTGACACCAACTCCCTCCTCGGGTGGCAGCTCGCGGCCGGCAGCGGGGAGCAGGGGGCCCCCCGCCGGGCACCCCAGAGCCCGAGCCGCCGGGAGGACTGAGCCGCCGGCACCGCAGCTCCTGCCGCCGGTCCCGCTTGTAGTAGAGGGCGGCGAAGGCGAGGATGTTGAGGAAGAGGAGCGAGGCACCCACGGCCACGGTGACGCTGAGCTCCGTGGAGTAGTCTCGGGAGTCCCCGGGGAAGCGGTCGTAGGCCCGGGGGCCCGGCTCGGGCTCGGGCTCGGGCGGCAGGGTGGCGGGGGGCGGCGGGCGGCGCGTGCCCGGGGCGCCGGGGGGCGGGCGCGGCGGCCAGCGCGTGGCGTAGGGCGGCAGGCGCGTGGTGGTGGTGAAGAGCTCCGTGTGCAGATTGTGCAGGTGCGGCACGAGCTCCAGCCAGAAGGCCACCTTGTTGGCACGGTAGTTGTCGCGCACGCGCGGCTTCAGACCGATGTGCAGGTACTGCTTCTCTTTGCTGTTGAACTTGCTCCACACCACCTCCTCGAAGCGGTTGGGCTTGGTGTGGATGAACTTGGTGTCCTGTGGCACCGGCTGGTTGGGGTCGCTGTGGACACAGGCGGGCAGGGAAAGGAGTGAGGGTGAGGTCCTGATGAGAAGGGGAGGAGGCTGTGGGACCAACGGGGAGTGGGATGGGCAGAGATGCAGAAAGCTGGGGAAACAGGAAGAGAGGCAGAGAGAGACAGACACGAAGAGACAGACACTGCCAGAGACGGAGATAGGCAGACAAATAGGGATCAAGCCAGACTGCCAGAGAGACGGCCTGAGATGACGCCAGAGGGACAGAGAGGGCAGACGGACAGACCGCCAGTGACACAGGCAGAGTGAATGAGATAGAGACATATGGAAACAGAGAGACAAAAGCCCATGAGAGGCACCTGGGGGTGGGGGGAAGCAGTGAGCAAAGAGTAAGCAGATCAAAGAGAGCAAAGATATTAATGGACTTCAGGAGAGCTAGAGACAGCAATAGAGAGAGAGATACAAACTCTTATACACATACTCAGAAACACAGATGGGAGCAGTCAGAGGAGAAAGAGACTGGTATATGGGTACGCAAAGACAGACACAGAGCCAAAGCGATCAAGTGGAGCCCACCCGCCGGAAAGGACCTCTCGGTCCAACATTTCTGAATCTCCAACACGCACAGAGGAGCTGTCCGCCAGGTGTCTGAGTTGAGAAGGTAAGAGCGCCTTGATGGAGGAATGATGGCCGTGTGAGGAAGAGGGAGAGAAGGGGCTGAGGATGGAGGGTGTGTGTGTGCCCTGACCGGCAGGGGTGCCCCACCCAGCCCCTCTGGCCCTCACCCAGTCTTGGCGAAGTTGGTCCAGTAGGTCATGACCACGGCGCTGAGCATGACGTCATTCTTAGAGAAGTTGCAGGGGAAGAGGTCGGTGGCACCCACCATAGGCACACCAAAGACGTAGGGTAGCTCATCCCCGTGCGCTGCATCCGCCCACTCGGGCCGGCCCTCAGCCTGGCAGTGGTGGTAGAAGGTGTAAAAGTAGACAGGGGACTGGTAGTCAGCGTGCAGCTTGGCGGTGGCCACAGCCGGCGCCACCCACTGGTGGTCAGTAAAGAGCGCCAGCAGGGTCTTGCGCCGCATCTCGCCGTTGTCCCGGTCGGCCCAGTCCGTGTACATGAACTTGATGGTCTCCCGTAGCACATCCTTGCCCTCTGGGTAGCCATACAGGTTGTCCACGAAGTTGGAGACCGTGAAGTCAAAGGCGCTGGCGGACACGCCATCCTCGCTCTCTGCTGAGTCCTCCACGAACTTGAGGCCCTCTCCCTGGTTGACCCCAATGAGCATGTCGTAGTTGAGGAATTCTCCCTGCTGCATGAGGATCTCAGGGTCGTCAGGGACGACATCACCATCCACCACAGGCCCAAAGGCGATATGGTAGCTGGGGAGAAGAGGTCAAGGTCACATCACCTGTTGGCTGGCCTCCTCTCCACCCACAGCCTGCTGAGCCCTCTGCTCAGAAGACCACTTTCCCCTAGTTAAAACCTTCAGAGCCCTTTCAGGACACCTGGCCTCTTGGGAAGTCCTCCCTGAAGCACTTCCTGGGGTCTGGTGCATCCAGGCTCTGTTTAGGCACCTCTGCTTCAGAAAGGCTTCCAGGGGAAGGTAGGTCCATGGGAAGGGCCTGAAGTCCACCTCCCCTGGCTAAATAGACAGCCTGTGGCCCACAGGCACCTTCTACCCTCAACCTCCTTGGACCCAGCAAGAAGAGTGGAGGCCTGGACCCAGCCCCATACCGGGCAGGCTGCACGTCCTGGTCCACCAGTTCCCGAGAGGGCTTCCGGCGCAGACACTCCACAGCCTCGGCGCTGTCCTCCCGGTCACAGCCCACCTTGGCAGCCAGCAGTCGTGTGTATTTGAGTGGCTGGTAGTTGACAGACCAGCTAGAAATGGCAGTGCCGCTCTGGGCAATGGCCTTCTGGAACAGCCCTGGCAGGACAAGCAGGCTTTAGGCTGGGCTATATCAGCCTGAGGGAGAAGAAGGGGGACCTGGTAGGGCCAGGGGTTGGGGAAGGGGACAGAAGGGACAGGCTGGGGAGGTGGCTTGTACCTTCCGAGTGGTGGGAGAGGATCAAGAGGTTGACACAGGAGGCTCCTGCCCCAGATCCGAAGATGGTGATGCGTTCGGGGTCCCCTCCAAAGTGGGCTATGTTCTCACTGAGCCAGCGTAGGGCCTGGATCTGGTCTAGGAGCCCATAGTTGCCTTTTGCAGCCTGGTCCCCAGTGCTGAGAAAACCTGGGGGCAGAGGAAGAGAGGGGGCTTCCTGAGGGTGTCATGGCACCCTTGCTCTCTTTCTGGGCAGCTCAATCCAGTCCAGAAGCCATTCTGCTTCAGTTGGGTTTAGTGTAACCCTGCCACCAGGCCCTCCTCCCAGGACTCCAGCCCCTAGAGTTGGCTGCCCACCCTCACCGAGCACCCCAAGCCGGTAGTTGAGCGTGGCTACAATGACATTGCCGTAGGCGGCCAAGACGGAGCCATCGAACATGTTCCCCGTGCCCTCCATGTAGGAGCCACCGTGTAGAAACAGCATCACTGGCTTCTTCCCGGAGTCCCGGATATCTGTGTGGGGAGGGGGTTGGGGGGATGGGCCAGGGGGTGGGGGACAAGGACACAGTCAGACCAGAAGCAGCACCTCCCAGCTCCCAGGACTGCTGAGTTCCAGCCGGGAGCTCAGGGGACATATCACTCCCATCCCTGGGGGGCAAGACCGGATTCCCCTCCCTCCCTCCCCAGCTAGCCCTGGCAGAAGTTCCCTCCCCACCTCCTGCCGGCTTGCCCCACAGCACTTCTCCAAATGCCTGGCAGAGCTTCCAAGAAGCCTAACAGAGGCAGGGGTGGGGGGGGGTGGCCCTCCTCAGGGCACCTGCTGGATCCAGGGGAACCCCTCCCCACACATACACAGCAAATCTCCTTCCTGCTCCTAGGAAGCATGAGCTCCCAAGGCTGGCACTAGAGCTAGAGATGCTAGGAGGGTCCTGGCGTTTCCTCAGACTCAGGCCTTGGGCCTCAGCTCCACATGGTAGCCTGGTCTGTGGGTGAGGGGGTGCCAGGCCCTAGGGTCCCTGGGGGCTTGGTCTCCTCCCCGCCCTAATTCCTTTCTAGGTCACCTCCCAAGTTACCATGGCAACCCCCAGCCTAATTACTGTGGCAGGAGGAGGCAGGGTGGGAAAGAGCCTACTTAATGAAGCCAGGGTGCAGCTCACTAGTCTGGGTCCCTGAAACTGGCCTGAGCCCTGAGTACTGGACCCCTCTCTTGCCCTGTCCCCAAAGGATCTCATGATCACTGCCATATGGAGTAGGCCCTTGGGGCACTCCAGACTGGACTGGAGGGTAACTAATTCCAGAAGAGGGTGGGAGTCTGAGAGGGCTTGTCAGGGTCCCTGCCCCTGCAGCTCCTCCAGATGGAGCCACAATACCTCCAGGCCCTCCTCTCTCTTGACACCTGCCATCTCTAACCAGCCTAGGCAATTGGCAAACAAGAGCAAAGCCTGGGCCTCCAACGCTGGTCCCTAGCACCTCTGCCTGTCTCCCTCATCCTACTGGAAACTTCCCTCTTGGCAGAAGGTCAACCAACAGGTCACTAAGAGACTGCCCTCCACCCTGGATCTCTTCGGACCTTCTCTGCCACCTCCTTCCACCTGACTTTGGCCAGAAGCTCCTAGGTGGGAGGTGCTCTCCCCCAATCCTGTTTTTTCCTCAGTTCCTGAACCTCCAGTGGCCTTCCAGGTTCAGGCTGGTCTCCTTCCCTCCGAGGTCCTGTCCTAAATGTCCTCAGTCCGTCCCCTTCTCCCCACCCAGCACCTCCACTCCCAGTGTGGGGGGAGGGGGAGTTGGAAAGGGAAGGAGCAGGAAGAGGGGCTGGGGCAACAAGAATTCAAAACCAACAACAAAAAAACAGGATCAAGAAAGAAGAAAGAAAAAAAAACAACAACCAAAAAGCAAGAAGCTCTGGGGCAGATTCAACAAGAAAAGAAAAACAAAAAAACAAAAACCCAAAAAGATCCATTTTTGGAAAAAAAGGAAAAAAGAAAAAAGTTCTTTGCACTTTTTCAAAATTTTGTGGTGAAACTTCAAGATATTGGGCCCTGTTTTCAAAAATTTCCAAATTCTTTAATTTGCTTCAAATATGTGTTTCTGCATTGGACAGGCTTTTTTTTTTTTGGAAATCGTAGCAATGTTTCAATTGTGTCATCAATTTGCCAACTTGAAATTTTTTTTTTGAATGGTGTTTTGTTCCAAATTAAAATTGTCTTTTGAAATGTTACATTTCACAAGTTTCAAAACAGTCCAAATTTCTATCAAACTAAACATTTTATCCAATTCTTTTTTTTTTTTTTCCTGACATTCCAATTTCTTTTTTCACTTTATTTTTGCCATGTTTAACCTTTTCTTGCCAGTTTTCTAGTGGGTCCAACATTGTTCAAATTTCGTTTGAAGTTTTCATAATTCTTTTTTCCAATTATTACAAATTTTTCTTTTCTTTTTCGTTTTTAGTTGGGAAAACGACTGAGGGGCCTTGAGGGCTATGGGGGCATTTAGTTAGGGGCAGGGCCGAGAACGTCCTCGTATCAGCAACCACATGCAGCAGCGGGATTTTTAAATCTACCTGTGTCTGGCGGATTGAGCGTCGCCTCGTCACGTTTTTTTGTGAGCGGACCTAAGACCGGGAACACAAAACAGAGAAAAAAGGACAATTTTGTGGGGAAAGATGGGAGTCGGGGGGAGGTGGTGGATGGGGAGGGGAGGAGAGAAAGCAGAAAAGGGGAGGGTGAGGGGCAGAAAAAATAAGCCAAAAAAAGCAAAATTTGTTTGCAAGAAAAAGAAACCAAGAAAAGAGAAAAACGTTTCTACAACCCAAATTTTGTTCCCCTCCCGGGAAAAAGTCATGCCCCAAAGAAAAGGCTGGTTTTGCGGGGGGGTGGGGTGCCTGAGTGGGCTGAGGCCTGTCTTAAGACATATTGACTTGGCTGGAAAGGATTTGGCTTGTCCAAGTGTTTGCTAATTGCTGGAAATGAAACGGTGTTAGAGGTGGGGGTGGGTGGGAGGGGAGGGGAAACCAACCCAGGAGCCTGGGAGCCCAAGGCCAGCTGTGCTCCCCCCAAAGGGGGGTGGCCACCACTCAGGCAGGCCCTCTTCAGGACCAGCCAAGCACCTGCCTGCTCCCCCAGGCTGTAGACAGGAGGGGTTGCAGCAGAAAGAACTCTGCCTCTCTCTGGACCAATCTGGAGGGCAGAGGGTAGTATGGAATTGGGGCAGCCCAAATCCACAGCTCATGGCCCCTGAAAGCCCTCAGCTTTCCACTGGCAGGCAGGGAGGGGAGGTCAGTGAGCACTGCCTGCCCACCTTCCCAGCCTCTCACCAGCCAGCATTTCACTTCCATCTGCACAGACGAGCCTGACTCTCACCCCATATCCCCAGTGTGGGGCGAAGCAGGGAAAGGGGTCATCAGGTCTTGCCCTCCACTCCACCGCTTCCCTCTGACCCCCCTCCCCAACCTCATCCCTTACCCAGGTCTGCTGTCCTTTCCCCCCACAGATGGTAAACTTCCCACCAGGGGCACCAGCCCCTCCCCCCACACCAATCCCTGCTCTAATGCCAAAAGCCCCCTCCCCAATGGGGGATCCAATCCACAAATAGGGACTAGGAAACACACTGCCCTGAGCCAGCCTGACACATAAGGTGCCAGGAGGTGCTGGGAGGCACAAAATGTGTCCCCAGAGGAGGAAAGGCCCCAGACTGGGCTCAGAGTTTGGCTCTAGGCTTCTTGAAGACTGGGTGATCAGTCAAGGGAGAGCTGGAACCCAGAGGTCTGAGGGGTTCCCCCAGGCTGGTCGATTTCTCCTCAGCAGCATGGGGATCAGCATGGGGAGAGACGGGTCAGCAAGGCCAAAGTGAGCCTCTGAAAAGCTCCCCGCAACTGGTGATGATGGCCCCATGAGGACCCATTAGGATCAGGGCCTGTTCTTCTCTGACAGGCTGGGGATGGGGATGAAGTGAGCAGGGCATGTGTGCGCGTGAGAATATTAAGTGTGCGGGTGTGTGTGTGCCTGAGTCAACCTCTTCCTCCCAGAGCTGGTGTGAAGATTTAGTGAGATCACCTGAATGTGTCAGGCCCCAAGCAGGTCTGCAATAAGCGATGGTTAAAAATACAGAAGGTGTGGGCTTGGGTGGTATGGGGGCAGGGTGGGCAATTTGTGTGGAGGTGTTGGGGTGGACAGTAACTCGGTGAGAAGTGCTGGGTGGATGTTTCTCATGAGGGGTGATGAGACAATAGCCCACTGAGCAAGGCATTGGTGAAGGGATGGGGGACAGCTTTCTACATGAAGATGTGGGTGGAGAGTCCACGAGTGGAGAGCATTGTGATGGGAGGTGTGTTGGAGGCACGGGGGTGAGTGATTCACTGGTAGCAGGGCACTGGGGTAGGTGGTCCATGAGAAGGCAGGGGAAGGTGGAGTGGACAGTTCTCAGGCTGGGGAATTAGGGAGGATGTCTGGAGTATATTGGAGTACACAGTCTATTAGAGCGGCTGGAATCTGAATAGCATTGGAGCAGGAACTTCTGTGCAGTGTGTGTATGGGTTGCTTGGAAGCGTGGCTCATATGGGGAGGGGTAGTGACACTGTTGAGGTGCACGAGTGTTCTGTGATTGGTAGGTCCTCTGGGTTCAGGGAGCAAGGCATTGGAGTACCTGACCTGTGAGTAGGGTGCAAGACTGTCACCTGTGTTGTCACAGCCTGAGGTATGAAACTTATGACCTCAGGGCAGGAGCTGGGGTAAGCAATGTCTGGGAGGTGTTGAGAACGCAGGGGACTGTGGTGTGAGTGACCGGTTGGAGCATATGTGCAGGTGCAGAGTTAGTAGGGTGATGGTCTGTGTATGAGTGTTATAAGGCCACAAGATCTATACACCCAGGGATCCTGGGGAGCACAGGTCTATGTGGGTGACAAGGCGCACAACTCCAGAGAAGTGTTGGCATGTGCGCTGTGTGAAGCTGCTGGGAATTTTGATATGTGGGATGCCAGAGCACAAGGTTGGGCTTCCCAGGTGGCTCAGTGGTAAAGAATCCGCCTGCCAACGCAGGAGATGCAAGAGACACAGGATCAATCCCTGAGTTGGGAAGATATCCTGGAGGAGGAAATGGCAACTCACTCCAGTCTTCTTCCCTGGAAAATCCCATGGACAGAGGCACCTGGTGGACTATAGTCCAAGAGGTCGCTAAGAGTCGGACACGACTGAGCAACTGAGCACAGAGCACAAGGTTAGTGTGCTGGTCGGTTGGATACATGACCTGAGTGATGAATAGTTGAACTGCCTGGTCTGTAGGGGGATCTGAGTTCATGATGTGGGAGTTTTGGGTGTACAGTGGGGTTCCTGGGTACCAAACCTATTTTTACAATCATTGGAAGAAAGCTGTGGGGGGACTTTATGGGAGTGGATGTTCTCTGTGGGTGTTGGGGTGTTTTGGCGCAGTAAATAGGGTGTTAGACGGGTAATGTGTTTGTGAGGATGGTCTGCGGGGTGGCTGCAGGCCTGCCAGTTGCCTTCTGCTGTGGGCTGCTGGAAAGTGTTGACACTCTTGATGGTCTTGGTGTGCTGAAGGTTGGCTGGCACGTAACTGTCTGGGGGAGTGTCCTGGGGAGTACCAGAAGCTAGTAAACTGGAGAGTTCATTCAAGAACAGCCAGCTCAGAACCCTGGGGAAGGTGTTCTGTTGGGGATGGGCAGGCAGTGCTGTGAGTGGAGGGGCCCTTGGCAAGGAGATTCCCTGATCCTTTGGGAGTGCATAGGGATCAGGGGACAGAGCCTCCTGGGGAAGATGTATTCCCCTCAGGTGAGGGGCCCTGTATGTGACAGGACCTCTGCCCATGCTGGTCTGGGGAGAAGGAGTCTTTGCTGTCCTCCAGTGGAGGTGTAGGTAAAGTGGGTACTTGCTGGGGACAAGCCCAGGCCTAGGGGGCAGGAGTCAGGGCAGAGCTGGAGTGGCTGTCCTGGCAGCAGATGGATGCCTCCGCCACCTGATCGCCGCCCCCGCTCCGCCCCACCCGCCCCCGTGTCCCTTCTGGTTGTGCTTCCGTGGGGAGGGGGTGGGTAGGCCCAGCTTAGTGCCTGCAGCCCTCCCCATGGGCTAGAAAGGCGCACAAAGAGCTTCTGGACTGCCTAGCAGGGACTCCTATCATCCTGGGAGCCCGCAGGAATGCACCGCCCCTCATGGCCCCCCGCGAAGGCCTAGCTCCCTCCCCCGGGCGTGCCGGTGCCAGAGGGTCTGCGTGGACATTTGTGGGCTGTGTCCACCGGGGGCCCGGCCCGGTGCCCGCGCCCTTACCGTCCTCGGTGGGCACGTAGAGGTTGAGGTACAGGCAGTCCTCGCTCTGGTTCTGCACGTAGGTGGCGGCCGCCTCCAGGTTGTCGGTGAACCACACGGGCAGCATGATGGCCGGCAGCGCCCCGTGCAGGTTCTGCGGGCAGGCGGGCGGCAGGGTCGTGGCGTTGCGCACGCCGGGCCACGAGGCGGGGGCCTCGGGCGGCTGAAAGCGGCGGGCGCCCAGGGGGGGCGTGGCGTAGGGCACGCCCAGGAACTGCACGACCGGGCCCAGGATCTCGTTGTTGAGCTCGCGCCGCACGCCGCGCACTCGCCCGTAGGCTGTGCTCACCACTGGGAAGCGCTCCTCCCCGAGGCCACCGAGACCCAGGCCCGGGCCGCCCGGGGCGCCGCCGCCGGGACCCCCTCCCCCCCGTTGAGCCCCCGCCAGCCCCACCAGACACAGCGCCAGGAGCCACATGCTGATCGGGGGACCCCCCCTCCCTCCCCGGGACCCCCCCCCCTCGGAGAGAGAGAGAAGGGGGGAGAGGGAGGGAGGCCCCCCCTCGCCCCAGGAGGGAGGAGGGGGCGGGGGAAAAGAGGGAGGAGGGGGTTGGGGAGGGACCTGGGTTAGACTGGACAGAGAAGGGGTCTGTTCCTCTCCATGGAGGGGGCGAGGGGTGGGGAAGGGGAAGGAAGTGGGAGAAGGCGAAGGCAGGCCCGACCTGAGGGGAGGGGGGATGGACAGACGGACAGACAGAAAAAGACAGAGGAGAGGTGCAAGAAGGGAAGGGAAATTGGATGGGGCAGACAGATGGGAATGGGGAAACAGAAGAGACAGGTGGTTAGTGACTCGGAATTCAGACCAAATTGCTCCCCTCCTTCCATCCCCCTGCCCCCTTGGCATCTCCTCCCACCCCAACCATCCCCCTCCCTTCTGCAGGGACCCATGTAGAAAAGTCTGAGGCTGAGGTGAGGTCGAGATGTGTTAAATGTCTAGGATAGCCAGAGGGGAAGAAGGGCCAGTTCCCCAGACCACCCAACACACCCCCTTCCAGCAGGGGTCGATCCCTCCCAGGCAGGCTCTCCTCTAGGGACTCAGGAGTCCCAGTTCTCACCTCCCGGGGAGGGATGAGACAGACAAGGAAGAGAAAATAAAAATACCAAGTCATTAATTAGCAGGAAGTGGCGGGTTTGTTTATACGTGTTAATTACTCCGGAGCTGTAATTTCATGGCACTGAACCCCCACCCCAGGCCAGACTTGGGCCTTCCTTGGGACTGCACAACCCCAGCACTTTCCCTTTCCTTCAACATCTCGTTCTTGAAGGGTCTGTGTAGTGGGGGAGACCCCTCTACTCCAGGTCCTCTTCATTTCTCTCCTCAAAAGTTAAGGTGTCTTGAGGCAGGGTCTAGACAGGGAGGAGATGCTGGAGGGGCAAATCTGGGGACAGATGTGTGATCCTGCAGCCGGTTGCCGGGCGACGGGATGCTGCCCCGCAATGTTACCTCGGCAACAACGGGCTTCAGCTTTAACCCCGGAGGGGGAGGGGTCTGGAGGAAGAGGGGAAGGGGCTGGATGGGTTATGGGGTCCACTCAGGGCATGAAGAGGAGAGCAGAGGCATGAGTCAGAATGCTGGAGTTTCCCTGAGTCTTAGCATAGAGGAAGAAGTATATATGTTGGGGGGAGCTGGAGACTGGGGGCAGAGAACCCTGAAAGAACCACCTCTTGCCCCTTGTTGGCCAGTCAGAACCTAGCCCTAGTGACCAGGCCTCTGGCTGGAAAGAAGGGGTGCTGGGGTGGGTTTGAGGGCAATCAGATGCACCCATCAACAGTTACCCTTCCACAGTCTTGAACAGCCTTGACCCCAGACACCTCTTCCTCCATGCCTGGCATTTTGACCCATAGGGGCAAACCATGGCTTCTTTGCATCCCCTTCCAGCTCTTCACCTCCCCTTCCCCTTGCCAGCCCCCCACAGTTGCTGTTCTGATGCCTGGGTGCTGAGGGCAGCAGGGGCAGGACAAGGGAACACGTCAGACTAAAGGGGCAGACACCCAGGTCATCTCAGCAAGCCCCCGCTGCTCCCCTGCCCTCACCCCCCACCCCCCCCAGCCACCAGAGCTGTTTGCTGACGCGGGGTTTTCAGAGCCAGGCGCCAGCCCGCGGGTGGCTCTCTGCAGGTGTCAATGTATTCCAGAGATGAGGACACGGGAATCCTTACCACACACACCCAGTCATGCCCTCCCTTTCTTCAGGTCCTCTCAAGCTCCTGTTCCCCTGACACCTGGAGGGGGCTTGGAGGTGGCTTCCCAGGTTCTCCTCTGCCTGTGCCAGGCTAGGCTCTGCTTCCATGGCCTTGGTGCCCCCTCCCCTTCCCATGAACAAGGTCTGCCTCTGACCCCCCCTCCTTTAAGGTACTTTGGGCCCCTGGCCTCCTCCATGCCAGCCTCTCTGCCTTCCTCCCTCCCACTGGAGCCCTCCCCCCAGCTCTTCTCCATAGCGCTCCCTCAGAGCATCTTTCCGAGGCCTCTTCCAGCTTGCTCCAGCTCTTGCCTTCAGTCTCTTGCCCCTTTTTTCGTCTCTATCTTCTACACCTCCCTTTTGGTGTTTCTCATCTTTCTCTCTCCTTCAAATCCCTTTCCCAAATTTCTCCCTCAAGCCCCTTCTATTTCTCTCTCTCTTTCCCTAGCTCTGTCTCCCCCATTTTCTCTTCCCTGCTCTCCCCATCTCTGTCTGCCACCTCTTGCCCCCCCCACCCCCACCCCTCGCATCCCTCTGCCTTGCTCGCTCCATTCCTGCCCAGGCCTGACTCCCCCAGCCGCGAGAGTTGAGGGACGGGGGCTCAGGCCGCAGGCCCCCCCCCCCCCCCCCGCCTTCTTCCTGCAGTGGGGGAAAATGGCTTGGCCGGGAAGGGGAGAAGGAGGGGGAGGGGGAGATGGGAACACACGGGGTCTGTGGGCCCATTCAAAGGATCATTCATGGGCTGGAGAGAGGCAGAGACAAAGAGACCGAGACGCAGAGACACGGCGAGAGCATCCCTAGGCGGAGACACGCAGACAGAGCAGGCTGGGGGAAATGAGGCGCAGGGAGAGAGAGGGGGAGAAGGGAGACCCCACTGGACCGCCACGCAGCCCCCTCCACCCGGCCCGGCTTAGCTCCTACCTGGCTCAGCCCTGGGGCCGTGGTGCCTCCATCCAGGGCTCCGAGTAGGGGGCGGACAGGCTTCGGGAGGGGGGCGGCGGCCTGTGAGCCCCCGCGGCCCCGCAGGCCCAGCCCCCGCCCGCAGCGCCTCACCCGGCGGGGGAGGGGGTTCGCCCCAGCCCCGGGGGGCGGGGCCGGGATCCAGTCGATCCTCGGGGAAAGGAGAGGTAGGGGATGGGGTCAGGAGGAGCCCAAGAACAGGGAACCCCGCAGTGGGGACGGGGACGGCGGAGGGAGGAGGGAGCAACGGGACAGGACTGGATCGGGGATCCACTGGCTCCGTGGGCTGGCTTCGAGGGGCTAGAAGGCGGTACAAGCGGAGGATCCTACGGGATCGGGTGCGGGAGGAGGAGTCCACGGCAATCCCCAGGGGCCCAAAGCCCGGGAGCGCAGGATCCGCGGTGCAGGGGCAGGGATCCAGCCGGAATCCTCAGGGAGGGGGAGGGATCTAGTCGATCCCGAGGGCGGGCGGGAGGGGGAGGTCCAGGGAGTCGGAGGAGGGCGGGAGCCGAGTCTGGAGCCCCAGGGCGGGGGTCGGCGCGGATCCTAGGAGGGAAATTGGGGGTAAGCGAGAGGCTTCGGGGAAAGCTCAGCAGCCGGGAGGCCCGGACTCCTGGCCCCGCGCGCCAGGGCCCTCCCGC
Organism: Capra hircus; assembly: GCF_001704415.2. Classification (NCBI taxonomy): domain Eukaryota; kingdom Metazoa; phylum Chordata; class Mammalia; order Artiodactyla; family Bovidae; genus Capra; species Capra hircus. The sequence goes on along the minus strand of NC_030826.1, from coordinate 26,896,540 downwards.
CCCGCGTCCATCCCAGCCCGAGAGTGATGATCCGCCGGCGGAGCAGCCGCAGCAGCCCCGCGCGTCACCGCGCGGCCGCCTCCCCCGCCCCCTGCCGAGAGAGCGGCGCACACCCCTTGCTAGCACCCGCCTGCCCGCCCGCCCTCCAGAGTGTGGGGGGAACTGGAGAAGGTGGAAGGGGGCGGGAGTGGACAGACCGACGGATGGACGAAGCAGGCCAGGGCAGGGTGGAAACATCCCCCCCGCCCCGTGATCTCCCAGCCTCGGGGTTCTGACTATTAGTTGGGGGGCGGGGAAGAGGGGGTGGTGGTGAACTCTAAGGGGCGGGGCATCACACGAAGAAGGCGGAGCCTTCTGGTCGGGAGGAGGGGCTTTGGTTAACGGGCGTGGTTTAAGGTGATGGGTGGGGCTTCGTTATCCGTGGGTCCGCCTCTTTGGGGGAGTGGGTCTGGTTTAAAGCTGAAGAGGAGGAGCTTGTGGGGAAAGGGGCGGAACTTTGCCTAGGGACCGGGATCTTCGGAAATTGACCGGTGGTTGCGGTGGGGGAAGGTGTTAGGAGAGGCTATCAACTTGGAAAGTGGGCCAGTCCGTGACGCAAATCCTCTTGTCCCGCCCCCCACAACCCCGCCTACATTGCTCAGCTCCTTCGGTTTTAATTGGTTCTGGTTTCTCCGCCCGCCAGACGTCTTCGCCACTCAACAAAGGTTTTACAAAGGTCCAAGTACCCGGGTGAGGACCTGGACGCTAAAATGAACACGGCCCGGATTGGGCACCCGTAGACCTTATTTGCATGGGAAATCGGGATTGGCTGGCTTCTTGGGGGGCCCGGGCGGTGTTCGTTCGGCTCGTGACCGTCGACAGCCATGGCGGGTCCCGGGGCTGCTTTCCGCCGCCTGGGTGCCTTGTCCGGAGCTGGGGCCTTAGGCTTGGCCTCCTACGGGGCGCACGGTCAGGGGGCTGGGGATGGAACTGGGATTGTGCTGGGGGAGATCTTTAGGATCTGGTGCATAGGCAGAGTCTAAAGGAAATGTCGGCCCTCCCGTCGACCAGACTGCCCGCGGAACCCTGAACCTTTTAAAAAACCTCTCAGCCGGGTCCACTGGGTTCCCAGAACTGTCCGTGCGTGTTTCCACCAATCAGAAGCCTCCTGGGGGCTCCCTTTCTTGTCGGCGTCCACCCGGGTCCACCACCACCACCACCACAGAAGTGGGGACTGTCTGGGTTGGCGCTAGGACTGGTAACCTTTGCTTCTCCTTTCCACAGGAGCCCAGTTTCCGGATGCCTACGGGAAGGAGGTGAAGTAACCGTGCTGGGGCTCCTCGATTTTGAGGCCTCGGAGGGCGCAAAGTCTGGGGTCCCTGAGAGGAGGGGAGGGACGAAACGCGCGGGTCTTTGGAGTGGCAAGGAATGCAAGTCTGAGGCCTGGGTACCTCAGGGAGGGGCAAGCTGGGGCTTGAGACATCGAGTTGGACGTTCCTGTCCACTGTGACTCTGCCCCAGCCTCCGGTGTCTTGCGTTGCTTAGGAAGTACCCCCATTTCTTTTTTTCTTACAGCTCTTTGACAAGTCCAACAAACACCACTTCTTACACAGCCTGGCCCTGTTAGCGGTACCCCTGTGCAGAAAGCCCGTCTGGGTAATTCCCCCCGTCCCCACCCCTAACCCTGACCAAGCCCCACCCTCACCCCTAACCCTGACCAAGCCCCACCCATTCCCTCTAACTCGCCGGGTTTTTACTGGCCTGAATTCTGCCTTATATCTCCTTCAGGCTGGGTTACTGCTAGCTTCTGGAACTACCTTATTCTGCACCACCTTTTACTACCAGGCTCTGAGTGGAGACCCCAGCTTCCAGAATTTGGCTCCTGTGGGAGGGAGCCTACTATTCTTCGGCTGGCTTGCCTTGGCTCTTTGAGCTTTCTTGTGTTTAATTTCTGGGTATTTTTTTTCTTTTTAAGTATTGGAGCAGGGAAGGAATTAAAAGAGAAAGGCAAATAAAGAACTTCGGAGTTTTTGTTCATCTAACCTCATAAAAGAGAAAGGGCAAAAATTGTCAACCTTTGAACTCCTTCCCTTTCCCAAGACCAAATCAGTGAGGCTTGGGTTTGGGTTGGAGTCACTGTTCACTTAAGGTTAACTTGTTATGAGGTTCTTAAACTGGTGGGCGTTAGAGTCATATAGAATGCTTGAACTAACACAGATTCTTAGCAAAGCCCTTTTTGGGGCCTGGGAATCTATTCTAACAAGCTCATCTTGTGGTTCTGATGCTCACTAGCATTAAGCCTAGATTTTGGTAGGGTAGTGGTTTTCTGGGGCACCCACTTACTCTAGAAGTCAAGGTTAAGGCAAGGTGGGATGGGGTGTCATTACTTACAAAATACTTTGGGGTTCAAAGCTGAGACCGAACATCATGTGTTGGGAGTCAGAAAATGCTTCACAGTGCTTGAGATGATTCTTAAAAAGAGCTCTGTTGTGTGGCTGAAACACAGGGAACAAAGAGAAGGAGATGGGAAGGGAGGGGCATGGGGCCACCTGAGTCCCCAGTGTGGGCTGAGTTTCTTAAGGCAGAAAAGGAGTGAGAAAAGGTGGCCAGGCAGGCTGGAGTAGCACCCACAGCAGAGAACTGGATGGTATTTAGGGGGCTGATTTTTATTAAAGTGTTCATCAAGTGTTGGGTCATGTGTCAGACAAATGTTACAAGGAAATTGAACCAAATGGTTGGACAAGACAGATATTATCTTTCCCTAGTGGGGTTTTCATCTAATACTGGAAACAGACATTAAATAACTGAATACAAATATATCACTATGAGATGTGCTATGTGCTTGAAGGAAAAGAATAGAGAGGCCAGAACAATGGGCAGGGAGGGGTGTGTCCCTTGAGTTAGGAAGGCCTCACAGAGCAGGGCCCCTTAAGGCTGGAATCAACCATGCACCGAGTGGTGGGAAAATGTGGTTTTTGGCAGAAAGAATACCTGGTAAACAGGCTGAAATGGAGCAGTTTGAAATCCTTGAGGCTGGAGAGAATTGAGCAGATTGGAGAAAGCAAAAGCAGCTTGGCTGACATACAGTGATTAGAGGGTCTCCCATGGCCAGTGCAGGCCTTGCAGGCAGTGGTGGTGAAGCACTCAGAATTTATTTCCAGCGTGACAGTAAATCATTGAAAGGTTTAAAGTGAGAGAGTGCTAGAGTCTGATTTATATGTTTAAAAGGTTTGGAGAACCAATCAGAGGACAGCCCAGAAGCCACTGGAGGTCCAGCTGTGAGATGGTGATGGTGGCTTGGCTGAGGGGGAAAGAAGTGGTGAAAATGGTCCAATTTAGAAGATGAAAGAGAGGGAGATTTCTGGTTTATGGACCTGGCTAGGTGGAGGTGCTGTTACTCAGATAAGAAACTGAAGGAAGGGACAGATTGAAGGAGGTCAGTTTTGGACACTTGCTTCTGAAATGACTGGAAGACATCTGAGTGGAGATACCAAGCAGGTAACTGGGGAGCTCAGGGAGAGTGATCTGGCCTCAAGTTTACTTCACAACCCTCTCTGGTCAGTCTTCTATCCCACCTCTTCCCCATTCATGGGAAAGTTTCCATGAATCACTATGATCTCATTTGCCAGACCCAGTGGATGATTTTCAGTCTCATCTCCCTCAGCCTCTGCAGCATTTGACACAGTTGGCCACACTGTGCTCAAAAACATCCTATTTCTTCTGTGACACCACTCTCCTGGTCTTCTCTCTCTATGGCTGCTTTACCAGATTCTTGTCTACCTGGTTTAACCAAATTTTAATTAAAAGAGAACTTATATGCAAATGTATACATATTTTAATTTCACCTTTTAAAATGTCTATTTTTGTGTATATCTTATAAACATGGATATCTGTATAGTATCCTGTCAGTGCATACTTTATTTTTGTGAAGGGGTGCATTCAAAAAAGTGCAGATCATTCAGCTGAGTGAGATAGTTTCTAGGTAATTTCATTTGGCCCTATAGCCTTAATTACAAGTTGCATACTTCTATTTATTTGGCTGCACCGGGTCTTAGTTGTGGCATATGGGATCTAGTTCCCCAAGCAGAGATTATAAGAACCCAGGCCCTCTGCATTGGAAGTGCAGAGTCTTAGCAATTGGACCATCAGGGAAGTCCCTCCATACTTTTAAATTCAGAATTTATCTCTGACCCTAGTCCCTGCTAAACTCCATACCCCTGTAGCATCTACAGTGTATCATAGTGTTTAGTGGAGACCTGTAGGAATTAGGTGATGAGGAGAGAAAGGGGCATCTTCCAGACCAGGGCAAGTGCTTTGAAGGCAAGAACCCCATGCCTTCGAGACTGGAAAGGATTCCTGGTGGCTGGCTTAAAGATCATGAGATGGTCAACAGTGAAAGATGAGAACAGATGGGGCCAAATGATGGAGTGCCTTGTGCTGAGGGGTTGGACTCTTCTGAGGGTAATGGCGGGGGCCAGGTGGCTGGAGCATTTATATCCAGAGGGGAGGTATAAACTGAGGTGTATTAGTAGAGGATCAAAATATCACTTGATTGTAAAGATGAGGGGATGTCCTTGGCAGTCCAGTGGCTAGGGCTCTGTGCTTTCAATGCTGTGGGCCCAGGTTCAATCCCTGGTTAGGGAACTAAGATCCCACAAGCTGTACGGTGTGGCCAAAAAAATGAAGATGAATAAAATAAGGCCTCAGGAGATCTCCAGAGTGCCAGTGGCAGAACCAACATTGGATCCCCAGGCTCCTACCTCCCAGTCCAGTGCCCTTCATCTCAGGCAGCATTTGGAGTGCAGGGAACCTCTGGGCAGAGGAGACCTGGACAGTCCATAGACTGTATCCCTATTACCTTTGCTTTGATCCTCCAAGTGGGTCAGACTCTTGAGGAACCAAGCTAAATAAGGCCCAGTGGTAATTGGTAATTACTACACATTGTATCCACTTCCCACTGAACAGTCCTACTAGTCAGTGGAAAGTGAAGCTATGAGAGGTGAAGCAACTTGTCCTATATCCTACAGCCAAGACCTGGGGAAGCTGTGATTCAAACTCTCTTCTATCCAATTCCCAAAGCTAAGATTTTTTTTTTTTCTTTGTATGTACCAAGAAATTCAAAATTTCAGCAGTGAAAATAGACCCTTTAATTTGATATAATGTGTTCAGGTTACAAGTAGATATTGAACTTGTTTTGCCTTTGGGGACTGGTAAGACTCATTTGCTGAGTTCAGCATGCATAGTTCACCAGAGAAGGAGACTAGATTATACTGGTAGTAAATCAATTGGAGAATCAGAGTGCTTAGAGCTCAGGATGGAATGGGCGGGCAGAAAATGACCAACCAATTAGAGTAAAGGGCCTCCTGGACCAAGTCTGAGTCAGCTTTGACTTCCATTTTCCTTACATCCTATATCCAAGCTATCATGAAATCCTGTTGGTTCAAATACAGAACTTAAAACTGACCATTTCTCACTACCTCCATTGCCACTACCCTGACAGCTGGTCCAAGCCACCATCAAATCTCTAGTTTTTTGCAAGAACTTCCCTTGAGTTCCCTGTTGAATTCTCAAAAGGTTCCTATGTCTGCACCTCACTTCAGATATGTGCTTGTGCTTAGCCACTCAGTCATGTCTGACTCGTGACCCCATGGACTGTAGCCCATGGGGCTACAGAGGACCAGGCTCCTCTGTCCATGGGATTATCCAGGCAAGAATACTGGAGTGGGTTGCCATGCCCTCCTCCAGGGGGTTTTCCCAACCCAGGTCTCCTACATTGCAGGTAGATTCTTTACTGTCTGCGCCACCAGGGAAGCCCTTACTTCAGATATTCTAATGTAACTGAAATGAAGTGGGACCCAGCCAGAGGTTTTTTTAGTTTCGTTTTGTTGTATAGTTGCTCAGTTGTGTCTGACTGCGACTCCATGGACTGTAGCCCGCCAGGCTCCTCTATCCATGGGATTTGTTTAGATTTAATATGTATTTAGCCGTGATACATCTTAGTTGCACCACCTGGGATCATCCATCTTTGTTGCAGCATGTGGGATCTTAAGTTGTGGCATTCGAACTGTTAGTTGAGGCACCTGAGTTGATTCCTGGCCAGGAATGAAACCTGGGCCCTCTGCTTTGGGAGCGCAGTCTTAGCCACTGGACCACCACAGAAGTCCCAGAGGTATTTTTTAAAGCACCCCAGATGATTTGAACTTGTGGCTAAGGTTGAGGACCGCTCTTTCAATATGTGAATCTCATGTCTCCTCTCTGGCCAATTCGTCCAACACTTTGCCTTTCATTCAGTAGAAGCCAGTGGTCTACAGGGCCATATGTGATCTGGCCTCCTGTGACCTCTCTTTCCTCCTTATTCTTTTCATTGCAGCCACACTGGGCTTTGGTTAACTGAACAAACAAGGTACACTTCTACCTCTGGGCCTTTGCTCTTGTCCCCTCTACCTGAAAAACTCTTCACCTAGCAATTGGCATGGCTTAATCCTCAACCCTCTTAATGCTCAACCATCACCTCAGTGATGATGCCTTTCTACTTCACCCTCTTTAAAATTGCAACTCCTGCTCACCATTCTTCTTTCCCTGCTCTATTTTTCCTTAAAACACTTGTCACAGTGTGACTTCTGATGTATTTTATGTACATTGTTTCTTCCTGGGGAGATTAGGAATTTTGTTACTTTTTAAAAAAATGCTACATACCTTTTTTGATTGCCTGTCTGAAATACAGTAGGGGCTCATTAAATCTACACTGAATAACTGAATTTCCGTTTGTGTTTTGGTGGAGGTTGGTGCATGGTTTGGGCCAGGTAGAATCTGAGGCACTAAGGGATACCAGGAGAGAGGTCTGGCACTTGGGTTTGAAGCAGATGATGACTGAAGCTGTAGGACCAGCCCAGAGGAACAGGGACAGAGGAGCCAGCAAACCTGCTTCTCCCTATGTTCATCTTGCTGGGTGAGACCCCCATCTGCCTGGTCACCAGACAGGCAACAGAAGTCATCCTGGACTCCTCACCTCTGCATCTCACCTCTCAAGCAAGTTCTCTGTTATTGTCTAAATATAGCCAAAGTCTGCCGCTTCCCCTCTGTCTACACTATCACAGCCATCCCCTCCCCCAGACTACTGGCAACAACCCAGTCTTAGGTGCCTCTGTTCTCCACCACGCAGTTTAAATGGTTTTCTAAAATAGCTGACCTCCCTCCGTCTTCGTAAAATCTTTCAGTGGGCTCCTGCTGCCCTGGGGGCCAAAGCCCAGCTCCCACAAGGCCTTCTGCGCACGTGGCCCGAATTCTTATCTAAAAGGGCATTTCTTGCCACTAAGCCTTTAGGCCCCCAAGGCGCAGGACCCCCTCACACCTCCTGGCCTGGGCTCAGGACTCCAAGCCGAGGAAGTGATGCCTGTTGGGGAAGGCCTGCCTGCGTCCGGGCTGCCTCCTTAGCCTCGCCTCTCGCACGCTCGTTACTGACACTGTCTGGCGGCCTGTCGCGTGGCTGGGGGCGCCTGAAGGAAGGATTGTAATTGCAAAGTGTCCGTGTGGGTCACTGCTGCGTCAGGTAGAGAAGACCGGCAAGGTAGCCCCAAGGAGGCAGGAGGGGAGCCAGGAGCCAGTCGGAAAAGCCAATGGGTGAGAGTGTAGGGTGCTTGGCTGCGTCAGCGAGGCCCGAACCGCCCTCAGGAGGAGGAGCCTGGGGTCCAGCGCCGCGCGAGCGGCCCTCTCTCCCACTAAGGGTCACTGGTCACTCTCCGCCCGCAGACCTGGCGGGGGCCGCAGGGCTAGGTCTCACCCGGCTGCCTACCCAGGCGAGCTTCAGCATCCGAGCGGAAAGGGCGGGGACGCCCGCCAGGCCTCGGAGTGGGTGGCCTGCGCTCCAGGGCCCCACCGGCAAGCAAGCATTCTTTCTGCGCAGGCGCGCCGCCCTGGCCGGGAGGGGCGGGGCCTGGACGGGTCTGGGGCGGAGTCACCTCTGGGCCCGCCTCCACTAGCTCCTCAGGCCGCCGAGTGCTGGGCACCCGGGCTATTCTAGGGGCTTCAGGTGAGCAGGGGGAACAGAGGGGTCAGGAGACCTCCTTCGAGGTCGGGTCGTCGGTCTGACTGCAGGCCCATCTGTCCTGCGGTCTGCCAACAGCCGCCTCCGCGGAGAATGGGAGAACAAAGGGAGGGGGCGGTACTGGGGCCCCTGCGGGAATCCAGGGTCCCAGCGCCCCCGCCTTGCCCGCTGACACTTTCGGTTTCTCCCCGAGTCAGACGCGCCGCCCTAGAGACCCTGGGCCGGCGCTGGGCGCAGCCGCCTCTCCGCGTTTGCCTGTCGGTCTTTGTGTCTGTCTTTGTGTCTGTCTGCTGTCTTCGAGCTTGCCTCCACTTCTAGAACTAAACCTCTGGGACACCGAGATCCCGCGAATCCTCGCCTCTCTCCCATGGCAGGTAAGTGGGCGCAAGGTCGAGGGTCTCCGTTATCCCCCCCACGGACTTGGTAGCCCGGTGTCAGACGCATCCTCCGGGAATGTGCTCGGACTGGCTGTGTGGGGCCCCTCCCTTCCTCCCCGAGAAGCCGCCGCCCTGCTCCCCCGCCCCATCTTTCTCATTCTCTTCTCATCACAATTTCCCCGCAGCCTCGCGGCCTGTGGGCCAAGGGGTAAAGGGATGAAGTCAGGGACCCCTTCTAACCTACTCTTGTCCCCCCCACAGGCTACTTGCCCCCCAAAGGGTATGCCCCTTCGCCCCCACCTCCCTACCCTGTGACTGCTGGATACCCGGAGCCGGCACTGCATCCTGGGCCTGGGCCCGGCCAGGTGTCCGGGCCCGGGCAGGCACCAGTGCCTGCCCACGTGCCTGCCCCTGCGCCGGGCTTTGCTCTCTTCCCCTCGCCTGGCCCTGGGGCCCCGGGACCAGCTGCCCCCTTCTTGCCATTGCCAGGGGTGCCTTCCGGCCTCGAATTCCTGATGCAGGTGAGTGGGAGGGAGGGAGGGAGGAAGGAAGGGAGGAGTGACAGGGAGGGGACCCAGGCGACTAGGCAGGCCAGCTGATGTCCGCCTGGCCCCTACTGTCTTTCCAGATTGATCAGATCTTGATTCACCAGAAGGCTGAGCCGGTGGAAAGTGAGTGGAAGGAGGAATAGGTTGGGCCTCATCACGGGGGCAAATAGTGGGCTCTGGGGCAGGCGCTGGTGTCGGAGCCTCAGCATGTCACCCCTTGGCAGCGCTCTTGGGCTGGGAGACCTGTAACCGCTATGAACTGCGCTCTGGGGCCGGACAACCCCTGGGTCAGGCGGCGGAGGAGAGCAACTGCTGTGCCCGGCTGTGCTGTGGTGCCCGCCGGCCCCTGCGAGTCCGCCTGGTGGACCCCGGGGACAGAGAGGTGCTGCGCCTGCTCCGCCCCCTCCACTGTGGCTGCAGCTGCTGTCCGTGTGGCCTCCAGGAGGTGAGTGGGGAAGGCTGGGGCCAGAGAGAAACTCGGGTAAGGGGCTGGCCAGTGATGGCGGCAGAACCTGGGTGAGGCATGGGATGAGATGGTCTTCTGATTGGAGTTGGCCAGCAGCAGGTGGGATGGGAGGCCTAGTGAGAGGGAAGACAGGTGGTCTAGTGAAGGGGATGGAAGGTCTCATGAGGGGAAACAGATGATAGAGCTAGACTGGTGAGAGTTTGGGGGCCAGGGTACCCGGCTGGGCAGTGATTCTGTCTGTTTCCCACTCCAGATGGAAGTCCAGGCTCCACCGGGCACCACCATTGGCCATGTTCTACAGACCTGGCATCCTTTCATCCCCAAGTTCTCCATTCAGGATGCTGACCGCCAAACCCTCCTGAGAGTGGTGGGGCCCTGCTGGACGTGCGGCTGTGGCACGGACACCAACTTTGAGGTATCAGGAATAAGGGGAGATTCCTGGGACCTTCATAAACCAAGGCATCCATGAGGTAGGATAGTCAAGAGCTCATTAATCCAAACCTGCTGTGATGCCTACCACATTGCTGGCTTTTCTCTACTCAGAAATAAGATGGACCAGGATCTTATAAAACATGGCTGAGGATTTCATCTGAAGGGCCAATGCTGATTGCGATCTGCAACCTTGTGTTGAGGGAGAAAAAAATAATCTTAGGCCAGGCTGGAGTTAGGGTGAAGGATGATTATTGAGTGTACCTTGGGCTGGGCCCACATGGCTCCTGTGTGTGTGAGTTCGTGAGCCCAGGCCCTGGAGCAAACACTGATTTCACTTGTTAATATCCTGTGGCTTACCTTGCCAAATGTCCACCCATCCACCCCTAGTCTGAAATCCAGGTGATGTCCTTCTTACCATACATTCTGGTTACCAACCCAGAGCCTAGAGAATCCAAGTGGTGACCATTTAAGAGTAAAGCCTGGGAAGCACCTTCTTTTCTAGAAGATAAAGGCACTTGAATACTTTAAGAGATAATTATATGTGTAGATAAGGGAGGAAACAACAGGTATAGTCTGGTAGGCTTTCCAAGGCTTCTGATAAGGTGCTCTACCTAAGGTTACTTTTTAAAACTGAGTCACCTTGGTACCTGGGGAAAGCTTCTTTGATAGGAACTCATTGGCAAAGAGATAACTTGATGATCTCTGGATGGGAATATGTAGACTGCATGGTTCTTATCAGGTCAATCTTCCTTTTATGTAATATGAATGGTCCACATTTGGGGTTGTGCTCTTGGGACCACAGGGCTGGCTGGGAGAGGCCCTGCCCAACCTGGGACTGGTCTGCAGGAAGTGCCCCAGGGCTGTAGGACCTTCGGGGAAGGGGATGGGCAGGACATCACTCCAGTTCTAGCCACAGGAGAATTAGCGGAGGATAAAGTCCAGGCAGTCATTGTGAATTACCACCCACATTGGCAGGGCCTGTTGCTGCTGGGCTGAGAGAGGCCAGTGAAGACCCTGATCCTCAGAGGCCACTTTCTGCTGCCCCCTCCTCCCACTGGATGGACTTGTATCCACCCAGGATGAGGCTTGCATGCTGCACTAGACAGAGCCCTCACTACCTTGCAGATAAGAGGACAGACACCCCTCTGGGCCATCTAGCAGCCTGGTTGGCTGAGCACAATCAGGCATTTAGCAGCTTCTTTTAGCCCATCTGGCCAGGCTACTCTGTACAGGGCACAAACTGCACCAACCATTGGTGGCAAGGACTTTGGTAACCAAAACAAACTTAGCAACTGGCCATCCGCTAAGGAGATTAGATTGTATTGTGCTTCTGTTTCTCCCAACACTGATGTTTAGCAGTCACGTGTGGCCTTTCAAGAGCAACAGATCCAAGTTGCCACCCTGATTTTTGTTGTGGACTCACAGGGTAACTTCAGGTGGGTCAGTGTCCCCAGATGTCACATGGAACCCAAAGGCTTTGGGAGGATTCACTATGTGTACCGCCTGCACAGTTCATAACCGGGGACTGTGGAAGTGGGATGGGAGACAGAGATCAGGCACACCCCTTCTATGTGGGATCTCCCTCCCTCCCTCTCTCCTGCCAGGTGAAGACCCCAGACGAATCCCGCAGTGTGGGCCGCATCAGCAAGCAGTGGGGGGGCCTGCTCCGAGAAGCCCTCACTGACACAGATGACTTCGGCCTGCAGTTCCCACTGGACCTGGACGTGAGGGTGAAGGCTGTGCTGCTTGGAGCCACGTTCCTCATTGTGAGTCGGCGGCCCTTGCTCCTCCCCCCACTACCCCTCTGCTCTCACTCAGAGGTTCTGAGTGCTTCTTGGCCTCCTGCTAGGAGAGGTTCAGAGACAGAGTCTTTAGGGGTTTGGGGTTCCAGACCTGGGTTTTGATAGCTGAGCCAGGCTGGCCCAGCCAGATATCCTGCTGACCATGCCCTCCCCTCAGGACTACATGTTCTTCGAGAAGCGAGGAGGCGCTGGGCCCTCTGCCATCACCAGTTAGAGGCCCTCTCTGGGTGAGGAGACCATCAACTCAACCAGAATTCAGGATGGTCACTCGCCCTGGCCCCTGCTCAGAGGTAGCCCCTTTCCTCTGTGTACACTGCAGGCGAGAGACAGGGAGGCCTGCGAGGCTGGGGGCTTGGTGCCCCATCCCTCCCCTGCTCCCCTGGCCTCCTTCACCTGTGGCCCCTACAGAAGGGTATGTATGAGAGCCCTTCCCCTGCTACTTCCCGCCACATCTCCCGTGGCCCCTCAGCATGCAGGCATATTGGCTTTCAAATGTTCCCTACCCACTTCCTCACAACCCCTTCCAGGGTCTCTGCTCCAGACGAGGCCTTAGAACGCGGGACTCTGGGGTTCTCTGACAGGGCTGGGGGTGGGAAAGACACCAAAGATGGCGGACCTGGCCACCCTTTCCCCACATCTGCTTGGCCAATTTGTTCAGCCTCAGACAATGGCACTCTGAGGGCATCCTACCTCCCCACTAGGGCCAGGACCCCAGTGCCAACTTCCTCTCCCTCAGCTGGTGCTTGCTGCGACTTCCTGTGCCTTAACCACCCGTTCCTTCCTTTGTCCCAGGAAGGAAGCTGTATCTTTTTATGTTATATTCATATAAACTTTGTAACTTTTTGCACACTGGAAGATGTTTGTAATAGGAGAGGGTAGGAGAAAGAGTTGGGTGTGGGAAGAGACAAAGGGAAATAAGACAGCTGTGATGGGCAGGGTCTGGCCCATCTCATAATCCACACTGCCAAGATCATGTGTCCTTGAGTCTAAGAGAGCCCCTTTCATCACCCATGATGGCCCCAGACCATGCCAAGGCAGCTGAGGCTGTATTCCCCAAGTCATCCAAGATGGTTACCCCCAGAGCACAGTGTGGTAGCTGATGGCAGTTCAGGATGGCTTCTCCCGTGACCCAGAATGGCCTTGTGCTCATTTTCTGTAGTGACAGAAGCTTCCTGTGGGTATGATGTGCCACAGCTCCGCTCCTCCAAGTATTCCCTCTTGTTGGGCAGAGTGGACTAGATCCTCCTATGGCCAAGGGAGCTTGTGGCCTCAGAGGCCAAGGGGCAGGTGAGGAGACAACAGTGCCTGATGCTGGGCTCCTCCTGTACCTACCACAGGCCTGTTGGGACCTTGTTCTGCTTCTGCCTTGTCTCATGTGGCTAGGCCCTTGGTCTGTCTGGTGTCTGTGCCCAAAGGAACGGAGCTCAGGGCCGGGCCAAGACATAGCGGCTGGCAGCTGAGAGGTCCCACTGGTAACGCTCCAGGATGCGCCGGCAATCTGCTCTGGACCAGCTGCTGAGGTAGAAGAGCTGCTCTACCTGTGGGGGTGGGAAGACAGGCAGCTGACTGCCAGAGGGCAGGGCCAGGAAGGGCAGGAACCAGGGGAAGGGTCGGACTTTACCTTGAGGTTCCGTATGGCAGAAACCACATCTCCCCCAGTGGCTCTTAGAGCAGCCTGGCACTCCTGGTGGGTGACTCCGTGCACACTCAGCTCTACCTGCCGGGGATGAAGCCTCATTTAGGCCCCTCTTCCAGTCTGTAGCCCCTCTGGACACCGGGCCACTTCAGGGAGACCTCACCTCCATAACCCTCCTCTGCAGCTCGGGGTCAGACAAGGGTCCTCCGGAGGGGATGGTGGCTTTGCTGGCTCCAGGTGCTCCTACGGGGTGACTGTGGGGAAATTCTCTTTTGGGCCAGGGAGGCCGCTCCCTGGGAGGCTGGGAAGAGCTGGCAGCCATGGGAAGACGGGGTGACCGGCCTGGGGGTCCCTGGGGCCCAGTTCTGGCATGTCGAAGTTCAGGGGGACTCGACCCGCCTCCTGTGGGACGGGGACCCAGGGAAAGAACCGACTCCAGACTCTTGGAAATGCCTGCATATTTGAGAAAGAAACCACAACTTGAGAGGAAGCCCAGCTGCCTTCTTTCTCTGGCTATCTGTCCTCGGGGTGGTCCTCTGTCCAGGCGGACCAGAACCCAGATGTGCACGATGGATGCCCATATCCAGGCACCCAGGGGGCCCAGAGAGCAGCCCAGGGCTGCAGGGGGGAGATGCTGCCTGAAGTCCAGCCAGCATGTCAGCAGGCAGAGGAAGGGCAGGACCCGATAGGTGGGGAGATGACAGATACAATCAGAGCAAGGGGCACTGTTGGAGGGTGATTCCAGACCTTCTGGGAGACCCTGTAGGCTCTGTCCCCACCGCCATGCCCACCTTTAGTCCTCTGCAGAGCCACATTCCTTCTCTGGCCCCGAGCCTGAGGGGCATCCTGAAGCTTTGCCTTCCCTCTGTCCCTGTCGGAGAGTATTCCAGTTCATTCTCCACCCCCACCCCAGAGAGCAGTTCCCTCCCCCAAAGAATTTCTGGGGCCTCCAAGCAGGCTGAGACCTGAGGCACCTCTAGCCTGCCCTCCACCTTTACCCCTTCCCCTCCAGCTTCTCCTCTCTGGGGCCTCCAGGCAGGCTGAGACCTGAGGCATGTCCAGCCTCCTCTCCATCTTTACCCACCTCCCTCCAACTTCACCCTTCTCCCCTCCATCTTCACCTCCCCGACAGGCTCCCCTTCCAGAAAAGTTGCTGGGCTTGGTTGGTTCCTAGCCTAGCTCTGGCCCCCACTCTTTCGGGTCCTTACCCATCTGCGTTTCTCTGGTGTCGCTCTCCCCGGGCAGGGGTGCCTCTGAGGACGGGGCGGGTGGCTGGTAGGTCTACCAGTGTCACCGCCGAGGCTGCGAAGCTGCCTACTTTGAATGTGCGACCGTTCTGGCCCTTCCAAGTTGTGGAGTCAGGGCTGTGGGAAGAGGCGTGGGTGAAAGGGCTGGGCCCCAGGGGAGAGTGGGGGCTGGGCCCCGTCCACATTCAGCTCACAAGCTGTGCGCTATGGAGCCACATCTGCCCGGAGGAAGGGACGCTTTTTTCTCTCTAACACAAAAGGGCTCTATGGGCCAGCGGTGGCTCTAGCAGGGAGGCCAGGACTGTGGTAGAGTGCTCGGGGCCCGGGGGGGGAGAGGAGGCAGAGGCCTGGGGTTCAAGGAGCTGGGGGGAAGCTGAGCCGGGACCAGCATCAGGAGGGTTGGGAGGGAGTCCTCCTGGGGCTGGGTGGGAGGCATGAGACCCTCACCTGCCCTCGATGATAGTGATGGGGTCACCAGGTTCCATCCTCAGGGCACCAGGCTCCATGACCTCCCTCACACAACGTCCCTCAGGAGGCCAGGCCTGTAGAGATAGGAGGAAAGGGTAGCTGGGCTTGTGGCATGAGTCACAAGGGTAATGTCATGGGAACAGAGGAGAGACTCTTCATGTACCCATCAAGCAAACCCCTACCAGGTGTGTCCTGGGCCCACGGGGGGGATGGTCCCTGTCTCTCGGTTGTAATCCAGTGGTAGCAGACCTGGATTCCACACCAAGCTGGACACAGCCCAGGGGTCAGGAAGTAACAAAAGGGGACCCTGTCTCTATCTAGGGGGGGTCAAGGGGAGAGTCACCCTGTACACTTTCACTCCATACCCAGGCCCATCACCTCTGCCTCCCAAGGACCTGGGAATTCTCCACTGCCTCCACCTTCATCCAGACCTCTTCATCTCACATCTGCTTCACAGTCATTGCAGTCTACTGGTCTTCCCATCTTCAGCCTCATCCTTCTAATCCATTTTTGCACCAAACCAGAGTGTGTGCTATGCTAAGTTGCTTCAGTTGTATTCAACTGTTTGTGACCCTATGGACTGTAGCCCACCAGGCTCCTCTGTTCATAGGGTTCTCCAGGCAAGAATACTGGAGTGGGTTGTCATGCCCTCCTCCAGGCTATTTTCCCAGCTCAGGGACAGAACCCATGTCTCTTAGTCACCTGCATGGCAGGTGGGTTCAGGAAACCAGAGTGACATATATCTAAGGATGGCCTATAACTCTCCTGCTCACAACCCTTCTGTGGCCCCTAGATGTCCTCAGAGTTAAGAACTAAACTCCTTTAATGTTAGAGTATATAGTGATTTAGGGCACAGCTCTGCAGTCAGTGACTGGTTCAGCTCTCCATTCCTTCACTTCCTTAGGCAAATCACTTAAACTCAGTGTTTTAACTGCCCCCTCCCTAAGATCGAGCTGGGTTGTTGTAAGGACTGAATGAGTGAAGATGCATCAGGATACATGGAGAGCACTTAGTAAGGTATCTTACACACACCAAGCGCTCTCAGTGCTAACACCGGTTATTTACCATGTCTTATAAGTCCCTCCTTGGTGCACCCCGAAAGTGCCTCTGCCACCTTGGTCACTGTACTTCCCCCTCCCACTCTTAACCTTTCCTCTGTCTGTCAAACACCCACTGCATCCTGCCTCTCTGGGCTCCCCTCTCTCTTCCCCAGCCCCCAGCCAGCATAAACTAGACCTCAGCTGTCTCCCTGGGGCTCTGAGGACCCTAAAGGTGGGGAATGAATCTGCTTTGTTCAGAATCAGGTCCCAGACCCCAAACTGGGAGTCAGTATACGTCCATCTTGTGCATGGGACCCTGGGAAAGAAAACAGAGGCAAGAGAGATTGGAGGTTTCCGGGGAGACAGAAGCTCCCACCTCTTGGAGCAGCCCCTCTAGGTCGGAAAAGGTGGGCCGGTCAGCAGGGTGGTAGGCCCAGCAGCGCAAGGCCAGGGTGTAGAGGGCCCTGGAGCAGAGAGGAGGCCTGGGCAGGCGGGCTCGGTCCTTCTCCAGCCGTTGCAGGATGAGGTATGGCGGGACACCGGCCCAGGGCTCCTCGCCCCCAGCGAACATCTCCCACAGCGTCACCCCATACATCCACACGTCCGAGGCAGATGAGAAGGCCCCGTGGCGCAGGCTTTCGGGCGCACACCTGCGGAAGCGGAGCTGAAGGGGGCCGGATGTGTGCACAGGGTGTGTGCCCGGAGCGCCCACCTGCCACTGGGCACGCCCCCTTAATGCGGCCCGCCGGCCTGCGTTCCTGCCAAAGTCCTCCTTTCTCTGCCCTTCCAGACCGGAAGACTCCTCTAGTCCCCGCCTCCCTCAGAGGACCACTCCCTCGGCTCCTGCCCCCAGATCCTGCCCTACCGCCCAGGTTCTCACCATGCAAAGGGGATGCGGCGGGGCCCACCCATGATGTATCGGCCCCGGGCACCGCCCAGCGGTCGCACCAGCCCGAAGTCAGCCACCTTGATGGTGCGCGGTGAAGCCAGTAGCAGGTTGCGTGTGGCCAGGTCTCGGTGGACCAGCCCACGGGCCCCCAGGTACGCCATGGCCCCGGCCACCTGCCGCAGGAAGAGGCAGAGCAAGGCCAGGGCCAGCGGGGGCGTGGGGGCTGGGGCCGTTAGACGCGCGTGCAGGGAGCCCAGGGGCGCCAGCTCCATCACCTGCAGGAGCACGTCGGTGTGAGCGGTGGTCCGTCCCCATGAGACCCTAGCGCTCACCCTCCTGTAGCCCATCGGCCTGGGGACTGTCCCAGGTGCCAGCATCAGGGTTTGCTCACCATCTGCAGAGGCTGGCCTAGTACAAGGCCGTGCAGACGCAGCACGTGTGGATGTTCCAAGTTCATCATGACGGACACTTCTCTCAGGAAGTCCTCTAGCTCAGTGCCCTCGGGACCTTCGGGACCCACCCGGAGGGACTTGACAGCCACTGGGACCTGGGCGTGGGGGGAAGCACCGTAAGGCACAGGAGCAAACAGTTAAGCCAAGGCCAGAGCAGAGAGGGCCCTCAGAGAGGGGGCAGCTGGTCCAAGATCCCAGAATGAAGTAGGTTCCCTGGACACTCACAGTCTGGCCGCTGGGTAGTGTCCACAGCCCTCGGTGCACCATGCCAAAGCAGCCGGAGCCCAGAAGCTCCCCTCGGCACACAGCCCGGTCGGGGATCAGACACTTGAGTCTCCCATCTGGCTCAGGGAGGGATGGAAGGCTATCTGAGGGTGGGGTGGTCTCCTTCTGCCCAGAGGCAAAGCCCCCAAGGATCTGAAACAAGGATGGGAAATCAGGTGTGTGGAACTCTGTTTACACTCTTCTCTGCCACTCAGCCTGCCCCCTGCCCAGGCCTGAGCTGGCCCTGAAAAGCCTCTCGCCCCCACCCCAAAACACACACCTTGTAGACCCAGTTCTTAGACTTGAGCCCCGAACGGTGCCTCTTCAGAGCTTCAGCCAGTCTACGTTGGGCTGAGGGAGGCCAGAATCAGAGGGATGGGGTAATGGGGGCGGCACGGAGCAGGATGCAAGAGATTTACAAGCAAGAAGGCTGGGGTGTGTGGTGGTTGGAGGAGAGTTGCAACTAACAGGCTGGGGAAGGAAACAGTAGGGCCTAGAGGCAGGGGACTCTCACCAGGCCGGCCCATGCCAATGCCATCCAGATCTTCAGCTCTTACAAAGTCGAAGTGCTCCGGCCGAGTCACGTTAAGCTCCTCCAGGATTGGCCGGTAAAACTGGGCCAGCTGGAGGTCTCGGAGCAGCCGCAGCAGCCACAGGGAACCCGCCTCGGGGAGCATGTCTGGAGGAGGGACCCCTGTGAGGCCCCGTCCTCCAGTCACATGGTCCAGGGTAGTCACCTGAGATACTCAGGCACCAGAGACATGGTCACCAGCTCCACCCTCAAACCCTCAGAAACACTCAGGTACAGAGGGAGGGATCTCAGGGTCAGCCAGGAATCCTGCCCTTCATACACACAAACCCCACCCAGGAAGAATGTTCTCCCACACCTAAGATTTTAGCACCTAGCAGACTTCAGATGTGTGGCCCCGCTCTGAGATATGGCACACTGCCTGTACCCCCGTGCAAGCTAAGTCGCTTCAGTCATGTCCAACTCTTTGCAACCCTATGGACTGTAACCCACCAGGCTCCTCTGTCCTTGGAATTCTCCAGGCAAGAATACTAGAGTGGGTTGCCATGCCCTCCTCCAGGGAATCTTCCTGACTCAGGGATGGAACCCGCATCTCTTATGTCTTCTGCACTTGCAGGTGGGTTCTTTACTACTAGTGCCACCTGGGAAGCCCTGCCTGTACCCCTAGGCCACTCAGATATACTGCCTCTTAGACTTGAGGTGCACCCTTGTACACACCCACTCAGGTACACCAGAGACATTCTGATCCACCACATACACTCCAGAGATGCCCAGATACACTAACCACACTTCAGACAGAGGTACAACACACACACACGTCACACCTATAGATCCCCTAGAAATGTGATGCAAAAGACACCAGAGACACATGATACATGTCCACTCCCAGCTGAGCCATATACTAGTTGCCGCAAGACACCAGGATTCCTGCCACGTACCCCTCACACACACCCTCCTTGAAACATGTTGAGTTTACTGCCTCCAAGATTCACCAGCCCTCACGTGTGAGACACCCAGGTCTACACAAACACAGCACACAAGACATCAAGCTTTGGTGTCCACATGTGCCTGAGATACGCCGGTAGGCTGCCCCCTCTGCCCAGAGCCGCCCAGAGTCATTGCCTCTTCCACACCCTAGGCAGCAACATGTGAAATCAAATCGGGCATTTGTGACGGGCGGTAAACCTCAGGTACTGCTCAGAGACACCCAGGCTGCGAGGTACACAGTCCCTTCCCCACCCACCTGAGCTCAGATCCCAAGACAGAGCCCGGCCGGCACACGTGAGTCCCAGGCAACTCCACCAGTCTTTATTCAATAAGGCTCTCGGCGCCGGCTGTCTGCGCACACACTCTCCCTCACACACACCTGCCCCCCGCGCACCCCTAACTTAGTTAAGCCCGGAGGAAGCGGAGGGCCCCAGGCTGGGTCCCGAGGGACGCTCGGAGGTGGCGAGGAATCGCGGGCCACAGCAGGGGCGGCGGGAGGAGAAAGCCAGGATAGCTAAGACATCCGGCCCAGTGGCAAGGTGAGAAGGGGAAGGACAGCACGAGATGGGGGACAGGAGGAGACGTGGCCGCGGAGGAGAAGGACCGGGGAGGGGAGGCTCGCACCGCCAGACGCGCCCCCAAACGAAGGCCGCCCCGCCAGCCCGGCCCCCAGAGCCCCTGCCTCTCCCGACCCTCACCTGGCGGAGGCGGAAGCAGCGGCTGGGGAGCCGCCCAAGCTGCCGGGACTAAATCCCGGGGAGGGCAGGACCGAAGCCGCGGGGCGGGGCCTGGCGGCTGGGCCCGGGTTCCCCGAGGGATGGGGAGTGGGTGGAGGAGGTGGGGGTTGATGCTGGCGGCCGGCCAGCCAGGCCAGACCCTGGGGGGGCCTCCCTTCGCCGGTCCTTTGCTCGCCCCCTTCCCACCCTCTCTCCACCTTCCCACCCTCTTTCCAGACTTCTCTAAAGAACTTCTCACCCCTCCCCAGACTTCCTCCTCGGTGTCTCGTTCTCCCTTCACCCCTGCCCCGTGCCCCCTTCAACCGAATCCTCCACCTGCCTCAACCAGGGCCCCACCCACGAAATGAATAACCCCTGGTAGAGAGACCCGCCCAGGGCCCGGGGATAAAGCTAAACCGGACAGAGTCCCTGAGAGGGCTTCATGGCACTCTGATGCAGAAAGCCGGCCTGGCGCAGCTTTCCGGGCTGTGAAATGGCGCCACGACCGAGGTGTTGATGGTGGCGCAGGTAGTCAGCTCCAGACCGCACCGAGTCTCTAAGACTAAAGCCCTTGGCCTTTCCCCCTGCTCTGAATGTCCTTTCCCAGTCTCATGTGCTGCCCCCGAAATGGACCTTTTGGGGAGCTCCCCAGGGTGGAACGGGGCGGGGGTCTCTGGAGCAAGCGGGGCGGAGACAGCTTCTGAGTGGCCCCTCAGCCCGATTCCAGCTTGGTACCTGGTCTTGGTGATCCAGGGCAGCGCTCCATACCTCAGGGCACAACTTCCCATCTCTGGCACTTCCTGGCCTCCTTCTGGCCCCTCCCACCTGTTACCTCTGCTGACACCAGGGTTCTGTACACTTCTGCTTGCCCTGTGGGGCAGGACAGTCTGGCTCCAAGAAGGCTCTGAGAAGCAGTAAGCCCTCTTCCTTTCCCTCACGGGTCTCAGGACCAGTCTTAGGCTATCTGGCCTGTGTCCTTCTGTCCCAGGGATAGATGTGTGAGCATAGCAGATGCAGTCTCTAGAGTCCCGTGGGGGGCAAAGCCCCCTCATCTTGGTAAACATATGGAAAACTCCAACACTGATGGGAAAATCGTAGTTCACAGTTCTCCTCCTGTGGTTTTCTTGCCAGCTCTCTTGCCCTCCCACCAGGGCAGATAACAGATGTGATTGTTTCCTGCACATGTCTCATCTCTGATTTGCTGTGGACTGGCTCCACACGGGCGGGCTGGATCTGTCAGGTGTCTTGAGGTACCTGGGACAATGCAGGCCTATAATAGGTATGGTGCGTGTTGTCTATGAAGTCTGCTCAGTCTAACTGCCGAGCCCTGGGCGGTGAAAAGAGTGGAGTCCTGACAGCTAGATCGCCAGGGAATTCTCCAGCAATTACTATTCCCATTTATAAAACCCAGAGATGGTTTCTGCCTGCTCTTGACCTTTCGGTCAACAGAATCACACGCTTTATTGTTTGCATTTGGCTTCTTTCACTCAACATTTTTTGTTTGGTTGAGGTTCTTCTTTTTTCCCAAATTTTTATTTATTTATTTATAGCTGTACTGGGTCTTTGTTGCTGCGGGAGGGCTTTCTCTAGTTGCTGAGAGAGGGGGCTACTCTCTAGTTGTGGTGGTTGGGCTTACTGCAGTGACTTCTCACTGCAGAGCATGAGCTCTAAGTTTCGCAAATTATAGAGCACAGGCTCAGTAGTTGTGGCCAGTGGGCTTAGTTACCCTGTGGCATGTGGGATCTTCCTGGCGCAGAGATCGAACCTGTGTCCCCTCCATCGGCAAGCAGATTCTTAACCACTGGACCACCAGGGAAGTCCCTTGTCCAGTTTCTTGATGGGAAACACAGCAGTTCCATGAGCATCTTCAGGAAAGAGCAGGTGAAACCTGATTTTCCTCTGGATGTCCAGTGTCCTCACAGATCTGGGTGCACGGGAAGTCCTCTGGGTCTTGAATGAATGAATACATGCGTTTGGAGCACATGGTGGGATATGAAGGCCGATGCAGCTGGAGAGGCTGGCAGAAGCCAAACTAGCTGTCAGATCATCCTTCCAGCAGGCTTTCACTGTGCCAGGTTCTGGGGACCCAGGTGAACAAGCTGGCACGATCCCTGACCTGGTTGGGTTCAGTCTGCAGGGCCTTGCAGAACAGGCTCAGGAACTCAGGCCTTTCCTTAGGGCTTTGGTACCCCCCGAAAAGTTTTAACAGGAGAGTGACAGAACCAACCAACCCGAGGTGTAAAGAGGCTGGGAAAAGGTGAGAGAGAAAAAGGAGGGAACTCAAGGAAGAGGCTGTGACCATTGGCTCAGGGGAGAGAGGCTGCCCTGCTGGCCTTGGTGTGGGATGGAGAGGAGACTGAGGAGGGGGCGCTCCTGACTGAACTCTTGGCCTGGTTCCTCTGTGCTCCAGCAGGAAACCAGAGGCAGAGGCTCCACCCACCTTTGTCTTTCACTTGGGAAAAAACCCCAGGAAATCAGAGGCCTCTGTATCCCCCTTTGTTTCTTATTTTTGGAATTAAGCTTCTCTCCTCCCCCACCTTTGCCAATAAAGATGATGGGGTATGGAGGAGCAGAGCCTGATGATTCTCACCCCTGCCTCGGGAGGCCTGCCTCCAGGCTGAGATGGGGCATCCAGCTAACACTTAAACTTGGAGGCCCAGAGCACCACCCCCTCCACCCTCTCCATCTGCCTTTCCCCAACTTCTGCCTGGCCCTGCAGGCTCTGCATCCAAGAAAGATGAGCACATTCACACCACCAGAGCCAAGTTTTCCCCACAGGGCAGAGAACCAGGAGGACATGCAGAGATGGCGGCCCAGTGGCCAACCTCCCCTCCCCCACCTTGGGTTTGGCAGACAGATAGGACCCATCCTTCATCAGGAACCATGCTGGTGCCTCTGCCTTCTCCCTTGCTGCCCTGATCCCTGAGATCACTGAGCGTTTCCCCTTCTCCCTGACCACATCAACCTCTCAGCAGAGGAAAGCCCCCCAACATTCTGGTTCTCTCTCTCCTCTGAGCCTTTGCATGACTATTCCCTCTTCTTGAAAGTCTTCCCACCCTTCTCCAAATCTGGCCTTGCCAAATTCAGGCAGCCTACCCCTAATCTAGTCTGGACTCTTCCCCTACACCCTAAGATCCTTGTGCTTTCTTCTCATTGCACTCATTGCTCTGATAGAATTTGCCAGTAACTTGCCTTATCTCTCCTGCTAGATTCCAAGCTCCAGGTAGAATATGACTTCATCTTGTCTGGGCATTGCTATGTCCCTCATGCCCAGTATGGTGTCTGACTCATATGATAAGTGCTCAGTAACCTTTGTTGAACAAATGGACGAGTCAGAGTCATCTGGATAGAGTGAAGCAAAGGAGATTTTTGACATCAGGAGCTCCTTTGATGGCAGTGATGGGGATGGGAGTTTCTAAACTTAATCCATAAGTGTTCTCCTGGTGAACCCACCCCTGCCCCCTCCCCATGTGACACTCCCTGGCCCCACATAGCTAGCTCTCCCCAGACCCTTGAGTAACAGCCTCTTGTTCCATTACCCCATCTCCATCTCCCAGGACCCTAAGGTCTCATTCTTTTCCAGTTTACACTTGCTCACTAGTTAATGGAGTCACCAGCCCACCACTTTGTATCTATCTGACAGTTTTCTTTCCAAAGTGGAAGCAGTCTTAAATCTTCCATATTCCAACAGGCTCATGATGGAGCTGAGGGCCTTTACAGAACAGTAGTTCTGGGACATCCCAGGTGGTCCAGTGGCTAAGACTCTAAGCTCCCAATGCAGGGGGCTCGGGTTCCATCCCTGGTCAGGGGACTAAATCCAACATACCGAAAATAAGAGTTTGCATGCTGCAACTAAAGATCCCATGTCCTACAACTAAGATCTATTGCAACCTAATTAATTATTATTATTATTTTTAACCAGTAGCTGAGAGCTCACTTCTGGAGTCTGACTACCTGAGTTTGGATCCCAGCTTGATCACTTACCATCCTATAAATCTGGGCAAGTTACTTCATGTTTGTACACCTCCGTTTCCTCATCTTCAAGATGAGATTATTATGAGTATCTACCTTGTGGGGCTATTGAATTAACTGTGCCCATGTGTGTGGTAGCTGGTCTCCAAATCAGCTCCCAGTGAACCTCCCCAGCTGGTATCACAGTGTCGTGCTTTTCCACAATGATCTGTGTAATCAATGGGGTTCCCAGGTGTTGCAGTAGTAAAGAACCTGCCTGCCAATGCAGGAGATGCAAGAGACACAAGTTCGATCCATGGGTCAGGAAGATCCCTGGAGAAGGGAATGGCAACCCACTCCAGTATTATTGCCTGGAGAATCCCATGGACAAGGAGCCTGGCACGCTACAGTCCATGGGGTCACAAAGAGTGTAATCAATGGGATATTGTGAGTATGGTGTGTGACTTATGAGCTAGGTAGTGAAAGGCAGTGTGGCTTCTACCTCCCTCTCTTGGATCACTCACTCTGGAGGAGGCCAGCCACCATATCCTGACAGTCAAGTAGCCCAATGGAGAAGCTCCACTTTTCGAGAAGTTGAGGGCTCCTGCCATCAGCCGACACCAACCAGCCAGCCAGACATTTGAGTGAGCTATCTTGGAATCTTGGAAGCTGACCCTCTAGCCCTTAGATGTCTACAACCCTGACCTACATCTGGACAACATCCTCACCAGAAACTCTGAGCCAGAAACACCCATTTTAGCTGCTTCTATATTTCTGATTCACAGAAACCATGAGATAATAAGGGTTTACTGTTTCAGACAATTGAGTTGTAGAATAATTTGTTCCACAGCTATAGGTAAATAACACATAGTCTCCATATCTGTTAACATCATTAACTCCATCTTACAGGTAGGAAGACTGAAGCTCAGGTTGGTGAACTGATGTTTTTCATGTACATATACAGCTATTAATAGGAAGTGGCAGTCAGACACGACTGAAGCAACTTAGCAGCAGAAGCAGCAGCAGCAGCAGTGCCAGCCATATCCTCAATCCAGGGCGTTTTGTTGTTGTTGTTGTTATTACTTTTGGCCACACCACCATGGCATGCAGTATCTTAGTTCCCTGACCAGGGATCATTGAACCCAAGGTCCCTGCAGTAGAAGCACCAAGTCTTAACCACTGGGCCCCAAGGAAAGTCCCAACCCAGGGCTTTTAGTACCAGGTTCTAGGCTCTTCTTTCTGTCCCACCATCCCAGTTATCCATTGTTGAATAACAATACCTAGTGGCATTAAATAACTATTTTATTATGCTCTGGACTTTGTGTCTGGAACTCCAACAGGACACTGTGGGAATGGTTTATCTCTGCTCTACTATGTCTGCGGCCTTGGGTGGAAAACCTGATAGTCTGGGGATGATGATCTGAGAGTGGAGGGCTGCGTTACTTACACATCTGGCAGCAGATACTGGCTTTTGGCCAAATCCCTCCATGGGGACCCTTAAAATAGGCTGGGCATCCTCATAGCATGACGACTGAGTTCCAGAGTGAATGTCCCAAAAGGCAGAAGGTGACAGATTCTTAAGGCCTGGGCTCAGAAAGTGGCTCAGTGTCACTTCTGCCACATTCAGTGAGCCTGCTAGCCATGGAACCCAGGTTCAAGGGAAGGATACATAGCACCTACCTCAGATAGGCAGCTTGTCACAGAGTATGGGGCCATTGTTTAAAACTGCCACACCCCATAGCAACCTCCTGATTGGTGAGGGGCTCTGAAAAACCATCCCTGCCCTGACAGGCCACACGCTGGTAGGTTGGCCTCATGTGCACAAAACAAATACTAACTCCACCAGCCTCCTGTGCAAAGTGTTCATGAAAGGCTTACCCAAGGAAGACCTATCACAAGGGTTCAGAGAAGGTGCTGCAGTCATCAGTGACACTTCCTGGCATCTACCATGTGCCAGGCTCTGAGCGAACAGACCCAGAACCTTAAGCAGTGGCTTTAGAGAGTAGTGTGTGGTACAGCAGGAAGATGTGTAAAGAAACACCACTACCTGAGGTAAACAGGTGCCACACAAGAGAAGCCTGGAGCAGACTCACTCCACTTAGCCTTGGGGGCTCAGAGAAGGTTTCTCAGAAGAGGGGATATCTGAGCCAAAGGAGAAAGTCTTTCCAGACAGAGGAACAAGCCTGGGCAAAGGAAGGAGATATGAGGTAACAGTATTTGGGCAACTAGAAGTGACTCAGGGTGGCTGTGGGGTGGGCAGAGCTGAGGTGAAGCCCCAGCGGACACCAGGGGGTTGGATTCCAAGAGGCATTACCTACCGAGATAGACCACTTACTGGTGAGAAGTGGGCGCATGGCATGAGGGGAGGAGGATGGCTGTGACCCTGTTGGAAGATAGGTCTAGAAAGGTGGACATGTGGAGTCGGAGATGCCTGTGGGGCTTTCAAGTGGGATTCCAGCTCTGTGTCTGGACAGTTCTGGCCTGAGGACTAAAGAAGACGAGGGGAGCTGCAGGTGGAGAGTATTGAATGTCAGGATCAAGGGCCAACTCTATATTCTATAGGCAAAGACAAGCTAGGGAAGGTTTTAAGTAAGAGATTATAATGGCTAATACTTAATGAGGGCCCATTACATGTTGGGCAAAGTCCCAAGCATTTTATATGAACTGATTTGGACCTCACAGTCATTCTGTAAGGAAAGTGCCACTGCACTGAATTTAAGATATTTTCGATTGTAATATATACCATTATGCTATGACATGTCTTCAATTTAAAATGGGTCCTTCAGAGATGTTAAAATGTAGATCGAACGAAAAAAGGAATCAAAGAAATACATGGTCCGCATTTAAAACATGAGGAAACAGGAACAGAAAAATAACTTTCCCAAGGTTTGGTAAATGCCAGAGCCAGGATTTGAAATCACGCAGCCCAACTCCAGAGCCCAAGTTTCCAAGCATCATTTGATGCTGGGCAGGAGGGTCTAGTGATGTGGAATTTTAAGAAGACCAGTGTGGGGACTTCCCTGGTGGGCCAGTGGTTAAGAATCTGCCTTCCAATGCAGAGGGCACAGGTTCGAGCCCTGGTAGGGGGACTAAGATCCCACAAGCAGCAGGCAAACTAAGCCCAAGCACGATAACTAGAGAGTCCCCACCCCACAAGTAAGATCCAACACAGCCAGGAAAATAAATATTAAAAAAAAAAAAAAAGACCAGTGTGGCTGCTAAGGGTGCAGAGTGGGCTTTAGGGGAGTGAGCAGAGTCAGATGCACATTTGGGAGACTGGGCTCCACGGGGAGAAAGAGGGTTCCAGAGAGGGCTGGGGCCCATAGAGCAGGAGGAGGGGCAGAGAGGAGCAAGGTCCTTCAGAGATGGGCAAAACTGTTGACCCACTGCATGTTGGGTGTGAGAAGGAGGACAGCTCTAAAATGCTGAGCCTGGAAAGAGGGCACATTCTTGGGGGGCTTGAGACAGCTCCTGGAGACAAAGGAGAGCTGCTGTGGCTGGGGTGTCAGCAGGGCGCTTCTCACCCCAGTGTGGGTGTCAGCGTTGTCCGGTGCCTGGCTGGCAATCACTTAGTATTTATCAAATGAGTGAATGTTTCAATTGTTGTATGAGCTTGGGCGTGCCATATGATCTCTGGGTTCCATTTTCGGTATAAAATGAAAGCGTTGGACTAGAATGTGTAAAACAAAATGGAAGGTGTTTCTCCAGAAGGGATAAATTACTCCTTTCTCTCTATCCCCAGCACCTTTACAGATTCCCCCAAACAGTGGTTCTAACCCTGGCTGGCTGTAAATTAGATTAACTGAGGCCCCATATGAGACCACTAAACTCTGAATCTCTGGAGACAAGACCCAGCAACAGGTAGCTTTTTTTTTTTTTTTTTCTTAAACAGGTAGTTTTTTAAAGATGACCAGATGACTCTACATGCAGTCTCCCAAGTGGTGCTAGTGGTAAAGAACCCACCTGCCAATGCAGGAGGCATAAGAGATGCAGGTTCCATCCCTGGGTAGGGAAGATCCCGTGGAAGAGGGCATGGTAACCCACTCCAGTATTCTTGCCTGGAGAATCCCATGGACAGAAGAGTCTGGTGGGCTACAGTCCATAGGGTCGTGGAGTCGGACACGACTGAAGTGACTTAGCACGCACACACGCAGCTGGTTGAGAACTGGGAGCTTCGTTTCCAGTTTGAACTTCAGTATCCAGTTTGAAAACCATGGGGCTGTGTGAAGGCAAGGATCCCTCCCAGGCCTAGGCCCTTGGACTGTGACTTATAGCTGGAGTAGGCCTCTCTTTTCATGTCCCATCTCCCATCCCCCAAATCTAAACTCCTGCTAACCAAGGGACCAGACACCAGGGTTTCTCAACCACATATTGCTGAATGTTTAGACCAGATCATCCTTTGTCCTGGAGGACATTCCCATGCATTTTCAGATGTTTATCAGCATCCCTGGTCTCTAACAGTTAGATGTCAGTACTACATTCCCCACCCCACCCCCCATCAAAACAATAAAAAAATCTTCTCTGGTGCAAAATCCCCACCTCCCCAAGTTGAGAACCACTGTGCTACACGAACCTCTCTCTCCCCCTGCCCTACCCAGCTGCAGACAGAGGCCAGGCAGAGGCGGAGGCCATTTGACAGCACGTTTAATTGGGCCTGGCAGGAGGGAGGCCTCTCTCTGTGGGAGGCTTCACAATGTTAAATGGAAGGGGAGCATGCCAGCAGGCTGACTGATGTGGTCTCACTCTAGGGGGAGGGACTTTTCCAGAACACTCATTCCCGGATTCCCAATCAGTCACAGGAGGGCCAAGAGGAGTTTCTGGGGCCTGGCAGCTCCCACGTTCCGGGAACAGGCAGAAAGGGGATGTGGGAGTGGTGGTGAGCAGAGGGGATTCTTTCCTTCTGTAGATATTTTCCTGGCACGGGACTGCCCCCGTCTGATTGGTTGAGGGATGAAGGGGAGGAACTTTCCAGCTGTGGGTGCCTGGGTCCCTGGCGACCATCTGACACTGGGACTATGGGGTATGTCTGAGTATCAGGGTCTGGAAGATTGAACCACTTGGGGCTGGAACTTAGGGTCTGGCTGTCCCCCGCCCTCCCCACCCCACCCCCAACCCAAAGAGAGAAGTGGACGTCGTGGGTACACGAGCTCCTTAGAACTGGAGGCTAGACTCTGTCCTCGTTTTCACAAGTCAACTTTTTGCTCGGAAGTGGTTGTACCTGAGGGAAAACAGAGGGTGGGAGGCCTGGGAAAGGAGGAGGGAAGGGCCGCGAGGGCAGGAGGAAGGATGAGGGGGTACTGGTGGGAAGTGGTGAGGCTGTCTCCCGCCCTGATCCCGCAACTCACTCCACCGCGAGGCTCGGAACACCCAGGAGCAGGGCAGTTCCGCACACAAAGAGGAGCAGGATCCGAGCTTCCCAAAGATCGTGACTTCCTATAGGGGACCCAGGAGGCAGTGAGTGATCCTGGGGACCACACCCATCGATGCTGGGGGAGCCTCAGAGCTCAGAGATTTGGGTGGGGGTGAGGCAGATGTGGGGAGTAAGGACCTGGGAAGCAGCGCTTTCGGGGCCAACAGTACACCTCGAAACCCTGGCAGGTGGAACAGTTGTACAGGATGGTGCTGCCCCCTGCAGGAGACAGTAGGGCTAGCAGTGCGGCGGGAAGCCTCCGTTTCTCTCTGCTTCCACCGCCCTCCGTGGCCGCTCTCCTGAAGTGCCCCAAGCCCCTGGCTCTCGCTACCCCTTCCCTTTCCTACTCACGGCAGGCGGGAGGGCAGAGAGCTGAAATGAAAGACAAGGCAGGGTGGGGGTGGGTGAGCTCAGCCATACACCCCTTTGCCCAAGGACCTAGGCACCCCTTGGTCCTTCCCATCATCCGTACCTTCTCTGTTGTACTCCAGGAGCTTGGTCTTTTGAAGCCATTGCCAATATGAAGGGAGTGAGTAGAGAGACCCTTTGATCTCTGGGGAGGCAGAAAGCAGCTAGAGTGCCCAGGGCCTCAGCAGGGCTGGTTCACCTCCACCCCTTCACCCAGCACCACCCCATCACACTCTCCTGTCTCCATCTGCCCTCCACCCTTCCCTACTCCTCCTCCCCCTCCTTGGTTGTGCCTTCCCCCTTGACTTCACCCACGACTCTCAGGACTCTGTGAGTCTTCTCTGTGATTTTGTTCAAGGATGCATCATCTGTGGAGATGGGTAAGGACAGGGTGATTCCCTCATTGACCTGGAAGGAGGTTCTGGGCCCTTTCCCAGGGTCCAAAGAAGCTCTCCCAGAGGGAGCAGAAAGCGTGTCCAGAGAGGGCTGTGGACTGAGGAGATGGCTGAGAGGCAGAGCTGTGAGGCCACTTGCAGGCCCGTTGGGGCGCAGGGATGACTGTTGCTAGGCCCATCCCTGGATGTCTGATTTTACCTAAGGCAAAGGCCGAGAATGTCCAGGAGACCTCACAGTCCTTCCACTGGACCTCCATCTGGCTGCAGAGCCGAGCCAGGCGGCCCGACAACTCACGGTCTGGGAAGCGGCAGAAGACACAAGCCTCAACGGCTGCCAGGAAGATCCCACCTAGTGCCAGTGTCCACATGAGGCCTGCTGGGGGCTGCTGGAGGGATGGCTGGCCCCACCTAGGCTGGGAAGGCATTGGAATGCTCTGTGATCCTGATTCCAGCCCTTTGTCTGGAGGTTCTAGAGCATTCTAGCACAGTGAGTGACACTGCCCCATCTCTGGCTGGGGTAAACTTGGGGCCCAATGAACTGAGGACTGGAAGAAAATTCTTCTAGTGGGAGATGGATAGAGAAAGCAGGGCTTCTGCTATACCCCCAACCTAGCCCTCAGCAGCCTTCATGAGTTGGTGATTCCAAAAGCAATTTTATTTTTCTTCCTGTAAATCATGACCAGTGATAAACAGTACGTGACTCCCCAGTGAAGAAGCTGTTTGTGAGTATCCCATACCCCCAGGGACTCAGAAACCCATCCCTGTCCACATCCTCCCCCACTCTTTCAAACTCTTCTGTTCATCTCTTCTTCGCTCTGAGCAGCCTTGGGCCTTCCCCAGCTATCTCCTAGCAACAGGCTCATGGTTGCCTTAGCAACAGAGAGTTCTATACAGGCCTCCAAGGCCTAGCTAAGCCCAGTGACTTCTCTTACCTTTCATTAGAAGATCCTAGTGACTCAAAGCTCAGCAGGCCCCTCCTGCCTACGTGGATGTGTGAAGCACATGTGCACACACACCCCTTGTGATTAAACTAATTGTCAGTCTACTCACACCCATACCACAGACACACCTGGTACCAAAACAGTTGCTGGGCAACCCCAAACAGGCCTGGACATGCAGAGGCCACAGAAGACCAGCATACAGACACCACCTCCAGCAACATGGCTGAGAGTCAGGATGCAGGGATCCACGCATCAGTCAGAGCCACTGGCTGACAGGCACGTACACATGAAGGAAGGCAGGCCAGGACCCAAGAAGATGCCCCGCTCTTCCCTATAGCCACCCCCACCTTCAACATGGGATTCTTTAAAACACCTGGATCTCCAGAGGGATGCTCCAGCCCCACAGTTAACGGGGATTCTCCTAGCTCCCTTATGCCAACCTAAGGTGAGGCGTAGCCCTCCCTGTCTCCCTCAGTGGTGGCTTAGGACACAGCAAGGAACCTCCCTTCCCATATTTCACAGTGTTCTGACCTCTCATTTGTCAGGCCAGGTGAGGCCACCATCCCCAGGAGAAGTCACAGTCCAGGAGACCACATTAGAGCAATCCAAAGTTCCTCTTTCCCTCAGACCTCACCGTCCTTCCACAGTCCTGCTAAGTTGAGCCTGGGCAGAGAAGCATACCTGCTTTTCCAGACACTGAATACTGAGCTCCAAGCAAGGAAACACCGAAGGTCCCCAGATTCAGGCAGGACCAGCCAGGGAAGCCTCCCCAGCCCTCCCAGGATCGGCTCCAGTCCAGACCCACTGATCTTGTGGGCTCTTGGTGGGCTCCTGGTGGGCTCCCTCCAATGTGGGGAGTCCTGTCCATACTTGGGCTCTCCAGTCAGGTGCAATGGGGCCTCTGACTCTCACAGCTCCCGGAGCAGAGCTAGGAAAAGGCCTCAGGAGAATCTTCAACCCCTTTAATGACCGGTTCTTTCTCCCCCTCGCCCCTCCATGAAGTCAAACTGAGGGCAGCATTCCCAGGTCTCAGTTCCTAGTGCCGAACAAAGCGTAGAGATCGGGAGTTGAGCAGGTCTTCAGGATCAGGGAAGACAGAGTCGAGACGGAAGCCATGCTCCAGAGCCACCCGCAGCACCTCCTCCAGGAAGCTGGGTGTGCCCACCACCTCCCGTGGCTCTCCTGGTGCCCCGGTCCACAGTGGCTGCAGCCCCAGTCTGCGGTACTCCACTTCGGGGAGTTCCGCGGGGCGGGGGGCCCATTCCAGACGGAAGTGTGGGCCTCCCTCTGCCCTGTCCTCATTGGTCACACCAAATCGGGCCCGCAGGGCACCCAGACACTCAGGATCGGTGCAGAAGAGATTGGCCCGGAAGGTGTCCACCTGGACAGAACTCAGCTCATAGTGGTGTGGGCCTCGACGAGCAGAGAAGTGCACCAGGCGGGGGCTGCTATCTACATCTGCGTGGAGCAGGGCGGCTGTGTGAGCTGGGGTCCCCCGAGAGGCCTCCAGTTCCCGCAGGGCATCCAGGAGGGGTCGGATCTGGTAAAAGTCTGCCTCTGCCCTGAGAAGCGCTGTCTCCCCATATCCAAGGGGCAGGTCTAGGCGGCCCAGCCGGAGGAAATTGAGGATGTGCCGGAAGGCCTTGCCATCTCGATCGATGAAGTAGTGGCCACCTCCCTCGGGATTGAGTTTGGGGGTCATGGGGGTACCAGCCCTAAACATGGCCCCCAGCATGGAGTCTGGGAATCGAGTCAAGGTCTCCAACGTAGTGGAATATAGCGTTCCCCCGACATTCAGGGTCACGGGGCCCCCGAAGGAGGGGGGCGAAGAGGGCACAGTAGGAGGAGAAATTTTGAGGAGTATAGAAGGCACTGAAAGAGAAGAAAAGGCAGAACTTCCTGGATGTGTGCAGAACTGGGTGGTAAGGTTCAGACTGTCTCTGAGTGGGAGGCACAGGTTGGAGTACAAGGCAGCAAGATTTGGGGCTCACCCTAGCTGCCTTGGTGGTGGGGGATGGTTTCTGGGCACAGAGACGCCGGAAAGTTCGAGAGAACGGATGAAAAGAGCAGAGGGAAGTCAGAGAGGTACGGGAGATATAGATCCGATTCTGGGTGGTCAGCGATTCCTTTCTGTGGTCTTCAGACGGTGGCTTTCCAGAATCCAACCAGCAGGTGACGGTGGCGAGCACAAGGCCGACTCTGAAGGGTCCAGCTTCTCGGGCAGATCGCTGTCACCGTGGGCAGGTCCACGCAGGGCTCCGGGGGCCAGTTTGAGGCCTTGCCTTGCCTGATTCCGGCGCGGGTCCCAGGAGGTGGAGGCGAGGCTGATCGGAGCTGATGGCGGGAGGGGGGAGGGGTGCCTCTGTATCGGCTGGGGACCGCAGATGCACGTTCGGTACAAGCTGGGAGTGTCCGAGGACTCCAATGGAAGCAGCCGGGAGTCTCGGGACCCGGGCGCCGACGCCTTCCTCGGGTTTCGCTGCAACCGCTTAAGTCCTCTCCGCCCCCAGGAAGTGGCCTAAGGGCAGCGGCGGGGGGCCCTTTAAGAGGCAGCCCCGCCCCCTGGGCGCCCCGCCCCTCGCCCCCGCCCCCCGTGGTGGAAGCCGAGTGGCGAACCAGAGAGACGGGGCGGACAGGCTGGACCAGCGCACGCTAGTGGGGGTGGGGTCCGGAGGGTGACTCAGTTACGTCGTTCCGGATGTACCCGCGACGGCCTCACGGGCCCCCAGGTGTGCCCGACCTCACGTCTGCAATTCAGTGGATGCCGGCATCTCCAATCCCGCCGCTCAAGAAACTGAGGGCCAGCCGTCAGGGGTTGGGGACCTGTTCCTTTTCTGTCACTCCCACGGGGAATTCCCGAGGGGGCGGGTGCTGAGCATCCACATTCCAGGGATGCCTCCGGGCCAGGGTGGCCTGAGCCAGCCTCGCCATCCCTGCCGGATGCCAGCCGCCCCCCCTCCCCAAGGCTAGACCCAACCCACGCCACGCAAGCGGCCTCCGCCTGGCCGGACTGGTCTGGCCACGTCGCCTGAGCCCGCGAGCCCCCGCCCTAGAGGCCGAAGCTCCCACTTCACTCCCAGGAGTTGCCCCTCCAGTAACTCCAGTTCGAAAACTCCCAATCGCTCCTGCACCCCAAGAGTCGCAGTGCCCTATCTCTCACCAGCCGGAAAAGGGTGGCCAATAAATGAACTTTGAAGAGCAAAGCACAAAGGCTTTAATGGAAAGGGAGGGCGGTGGGGAGGGAAGGGATGGGGGTGCGAGCCCTTGAAGGCCTGGGATCAAAGCGTGTGGAGGTCCTGACTACGCCGGCTCAGCTTCTCCGGGTCGTCGGATGCCATGAGGGAGAAATCACGGAAGATGTCAAGATATGTCTCGTCTCCTGAAGGGAGGGAGAAAGGGCTGAGAGGCTGGGTCCTAGCACGAAAAGCACAATAGGGACAGCCCGGCCTGGTAAGAGCACGCGCTTCCAACGTGGGTGGAGGAGATGTCGGTACTGTCAGGGCAGCGCCCTCGCATATTCTCTGCTTTGTTTCAAGGACCTGGAGCGCAGGATGCGCCCAATACGTGTTTGTTGAATAAATAATGTAATTAATTAATGAAGCTGAGGACAGGGAGTTGGGGACAGGTCACCAGGGGCCAGAAGCCCAGTTACAATGTTGCACAGGGCGGAGGGGAGGTGTACTTTACCAGCCTGGCCCTGGGCCGCGTCGGCCTCCCGCATTTTTGCCAATCGTAGCCTGAAGGGGGAGAGAATTAAGGAATGGACGACATTCTCACCCCACCCCCACCCCCACCCTCCAAGCCTTTGAGCTGGGTTGTTTCATTCATCTGTTTTCCCAGGGTCTAGTATTTTACAGATTCCTGACAACGTTAATGAATGATGCCTCTCTCAGAATAAACCCACTAAGGAAGGTGAGTTTATCCTGTCCTCTCCCCTTCCTACTCCAAGCCTCAGTCAACACCCGGAGAAGCCTGTCTCAGTCTGGTCCAGGAGCTGGCCCCGCCCCTTCCCAGGCCCCGCCTGGCAAGCTGGGGTCTGGCGTGAGCCCCGCCCAAGTGGATCGTGCAAGCGCGAGCCCCGCCTCCCCAGGCACCCTCACAGAGTGACGATGTCAGCGTTGGCTGTTTCCACAGCGATGGTCAGGGGGTCTCTGCCTTCAGAGTCTCGAACTCCCAGATCGGCCCCCCGTTTCAGAAACAGGCAGGCCAGCCTGGACAAGATAGCCAAGTTCAGCGGGCCCCTCACCCTGTCTGGAGCCTTCCTCCCGAGGCCATCATCCCTGTCATCCCTACCCCGTGTGGCCAAGAATGGTCGCGTGGTGGAGCGGGCCCCGGCCTTGATTGTCCACCTGGTTCACGTTTGCCCCGTTCTGGAGGAGAAACTCACAGGCCAGAAGAGAATTCTGCATGGAGAAATAGAGAAGGGGAGAAACCGTGGCAAATTAGAGACAAAAGATATTTTGGAGTCGGGTCAGTTCAGTGGTATGGGATGGCAGGCTCTGCTTTTTTTTTTTTCTTTTTTTTTAAGCTTTATTTATTGACCGCACCAAGGGACGTCTGGGATCTGTTCTCCAATAAGGGACTGAACCCACAGCCCCTGCCTTGGAAGTACGGAATCTTAACCACTGGACCACCACCAGGGAAGTCCCTCTGCTCTGGCTGTTTACATGTTATTACATCCATAGCACAACCTAATAAGGCATGTTATCCCTATTTTACAGATGAGGAAACTGAGGCACAAGGAGGTTCACAGCTGTAAGTAGTGAGGGTCTGGATCCAAACCCAGGTTTCTCAGCCTCCAAATCTCACCCTCTTAGCAATCTAACTCTACTGGTTATCACTCCCTAGGGGCTGGGGAGAGGGTTAAGAGCTGGGACCAAGGTCAGGAGAGGGAAGAGAGGAAGAGACCAAAGGTGTTGTAGGGAGGTCACCAAGACTCTCACAGCAGCTGTGGCCTGGATCAGTGGTGTGGCATTCTCCTGACCCCCGTTGACCCAGTTGACATCGGCTCCATGGGCAAGGGCATCAGCCATGGTAGGAAGGGATGGAGGGTGCCCAGCAG
This sequence comes from Capra hircus, assembly GCF_001704415.2. Taxonomy (NCBI): domain Eukaryota; kingdom Metazoa; phylum Chordata; class Mammalia; order Artiodactyla; family Bovidae; genus Capra; species Capra hircus. The sequence continues at coordinate 26,860,497 of NC_030826.1, read as the reverse complement.
CTCGAAAGAGCAGGGCCCCGGGGTGCAGGCTCTCCAGGTCCTCAGAGGGGGGCTCTGTGAAGGGGAACCAGCCATGAATCTGAGAAGGAAACCCCCAGCACAGACCCCTGACATTGTGATGGGATAGGTCACTTCTCAATTGTGGGGAGGACTCCAAGACCAGAAATTGTGGTGGGGGGTGATGGAGGGTATGAGAGGATATGGGTGGGTCCCTAGGCATATAGTATAGACAAATCTTTCACCTCTTCCTGTCTGACCACCTCAACTGGCGGGGATGATGGGAATGAGCTGATCGTCAACCTCAGCTCTCTTGATTCCCTCTCTCTGGCCAAGCCCCCACCCTCATCCACAGGCCTCTGGAGACCTTCACTCATTCTCCTGACTCATCTCATGCTGTTGGCACCCTCCACAGCCCTTCCTGCTTCCTCCCAGCCCCATGGTCCTTCCTATCCTTCACTTTAATCCCCGAAACTCTTGCCTTATAAAACCAGTGCTGGTACAGTCTGGCCCCTCGAACATTCTCAAGGGGAGGACCTAGACCTGGGACTCTGTGCCTCCTCAATGGGCTTGGCACTGTGCTGAGTGCCCAGCAGGTGCTCACAGATGCCCAACCAACCGTATACCTGGCTTAGAGCTGAAGCTCCCCGGCTTGGGCCTGATACGCCCCGGCTTTGGGGGCACAGGAGGATGTCCCCTGGGGGGCCCCCGGCCACCTCTTCGCCCTCGAATCTCGGGAAACTTGGTCAGGAACTTCTTCTCCACGTATTTAGCATGAATCCAGGCCTCCTTCTCTTGCCTGGCGGGGGAGCGTTGCAGGGGAAGGAGACAGTCTTCCCTCCTCTTGTCCTGGGCCCTCCCTCCCTCCCCAAATGGAGGGTGGCCCCAGCCTCACCGGGAGCAGCGGGGTCCTGGCTTCTTCACAGCCATGGCCTCCACTCGGGCTTCATAGATCTGGTTTATGACGACATTTCCCAGCTCACACATGAGCTGCAGGTGGCCCAGGTGGAGACAGAGACAGACAGGTAGGGTGTGGGTGAGTGTCTGAGCCTCAGGACTCTGCGGCCCTGCCCTTACCCAACCCCATACACTCAACAGCATCCCAAGTCACCTTCACGAGTTCCGGCTCCCATGAGTCAAGGGTCAGAGACCGGACTTTGGAGAAATGAACTCCAAGGCTCCTAGAGAGCAAGAGGGGATATGTCAGGCCCTCTGTGGGGGCAGCTGCTACTCCTGGAAAGACTTAGGGGCAAGGTCCTGTGTGGGGAGGCCCATGCAGATGCACTGGGCCAGGAGGCAGAGGGCAGCCAGGGCCACGTGCTCTTGACCTGGATCAAGCAGGATTCTGCCTGTTCACCATTCCCTCTCCTCCCTTCTCCTCATCTTCTCCAGCCTCCTCCCCTCTCTCCAGGCATTCTGGCCTGGACAACTCTTGCCATGCCACTCCCCTCCCCGCTCCCCCGAGGGCTGTATAGACCTGCTAAGGCCTCATAACATCATCTCTCTCCGCTTTTCATCAGCTCCCCAACCCTCAGCAGTCCTGACCCCACCCCTCCTCCAGACAAATGGATCAACTCCCCTGGGTGTCCTCCTGCCCTGGCCAGACCAGGACACCGAGGGCCTGGGCCCACCTGGGTCCACCTTGGGCCCCAGAAGCTCAGCCCAGGGAACAGGCAGAGTGTGAGAGGAAACCCAGGCAAGTCTCCTGCCCCCAACCCAGGAGGAGCAGGGGCCCACGCTTGGGACCCGGAAGGGAGAGACCTGTGAATGCCAGAGCACTGAATGCAGAGGGTGACGCCAAGGTTGATGCTGGCCCACTCGGGGGCGGGCTCCCGGCAGTCACAGCACTGGGCATTGCCGTCCACGCTCTGCACCTGGGCTGCCACATGTCCCACTCCACCAGGCTCCCTTCCCCTGGTCAACCCGCCAGGGCCCAGGGTGGCAGCGGAGCTTATGGCCAGGTGTCCCGAGCCCTGTGGGGATAGGGGAAGAAAGAGTGGCTGCAAGGGAAGGGATCTCCTAGCTCGCTGGGCAGCCCAGCCCTGCACTGCCAGTTAAGGTACCTGGCCTAGACCCCGGGGGCTGTCCTCAAGTCGAGCCTGGCTGAAGGCTGTGGCGATGCTGCTCTGCACGGCGCTGACCCACAGCTGCATGAGGCGCTCTGAGTCAGCCTGCAGGAGGCAGGACCTGGACCAGAGGGGATGGAGAGCAGGGAGGGGTCTAAGCCCTGGGGAGTCAAGTGGCAGGATGGGCAGGCTGACATTCAGCGAGTGTGTGGCGGGTGCCAGTCATATGGAAATACCTCTGCACCAATTGGTAATACCCTTCTAGATACGCCCCTTTGTCCTATACTCTCCCCCCAAGTTGACCACAAAAGGTTAACATCTGGGGCAGCATGAGGGGCCTCCAAGACCCTTGCCAGCCGGTAAGATTGAGACACACAGGCCATCACCCCTGGGCACTGTACTCACTTGCTGGGGGACACGACCTCAAAGCAGAACCGTCTTTCTGAGTCAGGACAGAGCTTCACTGTGCAGAGACGAAGGTCATCCACCACCACAGTCACAGGGTCCTGGTTGGGGGAGGGCAGATGTCCAGGCAGCCACAGCAGGGCTGAGTCCTCCTGGGGCCCAGTACCCAAGACCCAGCCTACTCACCTTGTACCTCTTCTGATAGACCAGTTGGTTGCTCTGAATAGTGAACCAGCGTCTGGAAGAGGTGGAAATAGCGTTCATGATGTGGGGGTATGGCTCAGGAGAGGGACAGGAGGAATGTGGTGCTCTCAGCTTCACAGAATCTCACTGAGAAGAGAGCCCTGGGCTGCCCATCCCAGGACATGTTGCAGAGGAGGGGCATCTGGGGACATGTGAGGGGTGCTGGTCACATCTCAGCACCCAGTTGTGATAGATTCACAAAGACAAGTTTCCAGCAGATGGCAGTAAAAATGCTTTGTCTAATAACATAAGTCCATCACTACAACATTTTGGCAAATATAAGTATCTTGGAGAAGGGGCTCCGTTTCTTAATTTGCACAAAGATCCCTCAGGGGCCAGCGGTGGCCCTGGAAGGGGAAGGGGTCACATCACAGCAGGTCACCACCCTGCTCCACACCCTCCCATGGCGCCCCACTTCCCTCAGAGCACAGCCAACGAGGCCGTCATGATTCATACCCCGTTAGCTCCACCTGCATCTTCTACCACTTCCTCCTCCCTCCCTCTGTCCACACCCACGGCCTCCCCTCTGTTCCTTGAACGCTCCAGGTTCCTCAGGGCCTTGGAAGGGCTCCTCCTTCAGCCTAGAACATTCTCCCCCTATATATCCTTCCAGTCCTCACTCAGCAGTCACCTTTCCAGGAGGCCTAGACTGACCACCCTACTCAAAGTCACAGCTCCTTTCTGGCTGTGTCCACATTGCTTCTTTGTTGTTTTTTGCCTATGGTATTCTTACCTTCTAAGATAACATATAATTCACTTAATTACCATATCACTGTCTATCTTTGCTGATGGAACATAAAGTCTCTGAAGGAGGCAGTGGGGGGCGGGGGGTAGGGGCAGTCTGTCTGTTCTTCCTGGCTGCATTCAACACGTGGTGTGTGCACGCGTGCATGTTCAGTTGCTTCAGTCACGTCCGACTCTTTGTGACCCTATGGACTATAGCCCCCCAGGCTCCCCTCCCCATGGGATTCTCCAGGCAAGAATACTGGACTGGATTGTCATGCCCTCCTCAGGGGGTATGGGGGATCTTCCCAACCCAGGGATTGAACCCAGGTCTCCTCTGGAGGAGGATTCTTTACCCACTGAACCACCTGGGAAACCCCATTTAACACACTATAACCACTCAAAAATAAACCCAAAACCGATGGTTTTGGCCGATTGGATGTTCACTCCTCACCTGCTCCAGGTCTTAAATGCATTGCTGGCCCTTTTGAAGAGATGTCCTTCCATGACCAAGCCACCAGGCCCCTCCCTTAGGCTTGGCTCTGGCTCCTCCCCACCCAGCTCCTGGGGGCACAAAAGTGTCAAAGGGCAACTGAAGGGGCCAGAGACCAAGGCCCCAGGGCCATCCGCCTCCTGTCTGCGGCCCCAGTCCTCACCTTCTGTTTTAGCAGCACATGTCTCTGCTCCATGTCCCTCTTCTCACGGGCTGAATTCAGGACCAGCTGGTGTAACTGAGCACAGGAAGAGTATCATCAGATGGCCCCAGCCTCACCCACCAGGCCAGGAGAGTCATCTTAGAGCCCCTTCCCTCCCTCTTCCACCTCCCTGCTCCCTGGGGCTCTACCTGGCCACTCAGCTCCTTACGATATTGGGCCAGCTGACTCAGCTCTTCGTGGCCCTGCTGGAAGTGGGTAGCCTGGGCCTCCACCAAACGCAGCACCTGGGGACAAGGTGGGCAGGGGGCAGACCCCTCTCTTTCCCCGGTCCCTCATGCTATCAGCAGGCCCCTCCCCACCCCCACCCCCACCTCAACTCACAAACTCCATGATGTCAAACTTCCTCTTGTCCTCAATCACATTGATCTGAGAGCCCAAAAGATCTCAGGTCAGTCTTGAAGACACACACCCCACCCCTCCCACTACACATCAGTGACTCCAGCCTCAAGGTAATTGAGGCTCTGGTACCCCAGGAGGACAGGTAGGGACAGGCACCTGTAGGGCATAGTCCAGGGCCCGGCCCCGGTACCCAGCTCGAGCAACCTTCAAAGCAGCTCCAGCCTCTTCTGCCTCCTGGGCCCGGCGCCTGGGAACCTCCGCATTGTGGGTAAGAGCAGCCTCCAGGCTCTCAGCCCCCCGCCAGAAATCCCGGCCAGCCTCTCGGAAGCTCCGGAGACCTCTGGAGGTGCAGGAATAACACAGAATTACCCATACACCCACCGACCCCAGCAGAGAAATCCCTAAGGTTTATTCACAGCCTTGTAGCTATGGACACTCAGGACTTTGAGGGGACCCTTGAGGTAGGGGATAATGATCAGGCCACCAGAAGCCTCCAATCTCACAACTCCTTTATTCAGGGAGGCCCCCATGGTAGTGGGAGAGAGGCCAGAAGACTGGTTTCCCTCCCAACTCACTCCTTGACCAAGGTCTGAATTTGCCGCTGCAGTGTTTGCTGGGTGGCGTCCAGAAGCTCCTGAGGGAAGCAGAAGTTGGCAGATGGGGGTCAGGACCACAGACTTCCTTGCTCCCCCCACCAGCCCCCTCCCCACCCCACCCCCACCCCCACCCTCTCACTTACGGCATGGCTGTCCAGCTTGTGGCTCAGGCTCTGAGTAAATTTGTCCAGACACTCCTAGGCAAGAAGATGCAGAGAGAGAGTACCAGACAAGGGCGGTCGGGTCCTCCCATCCCTAGATTTCTGACCTGGGACCAGCAGACCCCAGACCAACCCTCCCCTCACCTTCCCCAGGGTCTCTCTACATCCCAGACTCCACCACAGCCTGGACTGGACCCTCCACATACCGCCATCATGGGCTCTGGTGGTCCCAGGTGGGCGAGATCACAAATGCCCACAATGAAGGCCCGGCTGGCAGCAAGGTAGTTCCGCCCACTTTCCAGGAGGCCATTCCCCAGTTTGAGGAGCTGGGAAACAACAGAGCAACAAGGAGTCCTGCCGGCGCCACCAGTACCCAGTGCTGCTCCTCTCCTGTCTGACTTGTCTCCCCTTTCCCAGGGCTGAGCCCCTCCCTCCCCCACCTACACTTCCTGCGGCCCAGTCTGGTTTCTAATACACACGAGCTGCTTTCTTATCTCGGTTTCTTTGCTCCCACTGCTCTGGGCCTGGATCAAAATCCATCCCAGTCTGACAGCGGAGCCAGTTGGTTTCACCTCCCGGACATCTCTCCTGCCCTGCGACATCTGCTTGGATCCAGAGTTCCCCAGAAACGCCATCCTCAAACACTGTCTGGCTCTCAGGATGAAACCTGAGCTTTACCTGCTCAGTATTAAATTCTACAGAAATGGGGGATACCCTGGCTGTCCAGTGGTTAGGACTCTGAGCTCTCACTGCCAAGCGCCCAGGTATGACCTCTGGTTGGGGAATTAAGATACCACATGCCTTGCCCCCCTCAAAAAAATCTATACAGTATTTACTGTCTGGAGGTGTCCATTCTGTGCTTAGTGAACATTTCCTCATAAATAGTAATCAGTCAGCCAGGCCACAGGGTCAGGGCAGAGATGGTGCTCTTAGGGCCCATTCTGTCTGGCCCTAAATTACAAACAAGGAGGCTTAAAAAAAATAATATTGGAACCAGTCCATTCTGAAGGAGATCAGCCCTAGGATTTCTTTGGAAGGAATTGAAACTTCAGTACTTTGGCCACCTCATGCGAAGAGTTGACTCATTGGAAAAGACTCTGACGCTGGGAGGGATTGGAGGCAGAAGCAGAAGGTGACGACAGAGGATGAGATGGCTGGATGGCATCACTGACTCGATGGACGTGAGTCTGAGTGAACTCCGGGAGTTGGTGATGGACAAGGAGGCCTGGTGTGCTGCAACTCATGGGGTTGCAAAGAGTCGGACACGACTGAGCGACTGAACTGAACTGAACTGATAGTTACTTTACAATGTTGTTAGTTTCTGCTGTACAGCTAAGTGAATCAGCCATTTATATACATAAATCCCTTCTTCTTAAGATTTCCTTTCCATTTAGGGCATCAAAGAACACAGAATAGAGTTCTCTGAGCTATGCAGTGGGTTCTCATGAATTATCTATTTTATACACAGTGTTAATAGTTTAAATATGTATGTCAATCCCAATCTCCCAGTTCATTCCACCTGCCTAGGAGGCTTGATAAATAAAGGACCAGTGATTGGCCTGAGGAGGGTCTCTGGGAGGCCCCTGTGGCAGTAGGAATAGCCTGAAGACTGGTTTCCCTCCCACTCACTCCTTGAGGTGGCCGACTCAGAAACCAGAGCTAGGTTTTCTGACCCCTGGTTCTTTTCACCTGCAGGAACTGCATGGCTCCTGGAGATGACACCATTGGTTCCAGCCTGAGTCACTGTATCTGGGAAGGGGCAAGAGTTCATGGAGCCTGTCAGTTCAGCCTGGGGATCTAGAGACCACCAGGGCAGTTCTATGAGGAAATCTTGGGTAGCAGGGGCTCAGAAAACATGGGCTACAGAGGTTTGCTCACCGAACTTTTGTTAAACTGAAAAACACTTTTTCAGGCTAGTGAAGGCTTCAGGGAACTATAGCATGACTTGAAGATGGCTGGCAGGGTCAGTAACGGTCAGGAAACAGACCACAATCAAATTTTATCAGATATCACCCTTGAGTGTCCGTAATAAGGGACAAGGACTCAGAGGATCACAACTCCCCTGCGGGACTGAGTGTCCAGTTTTTCCCTTATTCACCCTGCCTGCCCAAATAGTTGAATAAGGAACTTTCAGAAGACTGAACTAGTGACAAACTGGTACATCCATACAATAGCACGGGCTCAGCAATGCAAAAGGCATGAGTTCCTCATCAACTATTAATGAACTGCTGATAACTACTGATAGGCCACAACTTGAATAAACCCAAAGACATTATTTTGAGAGGGAAAAAAAAGGCCAATCTTGAAAGGTCACATACTGTATGATTCCACCTAGATAACCTAGAAATGAGAAGTCTAGAGATAGAAAAGAGATGAGTGGTTGTCATGGATAAAGAAGGGGGTGGGGACGGAGGGTACCATTATAAAAAAGCTCAAAAGAGTTTTTTTGTAATGATAGGAGTTTTGTATCTTGAGTGTGATGCTGGTTATAAGAATCTATACATGTGATAAAGTGCCACTGAATTATACACAAAGATTTTTTTTTTAAAGAGTATATTCAGGGATTTCCCCGGGTGGGTCCAGTGGCTAACACTCCATCCTCCCAGTGTTAGGGGGCCCAGGTTCCATCCCTGCTCAGAAACTGGATCCCACATGCTGCAACTAAAGATCCTATGTGCAGCAACTAAGACACAGCACAGCTAAATAAATAAATGAATTTTTTTTAAAAAGGGTATATGCAAAGCAGGTAAAATCCAAGTGAAGTCTTTAGACAGCTTACTGTATCATGCTAGAAGCAGTTTCCTGGTTTGAGCAGTATACTACAGTTATGGAAGATGCTACCATTGGGGGAAGCTGGGAGATGGGTGCCTGTGCCTCTCTGTGCTAGTTTTGCAATTTCCTGTGATCTGCAATTCGTTAAAAATAAAAAGTTTAACTTAAAAATATATGTATATATTCATGTGTACAACTGTGTACAACACCAGAAACTAACACAACATTGTAAATCAGCTATACACCAATTTAAATGTATCTGTTTCATTAATAAATGTATCTATTAGTTGGTTACCTACTAACTTCCAGGTCATGGCAAAGGCCCTGGGGATTGGGGGGGGGGGCGGGGGAGGGGAAATGTAAAAGTCCCTCATGATGCTTCCAATCCAGGAGGGAAAAGTAGACAAGAAACAAACTAGGCAAGTGGGACAGACACAGGCTAAGGGAACCCCTGTGACTCCCGCCTTTGCATAATCCTCACTCCTTGAGTGTGGCTGAGTAAGGATTATGCTTCTCACCATGTGGCAAGGGCAAATAGGATGGCGCCCCCAAATGACAGAGGTAACGGATTTGCCCCGTGATCACATTCTGACATAAACTGACGGCATCTTGTCAGCACACGCTTGGGAAAGCCTACTACTGGCCTTGAAGAAGCAGCAAGCTGTTATGAAATAAACTGCCTATGGACAGGGCCCGGGGCCAGGGAACTGTGGGTGGCCTCTGGGAGATGAGGGCCTCAATCCCACAACAGCAAGGACTGAATTCTGCTTTGAGCAGAGCAGAGCACAGTTAAGCTGTGCTGACCCACAACTATGCTAATACCTGTGCACTATTTGAAGTCAGGGAATGTGTAATCATTTGTTATACAATAGAAAACTACTACAGCAAGTAAACACATAACATAGTTGAGATAAATGTTGTAGAGGGGGAAAAAAAGCCAAATAAGGGGGATGGGAGTGTGATGCTGCTTTTGTAAAGAGCAGCCAGGAAGCCAGGAACGCCTGACTGCATCGTGTCAGTGTTTTACTGATTTGTTGCCCACAGTCTGAGAGTCCCCTGAGGGCAGAAACTCCTGGGGGCTCAGGGTCCCGCATAACACAGGTCTTCAGAAGGAAGTTCACAGGTGAGTCTTGTTTTCCAAGATTCCGAGCTCCTTAAGGATACAGAACCACCTTTTGGTTTCTCTGTAGCCCCCAGTATCCACCCAACCTGGTTAATGTTTGGTAATCTCCAGAATTTATACTTAGTCTCTACTTTTCTCCCCAGCCCTACCCTTCTCGTCTCACTCGCACCCTGGGTCACCCCTCCACATTCGGATCACCTTTTCCAGCCGGGTCTCCAATTCTGACACTTCGGCTTCCACCAGCTCGACAGAGGCTCTGGGAAAGGACGGACAGTGTCACGGGAACAGAGCTTGGGCCTATCTGGTCTGTCCAGTAGGCAGGGTCAGGGGTTGGGGTTGGGAGCCAAGGGTTTGGACAGAAAAAGCTGATGGGTTAAGAACTTCCCACCCACCCGCTCTGGCTCGCTCACCCTGCACAGTGTGGGAGCTACTAAGGCCCAGGCCAGAGCAGGAAGGTAGAAAGAGGGTGGATGTGGCGAGGGCAGGAAGTTGCTAACCGCCCAGAGCAGGTGCTGGGGGAGGGGAGGGGTCCCCAAGAGAGGGAAGAGGGAGTGCCAGCTCTGGGGTTGAGAGAAGCTGGAGGGACCCCCTCCACACTGGCAGAGGGTGGAGAGCATCAGAGCACAGGATCTGACACCAGAGGTACGGCTTTGACTTCTATGCTGGATCTTGCCCCTCTGAGACCTACGCCCTGGAAAGACATCCTCCGTCCAACATGGGGAAGGTTGTGTATATTAGGGAGTGTTGGACCTCCCCACCTCTGCCCCTGGACACCTGTGTACACTTACCGGAAGCGGGGTGAGTCCTTAAGACACTCCTCAAAATCCAGCTTGACCGTCATCTCAGCTAGACCGCTCCGGGGCCAGTGGGCCCTCGGGCCTGGAGGGGGAGCTGCAAGTACGGGCACTCCCCTCGCCTGGGGACGTGCTGATGAGGGAGGAGGGGAGGGTCCTCCCCTGGGGCGAGCCTGGGGGTGGGGGACAGGATTCTTTCCCTAGGGGCAAGGGGTGTCCTAGGAGAAGCTCTCACCCCTCACTTTCAGGCAGTGCTGGGAGGGGTGGAGGCGGGGCCAGGGGTGGAGAAGGGCCTGAGATCAGAGAAGCCACAGCCCCGCCCTCGGAGACTATCTGCAAGTCACCTTCCTAGGGCCCTGGTCTCTCTCAGCTTGTCCTCCTTCAGTGGTTGAGTCATGGAGGCCTGAGAGATACAAGTTCAAACCTGATTGCCTGACCCTGGGCAAGCTGATTCCTCAGTTTCCTCATCTGAAAGATGGGGATGATAACTCCTACCTCCAGGGTGGTTTTAAGAATTAAAGAGGATACTGGTAAGTGTGTGGTTGAATCACACCAGTCATTGTCAGCCCACTGCAGGTGGGTCTTCCTGGGCTCCTGGGTACCTGTTGAGTCCAGTCCCCCTGGCTATGCCAAGCTTTTTGCTCTGCTCTGCCTGCAGTTTCCTGCATGTGAACTTCCATCTCTGCCCCCCTTCTCCTCAACGACAGCTCAGGATCAGCCTGGGACCCCAATTCACAGCACCTAGACTCCTGCTCTTCTCTTTATTGTCTATCCCGATTGACCAAGGGTGGTAAGGGCAGGGAAAGTTGGCTCCCACCCCATCCCCAGCTGGCTACAGTTTCCATTGTCTGGTTTCCTCCTCCTGAGTCCACTGGAGCCGCAGGGTTTCCTCTGGAAGAGGAGGGGCTGGGTTAGTGGCTTTCTTGCCACAGGCAGAAGATGTGGCCCACGATCCCCAGACTCCCTAGAACCTACCCACTTAGCCCCTCACCCTCCCCAGCTTGCCCCTTGCCCCTGCTCAGGCTCACGTCTGTGCTGGTTTTGGTTTGGGAAGTTTGGGTGACTTCCAGGTTCCCTCTCTGAGCCTTCCTTGCTTTGCCAGTTCAGCCCCTTGGATACCAGCCACTGACACCAGTCAGACATTGCTTGGGACCCACTATCTTTGGAGCACCGGGCAGTACCTGGAGCGGGGTAGGTGGCAGAGAGGAATCAGGGAGGAGGCATGGGGGCAGCAGTGGTACCAAGCTGGGGGGCCGGTACCCATCCCTCTGAGCCTCCCTGGGTCCTCTCCATACAATCCACATTGCACACAAGAATGTGGAGGGCCTCTCTCATCACCTTTGCCGATCTGCTGGCCTGAAGGGAGTAGGGGGTTGGGAAGATGGGAGCTTGCCAAGAGCCAGGCCTGGTGAGATGGTGGCCTGGTGCCCTCACCAAGCTTCGATGATGTCACTATCACCTTCCGGGAGCTCTCAGTGGCCTGGAAATCCTGGGAGGAGCTTCCCGTGTGGTCCAGCAGACGGACCTCAGTGCTCATGGGACTCTCGATCACCCAGTTCAAGTTTGTGGGGCCTGGAAGTGTCAGAGGACCAGGGTTGGCACACCCATCAGTCTGTTGGCTCTTAGCCCTCCTGCTCCTGGGCTGACCCCGCTGAACTCTCACTGCTCTGCTGCTCATCTTCTGTGTCCTCCTCAAGCTCAGGGTGGGGCCAGCACCTCAGGTATCTTCCTTTGCTGTAATACTCCTTGCGCTGCAGATCAATTTCCTTCTCCAACACCACAGTGGTGGATGAAGTTGGGGACAGATTTCTGAAGGCAGGGGAAGCTGAGGAATCACCCAAATCAATCTGAGTCATAAGGGCACCTAGAGAATACAGGGCACCAGCTTCACTGTGACCCCTAAGCAGCCATGAGAAGCTCAAGCCTGAGGTTCTCATCTCACTTCTATCCCCTCCTCCCATTTTAGAAAAACATCAGTGACCTTTCCACCCCCTCAGAGTTCTGTGGGGCTTTCTGTTCCTCCTTCCCAGCCAGCCTTCCTTGGGGCCTGATGGGGACCCCACCCCAGCTGCCCTCTGTCTACCTTGGGGACAACAGCCAGCACGACTTCCCTCTTAGGCAGCAGGGCCCTGGGCTGACACCCACTGAGGAAGACAAGCTCTAGTGGAGAAGGTTCTGGACTACAATTCCCTTGGGTGTCTGGGGCCCCCCCCATAGCTAACCTTTGGCTTCTAGGATGTGGTTTCTGGCCACTAGGCCAATCTGGCCCTTGACTCCTCCAGTCATTCTTCCTGCCCCACCTCTTTCCACAGGCCTGGGCTCTGAGTCCAGCAACGCACTTCGACTGCCACTGCTCATACTCACACCACCCACACTGCTGTTCTTGCTGTTATCCAAGGGAGGGTTTTTCTGAGGTTTCAGGAACTTCCCTTCATTGTAGTGTGCCTTGCGGCGCTTTTCAAAATCATTGGATTCTGTGGGCCAGTGTCAGAGCATGGCTTTCCTGCCAGGCTCTCCGCCGAGCTCTCACTCCACCTCCCCTTCCACTTAACCCCACCCCTCATCTCACGTGTCTTGGAAAAGCTGTCTGAAGACCCCGAGCTTCTGTTATCGCTGTACAGGACTTTGGGGCAGACATTGTCCATTGCTGCAAACCTGAAAGGGAGGGAGACCAGCTGGAGGCACAGAGAGAACAAAAAATGGGAGCAGGTGGTAGCTGGGGCCAAGCTGGCAGACTCCCCCACCTTGGCCTGAGTGAGTCCTGGTCCAAATTGTAGTACCTCCCATTTGGAGAGCCAACAAGCAGAGCTGGCTCAGACCCTAGCTCGGGGGTGGAGGGGGCAGGAGGCCGCAGGTCCCTACTGACGGCTGGCAGGACTCTCACCTCTCTGCTAACTTCTCAGGAGTCATTGCGTGAGAGGTACCGGCAAGCAGGTCTTCATCGCTGTCTTGCAGCCTGCAAGGGAGGGAGGCAGCAGTGCCTCAGAGCAGGCAGCAGGCACTCCCCTTCTCCTTAGAGTAGAGAGTAGGAGCTGAAGGGCTACAGCTGCAGACTCGCACCTGTGGAAGGGAGTGCTGGGCTCATCCACCTTCATAAAGCCATAGTTCTTGTCAGCAGGGTGGTAGGTCGCCAGGATATTCATTTCATCCCAGTGCTGAGACTTTCTCCTTCGGGTGAGGAAAGGATACAAAAAAAGGGGGAGGAAATCTCCTAATGCTCAGTCCTCCCTCACTCTCAGTCATTCAAAACTTTTTCCGACGTGTAGGAGGCTGAGGTGGGGTTACACTTGATGATAATCAAGTGCTATGTAATCAAGGGTTTATCCTATACCTGCCTCTCTCTCAAAGGCCAGGAACCTCGGATTCCCCACCCAATTACCCCCACTTACCCTCACTTACTCTCACTTTTAGTTCTTGGGACTCCACCCCCTTTCCCCTGCCTTGGCTTCCTCCTGTGCCTGGAATCCCTTTCTTCCTCCCCGGCTCCTTACCTCTCCGCCCCGGGGGATTTGTGCACCGTGATGGAGCTGCTGTTTTTTAGGATGCTCCGGGGCCGGTCCTCACAGGGTCTGTCTTGGCGCACGCAAGTTGACTCTGATATCGTAATGTTTGCCGAGTTGTACAACCCAGACGCCCCGGACCCCGGGTTGAACGTCCCGGATACACTGGTTCCAGGGAAGGGGGAATTAAACCCGTCAGGTTTTGTACGGGACCCAAAGCTGTGGCCCGCGACTTCCCCAGGATGCTGGTTGAGCCCGGTACCGAGGACTGCTGTCCCTCCGGAGGGCTGGCTAGAATCAGGACTGCGAATTATAGTTCCCCCATTGTGCGTGGGGGGCCCAGAACCGTGAAACATGGTTACTCCGGAGAGCAACCTGGCGCCTGACTCGACTCCTCCGATGCCTCCTGGCACCCCCCTGATACCCCCACCAGGGGATTCTCCATTGAGGCCGCCAGCAGCCCCCACACTTTCCTGCTTCTCCATGGCCCCACTAGGGGGCCACTCTCAGCTACCTCGCCCCGCCTCCCTGCTCCACATAGCCCCGCCCCAGGCCCCGCCCCCACCGCGGCTGGAGAGGGACGCTTGGGCGAGGCCTGGGTCCCCTCCCCCACCGCTCCCTGGAGCCGTGGGGGGCGGAATCAAAACTGTTTAGGGACCTCCGACTGGAAGCCTCTCAGGTTGCCCCTCCCTTTCTGTCCCACCCTAAAACCTTTCTTTGTCTTTGGGATTTGTTCCCGCCCTTCTCCCCCATCACCCTTATCCGAATTATCCAATCATAGTCATGGTCCCGGACGCCGTGCGAGAAACCTAATTGTGACGTCACACACAGTCCAACTGAAGCGTGAGCATCTGGGGAGTCTTGCTGGGGGGTTGTTGATAGCTCTGGGGGTGGCTGTCTTTGAGGGCTGTCAGCGTCGTTGCCTGAAACTACCTGCCAGGGTTCCTTTGGACTCTTTATTCGTGGCTTTAAAACCTAAGTTTGGTTGAACTAGAGTTCAAGATGGGCTTGTCTAGAAACATCGCGAACTCTTTTCGCCCCAACATCCAGCCCGCTCTGTTTCTGCGGAGAAGTGGAGGGATTGCGACACTGTCGAAAGACATATCCGGTCTCAAGTGGTACGGAGTGTGACCCTCTTTATTTACAAAGCTACCTCTATGTGCTCAGGGCCCGCTCACACCGCTTCGGGGCGCTTGGAGCGAAGGAAAGCCCCCCGCCTCCTCCTGCCGTAAAGCGAATACTTCAAAGTGTTGCCTGTCCTCGACGAAGGCAGGGTCGTCGGTGTCGCAAAGCTGAAAGTGTTTGGGCACTACCCCTAAGTCGTAAAAGTGCCTGCGGCAGTCGTTTCTTCCACTGTCGCAAAAGCTCCCCGCCCGTCTTCGCCCCTCTGGAGCCACTCCGTCACCTCGCCCGTGCCGTAAAGCAAACCTGCCCGACTCTGTCGTCCTTTCTCTTCCCACCGTAGTAGTCCTTAGTTCCCTACTCCGGGATGCTTTATTGCCCGGCACTGCCGTAAAGCATATCTGGCCCCAGCCCCCGAGTCCTATTCCCCCAGGGCGTCTGTGCACCGCGGTTGCCACGGTGCCGCCAAGCGCGGCTGTCGCGCGGCCCCGGTGTCAGCGGCGATGGCGGCGGGGTCGGGTGGGAATGGGGGCTCCGGGGGAGGCCCCGGGCCGGGGCCGGGTGGGGGTGGGGGTGGTGGCCCCGGCGGGAGCGGCCCAGGGCCGGGGTCCGGCGGGGGTCTGGGCAGCGGCGGGGAGCTGCACCCGCGCACCGGGCGCTTGGTGAGCTTGTCGGCCTGTGGGCGTACAGCGCGGCGGCAGCAGCCAGGCCAGGAGTTTAACCACGGGCTGGTGTTGAGTCGGGAACCCTTGCGCGATGGACGCGTCTTCACCGTCCGCATCGACCGCAAGGTGCGGAGCTGGGGCCGCGGAAGCGAGATGTGGAGGGTGGTGGGAGGGGACCAGAAGGCGATGGGGGAGGACAGCTAGGGTAGCCCACATTACCGGATACCGAGAGGGAACCGCTAGCCAGAACACCAGGTGATGAGCAGGAAGGGAGCATGAAGCGGAAACATTAAGTCACAAAAATAGGAGGCAAGGAGAGCTTGATTTTTGTCAAGACTCAGGAGTATGGGAGGGACACGGGGCCCCACCCACTATAATGATTAAAGAACAATCCTCCTGGGATAATTTCTGGGAGATGGAGGATGGAGAGATGTCAGATATGTGATGGAAGGAGAAGAGAGATAACCAAGAAAAGAACAACCACTGAAGGACAAAAGCACACCGATGGGGACAGAAAGATGGGTGAGGAGAGATACTCAAAGCAAGAGATGTGTGTGCCTGTGCGGTGATGCAGCGGAAATGCCAGGTGCACAGAGGTAGAATTTGGGAAGAGAGTGAGTTTGAGTGCAGCCAGAGCCTAGGAGAGAGGCCCAGAGAGAAAGAGCGACCAATATACCAGCGAGTATGGAGAGCTGTGAATTTGACTGGTTGAGGAACCACAGAGACCAGATCAATTAGAGATAGCAGGAGCCTGGAGCCAGGGAATTTAACCAGCTTGGTGAGCCAGCGTGGGAAGAGCATGGGATCATAGACAGCATGCACCCAGAGTACAGAAGAGAGTTGCTAACGGAGAGCAAGTCTAATCATTCCCTGAGACCAGAGTCCAGATAATACTTTGTGGGACTGGATCTCTGGATTGGGGATGTCTTGTATCTCAAGAGAGTAAAGCCCAGTTAGCTAAGAGGTGGGAAGAGGGGGGCACAGTGGCCTATGAAGTGTGGGAGACCCATTCGTAGCCCACCCTGAGCCACTGTCCACTGCCCCATCACAGGTCAACTCCTGGAGTGGCTCCATTGAGATTGGGGTGACGGCACTGGACCCCAATGTGCTGGACTTCCCAAGCAGCGCCACAGGGCTGAAGGGAGGCTCGTGGGTAGTGTCGGGCTGCTCGGTGCTGAGGGATGGACGGTCTGTGCTGGAGGAGTATGGGCAGGACCTCGACCAGCTTGGCGAAGGGGACCGTGTGGGTGTGGAGCGCACGGCTGCCGGGGAGCTGCGGCTCTGGGTGAACGGGCGGGATTGCGGCGTGGCTGCCACGGGCCTTCCGGCTCGTGTCTGGGCCGTCGTGGACCTTTACGGCAAGTGCACCCAGATCACTGTGCTCCCCCCTGAGCCGGGCTTCAGCCCCCCTACTCCCAGCCCCACACCTCCCCTTGATCCCTCCGCCCCCCCTGAAGATTCTGCCTTGGCTGAACAAGGGACCTCTGGGGATGAAGGTGAGAATGCAGTTAGGGCAGTGGTGGGGGGACGGGGCAGACAGAATGGCTGAAGGAACGGGGGCGGGGCAAGGCAATGACAAGTGAGGCTGGGTGTGGGCTGGGAGAACAGGGGCTAGTGGAGGGTCTCCTGGCTGTGGTCCCTGCAGCAGGGGCTGAACCCTTATTCCCCTCCCATCCCACCTGGTCCCCAGCCTTCATGGTATCCCCAGCGCAGGCCCGACCGGAGACGTTTCCTAACAGCCTTGAGTCGCATAATGGTGAGGGTTCCTGGGAGGCCTGGGAAGGGGAGCGGGACATGAGGTGGACAGGGGGGGACCTCAGGAGAGGGGTAGGGAGAGCTCGGTGAGCCTGAGACTGAGAATACTCATTTCTGCTCCCTTCCTGTGTCCTGCTGTTGCAGACTTTGCCAGCATGGAGCTCTCTGAGGTGGTGAGCAATGCCATCCTGTCTGCGTACAACGGGGGGCTCCTAAATGTGAACCTGAGCTCCCCCCCAGCAGAGGAAGCACCAGGGCCTAGCGGTGCTGCCACCTCGCCCATTGTCACCTCCAACGATGCTCTCCTTTTCCATGAGAAGTGTGGAACCCTCATCAAGCTCAGCAACAACAATAAGACTGCTGAGCGCCGCCGGCCCCTGGATGAATTCAACAACGGGGTTGTCATGACCAACCGCCCTCTCCGGGACAATGAGATGTTTGAGGTGTGCAAGGTGTTGGGGCCTGGCCAGCGTCTCACCCTCTGGGAACTAGAGATGGGGCTCAATCCCCAATGCTAGCAGAGGGTGGAGGTGGCCTAGGGAAGCTCAAAGGGCGGAGATATTTTTTTCTCTGAGTTTACATTTCCCCTCTCCCTTCCACTGTCATTCCACCCAAGATCCGCATCGATAAGCTCGTAGATAAGTGGTCAGGCTCCATTGAGATTGGTGTCACCACCCACAACCCCAACAATCTGGAGTACCCAGCCACCATGACCAACCTGCAGTCAGGTACCAGCCCCTGGCATGGTGGGGGCGTGGCCTGTGGTCACCGAGGTGCAGGGAGCCCATACCCTAACCAAAGTGTCTGCTTTCCCAGGCACCATCATGATGAGCGGCTGTGGGATCCTGACCAATGGCAAGGGCACCCGCCGGGAGTACTGTGAATTCAGCCTGGATGAGCTGCAGGTGAGGGTGGACACAGTGCCGGCCTCTCTCCAAGGGTACCCCTGTATATAACCGAGCAGTCCTGCCTGGGCCCCATACTCTCTGATCTGGAGCAAGGCCCTTTATCTTTTGTCTGAAGGGTCCTTCTGAGAAGGGCTTCCCTGGTGGCTCAGATGATAGTCTGCCTGCAAAGCAGGAGACCTGGGTTTGATCCCTGGTTTGGGAAGATCCCCTGGAGATGGGAACGGATACCTGCTCCAGTATTCTGGTCTGGAGAATTCCATGGACAGAGGAGCCTGGCAGGCTACAGTCCGTGGGGTCACAAAGAGCTGGACACAAATGATTGACTTTCACTTTTCCTTCTGAGAAGGCAGGGTTGCCCAACTGTTAAGCACTCAGATTTTGCAGTCAGATGGGTTGCATTCTTCTTTCAATTTGGCCTTTGGTGGTGGTGACCTGTGGCCAGAAGCTCATCTTTTTGGGTAGTTTTTTTTTCCTTAATGTCTGAAAATGAGCCTGTTAGTACTATTTGATAGAGTGCCGTGAAGGTTGAGTTGGTGTTGATAAGATAGTTTAACATAGTGCCTGACTTGCCTTGAACATTCAGAGTGGTCTGGGATGCATGGGAACCAGTTGTTCCCCTGTCGCATCGGTTGATGGGAAGGCTGGAGGACTACTCTGTTCTCAGTGTCCAGGACAAGTCTGGACCCCAGCTGTTGAAAGATTCCAGGTTTTTATTTTTCTGCTTTGAATAGGAGGGTGACCACATTGGTCTCACGAGGAAGTCCAACTCTGCCCTACACTTCTTCATTAATGGCATTGATCAGGGTAAGGAGAAGCTCAGAGAGGGTGGCTGGGCCAGGGCTTTCACTGAGGGGGGTCTGTGTCATTCTCCCTTTATTGATTCTTCTCCCCTCATCCCATACACAATGAGGCCATCATTCCTCCATTCCCTGTGCCTTCCACTCCTGCAGGTGTGGCGACCCCCTTGACGCCCCCAGTGGTGTACGGTGTGGTGGACTTGTATGGAATGGCCGTGAAGGTGACCATCGTCCACAATAACAACCACAGTGACCGCCTTCGCCGGAACAATGCCATCCTGCGGGCTCTGTCCCCTGAGGGTGCTCTCCGCCGGGCTGCTCCTACAACCCAGGCAGAACCTGAGCGCCTGCTCTTCCACCCCAACTGTGGGCAGAAGGCAGCCATCACCCACGAGGGACGCACTGCCCTGAGGCCCCAGTATGGCCCATGGGGTGGGGAGAAGCCTGTGGAGGGGCTATGAGGGGATTGGGGGAGGGGTGGGCAAGTGGGAGGCAGTGGGAGTCTGGCTGGGGGGCCTCCTGGAATGCAGACCGTGGGTGCTTGACTTGGGCAGTGGGTGTCGGCCGGGTGTTGCAGTGCTGAGCTTTGGAGCAGTGTGTTGGGGGGGGATCTGAGTCCCCACTTGCCATGCCCTCAGTGCCACCGACGACTTCAATCATGGCGTGGTGCTGAGCAGCAGAGCCCTGCGGGATGGAGAGGTGTTCCAGGTGCGCATCGACAAGATGGTGGACAAGTGGGCTGGCTCCATTGAGATTGGCGTCACCACCCACAACCCTGCCTACCTCCAGTTGCCCTCCACCATGACCAACTTGCGCTCTGGTGAGCTCCCAGGAAGGGCAGGGCCAGGATAAGATGCTAGAGGGGATGCCGTCCCTGTTTTCCAGACCTTTGACTTGTCAGGTTTGTGATGACACATTCAGTGCCTAAAGTGTACCACGTGGATAGGGCCTGTGGTTGGCATGAGAACCACAGAATTTTCTTGCTCTGCCCTGAGAAGAAAAGGCAGGCTGGACTGGTAGCTTCCGGAAGTAACTGGGGGACTGCTGTGTAAAGGAAAGAAGCCTTGGCTTCCTCTTCATGGCTTTTGCCACTCGTTGTCCACTAGGGACCTGGATGATGACAGGGAATGGGGTGATGCACAATGGGACGACCATCTTGGATGAATACGGGCACAACCTGGACCGACTCAAGGTGGGAGACTGGGGGAACCGCCACTTGTCGGTAGCGGGGAGGCAGGCCAGGTGGGGCTGCTGGAGGACGAGCCCAGGCAGGAACTCGGCCTGACTCCTCACTCCAGCCCCGCTTCTTCCAAGGCAGGGGACACGGTGGGCGTGGTGCGGCGGGAGGACGGGACTCTCCACTTCTTTGTCAACGGCATGACTCAGGGTCCTGCTGCCTGGAATGTGCCCCCAGGCGTCTATGCTGTCGTGGATCTCTATGGCCAGGCGGCCCAGGCCACCATTGTGGACGACGTGGGTGAGGGCCGGGCTGGGCAGGGGCTGGGGTGGCCTTGGGAGGCCTCAGAGATGACTGTAGGCCTAAAGGGTGATGTCCACTTGCAGAGGTGCCCCCAGTCCCTGAACCACTCCCTGAGGGGAACAACCAGGTGTCTCCAAGCTCCCCATCATCTGGGGCTGGGGGCTCAGACCTCCGCTTCCACCAGCTGCACGGCAGCAATGCGGTCATCACCAACGGGGGCCGTACTGCACTCCGCCACAATTGCCGCAGCGAGTTCAACGACGCCATTGTCATCTCCAACCGGTCAGTGTCTGGACTTTTATGTCCCCACTTCACTTCCCTACTACTCAGTATCAGCCACCCAAGTGGGGCCTGTCTGACGGCCATTCTCCTGGCAGAGCCCTGAGAGATGGCGAGCTGTTTGAAATTGTCATTCAGAAGATGGTGGACCGCTGGTCAGGCTCCATTGAGGCTGGTGAGGGGCATGTGTGTGTGTGTGTGTACATATACATGTGCTGGGGAGGTGCTTTCTGCCAGAGGCTGGAGACTCGGCTCTGACCCACCCCTGCCTCCTTCTAGGAGTGACCGCTATCCGGCCGGAGGACCTTGAATTCCCCAACACTATGACAGACATTGACTATGACACGTGGATGCTGAGGTTGGGCTGTCTGCTTTGGCAGCCAGCTTGATGGAGCTGGCCGGGATGAGGGAAGCAGGGTTTGGAGCCTATGGTAGCTATAGACCATGACAGACCTAGGTGGTCTGGCTGTTCCCTCCCCCTAGACCCTTAGGGTAGCTTCTACTTTTGCCAGGGGGTTTCCAGGGTGCAGGCGACAAGATTGCATCTCACACCCCAGGTTAATATCCCAGTCCAAGGCCCTGGACGGTTCTGACAAGCAGAGATGGGGCAGAGGCCTGTGTGGGGAGGAAGCTGGGAGGCCGATCTACCTGTTCTGTTATCCCTGCAGCGGCACAGCCATCATGCAAGATGGGAACACCATGCGCAACAACTACGGGTGTGATCTTGATGCACTGGGCACTGGCGCCCGCATCGGTATGATGCGCACGGCCAAGGGCGACCTGCACTACTTCATCAACGGCCAGGACCAAGGCGCTGCGTGCTCAGGCTTGCCTCCCGGTAAAGGTGACTATGCTGTGGCTTTCGACCTGCCACCTTCGGCCCAGCCCACCCCAGGCTATTGGGCTGCTGACACCTTCCGTTCTTACGCAGAAGTGTATGCAGTAGTGGATCTGTACGGCCAGTGCGTCCAAGTGTCCATCACCAATGCCACTGGCCCCATGGACAACAGCCTGGCGACCAGCAACACTGCCACTGAGAAGTCGTTCCCCCTGCACTCCCCAGGTTTAGCCGGCAGGGAGAGGGTGGCAGGGAGGGAGGGGGGAGGGGCTCTGTCTGCCTGTGGTGGGCCTGAGGGGTGCAGCCTCCAGGTCAGGCAAGCTGTTTAAGACAGGCTGGCTGCAGCAGCGGTAGACCAAGGGGAAGGAGGAGGGCTCAGCCCCTGGTGGGGAGCAGCCAAGAGGGGAGGAAGTTCTGCCTGGACGCAGGGCCTGGATGCTTCCCTGCCACCAAAGGGCTGGGACACCATCACTGGGCACGGCAGGTTTGGGACTGAGTCCTGCTGTGGTGAAAGAGGTGTCACAGTTCTTGAGGAAAGACTGGAGGTGGGACTGTCATGTCGACTGCTGCTGCATCTGAAAGCCTCGCCCTGTCCTTTGTGAGGCTTGCTGCCCCAATCCTACCCCTCCTCTGGCGCTGTCTTCCCACAGTGGCTGGCGTGGCCCACCGATTCCACAGCACCTGTGGCAAGAACATCGCTCTGGAGGAAGACGGCACGAGGGCAGTGCGAGCAGCCGGCTACGCCCATGGCCTCGTCTTCAGCACCAAGGAGCTCAAGACTGAGGAAATCTTCGAGGTGGGCTGTGGCGATGTGACCCGGGGGCCACCAAACCTCCATGGCAGGGCCAGCCTGCCTCCCATCCTCCGGCATTGCTCTGAGGGTTCTTCTGTCTCCCAGGTAAAGGTGGAGGAGCTAGATGAGAAGTGGGCCGGCTCCCTCCGTCTAGGGCTGACCACGCTAGCACCTGGGGACATGGGGCCTGGTGCAGGTGGGGGCCCGGGACTGCCTCCCTCCCTGCCAGAGCTCCGGACAAAGACCACTTGGATGGTGTCCAGCTGTGAAGTGAGGCGTGACGGGCAACTCCAGAGGATGAACTATGGCCGGAACCTGGAGAGGCTGGGGGTGAGGCAGCCGACCCTGGGGCTGGGGGTGGGCCCGGGAGTGGGGGCGGCGGGGAGAGGCGGACTGAGCCCTTGTCCTTGCCATACCTTGGCCCTAGGTAGGAAGCCGTGTGGGCATTCGCCGAGGGGCAGACGACACAATGCACATCCTGGTAGACGGAGAGGATATGGGTCCTGCAGCCACCGGCATCGCCAAGGTAGACCCCAGACCTTCCATGGGGCTGGAGGAGGATCGAGGTCCTCTGCTAATTCCTAACTTCCGGTCTGTGTGCCCACAGAGTGTGTGGGCTGTGTTGGATCTATATGGGCCAGTGCGGAGTGTCTCTATTGTCAGCTCCACCCATCTGGATGAGCCAGAAGGCACTCAGCCTCCTTCCCCCAGCTCGGACACCGGCAGTGAGGGCGAGGAGGATGACGAAGGCGAGGAGCATGTCCTGGAAGTAAGAGGTGGCAGCAGGAACCATTGGGCTCAGGGATGGACTGTTGGTGGGCCATCAGCCACCAGGTCATTTTCGGATTCCCTGATCTAGTCCTGGATGGCCAGAGGCTTATTGGCAGGCTCTATGTCCATCCTGGTGGGGTGGCTTTGGTTTTGAGTCGGCACCCCCCAGCAGCTCAGTCTCTCCTCCTTACCAGAGCCAGAACCAAGTGGCCATTATGCCCACAGCCCTTGAGTTCCTGGAGAACCATGGGAAGAATATTCTCTTGTCCAATGGGAACCGTACAGCCACACGAGTGGCCAGCTACAACCAGGGCATCGTTGTCATCAACCAGCCCCTGGTGCCCCAGCTGCTGGTCCAGGTGAGCCACACCTCCTTATCCCCAGCTTCTCTTGCTCCAGGTGACCCAGGGCCAACTCTCCTGTAGAAAGGCTTTTTTTTTCCCAAGTGAAGGATGAAGTGGAAGCCATGCATGCCCCTTAGCTTTCTGGGTGTTTGTTCATATCCTGTGGTGGGAGTTGTAGATCAGTTTCCAGGAAGTACCCACCTGAGGGCTGTGATGAGGGAAGCAGTGTGGAGGGGCTTGGGGAGGCCAGGAAGGCTCCTGATCCTGTATGTGGGAACGGGGCATGCTTTCCAGGGGAGGGGGCATTATGCTGCGAAGATGTCAGTTAGGCAGGTGAAGGAAACCCCCAGGGGCAAGAATCCTTTTAAAGGCATATCAAGACCAAGGCTGAAAGAGGGAAGGACACAAACAAATTGGCCATTTCGGGTCTCTCCAGGTATCAGAACAGGCTGCATCCCAGGCTGCACTCTGGGGTGCCATCTTCTCTCCCTGGTGGGGGTGAGGAGCCCGGTCCTGCTGGATGGGGGACCTCTTCACGGGAGGCTATGATTGTGGAGCAGTTGCCTTCTCCCCAGGTGCGGATAGACTTCCTGAACCGGCAGTGGACATCTTCCCTTGTTCTGGGAGTCATCACCTGCCCACCGGAGAGGCTCAACTTTCCTGCTTCCGCCTGTGCCCTCAAACGGGCAGCTTGGCTGCTGCGGGGCCGAGGGGTCTTCCACAACGGCCTCAAGGTCGGTGGGGAGCAGGGAGAGGGCCCTATCTCTGAGAGTGAGTGGCTGGCCAAGGGAGAAGTGGGGCCCCGAGCCCTGGAGATAGGAGCACAGGTGTATAGCGGCCCTGTAGCAGGTGGGCAGAGGTATGAGTGCCATTACCTGGACAGCCTCAGGCTCACTGCCTACTCCGACATCCCTGCCATTGAGAATGTTGCAAGGGGGGAAGGGGAAGGTGGACTTTAGGTAACTGAAGCAGTGGGCAAGGGTAGAGGCAAAACCCAGGGACTGGCAAAGCTTAGTGAAGGGCGGCGGTGGCTGCTGCCAGTGGGGAGTCTGATCTCCCTGAAGAGAACAGATCTTTCCTTCCAGATCTGTGAGAAATTTGGGCCGAATCTGGACACGTGTCCAGAAGGCACCATCCTGGGACTGCGGCTGGACAGCTCTGGGGGGCTGCACCTCCATATCAACGGAATGGACCAGGGGGTGGCTGTGCCAGATGTCCCCCAGCCCTGCCACGCGCTCGTGGACCTCTATGGGCAGTGTGAGCAGGTGAGTGGCCGTGGGAGGAGTGGCACCTGGGAGGCTGGGTGGTCCCAGGAAAGGGGAAGCTGGTAGTTCATGGAAGGGATCAGCAGCCCCTGGGGGCTGGTCACACCCTGACTGATCACCCCTCTCTGTAGGTGACAATTGTGAGCCCTGAACCAGGGGCTGCCAGTGGGAAAAGTGCTGGAACCCAAGGGGACATGGAGAAAGCTGACATGGTGGATGGTGAGCCCGCCCAAGGGGCCAGGGCCCACCTCACCCCAACTTTGTACTTCTGTACTTTGTACTTTGTACTTCTCCAGCCCCTGTGACATGGGCCCACTCTGCTCCCTCAGGTATCAAGGAGAGTGTGTGCTGGGGCCCGCCACCCACCACTAGCCCCCTCAAAAGCTGCGAGTACCATGCCCTTTGCTCCCGTTTCCAGGAACTGCTGTTGCTTCCTGGTGAGTCCCCAGGCCCCCAGAACCCACCTTATTCCCGGCCCAGCCCCGGGCCGTGGGCTGAGCCCCAGGGTGGGGGCCATGCCGCAAAGTGTGCTGCTTACTCTCCACAGAGGACTATTTCATGCCTCCGCCGAAGCGTAGCCTCTGCTACTGTGAGTCTTGCCGAAAACTTCGAGGGGATGAGGCCCACAGGCGCCGAGGGGAGCCCCCCCGTGAATACGCTCTGCCTTTTGGCTGGTGCAGGTTCAACCTCAGGTACATAGAAGGAAGGATTGTGCACTTCCCGCACTATCCTTTACCCCCCTTGAGAAAAGGTCCTGAGAGGGTGTGTAGAAGACAAAACTTCCTGTCTGGGGAATGACCTTCGGGAGCCAATGACCTTTGTCCTGTCTGTCCACTTGCTAGGGTGAACCCCCACCTGGAGGCTGGGACGCTAACCAAGAAGTGGCATATGGCCTACCATGGGAGCAACGTGGCGGCTGTCCGGAGGGTGCTGGACCGAGGGGAGCTGGGGGCAGGTGTGTAGCACCAGCGGAAGCAGGGCAGGTGGGCCTGTGGGTGGCAGGAGGCCCCCTCTGACCCAGCTCTCCTCCCTCGCAGGCACTGCTTCCATCCTGAGCTGCCGGCCCTTGAAGGGAGAGCCTGGGACAGGGTTCGAGGAGCCTGGAGAGAACTGTGCGCCTCCCCGGGAGGAGCAGCCCCCTCCAGTGCTGCTTTCCCCCTCCCTCCAATATGCTGGGGCTGAGACCCTGGCATCCAAAGTGCAGTGAGTACACAGGAGGGGGCTCAGGGCCACATGGATCTCCATGATTCCCTCCTGTCCACCTTGTCTCCCTGGTTCCTCAGTCTCCAGCCAGCTCTTCATTCACAGTCTTTGTACAAGTTCCATTTATTTTGTTCTATCACAAAGAACAAAGAAGGGAACCCTGGTCATGTGGAAGTTATGTCCTCTCTTGCTGTAGAATGTTTATCCATAGTTATTTAGTATTTTTGAAGGTGACAAGTAAGTACTATGGAAGCGGAAAGTAGAGCAGAGTGAAGTGGATCAGGAGTGTGGTTGGAGCACACAAGATAGGGTAGTCCAGGTAGATATCACTAAGGTGAATCTGAGCAAAGACTTGGGCAGGACAGTCAGTAGAGCAGGCATTGGGAGGAAGACCATTTCAGGTAGAGATGAGGCTGCAGCCAAGCCCCTGTAAGGAAGGAGTGACTACTAGGAACAGCAGGGCCTGTTGCTAATTGAGGTGGTTGCAGGTGCCAAGGGGCAGAGGTACTAGGGCCAGAGGCCTCACTGCCCTATTTCTGCTTGTTACCTGACAGATTCCGGGACCCCAAATCCCAGCGGACGCACCAGGCCCAGGTGGCGTTCCAGGTGTGTGTGCGCCCTGGCTCCTACACCCCGGGACCCCCTTCTGTGGCCCTCAGAGAGCCTCCCGATCCTCACTTCAGCCCAGCTGAACTTGAGTGGGTGACCAAGGAGAAAGGGGCCACGCTCCTCTATGCCCTGCTGGTACGGGTGGAGTGAGGGGCAAGGCCGCACCACTACAAGCACAGTTGGGCCTCGGCCCGTGGACTCGGAATGATGACTGCCTCCAGGTCATTCCAGCGCTCCGCGACATGCATGGTGCTCAGCCTGGCAGATGCACAGGAGCGTGTGGGCAGGCTCCTAGACTAGCTGGGAAGCGGAGCTTGGCTCCGTGCCCCGGCCGGAAGGGGACGTCCCTCTCTTCGCGGTGAGGGCGCAGTGGGGAGCCCGGCCGCAGACCCCGGGAAACCCTCTCCATGCACTGATCTGGGGAGCATGACTCCCCGCGACTCCTCCCCCATACACTTAATTTATTTCCGTTTCTGTTCCCTGGTTACTGTGAATCCCAGAGGCGTCTCCTCGTGCCCCAACGAAGCTGCTGTTCCGGCCCGGGCGGGAGTGGGGAAGGCGGGGGCCGGGGCTCGGGCCTCTGTACAGTTGTTACTGACTCTGATTTATAAGGAGCCAATAAACGCAATCTAAGAGCAGCCGCCTCGGCCCCTGTTTCGCGTGCCTCTCGCCCGCGGGAGGAGCCCCGGCCCCGCCAACTTCGGGGGCTCCGCCCGCTGGGCGGGCCGGGTCGGGGAGTCTCGTGGGGCACATAGCGGGGGTTTGGACGCCACGGGCACCCGTCGCCGGCACTTCCGTCTGCGCTGCTCCGCCCAACCAGCGAGCCCGCGGAGGCCCGACTCCGGAAGGATTCGGCCCAGCGGCCGGATGTGACGCCGCGGCCCTGCAGCTCGGGAGGCCACAGAGAAAGCGACGAGAAGGCGAGTAGGGTGGGGCGGGCGCCCGGGTGGCGGGCAGGGGCGGGAGCACGGAGACCGAGACCCAGGCTCGCGCACGCGGAAGAGCCGCGCTGTGGGCCCGGCCGGGCGGCGGGCACGTGACCGGGGCGGCGGGCGGCGGCTTCCGCCTGGACGCGGCGCGTTCCCACTGAGCTGCCGCCTCCCCGCAGGCCCGGCCAGAGGTCTGGCAGCCAGCGACAGAGCCGGGCGCTCACGGCCCGAGCGTCCCCAGCAGCACCATGCCTGCGCTTCTGGAGCGTCCGAAGCTGTCCAACGCCATGGCCAGGGCGTTGCACCGACACATCATGATGGAGCGGGAGCGCAAGCGGCAGGGTGAGCCGGGCTCAAAGCGGGAGGACACACGGTTCGGGCGCTCCGCGGTCCACGGTGACCCCCACCCACGGGCAGACCAGTGCACGACGGCCGAAGCCAGAGGGACAGCTAGCCCCGTGGTGATGGTGGTGGGAGTTAAAAAAGGCCACGCCCGGAGCTGGGAAGGACCTTGGAGAGCACCTAATAAACCTCCCCGTTCCAGCCCCCTCACAGTGATGAAGCCTATTCCAGAGCACTGGGATAACCAGTTTTTGCTGTTCTTCAGTTCTTAATGTTCTAATATTTTAACACCCTGCCGCTTGCCCATTCTGCCTCTTATTCCAGAGGAGGAAGAAGTGGACAAGATGATGGAACAGAAGATGAAGGAAGAGCAGGAGAGAAGGAAGAAAAAGGAGATGGAAGAGAGAATGTCACTAGAGGAGACCAAGGAACAAGTAAGCAGTCCCTCCATCTCTCCCACTTCTTTCTTCTCTTGGCTCTCCTGCTTTCATCTTCTCTCCCCTCCCCAGATCCTGAAGTTGCAGGAGAAGCTTTTAGCTCTACAGGAAGAGAAGCATCAGCTTTTCCTGCAGCTCAAGAAAGTTTTACATGAGGAAGAAAAACGGAGGCGAAAAGAGCAGAGGTGAGATTACAGAACTAAAAATAAAATCGAGGCCAAAGTGTAACAGGGATCAGGTAACAAAAGATCAGTGTTTAATGGCAAATGGGAAGGGAAGTGTGTGGGGGTGGAGACAGGACAGACTTGTCTTTGACCCGCTTTCCTTTCGCTCCAGTGACCTGACCACTCTGACATCAGCAGCATACCAGCAAGGCCTGACCGTTCACACCGGAACTCACCTCCTCAGCATGCAGGGTGAGGATTAAGAAACTACTGGTCAGAATGGGCCCTCCTGGGAGTTGCAACATCATGAAGCACCCCTCTCCCTCTCTAGGGAGCCCTGGAGGACACAATCGCCCAGGCACCCTCATGGCAGCTGACAGAGCCAAACAGATGTTTGGACCCCAAGTACTTACGGTAAGAGCAGGAAGATTGGGTGTCTAGGCTGAATTTTTTTTTCCTACTTCCACCCAGACCCTAGCATCTTCACCAGCCAGCACTCAAGTCTTGAGTGTGTCTACATCTGAATAGGGGGAATGGGGGTGCTGTCACTTGAATTTCTGCTTCATGGAGTTTACAGGCAGTGAGTTTTCATCCTTCCTTCTTAGACCCGGCACTACGTGGGCTCAGCAGCTGCTTTCGCAGGGACCCCGGAGCATGGGCAATTCCAAGGTAGCCCGGGTGGCGCCTATGGAGCTGCTCAACCCCCACCTCACTATGGACCCACGCAGCCTGCCTACAGTCCTAGTCAGCAGCTCAGAGGTGAGGTGGGAAGAGGAATTTTCCTCAAGACCCAAAGGGAGGAGTGTTGAACAGGCTACAAGGAAGTTTTAATGGTCTCCTGCCTTCCTCAGCACCTTCCGCGTTTCCTGCAGTGCAGTACTTGTCTCAGCCACAGCCACAGCCCTATGCCGTGCACAGCCACTTTCAGCCCACCCAGACAGGTGATGGGAACACCCCATGCTGGGGTCCAGTTCCATGCATCCTACCTTCCTCTTTTCCCCCTTCTCTATTCACTTTACACTCCTCCTTCCCCGCCTAGGGTTTCTCCAGCCTGGTGGTGCCCTGTCCTTACAAAAGCAGATGGAACACGCTAACCAGCAGACTGGCTTCTCTGACTCAGTGAGTAGAACCTTGCAAAGTCAAGGGCTGCCTATGCTAAGGGGAACCTCAGGCTGCCTCAGTTGCTGACACTGTTCTCTGCAGTCCTCCCTGCGTCCCATGCATCCCCAAGCTCTGCATCCTGCCCCTGGACTCCTGGCTTCACCCCAGCTCCCTGTGCAGATGCAGCCAGCAGGAAAGGTAAGGGTGGTGATCGGGTCCCTCAGAATCCCTGCATTGCACCGTTTTCCCTTCCCCTCCCTGGGGTGGCTCTCTGGTGTGGAGTAGACAGGAGGGTGTGCACACTGACAAGGCCCTCCTTTCATCACCACTGCCAGTCGGGCTTTGCAACCACCAGCCAGCCTGGCCCTCGGCTCCCCTTCATCCAGCACAGCCAGAATCCACGATTCTACCACAAGTGACCATCAGATTTATCTTCAGCCTTGACCCCAACCCCTGCCCTTGGGGAGGATCCCCGGTGTCCCAGTACCAGGCCAATAAAATCTACCTGCCACTGCCCCTGGCTGCTGTCTGTGTTGCCTCCCACTGGACTGTTTAAGAGGGTGGGCAGTGGCTGGCAGGAATCACAGGGTGACAGCAGGGTTGGTTGTAATGAACTCAGCAGCAGAGTTCATTCAACCTGTACTCTTCAGATTTCCAAATAAATACCCATTTAATTCGAAAAAGCAGCTGAGTTGGGGACTTCATATTAAACTTGTAGTTTTATTCAGGTTTGATTTTAACAAATGTGTCGGGGAGAGAGCCCGCAGGAAAGGATGAAGCCCATGGGAGCAGGGCCCTCCCAGATGCCTGAGGAGGGGGCATGTCCCCTCCCCTCTCCTCCTCTTCCCTCCCCATCTTTAGATGGGGAGAGACATAGGCAGGGGAGGGGGCTGGTCCCCAGTCTGTGGGGGTGGTGCTTGGGATAGAGGGCTATGGAGGAAGTAAGGGGTCAGATTAAGTAAGAGTTGGGGAAGGGCACAAGGACCATTTGCCAGAATCCACAGCTTTCTGATTCCAGATTGAATTGAATTAAAAAAAAAAAAACTAAACCACAAGCAGCACCCACCCCGTCTCCCCCACCAGGGTTGTAGTGCGAGGGGAGAAGAGGAGGGCAGCTTCACCAAGGCCATGGTGCACTCACTCCTGGCCAAGGGAGCAGGGTGAAGGGCAGGGGCTCCCCGACAGATTGAAGGGGTAGGGGAAACCAAAATAAAACGTCAAATAAATCGTGTAGGAGGAGTCCAGCCAAGGGCCAGGCCAGAGCTGGGCCAGGCTGGGGGAGGGGGCCTCTGCAGGCTGGAGGATCACTGCTGCCATCACAGCCACCCTGGGTAGGAGAGAGAAACCAGGTAAGACAGGGTAAACCTTCATAGGGAAAAAGGGTGAGGGGGCAGGACCGTGCTAGGGGGCAGAAAGTAAGCCATTAAGACTAATCTAGCTCTTTGATGGAAATAAAGTGTGTGAAAGGGGGGAGTCACACTCACCTGGGAGCCAGTTATTTTGCCATGGCCTTGATTGCAACAGCCGCCTCCTCTGTCATGGCGGACAGCACCGTGATCTGGGAGAGCACAGGGAAGGGGAGTCATGTCTGAGTGCAAAGCAGGGGAAGAAGCACAAAGAACAAAGCTGGGTACAAAGTTAGGAGCACCATACCAGGATCTCTTCTCCACAGTCGTATTTCTGCTCAATCTCCTTGCCAAGGTCTCCCTCAGGCAGACGGAGGTCCTCTCGCACCTCCCCGCTGTCTTGGAGCAGTGATAGGTACCCATCCTGGATGCCAATCAGCTAGGGGCAGATAGAGAAGAAAGCTGAAGATGGGCACAAGTAACCTGAGAATGAAGGGAGTGATGGGCAAACTAGGGCGGCAAACAGCTAACACCAAATACCCTCTCTTGCCCATCTCCCTTCTCTCAGCACAAGGTCTTTGGTCAGTCTCAACTTCTACTGTCCACCCCCCCAGACTACTACTACTAACCCACCTACGTACCTGAAAATCGTTCCTTTTGATGTTGGGGACATCCATATTATGAGTTGATGGGCAGATATCTTCGTATTTCTTCCCAGTGAAGATGTCAATACCAACCAGATGGACCTACATCACATCAAAGAAATCCAATTATGCTCTAGGATGGAGGAGATCCCTGGCTCGTGGGGGGGAGTCACACTAGGTTGTCAGGACAAAGAAGAGTTGGAATTGAACCAATCAACTCAAAAAGGAAAACACTAAAAGGCTCACTGAAGGGCTCTAAAAAGAGCCTGAGGCCATAAGACCACCACTGAAATTGTAGCTGACCACACAGGTAAGGTTGTAGGGCAGCCTTGGAGCAGTCAGTTACCTCAAGCTATCAAAACATTAACAAGAGACCAAGATTCTACGGGAGTAGGAGGAACCTAGGTAAAAGTTTACAAGAACTTTTATTGACATGAGCATAAAAGGCTGAGAACTTGGAAGGTAGAAAAGAATTCAGAAAACAAGAATAAGAACTGAAAAAGGAGTTGGGAGGGAGCAGAACTACACATATAGGAATTAAGGAAACTGGAAAGAACAGAGAATGATCTAGACATTTGGGGATAACCCATGACGAATGCCAAGTCAATAGAAGACAGAAAAAGTGATTAAGGAACAAAAGCAGAGGAAATTCAAAGATGAATCAGGTTGAAGTTTTGGGTGGGGGGGAGGTGGGGAGTCTGAAGTTACAAGGAAAGCTGTAAGGAAAATGTTGACCAAGAAAGCAAGCAGGCTCCAAGAAGAGGGGGCAGGTAGAGGCACTCTGACCTTGCATCAGAGATGTGATGGGAAAGCTGGAACTGGAGAGTGGAGCAATGATGTACAGAGGTGCAGAGATGTGCACTGGTGCCCTGCCAGGGGAGGGGTGCATTTTATGTTAGGATTGAAGAAAACATGGGCAAAGTCATGGAAACAAAAAGCACCTACAAAGACTCAAACAGAGAAACAAATACAAAAAGCAAAGGCCAGGAAAAAACAGAGCAACTGAACAGCCAGAGGATAGAGGACCAAGAAGAAAAATTGGAGACACACAAAGATGGAAAAAGGAAGGGGCTCCAAGGATGCTGGGGCACAGGAGGGTAACCGAGGAGGAAGCTGAAGGCTGGTGCAATAATTAAAAAAGGTGTCCAGGGCTGAGTACTGACCACCAGGAGCCAAATGGTAATAAGTAACACAAGAGCTAAGTAAGATAGAGGGCTAGCACTGAGGACAGCAGGTGGGGAAGGCAAGGTACAGAAATGAAATTCTAACCTTGGCATGGCCATGCTTGCCAGTCTTAGAAGTTGACATCTCCACAATCTTACATGGCCGGCCTTTGAGCACCACGAAGCCATTCTTACGTAATGCTGAGCACTGCATCGGGAAGGTGGCTGAGGCCCCTGCATCTCCTGTCTCGAAGTCCAAATCATCTGCCATTTTAAGAGGCTACGATTCCAACTAGAGTCAAAAAGAGAGCTAGGGTCAGTGAGGAAAGAATTAACAGGGTCTCCAATCCATCCCACTCCACTCTAGAAACATTGCTTCATTTTTTCCCCTAGCACTTTATCCCTTTACCCACGTAAAATAGCTTCTAGACTAAATGCTGATTAGATCAAAAATACCGCAAGAACTGGTGTGTGTGGCAGTGGAGATAAGCTGGATCCCCACCCCAAATGAAAGCTAAAAGGGTGGCTTGAAATACCAAAAGCTCCAGGAATTTAGGATCCCAAATCTCTGATATGGGCAAAGGCCTAATTCTTGGTCGAGGGAGGGCTCAGGTGTTACTTGCCACTGAAACCAACCACCCCTGTTCCCCACACATAACCAGGGCTATAATTAGGTGAGCAGCTATGAGCCAGCAAAAAGGCGGGGCTAATGTGGGGGGGAGGGGGTGGAGACCGGAGGACTGGGAGCCCCACCCGTCTCTGTTACACCCCCCCCACTCTATCCACACAAGAGCCCGTCATTGGTACAGGAAACCACAAGGCCGCTTTGGGGGATTCCCGCCTCTCCAACATGCATTTGCAGATGCAGCTGAGAGGGAGAAAGCAAAGTTGTTTTCTAACTGATCTCCCTGCCAAACACCTCTGGTTTCCCAAAGGGAACCCAGGAACCCAGCCTCTCCTCAAGGGCCCTCCCACTTTTCCCAGGATGCATCAGTCCTGTCGGCTTTTCAGGCCCGGCCTGTACAGTCAGTAGAAAGTGGGGGAGTGGGGAGTGGTGAATGACAATAAAATGAAAGCAAAAGGCTGGTAGTAGTGAGTAGTATAAGTTATACTAGGCTAGCAGAGTTAAGGACCCTAAAACCAGGCACTCTCAGGTCCGACACCACGACAAAGACAGTGACAAGGTGAAGAGCACCTATCACAGCGGGTAACTCATCTGCCCGGGGACTTTAAGGCGCCGTCGGCAACGTCTGAGAAGAGTTGGGCTCCCGTCCAATCGCCCTCGGTTTCCCCATTTCTCTGGCCTCCCAGCACGGACAAGCGCCACTTACACCTGGCTGGCCGCCTCACTTCACAGGAGGGCTGGGGGGAAAGCTCCAAAGATCCATGAGGTGGGGGGAGCCGTAACATATGCCCACAGCGGGCTCTCCGAGGTGATCCGGATCCGGGCCTCCGGGCTCTCCCACTCCTCAAAATTCCAAGCTCCCTTAGGCGCCCGGGAAGACCAGCTCTCTCCGCGCTGGGGGTTGCCGGCTCCCGCCCACCATGTGGCCGCCCGGGGCTTCCGGTGGCCGGGACCTGGGGGGAGGGGTCCCCGCGCTGCCATGCGGCCCCCGTCCACGTTCGGCCATGCGGTCTCCGACCCCGAGGGCAGCCTCCCGTGGGGGGCACTTCCGGTACTGCAGCCTGCCCCCTCCTCAAAGGCCGCGCCAGGCCAGAGCCACGCCGCCTCCCCTCCCCCCCCCCGCCAGCCGCCAACCCCCCCCCATGCCCTCTCACCGAACAGCCCCCTCCCCCACCTCACGTGGCCTCGCGGCTCCCGGTTCACAACGGCGCAGGTACCCTTGCCCCGGCGGGCCGATCTGGCCCCCGGCTCTCGCCCTGGCGTGGCCGCCCGGCGGCCTCTCCCGCGTGGCGGCCTCGCGGCTCGCCGTCCCCCGCCCTGCGTCGCTCCAACGTCACCCGGCCAGCCCCAACCGTCACCTCGCGCGCCAACCGGGTCGCGCGCCCAAGTCTCTCCGCACCTCGCGCGGCTCGCAGACAGAACCCCGTGCGGCGGAGCCGCAGCTCCCCTCTGCCCCCTCCCCGACCCTCGCGCAGTTCCATCTCTACTCCCAGGCCCAAGTCAAGGTTTCGCGCACGCGCGCCCTGCCCTCTCTCACCTCGCGCGAACGCACTGACTCGACCCCGTCCGCTCGCCGCGAGCCCAACCGCTGCCTCCGAGCCCACTGCCGCCGCCGCCGCCGCCGCCGCCGCCGCCGCCTCTACCGCCGCCGCCGCTGCTGCACACGGGTCTTAGTACGCAGGCGCCGACTCCCCACTGACCAACCAAGCAGCCCTGTGACAGCCGCGCAAGCGTGCTATCTATCTCCTCCGCCCTCCACCCCCGCACTGCGCAAGCGCACAGATACTCCCTGCTCTCCACCCTCCCTCCCACCTACCCATCCAGTGACGCGCATACGTGAACCCGCCCCTCACAAAGCCTAAGTTCGTCCCACCAGTAGGCAACGCGCAGGCGCATCCGGTTTTTTAATCCCTTCACCCTCCTCTGCCCTCCCCGTGTTAGACCACCAGCCCTACCGGACAATCCTTGCGCCTGCGCGATAAAGAGTCCTACACTCCACACCCTCTGAAGGAAACGCCTCGACCTCAAGGCGCATGCGTGTTGGGAATGCTGAACGCCCCTTCCACCTCAGACGTCGTCTGTACGCCAGGCGTTGAAAAGACCACGCCACTGTATTGCTGGTGTTGTCTAGAACGCATGCGTCTTCGGAAACGCCCCACCTCGACTTTAGCTGGACTTGACTCACACGTTTCAGAAAACTTGTACTATGGGGTGGGCCCCTTGTCGCAAAACCCATCCCTCTCCCCCTGCTCCCCCGTTCCAGACATGCGCGAGAGAGCTCTTGCCGCTTCACTCTTCCCCGCGCGCTAGTGTGGTCGAGTTACCACCCATTTCAGCTTCACTTCTCTAAAACTGTGCGCCTCTACTCTGCCATAGAGTTTCACCCGGAAAGATAGAGCGGTCCCGTCCCAGCCACCATCTTGTTCAAATTCTTAGACCGTATTGGTCCCTATGGCTTCCATACAGGCAATTCTACGGAATCCTGGAGTAAGATTTACATGGCATTTCTCTTTTCCCTTAGCTGTCCTCTGCGGTCTCCAAACAATTCTCTACGAGCACCCTGAGAAAATGGAGAAGGAAATGGTAACCCACTCCAGTATTGTTGCCTGGAGAATTCCATAGACAGAGGAGCCTGGCAGGCTATATAGTCCATAGGGTCGCAAAGAGTCGGACACGACTGAGCGACTCTCACGCGCACACACACACCCTTAGAAAAGAATTCTCTATAAAGTGTGGTATATCGAATTCCACTGATGTTCCCTTTCATAAGAGGTGACCATGAAACCAGAAACTCTCAATGAATTTCCCTGGTCTTTGTTGTAGGGAAGAAAGCTGCTGCTTTTCCTGAAAATTTGTAGTCGTCTACTTCTGCTGCTGCTGCTAAGTCGCTTCAGTCGTGTCCGGCTCTGTGCGACCCCATAGACGGCAGCCCACCAGGCTCCCCCGTCCCTGGGATTCTCCAGGCAAGAACACTGCAGTGGGCTGCCATCTCCTTCTGCAATGCATGAAGGTGAAAAGAGAGTGAAGTCGCTCAGTCATGTCCGACTCTTCGCGACCCCATGGACTGCAACCTACCAGACTCCTCCGCCCATGGGGTTTTCCAGGCAAGAGGACTGGAGTGGGGTGCCATTGCCTAGTTTCTAGGTTTTCAGCACTACCTTCGTGGCTACCTTGTTTGCTTCCGCAGACTGGTGGACAGTATTGTGGAACAAGACAAGCAACTAAATAGCTGGGCTTGGAATCCAACATCCTGAATTTGGTTCCTGTTTAAGATGTGACACGGTAGATGTGCACTACGAACACTAGCTTGAATTAATACATTTACGTAGCACATTGTACTATCACCCCCAAATCCTCCCACTCAATTTTCTGAAATTTCTGCCATTTTCTTTGGGAAAAAAACAAATTTCTTGGATGCGTTGTTTAAAAGTCCAATTCCTGCTCTTCTCAAAGATGTCCATATGACCCAAGAATTCCACTCCTAGGTATATTACCCCCAAATTAAGAACAAGTACTCAAATCATTGCAGGAAAGTACTTAGCGCTATTCAGTAGTAGTAAAAAGGTGGAAACAACGCAAATATCCATCAACAGATAAGTGAATAAACAAACTGTGGTGTATACATGTAATAGAATATTAATCACACAAAAGAATGAAGTATAAATGCATGCTATAACCAGATGAACTTTGAAGATGTTACAAGTAAAAGAAGCCAAACAAAAGCGTCACATATGATTCCACTGATGTGAGATATGCAGAATAGGCAAATTCAAAGAAACAAAAAGCAGACTGGTGGTCAGTAACGGCTTAATGGTCATGGGGTTTTAGAAAGATGAAGTCCTTTGGAATTAGATAGAGGTGGTGGCTGTACAACCCGTGAATTTGAATGCAGTGAACACCACTGAGCTGTTTATTTAAAAACATGAATTTACCTCAGTTTTAAAACTCTTGTACACAGATGTTCATAATAGCCAAAAAGTAGAAACTACTCAAAGTTCATCAACTGATGAAGGAATGAATAAAATATGGTATATCCATACAATGAAATATTATTCAACAATAAAAAAGAATGAAGGACTTCTATGGTGATACAGGGATAAGAATCCACCTGCGAGTGCATGGGACGCAGGGTCATTCCTGGTCCAGGAAGATTCCACATACTGAGGAGCAAATAAAGCCTGTACTCCTTAACTACTGAGCCTGCCTGCTGCAACTAGTGAAGCCCACTTGCCTAGAGCCTGTGCTCCACAAGAAGCAGCCACTGCAAAGAGAAGCTCACAGGCCACAGTGAAGAGTAGCCCCTGCTCATCACAACTAGAGAAAGCCTGTGTGCAACAACGAAGACCCAGAGTATTAAAAAATAAATTTAAATATTTTTAAAGAGAGGGGGGAAAAAAAGGAATGATGTACTGGGTACACACTGCAACATGGCATAACTATGAAACGTATGCTAAATAAAAGTCACAAAAGACCACATACAGTAATGTATTATTCCATTTACATGAAATGCCCAGAATAGGCAAATCCACAGAGACAAAATTTGATAGATTGTGGTTGCCTGGTGCCTAGGGGGAAATGAAGACATGGAGAGAGATTACTAATGACTATAAGGAAAGGAGCAGAGGGTGTCTTTTGGTGTGATGAAAATGTTCTAAAATTGGAGTGATGCTTGCCCTCTTCAGATATTGAAAAAAGTTGAATTGTACACTTTAAATAATTAAATAGTATGGTATGTGAATTACATCTTGATAAAGCTGTTACTTTAAAAATGTATTGTTCGGGGGCTTCCCTGGTGGCTCAGTGGTAAAGAATCCGCCTGCCAATATAGGAGACACGGGTTTGATCCCTGGGCCAGGAAGATCCCACGTGCCGTGGGGCAACTAAGCCAGGGCACCACAACTACTGAGCCAGTGTGCTGCAATTACTGCAGCCTCCCCGCTCTAGAGCCTGCTCCACCATAAGGGAAGACACTGCAATAAGCCCACACACCACAGCAAAAAATAGTCCCCTCTCACTGCAACTAGAGAAAGCCCAAGGAGCAATGAAGACCCAACACCACCAAAAATAAATACTTTAAATTAATATACAAAATTATTAAAAAAAAACAAAAATGTACTGTTAGGAATTCCCTGGCTATTCAGGTTTGATCCCTGGTCAGGAAACTAAGATTCCCACAAGCTGCACAGGGTGGCCAAAAAAAACAAAAATGTAATGTCATCTTTGTTCTTAATTGGTTTACTTCTCTGAGAAGAGTTCTAGATGACCTAAGTCACAAGCTCCATGATTTTAAAAGGGGCTGAGTGATGACAGCTCCCAAGAATTCCCATTCAAAAAAGAAGGGGCACAAATAATTTTGATGGAAGGCTAAGACATACACACTCAGAGAAAGGGAAGGGCAGAATATTGCACAGTATTGTAGAGTAATGAGACAATCGGTGTCTGGAAGACCATGCTGGCATTGCATCTATGGAATTACCACAGCCCAGGGTACAGTCCTCTGCTTTGTAAGCCCCAGCATTTTATTTTGCCAATCAAGTCACTTCTTTAGGGAGCACTTTCCTGACCTACCAGACTAAGCCAACTTACTGTGTTATATATTCTCAGAGCAAACATTATAGCATTTACCCCAGATTGTTGGTTCCCACAAATCCATTTATTTGTGTGATTACTTTATTAATGTCCGGTCTTCTCCATTAGAATATAACATATATAAGGACAGGAGTCTGGCTGATTTTGTTTACCATTGTGCCCCCAGCTCCTAGAACTGTGCCTGGCAAATATTTGGTACATTGTAAATTTAACGTTGAGTGAAGGTACACCTGACTGAAACCAAGTGAACTCACAAAAAATTGACAAAGAAATGGCATATTAACTTCTTTCTAAATGAATTGAATTGGTCAAGGAGAACAGAACATCTGTGTTGGCTGATCCATCTGTTCATCCTGTCTGTAAGAAAATATAAGTGGAAAGAAAAAACCTACTCAAGGAATCTTGAAATCAAAGTAAAGGAATTAACTGCACTTACTTCATGACAGCTCTAAGAGCATAGCACATTTGTCTTCAGTGTAAAAGAGTCCTACCTGTCTTACCTTCGGAAAGAATCCTGGAATAGTAATAATCCTGGATTGAAACTGCCCTGAAAATTATTAGACAATCTTTCTGGCCTTTTTTTTTTTTTTTCCTGATTGGCACACTAAGTATTGTCTTCAGTCCACACAGAAGACAAGAACTGATTTTGAGAACTGATTCAAAATACAATTGGTCAGATTCTATCTTGTCTTAATGACATTCACATTCCTTTCTCACTTTCTTATGATTACACCCACTCACTGAGTTTAGAATTCAAATATTCTTGAAAAACTCTCCAGTTACCCTTATATAGACTTTTTTTTTTTTTTTTTTTTGCCTCACTGCAGGGCTTGTGGAATTTTAGTTCCCTACCAGGGATTGAACCCAGGGTCCTCGGCAGTGAGAGGGCAGAGTCCTAACTACTTGACTGCAAAGGAATTCCCTTTATAGACTTTCATTGGCTTTGGAGGATGTCTTGGCAATTAATTGCATTCATTATTTCCTCATTCCTTTCTCAGAGGGTAACAGTTTAGAGAGTACCCACATTTTGCTGAGAAAGAAGTTTGTCAAATGAGTCTAAATCTGTTCTGGTAGACATTTTTGGTAGGCTTTTTAAAAGTTCTATTTTGAAATAATTTCAGATTTACAAAGAGCTGCAAGTATAGTACAAAGAGTATTTTAAAGAATGTCGATGAAGAGTTGTAAATGGGAACCAATGGTGTGGTGAAGGTTGATTATATAGGCATGTGTCTTTAGTCGCCAAGTCATGGCCAATTCTTTTGCAGCGCCATGGACTGTAGCCCACCGGGCTCCTCCGTCCATGGAATTTTCCCAGCAAGAATACTGGAGTGGGTTGCTATTTCCTTCTCCAGGGGATCTTCCTGATCCAAGGATTGAATCCATGTCTCCCGCACTGGCAGGTGGATTCTTTAACATTTACCAAGGAAACTGTTATATAGGCATATGAGAGCCAACTGTGCACACCTCCCACTAACTCTGAGTTCAATAAAGTCTTATTAGTAACTTAAAGTTGGCACTACAGAAGTATTTACACCACGGAAGTTAGCAGATATTGCAGATCGGGGTCCCTTTACCCTGCTGCTGCTGCTAAGTCACTTTAGTCGTGTCCGACTCTTTGCGACCCCATAGACAGCAGCCCACCAGGCTCCCCCATCCCTGGGATTCTCCAGGCATGAACACTGGAGTGGGTTGCCATTTCCTTCTCCACCCTTTACCCTGAGCTGGCTGTTAAACATTTAGCAGCACACCACACATAAGGAAAATATAGGGAAGGCAGCTCTGATGTATTCAAATAGTGTTAGATCAAGATAGTCCAGCAACGGTGTTAAGAGGTGGGTTGAAACGGTGAGAGATTGGAGGTTAGAAGGCCCTTGGAAAGTTGTCATGTAGTTCAGACCACAAGCAATGAGAATTTGGACTAGGAGTTCCTGGGGTAAGAAGTATTTAAATAAATGGACTTTGAAAAATGGGTGGAATTTGGGGGGGAAGGTAGAAATAAAGGAAAAGTGCATTCCAAACAATGGGAACCGTGGGAGCAAGAGTGTGGAGGAAGACGTGCGAGTGAAGAGAGAGAGTTGTGTCAGTGGTTGGGCATGGAGGGCAGAACTGGTAAACAAAACGTAGGTGGGGAAGGGAAACCTGGACAAGACCATGGAGTCTTGCATCTGTGCAAAAGAGCACACTTTTTTTTT
Source organism: Capra hircus (assembly GCF_001704415.2). Lineage (NCBI taxonomy): Eukaryota > Metazoa > Chordata > Mammalia > Artiodactyla > Bovidae > Capra > Capra hircus. Next base: position 26,819,701 of record NC_030826.1, on the reverse strand, counting down.
GTATGTATTGGAGAGACAATGCCAGTCACTGATGCCGCTGTGCTCTAGGAAACTCGTCTCAGCCGTGGGTGACAGATCAAAATGAAAAGGCAGTACACACAGAATTTTTAGGGCAATGAAACTACTCTGTATGATACTACTGTGGTAGATACAATCATAAATTCACCCAAACTCACAGAATTTATGACATCAAGAGTGAACCTAATGGAAACTATGGACTTGGTGATAATGATGTATCAATGTATGTTCGTCAATCATGACAAGTGTGCCGCTCTAATGGGAGATATTGATAATGTGGGAGGCGATGCATGTATATATGGGAAATCACTATACCTGCCTCTCAGTTTTGATGTGAACCTTATAACTGCTCTGAAAAATTAAAGTTACTATGTTTGAGGGGAAACAATGGAGCTGGACTGGAAGCAAGGGACCAGTGAAGGGCCTCTGGCAGTAGCCCAAGCAGACAAGAATAAAGGTCTGGATCAAGGCATTGGTGGTGAGGCTGGGAGGAAAAGATGAGCACCAGAGACCTTTTGGAGATCTAATAGACGGAATTTGGTGGGTAGTTGAATGAGGAAGATGAGGTCAAAAGGTAGGTCAAAGATGTCTTCAATCTGTGTATTTGGGGGACATAATGTATTAATCAAGTCATTCCTGAGGATAAATGTAGTAAAACAGGAATGGGGAAATCCACTAAAGGTTCTTGGATTCTGAGATTCTTGGGGAGAATTCCTGCTCAGAGCCAGATGGTGCACGCTCGTTAGTCTCACAGCAAAGCTGGGCTTAGAAAGGTGGGTAGGACTGGGGTTGAAGACATCTTTTTTTTCAATATTTGTTTATCTATTTGGGTGCCCTGGGTCTCAGTTGTGACATATGAGACCTTTGGTCTTTATATTTAGTTGTGGCACATGGGAGCTATTTCCCTGACCAGGGATCGAACCCAGGCCCCCTATAGTGGGAATTCGAAGTCTTAGCCACTGGACCACCATGCAAGTCCCCAGATCAGCTATGCTTTGTAACATGTTTCCTTTACCTGGAAGGGAAAGGTCTCCAGTTGTATCAAGAGGAATGGTTTTACATGGTTAAAAATTCTGTTAAGTTTCCTTTATTATAAAAATACAGATCTACTGTGGAAAAAATTTTGGAAGCTATAGAAAAGAATAAGAAAAAAACTAACCGCAAACCCAACACCAGAGGCAACTGCTATGAATCATGTATTCCGTCATCCTTTGTTTTATGCCCTTTAAAAAATACATCTCAGGACCTAGTGAACAGATTCTGTGTTGCATGTGAAGATAAATTGTCGGCTGATGGAAGGAATTTCCAGATGCAAAGAAAAGCGAGGCCAGAACTCGCAGGGGAGTGGTGGGGGTTTTCTGTGGTACAAATGTTTCACAGTGAGAATTTATCCTTATCAGAGGACCTTGGCAGGGACTATTTTCCCTTCTACCTTCAAGGGTTGCATGAAAGTCATATATACCAAATGAAGCTTTGGATGTGTGCTAAGTCACTTCAGTTGTGTCCAACTCTGTGTGACCCCATGGACTGTAGCCTGCCAGGCTCCTCTGTCCATGGGATTCTCCAGGCAAGAATACTGGAGTAGGTTGCCATTTCTTTTTCCAGGGAATCTTCCCAATCCAGGATCCAAACTGCATCTCTTATGTCTTCTGCATTGGCAGGTGGATTCTTTACCACTAGTACCATCTGGAATGCCAAATGAAGCTTGAGGATGAGCAAATGGGTAATGCTAAGGTGAGGGTGTGTGGTGAGGGGTTCTTGGACCCACTTTTGTAGCACCCAGCTGCTGGGATCAGAGCAGAAACCTTGACTGAATTTGCTCACTCATCCATTCATTCAGTTACCGAGTCAGTTAATGAGCTTCCCTGGTGGCTCAGATGGTAAAGCGTCTGCCTGCAATGCAGGAGACCCGAGTTCGATCCCTGGGTTGGGAAGATCTCCTGGAGAAGGAAATGGAAACCCACTCCAGTATTCTTGCCTGGAGAATCCCACGGATGGACGAGCATGGCAGGCTACAGTCCATGGGGTTGCAAAGAGTCGGACACGACTGAGCGACTTCACGAATCCATTAAGTGCCAGATACTCCTGATACAAGGGTGGTGAGTTTAGCAGTGTGGTCCCTGCTCCACAATTGGGAGGAGGAGATTAACAGATGTATAACCTTGGCTCAGTTCAGTATCAGTGACTGAGGGGTTTATGAGTGGCAGTTGGTATGAGATAAGAAGATCACTCTGAGAAGATGCCTGAGGGATATTTTGTGATTTTTGACCTTGCTTCTTTGGAAGCTAAGAGGGTGGAGATGGAGAAGAATGAAACTGGAGTGGTTCTGGGCCTGAAAGAAAAGCCCAGAAATTCTCCCCACCCTTCATTCCCAGAGGTCTTGCAGAACCCAGGTGCTAGGGAGGGAAGTCAGAAAGTTTCTTAAAAACTGGACCAAGCAAGTAGGGAATCAGGCTGGAGATGGAATAGGGACCCAGCTCATAGAGGAAGGAAACTCAGTGAGATCATCACAAATGACTCTAGAGCATTAGCTGTGATCATTCATTTGCTCAGTCATTCACTCTCCAGGTGGAAACTGAGGCCCACTTTGTGGCCAGAGTGAAGCAGTAATCAGGTAGCTGCAAAGCAGAGCAGTGTGGCTGATGGCAGGGTAAATGGGGGCTGAGAGAGCACCAAGATGGGAACAAACCCAGTCTGGAAGCCTGGCAGTTCTTTTGGTGGGGAGACACCGGAGCTAAGGAACCTAGAGAAAGATTGATCTTCAACAGGATGAGGGACGGCCTGGGAGCTCAGTAGGAGGGGAAAAGCAAAATCGACTGGGTGTGAGCCCTTCTTGAAGGATTTAGACCCAAGAAAGTAATACCTCAAGGTTGGAGGCGGGGAGAGGGGTGGAATGAATTGGGAGATTGGGATTGACATAAATACACGACTATGTATTTTATCTTCTTGGGCTCCGAAATCACTGCACATGGTGACCACAGCCATGAAATTAAAAGATGCTTGCTCCCTGGAAATAAAGTTAGGACAAACCTAGACAGCATATTAAAAAGCAGAAACATTACTTTGCCAACAAAGGTCCATACAGTCAAAGCCATGGTTTTTCCAGTAGTCACATATGGTTGTGAGAGTTGGACCATAAAGAAGGCTGAGCAACAAAGAACTGATGCTTTCAAATTGTGCTGGAGAAGACTCTTGAGTTCCTTGGGCAGCAAGAAGATCAAACTAGTCAATCCTAAAGGAAATCAACCCTGAATATTTATTGGAAGGACTGATGCTGAAGCTGAAGCTCCAGTACTTTGGCCAACTGAAACAAAGAGCTAACTCACTGGAAAAGACCCTGATGCTGGGAAAGAGTGAGGGCAGGAGGAGAAGGGGGCGACAGACATGAGTTTGAGGAAACTCCAGGAGATCCTGTAAGACAGGGAAGCCTGGTGTGCTGCGGTACATGGGGTTTCAGAGTCGGACACAACTTAGCGACTGAATAACAATGATGAGAACTACTATATAGCACAGGGAATGTTACTCAGTGCTCTGTGGTGACCTGAAAGGGAAGGAAATCCAAAAAAGATGGGATATATGTGTACGTATAGCTGATTCACTTTGCTCTACAAGCAGAAACTAACAAGACATTGTAAAGCAACTATACGCCAATAAAAATTAATTTAGGAATTTGCCTGGTAGTCCAGTGGTTAAGAATTTACCTTCCAATGCAGGGGACATAGGCTCTATCCCTGATCGGGAAGCTAAGATCCCATATGCCTTGCAGCCAAAAAACCCAAACACATAAAACAGAAGCAGTATTGTAACAAATTCAATAAAGACTTTAAAAGTGGTCCACATTTAAAAAAAAAAAGATTAGGAGACCAAGGACTTCCAGGTGGTCTAATGGTTAATATTCCATGTTTCCACTGCTGGGGGGTATGGGTTCAGTTCCTGGTTGGGGAACTAAGATCCCAGACCAAAAAGAAAAAAAAAAAAGATTAAGAGACCACCTGAGAGAGGATTAAAGCAGTCCAGGCGCGCACACACACCCATATCTTACCCTTGAACCACTGCCATAAAAACTCTTCATTAATTCTTCCTGGGGTCTGGATACACAATTTTGAGAGGCATGAGTCCAGTGTGCCTCTCTTTGCCTGGCAAAGCAATAAAGCTATTCTTTTCTATTTCACCCAAAACTCTTGTCTGTCTCTGAGACTCGATTTGGCGCTGGTGCATAGAAGTTGTTTTCAGCACCACTTTGGTCTAGTCACTTAGCCTCTCTGAGACCAGCTTCTCACCTATGAGTTTAGGGAGCTCAGCACTTACTTCATAGGGAGCTCAGCCTGACCTGTGCCGTAATTCCTATCTATGCGCAGGGCTCCAAATGCCTGACTTCAGTCCCAACTTTCTCCTGAGCCACAGACCCATCCCTCCAAATGCCTGCCTGAGCTCTCTTCTTGGATGTTTCAAAGAAGCTCCAAACCAAACTCCTGATTATGTTCCACTTTCAGGGTTTTTCATGGAAATAAATAGCATCATCATCCACCCACATTCAAGTTAAAAACCTAGATTCCTTGATTTCTTTTCTCTCACCCCCACGTCCAGTCCACCACCAAACCCTACAGACACTATTTTCAAAACATACTTCAAACTGGTCACTTCTCTCCATCCTCATTCATCCACGCTGTATCATCTCTGCCTCCCTCCAATTTTTTTTCCCCAAAGCAACCAGCCAAGTAGTATTTTTTAAACATAAATCAAGTAAGGGAGGTTGTATGTGCCCGGAGACAGACAGTATATGAGAAATCCCTGTGCTGTCTCTTTAATTTTGCTGTAAACCTAACATTGTTTATATATATATAGGCTTCCCTGATGTCTCAGTAGTAAAACAATCCCCTTGCGATGCAGGAGATGTGGGTTAGATCCCTGGGTCAGGAAGATCCCCTGGAGAAGGAAATGGCAACCATTCCAGTATTCTTGCCTTGAAAATCCCATGGGCAGAGGAGCCTGGCGGGCTATAATCCAAGGGGTCGAATAGAGTCAGACATGACTTATCTACTGAGCACACAAATATATGTATATATAATTACATATTTATTTATTTTTGGTCACACTGCTAAGCATGTGGAATTTTTAGTTCTGCACCCCCTGCACAGGAAGTCCCTAAAACTGCTTTAAAAGATACAATTTATTGGGGATTTCTCTGGTGGTCTTCAGTAGTTAGGATTCCATGCTTTAACTGGTGAGGGTGTGGGTTCAGTCTTGGTCAGGTAACTAAGATCCCACAAGCCATGAGGAGCAGCCTCCCCAAAAAATGCTTATTGAAAAACTAAAACAGACCATATCACTCACTCCCCCTTTTAAAACCCTTCAAAGACTTCCTATCATTCTTAGGATAAAATCCAGATTCCAAAGCTTTGGCTGGTCTGGCCCTACTTACGTCATTCTTCTTGTTCATATTTTCTTCCAGTCTTTTCTGCCTCAGGGCCTTTGCACTAATTTTTTTTCAGGTGCCTGGAGTTCTCTTCCCTAATTCCGACATTTGGTTGCCTTCTTCTCATCCTTCAGGTTACAGCATAAACTGCAACACAACTCCTAGCAGTGTCTTCTGAGAGCCTAGTTCTAGATTATTCCCCTACATCCTCCTCTCCTCCATCACATCAATCTGTGCATTTCCTTCATGGCTTTTATTATATCTGTTATTATCATGTATCTCTGTTGACTTATTACCTCCTTTACTAGACTGTAAGTTGTGTGAGGGCAGGGAAGATATTGTTGTTCAGTCACTCAGTCATGTCCAGCTCTATTTGAACCCATGGACTACAGCATGCCAGGTTTCCCTGTCCTTCACTGTCTCCCAGGGTTTGCTCAAACTCATGTCCATCAGGTTGGTGATGCCATCCAACCATCTCATCCTCTGTTGTCCCCTTCTCCTCCTGCCCTCAATCTTTCCTAGCATCAGGATCTTTTCCAATGAGTCAGCTCTTTGCATCAGGTGGCGAAAGCATTGGAGCTTTAGCTGCAGCATCAGTCTTTCCAATTCACCACTACTTCCTCAGCACTTTTTTTTTTTTTTTTTTTGCCACACCTCGAGGCATGTGGGATCCTAGTTCCCTGACCGGGGGTTGAGTATAAATATGCATATTTTATTGCAAAACACTGGAACAATTTTTGGTTATTTATTGGCCAATCTGTGCAGCTTGTGGGATCTTAGTTCCTCCACCAAGGATTGAACCCAGGCCCTCAGCAGTGAAAACATGGAGTCCGAACCACTGGATCACCAGAACTATTTTAGTCCCACCTGAAGTCCCACCTGAACTATTTTTAGAAGATACACAGAGTTGCTAAGGAGCACTGGGATGATCCCACCCTTGTCTTCCCCATCTCATGTTCAGAGGAAGATACTCAGTAAATGTCAGTGAAGTTAATTCAAACAGGGAATCCCTGGAACTTTGAGAACAGGTTTAGTATTGTGGAAGCTGAGGAAGAGGGTGGTCTGGGTGGGAGGCATCTGTGTTTGGGCTGTCTGTTTCCTAGGGTTTCTGTAACAAAGTGTCACAGACTTGGTACTGAAAACAACAGAAACATATTCTCAAAGTTCCATAGGACAGAAGTCTGAAGTCAAGATGCTGGCAAGGCTGTGCTCTCTTCCAAGTCTTGAAAAGAGGATCCTTCCTGGCCTCTTTCAGCTTCTGGTAGCTCAGGGGCTCCTTGACTTGCAGCTGCCACATTTCCGCCTCTGCTCCATCATCACACAGCAATGTCCCTATGTGTCTGTCTTTACATGGTACTTTCCTCTTAGAAGGACACCAGTCATATTGAATTAGGGCACAGCCCAATGACCTCATCTTAATTTGAGTTCATCTGCAAAGATCTTATTTACAAATAAGGTCACATTCACAGGTACCAGAGGTTGGGGCTCCTACATATTTTCTAGGGGAACACAGTTCTACCTATAACAGGTGATCGCTGAAGCAGTGTGAGCGGACAAGCTCTCCAAAGGTTATAGAGCCCGGACAGAAGAACTAGGGACTCTGGCCTTTAGGAAGGGGCAAATAAAAGACTGAGGAGCCCACAGAGAAGTCTAAGAAGGGGGTGGTCTCCAGTCACACCTGTCACACAGACAGAGGTGAAAGAACAAAGGCAAAAAAGTACCCCTTGAACTAAGTAACTGGGCAGATGTCAGTGTCTTTCCTCATGTACACCTGCCACCCCAAGGGAGGAAGCAGTGCCTGGGTAACACAAACAGTCTTTTAAGAAAGTTAGTTTTGAAGGCTGGAATATATAGAATGGATAAACAACAAGGCCCTACTGTAACAGCACAGGGAACTATATTCAATATTCTGTGATAAACCATAATGGAAAAGAATATGAAAACTAATGTGTATATATGTATGACTGAGTCACTTTGCTGGGCAGTTAGTAATTAACACAGCATTGTAATTCAACTGTGTTGTTGCTGTTGATTAGTTGCTTCAGTCACGTCCAACTCTTTGCAACCCTATGGACTGTAGTCCATCAGGCTCCTCTGTCCATGGGATTTTCCAGGCAAGGATACTGGAGTGGGTTGCCATTTCCTTCTCCAAGGGATCTTTTCAACCCAGGGATGGAACCCTTGTCTCTTGCTTGGCAGGTGGATTCTTTACCACTGAGCTACCTGTAAAGCCCCAATTTAACTACAATTCAATTTTTAAAAGTAACTTAAAAAAATTAGTTTTGAAGGAAAAGTCTGACATATGGAAAGGACTAGAGGGAAAGTGGGGCCAAGGGATTGTTAGGGAAGATGTGAAAGTGGAGTCCCAGCATAGTTGAAGGAGGTTGACAGCTTAGAAGCTGGGCTCTGGAGGTGGGCTACTCTGCACTGGATTCTTAGCTTGGCTTGTTCCACAACTGTGTGATTTTAGGCTGATTGCTTAACTTCATCACACCTCTGTTTCCTTATCTGGAAAATGGGCATAATTATACTAGTATCCACTTCCCAGGGCTGTTGTAAGGAGTAAATGAATGAGGACATTGAACGTGTTTACCATAGCATGTGGCACATACTAAGTGCTCAATAGATATTAACTCTTACTGCAATTAGGTTTAAAAAAAAAAAAAGACAAGGAGGAGGTTTCAAGAAGGAGGCAGGAAGTAATATCAGATATAGTAGCTAGGACAGGAGGTAGAGAGAGGGTAGAGAAAAGGTCAAGGATCTGGCAGAGTGCTAGCAAAACCTGGAAAAGGAGAGGGCAGAGCTAACACTAGCTAAAGAGCAAATGGGGGGAGAGAGAAGGAGCTGTAGGTATGAAACACTCGGTAGCAGCTGAGAAATAAGAGAGCAAGTGTTAGAAGAGAGGAGAAGAAGCAGACCTTGTTTTGGGCTGCATGGAGAAAGTCAGAGGGGAAAGTTGCTGAGTGTTTGGTTCTAGGAGCCAGACAGAGGCAACCGTATCTTGTAAATCATTCAAATATTTCAGTTTGGTACCATAAATCTTCACCTTTGCTGTGCTGAGCCTGGGCATCCAGGGGAAACTATTTTACAAAGAATGAATGGCTACCAAGGAATGATTGTGGATAAATGGTGACATAAACCAGCATGGGAGTGGGAAAAGAAGAACCTGGATGAGGACTTAGGTTTCAGAAGCCTGAGGTGCAGTTGGCTAGAGGATGCCTGGCTCAGAGTCTGCTAAGAAGGTGGGAAAGACTCAGGGCTGGAGACACAGGGTTTAAGAACCATCAGTAGCAGAGTCATCAAAATCAGAGAAAAGGATAAAATGTACTACAGAAGGTAGGGAGCAGAAGATAGTCCAGGAAAGATTGAGGCTGGTGGAGAACAAGGCACAGGAAGACAAGTATGAGGGCATGGGGGGAAGGTTAGGCTGTGGAAGCTTTGGCAGGAATACTTCTGTGGTTGGAGTTGAAAGAGAACCCCAAACCAGGTCCCGAATGTCTCAGCAAGAGGTTGTGGACCATTGCCAAAGCTGTCTCAGTGGAGTGCTGGGGACAGAAACTAGGTTTGGGTTGGTGGGGGTATGAAAGAAGGATGGGGAAGTAGAGACAGTAAAGACTTGTTTCTCAGGAAGTCTGCTGTTAAGGTGATGGACAGATGCAGAGCAAGAGCTGAGCAGGCAGGGGTTTTTATTTATTAACAGTGAACAAGATCGGCCAGATTGCAGGTGGGCAGAAAATGACAGAAAGAGAGGGACAGAAAGAGGAGAAAACCTGGAGCCCTTGTTATCTACAGCAGTTAAAAGTAATGAAATAACAGGAAAACTACATGCACAAACCCTTCAACTGAACAGGGATAGTAATTTGCAAATCTCTGTGGCACCTGCTACTTCTTATCCAAGGGAAAGGAGAGTTTATAACTGCTGCATGTCTAAGTATTGTTTCATGCCTCGTCTGCCAAAAGTCTTTTTCCTGTAGCACCATCCCACCCTTGGTCTCCTGACGTTTTCAATTTTACTACCAACAGGGCTCACGCTTCCTGTGAGCCTCCTCTCATCCTCTAACCTTAGTTACCAGTCACACCTGAGCTCCCTCTGTACCTTCCCAACGTTTCTGTGGTTTTTCTTTTGTTCCCCCAGCCTTGGTCTTCTGCTTCTCCTATTCCTGGAGCTCGGGCTGTGCATTCTAAGTTGCTTCAGTCTTGAAGCGGACTGTAGTCCGCCAGGCTCCTCTGTCCATGGAATTCTCTCGGCAAGAATACTGGAATGGGTTGACATTCCCCTCTTCAGGAGATCTTCCCAACTCAGGTATTGAACCCGCGTCTCTTACCTCTCTTGCATTGGCAGGCAGGTTCTTTACCACTACCTCCACCAGGGAAGCCAGGGAGGACACAAGTAAGTCGGTCCTTAATAGTCTAAAAGAGGGTGGTCATTTCTGTATCCTTTACATCCTGGACTTGATTTAGTTGTTTTCGCATCTTGTCTGTTTTTCCGGACCCGACGCCCTGGGCAAATAGAATCTTCAACTACGAAAGGGCTGGAGCGGTGGGGCGGGCTGGGTAGCAGTTGGAAGGACAGAGAGGAAGCCAGGGCAGGCTGCCTCCCGAAGCGGCAGGCAGAGGGCGCGCGGGTACCGGGATTAGCAGCGGCCGCAGCTGGAAAGGGGACGCCTGCCTGGCGGGGGCGGGGTCGGGTGGAGCGCACGTGGGGCCCGGCAGCGCGTGGCTGCACGTGTGGTGCCCTGGGGCTTGCTGTCCCGGCTAAAAATACCCGTCCTGCTGGGGTCAGGAGACTGCCCTCGGCGGGAGAGACCTCTGGAGCGGCATCTTTCTGGGTGGGAGATTGTGACTCCGAGGGCCTGACACCAGGGCTCCCAAGAAACCCGGGGCAAACCTCGCACCGGGCCTCAGTTTTCTCATCTGTGGAATGAAAGTGAACGTCTCTCAGTCATGTCCAACTCTTTGTGACCCCCATGGACTCTACAGTCCAAGGAATTCTCCAGGCCAGAATACCGGAGTGGGTAGCCTTTCCCTTCTCCAGGAGATCTTCCCGACCTAGGAATCGAAAAGGAGTCTCCTGCATTGCAGGCGGATTCTTTACCAACTGAGCTATGAGGGAAGCCCCATCTGTGGAATGGGGACTGTTTATCTGCTCAAGAAATATTGAGCGCCTATGTTGTTCCAGACTCTGTTCCAGGCATCAAACATAACAGTTCTTGCCATGGAGTTCACTGGTCTAGAGTTTCGGAGGAGGGGGCAGGAATAATGTAAATAAGCAATTTCTATTTCCAAAAATGCCATGAGAAAAGTAAAGGATGAAGTGATAGTGAGGAGTGATATATAAGATGATACTTGAAGAAGTCACCTATAGAGACATAGTAGTCACTATGTCACTTCGGCTTGAGTCTGAAGAGCCTGACTAGTTGGATAAAAGAAAGAAGGTAAAGGAAGCTGCCAGGGAGGGGGCAGGGAGCTGGAGAGCGAGGCCCAGCCGGAGACCAAAGCACCCAGTATTGTGGATCCTGAAACTGATCTCCGGTGGAAAAGATCGTTTGTGGGGAGTCTGGACCTGCCCGGAAAGGGTTCAAGAGCAAGGAAAAACACCTTGATTAGGGTGTTGATTGCATAGATGAACGCGTTTATCAAAACTCAGCGAAGAATTGTGCATTTTGCTGTATGCAAATCATACGTCAAAAACAACCCAACAAGTGTGAGAGTGCTCGGCTTGAGAGAGCAACCGTGACCTGGGAAAGTCTGGTTGGCCCCGCGGGCTGATCCCACAGACCAGGGTACAGGGCATCCTCTAGGGAGACTGTCGGGCAGGCTGGGAGAAAGCAACCACACCCGGCGGTGTGCGGGCAAAGGTGGTCTCTAGAGTGGAAGCGAGCCGTGCCGCCCACAGCCAGGACCAAGGTTACGAGCTCAGGCCCCCGCCAGGGTTGTCAGGGGCAACCTTGGAGCTGCGCCCTCGCCCCACCCTTCGCGTAGAGGCCAGGTGGCGGTTGGGGCGCGACCAGCCCGTTTGATTTCCCGCGGCCGGTGGAAAGGGGCGGAGGGGGGAGGGGAAAGCGGCCGTCGGCCAATGGGTTGGGTTGGGGATGTCACGTGATGGCCTCGGGGCGGGGCCCAGGTGTACTTACTAGGCTGAGGGCGGGGGCCTCAGCCTCCGCGCGAAGTCCGGGAGGTGGGGCTGGCGTGCGGGCCCTGGGGTCGCTCCGCTAGGATTGGCCTGTGGTCGGGAGGCGGGGCCTGCACGCGCCGCGGCTGCGGGCTACGATTGGCCTCGGTTCAGGGCCGGCTGCCGGCGTGCAGGCTAGGCTCGGGGCGCGAGGACCGAGCGGGGCGGTGGGTTCGCGAGCCAGGGGGAGGGGCCGGGGCGGTGGCGGCGGCGGCGGCGGCGGAGGAGGTGGTGGTGGTGGTGGTGGCGGCGGGGGCCGGTACTGGACCCGGCGGGATGAGCGAGGCGGAGGCGGCAGTGGTGGCGACAGCGGCCCCCGCGGCGACGGTGCCCGCGACGGCGGCAGGGGTGGTAGCGGTGGTGGTCCCGGTGCCCGCAGGGGAGCCACAGAAAGCAGGCGGCGGGGCGGGCAGCGGCGGGGTCGGAACGGCCTCGGGCCCAGCTGTTGGGACCCCCTCGGCGCCAGGCCCCCGCACCCCTGGCAACCCGGCGACGGCGGCCTCGGGAACCCCCGCGCCCCCGGCCCGGAGTCAGGCGGACAAGCCGGTGCTGGGTGAGGGGCGGGGCACGTGCCAGGGCGGCTCTAAGGGGGAGGCGGGGGGAGGGGGTCGACGGGCTGGGGGAGGGGCATCGCGGAGACCGGCGGGGTCCGGAAAGCCGAAGGCCGGTATGGCTCGAGGCTCAAAGGACCAGCGGACTTTAGTGAGTTTACCCGGTGGGAAATTCTGCAGTGTCTTCCTGGGTGAGAAGGAGTGGCTGGCCGGTCCAGCTAGGGTCTGACCACGCCCCCGGGGCAGGAGACTCGATCTTGTTGATTTGGTCTAGTATTAGGTAAATATCTGAGCCCGGGACGCAAGTGCACTAGTGACCCTTAAAATAGGAGGGCTAGAGAAACCCCAGTTATGACCTGAGGGCGGAACTTCGTGGACCAAGTAAGTACCCGCTTCTAGGTTAAGGGCCTAGATTTGTAGGTTGTGAGGAACATGCCTTAGAATCGGAAGAGGTTTGAAACCCTGAGCCCCGCTGTATGGGCAGTTGCATTTAGTGGAATTGGGTAAGAATGCCTTGGAGCTACTGGGTAAAACCTGGTTGGCGTGAAGTTTAGCTTAATAGATAATAGGTTGGTTAGATTTTGGAGTGTCCCGAAACTGAGTCCAACTCCATCTCTTCCCCCTATCCTACTGCCCCCACTGCATCTCTGCCTGACAGCAATCCAAGTCCTGGGCACTGTCAAATGGTTCAACGTGCGGAATGGTTACGGATTCATCAACAGGTATCTGAGGAACCCAGGGAGGGGGTGGAATGGGTGTCTTCCAAACTGATCTATGGGACTGGACACCTTCCCAGCGTCATCTCTACCCCAGCAAGGCACATGGTTGCAATGTCCAGCTGATGCTGATTGAAAGTCTTTAACCACAGCACAGATGTGGGCATGATGAAGCCTTCTCCACATCTTCAAGGGCAGCAGAGGGTTAATGATCTAGGAAGTTGGCAAATCTGGCTCTGATCCTCGCAGCTGGTCTGTGTCACCTTCTGGTTTAGTTTGCCACCGCCTTTGGGGCAGTATGTACCTGCTCTCTGTGCCTCCGGCCGGAATCCTCACTCATTTCCTGTTTCAGGCAGCACACGTAGCACTCTCATAACTCATCTCCCTTAGAGAGCTGTTAGCTCATTGAATCCCCCACCTGACGGGACTGAGTCTGGTGAGGGTTGGGGAAAGAAGGCACCAGCCCAGCCTGAGGCTGCTGCTTTCCTTCTACAGCACCCCCACACCCCCAAAACTGGGAGGGGCCATAGTGTCAGATTCTGAGCAGAGTCAGGTCTCCCCCAGTGGGCCCTTCCCAACTCCAGGCACCCTGCCCGGGCTAGCCCTCCTGGGAGGCCTCAGTTCCCTCTTAGCAGGCTGACCTTTGTGCAGATCCAAGTGCTTTAAAGCCAGAACACTTGTTCTAAGGAAGGGTCCTTCTCTAATTCTGGAAACTGAGGACTCCTGGGAGGTTCTGAGGGAAGACCTCTTCACACCAACCCCCCTACTGGGGTGCTAGAGTAAACTAGGGTGATGGGCAAGGTAGTGACAGAGAATGATCTAATATATTCTTTCTTACCCTTGATCTCTTGGTGTACTGAGAGGGGAACTGACCCTGGGATTCAACCCCAGGCTGAGAAGAGCCAGTTCTTGACACAGTTTTCCCTCCTCAAAGGTGTTCTGCACCTCTGCTCCTGTCTCTACTCACTCGCTCCTTGACTGCAGAAGGAAGGAGGCTGAGAGGAATTCTCCACCCATGGGTTGGGGAGCAGGGGTTGTTGGCTGGCAGTACCAGGTTCTAAGGTGCCCCGGGGTAGAGGGTGGAGAGGTCCGCAGGTAAAGGCTGAACCAGCTCCTTCAAGGTGCCTTTACTGACCCTGCAGCCCTTTCCTCATGAAGCCCAGGTTTTTCATGGAGGTTTTAGGGATCTGCTCTTCATACCCGCTTCAGGGGGCCCTATTGGCTCTTGTCTCACTCTCTGGGCCCTGTTTAACCCTAAGCAGCAATGGAAGGTAGAGAGGAAGGGGCCACAGGTCTTGGGAATGGGCAGCTAGGGAGGCCTCAGCAGAGGTGAGTGCCTTACCAAAATCATCACCTAACACCCCATCCTGTCCTGCAGGAATGACACCAAGGAGGATGTCTTTGTTCACCAGGTAAGAGCTGGGATGGCTTTCTGACGGGAGGAACCTGCCCTCCCTGATGGTCTTTGCCACTGTCCTCTTAGCAGCACAAGTTCTGGCTCTCCAGCTTTCACCTCCCACCAGGAAATAGTTCCCTATCCATCCCACAGGTGCTGTATTAACTGCATTGGCCCCACTTGTGTTGGGTTGTCTCTCTAAGAAATGTGCTTGTTGCCCTCTGGGCACAGCACGGCTCACTCCCTTCTGGAACCTGTGAACATCCCAGGAACGAATCACAGGTGGTGTCCGAGGGAAAGGACACAGGCTAGCGCTACTTGGGCGCAGTGGTTCTCAAAGTGTGGTCCCCGCACCAGCAGCATCTCCTGACATCTGGATTCTCAGGCCCACCCCAGACCTAGCCAATCAGTCAGGCTTGGGGGCGGGGCCAGTTGCCTGTTTTAACTAGCTCTCCAGGTGATTGTGATGCCCGCACAGTTTGAGAACCACTGCTTTGGTGGAAAGCGCGCTCAGTGGGACTGAGGTAAGAAACACAGTACCTGTTACCCACTTTGCAACTTAAGACTATTGGCTTTTTGTTTGGCTTTTGAGTTCATGTTTCTTGTTTCCCTTCTGGAAATCCCTGAGGGGTCAGGGGAAGAGGGAGTGAGTCCTGGGGACCATGGTAACTACACAGTTGTTCCAAGGCCCCTAGTTTGTGGCTTTTCCCCTGCTGAACTTTGCCTTCTCCTTGCTTCACACTCCAGCCCCAGCTCACAAGTAAAATTTTGAAAAGAATGGAAGTGGGTGGTGGGCCCCACAGGGGTGCGAGAGATCCTGGCCATTCTCACCTTTCTCCTGGCCTTTCCTTAACCAGACAGCTATTAAGAGAAACAACCCCAGGAAGTTTCTGCGCAGCGTTGGGGATGGGGAGACCGTGGAGTTCGATGTCGTGGAAGGAGAGAAGGTTCGGGGGCTGCGGTTGGAGAGCCCGCCAAACCAGGGGAGGGTGCCCTGGAGGTTCCCCCCAAGGCTGTGCTCGGGTAGCACAGGCCGTGGGACCGGGACCATGTTCTCGAGCAGAACTTGTCCTTAAGGCTCTGGCTGCTTCAAGGGTGTCCTAAAGAAGGTGCCCCTGTCACAGTCAGGGCTCTCTCTGCAGTTCAACAGGCCCATGTCTGTTCTCCATGGGGCACCTGTGCCCATGTTCTCCTCTCAGAATCAGCCCTCCACGAGATGCTCCCCTGCTGCCAGCCCTGTTTCTCCATCCCCACCACACCTCCAGGCTAAGCCTCATGACGGTCCAGTGGCAGCTATTTCAAAAGGACCAGTTGCAGATGTGGCCCCTTCCAGAAGGGTCCAAACACCACTGGCCCCTGCTTCTCTGGGGAGGGTGGAAAGAACCAGAAGTTAGAGGAGCTGGAGAGGGGGCAGTTATCTAGAAGGATGGAAGACAGTGATTCAAGCCAGACTGGGAGGGTTGTGCATCTGTTGTGGTAGCTGGTTCTCACCAGTTCCTCCCCACCTCCTCCCCAGGGTGCAGAAGCTGCTAACGTAACTGGGCCTGGGGGGGTGCCAGTGAAGGGCAGCCGCTATGCCCCCAACCGACGCAGGTTCCGCCGATTCATCCCCCGGCCCCGCCCAGCTGCCCCGCCACCCATGGTGGCAGAGGCTCCATCAGGTGGAACAGAGCCAGGCAGCGAAGGGGAGCGTGCTGACGACTCCGGGCAGCGGTCCAGACGACGGCGCCCACCACCCTTCTTCTACCGACGGCGCTTCGTGCGAGGCCCTCGGCCCCCCAACCAGCAGCAGCCCATAGAGGTGAGGGGGACTGGCAACATGGGAACCAGCTGCCCACATCCTGGAGAAGGAGCGAGAGTTAATGAGGCCGGAGCCCAGAGGAAGCAGGGTGGAAGATGGGCTGGGAAGAGCTGTGGACACCGAAGCAGCTGGTGCCACCGGGCCACCCCCCCACCCCCGGCCTTTGCATGTCCCCAGGGCACGGACGGGGTAGAACCCAAAGAGACAGCCCCGTTGGAGGGAGACCAGCAGCAGGGGGATGAGCGGATACCCCCACCCAGATTCCGGCCCAGGTACCGAAGGTGAGACTCCCTTTCCTGGGCCCTGGCTTCCCCTTCACCAGCCAGTGTGGGGACCCAGGGATGGGGATGGGAAGGGGAGGGGCCTGAAGCCAGAGGTCAGGAGGGCTGGGCCACTGAGCCATTACTGCCCAGGTGCTCAGGGTTAGCAGGTACCCCTAGGATGGGACGGGAAGGCAAGCTAGTCTCCTCCTGCTGGGGGGATCCTAGGAGGGAGGGACGTGGTCTGCACTGGGCTCCTGTCCCTTCAGGGTCCTCACTTCTTGCCCCAGGCCTTTCCGCCCCAGGCCACCTCAGCAGCCCACCACAGAAGGTGGGGATGGCGAAACCAAGCCCAGCCAAGGCCCCACGGACGGCTCCCGACCTGAGCCCCAGCGCCCACGAAACCGCCCCTACTTCCAGCGGAGACGGCAGCAGCCCCCGGGACCCAGGCAGTCCACAGCCCCAGAGGTGAGGACCTGGGACTGTCCATGTAGGGGGCCAGAGAAGGAAAGAAAAGCCTGGAGCCAGCCAACTTCCCCCTGTCCCTTCTTCCCCCACTCCTGTCTTCCTTTCCCTTCCCACTCTTTGTCCCCTCTTCTCCTGGCCCTGCCCCCACTCACCCTGGCTTCAAGGCAGCCTGACACCCAAGAGCCAGGACTGCCGGGTCCACCCCTGGCAGCCACTCCCCAACCCACCCACCAGGAGAGCCCAGTAGAGCCGTTGAAGCCCACATCGCCCCTTGTAGACTCCCTCGGCTCTGCTGGAGCCCCAGCACCAGCCTGTGGATGGGAATTGAGGGGAGAACGGGAAGAGAAAAGGTGCAAGAGGTTGAAGCTGGGGCCCCTGAAGAACAAGAGGGTCTCAGTCGACCACCCTTGTTCTCTCTAGACCTCAGCCCCCATCAACAGTGGGGACCCCTCAACCACCATACTGGAGTGATTCCAACTCAAAGGACACTCAGAGCCACCATCTGGTGAGTGGCAGGCCCAGGGCTGGGTACCAAGAGGTGAGGGTGGGGCTGGGTGGTGATAAGTTGCTGGTGTGACTTTTTTCCATCTCTCTTCCTCTCAGGTATCTGCCAGTTTTTCCAACTGACCTGTATCTTACCCAGCACCTCCCTCCCCTCTTTCCCATAATTCATGACATCAAAACACCGGCTTTTCCCCCCATTCCTTGAGACTCAGGAGGGCCAAAGCAACAGCCTTTTGCTTTTTTTTTTCCTCTCTCCCTTACCAAGGGTTGAAGGAAGGGATCCATCCTTATTGTTCAGAGGCATCAACTCCCTCCCCTAAATCAGGCTGAGAAGGAACCAGCCAGCTCTTCCCTCCTCCTGGTTGTTTTTCTTTCCCACCCCAGTTTATTTTTTGTTTCCCTGCTCCCCCTACCTCTGAAGCCATTTTATGAACTGTCATGTGCCACCTGAGCCTCCAGTAAAAACAAAAACAGGCTTTCCTGTTGTCTTGGTCTCTGCCTCTTTTCTGTTTGGAGCCTTGTTGGTAATGCACTGTTGAGGGTGGCAGGAGGGAGAGGGGTTGGTGGGCAGGGCCTACTCTCGGATCCTTGTTCCCATAGTTCTAGCTGTGCAGTTCTGCAGAAGTGCCTTCATCCCTGGGACACTGACTTTTCCCATCTGTGAAATGGGACAAACTGCCAAGAGCAGGGTCTGGCACCTACAGCTTCAACTTACTGAGGCTTTACTACTGTTAACAAAGGCAATGATTCCAGCTCTTAAGTGGAGGCATGAGTGACAGCGTCCAGTCCAGAAGATTGTGACCTGGAACTGAGGCAGGATGGAGAAGAGGCGGGGGTGGGGAGGCTGTGGTCTGGGTCTCAGCCCGTCTTGGAGTGCCTCCACATGACAGGATGCATATCTCATACAGTAACTTTATATATGGAGCTCTATAAATACATTTAGTACAACAGACCTTCAGTTTTTTCTCCCTGCCCCTGCTTTTTCAAACATATACAAAAATATCTGAAGGCTCCTCCCAGCCCAGTGTTTACAGGCAGCCTTTCAAATCCCTCTTGCCCTTAGTTGGTCAAAAGCCCGTGGGTATAATACCCTCCCAGGATGGGAGAGGAGGGAAGAGCCGGAGCCCCCACCTGGCAGCCTTGTGGAGCAACGGGGGTGGAGCCCAGAACCCTGAGTCTAGAGGGGAGCCCACTGTCCCTTCCTCTCGCCATGGATGGATGCGTGTTCCCTCTCGCCCTGGAAGGCTGAGCAAGAGGACTGAGCCTGCCGTGTGAGAAGTGAGATTAAATCTTGGGAAGGGGGTGTGTCCTTTGCCCTGGAGGGGACAGACAGACCCCCTCCCCTTTCACCCAGAGTCTGTGGCAAGAATTCCAAGGAAGTGCCAGAAGGGGAGGAGTCCAAGGTGGCAGGAACTGGATCTCTCTTCTCCTGTCCTGCTCTCGGGCTTTGGTTCACCCCCACCGGAAAGTCAGTCCTAGAGTCTCTCCTCCCTGTAAACCCCCTTCACTAGCCAGGGCACAAGTATTCTGGAGCTGAGGTGGGGTGGGGATGGCTACTGAAGAAGGAGGGGACGGAGGGGAGACTGACCCACCCCACAGCCACTGCCTAACCACAACACAAATAATCCAAGAGGTCACACGAGGGGAATGAGGGGGTGCTCAGACCACCCTTCCCTCCAGCTTCCCAACCCCACCAGGCTGCAGGGGTTTTCTCTGCCCTGGAAGTAATGGGGAAGAGAGGGTTAAAGTGCTGCAGAGGAAAGGAGGGGGGGTCTCTGGGCAAGTGGAGAGAATTGGCTCTCCCACCCCTGTGTGGACCCTCAGTCATTCTCATCCGGCCCTAAGTACTCCAGTTCTGTGCTGGGTTTCACTTCCTGCTCCAGAAGAGAAGGTGTCCGGCGGAAGACGGCTGAGATCTGGTCAAACGTCCTGCCACGGGTTTCAGGCACTTTTAAGAAGGTGAAGATGAAGAAGCCAAGCAGGAGGACCGCGAATAGAAGAAAGACGTAGGGACCCATAGCATCCTGGGACAAGTGGAGAAAGAGGTGTTGACAGAGGGGAGGGAACGGGTGGCCTTGGGCAAGCCAGGACTAAAGGACTGGCTTGGGGCCAAAGATCCTCACAGGGAACTGGGACACTGCACGAAGCAGGTGGCTCCTTGGTGGGCAATGGAAATTACCAGGAGAATTTAGTGAAAAGAGAATTCTCTGAACCCCATCTCTCCTGGTTTCTCCCTCTCTTACCATCCTGAGTTACTGCACTCAGTGGATTCCTGGCCATTTGCACTATTAATACAAAGTTTGTAATTTTACTCCTAAGTAAGTTATGCCAGTAGTTGGCTTTGAAGACAGCTCTGTTGTTTTCCATCTAGCTCAGTTCCCTTCTTTGCTTTGATTCTAGTGGAGCAGGCGGTATTCAGAACCCATGTGGTCCACTAAAGTGATCCCCCAACCAGCAGTCTATGGGTGAGGCGGGCTGGGGGGATGCTGAGTGGAAAGCATCTGAGCTAGTGATGCGTTGCCCTCCTCTGGCTGACGGTGTGGGAGATGGGGGCGGGGGCGGGGGACCTACCGCCACATACTGGAAACCCATGCCAATGATGAAATTGCACGTCCAGTTGGAGAACCCAGCCACTGCCATGGCTGCTGGGCGGGGTCCCTGGCTGAAGAGCTCGGCCACGATGAACCAGGGGATGGGGCCAGGGCCAATTTCAAAGAAGGCCACGAAGCCAAAGATGGCCACAATGGAGATATAGCTCATGGCTGGAACTCGCTCCTGGGGGCCGGGCAGGGAGGGTGGAGAACTCAGGTCAGGTCTTTCAGGATCTTCCTTTGCCCTCCACCCAGGAAACTGGCATCAACCCTACCAGCCATTCACAGGCAGGGGACCTGCCACCTAGGTTAGAAGAGGCCTTCAAGCATTTGACATTCAGCTGGCTGCCCTGTGCTGATTCAGGATCTTATGTCAATTCCCTCATGATTCTAGAGCTGGGTTCTTAGGAATTACTGTCCCTGAGGTTTGACAGGGGCTCTCCCCGCTGGCTGCCAGGCTGATGCTACGGTGTCCTAGAGCAGGAGGAAGTGCATGCAGCCTGGGTCCCTCAGGGGCATGGTCTTGGCACACGGCCTGGGCCCAAGGTAAAAGGCATATATGTTGAGGAATGACCCTGGCTGTCCACAGAGCCCCTTGGGGCAGTTCCCTGGGGTTGGGAGGCTGGTCCCCTCCCTCTCCTCAGGCCTCACCAGCAGAAGCAGAGCCACAGTCATCAAGATGGCGCAGCCACACATGCCTGCCAGGCCCAGGAGATGGAGGGTCCGGCGCCCAGCCCGTTCCACCAAGAACACCTGCAGAGAGAGTCAGGGCTTGCCAGGGGCCTTCAGGGCTTGGGACGTGGGAGGGATTGGGTGGTTGGGGTCAACCAAGGGTTGGATCTTTGGGACACCCAGGTATGTCCAGAAGCCAACGGTGGGGACCCTTCCAGAGGCCAGCAGTTACCGAGACTAAGGTGAAGACTGTGTTGACCACGCCGGCTCCGATGGTGGCATAGGCTGGTTTCTCTACCCCTGCTGACTCAAAGATGCTGGTCGAATAATAGAAAACCTAGAGGTGGGCCAGAAGAAAAGGTGATGAAAAGGATGTTCCTTCCTCCCTTGAAGCCACACCAAGCTGGACTGACCCTGAATTTTAACGAAGCAGAGGCTTGCTCCCTTCTTCATTCCTCTGGGGCTATTCCCTAACCCTGCCCCTCCTGGAGGTGGCTGCATCCACACGGCATTGATGCCCGTACCGCATTGATGCCTGACAGCTGCTGGCTCAGCTGCAGCACAATGGCGATGACGAGGGGCTGCCGGTGGGTGTGGCTGCCCAGGAGCTGGAGCAAGGACAGGGGCCGCTCACGCTCCAGCTTCCGCTTCTCCTCCTTCAGCTCAGCCAACACCTCAGACACGTCGGCCCAGCCCGTCAGGCGCTTCAGACCTGGAATTGAGGGGGGGTCAGGCCTGAGAGGGCAGGCAGAAGGCCTGGGAGAGGCACAGGTGCCCGCAGGATGGCATGGGAGCTCACTCTTTCTGGCAGGCCCCTCCAGGTTCCGGATGATGTAGAGGTAGCGGGGGCTTTCCGGGCAGAGGGGCAGCAGGACCATCTGCAGGAGGGCAGGCAGCACGGTGATGCCCAGGAGGAGTGGCCATAAGGTGGCTGTGCCCAGCATGGATTCCAAGCCTAGCACCTGTGGGAGAAGGCAGGGAAGGAGGGCAGGATGTTCAGCCTGTACCCAGAGCCCCAACCCCCTGCCCAACCTCCCAGGAGGCCAGGCCCAGTCACCTGGGCGATTAGGATGCCAGTGACGATGGCCAGTTGATTGAGTGTCCCCAGGGCGCCCCGCAGGTGAGTAGGGGCGATCTCCCCCAAGTACATGGGTACCAGCCCCGATGTCAGCCCTGAGCAGAGGGAAGAAGAGAGCTTCTCAGGGCAGCTGCCCACCGCCCCCCCCTCCGCCGCCATCCCCAAGGCCAGGGCTAATGAAGGAGAGCAAGGCCCTGCGCAGGGCCACAGTGCCTGTAGGTACCTGAGTAGGCGCCAATGAAGAACCGTCCAAGAATGAGCATCTCGTAGGAGGCAGCTGCCTTGGCCAGGCCCATGAGGGTGCCCCCCAGCACTGCCAGGGCGTTGTTGAACAGCATGGCCCTCTTCCTGGCAGACAGAGAGTGGGGCTGTGAGAGTCCAGGAACCCATGCTCTGGCTCTCTTCCTGTCCCTCCACCCTCACCCTCCAGCCCCATACCTTCCCAGCCACTGAGAGATGATGCCAATCAGGAAGGATGAGATCATGCCACCCACAGAGAAGATGGCCACAGAGAGAGCCCAGAGGGTGGTGAGGGTGCCTGGTGGGATGGAGCTTGGTCCCTCAGGCCCCTGCCTCCCCAGCCAGGTCTCATTGTAGCTCTGTTCAATCACCTGGGGGCACAGCAAAGAAGTGATTAGCTGCTAGACTCTTCCCTCTCTGCTCACCCACTCCCCCCCACCTTGTCTGGGCACCCCACTCTGCCAACTGTAGCCCCTCACCTTCTGGGGGGCATTGATGACCCCAATGTTGTAGCCAAACTGCAGGGAGCCAAGAACAGCAGAGAATACGGCAAGGACCAAGGTCCCAGTGACTCGCTGCCGAGGGGGTTCCCCATCCTGGGCAGGCAGAAGCAGAGAGGAGGCATGTCACATGGAACTGTGGCATCTTTCCTTCCTCCAGGGGCCCAGGCCCAGTAGGAGTCTAAAGATGCTGGGTTTCATCCAACGTGTGGGATGAGGGAAAGTGGACCCATATTAGGAATCAATCGAAGATCTCAGTGTAAACAAGAGCAGGAAGAACCCAAGAGTACCAGGGCATGAAGGAGAAACTGATGTTTGAGTCCAGCAAGCAGAGAAACGTTTGAGAACCTGGGTCTCACAATTCCTCTCTAACCTAGGGACAGGCTTGGCATTAAGAGACCCCTGTTCAGATTTGTGCGACCTTAGGTAACTCACTTCCTCACTTTGAACTGAAGAGATGGGGGTGATGTTGCTTGTCAAGTGAAAGTGTGAAAATCAAAACTGAATGTTGAGTGGCCCCAATGGTGCTGCTTTTATAAAGTAACAAGTGTGTTAGCATCATCAGTCTCTGTCCTCTTCTCTTCCATCTGCAGGTTCTCTCTGCAGGCTCCTGGAAGCCCCCAATAGGCTCAAGAAGGACAATTCCAAAAAGGACATCGCGGTCATTCCTCCTGGCTTATGGCCTTCTCTGTCTCCGCCCCAGCCTCCTCCCTTCCCCCTCCAAGCTGCGACAAAGGGCAGGGGGCCATGCTGGCTTTTGCCTGAGCGAGCCTTGCGCAGGGGATGGGGGCGGGAAGGTGGTGTGAGGGGCGGTAGCCTTGGTGGCTGACCGCTGGCGGCACAGACTGTCTCCAAAAGGAAACCTGAGCTCGTGGAGGGAGGGCTGACACTCCCCTCTACCCCTCCACCAACCGTAGGGCCGAGGGAAAGTTCAGCGTCCTGGAGGACTGCCAAGAGTGGGGGTGGGGGTGGACCTACGGAGCACCTCCGGTCTTCGAAAAACTGCGGGCTGGCGAGCCGGGACAGACGGACAGCTCCTGGAGGGCAAGACTCGCCTGAATCTGCTTTCTTGAGGGCAGGAAGTCCTCGATCCCGGCGCAAAGCGCCGCGAACTAGAGAAGAGGGCGAACCCAGGACACGCAGAATCCAGCTGTGGTTCTTGCCCACAATGATCCCCCAGACTCATTTGCCTCTTGGAGTGACTGGAATCTGACAGTCATGGGTTGTCCCGCTCGGGTATAAATAGCCAGTCCCCCACCCCACCCCCTGCGCCTGCGCAAGGACCGCCCCTAGCTGACCCCAAGAGCGACCCCAGCCCGAGAAAAGCGGGACCCTTGTCCCCGTCCCGCCCCCTCATGCTAAACCCTACTTCAGAGCCGATCTGTTGGAAGCCCGACGGCATCTTGTCTTAGGAACTGGAGACGCAGGAGCTGCAGTAGACGAGGGGGAGGCGACCGGGGGGGTCTGCGACCCCAGCCTGGTGGGCGGAGGACGCGGGGATGATGGGGGTCCCGGAGCTTTGTGAGGAGGGCGAGTCTGGCGGGACCCACAGCCACAAGCCCAGGAGCCAGACAGCAGCTCCTGGGAATCTGGCGAAGCTTGGCTGGGGGGAAAAGACCCGAAGAGCAGCCCCCGCAGCCCCTAGGGCCACGCCTCTCACGGCACCCATTGGCCAGGAGCCCGCACACCCCAGCAGGCCACGCCCCTCCCTGAGCCCGGGGCTGAGAGTTTGGCACCGGCTGTGGGGTAAGCCAGCGAGGCCACGCCCCTCAGCGTGCCGGGTGAGACACGCCCCTCGGGTTTCCGCCAGCCTGCCTCCGGGAAGTTTTGAGAACAGGGTCCCGGGAAACCTGGAGGCCCTGTTCCCCTTCATGTGAAGTCTCCGCCCACCGGCCGAGGTTCGGGGGTAAAGAAGCGACTTCCAAGGGATGGGAGGGGAGGGGCCAGGTAAACTTGCCCAGGAGAGAACTCGGGCGGCCCGAGACCGAGCGCTAGCCGGCGCGCGGGGTGGGTGCAGAGCAATGGCCTGGAATAACCCACAGCGGTTATTTTTAGCTCCCACGTTGGGAGACGCCAAATGTCAGGTCCCGGGTGTCCCAGCCTGTCCTGGGCGGGGGAGGACAGGGAGATGGAGCCTTAAAGGATCCGCGACAGGCTTCCCACGCGGAGATGACCCGGGGCACAGGAAATTCCGTTCCTAACGGCTCAGGTGTCTGGCCTCGGGGGTCGTCTTTCCATGCATCCGTGCTCGGAGCACTGCCTCTCTAGCCTTTCCCCTACACCCGTTCCCCACGTTGGTTCCTGGAGGTGGCCGGAGGGACAGGTGGTCACACCAACCACGTCACCAGCCCTGAGGTGCCTGAGCCGCCAAGAATGTGCTGGCCGCGTGGACGAGTTGGACACGCTCTCTGGAGGTCGCTCCAGGTTTGAATGCCCAGCGAGGAGGGTGCGACCTAGAGTTGGCAAGTCCCCGGAGCAGCAGCGTAGCGCTCTGAGCACCGACAGCGCGCGCTGTGAAGAACTGGACTCAGAAGCACGGGGCTCTAGTGCCACCTGGAGGGAGAGCGCGGATCCGCAGAGGATCGGGCCGGGGTGGTCCGCTGCCCACTGTCCCCCCTCGTTCCACATTTTTAAGGCTTCCATTACTTCAGGCCCAGGCCTCTCTCTGGAGCTTCAGATCCGAGTGTTCAGCTGCCGCCTGGGTGGGCAATTCACATGATCAGCATGTTCAAACTTGCTTCTCCTGCTAACTTCCTCATCCCAGTGAACCGTCCTGTTAGCCAGCTTGTCCCTCGTATCAGAAAGAGGAAGTCATGCTTAATTCCTCCTCTCCTGCACTCCCCACCTTTATCCAGTTACCAGCATTGGTGTTTTGACCTCCTAAACCCTCATATTCATCTGATTTTTTCCACCTGTACTGTGGCCAGTTTGGTTCAGACAGCCATCACCCTGCCTGGTCTTCCTGCTCCTCTTCCCTTACAAGGAGGGGCAGAGTACAATTCAAAAAGAGTTCAACCTCCTCACTCTCCCTTCAGAAGTCTCTGTTGCCCACTGTCAAGTTTTAACCCCCTTTCAGAGTGAACAAAACCTCTTGCCTTTCCTCCTATCTCTGCCTCACTTTCTATCCCCTCCCCTCAAGTTTTAGTCAATTCCTAACTATTTCTTGTATCCAGAACACACTGTGCTGTTTCACTCTTTGGTGGCTACTAATAATCATGGCATCTGGTCCCATCACTTCATGGGAAATAAATGGGGAAACAGTAGAAACAGTGTCAGACTTTATTTTGGGGGGCTCCAAAATCACTGCAGATGGTGACTGCAGCCATGAAATTAAAAGACGCTTACTCCTTGGAAGAAAAGTTATGACCAACCTAGGTAGTATATTCAAAAGCAGAGACATTACTTTACCGACTAAGGTCCATCTAGTCAAGGCTATGGTTTTTCCAATGGTCATGTATGGATGTGAGAGTTGGACTGTGAAGAAGGCTGAGTGCCGAAGAATTAATGCGTTTGAACTGTGGTGTTGGAGAAGACTCTTGAGGGTCCCTTGGACTGCAAGGAGATCCAACCAGTCCATTCTGAAGGAGATCAACCCTGGGATTTCTTTGGAAGGAATGATGCTAAAGCTGAAGCTCCAATACTTTGGCCACCTCATGCGAAGAGTTGACTCATTGGAAAAGACTCTGATGCTGGAAGAGATTGGGGGCAGGAGGAGAAGGGGACGACCGAGGATGAGATGGCTGGATGGCATCACTGACTTGATGGACGTGAGTCTGAGTGAACTTCCAGGAGATGGTGATGGACAGGGAGGCCTGGCGTGCTGTGATTCATGGGGTCGCAAAGAGTCGGACACGACTGAGCAACTGAACTGAACTGAATAATCCGTTAGTCTGGAATACCAAAGGACTCCTATTGGTCCTCTGAAAAACTCTCCCCCCACCCCCGCCCCGTGATACCTTCCTTGGCTTTGCTTCAGAAAACCATGTGTCCTCAGGATAGTACATTGTCATAATTTTTTCTCTGGACAGTAACCCTGAGGACAGATAATCATCTTGTTTACCTCTGTATCCTCAACACCCAGCTCACCCAGGATGAGCACTCAATATTTATTTGTTGAATGAATGAAATGAGGGTCTGCTCCTGATGGTCAGGAATATGGACTGGGGAACAGTCATGAATGGGGAAACCTTTGGTAAATGGTTCCACATACCTGACCAAGGGGAACTAAAGTAGAAGAACTAAAGTCTGCTAGTTGAGGAGAACAAATCGCTTATGAATGAAAAGGAGCAGAAGTGATTGTTGGAAGCAGAGAAGGAAGGTAATTGGGAAGGTAAAAGGAAAACCAGGGATGCTGGAATGCCATGAAGGGAAGAGGGCAGGGAGAGAGGGAAAGCTGAGAAAGGTGCCAAGAGGAAAATAGGGAGCTGGAGGGAGGCACAGGTTGGAGGCAGATGAAAAGTCAGGGTAGCAGATAGAATGCAGGCCTTGGGGTGTCTCCTGGCACTCGGGTCAAGGAACTTTCCCAGTCTCATTCAGATGCTTTGTTCTAATGCTTCTAGGAGTTTAAGCCCCAGGGAAAGTAGAATCAAGGAAAGCAAGTCAGATCTAGATAAAGAAGATAAAAAGAAAGGAGAAAGTGGTGGGGAGTAGAAGAGACAATGGGAATAAGGAGAGTCGGGAGGGAGGGAGAAAAATGGCTGGGAAGGTGGGAGAAAGAGACTAATTGAGAGAGGATGTGAGTGAAGTCGCTCAGTCATGTCCGACTCTTTGCGACCCCATGAACTGTAGCCTACCAGGCTCCTCCATCTATGGGATTTTCCAGGCAAGAATACTGGAGTGGGTTGCCATTTCCTTCTCCAAGAGATCTTCCCGACCCAGGGACTGAACTCAGGTCTCCCGCATTGTAGGCAGACGGTTTACCGTCTGAGCCACCAGGAAAGTACTGGAGACAGGATGGGAAGGGAAGAAATGAGACACAGGACACTGTGGACATTTAGCATTGGAGCATGTGTGCGTTCATCTTGCTTAGAAATTAATCCATGGCTCGTTTGATCTCAGAACCAGTTGTAGCCCTTTCTAAGCTCTGCCCTATGACATGGGGAGCTGATCCCTCCAGGCTTTTGTTTTCAAACTTCCATATTCACTGTCTTCTGACTGGATATAGCCCAAAGGAGGTGAGAGATTGAAGGACAGGAGAAAGCCAGGATGTTTCTTCACTCTCTCTGCCTCCAGCTCCTACTCTTCAGGCCCACTTCGCTTTCAGCTTCTAGAGGGAAACCTTGGACCCATGAGCTCCAGCAATGCCATCTCCTCCCTTTGTCCCATCATTGTTTTCGTCAATATATGAGGGTCTCAGGTACAGAGGATTGAATTAATGGCACAGTTCTTGGTACATGATACTCACTGATCAATGTCTTATCTTGTATTTATTTAAAAAATTATCCTTTTTTATTTCCACATCCATTTCTCATTTGTCTTCTCTCAAAAACCCACCATCCCAATGCATTCAAGGCTCCCTTTTGTTGTACTCTTGTAAAATATGAATTGTTTTATGTGCAGGTGGCTCAGTGGTGAAGAGTCTGCCTACCAACATAGGAGATGCAAGAGATGTCAGTTGGATCCCTGGGTCGGGAAGATCCCCTGGAGAAGGTAATGGCAACCCACTCCAGTACTCTTGCCTGGGAAATCCCAAGGACAGAGGAGCCTGGAGGGCTACAGTCCATGGGGTTATAAAGAGTCAGATACAACTGAGCACAACCCAGTACACAGCATCTGTTTATATCTTTCAATCTGATCTTACTTATTTTCAGTAAGCACTATGTTTTGTAAACCCATTCATGTTCTGTGATTATCCAAGTGATGGTTTCATAATTATTTTATTGCATAATTTATTGATTCATTATGTAATGTACCATTGCCTAATGCTCCACAGTGTCAGTCATCCCACTGATAGGCACCCATATCACCTCCACTTCCCAACCACAACAAAGAATGTGGCAGTGATCATGGAGCTGCCTCTGCCTATGTCTTTGTCTTTATTTATATCTATCTCCATGAGCAGAATTGCTGAGTCATAGGGTATACTTCTACCTAATTTGACTAAAAACTACCAGCTTGCTTTTGAGAATGGCTATCATAGTCTCCACTTCTATCAGGAGTTCCGGAGAGTTTTGCTACTACCACACCACCCTCTCAGGCAGCATCCACCCAGAAGCAGCTGAGTGAAGAGTATGGACTCTGGACCTGAATTGCCTGAGTTTGAGTCCCAGCTCTGATACTTAATAACTTTGCTCCCTTGGGAAAGTTACCTAAGCTCTTTGTGCCTTATTTACCTCATCTGTAAAATGAGAAGGGAGATAATAATAGTATCCACATCTTAGGGTTTTAATGAAGGTGAATACTGTAATACTCATATAGTGCTTAGGAAAGACAGAAATAGATACAGTTTATTGTTTTTGTTTGGTTTTTGAAAAGCTCTATTGAGATAGAATCGACAAACAATAAACTGTACATATTTAAAATGTACAGTTTGATAAGGCAAAACATTTTTTCTTCGGACTTCCCTGGTGGTCCAGTGGCTAAGACTCCCTGCTCCCAATGCAAGGGGCCCATGTTCCATCCCTGGTTGGGGAACTAGATCCCACATACTGCAACTGAGACCTGATGCAGCCAAATAAATAAATAAATAAAGATTTTATCTTGAGGTGTTATTGACATGTAACTTTATTTTATTTTATTTTTTCTTTTTGTGACATGTAACTTTTATTTCAAGTGTACATGTATATATATGTACATATTACAAAATATATGTATATATTACAGTGATGTATGTATCTATTACAAAATGATTACCACAATACATCTAGTTAACAGCTAATTTGATGTTTTGACATGTATACACCTCTGAAACTGTCCCCAGAATCAAGATAATGAACACACCCATCACCCTCTGTGTTTCCTTGTACCTCTTTGTAATTCCTCCTGTCAGCCCCTAGGCAACCACTGATCTGATTTCAGTCCTGAGGGACTAGTTTGCATTTTTTAGAATTTTATGCAAATAGAATCACACAGATTCTACTCCTTTTGTCTGGACTTCTTTACTTCCCATAATTTTGAGATTCATATATGTTGTTTCGTGTATTGTGAGTTTATCTTTTTTATTGTGAAGTATTATTGATTTGATTATCAATAGTAATCAGTTAGATTGTCCATCACCTGTTGATGAATATTTGCATTTATTTCCTGTTTGTGGCTGTTACAAATAAAGCTGCCATGAACATTTACATACAGGTCTTCAAATGAGCATGTACTTTCATTTCTCTTGGAAAATGCCTAAGAGTAGGAGGGTGGATTATATGACAGGTGTGTGTGTGTGTAACTTCTTTTTGTTTTTTGTTTTTTTAGTAAATCAGGTTTTACTGTTCACAGGGTCATTTCTGAGTTGCAAACAATCTGTCCCTATATTCCCCTATTCAGTCTGGGCTGCCACCATCAGACAGACAGAAAGTGCCAGGACACTGTTTTTCTTGCATTTTTGGGAAACTTTAGCAACAGACAGTAGTGTGTGACTTTCTATGAATTGGCCAAATTGTTTTCTAACGTGGTTGTCCCACTTTACATGCCCACCCACAGTATCTAAAAGTTCCAGTACCTCCACACACCAGCACTTCAGATGGTCAGTCTTTTAAAATCCAGAATTGGACTATGAAGTGAGTGAAAGTTGCTCAGTCGTGTTTGACTCTTTGCGACCTCATGGCCTATACAGTCCATGGAATTCTCCAGGCCAGAATACTGGAGTAGGTAGCCATTCCCTTCTCCAGGGGATCCATCAGAATGGACTATATGAGATTTTAAATAAATGAGAATTTGTCAATTTTTGTCAGTTCAGTAGGTGAAAGGTGATATTGTATTTCAGTTTTCTCTGATTACTTATGGCTTGGAGCATCCCTTTAAACTCTTGTTAGCATTTTGGCTTTCTATTTTTTGGCAAATCCCTTCCATGTATTCTTTGCCCATTTTTCTCTTGGAATATTTTTACTGTTGATGGGCAAGACATTTAAACAAATAATATTAGTTCATTGTCATATTTGGATTTTGCAAATATTTTCTCTTGTTCTATCGTCTGCCTGTTAATTTTTCTTTCGTGAACTTCATTTAGCAGAAACCTTTAAATTTAGTATCATCAAAATGACCAACTTTCCCCTTAGGATTTGTGATTTTGAAATTTTGCATGTGTTCTTTTCCATTTTTGCATCAAAATTTACCTTTTCTTCTAAGAACTTTATAGTTTTTTGATTTACATTTTTGTTTGTTTGGTTGTACCATGGCAGCTGGGATCTTAGTTACCTGACCAGGGATCAAACCTGCCCCTCCTGCACTGGGATCACAGAGTCTTAACCAGTGGACCACCAGGGAAGTCCCCACATCTGGGTCTTTTTTTTTTTTTTTTTAGTTCTACCAGTTTATTGCTACCAATCCATCTCCCTCTACCCTCCTCAATCGTGCGTGCTCAGTCACGTAACCCGATGGACTGCAGCTTGCCGGGTTCCTCGTCCATGGACTTTTCCAGGCAAGAATACTGGAGTGGGTTGCCATTTTCTTCTCCATGTTTAGGTCTTTTTAATCCATCTAGAGTTCATCCTTGTTTTGGGTGTTAGGGATCCAATATTTTTTTCTCATATTCCCACCACATTTACCACATGTCCACTTCTGATATGGGCTTCCCAGGTGGCACTAATGGTAAAGAACCTGCCTGCCAATGCAGGAGACATAAGAGATGTGGGTTCGATCCCTGGGTTGGGGAGATCCCCTGGAGAAGGAAAAGGCAGAGAGAATTACCTGGAGAATTCCCTGCAGTTCTTGCCTAGAGAATTCCATGGACAGAGGAGCCTGGTGGGCTGTAGTCCCCAGGGTCAAAAAGAGTCAGACACCACTTAAGTGACTTAGCATACAGCACGCACTTTTGATATATATGTAAGTACCTCTGTCTCTGGTATTCTGTTCCATTGGTGTGTCTCTCTGTTCTTGCACTAATACTATACAGTTATTGTTGCTGAATGCTTTGTAGCAAGTTTAAATTTCTGGAAGAGCAAGACCCCTCTTGTCTCTCTTACTTCTCAGCGAAGACCTAACTATTTGTGTGTGTGTGTTTTAAGGTAAACTTATTAATATCTTTAAAAAAAAACCAATTGAATGTTTTTTGGTAATATATCAAATTGTATGTTATTCTGGGGACAACTGATACCTTTATAATGTTAAGTTATCCCATTTAAGAGCATGGACTATTTCTGTATTCATTCATCTTCTATATTCTTTCAGTTCAGTGCAGTCGTTCAGTCATGTCCAACTCTTTGTGACCTTATGGACTGCAGCACGTCAGGCTTCCCCGTCCATCACCAACTCCTGGAGCTTACTCAAACTCATGTCCATCGTGTTGGTAACACCATCCAACCATCTCATCCTCTGTCTTCCCCTTCTCCTGCCTTCAATCTTTCCCAGCATCAGAGTCTTTTCCAATGAGTCAGTTCTTCGCATCAGGTGGCCAAAGTATTGGAGTTTCAGCTTCAGCATCAGTCCTTTCAATGAATATTTAGGACTGATTTCCTTTAAGATGGATTGGTTTTATTTCCTTGCAGTCCAAGGGACTCTCAAGAGAGTCAACACCACAGTTCAAAAGCATTAGCTCTTTGGCGCTCAGCTTTCTTTATAGTCCAACTCTCACTCACATCCATATATGACTACTGGAAAAACCATAACTTGACTAGACGGACCTAGTAGAATTAAAATTTTTCTTCCATTGAGGTCTTATGAATACTTGGTTAGTTCCAAGATGCTCTATAATTTTTGCCAGTGATGCAAATTGAGTGTTACTTTTTAAATTATATTTTCTAATTAGTTATTGCTGGTGTAGTAAAATACTAGTGACTGACTCTCTTTGTGGGTGGATCTTGTGTACAGCAAACTTGCTGAACACCATGGATAGTTCTGACAGACTCTCTGTTGCTTTTATCTGACTTTCTAGTAGGTGATTATATCGTTTGCAAATCAGTTTTATTTTGACCCTTTCAATCTTTGCACAATCTATTTCTTTCTCTTCCTTGTGGTATTGATCAAGCTCATTGTCGACTTCTTTATACCTATGTTCTCATCATCATTGTTGTTGACTTCAGAACCCACCAGGACACTCCATTTACTCACGGCCTCTCAGCCCTCAGTCTCATCTCCAACTGTCTTTCTCTTCAGTCCACCTTCAGGCCCTTACCCAAGGCTTTGTTATCTCTAACAATACCCTCTTCCAGTTTAGTGAATTCAAGTCTGCCACCTCTGATGATCACCTCCTAGGCTTCTAGATCATCCATTCATGCATCCCCACTTCTCTCACTTTACGGAGACTTCAAAACCATTGACTGATCAGTTTTTCACTATCCACTGACTCCTTTCTATGTTTGCTCTCCTTAATACCCAATTTATAGCACATAATCACTCTTGTGCAAATTAGAATTCCTTCTCTATTCTCTCTTTCTTTCTTTCTTTCGGCAACACTGCTTGGCTTTTAGGATTTTCAGTTCCTTGATCAGGTATTGCACCCAGGCCACAGTAGTGAAAGCCTGGAGTCCAAATCACTAGGCTTCTAGGGAACTCCCCCTTTTCTCTCTTTTTAGCAAAATCCCAACCCTGGCTAATTCCAACTCTCCATCTACTTTCTCCTCATACCCCGCTCTTTACTTAAAGGGTTCTAGAGCAAGAAATTCACAGTGATGGTGACTGGTGATGCTTTAAATCAGTGGTTCTAGTCTGGGACCAGTTTTGCTCATCTCATCACTGGGACATCTGGCAATCTCTGGAGACAATGATTTCTTTTTTTTTTTTAATTTATTTTATTGAAGCATAGTTGATTTACAATGTTGTATTAATTTCTGCTGTACAGCAGTGATTTTATATATATGTATATATATATATATATATATATATATATATATTCTTTTCCATTATGGTTTATGACAGGATATTGAATATGGTTTCCTGTGCTATCCAGTAGGACCTTGTTTATTCTGGAGACATTTTTGATTGTCACACTGGGGTGTGGGAGAGGATACTGGCATCAAATCAGTGGAAGTCCAGGGTGCTGTTAAATATCCTATAATGCACAGAATCATCCCATAACCAAGACTTATCTGGCCCCAAACACAATAGTGCTGAAGTGGAGCAATCCTGCTCTAAGTTAATACAAGTCTCAAAGAGACAATAGAAACAGGGCTGTAGCACTTGTTGTTCCCTATGCCTATAATGTGGTTCTTCCTGGGTGGCTCATTATTTAACAGTCCCTTCCTAGGTAGGTCTCCCTGACCTTACTCTGGAATGGACCCAACCTCATCACATTGCCCTATTTTATTGCTTTGAAAACATGCACCATTTTATGTCTTTATTGCCTGCTTCCTCCTTCTAGAATCTAAGTTACCTGAATGAAGCATCCTCTTTTTCTTTTTTGACGGCACAGAATGCCATGCAGAACTTCCTCGACCAGGGATTGAACCTGTGCCCCATGCACTGGAAGCACTGAATCTTAACCACTGGCCCACCAGGAAGTCTGCAGTGTCCTCTTGTTTACAGCTGTAGCCCCAGTGTCAAGCATGGTGCTTGGTACATTATACAGGGTCTCGGAAAATATTTGTCAAATCAGTATATGAAAATCATGTTAATTTGCAATTTAGTCATTTATTCATCAGCTATTTATTGGGGATAAAATCCAGACACATCTCTTGGAACTTATAGTATAGTGGGGAGACTGACGTTGAGTAAATAATCACACAAAGTGAATAGCTTCCAGTCATGATAAGAACGTTGAACGTACAGTACAGGTAGCAGTGAGGACATTCAGCAGGGTGACCTGACTCAGTCTGGGGCGGGGTGCTCAGGCCAGACCTCCCAGGAGAAGTCATATTTGAGCTGATAGCTAAGGATGAGTCGGTTAGCTGGGTAGAAGGAAGGTTGGGTGGGGGTAGATGAGAAGAGCACCCAGGCATAGAGAACAGAGAGCAGAGGCACTCTGGTGGGAAGGAACACTGTATAGTTCAGGAAGTGTGGCTGACACATGGAGTCTCATAAACCATAGTGTAACATTTATTTGCAAATCCAGTGAAGCATTAGGAGCCAAAGAATGCCATTGGAAGTTTTAAGGATTTTAAACAGGAAGTGATGATAAAAAGTTTATTAAAAAAACAAACTTGTTTCTGGAAAATAGATTTTAGAAGGACAAGCAGGAAAGCAGAGAGAGATTGGTTTGGAGGCAGTTGCAGTGTCCAGGCAAGAGGTGATGGTGGCTTGGCCTGAGATGGTCTCACTGAGCTTGGAGAGGAGCTGGATATATTTAACTAACAAGAAACATGAAAAAAAAAAAAAAAAGAAAAGAAACGTGGATTTTCAGAGCTGGAAATCACCTTAAAAAAATAAAAAACTCACCATTAATCAAAGGTAGAAAAATTGAATAATAAAGAGTTCCTTAAAGTCTGCATTTTACAGAAAAACAGGTTAGTTAGGACTATGAAGGGCCCATTAATATTTTTATTGAATGAAAGAAAGAAAGACCGAGAAATGTTTGAGGAGGAGCAAAGATGGGAAACATGAGAGACTTAAGGTTAAAAAATTAAGTGAAAGAGACAGAGTAAGAAAGGAATGTGAGCCCGAGAGCTGTCAGGTTGGAGAAGGAAAGATTGGAAGGAAACTGGACCATGAGGGAGCAGGGATGCGCTCTAGGGTAGATGCAATGAAAGGCTACTGGGTGATGCTGGGCTCCAAGGGGGCTGGAGATGGGGCACAAAGGTAGACTAAAAGACGAGGAGTAAAATAGGAAGAGGAAAGGACAGGAAGGGGAGATGATAACAGAGGAGGGAGGAATGGGTAAGTGGCGGATGCTTGGTGGGATGGGGCAGAACTCAGGGAGCGTGACAGAAGAAACCTGAGGGTGAGGTGGGGGTCTGAGGACTGAATCAAAGGCCACATTAGAGCCAGATGTTCTGGAGGACGGCACGGTGAGAGGGCGGGAGAGGGCACACAGACAGGCAGGTCCAGGCTCCGGATGAGGGTGAGAAACTAGTGCAGGGCTGGGGGAGGAAGAAGAGGGAAAGGTGGAGGACCGGCTGGAAAAACTCCAGGGGAAGAGAATGGTGGGTGTGGCCAAGACTCTGACCCAGGCCTTACCGTGCTCCCTCCCTTCGCTGGATTCTGGCTTCAGTGGTTTCTTCCTTCTGCGGAAAGGACACTTGAGGCGGGATGAGACTGTGACTGCGGGGCGGGGCGGGAGTGGGGGTGCCAAGGGCCCCGCCATTAAGTCACGTCCAGCAGAGATCGGAATAGGGGGCGGAGGAGACGGGTGCTGGGGCACCGCTTCTGGAAGCCAGGTGTCTGGTGGAGGCGACAGCGGTGAGGGGCGGTTGGGCGCTAGGCGGTGGCTCTGGCGGTGGAGACTCTAATTAGACGGCTGAAGTGGACAGTTCTGAGGGGTCCCCGGAAGGTGGGGTCGGCGAGGAAAGGAGACTGAAGTGAAAAACAGTAGAACCGAGGGTGGGGGCGAAAGTAGGGCGGGATAAAGAGCGAGTAGAAGCCGAGAGTCCCTGCGGGGGGGAAGGCGGAGCCAGGGCTAGCCTGGGGCATCTCTCCCGCTCAGGCTCCGCCGCGTTCCTGGCGCACCTGTCCGGGAGCGGGGAAGGGATGTCCTTGCGCCCGAGGGACCTCCAGTCCGAGGGGCTTCCTCAGAACTCGGGACTCCCGAGAAGACTCCACCTCCCCCCTCCAGCGGGCCGAGCCCAGTAAGTGAAGGGGCGTGACGCTGGTGCTCAGGTTTCTTCCTCCACACCTGAGCCAGGAGGGGTGGGGGCAAGGACTTCCGGCTCAGGTGAGTGTCCCTTCGGTGACGTCAGGTCACCCTCGGCCGCCCCTCGATCACTCCCTGTCTCGCGCCCCCGACGCCCTACTTATACTCAGGTGCGCAGCACCTGTCCGCCCGCACCTGCCCGCTCACCGCTGAGCGACCTCTAGTTGGCACAGCAGCTTCGGGCCGACAGCCCAGGATACTCTGGGGACTTCCAGCACCCGGAGGCCGCGCCCGTACGGCCCCTCCACCTTTTGTTTGGGAAGAGTCGCCGAGCGCCCGAGGGAGCCGCCAGGCCTTCGCGGATCGCTTTTGTCGGTCACCAGTCCTGTTCCCCTCTGCCGTGAGACTCTCGCCTCGCCGGAGGGGTCGGTTTGTTTACTCCGGAGACCAGATTTGCAAGCAGTCGACCAACTTCTTTTTTGCCTCTTTGGGTGACTTAAAAACTCGTCCGCCAGGCGCCCCCCGTCTATTCTGAAGGCGGAAATGGCCAATTCGGGCCTGCAGCTGCTGGGCTTTTCCATGGCTCTGGTGGGCTGGGTGGGCCTGGTGGCATGCACCGCCATCCCGCAGTGGCAGATGAGCTCGTACGCTGGCGACAATATCATCACCGCCCAGGCCATGTACAAGGGGCTGTGGATGGACTGCGTCACGCAGAGCACCGGCATGATGAGCTGCAAAATGTACGACTCGGTGCTCTCCCTGCCGGGTAAGACCGCGGGACCGACGGGGCGGATGCTCCAGAGCCGGGGTCGCGGGGTGGGTGAGGGGCCGGGCTCGAGGCCCCACGGCCCGACGCGCTGGGTTGCGCGGTAGCGCGGCTGGAGAGGAGGAAGCGGTAGGGCCAAGGTCCTGGGACTGCACGTGCGCGGGTCCGGCTGAGCCCCTTTTCGCCCGCGGACGCGCCTCGTCTTCCGGCCGAGCGGCCAGCGGACCAAGCCGCTCCCGGTAAGCTGAGTCCTGGGGCGCGGCCTTCCCCTCCCCCTACCCCGAGGCCAAGGTCTTCGCCATCTCCCGCCCTTTTCTCGGACAAAAGGCGGCGCGGGGTTGGGCTGGGGGCCGCTGGGTCGAACCAAGGGCCGAGGAGCCTCGCCTCCTGTTTGCCCCCTGGGCCGCCGCCTGCGGCTTCTAATCTTATCCGCCGATTAGCCGAAGCCACAAACCGTGGCCTCGATAGTGGGGTCAGAGCTGAGACGAGAGCCAGGACTGCGTGCGGCCCCGGGGCTGCAGCCACCGCTACCGGGGCTCAGGTCACCACTGTTTTCCTTCAACGTCCCCTTTCACCCTTCCCCCTCCGCGGGGGCAGTTTCATCGAAACCCAGGCGCCCCGGGCGGATCCTAGAGCCGAGAGGGCGGGGCAGAGCGGGAAGGCCACGGAGTCGGGAGGGGGCGGGACCCGCCGGCTCCGGCCCGGGACTCGGGGTCTGAATCGGTCCGAGGGTCGCCCCGTCATTTCCAGCAAGGATGGCATCCTTACCCCTTTTCCGCAGCGGCCTTGCAGGCCACTCGAGCCCTAATGGTGGTTTCCCTGGTGCTGGGCTTCCTGGCCACATTCGTGGCCACGATGGGCATGAAGTGTACAAACTGTGGGGGAGACGACAAAGTGAAGAAGGCCCGGATAGCCATGACGGGAGGCATCATTTTCATCTTGGCAGGTGAGCCACAGGTCCAAGGTGGGGACAAGGACTCTGTTAACCATGCTGGAGGGGTAAGTGTGGACACAGTGCGGGTTTGGGGGGGTGGCTCACAGTACCTGAATCCCCATTTTTTCCCCAGGTCTTGCTGCCTTGATAGCTTGCTCCTGGTACGGCCATCAGATTGTCTCAGATTTCTATAACCCGTTGGTCCCCATGAATGTTAAGTAAGTATGAGAGCCCTATCTCCTAAGGGGTCTGGGGTTGGGAGAGGCAGGCCAGGGTTCGTGACCGCAATCCCTTCTCTCCACAGGTATGAATTTGGTCCTGCCATCTTCATTGGCTGGGCAGGGTCTGCTCTGGTCATCCTGGGAGGTGCACTGCTCTCTTGCTCTTGTCCTGGGAGTGAGAGCAAAGCTGGATACCGTGCACCTCGCTCCTACCCTAAGCCCAACTCTGCCAAGGAGTATGTGTGAGCTGGGATGCCCCTGCCCCAACCTGGCAGCCTACAGGTGCCTCCTTATGAAAGGACCTGGGGCAGAGAGCTCAGCCTGTGGGCAGGGTGCCAAGCAAAAGCCTTCAGTCACTCTAGCCCAGCACACCGTGTACAGTTTCCTGGGGGGTTGGGTGGGGGGGACAAAAATGGGAGGGTGTGCTTTTTGTACAGTAATAAAAATATGTTTTGGAAAGTAGGCTTTTTTTCCATCCCCTTCAGGGCATCTGCTTCCCTCATCCACTCCCAGCCTCCAGTCCTGTCCACTTGCGACTTTTGCTTAAATAGCAACCAAAGAACTTTTCCTTTTAATACAAAATAAAATATTTTATTAGGGTTGGGGGGAGGTGGTGTTCCTATCCTGTCACTTTCCCTTATGCCTCCAGCCCACTTCTCACTGGAAGCTGCTCCCTGGCTCATGGGTCACAGGGCAGGGCCTCCATAGATACAGGGAACAAAGATGGAGCAGAGACAGGCTAATGCCAACACACACATTGAAGGATGGTTACAGGCCTGTAGTCTTCCTCTTCCCCTTCTACTGCAGTCTAGTCAAATCTCCTAGACAATCAAACATCTAGGTCATCGTCTGGGTCTTCTTGATCCAGGTCATCATAAGCATCTGGCTCATAGAAGATGTGGCTGGTAGCCTGGCCCAGCCCAGGGCGCAGTAGAGCCTGCTGTCTGAGGAGAGATAAGGGGAGAATTGGTGCTGGGGAGGGTGGGTAATGGGTCACATCTGGACACCCTCTTTCTGCGTAACAGTCACTCCCTCTCTGGCTTCCATGTCTTCTTGGGCTAAATCCCTTTGACCTTGTGTAGCACCAACTGGTATAGGGATGGATACTCTTAGACAGCTCTTGCAACACCCTAAGTTCTTAGCAGCTTGAGGGCAAGAATACTGTGTAGTCTTGCTTCACCCGCCCACATGCTGGGCACAGAACAAATGTCTACTAAGCCCTTATTAACCTGCCTCTGGCATACCATCCAGCTTCCTACCCTCCCAGTGCTGCTACCTGGAGATAGGGCCACTTCCCTGGGGTCTGGTCCCGCTCAGCCCAGGCCCAGATTACTTTGGGGACATTAGTGAGCTGGGACCCAAAGCGCTAATGGAGAGAAGAGACATCGAGGCCCTTTGACACTGCTGGGGTTTGGGTGGGTAGAGCCACTCCCCAGACTTGACTCTGGAGGTGGACTTCAGCCCCTATAAAGTTGAAAAAGTTAATCAACAACCTGCTGTTGCCCCACCTCTTAGGCCCAATGCTGGGCTCAACTCAGGGACTTGGGCACTGAGGCCCCAACCTTACTTTTCCGAGCTGAACTGGAAGGGCAGAGTCAGGCTATCTTTGGCTTCTCTCTCCTTCTTGGACAGATGAAGGTTAAAAGTCAAATGAGTAGTGGGGTCCACCTGCAGGTACAGAAGAAGCTGCTGGTCTGCACCATCCCTGGAATCCCTGACCCCACGCCCCCAATGTCTGCAGTTTTTATCCCCCTCTCCTTTTTCCAGACCCCAAATCCCATCCCCTTGTTCCCGCCCTGGCTCTCTTAGGTACCGAGGGAGTATGAGGATCTGAGCGGGGCTGGGATTCCAGTGGCGGCTCCGCTTGGAGCTCCAAGCTGAAGTCAGGAAGGATGGAGAACCACTGAGTCTGGGGAGAATTAAGAAGAGGGTTAAGAAAGATTTTTCTATCTTACTGAGCAAACCAGAGAACCAGGAACTGCCACTCCAGCTCTTAGCCACTGATCTGACTGGCTTCTTCCGGCTCATGCGTTCCACCTCTTAGCCCCTCAAACCTCTCCATCGGGACAACTTTTGGCTTTTTCTCCTTTTCCATTTCCTGGAAGGCAGTGTCTTTTGTTGGTTCAGCTTACAGTATGTGAGCTTTCCAGGCTACAAAATGGGGATAATAAGACAATCTACCTCACAAGGCATCTCACAAAGGAGATAAAATGGGGGAACTGCTACGATGAGGGCCCAGGGAAGTGCTCCATCACATCATCTGTTTTACTGCTCTCCCTCTCTGTCTGACCTCAACCTCCAGTCCCCTGCTTCTCCTGACCTGGTGGGTGGGGCGCTGTCTCGGCCTCCGACAGAGGATGTGAGCCGATGCCTGGCCCATCGTACCACTCAGGGTCACCTCGGTCTGAGCAAGGCTGCTCAATGCTCCCAAA
The DNA here is from genome assembly GCF_001704415.2 of Capra hircus. NCBI lineage: Eukaryota > Metazoa > Chordata > Mammalia > Artiodactyla > Bovidae > Capra > Capra hircus. Next base: position 26,779,155 of record NC_030826.1, on the reverse strand, counting down.
GGGCCTGGGCCGTGAAGCTCTTCATGCAGCAGGCCCAGCACACGCACCTGCTCACCTGGGGGGGTGTCACCTGTAGAGGGACAAGAAATGTGGTGCACGAAGGGCAGTAGGGAGCATTCCAGGGATGCTTGGGATCAAACAGTGAAGAGGAAAAAAAAGGCCCACATCAGAGGCCCACATCTTCTCAGAACTCTGCCCAGATCCTGACTGACCTCAGTCAGTTTCACCACCCTGCTCTGACTTCTTTCAGGCCTCACCTTAATACACATTCTTATTCCAGCGTACATCGAATCAAGGCACTGCTCTGACCTCAATCCTCAGGAGCGCCCCAAGGCCTCCAGGAAGGAACTCACACTTTCAATGTTTGTTCTCCACTTGCTTTCAGCCTCATCTCTTGTACACTGAACTACCTGCTGTGTCTGGAACTTGCCAAAAATCCCAGTTGGTGCCTTAGATCCCCTCCCATCTTCCCTCTTTTTTTAGCTGCATTTAGTGTAAGACACTACACTAAAGATTTGCATTTTTAGGTTGAACTGTATGAAACTACTAACATCTGATCATATCTGACCTATAAAAACAACAGTTCCAAGTGGTTCATCCTAATATTATAAACTCCATTCTCCCTCGACTTTTACAGAGGAAACTGAAGCGCTGTCAGACCAAACACCTGTGTACCGAGCTGGGTATGTGACTCTAAAGCCCATCCTAGGACCCACTGTACTTTAGGGCTAGTCCCAGAGCTATCAGCTGGACAAATTGGCCTGACTGACCCTTCGCTCTTCAAGACATTCCTTAAGGTACTCTGTACATGTTCCTTTATCATCACAGTCCTTATCAGGCTATCCAGTAAATTGCTTGTTTACTGGTCTGTACCCTTAACGGGATTTTGAGCTCCTGGAAGGCAAGGACCCAACACTGTATGTATATATTTAACATTTGTTGAATGAATGAATGAGAGAAAAAAAAACCCACAAACTTGGAAAATAAAAAAAGAGTGATTGATAGCACTATGATGCAATCAAGAAATAGAATAAAGATCAAAGCGTTGGAAGAAGGCCCAACTGGAGATCCCTGATATATTTCTTGTTAGGGTGGAGAGGGGCACATGGTTGGTAGGGGGAATGTATGAACGGAAGAAACAAATGAGGAGCCTCACCAGGGCAGGAGTCCTGACGGCTCAGCGCATGCAGGGTCTGGCAGAGTGTGGGGCAGGGAAGGTGATGCAGCAACCAGCTGAGGGAATCAAGAGCAATGGTGGCAGGGCCAGAAACTGTCCTCTTGTCCAGGGCCCTCAAGGCTTCCAGGGGCCCTCCAGGAAGGGCTTTCCCAGGTTTTGACCAGCTGAGAGGGTCTCTAAAGAGATCATGGTAAACCAGCCTATAAAGGGAAAATAAAAGGCATGATTATACTGCTCCCCTGCCCCCGCCATCTCCAACTTTGGCTTCTGATCTTTGTGGTTCGGTTTCCTTGATTTTCACTAATATTTTAAACATCAGTGAAAAGCTGATTTTAAAAAACTTAAAAGTAGAATATAGTGATTGACAGCATAGACTTTGGTGTCAAACAGCCCTGAGCTCCAAGCTTGGTTCAACTTGCCCAAGGTCACCTGATACATTACTTCATCTAAGACTCAGTTTCTTCACTTATAAAACAGGAATACCAACTTTCTGACATTTAGTACAGTGCTTGACAAGTAGTAAACACTTGATAAATGTTAACTGTCATTATCAAATATTTCCTGAGTGGTGCCTAAAATGTGTCATTCTCTGAATGGATAAAGAGGAAGGCGAGGACCTGAGACATGGTTCCTGCCTGTAAAACAGCTTAGAGAATGTCAAGAAGCAAGTCCTGTCATACTAACTACAGATAGAATAACAATTCAGGAAAAGAAACTGGCATGGATTGGAAATCCTGGGAAAGCTTCACAGTGGCAGAACTTGTTCCCAGATACCTCCTTTGTATCTCCTGCTTCTCTTGTGAGTGTCATCTTTACAGCATCATGTCTACTCTAACAATGGATACAAAATTTGGGCAGATGTAAACTACCATTATCCAGCTAACTATGCAGACCAGGAAACAATTTTTCTTAACCATCCAACATAGGTTCAGGGACCTCCTGATCCGGGTGCTTTTCTCTGCCCCACATCAGTCTGTAAGTCCTCGAAGGTGTACCTGCTAACGTCCTTTTACATTTGTCCCAAACTCTCCACCCTGCCTTAAGCCAGGCCTGTCTCCTTCTACCATTATTCTCTGAGATTTCACTGGAATACGAACCCTGTCTACTTCAATCACTGCTCTAATCTAGCACAGTCCCTGGTTCACAACTAGCTCTTAACCAGCACTTCTACATCTGAGAGAACCTGCATTTTTGCAAAACCCTTCCCACTTGGTCTCCCTAAGTCCAGGCTCCCCGCCCCCTCCCCCTGGGGCCCAACCCATTCTCTGCAGTGTGGAGTCTTTCTAACAGGTATGATGTTATCACTCTCCTTTCAAATTTTCCTTTTCATGCTCTGTAAGACTTTTCACTATTATCAGATACTGCTCTTTGGCTGACCTCAGGAAGCTCCTGCATCTCCCACGAACAGGTATGGTTTCCATGTTGTTGTTTAGTCACTAAATGGTGTCCGACTCCTTTGTTGACTCCATGGGCTATAGCCCACCATGCTCCTCTGTCCACAGGATCTCCAGGCAAGAATACTAGAGTGGGCTGCCATTTCCTTCTCCAGGGGACCTTCCCGACTGAGGGATTGGACCCGCAGCTTCTGCCGCATCTCCTGGACAGTAGGCAGATTCTTTGCCTCTGAGCCACCAGGGAAGCCAGATGGCTTCCGTATCTCCCCAATTATGCATAAATTGTTCCTTCTGTTTGTAGGACAAATACCTATGTAGCCTGCAGTTAGTGCTGACATACGTTGATCACTAGACTGATTCACTCAAAAGGCAGAACATGTTTATTCTTATTCTCCAGGGCAGTCTCTAATGCTAGCCTGTACTGTCGGCCTTTTATTACTCAATTCATCTTCTGTAGTCCCTGTTTTGGATTCTCCAGATAACTACTCTTCATCATTCCACTTACTAATTCCTACCTCCTTTGAAAGACCCATTTCCATTCAATGAATTGTCGACTAGGCTTTAAGCTTCTCTGGTGGTTCAGATGGTAAGGAACTAGCCTGAAAGCAGGAGACCTGGGTTCAATCCCTGGGTGGGGAAGATCCTCTGGATAAGTGAATGGCAACCCACTCCAGTATTCTTGCCTGGGAAATCCCATGGACAGAGGAGCCCGGGCTACAGTCCACGGGGTCGCAAAGGGTCAGACACGACTGGCAACTGACACTTTCACGCTACTACATATCAGGTTTTTTCCCTGCTGCTGGAAGGGAAATTCCTCAGCAACATTAGTCCCAAATCCAATTAAATTTCTTCCAATTTGTACTTACCGGCTGTTGATATTGGAGTCAAAACCTTCACGAAACTCTTCTTCGCTCACTTCACAGCCCAGGACGTGGACTTGCTCACCACTGAGGCAGAGATGAGGGGGACTGTCAGAGTGGGACCCAGGCTCCCTCATCGGACGGAACGGCGAGACGCTGCGGGATACTCACCACAACGCAGATTTCTTGACAAGCGCCTTCAGGAGACTACGCCCCTCCCACTCCACGGAGTCTGGAAAGAGCGAATAACAGCCTGAGAATACTGAGGTTTTCGCATTCACCAAGTGGTCGAGACCTCCACCCCTGGCTTGTGACCTATAGCCCTTCCTCTCCACTTCCGCCCCTTGAGCCCTGTTCCGAAGCGCCTGTGCCTTCGACCCTCACCCCGAAGCAGCATCAGGCCACCAACAGCCAACAGCGACTCCAACATCCCCAAAACGCGTCCCGTCCCTTTTCGGACGCCCTCTGATGGCGTCACTGTCCACTGCCCCGCCCCCTTCACATGAAAGGGGCGGGGCATCCACGATCCCTCCCACCACTAAGACCTGCTATAGTCTGGAGAGGTGATTAGGTTCACTATCCCAGGAAGGCTCACGGGGAATAGCGCCTCCTGAGTGCTGGTACACACACGTAGGGACGACGTCCCTCTCTACAATTTTACCGTGACCGGGGCGGAAAGAGCCGTTGGGGCAGTTGTCCGTGGGAGGGGGAGGTGGCCGCGCGAGCCCTTCCGACGGTCTGAGCCTCGGGGACAAGTGACGTCACTCCGCTCAGCCCGTGCAATTCAAGGCGGGCCTGCTTTGCTCCAGGCCCCGCCCCCGCGCACGCGCAATATTGTGGTCTGGTTCGGGACACGCCCCACTTTCCTTATCCCCACCCCCATAGACTGAGTAGGGGGAACTTTAGTCCAGGTGAAGCGAATACACGTCACCACCGGAAGTAGTGTCAGAGGGGAAGAGGAGGGGGGAAGAAAGGAGGAGGGAGTCCTTTGGGCGGTAAAATGGCGCCCGTTAGAGTGGGAAATCCAGCTGCAGAGGCTGCAGCCCCGCTCCCCAGCGGTTGAGGCGCCCCTGACCTCGGGGAGGGGGAGGCCGCTCTGGTCCAGCCATCCGCGTCCTTCGGCTCCCCCTCCCCTTCTTCCTGGGTCCTTGGCTCACCCGGCCCGTTCGCCACCTCCTCCGCGGCCCTTCGCGCGCCGCTGCCCCCGCCCGCCCCTTTCCCGCGGGCAGACCCCTAGCGCGCCTGCGCAGCGGGCCACCCTCCGCTTCCCCCTTCCCCTCCCCCTTCCTTCTCCCTCCCTCCCTTCTCCCTAACCCCCTCCCCCACAGCCCCCTCCCCCAATTCTCCATCCCCTTCTCTCCTGGTCTCGGAGGACCCCACTGTAGCCCGACCTGCCTCGGCCCGCAACCTCGGCGAAGCCGTCGGTGCCACTCCCCGCCCATGTGGGCCCCCGCGGGCTGCCCACGCCTGTCCCCCAGCTCCCCGTTCCGCTGGGCTTTCCCCTCGTCGTGGGTGGCTTTGTGAGCCGCCCGCTCCGTGCCCCTCTCTGCAGCCTCTTCTGCCACTCGGGGCCCCCGTTCCCCCTCCCGGTGGCGGGGGGCTGCCCCCGGGGGGCTGGCGGAGCTGGGCCGCGGGGGCCCCGGGGCCGGCGGTGCCGGGGTCATCGGGATGATGCGGACGCAGTGTCTGCTGGGGCTGCGCACGTTCGTGGCCTTCGCCGCCAAGCTCTGGAGCTTCTTCATTTACCTTTTGCGGAGGCAGATCCGCACGGTGAGCCTTGGGTGGGCGCTGGTGGTGGTGGGGACTTCTGTCAGCTGTGCTCAAGGGTTTTCGGAAAGTGTCGGGCCTCTGTTTGGGCCTAGGAACCGAGTCTTGGCGGCAGCTTCTACCGCTAGAGAATTAGAGCACCCGTAGCTGGGCAAGAGGTGGGATGGGAAAAAGGAAGACCCTTGCGGTAGAACCGAGATGGTGGAGGGGGGCTAGACGGTAAAAGGACTTGGCAATTCTTGGGGGCCAGGGTGGTGGGTGGGGCGCTCTTTAAGAAAGCTGAAGTTGTTGCTAAAGAAACCGATAGGCGGGGAACACCTGTTTGATGGCAGCAGATCCATCGATGTGGGTTAGTCAAAGACCCTCCTATTATTTGGAATCTCCATGTGTGTTTGGTCTTAAGGAATATACCGGCTCCTGTGCCAAAGGTGGGGGTGGGTGGGAGGGCGTATATGACAAACAAGAATGGGAACTTAGGAAAAGCCCTGGGTGTGCAGGAGAAGCTCCTGCGGTTCAGATTAAGGGAACTCTTCCCAAAAGGTCCTGAAAACCCAGTGCATAGTGTGAGTGTGAATATTTAGGCTTATCAAGACTCTGGGATTGAAAAACGCATAAAAATGCGTTTATGATGGTCATCTTTAGTTGCAGAAGGGGGCACATTAAAGTTTGAGTGTCCTCATCATAAGACGGTGCTTGTCAGTTGTAAAGACTTCAATCTGAGGGCATGCTTGTTTTCCCAGGAGACCCCAGAGTTGTGAGGGATACTGTGGGGAGTGTATCTCTGGGTTTCCTCCTCCATAGCTTTTCTCCAAGGTCAAATCTCCTTAGGCTAACATAACTTAATAAATGTGCTGTGTGTTCTCACCCCCATGGGGGAAAATACACTGAAGGAGGCTGGGGAGGACTCAGGGAGTTGGGGTGTTGAGAATCTCTAGTCTGTACTCTGGCATAACTCAATAAAACTGGAAGAAATAAAATCTGGTAGGGGCTGCCTAGGTCAAATTTCCAGACAGCCCTGAGTGGTAGTGGTAGAATGGGCCTGGCCTTGGCTTCAGTGTCTCCTTTATCAGTCTACTTTCACTTTTTGATTTAGGGTGAGGATTGTTTCTGGGTGGTCATGGTTGTAGGCAGGGCTATTTCCCCACGACAAGGGTCAGGAACTAAGAAGAATCTGAGGTCAGAGATGCTGAGATGCGTGTGTGGCTAGCTCCTGGGGTTTTCCTTCCATGTTAGGTGCTGTCCTCTCTTCCTGGCCTTGCAGAGAGTATCCCCCTTGCTCTCCTTTCTTTTAGGGGAGAAAATAGCAGCTGTTTTCTGGGTGCAGAGGTGTGCACCAGCCCACCTAGAGACAGGTTCCTTGACCCCAAAGCCTTTCGTCTTCCTTCCTTCCAGTCTGGTTTCTCCCCCCGCCCCCTTTCTGGCAGATGCTTAGAGCATTCCCTACATGCCCAGCATGTGCAACCCGAGATAGCAGGACAGGACACCCGAGCTGTTGCGGCTCTCATCGGCAGCCCTGCAAGAAAAGAAGGGCAGATGCCTTGGGGTTAGGGGGAGAGGGCCCTTTGGTTTGCAAGTGGGGAGCAGCCTGGTTCTGATGAGGCTTGGAGCCTAGGGATGGACTGTGCTTAGAAGAAAAGGGCAGAGGAGGGAATCACCAAGCTCTGCATGTGAGACCTGAGTGTTGGAAACAGGAGCCTCTAGAGAGATGGAGAAGCTGGAAGGCCAGGCTGGTGACATCCTTGTCCCTTCCACACCTCCCACTCACAGCCCTTCACTCTGGCCTTCTCGGTGCTCTATCAGTCTGCCTGGTGAGTGGGGCTTTCCGGTATTCTCTGCCTTGCCCTGGGTACCAGGATAAGGAGGCTGTTCAGAGGGCTGAGGTTCTCTGCAGCTTGTGACTTGGCTAGTAGAGACAGAAATGGACAGGTGGCTGGTTAAAATAGACCTGGTGGCCCCCAGCCAGAGGAACTTAGCTGACCTGACAACCCCTGGATTCCCTCATCCTCTCTTCCCCTTAGTGACCCAAGGACCTCCCCTCCTGATACCTACCCTCTGTCCACTAAGGATTCTGAGGTGCTCAGCTCCCAACACAAGGTGATGGGAGTTGTCACAAAGAATTCTTGAGGTGGAGGTAGGCAGGGGCATGCATTTCCACGTAGCAGGATAATATCGTGGGTAACAGGACAGGTTCTTGGGTGGGACTGCAAGGGTACAATCGTGGCTCCATCATTTCATTGATTCTAGTGTTGAGTAACCACCCTTGCAATAGTGTTCTAGGAATACAGCCATGATCAAGACAAAATCCATGCTTTCATGGTCTTCATTCTTACTGGAGGGGCAAACCACTAATTCCTAGCTGTGTGGTCTTAGGTTATTTAACTTCTCTCAGCCTTGGTTTCTTCATCCTTAAAACATGGGTAATATTGTTGTTATAATTATTATTAGGGTTGTTTTCAGGATTACATAAATAACCCTAAATTATACCATGCCCAATTTATAGGGGCTTCCCTTGTGGCACAGCTGGTAAAGAATCCGCCTGCAACACAGGAGACCTGGGTTTGATCCCTGGGTTGGGAAGATACCCTGGAGAAGGGAAAGGCTATCCACTCTAGTATTCTCGCCTAGAGAATTTCATGGACTATACCGATGGGGTCGCAAAGAGTTGGATACAACTAAGTGACTTTCACTTCACTTCAATTTTTAGAAAATGTTCAACATGTGCTTCCTATTGTTAGTAGGGAAGATTTCCTTGTCCAGGGTTTAACCTTCTCTCTTGCTATTCCTAGGTAATTCAGTACCAAACTGTTCGATATGACATCCTTCCCTTATCTCCTGTGTCCCGGAATCGGCTAAGTGAGTATGCTGGCTGGGAGGAACCCTAGGTGAGGTTGGGTTCGAGGTCTTGGCTGGAGGTAGGTTGGTGTTACCCCTTCCCCTGTGGTTCAGGCCAGGTGAAGAGGAAGATCCTGGTGCTGGATCTGGATGAGACACTTATTCACTCCCATCATGATGGGGTCCTGAGGCCCACAGTCCGGCCTGGAACGCCTCCTGACTTCATTCTCAAGGTGTGTGGGAGTAGGAAGTGATGGAATAACTTGTGTCTGTAATTCTGCTCAGATTCTTTCCCAATCCCAGAGTACCTCGTCCCTGGCCTCATCCTTGGGCCATGGGGGCAGCCTGAAAAAGGGGAGCAAGCAGTGGGAGGGTAGGGGGTGTCCTTGAGGCCTGGGTGTAGGTGCTTAGGAGTTCTCCCAGCCCTGCTGTGTTCCTCCGCAGGTGGTAATAGACAAACATCCCGTCCGGTTTTTTGTACATAAGAGGCCCCATGTGGATTTCTTCTTGGAAGTGGTGAGTTTGCAGAAGCTGAAGGCAGTTCTGGGATGAAGGAATGGTTTTAGGGCTCTGGGAATGTAGAAGATTTGGAGGAATTAAGGGATCAAGAGAAATGGCAGGGGCAGTTTTGGAGAGGGGAGGTTGTTGGATGGTCAGAGAAGGGCTTTCTATAGTTAGGGTTCATTTATTATGCTGATGCAATTCTATTTTTGCATGGCCTTTCTGCTCCCTTGTTCTTGCATCTGTGAATCTTAAGTGGGTATGATGCCTAAAACTTGGAGTCTTAAGGACAGTTTCAAAATTTTGTGTCCTCAGAGACATGCAGTGTTGCTGAAAAGCCTGAAGGTCTACACTGGAGTCTTAGTAAAAGGGAACTGTATGTCCAAATGAACAATCACCTCTTCTGACAGCTTCCTTTTCTCTAATCTATTTCAGGTGAGCCAGTGGTACGAGTTGGTGGTGTTCACAGCAAGCATGGAGATTTATGGCTCTGCTGTGGCAGATAAACTGGATAATAGCAGAAGCATTCTCAAGAGGAGATACTACAGACAGGTAAGGGACTAGAATCTAAGCCTAAGAATAAGGCTGGGGAGGCAGGCCATCAGGGAGGGGCTTCAGTTTGAGACAACTGCCCAGGAATGGGACCTTCTAAGGGTGTGTGTGTGGGTACTACATAATCCCCTTTTGTGGGAACTGGCTGCCTGTGGGCATTGTTGGGATTGGGGGAGCAATCACAGAGGGCGAGTCTCCTTTTGATGCCCAGCCCACCCTGCCTTCCAGCACTGCACTTTGGAATTGGGCAGCTACATCAAGGACCTCTCTGTGGTCCACAGTGACCTCTCCAGCATTGTGATCCTGGATAACTCACCAGGGGCTTACAGGAGCCATCCAGGTAAGGGAGAAGGCAGTGAGTCTGGCAGGACTAGAAAGTGGTTCTAAGGAGGTATTTTGAATGCATGGGGCTGGGATTCCCTGGTTTACAGTAGGTCAGGATGCAAGTTGTTTTTCTTTCATATGAGAGTGTTCCCTGCCTCCCCCCCCCAATATGTTTCATAAATCAGATTTTTCATATAAAATTTGCTTTAGGTAAGACACAAGGCACAAGTTTGACTAGAAGCCTTACCCTAGTATGAGATATGGTGATTAAAATTTAATTTCATTTTGGAAAATAAATACAGAAGGTTTTACTTAGGTCATTGAGTTTGGGAGGGAGGTTATGTATTTTAAAGCAACCGCCCCCAAATAAAAGGGAAAACACCCTTTCTCTCTTGAACCCTTTATTCTCATGTGCCTTTTCACCCACCCTAGACAATGCCATCCCCATCAAATCCTGGTTCAGTGATCCCAGTGATACTGCCCTTCTCAACCTGCTTCCAATGCTGGATGCCCTCAGGTAAGGGAAGCTAGACACTTAGATTTCTGAGGAGAAGAGTGTTAGGGGATCCCAAGAAGGAATAGAAGTTTGTCCTGTTTTACTTATCTCTTTTCTCTAAGAATATAATTTTTGAACCTAGGTCTTAAGAAAACTCCTCACCTTTAGCCATTGGGTTTTGGGCAAACTGAACCTCAGCCTCATGAGAAAATGGTGGTTCTTTCTGTCCCACGTCTTCAGTGAGGCTGCTTTACACTAGTGTGAGGAGGCTGTCCCCATGAGGACTCTACCAATGCAAGTTATTGTCGTCCCAGGTTCACCGCTGATGTTCGTTCTGTGCTGAGCCGAAACCTTCACCAACATAGGCTCTGGTGACAGCTGCTCCCCCTCCACCTGAGTTGGGGTGGGGGGGAAGGGGAGGGTGAGCCCTCGGGATGCCGTCTGATGCCCTGTCCAACGGTGAGGACTGTCTGGGCAGGGTCTGCCCCTCCCACCCCTCTCTGCCCTGGGAGCCTTGCACTCCCTACGGAGTCTGGATGGACACAAGGGCCAGATTCTGAAGCAGCCTCACTCTAACTTCGTGTTCGCACTCCTGGAAACCCCAGACTGGGACATAAGCGGAGACCTAGGAGAGCCGCAACAGTGTCTGGTGGAGAGACACAACTGGCCAGAGTGAGACAGACATTCGGTAATCCGGGAGGCTCAAAAGAGAAGCCAAGCCAGCTTTGTTGTGATTTGATTTTTTAAAAACTCTTGTACAAAACTGATCTAATTCTTCACTCCAAGGGCTGGGCTGTGGGTGGGAAACTGGGATTTTGGGCCACTGGACTTCCCCCAAACTTGTCCCCTCCCTTACTTTCCCTCTATTTGCCCTTCCTCCTAGATTCCCTCAGATCTGTAACCAGCTTTCTCTTTTTTCCTTTCCTCTCTTTTAAACCATGCATTATAACTTTGAAACCAAAGCTGCCCTAGGTCCTTCTCTGGGGTTTGGGGAAACGAGGGAGGGGTTTTTGTTCACATCCACCCTGTTCACTAGGCAGAGAGAGGAGCCTACTGTAGACCCTAAGTGTAGGGGGAAGGGTAGTGTTGGCTTTCCCTGGCAGGAAGGGTCTTAGTGACAGGATGGGTACCCTGGTGGGGAGTGAAGAGACAGCTGTGTGTCCTGAAAGAACCTGAGCTTCAGTGCAGTAGGACGAAGTATTAAAGGAGTAGAAACCTCGACGACAAGAAAGGCTGGGCTTCGTCTGGAAGACTGGCATGTACTAGCTAAGCAGGCGCTTCCTTCAAGCGGCGGGCTCCCCAGCCCCCTGGCTGACCCGGCCCCACGTCCCCACCTCCCCAGGGCCCTCCTCCCGAAGCCCAAGCCGGCTCTACTTCCTCGCGCCCGCCACGTGACGCTCCGCCCTTTGAGATCACATGATTTTCGCGGCCACAGCAGCAGTGTTCTTCCGCGCTGACGTAGTCCTTACCTTTTAGACCTCCTCTCCAGTCCCTATTGGTCCACTCATTACTGGAACTTAAGCGTCCAGTGCGTCTCTCCAAACACAGGTTTCGTTTCTGCCCTCCTTTATTTCCAGCGACCTCTTCCTCCATTTGGGTACTACTTTGTTTTGGTGTCAACGGCCGCCTTCAGCGTACCAACAGATTTCGTGAATAGCTATCCTTTAATTATCTGCTTTTCCTCTGCATTACTTCCGAAGAGAGCTTTCGAAGAGCCAAGTCGCAAATTACGATTACCATCTTTTAGCCCTTTTCATCGTTACCTCCCTGTGGGGAAAGTCGGGAAATGGATTTTCAGTTATTTCCGACGATAGCAAAAGGCAACCATCTTTCCTACGCCGCCTGCGTAATTTACAAATTGATTCCAAAGCGATTACGCTGACGGCGTGAGAGAGGAGGTCAGTAGGTGGTGCTACGCTACTGGCGTTAGGGCAGTTACGTCAGTGGCGTAACATAGCAGCCTGGGAGGCCCCTGTTGGCCGGGGGCGGGGTTGGTGAATAGGGAAGTGGCGCAAGTCCGGGGATCGCTCCGCTGAATCCGCCCGCGCGTCGCTGCCGTCGCCGCCGCCCCCCGTCCCGGCCCCCCCCGGGTTCCCTCAGCCCAGCCCGGTCCAGCCCGGTTCCCGGGAGGATGAAGTTCGTGTATAAAGAGGAGCATCCGTTCGAGAAGCGCCGCTCTGAGGGCGAAAAGATCCGAAAGAAATACCCGGACCGGGTCCCGGTGAGGACAGTAGCCAGGGCCGAGGGCGCGGGGCGCTGGCGCTGACGCCACAGCCTGGGCTTGAGTCCGGGACCCACAGCGCAGGCATCAGGCTGCCGGTTGTGGCGGCGTTGGGAACGAGCCCCAAACCGCTGTTTCTGGGACCGGAGGTGAAAGGAATGGGGTACCAATAGAGCTGAAAGTGAGAAGATGTAGACTCGAGAGACAGACCTTGGGGTTCCCTTGGGAGGCTGCGGGGCATTTGACAGTCTGAGCTTCACATAGGGTTTTTGAAATTGAAGCTCTGGTTGGCCCGAATAAGTCATCCTCGTCTGATTAACGTAATTGTTTTTATGACGCCGTATTCAGGGATCCTGGATGTTTAGGTGAATTAGAGTCAGTGGGGTCAGAATTCCTATTCAGGGCTGCGCCGCGTGTTAAGAGACAAAGAGAAATGAGTCTGGGGTACGTGTGGGTGCTAGGAATGTTGAGTTCTTGACAGGTGGAGCTGTGCGTCTGTGTACCTAGTGTCTGCTCATTTTTATCTTCTCTTTAACAGGTGATAGTAGAAAAGGCTCCTAAAGCTCGGATAGGAGATCTGGACAAAAAGAAATACCTGGTGCCTTCTGATCTTACAGGTGGGAACCTGACCCAGTACTCAGATTTGTTTCCTGGGGGTGGGAGTGCAGTCTCTGATGGAGGAGACTCCACATAGCAGGTGTTCTTTTGAGGGTATTTGTGATCTCTGACTTTTATCAAGCCTTGTATCTTGGCAGTTGGTCAGTTCTACTTCTTAATCCGGAAGCGAATTCATCTCCGAGCAGAGGATGCCTTGTTTTTCTTTGTCAACAACGTCATTCCGCCCACCAGTGCCACGATGGGTCAGCTGTACCAGGTATGGTGCCTGGGAAGTAGAGGAGGCTTTGGGGAGGAGTTGGAAGCGCTTGAGAGGCAGAAAGTTTGAAGTCAGCAGTTGTTGGACCAGCTGGCTTGCTTAGCTCTCAATTTTATATTCACCCTTAAGATTTCCGCATCGTTCTGGGTTAGGGATTTGGACAGGGCAGTGAACCAGAGTAACCGCTGTGGTCCAGACTCCCCTCCAGCCATTCCGTGTTCCAAGGCAGTAGAGAATAGTTTGAGATCTTATTGTCCAAGACTGTGGATAGGATAATACTGCCCAGCACTTACAGTCTGGAGCAAGTGAGAGGGAGAGTCAAAGCACTGGTGTTTGGGGTCTTCAAAAAGAATGGTTGTGGAAGAATATGTCCCAGTGGTGCGTGGTTCAAGTAACTAAAACGGATGCCTGAACGCTGTTGTTTTCTATCTTCATCCCAGGAACACCATGAAGAAGACTTCTTTCTATACATTGCCTACAGTGATGAAAGTGTCTACGGTCTGTGAAGCTGCTGCCCCTAAGGTGGGGGGTCCCATTCTACAAAGAGAGAGGTGGCCCCCCTTCCTTGACCTACTCCTCCTTGAGGTTCAAACACCACCTCCCTTCTTCAGGACCTGCACTTCCTAATGTTTGAGACTCTCCTACAGACCCTCTTAACATAAGGGTTAATGGGGGAGATGGCCTCTAATACCTCTCCTTTCTTTCTTCCCCTTTCTTTACCACCTTTCCCATTCTGCTTTAGATTTCTTGATTGTCAATCTCTGTCACATCTGGTGATTGTTTTGGTTTCTGTTCCCTTTCTAACTGCCCAAGGGGCTCAGAGCCCCAACAATCCTTTCTTTTCACTACCTTCTTTTTGGGGGGTAGATGGAAGGGACTGAAATTGTGGGGGAAGGTAGGAGGCACATCAATAAAGAGGAAACCACCACCAAGCTGAACTGGATTTTTTCTTTGTGTTGTTCCCCTACCCCTTTTGTTCTCTTCAAGTGGTGGGAAAAGAGTAGGTTAGAGGGAATAGTATATTTTGGTTTGTTCTGCTTATGTTGGGCTTTTCCTTGTGTATATAAAGAGTGTGCTTTTCCTATGATGGATGGAATACTGAATATCATTTCATGAAAGTTCAGTTTTATATACGTGTATATGGGTTGGGTCCTGAGGTTATTAAAGTTTTTTACAGTGGGTTCCTGTGGATAAAGTTTGAAAGCACCTTCTTCAGATAAAACATCCAACTGTGTCGTAACTTTTTGGATTAAGGAAGAGATTTTCGAGTATGGGAGCTAGTGAAAGAACTCCGTTCTCAGATGTATGTCGCTTTGCCGGCGTGAGGAGTGGAGTGGAATCCCGTGGAGTGGAATTCCAGTGGAGTGGAATCCAAGGGAGGGAGAAAACTGGGAGGAGGGAGCCATTATCACCAGGAGAACTTCATCTCCCAGCAGCCTTTCTCTGTCTGGCCGGAAGTGGGGTGGTCCCCACGGAGCTAGAAACCTGCAGAATTGAGGCAGTATGGTGGCCGAGAGTTCTTATCCCTTCTTCCCGTTCTTGGCGCCGCCTAGCCTACATATCCCAGGAGCCTGCGCGTACTCTTCCGCCCTCCCCTCTGCTCCCAATCTCCCCGCCACCCCTCGGGGGAGGAGAGCAGTTTAGTGCGCCTGCGCCAGTCCGTGGTTTGCTGGGAATTGAAGTTCCGGATGCTTATACAGGCCCCTTCTCGCTCACGGCGGACTGACTACAATCCCCTTGATGCATTGCGCGTTAGCACCCGCGAAGGGAGGGGGAGAGAGGAGGAGGGAGGGTGGAGAGGAGGAGGGAGCAGGCGGCCGGCGGCGCGGGGGGAGGGGGCCCGGTCCGGGAGTGCGGGAGGCTGTGGTAGAGGGAGGTGGCGGCAGCGGCTAGCGGACTCGAGTCACTACCGAGCCGAAACAGACACCTCTGTGGGGCGAGGCAGTAGGAGCACCGAGCACCGGAGGCGGCACCGGGATCCCCGGCTCAGGGGAGGGGGGCGCCGAACCGGGAGGAGGGTAGGGGGCGATGCTGGAAGCCATGGCGGAGCCCAGTCCCGAAGGTGAGCTCTCGACCGGCACAGGGCGCTGAGCCGGCGGGGGGCGGGCGAGGAATCTATTGGCAAACTTGGAGGTCGAGCCCCAGAGCCTAGCAGGGGAGAGCGGGGAGGGGGTCGGGGGCCTGCCCCTGAAGGTGGGAGAGTGACGAGTTAAGAGACCTTGGAGCAAAGAGGAGTGCGAGACTGGGCGGGGGGTAGTTGGAGATTAGACGCTGTGTGTGTGTAGAGGGGGTGGGGTGGGATGGGGGAGTGGGAGCTGGAAACAGAGCTTCGAGGGTTAGGGGCCGAAAGGGCCTCCGGCAGGTTGGGGCCCTAGAACTGAGAGGTTAGGGGAATCTGGGAGCCGGAGAGTTGTTGAGGAGAGAGGATGTAGGAGAGGATTGAGTGAGGAGCTCGGTAGTTCGCCGAGGTGGGGGAGTTTGTGGCGGTGGTGCTGGAGCTCCCGGTAGTTGCCGCCGGAGGTAGCCCGGTGATTGTTGGAGGGGTGGGCAGATAGTTGTGGGGAGAAGAGGGGGCCTGGGCATTGTCTGCGGTAGAGGGACTTATGCCGGTGGGTAGCTGTGGGGAGAGGGAGCTGGGGAGCGACGAGAGCAGGGTAGTTTTGGGGGCGGTGGGGCGAGGTGGGGGTTTAAGGCCGGCGAGTTGCGCCGGAGGGGGGTTTTGGTCGGCGAGGGTTAGAGCCTGGGAGTTGCGGAGGGTGAGGGGGGCAACGGCGGCGGCAGCTGGGGTTGCTGGGCGGGCAGAGTAGCTGGGGTGGGGGCTAGAGTTTAGGGGTCCGTAGTCTTAGTGACTTGGTGGCGAGTCCGGGGGCGGAGGGGGGGCCGCGGCCGAAGAGAGCTCGGAACTGGGCCCGGGGGCCCGGCGGGGAGCCCGAGGAGCTTGAGACGGGGAGGGGCCAAAGCCCCGGATGGGGGCGGAGGGACGCCGAAATTGTGGGGAGCGCGGCATGGGGGGGCAGGTGGGGCCGCGTCCGGGTGAGAGCTCTCTGGTCTGTCCCGGCCGCGAAGTGGCGTTGGATTTGTGAGCCCGTGTGTGTTTGGGGGTGGGGGGGGGGGTGAGGGGCGCGCCGGGCCTCGTGCTCGAGTAGAAGGGGCCGGAGGGCGGGGAGCGGTTTGGCGTGGTCATCCTGGACCCTGGGGGCCGGCGGGCGGTGTGTGCGGGCGCGGAGGGCCCGGGGCGGTAGAGCGCGGCGGGGTGGGAACTCGGAGCACTGAGCGCGTGTGAAGGACAGGGGCAGGCGGCAGCCCGGGCTCGGTCCAGGGAGCGGTATGGCGGGGTGGGGCGCGGAGAGAGCCGAGGAGCTCGGAGTCTAGAGAAACCGTGAGTTGGGGGGGGGGGCGGGGCGCCAGGCCTCTGGTTGGGGGGGAGGGGAGCGCTATAGCGAGGCCTGAGAGGGCGCCGCGCCCAGGCTCCGCCCCTCGCGGGGCGGAAGGGGGAGCAGGGGCGGGCCCAGCACCGCTGGGGGCTTGCTTGCCTGGCTGAAGGACCTGGGAGTGGAGGAGGTTCACTTGGGACCGCGAAGATTGAGAGGTGGGGTTTCACACCGACTCTTTCCTAGTGCCTTGACTCAGCTTTTATTGCTTTTACAGATCCACCTCCGACCCTTAAACCAGAGACTCAGGTGAGGGTTTCCCATTCCTTTGCAGCCCAATATTATTGCAGCCGCGCCCCCACCCCCACCCCCCGCCCGGGCCTCTCCTCTGTCCCTCCACCTTTTCCTGATTCCTCACTCTGGGGACTATGCCTTTGGAGATGCCCCTCTTAAACTCTGTATGATTTTCTTCTTTCAGCCACCAGAGAAACGTCGGAGGACAATTGAGGATTTCAACAAATTTTGCAGTTTTGTTTTGGCCTATGCAGGTTACATCCCTCCTAGCAAGGAGGTAGGGACAGAAGGACAACTGACTGGAGGGTGGTGTCCTAGGGCTGTAGAGGAGCTCTTGAGCTTATGAGACTTTGTTACTTTATATACAAAGCCTCAAAATTACATGTGAAAGACTTAGGAAATGGAAATTCTGGTGGGAGAACTAGTATCTGGGGTGGGAGTGGGATTAACAGATAGGTGGCTTGAGTGCAGTGAACGGTTTTGGGGTGTTCTTAATGGAAGGTCCTCTGGGATAAGTGTTAGGAAGCTGAAGATAGTAACAAATGAAGCACAGAAACAGCTGAAGAAATACTGCTCTGGTCTAGGTGACGCAGTGTTGTGAAGGCAGTGGGTGTTGGGGAGATGGTGAGAAATTGAGGGCAGAGGTAACATGGAAGTGTTCAAGAGGAGATGCTGAGGAGAATGGGGATGGTGATAAATTTTCTGAATATAGTGAGAGATTTGGTGGTTTTGGAAGGATATTTTCGTCTGTTAAGTTTGGTATGTACAGGAGCTGAGATAAGGCTGGGCCTCCTCTGACCCTGATCTTTTCTGTCCTTTAAGGAAAGTGACTGGCCAGCCTCTGGCTCCAGCTCTCCATTGCGAGGTGAGAGTGCGGCAGATAGCGACGGCTGGGACTCAGCCCCCTCAGATCTCAGAACCATCCAGACCTTTGTTAAGAAAGCAAAGTCATCCAAGAGAAGGGCGGCTCAAGCAGGTCCCACTCAGCCAGGACCCCCAAGGTCCACTTTCCCTCGTCTGCAGGCCCCTGACAGTGCCACTCTGCTGGAGAAGATGAAACTCAAGGACTCTCTCTTTGATCTAGATGGGCCCAAAATGGCATCTCCACTGTCCCCCACGTCCCTGACACATACCTCCCGACCCCCTGCTGCTCTCACCCCAGTGCCCCTTTCCCAGGGGGACCTCTCCCAGCCTCCTCGAAAGAAGGACCGAAAGAATCGAAAGTTGGGGCCAGGAGGGGGGACAGGCTTTGGGGTACTTCGGAGGCCCCGCCCAGCCCCTGGGGATGGGGAAAAGAGGTCTCGAATCAAGAAGAGCAAAAAGCGGAAGTTGAAAAAGGCAGAGCGAGGGGATAGACTCCCACCTCCTGGGCCTCCCCGGGCACCCCCCAGTGATACAGACTCTGAAGAGGAGGAGGAGGAAGAGGAGGAGGAGGAGGAGGAAGAGATGGCAGCGATGGTAGGAGGGGAAGCCCCAGCCCCTGTGCTACCAACACCTGAGGCTCCTAGACCCCCTGCCACAGTGCACCCCGAAGGAGCCCCTCCCACTGACAGTGAAAGCAAGGAGGTGGGCAGCACTGAAACAAGCCAAGATGGAGATGCCAGCTCCAGTGAAGGCGAGATGCGGGTCATGGATGAGGACATCATGGTAGAATCAGGTGAGAAATTTGGGGCTGCCCAGGGGCAACTGGGTTGATGGGTCTTGGGGTAGTGTGGATCCAAGAACTCAGAACACCAAACATACCTTCTTTTTTCCAGGTGATGATTCATGGGATCTGATCACGTGTTACTGCCGAAAGCCCTTTGCAGGCCGGCCCATGATTGAGTGCAGCCTGTGTGGGACGTGGATCCACCTCTCCTGTGCTAAGATTAAGAAGACCAATGTCCCTGACTTCTTTTATTGCCAGAAATGCAAGGAACTGCGGCCAGAGGCCCGGCGATTAGGGGGGCCTCCGAAATCTGGAGAACCTTGACACATGCCATCTCCAGGCTGGAACTTCAAATGGAAACGTGACTTGGGAACTGAGCCTCAGGGTCAACATGTTCCCTGAAGCTGGGATGTTGTCCCACTTCGAGGCAGAAATTCCCAGGGGAGACTGGTTTGGAAATGAGTGGTTTTCCTACCCTACCTTTCCTTCCCACCTTGTGGACTTGAACTTGGACCCATTGCAGTTGCGGGTGGGAGGCTCTCTGGGTCCCTAGACACTTAAACTGTCCGTGCCACTGCTCAGTTTCTGGGCCAGGATTAGAACTGGGATGGAGTGGGACAGTTGTCTATAAAACTCTAGTGTAAATATAGCACTCCCCTCCCTCATCTTTTCTTCTATCTCACTCCCCATTTATTCTACACCGGTTGTATTTTTAATTTAGGACTTCCCCTTTTGAGCGTGGCAGCTCAGAGGTGGAGTGCCAACCAGAGCTTGGCCAAGGGAGGAAGGAAAACAGAAAGGTGACGATTCCTCACCTCTTTTGTTTTTAATAATTCTGGCCAGCTGTTTGTACAGACAGCCTGCGTGTTGTAAATAAAGCAGAGTGGGCTCTTCTGTGTTTATAGCCCTCACTGACTGTGCTGGGGAGGGAGGCTTTGGAAAAGCTGGCTGGAGGTGGGGCTGAAACCCACCTCTACTGAAAATGATCTAACCGCCTTTCCCACCAATCCTATGACCTCAATTCAATTGGCTTTGCCTTGCCTCATCCCCAGTCAAGGACCATCCCCCTCCCCCAATTCCCACCCACACCTCCCACAAGCGTGCTCCAACGCATGAAAGTTGCTTGGAGCTCCCTGCAGGCATTGCTTGCTTGCCCCCTGAGGGCAAAGCCCAGCCTGGTCAGGGTAGTCGGAGGGCGCGGGTGCGGACACACAAGGAGGAGGAGCCGCAGAAGGTTGGGAGACCGTTGCTGAAAGCAGCAATCATGTGGCGGGGGTACTAGGCGGAGCCGAGAGGTCACGTGACCACGAGAGGATCACGTGGTGGAGGCGTTTCGAAAAGGGGTGGTCCGGTTCTGATCACGTGACGTGGGGAGAGGTGGGCGGGGCGCTTGGAGGGCACTCGCGAAAGCGGCGGCGGCGGCGGCGGCGGAGCCCGCGGCTTTGGGAAGCGCCCCACGGCCCGCCCCCCCCCCCCCCGCCTTTCGCCGCCGCCACCCCGCTGACCCCCGCCTTCCTCCCTTTCACACCTCTCTGGCGCTGTGTCGGTTCTGGTGCTCGTGCGTCGGTTCGCGGGACTGCGCAGGCGCGGCGGGGGCGAACAGCCCCTTTGGGTGGGCGGCGGAGCCCGGGAGCGCGCGGGCGAGACCATGGCGGGCAGCGGCGCGGGGGGCGGTGGTGTTGGGGAGACGAAGGTGATTTACCACCTGGATGAAGAAGAGACTCCCTACCTGGTGAAGATCCCCGTCCCCGCCGAGCGCATCACCCTCGGCGATTTCAAGAGCGTCTTGCAGCGGCCCGCGGGCGCCAAGTACTTTTTCAAGTCTATGGATCAGGATTTCGGGTGAGCGCGAGGCCTAGAACAGGATGGATGGGGGCTGTGCTTTTGTGGAGCGGGTGATATTGAGGGGCATCGGGCTACCTTGGGACATGCTGTGATTTTCTGGGCACTAGTGGAGCGGATTTTACTGTGCTGGTGTAGATTGGTTATCCCAGGACGGACAACGTTATGCTTGGATAGATTGAGGCGCACGGAGCTGTAGGAGGACAGACTGGGCACTGCTAAACCAGATTAGAGAAGATTAGGCTATACTAGAGTAGTACACTGATTTATTTTCGGGTGTTCTGGACAGCGATGAGGTAGGTTGATGTATCCTCTGGTAACTACATTGTGAGCAGTCCTGTGCCACACAGGTTGTGGAGGGATATTGGGAAACCTGCTGATGTCAACTGGGCTATACTGGGCCAATTTGGGATGTTCTCTCTGATACTAAGGCAGATAGGATTGTTTGGGGGATATTCTAGTCTGTACTAAGGCAGTGTGCTGTATTGGGCTGCTGTTATGGTCTACACTGGGTTCTGTTGATCTTTGTTTCTTTGGGGTTCTAGTTTTTTTGGGGATACTCAATATAGGGGTACACAGGGCTGACCGTGTCTATGTTAGTACAGACAGCTGTATTGGGATATTTTAGTCTATATTGGTGTAGACAGCTGCGTGAGGGGACATTCTAGCCTATACTAGAATAGTTTTGGGCTATCCTGGATAATTTGGGATAGTCTGGAACCTTAAATAATTCAGGGTAGCCCTTTTTGTGTTTTATACCTTTAGGACTGTATTGTTTGTCCTCAATCGCAGCTCTTGAAGGGAGGCTGGCTTAGGCTGGGATAGCTTGGATTCTGGGAAAGCTGAGCAGACTGGACTTTATCTAGAAAGACCTGGACGTTGGGATGGTGGTACTGTCTTGGCAGTTACCTTGTATTGAAATTCAAGATTCTTCTGTTCGTCAGCACTATGTAACCTGGGGCATTTAACTTTGTTCATTGATTTCATCTGTGAAACAGTTAACCAGAGTGAAATTCTTGGTACAAGTGCATGGTATGTATGTTCTTGGTAAATGGTCATTGTCTTTATTAGCATGGAGTCTACTTCTTGAACTAGGCTACAAGGATACAGGATAAAATCACCTGGCAGGTTGGACTGTGTTGAGATTGGATTATGCTGTGAAGAATACAAGTGTTAGGCTGAGACAGATTGGTAGTCGCTGGGCTGTGTCATCACGTTAATAATAGATGGGATTGAGTTGACATATATCCAGGGTCCTAGAATCATATTAGTCTAAAGGGTTAATTAGACAGGAGGTCCTAATTTTGGGGGTGAATGTGTGTGAGAGCGTTCAGGGCAGAATGTCTCCTGATCAGTATGTTTATCAGTTTAGCCAACAGGTGTTTGTTAGTGCTTAGGCAGCATCAGTACTTTGCTGTGTGGTCAGGGACTTGGGGTTGAACTTGGTGTTGAACAAAATTAGCACTGATGATTCCGTGTGGTGCTTGAAAAGAAGGAGCAAGTTCGGTCCATTGAAGGAACCCATGGGTGAGATCGCCCTCAGGGCTGGGCTTTGGGGTCTGTCAGGAGGAGCAAATTGCTTAATGCAGAGTTTCTGCCAGGTGAAGCACAGAGGAACGGGGATCTGGACTCCACCACTCCTTAGGAGCTCAGTCTACTAAGTACCATTCTTTGATCTAATGGGTGTTGTTACTAGATGACAGTACATTTGAACATCCATCTGAAAGTGAGTTAGAGAAAACTAAGGAAAGCATAAGATTAGAGACATAGACGAGGAGCACAAAGTCTTTGTGGGGCAGTTGTGTGTGGAATGGGGTGGCTGCCTGTGAGGCTTCTAAGGTTAGATATTGGGGGCAGCTAGGGCAGCCTTAGGGGGAGGCCTTTGAAATTGTGCTGAGAGGTTTCAATCAGACTCTTGGAAAGCTCTGGAACAACGCTGAGCCCAAGGATGAACTGGGGAGAGAAGGAGAAATAAGGAAAGGGAATTCAGTTTGGTGATTTTTTGGGTGTAAGAGTGAAGTGTCTCAACGTCAGAGAAGAGGATTTGCCATGGTGGGAGGAAATCAACGTCCTTGAGCTGGATGAAGATTGGAAGAAACTTCAAATGCAGGTGGGAGTGGGGAAAGCCGTTCCAGTTTCACTGACCTTTATTTTCTCTCTTGGCAGGGTGGTGAAGGAAGAGATTTCAGATGACAATGCTCGCCTTCCCTGCTTCAATGGAAGGGTAGTATCCTGGGTAAGCGGCCTGGCTTTGAAGACCAGTCCCTTTGGCACTCCCCAGCTCCTCCAAGCCTCAGCCTGTGCCCATCCATCTCAGCTGCTGGAATCTGTGACTGTTTGCTTCCTTACCTGTTTGTTTTTTTGTGTTTGGCCATGCACCATGTGGCTTTCCCAACTGGGGATTGAACCCGGCCTTGAGAGTGAAAGCTCCAAGTCCTAACCACTGGACAGTTGGGATGTTTTTCCTCCTTAGCTCTTTGGAGAGCCAGCCAGTTGGAGCCTCTCAGTGTTCTCTTTCTGGAGCCTCTAACACTTGCTGCTGCTTTTTTTCTGTGTGCTTTTCTCCAGGTTCTCTCAGGCCCTGTTGCCTTTTCTAGTTCTTTCTCTTACTCCTACCTCATAGGCCTTCACTTCCCTGTTGAGCTGTGTTTTTTTGGTACCCTTCTAGCTAGTGTCATCAGATAACCCGCAACCTGAGATGGCTCCCCCAGCCCACGAGCCTCGGACAGACCTTGCTCCTCCACCCCCACCTCTGCCCCCTCTGCCCCCAGAGAGGACCAGTGGCATTGGGGACTCCAGGCCTCCATCTTTCCAGTGAGTCCTTGGGATTCTTGCATCCAGGGGAGGGAGATGAGGAGGGAATCCAAGCCCCCTGGGAGGGGAAGCCGAGGGTTTGGGGCCCTGTCCCACTGATGGAGGTCGGGAACCCTCTCTGCCCATCTAGCCCTAACGTGTCCAGCAGCCGGGAAAACCTGGAGCCCGAGACAGAAACAGAGTCAGTGGTGTCTCTGAGGCGGGAGCGGCCTCGCAGGCGAGACAGCAGTGAGCATGGCGGTGAGGGGAACCGGGCCTGGAGGCCAGCTAGAGCGGGAGCTGGGGAGGGGTGGCTCCCACAGAACAGAAGCATCTAGGCCAGATGCGGTGAGGAGCCTGATTCCTGAGGTGCCTCTTCCTCTTCAGCGGGGGGCCACAGGCCCAGCGGCCCCTCCAGGCTGGAGCGCCACCTGGCGGGGTACGAGAGCTCCTCCACCCTCATGACCAGTGAGCTGGAGAGCACCAGCCTAGGGGACTCAGATGAGGACGACACCATGAGCAGGTGAGGCTCCTCGGACCTCCCCAGGGCACTAGCCCCCCTTCCCGTCCTTTCCTTTGGCCCCATGACTACTGCCCGACCTCCCAGCAGGTTCAGCAGCTCCACAGAGCAGAGCAGCGCCTCCCGCCTCCTCAAGCGCCACCGGCGGCGAAGGAAACAGCGGCCACCCCGCCTGGAGAGGGTGAGGGGCTTCTTGTGGGTCAGCTGGACCTCCCTTGGGGAAGTTGGGGGTTCGGGCCTTGGCCTAGACGGTCCGAGGTCCGGGAATCCCGTGGCTTGTCCCAGGGTGTTAGAGGCAGTCTCGCTCCTTCCCCTTTGCCCACCACAGGCCTCGTCCTTCAGCAGCGTCACTGATTCCACCATGTCTCTCAACATCATCACAGTCACGCTCAACATGGGTATGGAGGGGCTGGGAGGATCTGGTCTCTAGGGTCCCTGGGGGGCATGCAGTTGGCGCTTCCCCTTATCACCTGGCTTCCCTCTACAGAAAAGTACAACTTCCTGGGCATCTCTATTGTGGGCCAGAGCAATGAGAGGGGAGACGGTGGCATCTACATTGGCTCCATCATGAAGGGTGGGGCTGTGGCGGCTGATGGGCGCATCGAACCCGGGGACATGCTTTTGCAGGTGAGCTGGAACAGGGCCACGCACTGACTTGGCCAGCGCTCTCAGCCCGTCCCTCTCGCCTTTGACCCATGGTCCCTCCTGCCAGGTGAACGACATGAACTTTGAGAACATGAGCAACGATGATGCGGTGCGGGTGCTAAGGGACATCGTGCACAAGCCAGGGTGAGCCTGTGCGCTGGTCCAAGTCCTCAGTCCTCTTTCTTTGCCTTATCACTTTTTTTTTTGGTTTTGTCATAATACAGAGTGGGGAAACATAATATAGAGCTGGTCAAAAAGTTCAGAAAACTAAAATGTGTGATGTCATGAGTCTGGGGTGAACAGGTGGCCATGTTCCCACCGCTTAGGTCATGACCTAGAAGCTTGCTGATCCACACAGGATCCCCCCAGTGTCCCCTCCTGGCCCCTTGCGTCTCATTCTCCCAGAGGCAACCAGGCTCTTGATTTTTTGGTCGTCACCACAGCAGTGTGCTTGGTCCTCATTTGACTGGCCATACACATGTCTTTGAACAACACACTTTAGTTTTACCTGTTGTGGGACTTTCTCTGAGTGGGGTCGTGCAGTGTCTTCTCTCTTAAATTACTCAGCAGTATGTTCTTAAAGAGTGACCTGTGTTAGTCACCCTTGTTGTGGAGCCTTTCACCATCATTTTCTCAGGCCCAGTCATGCCTTTGGTCTCTCCTCTTTCCTTCTTTCTGTCCTTCACCCATTCTCATTCCAGGCCTCCCCTCTCCTCAGGCCTCTGCCCTTACCCCCACTTGACTGACCTTCTCTTCCCCACAGCCCCATTGTGCTGACGGTGGCCAAGTGCTGGGATCCCTCTCCCCAGGCCTACTTCACTCTCCCCCGAAGTGAGTGATGCTTAGGGGTCCTGCAGCTAGGAGGACGGGGCAGGAGTGGGTACTCCTGGCCTCCACGCTACAGGGAGTGGCACGATAGGGGGGCACGGCGGAGCTGGAACAGGAGTCTGAGGAGGGACGGGGGTGGCTCTCTGTGGTTGAGAGGTGACCATCCTGGTGGCCTTTGCTGTTGCAGATGAGCCCATCCAGCCGATCGACCCTGCTGCCTGGGTCTCACACTCTGCTGCACTGACTGGCACCTTCCCAGCTTATCCAGGCTCCTCGTCCATGAGTACCATCACCTCTGGATCCTCTCTTCCTGATGGTGAGCCCGCCGGCCCATCTCATCCTCGCTCCCTGGAAGGCCACCTGCTGTGGTGTGACTCCACTGCTCCATGGGCCTTGGTCCTAACTCTGACTCCCTGATTGTCCTCCATCAGGCTGTGAGGGCCGGGGCCTGTCTATCCACACAGACATGGCGTCTGTGACCAAGGCCATGGCCGCTCCAGAATCAGGACTGGAAGTTCGGGACCGCATGTGGCTCAAGATCACCATCCCTAACGCCTTCCTGGGTGTGGCTGGGCTCTGGGCAAGTGGTGGGGGAGGAAGAGGAGGAGGCCAAAACTGGGAAAGGGGGTGAAAGCTAGAGAGAAGAACTTGAGGCCTTTCTCTGTCTTCCGCAATCCAGGCTCGGATGTGGTGGACTGGCTGTACCATCACGTGGAGGGCTTTCCCGAGCGGCGTGAGGCCCGGAAGTACGCCAGTGGGCTCCTCAAGGCGGGCCTCATCCGGCACACTGTGAACAAGATCACCTTCTCTGAGCAGTGCTATTACGTGTTTGGAGACCTCAGTGGTGGCTGTGAGAGCTGTGAGTGCCCCTGTCCTGGCCCAGCTAGAGTGGCCCTGGTGGCCTTGTCCTTCGTCTCCAGCCCGAGGCCTAGCCCAGAAACCCAACCGGGGCTGCTGTGCACGCTGAGCAGCAAGCGTCCTTCACTGGCCCCTGAACTGGCTGATGATGGGCGTGGGGGTTGACATACACCCCTGTCGTGCTGGATGAGCTGTGCGCAGGTTCAGGGTTGTGTCTGCTGGGGAGGGGAGACGGGGTCTAAGGGTGGCTCTCGCCACGTTCCTGCCCTGACGGCTGTGGCAGGTGGGACATTCCTTATCAGAGGCCCTCCCATTAACCCCTGCCACAGATGCTTGTGGGGAAACCGTTCCCGGTTCCTCATTTGATGTCTTGGCATCCTGGCTTCTCAGCGCAATGATCCTTGATCTCTTCTCTGCCTTCCAGACCTAGTCAACCTGTCTCTTAATGATAATGATGGCTCCAGTGGCGCTTCGGACCAGGATACTTTGGCTCCTCTGCCTGGAGCCACCCCCTGGCCCCTACTGCCCACTTTCTCATACCAGTACCCAGCCCCACACCCATACAGTCCTCAGCCCCCACCCTACCATGAGCTCTCGTCCTACACCTACGGCGGAGGCAGTGCCAGCAGCCAGCACAGTGAGGGTAAGTTGCCGACAAATCCCCACATAGCTGGGTCTGGATGTGGGGGCCAAGACAAAGCCAAGGAGCAGAGGCTGGCTGGAGCAGGGACTGGGGAGGCTGAAGAACCTGGTCTGTGGCTCAGTTGCTCCTATCCCCTCTCTCCCCACAGGGAGCCGGAGCAGTGGGTCGACACGAAGCGATGGGGGGGCGGGGCGCACGGGGAGGCCTGAGGATCGGGCCCCTGAGTCCAAGTCCGGCAGTGGCAGTGAGTCTGAGCCTTCCAGCCGGGGCGGCAGCCTTCGGCGGGGTGGGGAACCTGGTGGGACTGGTGATGGGGGCCCTCCCCCATCCAGGGGCTCATCAGGGGGTGCTCCCAATCTCCGAGCCCACCCAGGGCTGCATCCCTATGGCCCACCTCCTGGTATGGCCCTCCCTTATAACCCCATGATGGTGGTCATGATGCCGCCACCCCCACCCCCTGTCCCTCCAGCAGTGCAGCCTCCAGGGGCCCCTCCAGTCCGAGACCTGGGCTCTGTGCCCCCAGAGTTGACCGCCAGCCGCCAAAGCTTCCACATGGCCATGGGCAACCCCAGTGAGTTCTTTGTGGATGTCATGTAGAGCCCATGGTGGGGCCACGTTGGATCGGCTGTCAGTGTTTGGTGCTCCTGTCCTGTGATTGGATGTCTTGTCAATCATGTGCTCATCACTCCTCTGGTGCTTGGACTCAGCCTGTCATGTGGGCTGCTGTCTGCTGTGAGGTTGTTGCCACTGTGACTTTCCAGCAGTGCCTGGTTCCTCCCCTTTTCTTTGGGGTTCAACAAGGGACCTTTGGTTATTTTTAGCTTTATTGTTTTTTATAAGCCTTTTGGGGGGTTAAAATAGATTTTCTTACATTTTGGGGACTATTTTTTTAGTAGATAATTTTTCTTTTATATGAAGAATCCTTGTCTCCTGGGCCCCCTCCTTCTAACCCCTAAATGTGACCTCCTTATCCATTCGCCCAGTCAGCTCTGTCCTGAGCAGGGTGGGAGGGTAGTCATTGGTACCCTGGGACGTGGAAGGGGGTTGGTTCCCCTAGACAGCCGTCAAAGGAAGCTGGGGTAGTTGGTATTGGGGGCCGTGTAGCTGCTCTGTTACTCTATTTATTTTAGTCACCTGTATAAACACTAAATAAAGCAATAGGGGCAAACTCCCTGCGCCTCTGGCTCCTTTCTTTGGGAGGGAGGCAGGCAGCAAGGGAAAGGACAGAGATACAGTTGCAGAGTGTGACTTGTTGGAAACTTTATTTGTGAGGCAGTAAGTGCTCCCTCTGAGAGCAGGCACAGTCATGGGCTGGGGCCCCCTTCAAGGTAGAACCAGGATGGGCAGGAAAGGGGTCTGGGCTTTGGCTTGAGAAAAGGCACATTTTGGGCTAGGCTGTAATTGAGAGTACTCAGAAACCAAGGGGATTGCTGGTGACCACGCCGCCCCGCTCCACCAGGGCCTTGGAGATGCTTTTGAAGTTACGGAAGAGCTCCTGCTGCTGGGGGTCAGACTGCAGAGCAGCCATGTTCTCTCGGATCCGGGCTGCAGCCTGGGGAGGGAGGGGGAAGGAGGGGGTTCAGAACTGTCCCTTGATCCCCTCCAGCCCCCTGTACTTAGTAACTCTGGATCTCACCTCGATACACCAGCTGTCACAGAGCATTTTCTCATGCTGGGCTGTGGGGTGGCCTTCACTCAGGGATCTTGAGGCCCTAATGGGAAGCAGGAGAAAAACACATCTGGGCTGTGACCCTCGCCCAGGGACCTCCCCCCACCACCACCACTGCGACTCAGGTCTCCCCTACTGCCTCCTCACCTGGACAGAACCACCACCATGGCGTAGAGGTCAATGGCACTGTCTGCCAGACGCTGCAGCAGAAACTGTTCATCTGCCAGGTAGATAGGTTGGCAGAGGGGGGCAGTGAGTGGGTTAGGGGGAGGGA
The DNA here is from genome assembly GCF_001704415.2 of Capra hircus. NCBI lineage: Eukaryota > Metazoa > Chordata > Mammalia > Artiodactyla > Bovidae > Capra > Capra hircus. Next base: position 26,750,772 of record NC_030826.1, on the reverse strand, counting down.
GAAGGAAAGGGGGGGGTGGGAATGAGGTCGTGCTCACTCACTGATGATATCCTTCTTGTGCTTTATCAGCTTGGCCTCCACCACGGTGGCAAACTGCTCCAGAGCCCGCACTGCCTGAGGAGATGGGATGGTGCCCGGGGTGAGATGAGGCCCGGTTCTGGCCCCTCAGCTTCTGATGCAGGCTGCCCCTCCACCTTGACTGCTTACGTACCAGCTCACCACTCCGACTCAGTTCCTGGTGGACGATGCCGCTGAGACTCAGGCCACTGCCCAGCCCTGCCCGCCTTAAGAGGAAGCCAGAGGGTGACTGGTTAGTTGCCATGCACCGCCCCGCCCCACCACACCCTGGTTTTTAAGCTTACCGCCTCAGCTGTTTGCCTGCCTCTCCTAGCAGGAGGCCGGCATTCCCAAAAGGGTTCTTTAGAGCATTGCCAAGCCCAGAGAGTTCCTTTCCTTTGTCCTGTGGGGGAGGAGAGCCCCATAGTCAGGACTCACCGTCCTCCCTACCAACTCCCCCTGATTCTCCTCCCTCTTACCATGCAGCCCTGCAGAGCCACAAACAGGCGGAGAATGTCATTTGTCCCCTCAAAGATCCGGAAGATGCGAAGATCTCGGAGCACACGCTCTACCCCAGGCTCCTACCGCAGGAGAAGACAGATCATGCGTCCCCGCTGGGATGCGCCTGCCTCCTCCTGGCCCTGCAGCCACCCCGGCAGAGAAGCGTCTGTACCTTCATGAAGCCCATGCCCCCCATGATTTGGATGCACTCATCTGTCACTTTCCAGGCTGCCTCCTAGGAACAGAAACACCCCAGATTGCTTTTGGAGCCAGGCTCCCAAACCTGGCTCTCCCTGCCCACAGGCCTGGGACCTCACCGAGCCAAAGATTTTGCTGATGGCGGCCTCTATCTGGAAGTCCGTGGATCCCTGGTCCATGTTGGCACTCACCATGTATGCCATGGACTGAGGTTGGGACATAGGAAGTGAAATGGAAAAAAGCTGCATCAGACTTGATCTGGTCACCCAGATCTTACAAGACCAGGTCTGCCTTGGCCTTTGGCCCTTCCCTTCACCTTCCAATGCCATGGCTTAGGCACGTCCAAGCATTTGGTCCCCCGGTCAGTTCATCAGGGGCTTGCAGGCATTTGACTTCTTGGAACGGATGAAGTGATGAGGGCGGGGTGGGATAGACTGCACTTCAGGGACCTCTGGAAGCACCTCGGTGGAACAGCATGGCTCTCCCCATCCTGCGGAAGCTGAACTGGCTATGCCTCCCCGCATCCCCTAGGGCATTGGTGTAAAGCTGGAGACCCACTGCCCCAGGTGCTGCTGGGGGTTGTAGTCTGACCCAGCTGAGAAGAAGGGCTCTGGGGACGAGGGGGCGGCCCTCACCTCAGTCACATACTGCAGCATAGCCATCCGGGCCAGCTTCTCCTGGATCAGCCCAAAGTTGTGAATTTTCTCTCCAAACTGGGTACGGTTAGCAGCATGATCCACCTGGAAGAGGACACATGTGTCCCACTATGGTTCTCTAGTCTCCTCTTTCTGGGAGGGGGGCTGGGCTGCACTGGGAGGGATGGGCTTTGGCTACAGTCAAGAGTCAGTCCAGGATGGATGGAGACTAAGTGATCTGCTGGTGGGGAGGGGTCTCTTGTGGAGGGAGGGCCTGCAGGGGACAGGGACACATGGAAAGGGAGACAGTATGACTTAGGCTTAGATTCAGGCTGGCCTGGGACAGGCAGGGTACTCACCGCCTTAGCAATGATGCCTTTCATGGTGCCTGCCAGGGCTGCAGCCATGCCAAACCTTCCATTGTTGAGAATATGCATGGCGACCTTGAAGCCGCCCCCCACCTCCCCCAGTACGTTCTCTGCTGGCACCCGTACTCCGTCAAAGTACACCTCTGCTGTGTTTGAGGCTTTGATGCCCATCTTCTTCTCAGGGGGCCCACTGTGACAGGATGGAGAAATTGCCATTGGGGTGGGGGGAATTAGTCCCTCATTCCTTATGAGCCAGCCCGAAAGAGGTACAGGCAGCATTCCCCTGCATACCCAGAGGGCTGAGGCCTGGCTTTATCCTGCTGCTGTGCTCTGGGCTCAATGGTTGGTGGAGCCAAACTTGAAATCAGTTTCCTACATGCTAGGCCCAGAGGGAACATGCTATCCAGATGCTCTGGGTTTTGCACACATCCCCAGGGTGACCTATGGCAGCCATCTGCCCTGGAACTCGGTACCACCACTTCCCTGGCTCCCCCTCTTCCACCCCAGCCCACTCACTGGGTGATGCCGCCAAAGCTTCTCTCCACCACAAAAGCTGTGATCTTCTCCTTCACAGCGCCCGTGGCTGTGTCTGTAACTGGTGTCTTGGCAAAGACCGTAAAGATGTCTGCCAGGCCCCCGTTACTGTGGAAAAGCGAGAGGCGGTCAGGGCATGGAGGATGGAGCAGTGGGGCCTGGATTGGGCAGAAGGTGGAGAGGAGAGAGAAATGGAAGAGTGCCTGATCCAAATCTTGCTTCCGTTGAGGGTATAGTATTTTCCACAGGGGCTGGGCACAGCTGAGGATCGGATGGACGCTGCATCTGATCCACTGGAGGGCTCCGTTAGACAGAAAGCAGCTATAGTCTCCCCTGTTAGAGAGAGTGCTCCTTTACCCTGGGTTCCGATGGGCACAGAAGGCACTTTGGTGCCACCACCCACCCCTGGAGCACAACCATCCCCCTTTAAGGCCTCTGGCAATATTCAGTGAATTCTGAATGTCTTTTCCCAGAATCTCCCCGACCCCCCTACCCTAGCCAAAACACCCAGCTATGCAGTGATCTAAGTACAGCCGGCCTAATCTGCCAAGCCCCGATCTCTGGCTCTTCTAGGGCTGCCTCACCAGATGCCAGTTTGGGGAGGTATTTTTCTTTCTGGGCCTTTGTGCCGAAGAGCAGGATGCCTTTGAAACCGATGCTCTGATGGGCCCCCAGGACGATGCCCACACCAAGGTCATACATGCCCACGATCTCCACCAATCGGGCATACTGGAGGGGAAACAGGCATTAGGGGCTGTAATTGGCTAAATGGGGACCCGGTCTTAACAGGGAAGTATGGGCAGCAGGAAAGAACCCAACTTGGGTGTCCCTGCAAAGTGAGTAGACAGAGTAAGTGGGCCAATGGCAGAGGACACTGGCGGGTCTGTTCTAGGTCTTGGTGGGAGGCAAGTACCCTACCATATCCTCAGACAATCCCCACATTCGAGATCCATTAGGACTTGGGAACCTGGCTGAGGTCCATGACCCTTGGGAACTGCAAGTAGTTTCGTGTTAAGAAACATCCCACAGGCCCCCAGGGCAGCTCATGGCAGAGACCTTTGCCCCAGGGGCAAGAAAGTAGAAGACGGATGCATGAGTTGACTGTGGGGACTCCCTCACCTGGGTGTTGCAGAGGCCCACGCCACCCAGTTCATTGGGTACTTGCAGGCCAAAGGCCCCCAACTCCTTGAGACCTTGCATGGTGGTCTCCTCCACTCTTTCCAGCATGTCATTCTTGGCAGCATCGTTCACCTCCTAGGGAAGGCACAGGATCTCACCTCCAGGCTCCTTAACCTCTCTCCATTGGGAACCACGCCCTCTATTCCTCAGGCTGGCATTGCTCACCTCAAAGAATCGGGTCACGGGCCCCACTAGCTCTTTGAGAAACTGTGTTTGGTCCTCGTTGAGCACTGCGGTGGTGGGAGTGGTGAGAAGGCAGGGCAGGTCAGGCCAGACGGTCAGGGGAAGCTGCCCATCCCCGCCCGGCTCTGCCTACTCCTTTCCTTACCAGACGGGTATGGAAACACCTGATCGGTGGTGAGCTGGCCCTTGAACATCCCCACAGCAAAGGACTTAGATACCTGCGCAGGGAGAAGGAAAGGGGTGTCAGGGGACAGTGTGGGGTGGGTCTGCCCCAGGTTGAGATCCTCCACAGCTTGGAGCCACGTACCGAGTTGGCCCGTTTTTCCCTGGTGGAAGCCTCAGAAGGCTGGGAATCAGACTGGTCCACAGCCGCCTGGGGAAAGGGATGGTTAAGGAGGCCGGGGAAAGGAATTCCGAAGTGCCAAAAAGAGCAAAGCGGAAGAGGGGAGGGCGCATCAGACACCTTTCCCCTAGTTTAATCCTCAGGGCACCCTGGTTTGCCCTTTCCCCTACTTTGGGCGCCAGGCGACTGGCAGGTGACTAGGAGGGACCAAGAGGGAGACCCCTGCCGGCGGCGGGGAGGTGGGAGCCGAAGCGGACTCCGGCTCTCACATCCCTTAAAGGTCGCTGTCACTTACCTGGGCGACCCCACTGGCATAGGGTCGTCGGGCAGGGCCGGGCCGGGGCTGCCCCAAGAGCGCACTGGACCACGAGCTGTGGGGAGTAGGTGTTCAGTCCTGGCTCAGTGCCTGGGCTTCCTGTCCCCCTCCCCTCTGTCACACACATACCTTCCGCCCCGCAGCCTCAGCAGCTGCCGCCCCATGCTCGGAGCCATTCTCGCTGCCCTCATCTCTGAACCGCTTCGGTCTCCGGCGCCCTAAAGGCTGACCTAGAGTTGTCGCACACCTGCCAAAGTCTAGTTTCCCGTTCCTGACTCATCCTCCACAATGCATCGGGTCACGGCGGGCGGGGCTTCCGGCCACCGGAGCATGCTGGGAGTTGTAGTTCCGGAGCGCCACATAGCCCCTGCAATCTGGTTGACCTAGGGTCATCTCCAAACGAATGTTGTCTTCCCCCAAACAGCTTCATCCGAACTAGATGAACTAGTTTGTACGAACTAGAGCATAGCCAGCAGAAGGAGTGATGAGATAGGCTGAGACGGAAGAGGGAGGAACTTAGGCATCTGCCCCCAGAGGGGTGGAGGGTAGACTGAAGGGAGGACTTCCCAGCTGGAGTTAAAAGGGAGAGATGGAAAGAGAGAAGTGTAAGAAAGATACGAGAGGCAGGGGAATGGAAAGAGGACTCTGAGGTCCTGCTCAAATCCGTCTCCGCCAACACAAAAGGGAGGGAAATAAAGGAGTGGGTGACTCCAGGTGGGTGTGAATTGCCCAGGCATATTATCTTGAGTCGTAGGAGTTGTCACTAACTCTGGAAACACCTAAATTTTCACAATAGAGAGGACCCCCCAGGTTTGCTGCCTTTCCCTTAGGGTCTCTGACACCTTCCTGAACATCTCTCTCTGTGCCCTCTTGTTCTTCCCTGAGACCATGTGCTGGACCTCTGGGCAGATGGATTCTTCCCAAGCCTGAGAGGAACTGTAGGAGTTCTCATGTCCTGTCCCCTACACACACGCGCACGCGCGCGCGCGTGCACACACACACACGCACACACACACACGTCTAGCTTTGGGTCAAGAAATTCTAGGTAATGTATGACCATCTTGTTGCCATTCTCACGGAGGACAAACCCAGGAGACAGTGACAATTTCCTTTCTTTTAGGGCTTCCAAAGCAGAGCACTCTGGGGCTAATCCTCTTTCCTGGCCCTCAGGAAAATGTACTGGTCATGCCTGGCTTTGGGGAGAGAGGCCAAGGGTGTAAGGAGGTGGTGATGATAGTACCTGAGGACCCTGGAAGAATGGGACAGTGGGCGGGTCAGAGACTGCCTACTTTACCTGACAGCTCACACTGGGTGGGGAAAAGACAGCTCAGCTCCAACCCTGGTGGATTAGAGAGATTAAAGTGAGAGGAGAGAGAGATGTCTGAGGGACCAGGACCAAGAGGTGAAAAACAGGCGTCCTTGTGAAGGGGAGGCCTGGGGGTGGGTGGGGCCTGGGACCCAGGGATCCCTCTCCCTGGACCTTTCTAGAGAGTCTGGGGTGAGAAGGCAAAGGCTGAGGAAGAGGAGGTGAGTGTGTCTGAGTGTGTTGGTCCCTCTGTCTCTTCCTTGTCCCAACCCCTCCCCCTCACTTGCATTTCACCAGCTCCCAAGTCGGCCCTCTGGCTCCTGGCACCCCCACTATTGCGATGGGCACCCCCTCTCCTTACGGTGCTGCACAGTGACCTCTTCCAAGCCTTGCTGGGTGAGTAGCCCCAGTTTTCTGAGGGGCAGCAGTGACAAGGGCTGGCCTGTGCTTGCGAGGGCGATTACTGAACCTGGGGGCTGGTTGGGAACCTGGAAATCAGGGATCAGTGTCCACCAGTGTTGACTGGAGGAGTTCCTCCTTTACCTGATGGGGATGGAGGTGAGGTGATGGCAGGGGTGGCCAGGGAGGCCTGGGGTGGGAGAGATAACTCAAGCTCTGTTCCTGTGACAGACATCCTGGACTATTATGAGGCTTCCATCTCAGAGAGTCAGGTAAGGGGATTCGGGGGTGGGCTCTGAATTCCTGAGGGTGCAGCAGGGCTGGAGGGGTGAGCAGACTACTGCTAATAAGAACCTGAGACTTGGGGGTCCCTGGGGACCACCTCCTGAGTCAGGGGCGAGGGGAGTGCTCTCTTTCCAGTCCTGTAGTCCATTTGCTCTCCTGCTTCCCCCTCTTCTTTACCTGCCCCAGTTTCAGGCACTTAAGAGTCGGGGATGCAATCACTTTTCAGGTTTCCTCCTATAAATCCTGAGGGAGCCCTAGGCCCCCAGGGATTCCTCCTGCCAGTCCCTCCCTCACTCCCTACCCACTACCATGGCCTCTTTCCAGTATCTCAACCACCCTGGGTGCTCCCAGTCTTTGAGAGGCTGGGTGAGTGCTTCCTCCTCTGAGAAATAAACTCCCTCCTCACTGCCTCTCTGCTGTCCTCGCTGGGGGCTGGCCGGGACTCCATGTTTGCCTCAGGGCCTCTGGGCTCCTGCCTCCATCTCCTTTCCCATTATCCGGGTTCCTGCCAGCGTGGAAGGAGTTAACTCTACCGAGGCACCCCCCCCATTCTCGCTCTTCGCTACCTCCCTCCCTCCCCCTGCTTCCTCTCTCCTCCTCTCTCCCCTTCCCTCCTCGGCTCCACGGCTCCCTCGGCCGCTGCCGCCTCCGACCCCCCCACCCTACTCCCCCGCCACGGCCCCTAGCCCCTGGCCGTTAGGCAAGACCTTCCCCTACCCCGGGGCTCCCCGACATCCAGTTCCCCTCCCCCACCTTAGCTCATGCCCCAGCCCCCGAACCCCGGGGCTGCCAGCCCCCGGTGCCCCCGCCCCTCCTGAGAATCGGGGTGTACTCCCTAAGCCCCCTCCCCTCCACTGGGGACCCCTTTTAGGGCCCCGTTCCCCTCCCTCCCACGCTCCCCTACCCTTCCCTTCTCCAACCCCCTCTTTCCCCTCTCACCCCTCCCCCCATCCTGGCCCCCCCTGCAAAAGTGGGGTGCGGAGGGGGGAGGGGTGAGAACCCACGGAGGGGAGGAACGAAATTCCGATGAAGTCAGAGCCCCTTACCCGCTGCCGCGGCCAGGCCCCCCAACATGGACTGTCTCTGTATAGTGACAACCAAGGTAAGCATGATAGGGGGCCCTGTCAACTCGGGGGAGGGTATGAGTTCGTGGGGAGGGGTTAGTCAGGCCTAATCTGCGGCTGGGGGCCCTAGAATGAGAGCATCAGCAGATGGGAGGGGGGGTCATAATTTAGTTTGGGGTTCACATCTGAGATAATGCTGGGTTTGGCCACAGGTGCCCCCTGGAGTGATCCCTTTGTACCTGTAGAGAAATGGAAAATTGGGGGGTATTCTGTGACTTGGGGATCTGGTGGATTTTGAGGTTCACCAATGATGTTGAGGGAGACTTATTTAAGGAGAAGCCTGGCTCACATGGGAGCCCTGCTTGGTGTATGTTAGAAGGTGGACTATGTGAGGGGGGGTTCCTCTTCCCTCCTGGGGGACAAGCTGGCTTCCAGTTGCCTTGTCCAATTTCAGGGGCTCCTGGCTTGAAGGTAGAAGGTTACTGGTTGTGAGTACCTGACTGGTCTGGGGGTGTCAGCCGGCAGGGAAGGAGTGGGCCTTCAGATTATAAAAGAAGCATCTTATATGCATTTGGGGGTGCTCTTAATTTGAGGGGACTGTTAATTTTAGGGTCAGTTGTATGGAATGGGGATAGTTGGGAGTTGTCAGGGATCTGGAACCTGACAGAATCACCTGAGGGATTGGACCAGGTGAGGTTAGGGTTTGGGGTACTCCCTGGGGAGGTAGGAGGCTGCAGCAGCTGAGGTTGCCAGCTTCTTTGGAAGAGGATGAGAGGCTTGGGGAGAGGGGATTTGAGGAGGGGTACCAGGTACGTGGTGAAAATTTTGGGGGTGGCCCAGGCAGGTGTCCAGCATCCTCACTTCCTCCCACACTGTATCTACCTTGGTTGGGAAAGAGGGAGACGAGCAGATGGAAGGGAATGTTCCTGTTACCCCTGACCCTTGGGATCAAGGTGGGAGAGGACGCCTGGATTTAAAATTACTGGGGTGAAAAGGTGTAGGAGGAGGGCTGGGCAGGCAGCAGTGAAGATCTGTAGAAGGGTGTCCCTGTGAGCCTGCCAAGTGCAGGAACTCCGGGATGGGGAACACTGGCAAGCTTCTGGTGGGCTGCAGAATACCTGGGTCTTGGCTCTAAGACTCTGGGACTAGAAAGCTGGAAGCCTGGTGTGTGGAGGGAGGCTTGGGCGGGTGGCAGGCAGCTGGGGGTTGGGGGGTGGGACAGGAAGTGGGGGCCGGGGAGGCGGGGTCTGGGTGAGTCACAGGCTGGGGAGGGGGTTATATTTAGTGGGAACTGCAGATTCTCAGGGCAGGGAGCTGAGGACACACATGTTCCCTGCCACAAACTCACATACATGTATACACATGCATCTACACATGTGTTGTGCATGTGTGAGCGTGGTTGGAGGAGACGGAAGGCTGAGGACCTTTAGGTTCAAGTCCCTACCCTCTCTTGAGGGCTACTTGCTTATCCTCCATTCTGTGGGCTTGGGCTTTCTCCCATATTGCTTCTTCCCATCTCCTGTAGTTGCAGTGGATTTTTCTGCCTCAGTTTCTCTGGCCTTCTCTCCTTTAAGGTCTGTCTGAGCCTCAGTACCTCTTGACTCCTGCCCTTAGTCTGCCCCTTAGCCTTAGGCTTTCTGGCTATGGTCCCTTATGTGCAGGTGTACACAGAAAGCCAGTTGGAATGTGTGGGCTCTGCTTCCAACACGTGAACGCACATATGAGAAGGGAGGGTGAGGGCCTTGTCTGCATTGGTAGCTATTCTGGGAGGATGGGTTTATTCATCTCCCTTCAAGAATCCTGCTTCTTCGATGGAACTCAGGGTTGAGCATCCCTGAAGGAAAGTCTTGCGCAGAGAGGATCATGCATTTTGGGGTTTTACAGAGGCGTGGAGACCCAGGCTTGCCACATTCCTTGGCCGGAAAACTTGTCAGTCTCGGGATGGCGGGGACTCCAAGTCCCATAAAGCTTTGAGGCAGGAGAATCGTCAATGTTAGAGGGTTGCTGCCCCTGGGGCTGTTGGGAGTTGTGGTTCATCTCTATCCAGGGCAGCGGAGGGTTAGCTTTGGAAGAGCCAGCAGGGGGGGCACATGGCACTTGTCCCCCCAGAATGCTGGGTGGGGTAAAGGGTGCTCATGCTTTGCGGTCGTTGAGCTTCCCAGCTACATCTGACTCCTCCATCTTTCATCGCCTATATTTAGATTTCTGCCGCAGTAATTTAAGGAATATTTACTGAATGCCTACTATGTGCCAGGCCCTGTGCCTTGCGCTAACTCTGCCTTATAGCTATCACTTAATCTTACTCTGTGCCTCGCTTTCTGCCGGTGTCTCTGAGCATCTCTTTCTCCCACTCCGCCCCCGTCCCTCCCCCTACTCCCCGCGCTGCTGCCGCCGTTGCCATGGTAACCGGCGACGACTGAAGTTGCGTGGCGGACTTCAGGGCCGGGCGAGGGTGGCGGAGGGCGGAGCAGAACAAGTGGGGGAGGGAGGAAAGTGGGGAAAGACCGGGGGTATTTGGCTAGAGTCCCGGAGGCGAAGCGGTTAAACCCTCCGGGTGGTCCTTATTGGGCAAAGCTAAGGTGTCGGGGGCGGGGCAGTATGGCCTACGGCCTCATTCATTGGTCGACTGGGGCGTGGCGGAGGGGCAGTGTGGGCGAGGCCGGGGGAGCGAATGGGCGGGAAGTGGACGCAGGCGTGGTCTCCTGGAGGCAGGTGGGCGGGGTCTGGCTTACTCTACCAAGGGAGGCGGGCAAACAACCTCAGAAAGGGGTGGGGCCTTAGGACTGGGTAAATGAGGGCGGGGCTGACCCGGCAGGGGCGTGGCGTGGTCCCATGTGCAAAGAGGAGACAGGGTTTGAGGGGCCTGTTGTCTAAGAAACTGCGGGGAGTAGGGGTCTTTGGAAAGGAGAATCCGGGGGTTGGGCGATCTGACGTCTCAGTTTTCCTAAGATGGAGGACTGTTAACATTTCATCAGAGCACAACCTCCTACCTCAACGCTATGTTCCAGGGAGACGGTTGCTAGGCGACGGCAAAGTCCTTGATTGCTGTGTTGCCAGGCAACGGGGAAACGGAAAATGGAGGGAAAAAGGAAATGGGGGATGGGGGAGGGTCTTAATGCCCATAGCGCCCACTGGTGGAGAACTAGGGCCTGTGCATTTTCTTTTCTGTAAGGAATTTCCAGTTCAGCCCCTTCCGCACTGACTCCCTCTGAGGATACAAGCATTCTATCCAGATATGAAACTAGGACTTTGGGAGTCATCGTGGGGGCGTATCTAACAGATTCTAGTCAACGGGAAGAGAGGGGGCATGGGTCAGGTTCTAGGGAAATCCGTCCTCTCTATCATTTGTAGACATTTTAGAAAAGCCAGAGAAGCAGATTTTAGGAGATTGCTTGCTGGGCTTTAAGAGTTGAAAAGGTGGGAGTTCAATGGGAGAATATTTAGAAGAGATGGTTTCAGGTTCAGTTTGGGACAAAATGGAAGAGATCAGAGGCAGTCATTTTGGTGTGTTACGGGAGATTTGTGGGCCACTGGAAATTGCATGTCAGATCTTATTTTGGTAAATATTTTTTGAGACGTAGGTGTGGGGGAGATAGATATATTTGGGAGTAATCTTCCAACAAAGTTGAAATTCAGAATCATGGCGGGTGGGGTGGTGAGGAATGTTGAGATGTAGAGGAGGGCAGCCAGAAAAAGGAATAATGTATACATTTAAAGAGTACAGAAAAGGAATAGAGAAATATCTCTTAATCTAGAAGTGTGGTAAACTGAAGAGGTTGCAACTGAATTCAGAAGGTCAACTTTAAGGTCCCTTAAGTATTCCCTGAAATGGGATCTGGTGGTACTGGGGCATGGTATGTTAGAAAAGTCATGAGTATCTCATTAGGTTCAAGGAATTGGAGAGGGGACCCCAAATGAATCTGAGGACTGGTTATTTAGATGTTTACAAGGGTAATAGCTGCACTAATTTCAAGGTCTCTGTTAGCAGACTGGGGGAACAGATATAATTTTAAAAGGGTTGATTTAAAGGGTAGATTAATTTGAGGGCACAACAGGATCTGTGGTCCTTCAACTCTTGGAAAACGTTGTCTGGCTATCCTGTGGGACTTTACTAATGGTTAGAATAGGAGACGTCTTGACATCTGTGGGGATGTCGTCTACATTAACAATCATTGGGGAGGTTGGGGGAGGGGATTGTGGGAGGCAGTTTAGACCCCTTGGGGGTCCTTCTGACCTGAGGGAGAAGTGCTGCTTGCTTCCCTGCACCCTGAGAGTCCAGGGAGGTTTTGTAATAGGGGCTTGGTGATTTTAGGGGTGGGAGATTAGATAGCACAAGGGATCCCAGAGAACCAGAGCGATAAATTGGTAATTTTAGGAATGTCTGTATTTGTGAATGAATAGGAGTATACTGTGCACGGTGAAGTTCATAGAGAAACAGCTGGAACCAGGGAAGTTGATGGCTAAGAGGGTCTCCCCGCACCCCTTCTCTCCCATCGTGACGCTCTCCCGCACTGCGCAGGCGCCGTCACCCCCCCACTCCGGCCGCAGCCTCCAGTTGCCGCGGCCGCCGCAGCCCCCGCCCCTCTGCCCCTCCCCCTCCCCAACCCCGGGACCCTTGCTCTCCCACCCATCCCCTCCCCTCAGTCCCCCTCCCCTTCTCCATGTCGGCTCGGAACAGATTCGCCTCCATGTGTCTCTGCGTGGTACGTGCCGCGGTACGGGCTCCGGCCCCGCTCCCCTCTTTCCGGACCCCCCAAATCTCGGGGTGCAAGCTTCAAGTGCTGTCGCTCTTCCTTCTGCTTGGCGGGGTCTCTGGGTGGCAGTGTCTTGCGGACAGGCGCAGTGGGTCGCCCCTCCTATAATCATTCACTTTCACTCACAACCCTCTATTCTGGGGGTGCAAGCCTCCGTTCCAGGTCATTCTTGCAACTGGGGCGGTGAAGAGGGGGCCAAAGCGAAAGGAGCAACAGCGACCTCAGACCTTTGACTTATCCTATGCCTGTGCCTTAATAATATTACCTGTGCCTTAATATATTGGGGGTTCAGACTTGGTCCCAATTGCACTGGAGCTGTTGCTGGTCGCGGCCCTGAGCCTCAATAGCGTAAAGAGGGGACCCTCCTTCCTAGCCTCCTTGCGTTAGTAGTCCTTTAGTCTGGGATGAGAGGTGCTGACCTCAACCCCCACCTCCCAGTTTGTAGTTTCCTAATGACTCTCCCACCCCCACCTCTCCAGAGGTTTTTCCTTACTACATTTACTTTAAAAATTTCCAGGGACTGAACATAGGCCCTAACCTCTTTCAGCCACATTCTGGAAACTCTGGAATCCTCTCCTTGTTCCCTATCTCCCTGACTTTGTCACTGGATCAGGAGGAGCCTTTTTCTCAGTCCCAGACACCCCGCCCCCCATGGGGGTATGGAAGGGAGAGGTGTCTGCAGTCTCAGTGTGCTACAAATTTTGTTTCATCTCCTCTCTAGAATAAACAGTGAAATGTCCCTTTCCACGCTTCCATTTTCATTGTGTGCATCCTGACATTTCTTCATCGGGATTCAGGAATTTTCTCTGTGAGGTGGGGCGAAGATGGAGGGGCTTTGGGCTCAAACCCTCCCTGCCCCGTCCCAAACTCCAAAAACTTGAAGCTGCAACCCTTGGCCCTGCCTCAGTTGTCACACAGGGAATTGGGGGCTTTGTGAAGAGGAGAGCAGTCTCCTTGTCTCCTTCCCTCCCTGGCCCCTCCAGTTTTGGGGCTCTGTGCCTCAGCTCTTGCACTATCCAGGCTGAAGACCACCTTTTCAGAATGTGGCACAACAACCTCTTTCAGTTCATCGAATTTTGCTACCCAAGAGGGCCCAGCTTGGAGGAGGATTATTTAATTTCTACTTCCTCTAACTTCCCTTCTCCACTTTTTGTGTTCTTGGTATGGAAACCTGGAGGGAGCTAGGAGTTTTTTCTCCAAGTCTGTCTCCAAGGCCAGAAAACAAAGTGTACCTTGATGAGCCCCTTTTCTTTCTTTAAGACTTCAAACATATGGAGGTGGGACTTCCCTGGCAGGGTCCAGTGGTTATGACTCCACACTTCCACTGCAGGGGGCATGGATTTGATCCCTGGTCAGGGAACTAAGATCCTGCATGCTCAATGGTGCAGCCTTAAAACAAAATATATCAAGGTGTTCCTTGATCTCAGCTGTCTCTGTCCTGGATTGGAGAGTCTTAATGGACCATTTTCCTCTTCCTATTCTCTTACTTTATCCTTAACCATGGCCAAAGTGGACTGCATCCTCAGCCTTGGTTCCTCATCCTCAGAATTTTCAGAATCATACTCTGTGTCAGGCATTGACCTTGATAAGCTTCCTCCAGTTGTCCTCCGAATGTTGGGGTCTTCTCAGCTTTTCAGATACTTTTTTTGAGAGGGAAATCTTGCCTTCTCTTTTTACCCATGTGTACTGGGGAGTGTAGTCTGTCTTCTGCAGTCTCTGGGAGAGCCCTACACATGGTAACCTCCCCTTCCTTCACAGAACCTGGCCTTGGGAAGGGTTTGCTTCTGTGAGGGGCAGAGGCGCTACCCTTCATTACTGTCTCCAGCTGCCCTCCTCTCTGGTCCCTCCGTTAATCTCATTTACTGGTGTCTGTATTAAGCTAGTAAGGGAGGCCCTTGAGATGGTATGCAGTGAGTTAGGAAGGGGAATCAGGGGTCAGGTTGGGTCTTTCACTCCTAAAGGCCAAAGGAAGACCAGGAATTTACTCTGAGGTTCTACCCACTTCCACAGTTATTGAACCTGGAAGCTGGCATCTATTCCTGCCCCCTTTCTGAGCCCTACCATCTCTGTTCCTCCCCCACCCTCCCCCTTCTTCTAGTATATCCGATTAGCTGGCTGGCCTCTGGGCATTTGTAGAGGTGGGGGAGTCCTGGGGCCCCCTTGCCGAAGACTTGGGAACCAGCAAGGCCAGCTGGACCGGTTAAACACTTTGTCCTGTCAGGGGGGCTGATGCCAAGTACCTGCTAGTTGAAGGGCCTGACTGCGGTCCCTGCCCGGGGCGTGCAAAGTGCTGAGGAGTGATTTCTTCCTGGGGCAGAGGCTGCAGTAGGGAGACTGAGGCAAGGAGGGTGGAGCGGGGTGGAATGGAGTACAGAATGGGAGAAGCAACTCGAAGGAGGGAGGTTACAACATGGGGAATGGGCTTAAGGTAAAGAGGAAGTGGGGGGAAGCTGATGAGGTAAGCAAAGATGCTGGGGATGGAGGTAGAGAAGGGGAGGGGTGCACGTGGCCGAGGGGCTAGAGCTCTGGGAAAGGGGTGAAGAAACGGACTTCAGAGGAGGGGTGTGCTGGGGAGAAGGCGGGGGTCCTAGGCTGGGAGTTGGAAGAGTTGCGGGGAGGGTGCGGATTTGGGAAGAGAGGAGAGGTGCCAAGGGCCTGGCGGGAGAGGGGGCTGTGGGGAGGGTGGAGAGAGGGGAGCCAATGGGCTGGAGGACAGGGAGGGGGAGGAGCTGGTCAGGCCCCAGGGCCTTCCGCACTGCACTTGCGGGGGAGCGGAGGCGCGCCGGGCCGGGCCGCCTGGAGCCCGAGGCGCTGGGCCGGCCCCCGTGACGCCTCCGTCCCCGTCCCCAGAAATACCGCTACCAAGATGAAGACACGCCCCCTCTGGAGCACAGCCCGGCCCACCTCCCCAACCAGGTAAACGCCCCCGAGCTGGTGCACGTGGCGGAGAGGAACTTGTCCCACCTCGAGGCCGTCCAAGGGGTCGTGGGCCACGCCCACTTCTCCCCCCTCAAGGTAGGAGACTCAGGCGGCCCCCTCCCCAGTGCAGCCCTCGGAGCCTCGGAGCTACAACTACCCCCAAGGCCCGGTAGGGCGAGAGCCGGAGGTGGGGGGCGGCTGGGGCTGGTGGGCTGGGCTTGGGCTCCTGGGGCCAGGGGAGGGGGCATTGGGGGCGTCGGAAACACCTGGTTCCCAAAGAGGAGAAACAGAGGCCAGGCAAGTGGGAGAGGGTGTAGAGTTTACAGCCGTTGTGTGTGTGCGTGTGTGTCTGCGTGTGTGCGCACACGTGCGTTGAGATGCGTGCGTTCCCCAGGGTGCTCCCCGCGCCTGGGCCCTCTTCGTTCCTTCACACACCCCCACCTCCGTTTCCATTTTCTGTGTCCAGAGCTCTGTTCAGAACTCCTGCTGCCCTCATTTGCTCTTGGCCCTTCGCTGCCTCCTCCCCCCGCTTCCGGCCTCTGGGCCTGGCTCTCCAGCCCTTTCCATCTGTCTGGCCTGAGATTTCTGGTTGCCCGGCCTTTCTGCCTCTGTCCCCTGCCTCGGCCTTTGCACCCCTCCTGTGCCCTCCCGTCCTCGATGCCTTTCCCTCTCTGCTGGCTGGTGCTGGATGCTGTCTCTCTCTTCCTCCCACGCACTCTCCTTCTCCCTCTCCCCGATCCCCAGCTCAGGCTCTCTGGCCAGGATGAGTCCTCTGCCTGGGTCAGCCGGCTCCCTTTCTCCGTGTTAACCCCCTTCCCTACTCATCACTTTTGTCCTTTCCTCCTATGCCTCCTCTCTCTCCTCCTCTTGGACTCTACCTCCATGCAAATTTCTTTCTGTGCCCCCCCCCCATTATTATTCACCACCACCTGTTTCCCCTTCTTTTCTGTGCTCACAGTATGTTTTCCCTTCTCCAGTCCTGGGGAGACCCTGTTTTTGAGATCTCCCATTCTCCAGGCCACTTCCCATCTTCTTCCCCCTCAGTCTCCTCTTCTGGGGGTGTAGGCTGGGAGGAATGGAGTGTACCAGGCTGGCTGTGAGATTCAGGGGAACACTGGGGTCAGGGGTGAGATTCTAGGATCTTGTGGGATGTTCCCGGGAAGGGGGAAGTTGTTGACGTTTCACCAAGAAGATGGAGAGGAGGTTCCTGAGTTCCTGAGCCTGGGAATGAGGAGGCAGAGGCTGGGCAGCAGTAGGTTCTGGGGTGAGAAGGAGGTGGTAGGAGAGTAGTTGGAGAGGGAAATACCATTCTTCTGCAGGTAGAAAAGTGGAGACACGAGAGGAAGCTGAGAGGTCCTAGGACAGGAGACAGGCAAAGATGAGACGTGAAATCAGCGGGGAGGTTGAGCTGATTGAGAGCAAGGAGAGGAGGAGATGGGTGCAGAGAATTCCTGTGGATGGCTGGGGGCTGCAAGGACTAAGGAAAGAAGACTAGAGATGCTTTTTTTCCCCTCAAGATGGGGCCATTCAGTCCTTGGGGAAGGGGAAGAGGAGTGAAGGTGGTCGTACAGAGGTAGGGAGACTTGGAATCTGCGTCCAGGAAGCAGAGGGAAGTGAGTGCTGGAGGCCCTGGGTGTGGGAGGGAGGACCCACAACAAGGCCTGAGCTGGAGGACAGGAGAAGCCTCAGTTTTCAGAGGGTTGAGAATGAAGGATTGTGATTTGGGTATAGAATCTTGAGGGTCAGAGAATGAAGTAAGGGAGAGTGGTGGTGATCCCTCTGAGGATCATAAGTTAGGATGGAGGATAAGGAGCAGGAGGCTGATGCCAAATGGGCCTGGACAGGGGCACAGGTCGGGGAAGCGGATGGAGAACGGAGGCTGGGGTTGGAGGATAAATTGGGTGGGGTGGAGAGAGGGGTGTTTTATCTACAGCAACACAGATGAGATGAGATGAAGGTAGTTGGGGATAAAAGATGGAGCCTCGGGCAGGGAGGTCTACGGTAAGGATGGGGATGGCAATTGAGAACAGGCTGTGGGACAGAGGAGGGACACGCAGATGGGATGTTGGCAGTCAGTGGCTATTCGCTGGATAGTAGCATTTGCTGAGATTTGAAGGGTCAGAGGATGAATTTAATAGATGGGTATGAAATCTATTACGAAGCTTGAAAATATGTAGTACTGAGATATCGCAGTAGGAGAGAAGAAAGACCCCTTGGGAAGGAGAGAGCGAGGAGTCTGGGGAATCCTTGATGAGTGCCTCGCGCTTGGTAGGCTCTAAATAAATATTTGTTTAAGGAGGAGACAGGTTGGGGACCCCATGGAGGCTTTTGGATGCCTTCCCCCATTGCTATGGAAACGTGGCTTCGGTTGCCCTGGCAACTGGGGAAGCCCCTAGGACCGGCCTAAAGCGGCCCTGCCCTAGAATCTAGAGACCCTGCTGTGTCGAGGCTACTGACGTCAGCGAACTGGGCACACCCCACTTTAACCCTTTCCCGGATGAAATAGGCCAGGGGTGGGGGTAAGAGTAATGAGAGACTAGGACCCGGATGTCTTTTACCACTCCCCTTTCCTGACGTTCTTTCCACTGCGTAGGGTGAGGGGCGTAGGGGAGGGAGGAAGGAAGGTTATTCAGGAGGCGCTGCGCCGTCAAACCTCTTCAGCCTGGACTTCTTTCGGCCGGGCTACCTGGGGGGCGGGGCCCAGAGCAGGAGAGGCGGGGCTAGCGGACCAGATTCTGCCTTTGGGAATCTGGTCGCTCTTAGGCCACGCCCCATCTCCTCCTCCCGTTGTCCTGGCGACAGGGCCTCCAGGAGGTGGGTCTCCCCAGGCCTTGGTTGGGCTTAGATACCGTTGCTTGGCAACAGGATCCCTAGAGGAAGGAGTAGATTGAATGGTGGGTGGGCGAGGAGGGTGGGGCCTGCATCTTGGGGAACCCCGGATGCCGGGGGCCCAGGGTTTTAGGGCACATGTGTGTGAAAATGAGGGGCAAGTCTGAGGGAGGGTTATGAAAAGATCTGGGTGTTAATGGGTAGATAGGGACAGGGATGGGGTAGGACCTAGTGGACAGGAGCCCTGTGGTATGTGTGTGTAGTACATAAGGCATGTAGCACTCTGTGGTGTTACATCCGGTGAGAAGCTCCCCCCCCCAGCCGGCCCCCCCTCTCCCGGCTCTATACCATCTGCTGCTCCCCCATCTGGCTGTCTCTCTCTTCCTGCTTCTCAGACACCTTCCACATGCAGGGGGCCTGGGTTGGGCAGAGTTGGGGCCAGCACGTGTACTTGTGTGTTTGTAACGTGGATCAAGGCTGGGTCCTTCAGGGAGTCAAGGGGAACAGAGCGGGCCAGGTTAAGAGGCTGAGAGGGTAGCCATGGTGGGGGGATCTTTTGGTTACGGGCTCCCTCTTGAGCCAAGGCTCAGGCAGCTTTTCATCTCCTTTTTTCCCCTCACAGGCCAATTCTCCCCCTGTGATTGTCAACACAGATACCCTAGAAGCCCCGGGATATGTGAGTTGTTTAGATTTTGGGGCTGTTACAGAAGGGAGGGGGAAGGCCAAGTCTCAGCAGCAGGGTAGGGTCAGGTGCTCAGGCAGGAAGTCTGGCTCACGGCTCTTGTGTTTCTGGCCCGTGCTGGAGTTGCAGGTGAACGGGACAGAGGGGGAAATGGAATACGAGGAGATCACGTTGGAAAGGGTGAGCAGGCTCATGCAGCCCAGGTCATCCCCCCTTGCTCCCTGTCTGTGCTTCTCTCTGTGCCCGTGTTTTCTCAGTGGCCAGCCTCTTAACCCTGTCCCTTCCTGCTCTGGTCACAGCTCCCCAACCCTCTCCCCTCCCCTCTCACCCAGTCTAGAGTAGGCGGTGAGGGAAGCTGACCCTTTTCCCCTCCTTCTGCCCAGGGTAACTCAGGTCTGGGCTTCAGCATCGCAGGTGGCACTGATAACCCCCACATCGGCGATGACCCTTCCATCTTCATCACCAAGATCATTCCGGGTGGGGCTGCAGCCCAGGACGGCCGTCTCAGGTGGGGAGAGGAGACGGGTTAGGATGCTGGCTCCCTTGAAAGGGAGGACCAGGGCGGCAGGAAGCTCCTGGCTCAGGCCCACCTTGCTGCCCTCAGGGTCAACGATAGCATCTTGTTTGTCAATGAAGTGGACGTGCGGGAGGTGACCCACTCAGCAGCGGTGGAGGCCCTCAAAGAGGCAGGCTCTATCGTCCGCCTCTACGTCATGCGCCGGAAGCCCCCAGCTGAGAAGCTCATGGAGATCAAGCTCATCAAGGGGCCTAAAGGTAGCGACCCAGTTAGGTTGCCACTCACCTCCCGCTGTCCTCTGCCCCAGGGGACCTGGGGACCCACCTCTGCCCTCCCTCCGCCCAGGTCTTGGCTTCAGCATCGCTGGAGGTGTCGGGAACCAACATATCCCTGGAGATAACAGCATCTATGTGACCAAGATTATCGAAGGGGGTGCTGCCCACAAGGACGGGAGGTTACAGATCGGAGACAAGATCCTAGCGGTGAGTGGGGACCCCCATCACTCTTCTAGCCCACACCTGGGTCTTGCCTGCACTCCTGGTGCATGCCCAGGCTTCCTGATGGGCTCGCCTTAAGCAAGTCCATCTTGAGATTGTTTCCAGTTCTGTCTGAGCTCTGCTTCCCTTGGCCCCAGGTCAACAGCGTGGGGCTGGAGGACGTCATGCATGAGGATGCCGTGGCAGCCCTGAAGAACACGTACGATGTGGTCTACCTAAAGGTGGCCAAGCCCAGCAATGCCTACCTGAGTGACAGCTATGCTCCCCCAGACATCACAACCTGTGAGAGCCCTCCAAACCCTGGAGCTCCCCATGCCCCCCACCAGTCACCCCATGACATCCCCATTGACCCTGCCTCTTCAGATCCTTCCCCTGAACTGAGCACAACCTTTGTCACTTCCTTTGGTTGGAGGATAGATGGAAAATTGGTCACCATCAAAGAACTAGAAAAGATTGTCAATAGTCCCTCCCCCAGAAGGCAATAGATGGTTTTATGGCTAATTTTATCAAATCCTCATGGAATAGGTAATTCTTATGCTTTTTCTGAGCATAGGAAAAGATAAAACATTTCACATTTCATTTTATAAGGGCATCTGAAAATGGTCACAAGGATAATGTAAGAAAGTACGGAGCTTCATGGTGACCTAGTGGTTAGGATTCTGGGCTTTCATTGCTGTGGCCTGGATTCAGTCCCTGGTCAGGGAACTAAGATCCTGCAACCCCATGGTTCAGCCAAAAAAAAAAAAAGAGGAAAGTATAGGTTAATTTTGCTTCTGAACCGAGATGTAAAAGTTTCTAGTAACATAGTTGCAAAACAAACACAGTGGCATATTAAGGGAGTAACATTGTCACAAAGTCAGGTTCATTTCAGGGAATTAAAGGTGTTTCCATATTATGAAACCTCTAAGTATGAGTCATTGTATTTAAAAAGTTAAGGGAGAGAGGGACTTCTTGGGCAGTCCAGCAGTTAAGACCCGGTGCTTCCACTGCAGGGGTCACCAGTTCCATCCCTGATCTCTGGTCATTGGGGAGCTAAGATCCCACCTGCCATGTGGCGTGGCAAAAACAAAACAAAACAAAAAAGGTAGAAAAAACAGTAAGTTCATTTCAAAGAGATGTGGGAAAGGCATTTGATGAAATTCAACATCCTATTCTGAGAGGGAAATTTAGTATACTAGGAACAGAGGAGTTTTCCTTAACATGATTGAAAAGTGTTATCAGAAATCAACAGTGAACACATTGTAATGATAAAATCTCATGTGTGTGTCCATTAAGTTAGGAACTAGGCAAGGAAGTCTCTTCCTGCTACTGTTAGTCCACAATGCTTTAGAGCAGGGTTTCTCAGCGTTGGGACTATTGACATTTTTGTACTTGACCATTCTTTGTTGTAGGGGGCGTTGTTCTGTGCACTGTAGTATGTTTAACCGCAGCCCTGGCCTCTATCAGATGACAGTGGTACCCTTCCCCTCCAGTCAGCACAACCAAAAATGTCTTTAGACTTTGCCAAATGTTCCCTGGGGGCGAGGGGTGGGGGGTGCAAAATTACCCTGCTGCGAATCACTGCTGTAAAGATTTCAGGCAGAGTAGCAAGAGAAAAAAGAATAAATGTTACATTTCAGTGGGGAGAAACAGATTAATCCTTATTGTAAATTATACTTTTGTCCATCTAGATTAAAATCTTAAGTGAATTAAATGAAAACCTTAAAAATAATAGGTAGGGTTAAGAATGTGGCTATATGTAAGATAAAAAGCAAGAACTAGTGACTTCCCAGCAATAAGAAAATATGATGGGTAGAAAAATCCTTTTTGCCATAGGAAAAAAGCTATAAAATTCTTAGAGGACTTCTCTGGTGGCCCAGTGGTGAAGATTTCACCTTCCAATGCAGAAGGTATGGTTCAATCCCTGGTCAGGGATCTATGATTCCATATGCTTCTCAGCCAAAAAACCAAAACATGAAGCAGAAGCAATATTGTAACAAATTCGATAAAGACTTTAAAAATGGTTCACATTAAAAACATCTCTAAAAAAATTCTTAGAAAAATAAGCTTGACCTGAGGACAGATTTATATCAGTAAATGACCTGTGTCAAATTTATATCAGGTAAATGATGAAACTTTACCGGAGGGCGTAAAAGAACACTAAAGAACTGGAAAGTCACAGCATGTTTCCTGATGCAAAAAAACATAATATGCTAAAGATCTCAACCCTTTCCAAGTTTTTCTCTAATTTTATGCAATCCTCATCAGAATGTTAATGTTCACCCCCCCCACCCCCAACTGGAAAATTACATTTGGAAGAAGAGCTAAGGAATTTTTGGAAAAGAATAATGAGATGTGACTACTTCATCCAAATCTGAAATCATACTGTAAGACCATATTAAAATCACATGGTCTTGTTTCTAGACACCATAACCTATCAGAGGGAACCTTGGCTCCTTGGAGAAAGGGCCAGATCTAAGACTTGAGCAAGGAATGTGTAAGATGAACTTGTAACATCTTTCATATTAGCAAAACTCTTTGTGACCCCATGGAATGTGGCCCATCAGGCTCCTCTGTCCGTGGAATTCTCCAGGCTAAAATACTGGAGTTGGCTGCCATGCACTACTCCAGGGGATCTTCCTGACCCAGGGATCGGACCCAGGTCTCCTGTATTGCAGGTGGATTCTTTACCATCTGAGCCACCAAGTTTACACTTGAGAACTTTCCCATTTTCTAGCAAAAGCATTAAAAGAACAAGTTATCTTTTAAACCTTAAAAGAAGAAAGCAAGGAAGATATTCAAGAGTTGTGTCAAAGGCAGGAGCCAAATTGAAACTGGCCATTTAACCAGAACTCAGTAAATATTTAAAAATCTACAGGATTATAAGGATACTTCAAAACAACTAGGTACCTTTAGAAGATGCTAGGGAACTTGTACATTCTGAATACTGGCAAGCAAAGGGAAAGAGTCAAGCATTTATTCTCTTTTCCTATGCATATTGCACCGTACAGTGACCAGTGGTTGACCTGGGAACATTCTTTTTTACCGACAAATTCTGACTAATAAATGTTCCTCCCTCAAAAAAAAAAAAAAAGAAATATACATGGGCACTATTTGCCATCCTCAGTGAACTGTCAAGTCCAGGCAGTGATGGTCAGTGGCTGGTAAAACTCTTAGGTGAGAGGCTAATGGCAACCTTTATAATGAATGGATCAGGCTGACAACACCCCAACCTACAGATTTGTATCTCAAAAAATGCAGCCTGACATCATGTTCTGTCGTGATGCAGAAAGTATGCAGCAGCATCTAGGAAATACTTCTGTCAAAAAGTGGACTTGGATCTCTATACAAGTGACCACTTGACAGGAGATGCAGGACAGGGATGTAAGCAGTGATCTACTTGTTAGGGTTTCCCACTATTTCCTAAAAGAAGGTGGGAAATCCTGCTAGACAAATGACCTAGTTTTCTCACCAAATGAATGACCAGGAAAGGGGGGAAACAAAAGGAGAGGAATGTTATAGGTGATACAAGAGATGGTTCAACTGAACTAAAAGCCCCAAAGCCTGGTATTAATATTCCCCTTGGTTCTATACCCCTGGCATACCTAGGTTATGTACCCTTCAGATCCACTCGCCCCTAGGAGAACCCACCCCTACCATGACCTGTGAATTCCTGCCCCCTGACATTGCAGTGACCAGATGTCCCCTTACACCCCAGCCTTGTTTCTCTGGCACAGTGATGTCCCCTTCCCCTGAGCCTGGTTCTGCTGCTTTCCTGGGGAGGAGGGGGAGTGGTGGGTGTTGTCTCCCTCCGTGCATTTTCCATTGCATCTGTCCTTCCGCCCATGTCTTCCCTCAGCTTATTCCCAGCACCTGGACAATGAGATCAGTCACAGCAGCTACCTGGGCACTGACTACCCCACCGCCATGACCCCCACCTCCCCTCGGCGCTACTCCCCCGTGGCCAAGGACCTGCTTGGGGAGGAGGACGTCCCCCGAGAACCGAGGCGGATTGTGATCCATCGGGGCTCCACGGGCCTGGGCTTCAACATCGTGGGTGGCGAGGATGGTGAAGGCATCTTCATCTCCTTCATCCTGGCTGGCGGCCCTGCGGACCTCAGTGGGGAGCTGCGGAAGGGGGACCAGATCCTCTCGGTAAGGGAAGGCCAGGTCTGCGGACCGCCCCCTCCCCTCCAGCCAGGGCTCATGTAGGCTGGAGCCCAGCCCCCATCTCCAGTGACTCAAGCTCTCCCCGCTCTCTCTAGGTCAATGGCGTTGACCTCCGCAATGCCAGCCACGAGCAGGCTGCCATTGCCCTGAAGAACGCGGGTCAGACGGTCACGATCATCGCTCAGTATAAACCCGAAGGTACTGGGCCCGAGACACGGGTTCAATCCCTGGGTCAGGAAGATTCCCCTGGAGAAGAAAATGGCTACCCAGTCTAGGATTCTTGCCTGGGAAATCCCATGGACAGAGGAGCCTGGTGGGCTACAGTCCATGAGTTTGCAAAGAGTTAGACGCGGCTGAGTAACTAAATGGGAATTACCAAGCCTGAAGCTCCCCCTCTCAGATGGTGCTCAGAAGTCTGTCTCCTGGCTTCTGCAGAGTTTGGGGGAGGGGGGGGAAGAGGCTGACAGTAGGGACTGGCCAGAACTCAGGAACCGTCTTGTCGTTTCTCAGAGTACAGCCGGTTCGAGGCCAAGATCCACGACCTTCGGGAACAGCTCATGAACAGCAGCCTGGGTTCAGGGACTGCCTCCTTGCGGAGCAACCCCAAAAGGGGTTTCTATATCAGGTCAGATGCTTCCTGGCTGGGCCCCTCTTCATTTCATGGCCCCTTGTCCCCCAGCCAGCTCTCCCTCCTCAATCTTGCCTGGCTCCTGTCCCGCCTCCCACTCTAGGGCTGGAGACGCATAGGTTAGCATTGAGAAATGCTCCATAGCGACTAGAAAACAGCCTCAGCCTCAGTGATCCCTACTGCTTCCTAGCCCCTAGTCACCCTGGCACCTCCCCGGGACCCCCAGCTGCCGCACAGTCTGGTAACTCAAAGGGTAATGCCTGGCAGAGCAGGGGGCCTTTCAACTTCTGGAATATCGCCCAGCCCCATGGGTAACACATTCCAGGGGAAGTGGACCACTGCTCTCTCCAAGCTGACCCTGTCTCCCGGGTGGCATTTTGCTACCTTCTTAGGGCTCCTCCTCCCACTGGGCTCCTCTTTCTTATCTGCCCCAGGTGTAGGCGCTTTGTCCGAGCTTCTTCCCTTCCTTCCCTCTGGGCTCCCGGTCTGCTCACACAGCCTCCCCTTCTGCTCGCTCTGCCAGTGTCTCTCAGAGCAGTCAGCCCAGGCCTGACCTCTTCCCCACGGTCCAGACCTGCAGCTCCAGCCATCTGCTTTCTGGACACAACCCTGGGGTTGTCCCACAGGTGTTCACACTCAGCATGTCCCAGAGCTAGCTCACCTTTTCTCCCGAGCGTGCGTGCTCGCTCTCCGTCCTGCCCAGTTGGTATCTCTCTTCCTGAATGACACCGCTGTCTGCCAAGACACCTGGCTCAAATCAGAGCCTCGCTCGGCCCTTCTCTCCTTGCTGGGTCCGGTTGGCTCCCAGGGCTGGTCGGTTCTGACTCCCAGGTGATGCTGATGATCCTGGAGTCCCTTCCCATCTTTCTAGCCCTGGTGCTCTGCTCGGCACCTCTGGTGTCTCTGCAGTCATTTCTTCCCTTGTCCTGACCCTGGAGTTGTCACTTATAGGTTGTCACTTAAGGCCACTCTACTGCTGAGGATAGCCGGACTTGGGTCCATGTTATCCCATGACTGTGACGTGCATGCATATGGCAGCTGCTTTCTTAGGAGGGTGCTATTCTCAGTCTTACTCTTAAAATCGCCCCCAATCCGTAGGCTGTCTGATCCCTGACACAGCGAGAATTGAATGGCTGTTCATAGTTGTAGAGTTTTAGGTTCCCACACAGTTCTGGGGTTCCTCAGAATCCACAGCATCTCTGGGAAAGCCACCAGCGGCTGTGTGGGTCTGTAGACCCCTAGGCAGAACCTCTGGGCTGGGTCTCGGGGGCCTTGGCCCTCACCAGACTAACTGGAGGCTACCTGCCCTCCAGGGCCCTGTTTGACTATGACAAGACCAAGGACTGCGGCTTCCTGAGCCAGGCCCTGAGCTTCCGCTTCGGGGACGTGCTTCATGTCATTGACGCCAGCGATGAGGAGTGGTGGCAGGCAAGGCGGGTCCACTCCGACAGCGAGACTGATGACATCGGCTTTATCCCCAGCAAGCGGCGGTGAGCCTTCTTGCCCCTGAAGCTCCCAGGGCCCCAGGGTGGGTAGCCAGCAGGGAAGGCATGGGCCCACCCCCAGCTTCTTGGGGGTCTGTCTGCTGACCCTTCATGGGCACCATGACTCACATGAGCCCTTGGGACAAACACCTCATTTAGGAGCGTGGGGCCCAGGGGCTGCTGCTGGGAGACAGAGTTCTCAGCTGCCCTGGGGGTGGGGGCAAGAGGTCCCCTCACTGGCCATTTCTCTACCCCTATCCCTCCATGTATCCCCCAGGGTTGAGCGACGGGAGTGGTCACGGTTGAAGGCCAAGGTAAGTGGAGGAGGCCGGGAGCTCTGGTGGAAGAGCGGAGGTGGGGTGGTGTGGCGCTCGTGGGTCTAGGCTCCTGACTGACTGCATGGCCTGCTCTGTCTCCCTAGGATTGGGGCTCCAGCTCTGGATCACAGGGTAGGTTGGGTCAGGTTGGGGAGACCTGCGGGGAGAGGGGCCATGGGCTTCTCTTGAGTCCTTGGGAAGGCTGGTGGGGCCCCTGCATCCCCTGCCTCCAAGGCCCTTGCAGATGCCCTGCCTCCTGTTAGGTCGAGAAGACTCGGTCCTGAGCTACGAGACGGTGACACAGATGGAAGGTGAGCCCTGGCAGCGCGCCCTGGCCCAGCCCCCCTGCCCCACCTCTGCCCACCCCCCCGCCTGACCCCGATCTCTGCCCCCGCCTAACCGCCACGCTCTCCTCAGTGCACTATGCTCGCCCCATCATTATCCTCGGGCCCACCAAGGACCGCGCCAACGATGATCTCCTCTCCGAGTTCCCCGACAAGTTTGGATCCTGTGTTCCCCGTGAGTGCAGGGCCTTGAGGGGCGGTGGGGGGGGGTGGCCCAAGGGGTCACAGGCAGAGCCACTTCCAAACACAGGGTTCTCAGACGAGGGTGCTGCTCAGCCACCCTCAGGTCCGCCGGGACCGTCCCAGGCCTGGGACTCGGATGACCCAGAGGTGCTAGGGGAGGCAGCTCCACCCCTCTCCCCTGGCCTCGGTCTCCCCAGCAGCCCCCTTCCCCGGAGGACCAGCTGGGCTCTCTGCGGGGCGGGGGGTCGCTGTAGGCAGGGTTGAAGCTGGAGGGATGGTGGTTAGATCTTTGGGGGATGGGGTGACTTCCTGGCAGATACAACGCGGCCCAAGCGGGAGTACGAGATAGATGGCCGGGATTACCACTTTGTGTCATCCCGGGAGAAAATGGAGAAGGACATTCAGGCCCACAAGTTCATTGAGGCCGGCCAGTACAACAGCCACCTGTATGGAACCAGCGTCCAGTCCGTGCGAGAGGTGGCAGAGCAGGTAGGAGCCGCGGCCCATCCCCCTCCTCCTTCTCCCCATGGCCTTCCTCAGCTCTCTAACTCTCTTTCTCTCTCTGTCTCTCTCCCTGCTGGGTCTCCACTCCGCTCCTCCACCTCCTTCTCCTCTTGGGCAACTCTGTCTGACTGCCTGCTCTCTGGTGCCCTGCTCCCCCGCCCCCGCCCCTCCTCCCTCCCTCCCTTGGTCCCTGACCCCAAACTCCATGCTGCCATCTGTCCCCTCTCCCCCTCTCCTTGCCCCATTTCACCTCTCTTCCCGCGGCCTTGCCGTTGGTGGCCTGGCCCCCCACAACTCGGGCCCTCCCTCCTGCCGGCTTCCCTTTGGCCCTCTCCCCTCCCCCCTCACCTTTCCTGGGGTCTCCACTTGCCTCTCCCACTCCCATGCGATCACCTTCTCCCTGCTGCCCCCACCCTGCCCTCTTCCCTCCACGGGCCCTTTCTCCATCTGCCTCTCCTCCCTCCCATCTGTCTCTCCTTGTTCCTTCCATCTGTCTGTCCTCTGTCCGTCCTCCCCGCCCTCCTCCCTCTATCCTACTTCCTTTCTCCTTCCTTTTCTCGCCCCACCTGCCTGACTCCACCCCCTTGGCCTTGCTCTGCGCCATCTTTTGGGTCCCCTCCCTGCCTGTCCTCCCTGTTCCCTCCATCCCCTCCCTCCTGTGTGGGCCCCTCCCTTGCTCTCCGTCTGTCCCTCTCCTTTTTTCACTCTGTCTGTCTATACCCTTCCTGCCTCCACTCTCTTTGCCCACGCGTCTTTTGACATCCATCTCACTTCCCTTTTGGCCAATCTCGTGTCCTCCACTTTTCCACGTCCTGTGTGTGGGTCCTGTCCTGCCACTTCTGTCTGTCCTTTCCCACCACCTGCTGGTCCCCCTCCACCCACCCTGCCTGCCCCCAGGGGAAGCACTGCATCCTCGATGTCTCGGCCAATGCCGTGCGGCGGCTGCAGGCGGCCCACCTGCACCCTATCGCCATCTTCATCCGCCCCCGCTCCCTGGAGAATGTTCTGTGAGTATGGTCTCAGGGGGTTTCCCCTCGGCTCTCCCACACCAAGCCTCAGGCCTCAGATGGCCTCTGTGTTGAGCTTTTCCCTCAGAACCCTGGACAGCAGCTCCAGCAGCCCTTGAGGGGAATTGGAATTAGAACCCAGAGGGCCCAGGGAAGCCCAGGCCTCTTCCCTCCTCTTCTGCCCTGGGCTAGGTGGGACTACAATTCCCAGCAACCCCTGGGGCACATACCTGCTGGGCATCGGGGCTATTGGGAGTTAGAGTCAATCCCTTCACTGGGCTGCTGGCTGGAAGGATGAGATTCTGGAGAGGTCCCTGAAGTGGCCACACCTGGCTGGGGTGGGTCATGGGGAGGGGGCCCATCTGTGGCCCCAGAGGATACTGGGAATTGTATTTTTTGCTTCATGCTCTAAATAAGAAAATAGTGGGGACATCCTTGGTGGTCAAGTGACTAAGACTCTGTACTACCAATGCAGGGGGCCCAGGTTCATTCCCTGGTCGGGAAACTAGATCCCACATGCCCTATCTAAGACCTGGTTCAGTCAAATAAATATTAAAAAAGAAAAAGAAAAAAAGAGAAAATAGTGGTTGCAACTTAACATCCCTGGACAGAGGAGATCGAGGCAGGGCAGGACCCACCCTCAGGTCTGTGTCTCTCTCACTCCCCACAGAGAGATTAATAAGCGGATCACAGAGGAGCAAGCCCGCAAAGCCTTCGACAGAGCCACCAAGCTGGAGCAGGAATTCACAGAGTGCTTCTCAGGTGAGGCTGCAGCTAGCCCGTGGCCAGCACGGGAGGTGCCGTTGGCTCAGATTCAAAAGAGGGGCCCCCACAGGGTGGGTGGTTCAGAAGGAGGTATCCCCTTTGGGTGGGTGCATCCCATGGCTCATGGACTGGAGAATTAGGAGAAGGTGCCCTCTGCCCTGGGCCTGACTCCCTGCCCCTGCCCCCAGCCATCGTGGAGGGCGACAGCTTTGAGGAGATCTACCACAAGGTGAAGCGAGTCATCGAGGACCTCTCAGGCCCCTACATCTGGGTCCCTGCCCGAGAGAGACTCTGATTCCTGCCCTGGCTTGGCCTGGACTCGCCCTGCCTCCACCGCCCGGGCCCTTGGTCTGGACTGAATTGCCCAAGCCCTTCCAACCCCCAGCCTCCCTCCCACCCCTTCTTATTTATTTCCTTTCTAACTGGATCCAGCTCACTGGAGGGGGGACACTCCTCTGCATGTATCCCTGCACCCCAGAACTGGGCTGCAGAACCCCAGGAACCTGGGGTCTGGGGGGGAGCCCCAGGCTCCTGATCCTGAGCCTTGGTTCCTTAGGACCCCTTGCTCCTGCCCCTGCCCGCCCCCAACGCACACACAGACCCACTGGGGGGCCACCTGCTCTCCCCATCTCCTCCCACACACTTTCCGAAAGGCAGGGCCCCCTCCAGGAGCACCCATTGCAGGGCTGCAGGCCTCCGCGCTCCCCCCGAGGCAGGGTCTGGGGTCCCTCCTGACCCCATCATGACTCCCCAGGTCCCTTGATTTCTCAATTTTTTTTTTTCCATTTTTTTCTTCTCAAAGGTGGTTTTGGGGGGATTAGTGGGGGGATTCCACCATGGGCCCCCTGCCTTCCACATGCCCCCCACCTTTTTTCTTTGCCGGTTTGCATGAGTGGAAGGTCTAACTGTGGCTTTTTTTTTTTTCCCTGGGATTTTTTTCTTTTTTTTTTCCTTTTTTTTCTTTTGGGAACGGGGAGGGATGGGTCTAGGGAGTGGGAATGTGGGGGGGGAGGGTAGGGGGGGGCAGGGTTGGGGGTTGGGTGTCTGGGAGCCAGGGGAAGACTGGAAATGCTGCCGCCTTCTGCAATTTATTTATTTTTTCTTTCGAGAGAGTGAAAGGAAGAGACGGATACTTGAAACCCAGTGTGTGGCCTGGTTATTTGGGACCCGGGTGAGGAGGGAGACCGGGTGGGAGTATAGGGATGGGTCTGGTAAAGTCAGATCCTTCTCCCCCAACACCCATCACCTCCCCCACCTCCCCACAGACAGAACAGAGTGGCCTGAAGGGGGCCTTGGAGGAATCTGCAGATGAAGGCTCCAGCAAAGAATGGGCCTGGGGTGGGGACAGGGATGGAATTCCATCCTAGGTCCCTGTTAGAGCCAGGAAGAGGAGCTGCAAATGTAGCCCAGCCCTGACCCCTCTTCTGAGCCGTCTCAGCCCTGTCAGGCAGCCTAGAGTCGGCTGTCAGTCTCTAAAGAAAAACAGAGAAGACAGTTCATTCATGTTCATGGAGCTCTGTGGACAGAGCTGGGCTCTGGCAATGACCTTCACAGAAGTGTGCCCATAAGAAATGCTGCATAATTATTCATTGGATTTCTTTTCTTTTTTTTTAAAATTTCTCTATGTCTGCCCCCTCTCTGTAGGAGATATTTGAAGCAATTTTGCAGATAATAAGGGTGAGGAAATAGAATGTGATACCAAAGAGAAAAATAGAAACAGATGTGTTAGCTATGAGGATGAATATGATTTCTGAACTTCCTGGTACACAAGGCAAAAAGGGAAATGGTCCATTATATATATGTATATGTGTATATATGTATGTGTGTGGGCTTCCCTCTTGGTGCACACGGTAAAGACTGCCTGCAATGCAGGAGACGCTGGTTTGATCCCTGGGTCAGGAAAGATCCTCTAGAGAAGGTAATGGCAACCCATTCCAATATTCTTGCCTAGAGAATCCCATGGACTGAGGAGCTGGCAGACTACAGTCCATGGGGTCCCAAAGAGTCAGACATGACTGAGCGACTAAGAATGCATACATGCATGTATGTATACATGTAAAATATATTACAAAGGAGAAAATGTGGTTCTAGGGAGTCAGATGTTCCTGGCTTTGGGTCCTAACTGAAGCTTCTCAGGTGCTCTGTTGGATAGTGGTTCCCAGCTTCCCTTCTGCCACTGTTCATATGCTTGACAGGTTCCTCTTACTCCAGCCTCAACTACAGCATAAATGAGCCATTGCTGGCACCGCTGAGGGGGATCCCACCTACCCATTTCTCTTTCATTCAGGGACCCCAGAAAGGAAGGCTGAGGTGGGGTGGTTAAGTCCTGAACTGTGCAAAAGGGCAGTTTTTGTAGCTATCTCTGACAGAGTTAAGAGTTGGATGGAAAAGGCTAACCCTCGGGGGCAGTGTTCAGGTGATGGGGGTGAGGAGGCAGGTATGGGAGGGGGTTGGGAGGGTGGGGGGCTGCCTTAGCTTGACTGGATTCAAAGCTAGAGGCAGAGATCCCCAGAGGTGTGACCCTTAAACCAAGGGTCCTCTCTGGACTGCCCCATGGTTTTCTGAGCAGCACTGGATCCAGCAGAGGCCAGTCCTGGGGGCCGGGCCCAGCCGTCTGCCTTTCAAGAAACCTCCTAGGTGATTCTGAGGTCTTGCTTGGATGGAAAGCACCACTTTTCCCAATAACCCTTCTTTTAGCATGGTTCTGTGTAGGAGCAAGTGGTTTGAGGCTGTGCTCACATTCTCTACCATTGGGCCCGAAGGGAGAAAGCTGTGAGCCGAGGAAGGTGTGTGCAGGTAATGCGTCTGTATCTAAGGGGTTAAGGAGAATTCACCAAAAAGGGGTAAAATCCCCTACTTGTGCATGCGTTGTGTTCTAGATTACAGAACTGATACATGTACCTTATAAAACTGCAAATAAATATAGAAATACATATGGTTAAAAAAAGTTCCTTCCCCATCTCATTCCATATACCCCTTAGAGAGAAGCGTGTTAGCAGTTTGGGATGAATTCTTCCAAATCTATAAAGAGCTCTTTACAGTGGGTTCCCACACAATTGTCACTCAGTCGTATCCGACTTTGCGACCCCATGGACTGCAGCACACCAGGTCTGCCTGAACCTCACCATCTCCCAAAGTTTGCCCAAGTTCATGTCCATCGTATCAGTGATGCTGTCCAGCCATCTTATCTTCTGACGCCCTCTTCTCCTGCCCTAATCTTTCCCAGCATTAGGGACTTTTCGAGTGCGTTCAAAAGCTGACTCCTCCCCTCACCACTTTTATTTATTTTTAAATTTATTATTTTTAAAAAACCTGTGTTCTCTTCACCCCCGTCTGCTTCCTTCAACAAATACTTATTTTGAATCTCCCCTGGTGCCAGGCAGTGTTGAAATGCTGGGGACACAGTATCCCTGCCTTCAGGGCACTTGGGTCTCATCAATGGGGACAGACAGTGGGAAGTAATGGTGTTCAGGGAATTTAAGGTAATGATTCTGTTGAAGAAGTGACTGCTGGGGGTGTGTCCTTGCTGGTTGACAGGTTGGTCAGGGAGGTCTCATCTTGGAGCAGCCTTTGAGTTGAGAGGGGACAAAGTCTGGGGTGGGGGAGTGTGCCAGGTAGAGGAAGTGAAGTAGGAAAGAGTTTGTAGTGTTGAGCAGGAGGAGGTCAGGGAGTGGAGGAGGGTTGGGGGAGAGAGAGAAGTACAAAGTGGGTCAGAGGAGTCAGTGGGTTTTTTTTTAAAGTGTAAAGAGTTTTTTTTCTTTCTTTTGAATTGTGTATAACATAGGCAAAATTTATCTAAGTCAATAAAATTTTAATGAATCGCATTCCTTAAAATTCCACTGATTCTTTCCACTGCCAATCACCTTGGTTCCTCCACAGTCATAATCTTCAAAATAAGATAGCTCTTCCAAAGAGTTTTGCTCAATCCACAGCTGTTATGTAAGTCAGCCCATAATTCTTTTAGTTGAGCCTCTGAGCACCAGTGGTATATGGACAAACTTAAAAATTCCCCGCCTGTAATCTTTGGGCTCCAATTTCCTCAAGCAATTTACTTTAAGACTCTAGAAGTGTAGCAAGTAGGTTGCTATTTATTCCTTCATCTTTCCTAATATTGAAAAGCCTTGTTACATCCAATTTTTACTCATGAGCCTAGCAAAAAAAAAAAAAAAAAAAAGTTACAGGTCTCACTGTCACCACTGCAATAAAATTACAGTGATGGAAGCAAAACCTGTGTTCTCCATGTAGCCACGTTAACATCACGTGGCTGTTATAAACGCTGTGAAAAGTCCTCTTGGAGGGCGGTTAACATGGGAGTGGCCAGGGTGCCCAGGGTCGTGGTGGAGAAGGTACGATAGGGGGCAGTAGAGAGCCAGGGAGGAGGTGGTCATGAGTTTCAGATGAGAGATGTGGTGTCACTCACTGGCCAAAGAGCTTCACTTCTCTGGGTCTCGGTTTCCCTAGCTGTTAAATGGCAACGATAACCACCTGGTTGGATTCTTGCAAGGAATAAAGGGAAAAAAACACATAAAACCTTTGGCACACTGCCTGGCCAAAGGATGGTTGCTCTTGGCCTCTTGATCTATTCTTTGTTACTGAATAAAATTGAAAGTTAAATAAACTTGGAAGCATTTGGAGCTTTAAAATTTCCTAAAATTTTCACCCTCTAAATCGAAGTAGGAAGAAGGAGTCCCAGAGAAGTCCTGGGTCACAGGATCCTGGCTGTCCCAGCACCAAAGAGTGGAGCCAGGGCCAGGACCACCCATGGGAGGGGGCGGGGGGTGGGACAGGTGGGCTCTCACTCTGTCCCAGGGAGGGCATGCTGTAGCCCTTGGGTGGGCTTATCAGGTCACATTTTAAACTCCTGGCACTGAGCCCTTCCAGCCCAAGTGCATCTCCCCAGCCTCTCCTGTCTTCCCTCCACTCAAGGCCAAGTCAGCCTTGGCTAGACCTGGGGAACCACAGATCACCCTCTTTGGAAGGTCGGCACTGAGCCTCCTCTGTGCCCCTCTGGCTGTTTGTCATCGCCTCTTCTACTGGGGTATGTGACTCTGCAGCCTGCAGGGTGATGAGAGGTGGCTACAGTTCCAACCTGTGTCTGGGGTCCACTCCAAATGCCAGGTTGAAAGCACTCAGAGAGTGCTGAGACACCTGGGGTGTCAGAGAGACACCCCAGGACCCCAGCTCTGTCCCAGGGAAGTTGCTCACACCCTCTGGGATTTGGGGAAAGACATGCCCTGCTCTGCTGACCAGCCTTCCCCTCTCCCCTTTTGCAGAGGCTCTGAGATAATGCAATTCTTGGCTGTCCTGCTAATAACAATGATAAAAATAGTGTGCACAGAGCACTTGGTATGTGCCACTGTGCTAAGGGCTTTCCACTCATGAGCTTAATTTAACCTTGACCTGACTCTCAGGTGGGCATTAAAGCACTTTCCACATAAAATGAACTCAGATCCGTCTGACAGTGGCCTCCAGGTTCTTTCTGCTGCACTAGTTTTCCATCCCCTTTACATCCTTCCTGGGGACCTCTGGCCATCAATAGCCTTCCTTCCCAGTGTCCACACACACCCTCTTCCCACCAACCCTTTCTTCGTCCTCTAGCTGCCCAGGGCTCTGCCTCCAGCTGCCAGAAAAGCACTTCCCTCTTCCTGAATCACCCTGATAGGAGGCCCAGTCCCCTTTCTCCTTGGCCGTCTTTAATCTGGCACTTGGGTTCCCCAGATGTGGCCCTGAAGGTTACCCCCCCCCTTCCTAGGGCTCTTTCTTCTGCTTCTCCCCACAGGAGGAAACTCCATCCTGGGCTGCTTTCTTCACACTGTGTCCTCATCACAGGGCAGCACCCAGGACTCTGACTTTATCATCACCAGAAATCTCTGGTCTCCAGAGGTCCACTCATTCCTCTACAAAATTTTGTCCGGGTTACCTTCCCTCTCTGGCCTCAAGCCTCACACTTTCTCACTGGGACCAGATCAGTGGCCTCCTGGCCGAGCGCTTTGCCTCTCGGGGGGGCACCTCTGACCCGTTGGCCACCCCAAAGCCAGGCCATTGCTCAGCTTACAGCTCTGACCTCACCACTACCCTGCCTGCAGCTCCTCATGGGCTCCTGTGCCTGCGTGTGTACGTGCTAACTCACTTGAGTCATGTCTGACTCTTTGTGACCCCAGGAACTGTAGCCTGCCAGACTCTTCCTCCCATGGGGATTTCCCAGGCAAGAATAC
The DNA here is from genome assembly GCF_001704415.2 of Capra hircus. Taxonomy (NCBI): domain Eukaryota; kingdom Metazoa; phylum Chordata; class Mammalia; order Artiodactyla; family Bovidae; genus Capra; species Capra hircus. Next base: position 26,715,610 of record NC_030826.1, on the reverse strand, counting down.
TAGAGTGGGTTGACATGTCATGGGCCACTGTAGTCAGTCTTTTAACTTAGTTGTTCAGGTGCCAACATCAGTAAAATGCTTTCAGGTGAGTGTCCCCCAGTGTATATTCACTCATCTAATAATTCTGGCCATTCTGTGGCAGCCACCCTTCAAGATGGGTGAGTATTCTCAACCTCTGGCATTCACACTCTTGCATGGTTCCCTTCTGCACTGAGGAACCATTAGGACATTGTGGAGATGACGGAGCATTACTTCTGAGGCTGGGTCATAGAAGAAATTTCAGCCTCCACTTTGTGCTCTCGGATCATTTGCTCTGGGGGGAGCCAGCTGCCATGTGAGGGCGCTCAGGCACTTCTGTGGAGGGGCCTCCTGCCAACAGTCAGCACTCACCTGCCAGTCCTGTGGGTCTCCTTGGAAGTTGGTCCTGCAGTCTCGGTCAAGTCTTCAAACGAACGAAGCACTGAATGACATCCGACTGCAACCTCATAAGAGACTCTGCTGCTCTGCTGTCCCACTCTGTGCGACCCCATAGACGGAAGCCCACCAGGCTCCCCTGTCCCTGGGATTCTCCAGGCAAGCACACTGGAGTGGGTTGTCATTTCCTTCTCCAATGCATGAAAGTGAAAAGTGAAAGTGAGGTCACTCAGTCGTGTCCGACTCTTAGCGACCCTATGGACTGCAGCCTACCAGGCTCCTCCGTCCATGGGATTTTCCAGGCAAGAGTACTGGAGTGGGGTGCCATTGCCTTCTCCGAAGAGACTCTGAGCTAGAACCAACTGGCTAAGCTGCACCTAGGCTCCTGACCCCCAGAAACTGAGATGATAAATATTCCTTGTTTTAAATTGCTCAGGATTTGAGGGATCATTTTACAGCAATAGATTACACATATACCACTGTGCAAGTCTATTACGTACATTATAATGCATATCTCCAAGTAGACACCTAAAGAAAAGAGATAAAAACATATATAAGGTTTTTTTTTTTTTTTTTAGCAGGACCACACAACTTTTGAGACTTTAGTCCTCCAACCAGGGATTGAGTCCAGGCCCTCAGCAGTGAGAGCATGGAGTCCTAACCTCTGGGCTGGCAGGAAATTCCCTAAATGTTCTTGCCACCCTCTTAATGGATGATCTTGTGACCCCCTTGGGGCGCATATCTTCCCAGTCAGGAGACCTCTGTGCTCCTGAATGACATTTAAGCTACCTTCCCCTGAGACTCAAGGCTCTCCTCAGGGCGACCCAAGCCACCCCTCTGGCCATTTAGCCCACTGAAGAGAAACTTGCTTATTACAACTGATAAAATCCTTCCTGTTCTTTCAGGCCGGCTTCACAGACCTCCTCTAGGGAGCGTTTCTCGACCACCCTGGAGGTGGGATTCCCAGTTTTGGAGCCCAGGCTCTCTGAATTGCTCTCTGCAGGTGCTCGGTATCCTGAGGGGAAGAGTACTCAGAGGGAACAGGGTTGCTCTGCATAACGAGGCGGAGTTCTAACAATGGCTCGGACATTCCACGCTGTTCTCCCCAGCATCTGTGAGCGTGCTGCCGGCGCTCTCAATCATTATGTTGTAGGTAGTGAAACTTACAGATGACCATACATATCGTACAGGGGGCTGACCTGTAATTCAGCATCCAGTGTATTGTGTCCTTCATCTGGCTTTCTTCAAAGTGTTTTATCACCTCTGACTCCCTTTTTTTTTTTCAATTAAAAAAATTTTTTTTTTATTCGAAAGATCTTTTTTTGACTGTACCTCACAGGATCTTAGTTCCCTAACCGGGGACTGAACCTGCACCCCCTGTATTGGAAGCATGGAGCCTTAACCACTGGACCACCAGGGAAGTCCCTTGGACTCCCATTCTTAAGCTTTTGTGTATGTTGTATACACAGCTGACCTTAGGACAGGAAGAGTCTCCAGGTGGGCCTAGTCTAATCCCATGAGCACAGGGGGAATCAGAGAGATTTGGAGTTCCGGGAGGATACCAGGCACTGTTGCTGACTTTGCAGATGGAGGGGTCATGTGATGAGGAAGGCAGGTGGCCTCGAGGAACAGAGGGTGGCCCCCGGCCACCAGTCAGCAAGGAGACGGGGTCCTCAGTTCTATAGCTGCGAGGAACTGGATTCTGTCAACAACTGGAACATATTTGAGAGTAGATTCTTCTTCTTTGCCTCCAGAAATGAATACGGTCCTGCCAGCACCTCTATCTCAGCTTCATGAGACCCTGAGCTGGGAACTCAGCTGGGGTTCCTCTTGGACTTCTGCCTTACAGAGCTGTGAGCTAATAAATGGGTGTCGTTTCAAGCCACTACCTTTGGGGTGCACTAAAAAATGAACACATGAGGCTCTGTCTCTGAAGACCTTGCAAAGTATATATTTTCTCTCTCTTTTTTTGACTGTGCTACACAGCTTGCAGGATCTTAGTTCCCCATTCAGGGATCATACCCTTGCTGCTGCAGAGTCCTAACCACTGGACCACCAGAGAATTCCCAAGGTATATATTCTTAAAGGGATAGATGTCAAGAGTTCTCAGGGTGCATGTGTCTACCGCCATGTGGCATTGTTTTGTTTTTAGCTACTTCTTGGTTTCTCAGGGTTATCTCTGGTCTCACAGAGAGAGCTGGCTTGTAAGTCAGCCACCGGTGTTTCATGTTGTTTATCTGGCTTTCCTCATGGTGTTTTATCACCTCTGACTCTCACCCTAAAGTTGTTGACTTTGGGGTGTTTTTCGTTACTGGTTCACAGACTGCTCCCTAAGCAATGGCTTTGGGCACATGGCTTTAGGGTAGAACCAGCTTGTAAGAACATCTTATTCCAGTATAATATGCAAATAGAAGAATGCACAGTTCTTCAGGGTATGGGTTTCAGCAGTTTACAAACTTGCAGCCTTGCAGCCAGCATCCAGATCAAGCAGTGGGACATTTCCATCGCCCAGAAACTCCTTCCAATCCTCGCTCCTGTAAGGGTGACTGCTATTCTGACCGAAACAGCGTAGGTTTGTTTGCCTGAATAAACCAGATTGTAACTGATAATACCAGAGCAAGCCAAATCAACAGCCCAGTAGTCACCAAAATTACTGGCCACAGTCCCAGTGCATGCAAACAATGTGAGGCTTTTCAAGTCACAAACGAGGGTGCAGCCAGGACTGATTTTACACGAGGGATGTGTTCTTGAATATCTCACATAATGTAAACTCTTCTAACTCGAGTCTAGTTTTCTCAGTGAAGTATCCATAACATAGGATTCCCATGATGTCATATTTGGGGTCTAAAGCAAGACTTACTAACGTCATTAACATTGTCCAAATTCTTACATTTTTTTATTGCTTATTTTATTTTTGGCTATGCTGGGTCTTAGTGGCTGTGGGCCACTTAGCTTAGTGGGCTTTTCTCTCGTTGCAGCGAGGGGGGGCTACACTCTAGTGGTGCCTAGGCTTCCCATTACAGAGGCTTCTCTTGTGGAGCGTGGGCTGTAGGGCCTGTGGGCTCTAGAGCACAGGCTCAGTAGTTGCAGTGCCTGGGCTTAGTTGGCATGTGGGATGTTCCTGGACAAGGGATCAAACCTGTGACTCCTGCATTGGTAGGGAGATTTTCTTTACCACTGAGCCACCAGGGAAGCCCAGTTTCTAATTTAGCATAATTCCAATCCACACACTCCCAGAATTTAGCCCTCTGTGAACTCTCAAATGGGGCTGTGAGGGACCACTTTTAGTATCTCTGGGACCCCGGGGCCCAGCTGTGGTGACAGGATGGGACCCTGGTTCTGGGAGCAGCACACAGGTCCTTGGAGTCCGGCTGTCCACATCTCAGGCTTGCCTCTGTTGTTTGGATTCTGGTTAAGCTCTTACCATTCAGGGCCTCAGTTTCCTCATTTCCAAATCAAATAGGGGTGTGCTCTGGGGCTAATGAGAGGAGGTAATGAGGGAAAGGGCTTCCCAGGTGGCTCAGTGGAATGCAGGAGATGCAGGATTGATCCCTGGGTCAGGAAGATCCCCTGGAGAGGGGCATGGCAACTCACTGCAGTATTCTGGCCTGGAGAATCCCATGGACAGAGGAGCCTGGCGGGCTACAGTGCATATGGTCGCAAAGAGTCAGACACGACAGAAGTGACACAGGCAACAAGGGAGAAGCACAGAGGAGTCACTGGAGGTTTGCTGGCATTAATCCAGCTGAGCGGGGTGGGGGGGGGAGGGGAAGCCTGCCTTCCTGCCGCCCCCACCCCCTGACCCCCAGGCAGCTTGGAGGACTTTACTCCCCAGGAGAGCCATTCAGCCCCAGGCTGGGGTGTCTGGTAGCTGAGCCCCAGGAAGCCAGGCCCAGGCTCAGATGCCAGGGTCATAGGTCTGGATTGGGAAAGAGCAGAGCTTGGCCCCTCTGATCCTGGTCAGAGATATTTGGAGAAATCAACAGTTCTGGGAAATTCAGAGACAGGAAGTAAAAGGGGAGTGGGGCAGAGGGGAACCAGCCAGCTGCACCCCGGCCCCTCCTGGTCTGGACCTCTCCCAAACAGTTCCTTAAGTGGGATGGCTGCATGCAAGGATAGGGGACAGAACAAGGAGACTCTCCACCCCTGGGAAGGAAAGTGAGGCAACCCACCCCTGCTCCCACCCCCACACCCTCCCTGAGTTCCAAATCCATTTCTACCTCTGTTTACGTCCAAAGTCCCGGGCGCTGGAGATGCCAGGTTTGGTGTGTTTGGACACATAGTCATACAGACAGGCAGACGCACAGGGCTCTGGGCCCTTGAATGGACCCTGCCCCCTCCCCTCCCACCACCCAGGGCTGTCAGTGCTAATTATCCAGGCTTCAGCCTGTTTCTTAGCCTGGGATCTGCACAGCATTGAGGGACCCACAAGTCAACCTTGAGACCTTTGGCAAGTAAAAGGGGAAGAAAGAGGGGTGGGGGGAAGAAAGGAGGTGGCGGAACTAACTGTGGAGTGGGGTGGGGGAGGGGATGAATGAAATCCGTATCCGGAGGGGTGGAGACGAAGTAGAAAAACCTCAGAAGATAGATTTTGGATGTCAGGCCTGGAGGGAATGCAGGCAAAAAGAACGCAGTCGCTGATCACCTGGAAAGGGACCGAACCCCACACCCAAGCTCTTCAGCCCCTGCCTCAGCCCTAACCCCAGCCTTGACCTGGCCCCAGGCCCAGCCGTCCCCACCATGACAAAGGAGTATCAAGATCTTCAGCATCTGGACAATGAGGAGAATGACCATCAGCACAGAAAAAGTAAGGGGACACCTCCCCCCATTTCTGCAAGGCGAGCATTAGGTGGCTCTCGCCCCCTTCCCTGACCCCGCCTCTCCCTGGGTCTGCCCGGCTCACAAGGTTGGTGGCGTCTGAGCCACCCCTCTTAGGGGAGGTGCAGGGTGTAGGATTGGAGACCCTTTCTTGGTGGCAGTTGTCCCCAGGCTCCTTCATGATTCTCCTGCCCTTCGCCTTGTCACCGACTTCTCAGGACCCTGGGGAGGGGGTTGCCCAGGGGATGTGGGGGTTAACTGCAAGAAGTTAGACCCTCTTCTTCGTTCCTCTTCCAACACCTGTGAGCCTTGGCCAAGCGTATGTGTGTGAGTGTGTGTGTGAGTCTGAGTATGTATGAGTGCACAGGTGTCAGGTATCCTTTGGGTCAAGGAGAAAATTTCTGTGGCAGGCCTCAGGGAGCTCTGGCTGGAGGAGGATGAGTCAAGCCCTCTTTCTTTCTCCTGCGAGCAGAGATGTTTCTGCTGGGGCTGAGCCGGGATGGAATGCTTGGCAGAAGGAAGTGGGCAGTGCCCTTCGATGGGGGAAAGGACTACCAGCAAAAACGGAGGGGAAGCCCCCGCATTTCAGCTCACTGAGACAGGGCTCCCGGGTGGGCACAACTTGGTCCACCTGAAGTCTGGTTACTCTGCCTCCCTGCGCCCAGACAAAGAGGAGTGGGATTCACGGGGAAAACAAGAAACCGGTTTCTCTTGCCCCACCTGCTAGACCCCTTCGGCCCCAGTCTCCAGCTTGCAAACTCCATTCTCCAGGCTCTGCGTTCTGATGCGGCAGTGACTCGATCTGGCCACTAGGTGCCAGGAAAGGCCTAGAGCCTGGGTAGGGCTCCCGCAGAAAGATTCGCATCCCTTCTCACCTCTCGATGCATCCAGCTCCTCTTGGTCACCTACCGCCAGATTTCTTCATCTATAAAGTCCCTCCTAGTCTCCTAGAGGAGGCTCAGGCTGCCCTCCTCCTAGGACCCCAGAGCTGCCCCAAGCTCCCATCTATCCCTGAGTGCCTGACCTCCTCTCTTGTAGGGCCGCCTCCTCCTCATTCATTCAGTCGGCGTCTCTGCACCGGACCCAGCCTCCTCCTGGTCTCCATGGGCCTTAGCCTCCTGCTGCTAGTCGTTCTCTGTGTGATCGGATCCCAGAGTGGGTTCCCCAGGGGGCAGGGGGTGTTTGGGAAGGGAGCAAGGTGATATGGTGAGGGGGCGGGGGGCGGAAGAGCTGGCTGCTGTGATGTGGGAAGCAGCCCCCTCATTTTGTCCTGTCTGCACCCTCTTCTGCCCAGACTCCAAGCTGCAGGAGGAGCTCAGCGCCCTGAGAGAGACCTTCAGCAACCTCACAGTGAGCACAGAGGCCAAGGTCAAGGCCCTGAGCGTTCAGGGTGAGGAGGGCTGGGGCTGGGAGGCTGGGAACAGTAGGGCGATTGAGACACTGAGCAAGTCTCTCCCCTAGGAGGAAATGTGGGCCGAAAGGTGAAGTCCCTGGAGGCCCAGCTGGAGAAACAGCAGCAGGAACTGAATGCAGGTCAGCGAGGATGTGTGTGTGTGTGTGTGTGTGTGTGTGTGTGAGTGAGTGCACATGCGCTTGCAGGATACAGCGGTCTCTCAGACCAAACCAAGGGGCATTGTGGCAGAAGTATCTGTGATCTGTCTTCACGCCCCAGTAGGCAGATGGCAGAACCTTCCCAGGCCCCAGTGTTCATTGTGGCTTTCTTGCCTTCCCCTACCCTCATGCCCCTCTCCCTCTGCCCTCTGTCTCCCCAGATCACTCCAGCTTGCTGCTCCACGTGAAGCAGTTTGTGTCTGACCTGCGAAGCCTGAGCTGTCAGATGGCTGTCCTCCAGGGCAATGGTGAGGTGGTGGGGGTTGCCCAGTCCTGCTTGCCTGCCCAACCCACTTCCCTTCAGCCCCTCACCACTCCCTCTGACTCCCGCCCCAGGCTCTGAAAATGCCTGCTGCCCAGTGAACTGGATCGATTATGAAGGCAGCTGTTACTGGTTCTCTCGCTCGGGGAAGTCCTGGCCGGAGGCTGAGAAGTACTGCGAGTTGGAGAACGCCCACCTGGTGGTGGTGGGCTCCTGGGAGGAGCAGGTGAGGTTCTGGTAGGGCCTGGCTGGGAGGTTAGCAGGTCTAAGGAGAGGTCACCAGCTCTCCTCTCTCCCCAGAAATTTATACAGCACCACATGGGCCCTGTAAGTACCTGGATAGGCCTCACGGATCAAAATGGGCCCTGGAAATGGGTGGACGGGACGGACTACGAGACGAGCTTCAAGTAAGTGTGTGCGCCCCCAAGGCTCTGCCCCTCCATCTTCGGCCCATCATCCCAGCCTGGCAGGTCCTGGGGGCCAGGGGTCCACGACTGGGCTCAGGGTCTCAGGCGCTGGGGTTCACGTCTCTCTGGTCTCTTTAGGAACTGGGCACCAGAGCAGCCAGACGACTGGTATGGGCATGGGCTCGGAGGGGGTGAAGACTGTGCCCACTTCACGGTGGAGGGCCGCTGGAATGATGACATCTGCCTGAGGTCCTACCGCTGGGTTTGTGAGGCCCGTCGGGACAGAGGCAATGACAGCTAAGAGCCTCCTCTCCCCTAATTTATTTCCTCAATGCCTTTACCTGCCCTAGGGGTCCTGGTTTGGGGCCCTTCTATCTAGGGGCTTCTGGATTTTCATCTAAGATTTTAGAGGGAAAGGGGAAGGATGGTGTCTGAGAAATGTAGAATGATGTTTAGAGGGGCGAAGAGATTGAAACCCATGCTGCTTTCTATGGTTTGCAAGTTATTACTGTCAACTGGATTTTTTTAGAGTAAAAAGAAAAGAAATACACAAAACACTGAGTTGTCTGCTTGCTGGGGATTAGGAAACGGGAGTGGGCTGGTCAGCACTAGGAAGTGTTGGGCAGGCAATGGGTCTTTCTGAGAACTGTCTGCGCTTTGGGCCAAGAGGCCTGGATTTGTTATTTACAGGTATACAAGTTAGGGCAAGCTAGTCTGCTTTCTGTGTTTCAGCTGTAAAATAGCGTTATTACTGATTTGTTACTGAACTCAGGTTCAGTTGCTCATCTCAGTTCAGTTCAGTCGCTCAGTCGTGTCCGACTCTTTGCGACCCCATGAATCGCAGCACGCCAGGCCTCCCTGTCCATCACCATCACCCGGAGTTCACTCAGACTCACGTCCATCGAGTCCGTGATGCCATCCAGCCATCTCATCCTCGGTCGTCCCCTTCTCTTCCTGCCCCCAATCTCTCCCAGCATCAGAGTCTTTTCCAATGAGTCAGTTCTTTGCATGAGGTAGCCAGTACTGGAGCTTCAGCTTTAGCATCATTCCTTCCAAAGAAATCCCAGGGTTGATCTCCTTGAGAATGGACTGGTTGGATCTCCTTGCAGTCCAAGGGACTCTCAAGAGTCTTCTCCAACACCACAGTTCAAACGCATCAATTCTTCAGTGCTCAGCCTTCTTCACCGTCCAACTCTCACATCCGTACATGACCACAGGAAAAACCATAGCCTTGTCTAGACAGACCTTAGCCGGCAAAGTAATGTCTCCACTTTTGAATATACTATCTAGGTTGGTCATAACTTTTCTTCCAAGGAGTAAGCATCTTTTAATTTCATGGCTGCAATCACCATCTGCAGTGATTTTGGAGCCCCCCAAAATAAAGTCTGACACTGTTTCTGCTGTTTCCCCATCTATTTCCCATGAAGTGATGGGACTGGATGCCATGATCTTCGTTTTCTGAATGTTGAGCTTTAAGCCAACTTTTTCACTCTCCTCTTTCACTTTCATCAAGAGGCTTTTTAGCTCCTCTTCACTTTCTGCCATAAGGGTGGTATCATCTGCATATCTGAGGTTATTGATATTTCTCCCAGCAATCTTGATTCCAGCTTGTGTTTCTTCCAGTCCAGCGTTTCTCATGATGTACTCTGCCTAGAAGTTAAATAAGCAGGGTGACAATATACAGCCTTGACGTACTCCTTTTCCTATTTGGAACCAGTCTGTTGTTCCATGTCCAGTTCTAACTGCTGCTTCCGACCTGCATACAGATTTCTCAAGAGGCAGGTTAGGTGATCTGGTATTCCCATCTCTTTCAGAATTTTCCACAGTTTCTTGTGATCCACACAGTCAAAGGCTTTGGCATAGTCAATAAAGCAGAAATAGATGTTTTTCTGGAACTCTCTTGCTTTTTCCATGATCCAGCGGATGTTGGCAATTTGATCTTTGGTTCCTCTGCCTTTTCTAAAACCAGCTTGAACATCAGGGAGTTCAAGAATACAATACTGAGAGACGAGTAAAAGGAACTATGACTTCACTGAGGAAGTTGGCAATCTAGGGAAGAAGGTGACTCATATCCCAAAAAATCAACTCCTCCTTGCCGATCAAGAGATTTTAAAAGGGAGTTTCATGGGTACATAGGTGGGGCAGGGGTTACGTGCACAACAACAGAGTTAGCTCTGACAATCACCTTGAAATGGGTCATTCAGTGGTCTTCTGGTTAGTGCCATCTTTTTCATATATTTTAAACTTTCTTTTCTTATTTTATTTTTAATATAAACTTTTTATTTTGTATTGGGGTATAGCTGATTAATACTCAACATTAACACTCAACATAACATAAACTCAGCATTCAAAAAATGAAGATCATGGCATCCAGTCCTATCACTTCATGGCAGACAGATGGGGAAACAGTGAAAACAGAGAGACTTTATTTTCTTGGGCCTCAAAATCACTGCAGATGGTGACTGCAGCGATGAAATTAAAAGACGCTTGCTCCTTGGAAGGAAAGCTGTGACAAACCTAGACAGCATATTAAAAAGCAGAGACATTACTTTGCTGACAAAGGTCCGTCTAGTCAAAGCTATGGTTTTTCTTGTATGGATGTAAGAGTCAGACCATAAAGAAAGCTGAGTGCCAAAGAATTGATGCTTTTGAACTGTGGTATTGGAGAAGACTCTTGAGAGTCCCTTGGACTGCAAGGAGATCAAACCAGTCAATCCTAAAAGAAATCATTCCTGAGTATTCTTTGGAAGGGCTGATGCTGAAGCTGAAGCTCCAATACTTTGACCACCTGATGCAAAGAGCTGACTCATTGGAAAAGACCCTGATGGTGGGAAAGATTAAAGGCAGCAGGAGAAGGGGACGACAGGAGATGAGAAGGTTGGATGGCATCACCGACTCAATGGACATGAGTCTGAGCAAGCTCTGGGAGTTGGAGTGCTGGCGTGCTGAAGTCCATGGGGTTGTAAAGAGTCAGACATGACTGAGTGACTGAACTGAACTGATAGCCGATTAACAATGTTGTGATAGTTTTGGGTGAACAGTGAGGGGACTCAGCCATACGTATATACTTATCCATTCTCCCCCAAACTCCCCTCACATCCAGGCTGCCACATAACCTTGAACAGAGTTTCCTGTGCTGTTCAGTAGGTCCTTGTTGGTTATCCATTTAAATTATAGCAGTGTGTACACATCCATCCCAAACTCTGTAATGTTTTAAGTATAGTTAATCTTCAGTTCCAGAGTAGATTTGTTCCTGCAGTTCTTGAACTGTGTAGGATGGAGCAGCTTATGTCATGGTTACAGTCTGGTCATCATACAGTTAACCTTTTTCATTTGGTGGCAATTTTAGTATCTGCAAAACAACTCAGGAATATGCATCAGAAACTGTTATCTATGTCCTTCAGGGAGGAATTAAAGATTCTGTGACTGTTGTTCTAATTGTTAATTTCTTGAGCTTGCTCTTTTGTGACTCAGGGGAGGCATGGGAATCTACAGCTTTTTTTTTTTTTTTTAAATAAACAAGAGAGTGGGGATAAAGAGGAGCTTTTGTATCTGAAGGTCCCTGCAGGGTCCTGCTCAGTTTCACTGGGACTATCCTACCTCCAGCAATGCCCACAGGAACAGAACCACTCCAATGTCAACAAAAGCAGGATCCACAGATAGGTAACAAATGCAAAGATGAACCCACAACCCAGAATCACCAACATGGCAGGAAAATCAATAACACCATGGAAGAGAAAAGCCCAACAAATAGAACCCACAACCCAGATGGAAGTTAACAGGGCAAACAGTTGAAGACTTAATGGACATTTGTGGGTTTATCAATGGACAGCAAGCTCCAGGATACGGTAAAGGACAGGGAAGCCTGGCGTGCTGCAGTTTATGGGGTCGCAAAGAGTCAGACATGACAGCAACTGAACAACAGCAACATGGGTTTATAAACCAATATAGACAAAGTGTTAGCCTACCAATAAGACCTCCACCAATTCTAAAAAGGGGCAATGCTCTGACCACAAAATAAATAAATAAATAAATGAGGTTAGATTTAAATATGAAAGTATAGCCAAAAAAGATCTATCAACATACACATTTCTCACCATCTTTCTAGATAACTTTGAGTTTAAGGAAAAATAAAAATGAAAGCCAAGCGGTTTAGAAGTGAACAAGGAGAACTCTGCATACTCAGATTGTGGTACAGTATAATGCAGTTTCTCCACTGATCTCCAGTAGCATATTGGGCACCTACTGACCTGGGGAGTTCCTCTTTCAGTATCCTATCATTTTGCCTTTTCATACTGTTCATGGGGTTCTCAAGGCAAGAATACTGAAGTGGTTTGTAATTCCCTTCTCCAGTGGACCACATTCTGTCAGACCTCTCCACCATGACCCGCCCGTCTTGGGTTGCCCCGCGGGCATGGCTTGGTTTCATTGAGTTAGACAAGGCTGTGATCCTAGTGTGATTAGATTGACTAGTTTTCTGAGTACAGTTTCAGTGTGTCTGCCCTCTGATGCCCTCTTGCAACACCTACCATCTTACTTGGGTTTCCCTTACCTTGGGCGTGGGGTATCTCTTCACGGCTGCTCCAGCAAAGCACAGCCGTTGCTGCTTACCTTGGATGAGGGATATCTCCTCACCGCTGCCCTTCCTGACCTTCAACGTGGGATGGCTCCTCTAGGAGATCAGTGGAGAAATAACTCCAGAAAGAATGAAGGGATGGAGCCAAAGCAAAAACAATACCTAGCTGTGGATGTGACTGGTGATAGAAGCAAGGTCCGATGTTATAAAGAGCAATATTGCATAGGAACCTGGAATGTCAGGTCCACGAATCAAGGCAGATTGGAAGTGGTCAAACAAGAGATGGCAAAAGTGAACGTCAACATTCTAGGTATCAGCGACCTAAAATGGACTGGAATGGGTGAATTTAACTCAGATGACCATTATATCTACTACTGCAGGCAGGAATCTCTCAGAAGAAATGGAGTAGCCACGATGGTCAACAAAAGAGTCCAAAATGCAGCACTTGGATGCAATCTCAAAAACGACAGAATGATCTAAGTTCGTCTCCAAGGCAAACCATTCAATATCACAGTTATCCAAGTCTATGCCCCAACCAGTAACACTGAAGAAGCTGAAGTAGAACAGTTTTATGAAGACCTACACGACACCCAAAAAAGATGTCCTTTTCATTATAGGGGACTGGAATGCAAAAGTAGGAAGTCAAGAAACACCTGGAGTAACAGGCAAATTTGGCCTTGGAATGCGGAATGAAGCAGGGCAAAGACGAATAGAGTTTTGCCAAGAAAATGCACTGGTCATAGCAAACACCCTCTTCCAACAACACAAGAGAAGACTACCCATGGACATCACCAGACGGTCAACACTGAAATCAGATTGATTATATTCTTTGCAGCCAAAGATGGAGAAGCTCTATACAGTCAACAAAAACAAGACCAAGAGCTGACTGTGGCTCAGATCATGAACTCCTTATTACCAAATTCAGACTCAAATTGAAGAAAGTAGGGAAAACCACTAGACCATTCAGCTATGACCTAAATCAAATCCCTTATGAGTACACAGTGGAAGTGAGAAATAGATTTAAGGGCCTAGATCTGATAGATAGAGTGTCTGATGAACTATGGAATGAGGTTCGTGACATTGTTCAGGAGACAGGGATCAAGACCATCCCCATGGAAAAGAAATGCAAAAAAGCAAAATGGCTGTCTGGGAAGGCCTTACAAATAGCTGTGAAAAGAAGAGAAGCGAAAAGCAAAGGAGGAAAGGAAAGATATAAGCATCTGAATGCAGAGTTCCAGAGAATAGCAAGAAGAGATAAGAAAGCCTTCTTCAGAGATCAATGCAAAGAAATAGAGGAAAAGAACAGAATGGGAAAGACTAGAGATCTCTTCAAGAAACTTAGAGATACCAAGGGAACATTTCATGCAAAGATGGGCTTGATAAAGGACAGAAATGGTATGGACCTAACAGAAGCAGAAGATATTAAGAAGAGGTGGCAAGAATACACAGAAGAACTGTACAAAAAAGATCTTCATGACCCAGATAATCATGATGGTGTGATCACTAATCTAGAGCCAGACATCCTGGAACGTGAAGTCAAGTGGGCCTTGGAAAGCATCACTACGAACAAAGCTCGTGAAGGTGATAGAATTCCAGTTGAGCTGTTTCAAATCCTGAAAGATGATGCTGTGAAAGTGCTGCACTCAATATGCCAGCAAATTTGGAAAATTCAGCAGTGGCCACAGAACTGGAAAAGGTCAGTTTTCATTCCAATTCCAAAGAAAGGCAATGCCAAAGAATGCTCAAACTACCGCATTATTGCACTCATCTCACACGCTAGTAAAGTAATGCCCAAAATTCTCCAAGGCGTGCCTCAGCAATATGTGAACCATGAACTCCCTGATGTTCAAGCTGGTTTTAGAAAAGGCAGAGGAACCAGAGATCAAATTGCCAATATCTGCTGGATCATGGAAAAAGCAAGAGAGTTCCAGAAAAACATCTATTTCTGCTTTATTGACTATGCCAAAGCCTTTGACTGTGTGGATCACAAGAAACTGTGGAAAATTCTGAAAGAGATAGGAATACCAGACCACCTGACCTGCCTCTTCAGAAATATGTATGCAGGTCAGGAAGCAGCAGTTAGAACTGGACATGGAACAACAGACTGGTTCCAAATAGGAAAAGGAGTACGTCAAGGCTGTATATTGTCACCCTGCTTATTTAACTTCTATGCAGAGTACATCATGAGAAACGCTGGACTGGAAGAAACACAAGCTGGAATCAAGATTGCTGGGAGAAATATCAATAACCTCAGATATGCAGATGATACCACCCTTATGGCAGAAAGTGAAGAGGAACTAAAAAGCCTCTTGATGAAAGTGAAAGAGGAGAGTGAAAAAGTTGGCTTAAAGCTCAACATTCAGAAAACGAAGATCATGGCATCTGGTCTCATCACTTCATGGGAAATAGATGGGGGAACAGTGGAAACAGTGGCAGACTTTATTTTTTGGGGCTCCAAGATCACTGCAGATGGTGACTGCTGCCATGAAATTAAAAGATGTTTACTCCTTGGAAGAAAAGTTATGACCAACCTAGATAGTATATTCAAAAGTGGAGACATTACTTTGCCAACTAATGTCCGTCTAGTCAAGGCTATGGTTATTCCTGTGGTCATGTATGGATGTGAGAGTTGGACGGTGAAGAAGGCTGAGCGCCAAAGAATTGATGCTTTTGAACTGTGGTGTTGGAGAAGACTCTTGAGAGTCCCTTGGACTGCAAGGAGATCCAACCAGTCCATTCTGAAGGAGATCAACCCTGGGATTTCTTTGGAGGGAATGATGCTGAAGCTGAAACTCCAGTAGTTTGGCCACCTCATGCAAAGAATTGACTCATTGGTAAAGACTCTGATGCTGGGAGGGATTGAGGGCAGGAGGAGAAGGGGACGACCGAGGATGAGATGGCTGAATGGTATCACTGACTCGATGGACGTGAGTTTGAGTGAACTCTGGGAGTTGGTGATGGACAGGGAGGCCTGGTGTGCTGCAATTCATGGGGTCGCAAAGAGTCGGACACGACTGAGCGACTGACTGAACTGAACTGATATTGCAATTTCCCAAAGGAAAAGTATATAGACTTAAGTGCATTTATTTTGAAAAAATAGGAAAGGTTGAATGGAAAGAAGGTTAATTTTTAACTCAAGATACTTGAAAAAGAATAACAAAATAGGTCTTTACTGATGGTTTGGTGGTAAAGAATCTTTCTGCCAATGCCCGGCAAGATCCCACATGCCGTAGAGCAACTAAGCCTGTGCACCACAGTTATTGAGTCTGTGCTCTAAAGTCTGGGAACCACAACTACTATGAAGCCTGCGTGTGGCCTAGAGCTCATGCTCCATAACAAGAGAAGCCACTGCAATGAGAAGCCTGCCTGCTGAAACTAGAGAAAAAGCCTGCACAGCAGCGAAGGCCCAGCACAGCCAAAAATTAATAATTTTAAAAAGAACTTTAGAAAAAGAATGACACAATAAATTCCCCCAAGTAGAAAGAGCTTTTTTTTGGCAGGGGCGGGGGAGAAACTTGTTTGTTTTTTTTAAAGCAAAACTTAAAGCACTAGAAAATAAAAATGTAGATATCATCAATAAAAGAAAATCTGATACTTGGAAAACGTAGAAAACAAACAAATATGAAGGAGACTCAAGGAAACACAGATGCATAGTTTTATTTTTTAGTTTTTTTGGTTGGAGTATAATTGCTTTACAATGTTGTGTTAGTTACTGCTGTACAATGAAGTGAATCAGCTATATATCCCTCGTGCTGCACCACAGGGCATATAGGATCTTAGTTCCCCAACCAGGGATCAAACCTGCACTCCCTGCACTGAAGCCCAGTCTTAACCACTGGACCACCAGGGAAGTACTATTAGACTATATTGCAAAGCCATATTCATGAAGATACAGAAGAAATAGACCAATGGCATGGAATAAGGATCTAATGTATAGCATGGTGACCACAGTTAACAATACCATACTGTATACTTGAAATTTGCTAAGAGAGTAAATCTTAAGTTTCCTCACCACACACGCACACACACACACACACACACACACACACAATTGGTAGTCATGTGAAGTGATGGACGTGTTAGTTTGTGGGAATCATTTTCCAGTATAGATGTATATTAAATCACCCTGTTGTACACCTTTAAAAAATCACATTGTACAACTTAAATATATACAATTTTTGTCAGTCATACTTCAATAAAGCTGGAAAAAAACTTCTAAAGCATATCACACAGAAAAAAAATCTTCAGTGACTACATGTCCACACATGTAGTGTGGATGCAGAGATGCCTAAAATCAGCATCAAATGAAAAAACTAAAAATCAGAATGCTGCCTAGAACACAAGAACGCTGATAAAAATCAATAGTCTACACACACAGTAGCACTACATACATTTCAAGAATCTATACATTTTCAAGGACATGTCAACCCCATTCAAGTGGTTGCTTAAGGAAGGGAGGAGACTAGGACGGGACCAGGATAAGAGGAGACATCACTGAGAGAAGGACCTTGAGTAGACCGGAGCTGAGCACTGAGAGTGGGAGGAGCCCACACTTAGCTCTAGTCCATCTCTAGGAAAAATGTTCACCCTGCTGGGTCCTTACAGAGGAGAGATAAGAAACAGGGGCTTCTTATCAGGGCTTCCCTGATAGCTCAGTTGGTAAAGAATCTACCTGCAATGAAGGAGACCTCGATTTGATTCCTGGGTTGGGAAGATCCGCTGGAGAAGGGATAGGCTACCCACTCTGGCATTCTTGGGTTTCCCTTGTGGCTCAGCTAGAAAAGAATCCACCTGCAATGCAGGAGACCTGAGTTTGATCCCTGGCTTGGGAAGATCCCTTGGAGAAGGGAAAGGTTACCCACTCCAGTATTCTGGGCTGGAGAATTCCATGGACTGTATAGTCCATGGGGTTGCAAACAGTTGGACATGACTGAGCAACTTTCACTTTCAAGAAAAAGAACCCAGAAAAAGAGGGGAATCATCACCTGGACTTCGTTGATCCAGAGTGAGAAATAAGAATAAAATGATTAGAAAGAAGGAGGTCAATTTTAAAAATTGCAGACATTATGTATCTCTCATTTTGATGCAATGGGGGCTAAACAACATTGCCTGGGAAAGAGTTTTCTAAGAGAACCTTGAACATGAATCTAATTAAGCTTCTAATGCTATCTGCTCATTTACAGGAAATTTAGTGGGGAGAGGACCAGGCACACAGGTATGCGTTCTGTCAAATCCAGTAGGGGGTAGATTTTACAGAGCCAACTTCTGGTTTCTTCAACAAATAAATGACAAAGGATACAAAGAAGGAGGGGGAGTTGTCATGTATTTAAAAGAGCATTAAGAGGCACTCCAGTATGTGCAATGTGGGGATGTTAGATCCTGATTTGAACACACCAATTGTACAAACACATTATGGGAACAATAAAAATGAAAATAAACAAATGGAGCCTAATTAAACTTAAAAGCTTTTGCACAGCAAGTTCAGTTCAGTTCAGTCGCTCAGTCACGTCCGACTCTTTGCGACCCCATGAATCACAGCACGCCAGGCCTCCCTGTCCATCACCAGCTCCGAGTTCACTTAGACTCACGTCCATCGAGTCAGTGATGCCATCCAGCCATCTCATCCTCTGTCATCCCCTTCTCCTCCTGCCCCTAATCCCTCCCAGCATCAGAGTCTTTTCCAGTGAGTCAACTCTTCGCATGAGGTGGCCAAAGTACTGGAGCTTCAGCTTTAGCATCATTCCTTCCAAAGAAATCCCAGGGCTGATCTCCTTCAGAATGGACTCGTTGGATCTCCTTGCAGTCCAAGGGACTCTCAAGAGTCTTCTCCAACACCGCAGTTCAAAAGCATCAATTCTTTGGCGCTCAGCCTTCTTCACAGTCCAACTCTCACATCCATACATGACCACAGGAAAAACCACAGCCTTGACTAGACGGACCTTAGTAAGGAAATCACACACACACA
Source organism: Capra hircus (assembly GCF_001704415.2). Lineage (NCBI taxonomy): Eukaryota > Metazoa > Chordata > Mammalia > Artiodactyla > Bovidae > Capra > Capra hircus. The sequence goes on along the minus strand of NC_030826.1, from coordinate 26,697,557 downwards.
CAAAAAGACAACACACGAAATGGAAGAAAATAGTTGCAAAGGAAGTGACTAACAAAGGGTTAACCTGCAAAATACACAAACAGCTCATGCAGCTCAATGTCAAAAAAACCCCAGACAACCCAAACAAAAGATTGGTGGAAGATCTAAATAGGCATTTCTCTAAAAAGACATATAGATACCGAAAAGCCCATGAAAAAATGCTTACTGTCACTATTAGAGATATGCAAATCAAACTACAATGAGGTATCACCTCACACTGATCAGAATGGCCAACATCAAAAATCTACAAACAATGAATCCTAGAAAGAGTGTGGTGAAAAGAGAACCCTCCTATACAGTTGCTGGGAATGTAAATTTGTGCAGCCACTATGAAGAAAAATATGGAGGTTCTTTAAAAGACTAAAACTAGAGTTACCATATAATTCAGCAATTCCACTCCTGGGCATATATCTCGATAAAAATATAATTCAAAAAGATATATGCACTTCAGTATTCATTGTAGGTCTATTTACAATAGCCAGAACATGGAAGGAACCTAAATATCCATCAATGGATGAATGGATAAAGAAGATGCAGTATATACATACATGGAGAGTGAGAGAAGTGAGGTCGCTCAGTCGTGTCCGACTCTTCGCGACCCCATGGACTGGAGCCTACCAGGCTCCTCCGTCCATGGGATTTTCCAGGCAAGTGTACTGGAGTGGGATGCCATCGCCTTCTCCAAGCTTTTATATAAGGGCTGGGCAATTAGACCATAGTTGGACATCCAGATTCTACAATATTCAGTTAGTCCCAGGAAAGCTCGCAACTGTTTTTGAGTCGTGGGGGAGGGCAACTGGAGGATTCCTTGAACCGGATCAGAAGACAGCCTCCTGGACCCGTGTGTAATCTGAACTCCCAGGTAAGCGACCTTTGTCTCGACCATCTGTGCCTTAGCACGGGAGACTTTATATCCTCTTTCTGCGAGGAAATGGCAACCCACTCCAGTATTCTTGCCTGGAAATTCCATGGACAGAGGAACCTGGCAGGCTACAGTCCATGGGGTCGCAAAGAGTTGGCCACAACTGAGCACATCAACACTTACACATACAATGGAATATTATTCAACCATTAAAAAGAACAAAATAATGCCATTTTCAGCAACATGGATGGACCTAGAGACTGTCATACTAAGTGAAGTAAGTCAGACAGAGAAAGGCAAATATATGACATTATTTATACATTGAGTCTAAAAAAAATTGGCACAAATGAATTTTATTACAAAACAGAAGTAGAGTCATAGTGAAAGTTGAAAGTGAAAGTCTCTCAGTCATGTCTGACTCTTTGCAGCTCCATGGACTATGCAGTCCATGGAATTCTCCAGGCCAGAATACTGCAGTGGGTAGCCTTTCCCTTCTCCAAGGGATCTTCCCAACCCAGGGATCAAACCCAGGTCTCCTGTATTGCAGGTGGATTCTTTAACAAGGGAAGCCATAGATATAGAAAATAAACTTATGTTTATTTTCTGAATTTTATTTTCTAGAATGTAGAAAATTTCTAAAATTATGGTATAAGGCGGGAAGGGGGAGAGGGATAAACTGGCAGATTGGGATTGATATATACACACTACTGTATATAGATATGGCAGGCAGATTCTTTACCATCTGAGCTACCGGGAAGCCCAGGAAAAAAAACAAAAACCAAAAAACAGGTGAGTGTATGTAGTCTTTCATTCACATCTGATTCTTTGCAACCCTGTGGGCTATAACCTTCCAGGCTCTGAGTTCTATCCCTGGGTCAGGAAAATCCTCTGGAGAAGGGAATGGCTATCCTCCCCAATATTATTCTTTTTTTTTTTTCCATTCCAGTATTCTTGTCTGGAGAATCCCACGAAGAGTAGCCTGGTGGGCTATAGTCCATGGGGTCACAAAGAGTCAGACACGACTAAGCACGCATGCACTAAATCAACTATATGCCAATAAAAATTAATTTAAAATAAATTAAAATAAAAATAGAACTTTTTTGAAAAAAGATATAATGGGAATACCAGGTAATTTTGAATACTACCTGGATAAGGTATTATTGTCAGTTATTTTTGGTATAATAGGATGTGTTTTGGTTAAGTTAAAAATAGAATAGGGACTTCCCTGACCTTTCAGTGGTTGCCTCCGCTCTCCTAGTGCAGGTGGCAAGTGTTCAATCCCTTGTTGAGGAATTAAGATCCCGTGTGCCACAGGGCACAGCCGAAACACCAGAAGATTCTCTATTTTAGATATCCATGCTGAAATATTTACAGGTGAAATCACATGTCTGGGATGTGCTCTGAAACAGTTCAGTGGGGTCAGGGGGCACGTTGGGATGGGTGTAGAAGAAACAAAACCTGTCAAATGTTGATGATTGTTGAGGGAAGAGACGGTACTTGGGTGTTCATCGTACTATTCTCTCCCTTTTGTATGTGTTTTATTCACTACAGTTGAAACAGAAAATGCAGATCTGCAGATATGATTTAATAGAAATACAGGACATTGTAAATTTTTTTTACAAGTGCAATATGGGGAAATGATATTTTACTTCTCCAGAAAATATGGACAGATTTGACTTCACTAAAATTGGAAACAAGAAGCAGACTTGGATGAAATAATTGCAACTTTTATAACAAGTAATTAATATTCAGAGTATAAAGAACTCCTACAATAACAAGAAGGAAAAATAGCCCAACAGAGAGGCAGGATATTGTAGTAAACCCTTGTCATCAGTTTTAGGGAATCCCTCATTCTGTGCATGCCTGAGGGCACAAGAAGTCCAGGGGGACCATATCTGCCCCCTTGCCTCCGTGATGTAGTTGGGATGGGCTTGCATGTTAGGTATTGCCCACTGGACCCTTTCCCCTAGAGCACAGAGTCTGGGATGCAAGATGCAAATTTATGGGAGTAATTGGAGCAGAAGAGGGACTTCCCTGGCAGTCCAGTGGTTAAGCCTTTGCCTTCCAGTGCAGGGGGTGCAGGTTCGATCCTTGGTAGGGGAGCTAAGATCCCACATTCCTACTGGCCAAAAGACCAAAGCATAAAACAGAAGCAATATTGTAACAAGTTCAGTAAAGAATTTAGAAAATCAGGTCCAGGTCAAAAAAAGAATCTTTAAAACAAAGAAAGAAATTAAGCTGAAAAAAAAATCCAGGTTGCAAGATAATATGTATAACACAATCCCATCTATGTATAATAAAGTGGAAAGTGAGTTCGTTGCTCAGTCGTGTCTGACTGTTTGAGATCCCATGGACTGTAGCCTGTCAGGCTCTTCTGTCCATGGAATTCTCCAAGCAAAGATACTGGAGTGGGTTGCCATTCCATTCTCCAGGGGCTCTTCCCCACCCAAGGATGGAACCCCGGATCTCCTGCATTCCAGGCAGATTCTTTAAAATCCCTCCAGTTGCTCTATATTTTCTTAAATCACTCCAGTGATTGTTGCTTTTCTCAATGTTTTCATCTTTTCCCTCTCCGTGGATACTCTCCACATTCAAAGGCTTTTTCATCAAAATTTCCCCATCTGACCTCCTGTCCCCTCTGCAATTGTTGTCTTATCTTCCCCTTTATGGTCTCAGGCTAACCTGGCTTTTCGGAGTAAAGGGAAGGGCTGTGGCCTGGATTTGAGGGAGGCAGACTTGCAGGTGGAGAAGGAAATGGCAACCCACTCCGGTGTTCTTGCCTGGAGAATCCCAGGGACAGGGGAGCCTGGTGGGCTGCCGTCTATGGGTCGCACAGAGTCAGACACGACTGAAGCGACTTAGTAGTAGCAGCAGCAGACTTGCAGGGGCTTTACAGGACTGAGGAGTCATAGACTTGTCAGAAACATTAGAAGAGGCTGTAAGGCACCGGAGGCTGGAAAACTCAATATTTGGGTTACTGTGTTACGTGTGTGTTTATGTGTCTGTGTGTAGGTTTGTATGTTTGTGTAAGTGTGTGTATGTATGTGTATATATATGTCTGTATGTAAGTGTGCATGGCTCTTTGTGTATGTGTGTCTGTATGTGTGTATATGTGCGCACACACACACACATGTGCATGCTGGGAAGGGGAGTCAGAAGAGAGGAAAACAAGCTCAAATTAGCCTTTCCTGCCACCCCTCGCCCCGTTGTGTCCCCTGAGAGGATTTTCCCTCTGGAAAGAGCCTTCTCCAGGGGATCTTCCTGACCCAGGGATTGAACCCCAAACCCTACCCCAAGAGCCACGGGGCAGACGGCCCCCGGTCAGTTCTATGAGCAGGGAAACCAACCAACTCAAGTGATTCTCCAATTAAAAATAAAACTCCATTGTCTCACAGAGGTCAGAACTAAGATTCCGCATGCCTCGAGGTGCCATCAGAAAAAAATTTCCAACTGTACAAGAATGTTTCAATTTCTCTACTTGTTAACGACTTCTGACTAACTGAGTTTCAGTGAGAGATCTATATGATGTTCCTTCCTGAGACTTGTTGAGATTTGCCTCCAGCCTGTTACTCAGCCAGTTTAGTATAGATTCCAGGTGTCGAGTAGACTGCGTAATCTTTAATTCTTTGGACTTTATCAGTTCAGTTCAGTCGCTCAGTCGTGTCCGACTCTTTGCGACCCCATGAATTGCAGCACACCAGGCCTCCCTGTCCATCACCAACTCCCGGAGTTCACTTAGACTCACGTCCATCGAGTCAGTGATGCCATCCAGCCATCTGATCCTCTGTCGTCCCCTTCTCCTCCTGTCCCCAATGCCTCCCAGCATCAGAGTCTTTTCCAATGAGTCAACTCTTCGCATGAGGTGGCCAAAGTACTGGAGCTTCAGCTTTAGCATCATTCCTTCCAAAGAATCCCAGGGCTGATCTCCTTCAGAATGGACTGGTTGGATCTCCTTGCAGTCCAAGGGACTCTCAAGAGTCTTCTGCAACACCACAGTTCAAAAGCATCAATTCTTCGGCGCTCAGCCTTCTTCACAGTCCAACTCTCACATCCATACATGACCATTGGAAAAACCATAGCCTTGACTAGACGGACATTAGTCGGCAAAGTAACGTCTCCGCTTTTGAATATACAATCTAGGTTGGTCATAACTTTTCTTCCAAGGAGTAAGCATCTTTTAATTTCATGGCAGCAGTCGCCATCTGCAGTGATCTTGGAGCCCAAAAAAATAAAGTCTGCCACTGTTTCCACTGTTCCCCCATCTATTTCCCATGAAGTGATGGGACCAGATGCCATGATCTTCATTTTCTGAATGTTGAGCTTTAAGCCAACTTTTTCACTCTCCTCTTTCACTTTCATCAAGAGGTTTTTTAGTTCCTCTTCACTTTCTGCCATAAGGGTGGTGTCATCTGCATATCTGAGGTTATTGATATTTCTCCCGGCAATCTTGATTCCAGCTTGTGTTTCTTCCATCCAGCGTTTCTCATGATGTACTCTGCATAGAAGTTAAGTAAGCAGGGTGACAATATACAGCCTTGACATACTCCTTTTCCTATTTGGAACCAGTCTGTTGTTCCATGTCCAGTTCTAACTGCTGCTTCCTAACTTGCATATAAGTTTCTCAAGAGGCAGGTCAGGTGGTCTGGTATTCCCATCTCTTTCAGAATTTTCCACAGTTTCTTGTGATCCACACAGTCAAAGGCTTTGGCATAGTCAATAAAGCAGAAATAGATGTTTTTGTGGAACTCTCTTGCTTTTTCCATGATCCAGCGGATATTGGCAATTTGATCTCTGGTTGCTCTGCCTTTTCTAAAACCAGCTTGAACATCAGGGAGTTCATGGTTCACATATTGCTGAGGCCTGCCTTGGAGAATTTTGAGCATTACTTGACTAGCGTGTGAGATGAGTGCAATTGTGCGGTAGTTTGAGCATTCTTTGGCATTGCCTTTCTTTGGAATTGGAATGAAAACTGACCTTTTCCAGTACTGTGGCCACTGCTGAGTTTTCCAAATTTGCTGGCATATTGAGTGCAGCACTTTCACAGCATCATCTTTCAGGATTTGAAATAGCTCAACTGGAATTCCATCACCTCCACTAGCTTTGTTCGTAGTGATGCTTTCCAAGGCCCACTTGACTTCACATTCCAGGATGTCTGGCTCTAGATTAGTGATCACACCATCATGATTATCTGGGTCGTGAAGATCTTTTTTGTACAGTTCTTCTGTGTATTCTTGCCACCTCTTCTTAATATCTTCTGCTTCTGTTAGGTCCATACCATTTCTGTCCTTTATCGAGCCCATCTTTGCATGAAATGTTCCCTTGGTATCTCTAAGTTTCTTGAAGAGATCTCTAGTCTTTCCCATTCTGTTCTATTCCTCTATTTCTTTGCATTGATCTCTGAAGAAGGCTTTCTTATCTCTTCTTGCTATTCTCTGGAACTCTGCATTCAGATGCTTATATCTTTCCTTTCCTCCTTTGCTTTTCGCCTCTCTTCTTTTCACAGCTATTTGTAAGGCCTTCCCAGACAGCCATTTTGCTTTTTTGCATTTCTTTTCCATGGGGATGGTCTTGATCCCTGTCTCCTGAACAATGTCACGAACCTCATTCCATAGTTCATCAGGCACTCTATCTATCAGATCTAGGCCCTTAAATCTATTTCTCACTTCCACTGTGTACTCATAAGGGATTTGATTTAGGTCATAGCTGAATGGACTAGTGGTTTTCCCTACTTTCTTCAATTTGAGTCTGAATTTGGTAATAAGGAGTTCATGATCTGAGCCACAGTCAGCTCTTGGTCTTGTTTTTGTTGACTGTATAGAGCTTCTCCATCTTTGGCTGCAAAGAATATAATCACTCTGATTTCGGTGTTGACCGTCTGGTGATGTCCATGGGTAGAGTCTTCTCTTGTGTTGTTGGAAGAGGGTGTTTGCTATGACCAGTGCATTTTCTTGGCAAAACTCTATTCGTCTTTGCCCTGCTTCATTCCGCATTCCAAGGCCAAATTTGCCTGTTACTCCAGGTGTTTCTTGACTTCCTACTTTTGCATTCCAGTCCCCTATAATGAAAAGGACATCTTTTTTGGGTGTCGTGTAGGTCTTCATAAAACTGTTCTACTTCAGCTTCTTCAGTGTTACTGGTTGGGGCATAGACTTGGATAACTGTGATATTGAATGGTTTGCCTTGGAGACGAACTTAGATCATTCTGTCGTTTTTGAGATTGCATCCAAGTGCTGCATTTTGGACTCTTTTGTTGACCATCGTGGCTACTCCATTTCTTCTGAGAGATTCCTGCCTGCAGTAGTAGATATAATGGTCATCTGAGTTAAATTCACCCATTCCAGTCCATTTTAGGTCGCTGATACCTAGAATGTTGACGTTCACTTTTGCCATCTCTTGTTTGACCACTTCCAATCTGCCTTGATTCGTGGACCTGACATTCCAGGTTCCTATGCAATATTGCTCTTTACAGCATCAGACCTTGCTTCCATCACCAGTCACATCCACAGCTAGGTATTGTTTTTGCTTTGGCTCCATCCCTTCATTCTTTCTGGAGTTATTTCTCCACTGATCTCCAGTAGCATATTGGGCGCTTACTGACCTGGGGAGTTCCTCTTTCAGTATCCTATCATTTTGCCTTTTCATACTGTTCATGGGGTTCTCAAGGCAAGAATACTGAAGTGGTTTGCCATTCCCTTCTCCAGTTCATATATGTTATCAAATCGAGTTTTTTAATTGGGTTATCCAGAGCTTCTGTGTCTTTGCTATAATTGCAAGAAGCATGTTGAAATCTTCCATTGCAACGGTGGATTTGTCAGTTTCTCTCTGTAGTTCTAGTAAGTGTTCCCTTTATATTTGTTGAGGTGATTTCATTGAGTACATAAAATCTTACAGTTGTTATATCTTTCATGAATCTTTGAATCTTTGATCATTTATAACAAGCCTTTCTAACTCTGAAATGCCTTTTCTGTGGGTCCAGGACCACGAGCCAACACACCCTTTTGAGAGCTTGGAGGTAGCCTTGGGAGCAACAGCCACGCCTAGAAATGATGTCCAAGGTGGAAAGGGAACACAGGACAGAGAGAATGTGGTGATGATGCAGGAAGCATGGCACGGAGGGTGAACTTGACATGCTGGGCGAGGTAGAAGGATGAAGGGCCCCCAGTGATTGACTGTTTCTCACATCCTGGCATGTTTGATGCTGGTTTATAGGAGGGGACCTATTTTATACTCCTACTGGGGATCAACAGCCCCTTGGTGTTATGTGTCAGACTAGGGCAGCGGGACCTGGAGAAACCAAGCAAACAAGGGAAAGATTACCAGGGAGCGTGGCCACTTCCTGTATTAGCCAGAACTCTCTTTTTGAAAGTGACGGAAACCAAAAGAAGAATTTATTGACTCATAAAACCAAACCTTATGAAGGACAGGGGTGGAGCTGATCTTTGAGGCTCCTGGAAGGAACCGAAATGCTGTTAGGACACTCTTTTTCTTCATGGTGATGTCTTTCTGACAGACTCACTTCTCCGTGAGGCCATAACCACAGCTGCTGACCATTCTGTTTTAGCATCCTCAGATCTCCAGAAAGGACTTCCAATCCAAACATGGCCGCAGAAGTCAGCTCTTTTTTTTTTTTTTTTTTTTTTTTTAGAGAGAAATCTATTTTTTTAATTCAAATCACTTGCAATTTTTAAAGTATCAGGATATATATACTCCAAAGGGGATGAAAATTGAAAATTAACTTGTGTTTGTATTAATATTTTTTTAAAAATTGATAATCTCCCAGTGATATTTTGTTCATAATTATTTGATCTGACTGGCTCTGATTTAGTGTATTGGCAATGTCTTTAGAAAGCAACAGGACTCAGGAATGACATGTCTTTGTATTAAACTCAGAACCACCACAGAACCACAAATAGTATTCTGGTCAGTGGTTATCTCTTATCTTCCATTTAGTGTGGGTCTTTTTTTGAATTAATTTTTAGTGAAATGCTGGCAACATTAACCATGAGTCTTCTTGCTTGGAGAAAATGACCTACCAGAAAAAAAAGTATGAGCTGTTATTAATATTATATAGAAACACCACAGTTTTATTAAGTCATCTACTCTCTTGGCAAAGAAAGAAAAACCCAGTTTAACTACTGGCCATCAACACATGGAAGAATTGCTAAAATAAAACCAACAGACATTTGTCATAGCAAGCAACCAAGATTAGCAACTTAGCCCTCTGAGAAAGTTAATGAAACACATTGAAGTGAAGTGAAGTTGCTCAGTCGTGTCCGACTCTTTGCGACCCCATGGACTATAGCCTACTGGGCTCCTCCATCCATGGGATTTTCCAGGCAAGAATACTGGAGTGGGTTGCCATTTCCTTCTCCAGGAGAAGTCAGCTTTTTAAATGCTTTGTTTGATGATCACATAAAAGGAATAAAGAAAATGGAAAATTCCATTTTCAACAAAATAAGAAAACAGACCTATTCACAGACACCAAAATTCCAGCTGCGAAAAGGCAGAGACGGTGATTAGGAGAAAGGGAAGGTAGGAACAAGGCAAGCGAATGGAGGGGGGCTGCACTTTTCTGAGCGTCTGAACAAAAACATGCTTTCAGAAGGTGAGAGGACCATTCTTTTTTTTGCAATTTGGTGTGGACCATTCTTACAGTCTTTATTGAATTTGTTACAATGTTGTTTCTGTTTTATGTTTCGGCTTTTTGGCTGCAAGGCATGTGAGAGCCCAGCTCCCTGACCAGGGATTGAACCTGCCCCGGCTTGCACTGGAAGGTGAAGTCCCAACCACTGGACCTTCAGGAAAGTCTCGAGATGACAGTTCTACTGTATCCTTGTGGTTGAGCAGGAAGCAGAAACTAGAGGGAGTGAGGCTGGAGCCGTCATTCTGTTCGCTGTCTGTTTTGTGAAGCAGAGGAGTTGGGGCTCCACATAGACTCCCACAGTGAAGTCTTGGTTGGAGGAAGCAGTCCGAGAGAGAGGCCTCGGGCTGTGATGCGGGACAGGACACTGCAAATATTAATCTAGGAAAACCCAACTCATTCAGTGACGAGTCCAAAAAGATGACTAGCACAGCATCGAGCAGATATACCAAAGGGAGCAAAAGGTGAGAAATAGGCGTAAAATTCACAAACACGTGAAGAGTACTCACCAGGAAAAATTTTGCCAGGTAGCAGTTGAAAGCAGTGACTGAACATTTGCTAGGAATTAAAAAAAAAACAAACCAGTAAGCAATCATTCTGATGAAGAAAGATGAGAAGGCAGAAGTGCAATTACTCAGAAAAGAGATCACGGAACAACAGCGGCATGTGGAATGAGGGCTGACTGGATTACAGGAAACAACGGAAGAAAAGCACAAACATTAGAGAAATGAAACAGGAAGTTCAGGGAACACACATTTGAATATATGATTCAAGAAAATCTTGAATAGACTTGACTCTATCCAGTGAAAGAGAAAAGCTAAGTGCCAGGAAAAACTGATCAAGTTATTGAATTTTTAAAAATACAGAATTTTTTGAGCAGCCAGGAAAAAATGTCAAGTCACTTATAAGGGGATAGAAAACAGGCTACGCTTGGATGTCTGCAGACCCAGATCAAACGCCAGAAGAGATGGCACAAAATATTCAGGGAAAGAAAATATGAGTCAGGATTTTTATAAAAAGGCCACTTTTTCTCTCCTTCACCTCCCACTCTTCCTGGCAACCACTGATCTTTTTACTGTCTCAATAGTTTTTCTTTCCCCTAAACTTCACAGAGTTGGAAACATATAGCATACAGCCTTTATAGACTAGCTGCTGCTGCTTCTTTTTCGGATGGGCTGAGAGGCTTGTGGGATCTTAGTTCCATGACCATTGAACCTGTGCCCCTTGCCTTGGAAGTACAGAGTCCTAACCAGTGGACCACCAAGGAATTCTGGAGATTGGCTTATTTCATTTAGAAATATGCATTTAAATTTCCTGTGTGGCTGGATAGTTAGTTTCTTTTTAGCACTGAATAATATTACATTGCAGGGAAGTGCCACTGTTCACTTATTCATGGTTGCTTCCAATTTTTGGCAATTATGATTAAAACTACTGTAGACATTTGTTTACAGGGTTTTGTGTGTGTATATGGACTTATGTTTTCACTTTGTTTAGGTAAACACCCAGGGGAGAGACTGATGGATTGTAAGGTAAGCCTGCGTTTAGTTTTATAAGAAACTGTCAAATTATCCTCCAAAGAAGCTGTGCTGTTTTGCATTCTTACCAGAGATGATAAGAGTTCCTGTTGCTCCACCTTTTTGCCAATATTCATTGCCAGTGTTTTGGATTTTAGCCATCTAATAAGTGTGATATGGCACCTACTGTTCTTTTCGTGTAGAATCCTTAGTGAAAAATAATGTGGAGCATCTTTCCAGACACTTCTTTGCCATCCATGTGTCTTCTTCGGTGAGATGGGCTGTTCAGATCTTTTGCTAATTTTTGAATTGTTTTCTTTCTTTCTTTTTAAATATTTATGTGGCCACACTGGGTCTTAGTTGAGGCATGGGGGATCTAGTTCCCTGCCCAGGGATTGAACCTCCTTCTGCACTAGGGGCACAATCTTAACCACTGGGCCACAAAGAAAATTCCTGTTCATTTTCTTTTCTTTTTTCAAAAAAAATGTTTTATTTATTTGTCTGAATCAACCCTTAGTCTTAGCTTTGTGGGATCTTGGTTGTGTCATGTGGAATTTTTTGTTTCAGTGTACGGCTTCCCTAATTGTGGCTCATGGGTTTAGTTGCTCCGTGGCATATGGGGTCTTAGTTCCCCAACCAGGTGTCAAACCCACATCCCCTGCATTGCAAATTAGACCACTGGGGAAGTCCCTGTTTATTTTTTTTATTGTTGATTTTAAGAGTTCTTTGTAAATTTTGGACACAAGTCCGTTATCAGATATATATTTTACAAATACTTTTTTTCCCAGACTGTGGTTTGTCTTTTTATTCTCTAAATCATTGGCAGTTTTGAAGATGTACAATCTTAGGAATGTTGTTCTCATGAGCTCTTGAAGAAATTACTAGAGGATGAACTGGAGTCAACCAAGGGATAACTGAGTAAATTTTAGTGAGAGGAGGGGAGTGAATGTTGAATATAATTAACAGAGAACTAAGACTAAAACAAAAAGTTGGTGGTGGAGTTGAGAGAGGGAAGGAGGGAAGATGAGACTGTAAGCTAATTTATTCATTGTTCACAAAAAATAAATTTGAAAAGCTGCATTATTTTCTAAAAATTATTCATCAAAAATATCCCAGAAGAGAGGAAATTTAAACACATTTCTAATAAAAGAGAGTTTTCCAAGAGCCAACAGGTTTCCCTAAAGGATCAGGCTCAGATGTTTTGCAAAACATTCTAACAAACCTTTAGAGATTATTTGAATACTGTTCCAGGGCACAGAAAAAGAGGGGAAAAAAAATCTCCAAATTATTTTAATTAAGGTGATATATCATTAATTCCAAAGCTTTATAAGAATTTACCTATTTTACTTATAAATATTGATAAAAATACTACTGATAAATAATATATTAGCAAATGGAATCCAGAAACACATGAAAAGAACTGGGACCCAATATCTATATATATAATAGATAAACAACAGGACCTACTGTATAGCACAGGGAACTATATTCATTATCTTGTAGTAATATATAATAGAAAAGAACCTGAAAAAGAATATATAGATATACACAAACACATTGCAGTATACCTGAGACCAACACAACACTGTAAATTAGCTATACTTCAGTTTAAAAAATTCTTTGGAAAAAAGAATTGGGACCATTATGACCAAATAGACTTTATTTAGGAAATCCAACGACGGTTCAGTATTATCACCTTTCTGCTCATGCTTAATTTCCATACAGTAATAACAGTATCACACTTCTACCCAACATGGGACAACTGTTCTTCATTCCAGTAAAGATGCCCAAAGAAGAGGAGACAGAAAGTCTTAGCATTCCCCTTCTCTATCACTGGGTGCTAATTTCTGTCCTAGCTCTGTCACAAACACATTTGGATATTATGTAATCTGGAAAATAATATTTAAAGTTAACCACCACCACCACTCTTTATGTGAAATGGGAGGAGGAGGGAGGAGGGGGAAAAGGAAATACTTGGTTAATGTATTGAAATCTGTAGCAAGCAAGGAAGAAGAAATACCTATCTGCTACAGTCCTTATTTCTGCTGTGGGTACAGAGCTGTAATTCATTTTTATTTATTTTATTTTTATTAAAAAAAGGTTTTGGCCACATCAGGGAGCATGAGGGGTCCAAGTTCCCCGAATAGGGATTGAGCCCACTCCCCTGGCACTGAAAGCATGGCCTCTCAACCACTGGATCACCAGGGAAGTCTCCTGCAGTTCATTTTTATAATGTCATTCTTCCACTTACCCATCCCCTGTTCCCTCCGTCCTCTGCAAGCACTCTAGCAGGCAGACAGGGCTCCTTTCTCTGGTGGGAAACACAAACCTTCATTCCTGAAGAATCTGAGTCTCTGTTTTTTCTGCCTTGATTAGATTGTTGTAGTCTTCTGGTAAGTTTTACTACAAGGTATGGATGGACCAAAGGCTGCCTACAAATCCCTAAAATTCTAGATATACTCTTCCCTGCACCCACTGTGTAGCAGCAATCCCATTCTACCTTGAAGCCACGATCCATCATTCTGCAAGGCTTTCTGAAAGTCTGGGCATGGATGGTGGCGCCGGCAGAAGCCCTGCAGGCAGTGAGGGCGAATCTATATGCTGAGTAATGACCTGATACGTATGTTGCCCCCTCCACCATGTCTAACACCATTACCTGCTAAAGGGCTCCTAGGTAGGTGACTGGCTGGTTTCCAGCCTGCCCACAGCCCCAGCACGAGGTCCAGGTTTTATATTCTTTCCTCTGCATGATACCAGGGACACTGTTGCTGAAGCTGAAGATCCAATACTTTGGCCACCGGATGTGAAGAGTCAATTCATTGGAAAAGACCCTGATGCTGGGAAAGAAGACTGAAGGCAACAGGAGAAGGGGGTGACAGATGATTGAGATGGTTAGATAGCATCACCAACTCAATGAATGTGAATTTGAGCAAACTCTGGGAGACAGTGGAGGACAGAGGAGCCTGACTTGCTGCAGTCCAAGGGGTTGCTAAGAGTCAGACAGGACTTAGTGACTGAACAACAACAATCTCCACCAGATTTCAATCAACCAAATTGTTAGAGCGGCTCTCAGCTCCTTTGACTCTCAGTGAAGCCAGACTCTCTCAAAAGTACATTCGTAACAATAAAACACCTGGGATAACTGGTGTCACACAGACCTGTCTCTTTAATCCTACGGCTCAAAATGGGCAATGGTTAAAGCCTCATGTGTGTCACCGATGGCAGCCTGGCCATATCATGACCCTGGAAGCTTGTGCTTAATCAGAACAGGAACAGCTTCCCAGTCAAATCTTCATTGGCTGTGGGTCACCCCAGGGTGCCTCAAGGTGGTCACAGGCAGACCTCCACAGTGGGAGGAGAGCCCTGGACAGGTGGGAAACGAAGGTGGGCATCTCTCAAGGGGAGTCAGGAGGACTGTGGGCTGCAGAGTCCTTCTGTCTCACTCTGGACACTTACGACCAAAGACGTTAGGACTGGCCTCCCTGAGCCCAAGAGAGCAAAGGTCAATATTACAGCAGTCAGTGAAAGTCAGTTTCTTTTCTTTTCTATTTTTTTTTTTTTGGTGGGGGTAAAACCACAGAAAGAACTATATTCAGAGGCCATTCCTTACCTGTGTACAAATACAGAGGCAGTCCTCAGATGCAGCCTTTGCTTGTCCAGAAAGCAAATCTTCAATTTGGCCATCAGAGACTAGGTGCATAAACTTTGTATTATACTCTTACTATGTAGGCGGTATGTCGTGTCCACCGCACATGCATACATAGGTCCTAACCTCCAGTACCTCAGAATGTGAATGTATTGAGAGATAGGAACTTCAAATAGATAATTAAGTTAAAGAGAGGTAATTAGGGTGGGCGCTAATCCACATGACTTCCTTGTTGTTCAGTCGCTCAGTCGTATCTAATTCTTCGCCACCCCATGGACTACAACATGGCAGGCTTCCCTGTCCTTCACCATCTCCCGGAATTTGCTCAAACTCATGTCCGTTGAGTCGGTGATGCCATCCATATGACTGAGAAGGGGAAATTTAGACACAGACACACGCAGTGAAGAGGACATGAAGACAGAGGAGGAGACGGTGGTCTACAGGCCAGGGAAAGAAGTGCTCAGAAGGAATCAACCTTGTCCACACCTTGATCTCCAACTTCCTTTTTAAAAAACTTATTTATTTGGCTGCACAGGTCTTAGTTGCAGCACGTGGGATTTTCTCTTTTGTGGCATGAGGGATCTTTAACCGCGGCAAGTGAATCTTAGCAGCACGTGGGGTCGGCTTCTCTGACCGGGGGTCAACCCCCAGGTCCCCTGCCTGTCTGTTGGGAGCACAGAGTCTTAGTCACTGGACCACCAGGGAAGTTCCAAGAAAATGAATTTTTGTTGTTTAAACCCTCCAGTCTGCGGTACTTTGTCACAGCAGCACTAGCAAACAAAGGCAGCTTCCTTCCTGGATGGATGCTTGTAAAATTCAGTCACCTCTGAAAACCTGTGATGCTACCAAAGAACCAAATCCACTAATAAAAAATCTCTATCCAAAGCGTTTAGGATTATTAGGGAATAAAACCCTACAAGGGAGGAAGGCACTCAGCAAGATTTGTACTAATGAATTCCTGTTTTGGAATCCCAATTGATTGATGGCATTTCTCCTTTGCATGAAGTCAGTGTGAGCAGAGAAGGCCAACGTGAAAGAATAGCTCTGTCTTTTTTTCTTTTTTTTAGGCCACGCTGTAATATGTGGGATCTTAGTTCCCCAACCAGGGATTGAACCTGCTCTACCTGCTTTGGGAGTGTGGAGTCTTGACCACTGGACCACCAGGCAAGTCCCAAGATAGCACTGCTTTGAACACAGATACACGCTGGGAGCTCTGTCAAGAGGTTAGCTCCCTGTGCCCTTTAAGGCACACGTCCCCACCCTATCCCCCCTGAGGTTTCTAGGCCAGGCAGCAGAGGAAAAGCCTTCTTTCCTCCAATCTAAACCCTCATCATCATAGCGACTGGCATTCCATCATCCATAAAGCAGAGGAGGGGCTTTGCTGTCAAACAAGCCAGCCTTGTATTTTCAGCAGTTTGTTTTGCTGTGGAGAAATTTCTGGAGTGAAAGGAGCAAACGTTTAACAGGCAGCCTTGAACTTCGGTTTGGATTTTGTCATCCTTCTCAGTCAGCTCCTTCTCTTTCTCCTGCGGTTGGCGGCTTTATCACGAGGGGAAACCATTCTGCCCTCCCACCCATTCCCGAAGCAGGGCTGTGTTTTATGCTCTTAGGGAGAAAAACAGAACAACTCACAAACTAAAATACAAAATTAGTTATTTCCAATTCAATTCAACATATAAATAACATTTTTTGATCTAACAATTCCAGTTCGACAACAACAGTCCAACTGGTATTCTTTGTCTTGGATACTGTTCAGAAACATAATAAAGATATTCTAACCTCCCCTAACAACAGGATGGTGCTCCAACCACAAGGTTTGTGGTTCACGGGAGAGGCTCAGTTCTTAAACAAACGCCTAACTGTATTTTTATTGCAAACATTCAAGGACCTCAAAAAAAAAAAAAAAAAAAAAAAGAGGGTCATGTTCCCATGAGGGAAATAATAACTTGAGTTTGTTTTAGAAACAAGTAAACTCTTTTGTTATCAGCCCTTTCTGGGTTTGGGCTTCCCAGATGGCACTAGTAGCAAAGAACCCGCCTGCCAATGCAGGAGACGTAAGAACCACGGGTTTGACCCCTGGGTTAGGGAGGTCCCCTGGAGGAGGGCATGGAAACCCACTCCAGTATGCTTGCCTGGAGAACCCCATGGACAGAGGAGCCTGGCGGGCTACGGTCCATGGGATTGCACAGAGTCGGACCTAACTGAAGTGACTTAGCATGCAGGGATGCACTAGGGAGGGCCTAATTTTTTTTTTTTCAAGTCATTTCCTCAAGTAAGGAAGACTTTTGATCCTGTCATTTTTGACAACAGTAATGACATCATGCTGAGTGAAATAAGACAAAGATAAATATCGCATGATCTCACTCACACGGGGAATCGTAGGAAAAAAACCTCGCCAAACAGAAATTGAAATCACAGATCCAGAGAACAGACTGGTGTTTGCCAGAGGTAGGGTATATGCAGGGGTGAGTGGAATGCCCCTGCATCCTCTCAGCAGCCTCTCTGCACCAAGGCCTCCAGAGAGGAGTGGTCTTGGCCAAACCTGGGGATGGACTTGCGTTCCCTCCACTGGCAGGCCGCTGGGCTCCCGACTTAAACAGTTGAGGAGGGGCTGCCGGGCTTCTAGCAGAGCACCATCCCTTGCAAGGTCATTTGCTGACAGAGGATTTGTTAGCAAGTTTTACGTGTCAGCTTGGGCAAACAGAAGAAGTTTCTGTTTCTCTAATCAGACACCGTGTTTCATCATGAACGGTTAATTAAAGGGACTTCCTTGGAGGTTCAGTGGAAATCTTTGCCTTTCAATGCAGGGGGTGCTGGTTCCACCCCTGGTTGGGAAGCTAAGATTCCTCATGACTCATAGCCAAAAAACCAAAACATAAAATAGAAATCATATTGTGACAAATTCAATAAAGACTTTAAAAGTGGTCCACATTAAAACAAAACAAAAAGAACTTAATTAGAGGAAAAGCTATTGCCTAGATGGGTCACAGGCCCTGAACCGGGGCTGGAGGGAGGAGGCTGGACTGGGAGTGTCAGTGGACAGACCCCAGAGGCCTGTGTGGTATGAAGGGGTGGGGAGCAACCTGGGAGATGAATTGAATCCAAGATGGAACCAGGATGTGTAGAATTCACCCACCGCCACGTGCCCACCAGTTGAAGACCCGGATGGCAGTTTACATTCAGAACCAGCCCAGGAGGAGGCCCAGGACTGAGCCTGAGTTGAGCCTGGGCCTGGAGAGGACAGAGGGTACTCTCCGGATGGGGGTGGGGGAACAGAGGGTCCCTAGTGGAGGCAGAGGGTGGTAGAGCAGGGAGTGGGTCACGGATCCCCATCTCCACCCACCCCTCACCCCAAAGCCTGGCAGATGCCCTTCATCACGCTTTCTGGACGGAGCTGGTGACAAGGGCACCCCCACCTCCGCCTCCAGCACAGACTTTGGGAAACGGCGGGAGACTCCAACGTGGGCGAAGGCCGCTGGGTCCCGCTGGCCTCCCAGCAGACTGGCCTCCTCAGCCTCTGCTCAGGTGCTCTCAGGCAGATTTGCATGTTGCAAAACCACATGGAATTTCCCTGTCAGAAACTTGCCAAGGGGGATGCTAAAAGGATGATGGGTAAAGATATGCTTATGGACATGAGCTTGGGCAAACTCCAGGAGCTGGTGAGGGACAGGGAAGCCTGGAGTGCTGCAGTCCATGGGGTCTCGAGTTCAGAGATGACCTGGCGACTGAAAAACAACAAAGATATGCTTACATCTTACCCTGAAGGGAGTAGCTCGAGGATTTGCTGAGGCCAGTTGTCAAGCTGGCAGGCTGATGCTGGCAGAGGTGCCCTGGCCTTGGAGGTGTTTGTTGATCCTGCTTGGCAGGAGTGGCCCATCTTTCTCCCACAAAAGCCAAGAGGCTCTCACTCCTTGCTGGAGAACGAAGACAGGGGGAGAGTGGAGTTGCTCTGTGTAGGTCCCTCCACTTTCCTAATTTGACTGAGAGACAGAAGGGAAGCGAAGATCTGATAGAAGCTGCCCCGTAATTAAGTACTTCTGTGGAAAGTGTGGATGGAAAAGATGCACAAGGTGAGGGTTGTGAATTAAGTTTCATCTGGGGCAAATTGAGGACTGCAGCCCAGGAGACAGCATCTCAGCTCTGAGAAAGAGGTAGCAGGGCAAGGTCAATATCTATGATGTGGGTGAAAGGGGGAGTTCAATGCAATCAAGCACTTATTTGCAAAAGATTTTCTGCTAGTTATGAGCGGCTGATGTCACCATGAAGGGATTTCATGCTTTTCTAGACATGAGGAGATGCAAGGATTGGGATCATGAAATCAGTTCCTGAAAATACCTAACTACCTAAATACCTGTTTCCCCAGTTTCCCTGGAGCACAGAGTGCCTCACTCTCCACCCTGGACTCCCTTCAGGGGGTGTTGAAGGTCGATAGCTGCAGCAGCACAGGGTTCAGTCTCTACAGAGGCAGATGGCAAATGCCCTTGGCAAGCACATTTGTAGTTAACAAAAGCAGGACTCAAGAACCCCTCCCCACTCCAGTTCTTGTAAACCTGTGTGTGTCTGTGTCTGTGTGTGTGTGTGCGTGTGTGCTCAGTCATTAAGTCATGTCCAACTCTGCCACCCCATGGACTGTAGTCCACCAGGCTCCTCTGGCCATGAGATTCTCCAGGCAATAATACTGGAGTTACCATTTCCTCATTCAGGAGATGTTCCCAACCCAGAGACTGAAGCTTCATCTTCTATATCTCCTGCACTGGCAGGCAGGTTCTTTACCACTGAGCCACCTGGGAGGGTCTTTCTTATAGACCTGGGGCTTAAAAACTCAGTCATCCTGGTTTCTGAACTTGAGCTCAGTGGGTCTGGTCATTACACAGAAGCCATCATCTTCTCATGCCCCTGTGACACCTCCAGGGTCTTTGCAAACCTTTACTGACTCTAACTCAGAGTAACCAGAAAGTGTATAGGACTGGAACTAAGTGAATTCAAGTTAATAAAAAAGAAATGATCAGAGGAAGAAGTTGCAACATTGCCCCCAGGAATTGATTCGTGGGAAATTTTTAGCTATCAGAATGATCCCTTTTGCTGTTTCATGTTCACTTCAGCTATTTGGACAGAGGTAAGAAGTTAAACTGTGGAAAATTCTGAAAGAGATGGGAATACCAGACCACCTGACCTGCCTCTTGAGAAACCTATATGCAGGTCAGGAAGCAACAATTAGAACTGGACATGGAACAACCGACTGGTTCCAAATAGGAAAAGGAGGACGTCAAGGCTGTATATTGTCACCCTGCTTATTTAACTTCTATGCAGAGTACATCATGAGAAACGCTGGACTGGAAGAAGCACAAGCTGGAATCAAGATTGCCGGGAGAAATATCAATAACCTCAGATATGCAGATGACACCACCCTTATGGCAGAAAGTGAAGAGGAACTAAAAAACCTCTTGATGAAAGTGAAAAAGGAGAGTGAAAAAGTTGGCTTAAAGCTCAACATTCAGAAAATGAAGATCATGACATCTGGTCCCATCACTTCATGGGAAACAGATGGGGAAACAGTGGAAACAGTGTCAGGCTTTATTTTGGGGGGCTCTAAAATCACTGCAGATGATGATTGCACCAATGAAATTAAAAGATGCTTACTCCTTGGAAGGAAAGTTATGACCAACCTAGATAGCATATTCAAAAGCAGAGACATTACTTTGCCAACAAAGGTCCATCTAGTCAAGGCTATGGTTTTTCCTGTGGTCATGTATGGATGTGAGAGTTGGACTGTGAAGAAAGCTGAGTGCCGAAGAATTGATGCTTTTGAACTGTGGTGTTGGAGAAAGCTCTTGGGAGTCCCTTGGACTGCAAGGAGATCCAACCAGTCCATTCTAAAGGAGATCAGTCCTGGGTGTTCTTTGGAAGGACTGATGCTAAAGCTGAAGCTCCAATACTTTGGCCACCTGACGCAAAGAGTTGACTCATTGGAAAAGACTCTGATGCTGGGAGGGATTGGGGACAGGAGGAGAAGGGGACGACAGAGGATGAGATGGCTGGATGGCATCACCGACTTGATGGACGTGAGTTTGGATGAACTCCTGGAGTTGATGATGGACAGGGAGGCCTGGCGTGCTGAGATTCATGGGGACGCAAAGAGTCGGACACGACTGAGCGACTGAACTGAACTGAACTGAACTGTACTGAAGAAGTTAAAAGAATATTAAGGCCCAGGTCGCTGGCAGTCTCCCTCCTCGAAGACACGCGCATCATGCAGGTATGACCACCAGGTGGCGCTACTATCCTGAATGTTGGGAATATAATAGCAAAAGGAGAGAGAAACCTAGCTGCTTAAGTGGCGAAAGTAAACCAAAATACTAAAGTGACTTTGAAAGCC
This sequence comes from Capra hircus, assembly GCF_001704415.2. Classification (NCBI taxonomy): domain Eukaryota; kingdom Metazoa; phylum Chordata; class Mammalia; order Artiodactyla; family Bovidae; genus Capra; species Capra hircus. The sequence goes on along the minus strand of NC_030826.1, from coordinate 26,676,479 downwards.
TGTTAGAGTATCTTTTTTTTTTTTTAATAAGACTGACCACATTTATTTAGTTATTTTTGGCTGTGCTGGGTCTTCGTTGCTGTGTGAGTTTTTCTCTAGTTGCGGCTTGCTCTCTAGTTGCGGCTGCTCTCTAGTTGTGGTGCTCGGCTTCTCATTGGGGTGGCTTCTCTTGTTGCAGAGCCGGGGCGCTAGGATGCAAGGGCTTCAGGGGTTGAGGTTCCCCAGCTCCAGAGCACAGGCTCAGTAGTGTGGCGCACAGGGTTTAGCTGCATGTAGTATCCTCTCTGACCAGGGATTGAACCCATGTTTCCTGCATTGGCGGGTGGATTCTTTATCACTAAGCCACCTGGGAAGCCCTCCATCTCTTCCTTAGATCTCTTAAATTTATTATTATGACTTGCATTTTTAAAGCCAGGCTCTCAAATTTCACTAGTTAGCATTCTAAGACAAAAAGTCAACTTGTAGACAGAAATACAGAAAGAGTTTAATAAAATTTTATTTAATAATAACAGAAAGTCCCATACTGAGATATTCTTTTATGTATCTTGTTTCTGGATTATTTCTTCGCTTTCTATGGTACTTGTAAACATAGTAGAAATATGATATAAGTATTCTGAGCCCTGGAATGTCTGAAAGTTCTTTTTTTTAAAGTTTTTAAAAATTGTATTTATTTATTTAATTTATTTATTTGGCTGTGCTGGGTCTTAGTTACTACATGCAGGATCTAGTTCCCTGACCAGGGATTCAACCCAGGCCCCCAGCACTGAGAGCATGGAGTCTTAACCACCAGGGAAGTCCTTGAAAAGTCTCTCTCTTTTTTTCCCCCTGTTTTTTCATGTCAATGGTCATTTGCACTGACAAAAATCTAGGTTGAAAAAAATTTCCCTTGCATATTGGAAGGCATTGTCCTGTCTCCTGATGTTGAGTGTAACAAGTGGAAAGCAGAATCTGTTCCAGTTCTTGTTTCTTTATAGGTGATTTTTTCCCCCTGCCTCCAGTAGCTTTTAGACTCTTTATTGCTGGTATTCTGAAATTTCACAATTATGTCCTTTGGTCATTCTTTAATGAAAAGCTGGGCAATTAGTAGGTTATTTAAATTTGGAGCCTCATGCTTTTCATTCTAAGTAACAATCTTGTATTATTTCTTTGATAACTTTCTCCCTTTTACTTCCTTCTGTATCTTCTAGAACTATTAATTGAATGTTGGGGATCAATTGATCTTTTATATTATTCGTGGAGATTTAACAAGGCTGGTGAAAAAAGGGGGGGTGCTTTCTTTTCCTCTGAAGTTTGAAACCAATTGAGAACCAAGACACAGTAGACAGATAAATGATGTCAAGTTGCTAGCTTTCTTGCTGATACACAGTTAAGGTGGACTTGGCTTCAAACCTTAAATCAAGTGAAAGTGAAAGTCGCTCAGTCATGTCCAACTTTTTTTGAGACCATGGACTGTATAGTCCATGGAATTCTCCAGGCCAGAATACTGGAGTGGGTAGCCTTTCCCTTCTCCAGCGGATCTTCCCGATCCAGGAATCAAACTGGGGTTTCCTGAATTGCAGGCAGATTCTTTATCAGCTGAGCTACAGGGAAGCCCCTTAAATCAAAAGGACTTGTTAATATTTCATCCAACAGTTAGACAGACATATTTACCTAGTCAAAGGCAGAGCTGGGCAAAGCAGGTTTTCTCTGCAGGGGCAGGCTCAGTGTCACCTGGCAGAACACAGATGACTGGCTGAGCAGAAAGAACCAAAGAGAGCCCCACAGGCAAGCTTCCTCTCCTGGGGAGGTGTGGTGGGGATGTCTGGAGAAAGGCCTGGAGAGTTCCCTAGCAGGAAGTATACATGGAAACATGAGGCCGGGGGTAAAAAATGCCCTCAGTTTAGCTGTTCTCTCATTAAAAAAACAAACAAACAAACAACTTTGTCCCTTTTTTGGAACGATTTCCTGATTTTTATCTTCCAGCACTTTTATTAATTGTTTTGGCTTTAACAACAAAAAAATTGTTTTTAATTTTCAAAAGACCTTGTTTTCTGAACATGTATCTAGAATATACAAGATATGCCTCCAATCAGCAAAGTGAATCCAGGAAACCCAATAGAAAAATGGATAAAGGATGTGGAAAAGCTGTCCATACAAGAGGAAATCTGAACAAATAGAAAACAGGTGGAGAAACGTTCAAACCCTCTCTTAACCAGAAATGTAGCATAGAAGAGCAGCGAGATGTCATCAGGGTGGTGAGAAGCTGCATAGTAACAAGTGTTGAGAAGGATGATGCAAAAGAGGGAGCCCTCATATGCTGGTGATGGGAGTGTCAGTGGGCACGGCCGCTCTGGAAGAGGTATAGCCTGGCTGGACTCAGGTGAAATTAAGCTTGAGAATCCTTTGTGAAGTGACACTTTCACTTCCGGATATGGTTCACAGGGAAATTCTCACCAAGCTCCACGTGGGAACTTGATGAAGCATTGATAGCCGAGTTGAAACAGTAGGACCATTAATATCACAGGAGGGGTAGGGAGGAAGGATGCAGTGAGTGGACGAGGAGCATGAGGCAAGTGAGAAATGAAAGGGAATAAAAACTGTACTGAAAAAGAGTATTGTGAATAGGATCTCATTGATGAAAAAAAAAAAAAAACGGTGTGTGTGTATGCATTAAATTAAGTGTGAGGATATTCTGTGACTTGGCAATTTCAGCCTTGGATATAGTCCTGAGACATAGTCTCACCTAGGTCCTCATGGGGACATAATGTGTCCCTTGCAGTAGTTGGGTGTTCCTCATTTGGGGACTGGGTAAATATACAGTGATGGATACGCACCACTGAATACTGTGCAGAGGTTCATAGCAACAAACCAGATGTACAAATAGCAACAAGGATAGATCTTAAACATTTATTCTTGGGTGAAAAAGTCAGGAACAAATGAGATGTATGAAAGCTTCACTTATCTGTCTAAAAAATAGGCACACAAACTATGCCATATATTTGATACGGATGCATACTTAAGAATATATTTTATTTCAGTTACCTATTGATGCATAACAGTCTAACCGAAAGCTTCATTGACTTAAAACAAACAGCTACAGTTGACCCTTGAACACAATGGGTTTGAACTGCACAGTTTCACTTTATAAGCATATTTTTTCCCACAAAACATGTGTTACATCATGTGCAGACGCTGATCAGGGGATACAAAGGGTATTGTAAAGTCATACTCGAGTTTTCAACTGCAGGGAGAGGTTCGGTGTCCCTAATCCCTGCACCATTCAAGGGTCAATTGTATTTATTTCTCAAGATTCTCTGGGGGCCGTGAAGGGCTAGGCCAGGTAGACCACGTGGTCTTGGCTAGGGTCATACACTTGGATGCATTGAGCTGTTGGCTAGACTGGAAGCTCCCAGAAGGCTTTGTTCACATGTGGGGGGCCTCGGTTCTTCTCTGTGTTTTCTCTGTCTCCATATGGTGTCAGGGAACTGGATCCCACATGCTGCAACTGAAGAGCCCTCATGCCATAATGAAGGCCCAGTGCAGCCAAATAACTGATGTGTATATATGTATATAAAATCAGGAATGAAAACTGGGTTTTCTCTCCCAAGTTGTTGTTAGCGCAAGTGTAGATGGTGAAAGTGAAAGTCGCTCAGTTGTATTCGACTCTTCGCAACCTCATAATGTCCATGGGATTCTCCAGGCCAGAATACTGGAGTGGCTAGCCTTTCCCTTCTCCAGGGGATCTTCCCAACCCAGGGATCAAACCCAGGTCTCCCGCACTGCAGGCGGATTCTTTACCAACTGAGCTCTGATTTTTCGGTTCGTGAAGCCCCGTCTTCCTCACAGGACTGTGAAGAGCCCACAGTCTGATGCGATGGCATTTTCCCTCAATCGGTTTTGCCTCCCACAGGCCCCACCACCCCCCACCCCCGCCCCATCCCTTGCTACACAGTCAAGTCACTTAGTCTCCTGCAGGTTATTCCCTCCTCTGTGAAGTGGGAACAGCAGAAGTGAAGCGATCTGTTGTGACGTGTCGTGAGAGTTACCAGAGAGCATGTCTGTGGGTCATTTAGCGCCGTGCCTGGATGTCAGGCCCACGGCTTCTGGAGCCAGGGCCACGAGAGGGCCAGTCAGTCGCTCAGTCTTGTCCGACTCTTTGTGACCCCATGGACTGTGGCCCACCAGGCTCCTCTGTCCATGGGATTTCTCAGGCAAGAATACTGGGGTGGATTCCCCTTTCCTCCTCCAAGGGATCTTCCTGACCTGGGGATCAAACTCGTGTCTCATGCATCGCAGGCAGATTCTTTGCCACTGAGCCACCCAGGCAACAAAAGGGGCTTATTTACAAGGTTGAACCTCTCCTATCCACTGCTTTCTGGATGCTCTTCCCTCTTCTCTGTCCTCCCTGAATTTCCAGTCTTTGAGGGGCTTTACTCCCATGGAGAGTGAAGCCAGTTGGCCCAAAGCTGGGAAGCCTAATGGCTGAGCCTACAGGACATGAGGCCTTGGCTCAGACGCCAGATTGGGCAAGAGTACAGAAGTGGCCCCTCCAATCCTGGTCAGGGTTGTCTGACTAACAATTTTGGGAATCTCAGGCAGGAAGCGAAAGGAGAGTGGGGCAGAGAGGAACTAGCCAATTGCACCCTGGTTCCTCCTGGTTGGCCCTCCTCCCAGATGTGCTGAGAAGAGTGAGGTGACTAGCTTTGGAGGGTAGAAGGGACAGGCCAGGAGACCCCTTCTCTGTGAAGGACAGAGACACAGTCCTGCCCTCTGCCCCCACCACATATTGACTGAGTCTCCAACTCAGTTTCCACTCTGTTTACTGTCCAAAGTCCCAGGGGCAGGAGATGCCAAGTTAGACGCGCTTGGACGCTCAGGTACACGGGTTCAGGGCCCTTCCCTGAACTAGTGCTCACCCCTTCCCTCCTCTCTTCCAGCACCACCTGGCCCCCAGTTCTCCTGGTTCAAGCTTTCCTGCGTCCTGGGGCCTGGGCAGCCTTCTAGACCTTGAACAGGTAAACTGAGGTCACTGGGGAGGCAGGCAAGCCTGGGGATGTCTGGGATTAGACAGACCCTGGTTCAGAGACAGTGGGGGGAGGCGCGGTCGATGGGAAGTTGTGGGGTGATTGGCATGTGTGGAAGGGAGGCTCGAGGCCCAGGCAGTCTCCTGAGAGGGGATGGGACCCAGCAGCATTTCAGCTTCCATCTCCCCTCCAACCTCAGATCCAACCCAAGCCATCACCTGGACCCACTCTGAGCCTACATCCATCAGCCTCCACCTCAATTAGCATCTTAGCACGAGCATCAGCCCCAATTCAGTCCCAGCCCTAAAGCATCCCCGAGCCCAGGCAGGGTCCAGCTACACCCAGGACCCAGCATGGCCAGGGACTTCCAGGACATCCAGCAGCTGGACTCCGAGGAGAACGACCACCAGCTCGGCAGAGGCGAGGGCCCAGACACTCGTGGACACAGCCCGGGGAGAGAAGAACCATTCTGGAAAGGCAAGTGTCCGGTCTCTGGGGCTCTGCTCTACCCTAGTCTAGCTCCTGGTCACTCTCTGTCCCTCCGAGGCCTTTGTCACATTCACCGTGTGACCAGGGACTGTCCTCTGATGTCACCCCCTTCTCCACCCCCAGGGCCCCAGGAAAGGGGTCTCCCCTCTTCCTTCCAACCTGACCAGTATGTGCTGTGTGTGGTGGCGGGAGGGGAAGGGTGTGTGTTGGAGGGAAAGGGCACAGAGAAATTCTGGAAGATCCCCACTCCCCTCCAAGCCCCCTACCTGAATCTTTCTCAAGCAAATCTTGACCGAAGTCCCCAAGTGTCTAGGAGAAAGTTTTCATGTGAGAAAGAACTGAGCCGTTTCCAAGATGAAGGGCGGGAGCCGGGATGCAGGAGGGGGTGTCAGGTGTGGGTGCTGGTAATGGAATGAAGCTCTGTGGAGACCAGGAGGGGTTGGGGGTCAAAGCTCAAGGCGGGGGACTGGTTAGCCTGGGCTGGGAGGAGGGACTCCCTCCTGCCTGAGGCTGGAAGAACTGCCCCTGTTGCAGCTGAGGGTGGGAGCTGGACAGGGGAGAAAGCTGCTGTCCCACCAGGCTTCTCCTTTCCCCAGCAGCAGGTCCACAAGCCTTTTCAACAGGCTGCGTGGGACAGAGGCCTCACCCACCTACACCCCTCTGCCCCTTCAGGTCCCACCAGCTGCCTGGTAGGTAGTGAACACACAAAAGTAACTTTGGATATTGTTGGATCTTCTGAGAATGAGAGGATTCGTGTTTCAGCAGGAGGCTTGGAGAGAGTCCAGTGGTTTTGGATTTCACGGGACAGGGGGCTCGCCTGAAAGAGGCGGGATGGGCAGCATGGCAGAGTGTGCCTGAGGGGTGCAACCATCAGCCAGCCTCTGCCACCTGCAAGTGGGTTGACAGCTGGCACCTGCTCACCTGGGAGCAGGTTCCACTCTTCCCAGAGTTTTTCAGAAGATTTGTAGATACACTGGCTATTGTTTCCTCAAAAAAATTTTCTTTCTGCCTCTCCATCTCCCCTTTCCATCAATTATGCATATATTAGTGATCCCACACTCATTGGTGCTCTTGCTATTTTATGGGGAAGTGTGGGATTCTTCTCTTTCCTGGTGTTTCTTTTTATACAGTTGTTGTTGCTATGCCTCCAAGTTCATTGAGACGTATGCCTGTTTCATCTGTTAATTTTATCTGGAGTGTTTCTCATCTCGGAATCTACTTTATCTACCTGCCCTCGCCCTGCAAGGCTGTACTTCCTCAGGCTCTGCTCCTCTGATGCTCCGTGAGGTTGGCTCTCTGGCCCCCTGCCTCCGATGCCCCTTTCCCTGACACCCCTTCTCTTGCAGGGATGCCTCCTCCCCAGCCTCTCGTGCTGCAGCGTCTCTGCTCCAAGTTCCGCCTTAGTCTGTTTGTCCTGGTCTTCAATGTCCTGCTGCTGGTGGCCATCTGTGTGACAGGGTCCCAAAGTGAGGGTCGCAGGGGTGGGGCAGTGATGGGGGCGGGGATTCGGGCAGTGCTGGGGCCGGTGAGAGCCACGATAGGGAAGAGATGGAGGCAGTAAGGAGGCAGTGCTGGGGCGGGGAAGGGGACCATCCCGCGGACAGTGTGAGGGCGGTCAGGTGGGACAGTGTGCGATCCACTGTGTCCTGTTTTGTCTCCTGACAAGGAGCACAGCTGCAAGGGGAGCTGCAGACCCTACAGGACACTTTCAGCAACTTCTCGTCGAGCACCCTGATGGACATCCTGAATCTCACCTCCCACGGTGACTGGGCGAGCCCCGAGGGGAGGGACTGGGATGTGCTGGGTGGTTGAGGGGTTGGCTTAGCAGTGAGGGTTGGCTGGGCTCCGTGCTGGCTTCCCTGGTGGCTCAGACAGTAAAGAGTCTGCTTGCAATGGGTTCAATCCCTGGTTCAGAAAGCTCCCCTGGAGAATGGGATGGCTACGCACTCCAGTACCCTTGCCTGGAGAATCCCAAGGATGGAGGAGCCTGGCAGGCTACAGTCCATGGGGTTGCAAAAAGTCGGACATGACTAACTAAACACATGTGCATGCATGCTGGGTGCAATAGGGGAGTGTTTAGGGGTACTGGGAAGGAAGCACAGACTAGGGCAGATAATCCAACCTGAGAAGCCAGGCAAGGGTTCCAAGGATGCTGCTTCCTGAGCCGAGGGTCCCTGAAGGATGAGTGAGGGTTAGAGTAGAGGATGGAGGTGGGAACCAGGTAGAGAGCAGAGTCTGATGACCAGGACGTGAGGAAGACCACTGCATGTCCTGGACTCTCAATATTTCCAGTGTGGCTGGAGGGCTGGGCCAAGGGTGGGCTAGAGAGGTGGGTCGGGGCCAGACCATGCAGGCAAGCTGCGCTAACTCGCGGGGCTTTACTCTGAGAACACAGGGAGCTACGGGAAGGATTTAACAGGGGAGTGAGTGGCCTGAGCAGGTTGTGCTTCAGAACACCACCGTGCAGCCAGGAGAAGAGTGGGTGGGGCTGGGGAGCCCAGAGGGCAGAGCATGTAACATCCCAGGCCAAGGTGATGGTGGCCTGGGCTGACGCGTCAGTGGCATGAGGGTGGAGAAATGCTGGGGAGGCAGAGCGGATGGGAGACAGGTTAGCTTTCCTCTGTTGCAGGAGGCTTCGCCAGTGACAAGGTGAGACTGCTGGAAACCAAGCTGGAAAAGCAGCAGGAAGACATGAAAGCAGGTCAGAGACTCCCTCTCGAGTGTGCGTGTGTGTGCTAGTGTATCTCCCCAGCCAGACGCTGGAGTGCTGGTCTGTGGGCCATGCACACGGCCTACCACACCCTTGCCACCACTCTGACCCTTAGATCACGCCACTTTGCTGCTCCATCTGAAGCACTTCCCCACGGATCTGCGCACACTAACTTGTCAGATGGCACACTTCCAGAGCAACGGTAGGGATGTGGTGGGGCGGGGTTGGGGGGTGAGCAACTCCAATTCCTCTGCCCGTCCCCTCCAGCTGGATCTTTTCTCCCTCTGTCCCTCCAACCCCCTCAGGCACAGAATGCTGCCCAGTGAACTGGGTGGAGTATGATGGCAGCTGCTACTGGTTCTCTCGCTTGGGGAAGCCCTGGCTCGAGGCTGAGAAGTACTGCCAGCTGGAGAATGCCCACCTGGTGGTCGTCAACTCCAGAGAGGAGCAGGTGAAACTACAACCTTCCCAAAGGCAGGAGGAAACCTTGGGAACGCAAACTGGGAGGCTGGGTCAGGCTTGTTTTGTTATTTTTTTCTGACCTGAGGAGAATCCAGAAGTGGAAATCCATCCCTGCTCTGGGAGGTTCATGATGGAGCAGCCATTGATTCTAAGAGGTGGGAGATTACATCCAGGAGCCAGGGCAAAGGATAGGAGCCAGAATATCAGGTGATGAGGAACAGGGCAGGAGACAGAATGAGTGGCAGGATGAACTAAAGGGCCAGGACTTCGGTGGAGAACACTGTGGAGGCGCTGACAGTCCCTGCTTGCTCTGTGCTGGCCTGGGGAACGTCTTTGGGTGAAAGGGACAGAGTGAGTGGGATTCCCAGGAACGTGCCTGGTGTGAGTTACTGGGTCCCTCCAAAGCGCCCCAAGTCTCCCTGCCCAGTGCTGCCACTAGATCACAACTCCAAAGTCCAGAGGGAAGACTCAACCCATTCGAACAAGTGGGACATGTTAGGGCAAAGGAGGGTATTAATGATAATATTTACTGAGCCCTTAGTATGTGTCAGGCACTTTCATATATCCATTGCTTTAGCCCTCACAACCCTATGGAGCAGGCACTCTTGTTATCCCCTCTTTGAGGTGAGGGTAGAGATATATATATGGATTACAGACATATTTTACTTTACTGATCAGGTTGAAATTGCCAATATTCTCAGTATTGGCCTATATAGTTTCATGTGAATCAACCTAAGACTCAGTCTGTGATTTGGCTCACAAGTTCATGCCACCTACAACTTTATGGAGGATGGGATGGTACCTTTATCATGGTGAAATGAACATCAGTGTCCTGATTAATGCTTTTTGCCTTGAATTCGTCTTCATGTGATATGAAGGCACTGGTCCTTGATTTCTTTTCACTTACATTTACTTCGTGTATCTCTCTCCATCCCTCTTATTTCCAACCATTTTGAGTCTCTGTTTTAGATAAATGATTCTCAGCCATTGCAGTGTATTGTAACCTCTTGAGGAGTTTAAAACATATTCACACTTGGTCTTGCACTCAAAGGTTCTGATTTAATTAATCTTGGATTAATCCTGAATATTGAGAATTTTTTGGGCACCCCCACCCCACCCCCCCATAAATGATGCTACTCTGCTGTTTAGCCACCCTTAAGGTATTTCTCCTATAGGTTGTATATAAGTTGTTTTCTTTTATTCATTTAAATAATATTTATTTGGTTGCATTGGGTCTTAGGGGCACACAGGATCTTCACTGCATCATAAAGGCTCTTTCATTGTGGTGTCCGGATTCTCTCTGTGTAAGTGCACAGATTAGATAGTTTCTCTGCACAGGTTTAGCTGCTTTTCAGCTTGTGGGATCTCAGTTTCCCACCATGGATCAAACCCCTGTCTGCCCGCTGCGGTGGAAACTCGGAGTCTTAACTACTGGACCCCCAGGGAAGTCTCTAGTTTTAGTTTTTTAAGGAACCTCCAGGCTGTTCATGGTCCCACCAAGAGTAGACTAGGGTTCTCTTTTCTCCACACCCTCTCCAGCACTTATTACCTGTAGATTTTTTGATAATGGCCATTCTGACCCCTGGTAGCTCAGACAGTAAAGAGTCTGCCTGCGATGTGGGAGACCTGGGTTTGATCCCTGTGCTGGGAAGATTCTCTGGAGAAGGAAATGGCAACCCACTCCAGTATTCCTGTCTGGAGAATCCCATGGCCATGGGATCACAAAGAATCGGACATGACTGAGTGACTTCAGTTTCACTATTCTGACCTATGTGAGGTAAATCCTCATTGTGATTTTGATTTGCATTTCTCTAGTAGTTAGCCATGTTGAGCATCTTTTCATGTGCCTGCTGGCCGTCTGTATATCTTCTTTGGAGAAATGTCTGTTAGGTCTTCTGCCAATTTTTTTGTTGAGTTGTTTTTTTGATATTGAGTTGTATGAGGTGCTTTTATATTTTGAACATTAACCCCTTGTCAATTGCATCATTTGCAATTATTTTCTTCCATTCCATAAGTGGTCTTTTTGTTCTGTTGATAGTTTTCTTTGCTGTGCAAAAGCTTTTAAGTTTGATTAGGTCCCATTTGTTTATTTTTGCTTTTATTTCTTTTGCCTTGGGAGACTGGTCTAAGAAAATACTGCTGTGATTTATGTCCCAGAATATTTTGCCTATGTTCTCTTCTAGGAGTTTTAGGGTATCATGTCTTATATTTAGGTTTTTAAACCATTTTGAGTTCATTTTTATATATGATGCGGGAGAGTATTCTAATTTCATTGATTTACATGTAGCTATCCAGTTTTCCCAACACCACCGTGTTGAAGAGACTGTCTTTTCTCCATTGTATATTTTTGCTGCCTTTGTCGTAGATTAATTGACTGTAGGTGTGTGGGTTTATTTCTGGGCTCTCGCACTTGCATTTATTTTAAAATAGATATCTTTAATTCAACTACTTTTTTTTCTGTTTTATATGCTTCTTTTATTTTCTCCCATTTGCTATGTGAGATGTATTCTTTTTGTTTTCTCCACTGTGTTATTTTGGACTAAATGTGGCTTGTTTTTAGCTACACTATTAATTACTGTCATAACTCTGAATAATGGGCTGAAACTTCTTGGCTTTAAAAAATAAAAGAATTTATATAACTTTTATATGAAAGATAAGGAAACCAGTACACTTCTTCTCACACCTCAATCTTTTCTCTCTTTTAAAATTGAGATATCATTGACATGTAACACTGTAAGTTTGAGGTGCACAACACCCTGGTTTGTATATTGCAATATGATGAATAAAGTAGTGTTAGCTCTTACCTTCGGAGAAGGCGATGGCACCCCACTCCAGTACTCTTGCCTGGAAAATCCCATGGATGGAGGAGCCTGGAAGGCTGCAATCCATGGGGTCGTGAAGAGTCGGTCACGACTGAGCGACTTCACTTTCACTTTTCACTTTCATGCATTGGAGAAGAAAATGGCAACCCACTCCAGTGTTCTTGCCTGGAGAATCCCAGGGACGGGGGAGCCTGATGGGCTGCCGTCTATGGGGTCTCACAGAGTCGGACACGACTGAAGCGACTTAGCAGCAGCAGCAGCAGCTCTTACCTTTACCATGTCACATAATTATCATTTCTTTTTAATTGAGAACAATTCAGAACTAGTCTGTTAGCAACTTTGACGTCTATAATGCCTTGTTCATATCTCTCCCACATTCCTTACATGTGTGTGCAAATAATTTTTCTTTGAATTTCATTAATCTCAAACATATCTCAGTGTTGTACATTCTCTATATTTTTGCTCTGAGGCTAGGAGAGTTCTTTTAACACATAAAGTTAGATTTTCATATGTTTTGGAAAATTTTCTCAAGCCATTTATTCGAATAGTTTTTCTTGCCCATTTGTTCCCTTTTCCTCTGGAGCACACCATTCAAAATGATCTCCATTGTCTACCCTCCATAGCCTTCATCTTGTCACTGTTTAAAAGCATCTGCCTACAGTGCGGGAGACCTGGGTTCAGTCCCTGGGTTGGGAAGATCTCCTGGAGAAGGGAGCAACCCACTCCAGTATTCTTGCCTCCCCCGCCCCAAAAAAGGGGCTCAAAGAAATATGGGGCTTCCCTGGTGGCTCAGACTGTAAAGCATCTGCCTGCAATGCAGAGACCCGGGTTCGATCCCTGAGTTGGGAAGATCCCCTAGAGAAGGAAATGGCAACCCACTCCAGTACTCTTGCCTGGAAAATTCCATGGACTGAGGAGCCTGGTAGGCTGCAGTCCATGGGGTCACAAAAAGAGGCAGATGCGACTGAGCGACTTCACTTCACCTTCTTTCTCTCTCCTTTGTTCTCTGGGCTCTTTTCTCAAGCCTGTCTTTTGTATCTTAGACTTGATTTTTTGTTGAGGTTTTTTTTTTTTTTTTTTTTTAATGTAGCTCAAAATTTTCTCTTCACTTTCTTCTCTTTATTTATCATTGTTATCTTTCTTCTTTGATTTTTCTTTTGTAGTTTTATGTCGTTCATCTCTTTAATGTTTCTGAGGATATAAGCTGTTCTCCAATAGCTTCTTAGGTTTAGAAACATGCTTTCTTTACAAAGTATATTTTTCACCTCTCTTTTTGATATCACAGTGCTTTTTTCTTCCTCCTCTTCCTTTCCATCCTTTTTATTTTTTCTCAGTTTCCATGATAAAACTCCCCCGTGCTCCTTCTTTGAGTGGGCTGAATTCTTTCTTGCCTGTTATTTACTCATGAATAGGGCAGACGTGTTCTCATGGACTATCTTTTCTGATCATCTGACACTATTTCATCCCTCCCCTCAGTCTTCACCTGGGTTTCCCAGATGGCGCAGTGGTAAAGAATCTGCCTGACAATGCAGGAGATGCGGGTTCAGTCTCTGGGTGGGGAAGATCTTCTGGAGTAGAAAATGGCAACCTACTCCAGTACTCTTGCCCAGAAAATTCCATGGACAGAGGAGCCTGGTGGGCTACAGACCATGAGGTCACCAAAAGTCGGACATGACTGAGCACCCACATGCTCACACACACTCAGTCTTCAACACAGAGGCTGGATATTGATGCTTTGTGTTGTCCATTCAGTTACTCAGCTTCTTGTGGTGATGAAGAGGGGACTGGGGCGTTGGGCAGCAGCAAAGGGAATATCTTGCCTCCAGGCATTTTCCCTCCAGCTCCGTTGACCCTCCTGAATTTGGGGAATAGCCCTACGAGCCCTTGAGAGCTGTCCCTTCGTGCACAGGATATTGACCTATTTGCAGGAGTCTAGAATTCAAGAATGCTACTGTATCTGCCTTCAGATGAGGTGACTAACTGCAGTTTTAGTTAGGTGTCTAAAAAGGGAGAGTGGAATTAGAAAATTTTCCTCCAGATGCAGCTGGAGACCCTTCATGTGCTATCAAAGGAAACTGCTACATATTCATGTTTCCTTCATAAAACAAGGTGACCACACCCTATGCTGCTGCCCTCCCAAGCCAGGGGGCTTAAGGTTCAGTTCAGTCGCTCAGTCGTGTCCAACTCTTTGTGACCCCATGAATTGCAGCACACAAGGCCTCCCTCTTAAGGCCTCAGAAAGAGCCATATCTCTTAAGAGAAAGCCACTTCCTCTTAGGAGGTATGCATGGATCCTGGGAAGCTATCTCAAAGACCACTTATGTCCCACCCCCACCAGCTGGACAGCTTGGCTGCCCCTCACATATAGGGCATCTTCTTATTTTCAGCCAGACTGCCAGAGCCCCTGTAGCCAAGTCATAACAGAGCTCTGAGCAGTGGGTCCAAGCTTAGAAGCTGTAGGGCCTGGAGAACAACAGAAATGACAGCTGTATGTAGAAGTGAAGTAAAAGTGAAAGTTGCTCAGTTGCATCTGACTCTTTGCGACCCTGTGGACTGTAGCCTGCCATGCTCCTGTCCATGGGATTCTCCAGGCAAGAATACTGAAGTGGGTAGCTGTTGCCTTCTCCAGGGGGTGTTTCCAAGACAGGGATTGAACCCAGGGGACGCATTGCAGGCAGATTCTTTACTATCTGAGCCACCAGGGAAACCTGTATGTAGAAGTAGGAGCAGATAAGTGTGCCTGAAAGGCAAGTAAAACCCAGATCTTTACTGGGTCATTGGGTCACCCTGAGGGTGGCAGGGGTCAGGATCCAAGAGTTTGAGGTTGTGGGCACAAGACAGGGAGAAGATTAGAATAGGGGTCTAGCAGCTGTGAGTTAGGAATGAAGTGGGAGGCCAGGTCAGGGGACAAGGGTCACCGACTCAGGCACTGACTTGTTACCCTGGGCTCCACAGATACCCTCAGTTCCTTAATCTCACGTGTAAAGTGTAATCATTAGGGTGTCCAATTTACAGAGCTTTATGGGGATGAAATAAGATAATCCTTGTAAAGCAATTAGTACAATGTTTAGCCCAGTAAATGTTCACTAAATAATAGATATGGTTGCAGAAGAAAAAGCCAGGAACTTGTATTGGGTGCTGTTGCTTCGAGGTGGGGACAGATCAGATTGAGGGGTGGGGTGAGGGAGACACAGCTAAGACCTGCATGGAGGCACAAGAGACTAGAAACTTCCCTCCCACCTGTTTTCCAGAAGTTCGTTGTGCAACACTCAAACCCCTTTAGAATCTGGATAGGTCTCACCGACAGCGATGGCTCCTGGAAATGGGTGGATGGCACAGACTACAGGCACAGCTACAAGTAAGTGGCTTCTCCTTGTCTCTCCCCATTAATTTGTCCTGGGGATGGCCATCTGGTCTCTGCCCCCAGGACACTCCCACTCGTCCCTCGGGGACCAAATTCTCCCACCATCTCCCCCCTCACCCAGATTCTCAGCTCCCAAGACTGCAGTCACGGCTCCCTGAAAAAGCCATGCCTTTCTGAGGTGGGGAATGAGGGTTGTTGGGACGTGGGGGCCATCTGGAGCGGAGCTCTGTCCTGCCTTCCTAGGAACTGGGATCCCGCTCAGCCCGATAACTGGCGGGGTCACGAACTGGGGGCCAGCGAGGACTGTGCAGAGATCAGACGGGATGGGCTCTGGAATGACGATTTCTGCCAGCAAGTGAAACGCTGGGTGTGTGAGATGAAGCGGAACATCACCATATAGCCGCCCACCTCCCCCAGCCTCCAGCAGACCTCCGCCCCGCAAACTCCCCTGCCTGGGCATTTTGAAGAAAGGAAGGAGAGGAGAGTCTTCAGAAGCATGGGGAGAGCTTGAAGAGGGATAGAAGCGGGGACGCTGAAGAAGCTCTGACCCTGGGGAGACTGCTCCTGCCTTCTTCTGAAATTCACTGTGATTATTATTATTATAATTTTCAGCTTCCTCAGTGGAGTAGTGTGTAACTTGCGCTTAGTCACTTTGTCATGCACGGCTCTTTATGACCCATTGGATGGTAGCCTGGCAGGCTCTTTGGATTTCCCAGGCAAGAATACTAGAGTGGGTTGCCATTTCCTTCTCCAGGGGGTTCTCCCCAACCCAGGGATTGAATCCACGTCTCCTGTGTCTCTTGCATGGCAGACAGATTCTTTACCTGCTGAACCATCAGGGAGTAGGAAAAGGACAAATACTTGAAACTTCATGTGGACTGGTTATTTGGAACTGGGAAGTGTAGGATTCAAAGAAGAGGGAGGGAGAGGGTCTCGAAGAGAGAGCTCAAGTGTTGGACAGCTGTCCCTGACACTTAATCTTTTTTTTTACGCTCCCCTACCTATGAAGCTTTATATTTTTATTTGCTTATTTGTTTGGTAATTTGCTGTTTAATTTTTTTAATATTTTATTTTTTATTTTTTGAATTATGGAAGTATGATAACACAGTTATAGGAGACTTGGAAAATACAGAACAAAGTTATATATAGTTTTACTATATACTACAAATTATTTTTATAAGTATTTAAAGATTTTTAATTGGAGTTTCAATATCAAGCTCTCAAAAATTAATAAACTGAATAGACAGAAAAGTAAAAGACTCTAGCAGACCTGAAAAGCACTATGAACCAATTCAACATAATTAATAGTTATACAGTTTTCACATAACAGTAAGATATAAATTCCATTCAAGTTCCCATAGGCTGTAAACCAGGAGACACTGGAACATATCCAGGGATATAAAATAAGGCTTGATACCTAATCTTTTTTTTTCTTTTAACCACCATAGCTTTATTTAACACCTCCTTCATGTTAAACAATTACCATTTATTGCAGTGTGGACATTTAACATTTACTGTCTTAGCAACCTTCAACTACATATATAGTATTATTAACTATAATAATTGTGCTGTACTTTAGATTCCCAGAACTTATTCCTCTTAAAACTAGAAGCATGTACCCTTTCACCATTGTCTCCCCCTCCCCCACCAAGCCCTGGTAACCAACGCTCTATGTTTAACACCTAATCTTAAAGCACACAGGCCAGAGATGGGCACAGAGGGGCCCCTGGATGGCACTGGTGGGGCTGGCATGGGGTGGGGGTGGAGCCAGTGTGGCTGGGGCCACAGAATCTGCCCTGAGGGCTTCACTGCAAAAGAGGTTTCAAAGAACACCCCTGCTCCACTGAACATCCCTGTTCCAAAGAACACCCCTGTCAGTCTGGGAACTGTGAACTGGGCTGGCAAAGGCCAGTAAAAAAGTTTGCTAAGAGAAGCAGGATTGAAAAGACCCCAGACTGACCTAGATGGCTCTCCAGTAAAGGGTGTCTCCAACAGTCTCCACAGTGGGTAAACTGCACTTTCCAAGATCACTATGACCAACCTTAAATGAGTCTTGAAGCGATTAGGTTTTTTGGTTTTATTTTTATTTACAAAAGTGGTATAAACTAGTAGTAAAAAATGTTTTGCATACACGCACACACACACCGCGTGTCCTCCCCTTACCACTCCTACTTCTACTCAGAGTTAACCATTTCATGGATATTGTATTAGTCAAGGGTCTCCACAGAAACAGAACCAATGGGATCTTGGTGTACCAATAGGAGATATATTGGCTCATGGGGGTATGGATAAGTTCTGCAGATGAGTCGGTGATCTGGAAACCTCCAGAATCCATCAGAGTAAGATGCAGTCTGAATCTAAAGGCTCAAGACCCAGGAAGAATCAATGTCTCCACCTGAATCTGCAGGTAGGAAAACAACCGATGTTGCCGGAGTCCAGCTCCAGCAGCCAGGGATTCGGCCTGAAGGGCTGGGCAGTGTCGGCGAGAGAAACTGAGGCAGCCTCTCAGTTTTCTTGGACTGCCTGTTTATTTCAAGCTTATGATTCTCTTTTATACTTTTACAAAAGCATTAGGTCAGAGGTTTGATATTTTTAGTTCCCATTGACCCAGATTTATTTTTCTCCAAAAATCACTGTTGCCCCTCAAAAGGAGTTCCTTCCTCAGCGATTCCCTTATCTACTTCTTCTCATGTGTCCTTGTGAATACACTGTGACTCATGTTAATGTCTGGGCTGCACACCACATTCCTCAGTTTATTTATCTTTCTAAGCCCTGTTTGCCCCTAGTATCCTAAGTTCACTATTTCTTAGAAAGGGCTTCTAGCTAGTAATATCTCTAAAGTCCCTAATTTTTATAAGCTATAGTAGAATATTGTAACATTACAGCAATCCTGAAATCTTTAGCTTCTAACTATTTCAATTATTCCTAAGCCCTAAATTCAGCAAACTCCTTTGCCATAAACACTTTTCTCACAAAAAGGCTTCAGATAGGAATTCCTCCCATGGTCTCAAGCTGCGGCCTCTGTGCTCACCCTGGAACACTTTTTTGTAAAAGTCCTTGAACAAATGTCAGTGATTAACTTTATGAATTATTCTTTGAGCACAGCTGCAGAAGGCTTTATGCCTTCTCCTGTGCCTCTCAAAAACAATAAGCACCTTAACAGTCTCTTCAGTCAACTCAGCTGAGGAAAGGAAAAAACAAGTCAGAATCACAAAATCTAACTCCTTCATTCCAGGTCCATGCCTACGGAACAAAGGGAGGGGTTTAGGGCCGTGCCTCTATTTTGTCAGTAATGTGGCTCCCGACACAATGTCCCAGTTTGGAGAGGGCCAGACAGGAAGAACTCTCTCTTACCTTAAGAGGACGGGCCTTCTTGATTTATTCAGGGCTTCAGTGGTGTGGATGAAGCCAGCCCATGTTAGGGAGAGTAATCTGCTTTCCCAATTCAAATGTTCATCTTGAAAGGTTGTTGTTGAATCACGACGCCGGGATTCTTGGCCCCTGGAGGAGAAGAATTCAATCCGGGGCCAGAGACGAGGCTTGATTGCTCAGAGCTTTTGTGTAATAAAGTTTTATTAAAGTATAAAGGAGATAGAGAAAGATTCTGACATAGGCACTAGAAGGGGACAGAAAAAGTACCCCCTTGTTAGTGTGAGCAATGAAGTTATATACTCTCCAGTGAATCCAAAGAATGTCTGGAGGTTGTAAAGACCTCACCAGACCTACTCCCATAATTTACATTTTAAGATAACAGAATTAGCCAGAAGTTTTAATCCAGAGACTGTCCTCAGGCAGAATACATTGTTGTTATATAATCCTAAGGAATGTAGAGAAGGAAAAAAATTTGTCCTTTCTTCCTCCTTGAGAATTCCAGACCCCTCTCTCCTTGGGGACCCCTAGACTTCTTATCAACCTGCCTAGGAAATGACTGTCAATCTCATCCCCAAACACCCTCACAGACACACCCAGAATAATGTTGGACCCACCATCTGTGACCCAGTCAAGCTGACACATAAAAATGAACCATTTCAGGGTTTCTGTAGGGAGTTTCCTGCGTGTTGTGCCCATATGCAATACCACGTATCGTGACGTAGTTAGCTTTTTTCACTTTTCCGTGTCCTATGGACATTGATCCAGTCTATGCTGTTCCCTGAGAGGTTTTACTCCATTGAATTTAGCTGGGCTAGAGAATTCCAAAATATAGATGTGGCGCTGCTGCTGCTGCTGCTGCTAAGTCGCTTCAGTCGTGTCCGACTCTGTGTGACCCCAGAGACTGCAGCCCACCAGGCTCCGCGGTCCCTGGGATTCTCCAGGCAAGAACACTGGAGTGGGTTGCCATTTCCTTCTCCAATGCATGAAAGTGAAAAGTGAAAGTGAAGTCGCTCAGTCGTGTCAGACTCTTAGCGACCCCACCAGGCTCCTCCATCCATGGGATTTTCCAGGCAAGAGTACTGGAGTGGGCTGCCATTGCCTTCTCCGATAGATGTGCCAGATGTTATTAAATCATCCTCTGTGGTGGGCAAGTAGTTGCTGTTTTTGTTTTCACATCTGATACTTCAAGCAATTTTTGCATCTAAGCTTGTTCTGGGTCAAGACTTCCCAATTTGCAGTTGCAAATTTTTCTAGGACTTCTCCTTCAAAATGTATATAATTGTCATTGAATTTAAAAACTTATGACAGAAATAATACATACAATTTACAGTCTTGTAGGGCTAGAAGCAGTTACCAGACCCTGTTTTTTTTTTCTTCAGCCATTCCTGCTGTTCTGAGAAACCACCTTCAGTATTTTAGTTATTTCCCTTAGACATTTGTACTTTCAAATAACACACACAAATTGATATCTCTTTATTTATCAATTGTAGACATTATCCAGTCACTTTTTATCTTGTAGATAGGTAAAATTTTCCAATTTAGTCTATAACAGGTTTTACTTGAATCCTAATTCAGAATCTGTGTCGGTTAGGGCTGTGGCAATAATGTTAATCGCTGAGCCAAGCAGTATAATATGCTTACGTTTCCTTTTCTGAACAACATTTGTTTCTTCTGAAGTGAATACTTAAAAATCTTGCTTCAGATTCTGTGAATCAATTACTAAGTCTTTCTTAACTGTAAAAAGCCTGACAACGTAATTTTCTGCACACGTGATCTGGTCATGTCTCCAGCACTTCAGCTGTACTCTTTTCCAAGAACCATCAGGGCGAATCCAAGTTTTACAGGGCATGAAATGCACACAATTTGGGGCGCCCTCCTTAGGAAAAGATGCAAAATTATGAATACAAAATTAAGCATAAAATGTACTATTTCCTTAAATTAGAAAAGAAAACACAAAAGCTGAAAGCTACTACGAACATCACAAAATCCAGACAACTGATATAACATTTTTAAAGACCTTCCAACACACCTGTGAAATCCATTCTCCCCGCCTCCCCCGCTTTTTGGCTGCGTACTTATTATTTCCTTCTGCCTGTGACAAAGGTATTGTAAGGAGATTTTCAGAAGAGAAAGATCATTGAGGGTTTCCTCCAGCATGTTTCTTCTTTACTACTGATGCCAGTGCTTGAGGGAGGCTCATGGCTCACCTTCATTCACCCCCAAGGGAGTCTACACAATGGGTGCCAACAGTACCCCCAAAAGCCATGACTGGGTAGGTGGGCCAACCCTAAGGATAAATTGACTGTAAAGCAAATAACAAGGTCCCTCTCCACTCAAGCCAAACCTGTTTTTCCAACCCAATTTCTTGCTTGGATTAAAAAAAATGCCCCCTGACACAGAGGAAGATGTGAAGGAGGGGAAACTGAAGTGGAAAGTGATGGTAGTCATCCTAACTGATTATATTATATATATAATATACATTATTATATATATTATATTGTCCTTTGGACGGCAAGGAGATCAAACCAGTCAATCCTAAAGGAAATCAACCCTGAATCTTCATTGGAAGGACGAATGCTGAAGCTGAAGCTCCAATCTTTTGGCAACCTGATGCGAAGAGCTGACTCACTGGAAAAGACCCTGATGTTGGGAAGGATTGAGGGCAAGAGGAGAAGGGGGCAACAGAGGATGAGATGGTTGGATGGCATCACTGACTCAATGGACATGAGTTTGAGCAAACTCTGGGAGATAATGAAGGACAGGGAAGCCTGGTGTGCTGTAGTCCATAGGGTTGCAAAGAACTGACTATTATATATGTTGTTGTGGTTGTTCAGTGGCTAAGTCAATAATCAGTTAGTCATTTTCATAATTATATAAAAACAACTGTGATCATGGCCTCAGAGACGTTGTGAGGGGCCTCCAGCTGGCCCCTTGCGTTCAAGCCCCCATAGACTTCCTCTGGACCCACTTCTGTAACTTTGGCCCCCTCTTCCGTTCCCCTCCCCCTGCCAGCAGTTTTCCTGGGACTTCCCAGTCGTCCTGAGAAATACCTGGACTGCCTCTTTCTTCTGGGCTGGATCCTCTCTTCCCTGGATCCATGTGCTCTTTCTTGGTTTATTCCTCTGTTCTGTTGAAGCATCCCTTCCAGTAGCTTCCTGGGAAAGGAATGCACTCTTTTGGGATAGAAGAGTGGGACTGATCATTTGTGGGAATATGGAATTCTAGGTTGAAAATGATCTGTCACCATTTCCCACGTTTTCCACTTGCAATGTGCTGCAGCGAGAGCTGACCCTATACTAGGCCTGATCTCTTGGACAGGAAATTCCTCCCCCACTTTGTGATGTTCCCTTTATCCCACGGGTCTGAAAATCACCACTGAAGCCTCAGTGGGGGTCTCACAGTCATTATACTCAGCTCTCTCCAGGCTTCTTTCATCTGGGAGAGAGGAAAGATATGGTGTAAGGGATGCGTGGCTGAGAGCCAGGCGCTTGGTGGTCCTTGCGGCCATCGTGAAGGTACTGATGCTATTTCCTCGAGTTCTGCTCCTGTGTCCCATGCTGTGCTCTGCCCTGCCCATTGTCATTGGGGTTCCTATGAAAACCTCCAGAGAGGTTTGTCCACATCCCCACCTGCATTTGGTTGCTATCACTATTTTTTAATCCCAGCGGTGCCTCCGGAGGTGTCAATTGCTTTGAGCTTTCCAGGTGGTGCTAGTGGTAAAGAACCTGTCGGCCAATGCAGGAGATTTGAAAGATGTGGATTCAATCTTGGGGTCTGGAAGATCCCCTGAAGAAGGAAATGGCAACCCAATCCAATACTCTTGCCTAGAGAATCCCATGGACAGAGGAGCCTCATGAGCTACAGTCCATGGGGTCACACAGTCAGACACAACTGAGGTAACTTAGCATGCACACACTATTTTTAAAAAGAATTTTAACCATTCTGATAGGTGTCAGGTAATATATTACTGTGGTTTTAGTTTGCAATTATCTGATGACTAATTTCATTATAGGGGACTGGAATGTAAAAGTAGGAAGTCAAGGAACACCTGGAGTAACAGGCAAATTTGGCCTTGGAATACGAAATGAAGCAGGACAAAGTCTAATAGAGTTTTGCCAAGAGAACGCACTGGTCATAGCAAACACCCTCTTCCAACAACACAAGAGAAGACTCTATACATGGACATCACCAGATGGTCAACACCAAAATCAGATTGATTATATTCTTTGTAACCAAAGATGGAGAAGCTCTATACAGTCAGCAAAAACAAGACCAGGAGCTGACTGTGGCTCAGATCATGAACTCCTTATTGCCAAATTCAGACTTAAATTGAAGAAAGTAGGGAAAACCACTTCAGGTATGACCATTCAGTTCAGTTCAGTTCAGTTCAGTCGTTCAGTCGTGTCCGACTCTTTGTGACCCCATGAATCGCAGCATGCCAGGCCTCCTGTCCATCACCAACTCCTGGAATTCACTCAAACTCACGTCCATTGAGTCTGTGATGCCATCCAGCCATCTCATCCTCTGTCGTCCCCTTCTCCTCCTGTCCCCAATCCCTTCCAGCATCAGAGTCTTTTCCAATGAGTCAACTCTTCGCATGAGGTGGCCAAAGTACTGGAGCTTCAGCTTTAGCATCATTTCTTCCAAAGAAATCCCAGGGCTGATCTCCTTCAGAATGGACTGGTTGGATCTCCTTGCAGTCCAAGGGACTCTCAAGAGTCTTCTCCAACACCACAGTTCAAAAGCATCAATTCTTTGGCGCTCAGCTTTCTTCACAGTCCAACTCTCACATCCATACATGATCACTGGAATAACCATAGCCTTGACTAGATGGACCTTAGTCGGCAAAGTAATGTCTCTGCTTTTGAATATACTATCTAGGTTGGTCATAATTTTTCTTCCAAGGAGTAAGCCTCTTAATTTCATGGCTGCAGTTACCATCTGCAGTGATTTTGGAGCCCCCCAAAATAAAGTCTGCCACTGTTTCCACTGTTTCCCCATCTATTTCCCAAGAAGTGATGGGACCGGATGCCATGATCTTCGTTTTCTGAATGTTGAGCTTTAAGCCAACTTTTTCACTCTCCGCTTTCACTTTCATCAAGAGGCTTTTTAGCTCCTCTTCACTTTCTGCCATAAGGGTGGTGTCATCTGCATATCTGAAGTTATTGATATTTCTCCTGGCAATCTTGATTCCAGCTTGTGTTTTTTCCAGTCCAGCATTTCTCATGATGTACTCTGCATAGAAGTTAAGTAAGCAGGGTGACAATATACAGCCTTGACGTCCTCCTTTTCCTATTTGGAACCAGTCGGTTGTTCCATGTCCAGTTCTAATTGTTGCTTCCTGACCTGCATACAGATTTCTCAAGAGGCAGGTTAGGTGGTCTGGTATTCCCATCTCTTTCAGAATTTTCCACAGTTTCTTGTGATCCACACAGTCAAAGGCTTTGGCATAGTCAATAAAGCAGAAATAGATGTTTTTCAGGTATGACCTAAATCAAATTCCTTATATTATACAGTGGAAGTGAGAAATAGATTTAAGGGACTAGATCCGATAGACAGACTGCCTGATGAACTATGGACAGAGGTTTGTGACATTGTTCAGGAGACAGGGATCAAGACCATCCCCATGGAAAAGAAATGCAAAAAGCAAAATGGCTGTCTGAGGAGGCCTTACAAATAGCTGTGAAAAGAAGAGAAGCAAAAAGCAAAGGAGAAAAGGAAAGATATAAGCATCTGAATGCAGAGTTCCAGAGAATAGCAAGGAGAGATAAGAAAGCCTTCCTCAGTGATGAATGCAAAGAAATAAAGGAAAACAACAGTATGGGAAAGACTAGAAATCGTGTCAAGAAAGTCAGAGATACCAAGGGAACATTTCATGCAAAGATGGGCTCTATAAAGGACAGAAATGATATGGACCTAACAGAAGCAGAAGATATTAAGAAGAGGTGGCAAGAATACACAGAAGAACTGTACAAAAAAGATCATCATGACTAAGATAATCACGCTGGTGTGATCACTCACCTAGAGCCAGACATTCTGGAATGTGAAGTCAGGTGGGCCTTAGAAAGCATCACTATGAACAAAGCTAGTGGAGGTGATGGAATTCCAGTTGAGCTATTTCAAATCCTAAAAGATGATGCTGTGAAAGTGCTGCACTCAATATGCCAACAAATCTGGAAACTCAGCAGTGGCCACAGGACCGGAAAAGGTCAGTTTTCATTCCATTCCCAAAGAAAGGCAATGTCAAAGAATGCTCAAACTACCGTACAATTGCACTCATCTCACACGCTAGTAAAGTAATGCTCAAAATTCTCCAAGCCAGGCTTCAGCAATACGTGAACCGTGAACTCCCTGATGTTCAAGCTGGTTTTCGAAAAGGCGGAGGAACCAGAGATCAAATTGCCAACATCTGCTGGACCATGGAAAAAGCAAGAGAGTTCCAGAAAAACATCTATTTCTGCTTTATTGACTATGCCAAAGCCTTTGACTGTGTGGATCACAAGAAACTGTGGAAAATTCTGAAAGAGATGGGAATACCAGACCACCTGACCCGCCTCTTGAGAAACTTATATGCAAGTTAGGAAGCAACAGTTAGAACTGGACATGGAACAACAGACTGGTTCCAAATAGGAAAAGGAGGACGTCAAGTCTGTATATTGTTACCCTGCTTATTTAACTTCTATGCAGAGTACATCATGAGAAATGCTGGGCTGGAAGAAGCAGAAGCTGGAATCAAGATTGCCAGGAGAAATATCAATAACCTCAGATATGCAGATGACACCACCCTTATGGCAGAAAGTGAAGAGGAACTAAAAAGCCTCTTGAAAATGAAAGAGGAGAGTGAAAAAGTTGGCTTAAAGCTCAACATTCAGAAAAAGAAGATCATGGCATCTGGTCCCATCCCTTCATGGGAAATAGATGGGAAAACAGTGGAAACAATAGCTGACTTTATTTTTGGGGGCTCCAAAATCACTGCAGATGGTGATTGCAGCCATGAAATTAAAAGAGGCTTACTCCTTGGAAGGAAAGTTATGACTAACCTAGACAGCGTATTCAAAAGCAGAGACATTACTTTGCCAACAAAGGTCCATCTAGTCAAGGCTATGGTTTTTCCTGTGTCATGTATGGATGTGAGAGTTGGACTGTGAAGAAAGCTGAATGCCAAAGAATTGATACTTTTGAACTGTGGTGTTGGAGAAGACTCTTGAGAGTCCCTTGGACTGCAAGGAGATCCAACCAGTCCATTCTAAAGGAGATCAGTCCTGGGTGTTCTTTGGAAGGACTGATGCTAAAGCTGAAGCTCCAGTACTTTGGCCACCTCATGCGAAGAGTTGACTCATTGGAAAAGACTCTGATGCTGGGAGGGATTGGAGGCAGGAGGAGAAGGGGACGACAGAGGATGAGATGGCTGGATGGCATCACCGACTAGATGGACATAGTTTGGGTGAAATCCGGGAGTTGGTGATGGACAGGAAGGCCTGGCATGCTGCAGTGCATGGGGTCACAAAGAGTCGGACACTACTGAGAGACTAAACTGAACTGATGGCTAACATTGTGCATCCCTTTAAGGGCTTATTGTCCATCTGTATATCCTCTTTGACACAATGTCTCTTCATGTCTTTTGCCCATTTTCTAGTTGGATTTTCTTTCTTTTATTGTTGAGTCTTTAGAATTCTTTATTTATTCTAGATACCAGACTTTAGTTGAAGATGTGGATTGCAAGCATTTTCTCCAAATCTGTGGCTTGTTTATCCTTTTTGAAAATCTCACGTCTTTTTCTTTTTGGCTGCATAGGGTCTTAGTTGTGGCACGTGGGATCTAGTTTCCTGACCAGAGATCGAACCCAGGCCCCCTTTATTAGGAGTGCTGAGTCTTAGCCACTGGACCACCAGGTAATTCCAAAAATCTCACTTCTGAAAAGACTAATGGGATAAATAAAAATTTGGCAAGCCCAATTAAGGAACTGAGAGACAGGGCAAGGCCATTTGAAATAGGAAGGTAAGTGATGCTTTTCCCGTTTTGAAAGAACTTTCGTTGAATTCTGCAAAGTGAGAATGATTATTGACAAATGCTTTAATTAATACATTTAAAGCCGAGAAGAACTGAGGAATGGGGGAAATGGGGAGATATAGGTCAAAAGGCACAAACTTCCATGATAAGATTCACAAGTTTGGGGAATCTAATGTACAGCATGGTGACCATATCTAATGATATTATATCATATACCTGAATGTTGCTAACAGAGGAGTTCTTAAATATTCTCACCACACACACAAAAGAAATGCTAAATATGAAATGGGCTGGAAGTGGTAGGTAATACTGTGGAGACAGTCATTTTACAACATATAAATATATTAAATCAACACATTGTATACCTTCAGTTCAGTTCAGTTCAGTTCATTTCAGTCGCTCAGTCGTGTCCAACTCTTTGCGACCCCATGAATCGCAGCACGCCAGGCCTCCCTGTCCATCACCATCTCCCACAGTTCACTCAGACTCACGTCCATCGAGTCCGTAATGCCATCCAGCCATCTCATCCTGGGTCGTCCCCTTCTCCTCCTGCCCGCAATCCCTCCCAGCATCAGAGTTTTTTCCAAAACTTACACAATGTTCAGTTCAGTTCAGTCAGTTCAGTCTCTCAGTTGTGTCCGACTCTTTGTGACCCCATGACATGTCAATTATATCTCAATAAACCTGGAAAAGAAACTCAGGGAGGGGCAGAAGACATGGAGTCAGGACTTACTAAGAGGTGATAAAAAACCATTCTCCTTACCAGACTCTGTAAGTGAAAAGTAGGGAGTTGAGATGATTTTGAGGGAATTCGTGCGTGTAGCCAGAGAGTCATCCAGGGGAGAGGACCGCTTCTTCACCTCCTCTTAGCCCAATGTGCTCAGTTGCTTCAGTCATGTCCAACTCTTTGCAACGGTAGCAAAGGCTACCGCATGGACGGTAGCCTGTCAGGCTCCTTTGTCCAAGGGATATTCCTTGGACAAGAATACTGGAATGGGTTGCCATTTTCTTCTCCAGGGGATCTTCCCAACCCAGAGTCTGAACCCAAGTCTCCTGCATCTCCTGCACCGCAAACAGGTTCTTTACCACTGTGCCACTTGGGAAGCCCGTAGTTAAGCTGCAAACTTTGTTGGGATCCTGGAGTGCTATTTGAGAGAGGCAAGAAAAGTGCAGGGAGGCTGTGGATGTGCTCTTATGAATTTCAACTTTCGGAGTAACAGCTCTGGGAAGTCCCAAGTAACAGCAATCTGGAATCTTAATTGGGAAAATGTCCCGGGCAGTGCGTCCACTCCATGGGTTGAGACTTCAGATTGCAGTTTCAGGGGCTCCCGCTTGTAATCACAGGCTGCAAACTGATATCACCAGCAGTTTGCTTGCAAAAATGCAGCACTGGTTTCACTTTACCCTTGTTACAATGTGGTGTGTTTTATCTTGTGAGTCTTAGGATTTCATTAAACCCTGAGCAGCTGGCCAGACTCCAGGGGCCCTAGAATTCCAAGACCCACTCCCTTTCTTATCTCAAGTGCTGTGCTTGAGGGCAGGCATGGAATCCAGGCAGTAACTGGACAGTGTCCAGGCAGATCAGCAGCAAGGTCAAGGGCCTGCTCTCCTGTTTCTGAAGCCTGGACAAGACTTCCTCCCCTTAATTTGCCTAACATCGCAACATCCGGGGTCTTTAGTTGTGGCTGTGGAACTCTTAGTTGTGCCAAGTGGGGTCTAGTTCCCTGATCAGGGATCAAATTCATGCCCCTGCATTGTGAGCACAGAGTCTTAGCCACTGGACTACCAAGGAAGTCCCTATACTTAATCTTTTCTTACTCTAAAAAAATTAAATCCCACCTCAGATCACAGAAAGAACATTATCTGGATCACTGAAAGTGTAATAGGAGGGAAAGGGGCAGGGCACAACTTTTGAAAGAATGACATAGACCAAGGTCACAACATAAACCAATTAGAATCAAATGGGACCAAGATGGCAGAGAAGACTAGAAATGACAGCAAATGAAATGACACACTCAGAGGTCCCTTGACAGTTCCAAGCCACTGTTAAGAGACCAAGGAGTGGTCAGTGGCCCAAATCCTGGAAACCTCCACCCCCTCCCAAAAATAGTTGGAATAATCCTCCCACTCACTCAGTTCAATCACTCAGTCATGTCCAACTCTGAGACCCCATGGACTGCAGCACGCCAAGCATCCCTGTCCATCACCAACTGCTGGAGTCCACCCAAACTCATGTCCATCGAGTCGGTGACGCCATCCAGCCATCTCATCCTCTGTCGGCCCCTTCTCCTCCCACCTTCAATCTTTCCCAGCATCAGGGTCTTTTCCAATGAGTCAGTTCTACAAATCAGGTGGCCAAAGTATTGGGATTTCAGCTTTAGCATCAGTACTTCCAATGAATAGTCAGGACTGATTTCCTTTATGATTGACTGGTTTGTCAGTCCGTTAGGATTGACTCATTAGCATATGAAATTACCCAGCTTATAAAAAATAACCATGCTACATTTCCTCACCGAACTTGTCCTCTGAGATGGCCCACACTCTGTGGAGTGTGCTTCTCTCTGTATCTGAATAAATCCACTTCTTACCTATCATTTTGTCTCTCACTGAATTCTTTCTATGGTGAGACATCAAGAACCCAAGCTTCATTAGGTCCTGAAACCAGGTACCGTGGGCTTTGGCTAGGTCTGAGTCCAGCCATTTGGGTTCAAGTCTCAAGCAGGGTTTTGGCTGGGTTTGAGTCCCAGCCACATGGATTTGAAACCCAAACTGGGTTTTGGCTGGGTTCGAGTCCCAGTCTGAGGTAAATGGTTTCAACAGCATATTTGACTAAGTTTTCATCTGTTGGTTCTTCTGTGTGTGGGTTCCCAGGAGGACAGGGACAAGTGTCTGTTTCAGACCTGTGTCATGATTGATACGTAAACAATACAAGCCTCTGTGTAACAGTTTTTGAGAAAAATTAAATAGCAATATGGATAATAAATATATTTACAAGGAATGAGTAAGAGGGATATAAATTATACTGCTGTGCTGAAACTAAAAAAAAAAAAATTATAAGGGAATCAGACTTTGGTAGGGCAACCTTATCAAGTAAATCACACCACATATCCAAAGAAAAATTCTGCACAATTATCAGATTTAACAAATTTTTATCAGTCTGCTCCTGATGGCAAAACAGAACTTCTCTCAATGATTATCCTATTCACAAAATGTCATGACAGATCTTAAGGCATCAGCATCGCATAGCCAGGGGGAAAGCTGTTTTTCCTAGAGAGTTAGCAACTTATGGAAAATGCTCAAAGTTTCATTTATTTAGAGGCATAGAAGGAGAACTGTTTCATCTGTGGGTGAGATCCACATACAGTTTATCAGCAGAAAATCCCATCAATTCTACCTTCACAATGTGTTCAGAATCAAAACGTTTTTCACCAGCACCATGCACAAACCACCATCATCTCTCAACCAGATATTACAATAGTTTTTTCTCAGTTTTATTGGGGTCTAGTTGATTTACATTGTGTTAGTTTCAGGTGTACAGTTAAGTGATTCAGTTATACATATGCTGTATATATATTCATTCTTTTTCAGATTTGTTACCCATATCGGTTATTACAGAATGTTGAGTAGTTTCCTATGTGATACTGGAAGTTCTTTTTAGTTATCTATTTTATATGCGAAAATGAAAGTCGCTCATTGTGTCCAACTCTTTGCGACCCTCAAGGTCTATACAGTCCATGGAATTCTCCAGGTCAGAATATTGGAGTGGGTATCCTTTTCCTTCTCCAGGGGATCCTCCCAACCCAGGGATCGAACCCAGGTCTCCCACATTGCAGGTAGATTCTTTATCAGCTGAGCCACTATGTAGCAGTGTGTATGTATGCTCGTCCCAAGCTCCTAATTTATCTCTCTTCCCTCCCCCCCAACCCAACTCTGGTCCCTTTTCACAAAATTCGCAAGAGTCACATTGTCACAGTTAAAATATAAACCAGCCCACTCACTCCTCTGCTGTCACCCCCACAAAGCCTGCCCCTCTAAGTCAAATCTGTGACGATAGCCTACAGGCCCTGAAGAGTTGGAGCTCCAGGTTTCCTAGCTGAGTGTCATCTACTTCTCCCTCACCTCCTTTGGGCCTTTGCTTGGATATCAACTTCTCACTAAGATTATTCTTTTGAAAAATAAAAAAAAGTATTTATTTCTTATTGCATCAGGATCGTTTGTTGCTGCAGGCTTAGCTGCCCCCCAAGGCATGTGGGATCTTAATTCCCCAACCAGGGATTGAACCCGTGTTTCCTGCCTTGGAAGGTGGATTCTTAACCATTGGACCACCAGGGAAGTCCCTCAGTAAGGTTGTTCTTGACATCCTAGTCATGACAGCCTGTTAAAAATTGACCTTATTGTACCCATCTCCTTGCTATATTGTCTTCCTTAGCATTTATCACTGCGTGACATTATATGTGTTTTACTCACTTATTCTGTTTATCTGTCACCCACTAGAATATAAGCTCTGTGACCAGGTCCTTTCTTATCTGTTTGTTTACTTCTGCAGGATGTCTCTTCTGAAGGAGGGGGCCTGGCATATTGTAGACACTGTTGATGAAAATAATCAATAAGCCATAATAAGAATAGAAAAGAATTCTCTTTGAGCCTAGCTGAGGACTATAGCCCCAAAGCCAACTTCTCAGATTTCTCTGAGAAATTAACTGGTCCAGAGTTTCAGCATAGTTTTCTATTGTGTCAGAACATTAAATAATTCAGAAATATGTTTCTTCCAGATTTTAAAAACAACCAGACCAAAACATACACAGTAAGAAGCATGGCCTTGGCACCTGGGAAGGGAGTCTTATGGTCAAAGGAGGAGCAGCATTGGCATCCCAGGAAGAGGAGAATTTCATCTTTATTTTTGACATGGACATTCTTTACTTCTGGTCAGTGTGTTCTTCCCTCTAAATAATTAAAGTGGATGCACAATGTGTATTTGACAGTTCACAAACACATTGTCATAACTTGGCATACAATTCAAGTTAGCTCATAAAAAAGCCAGAATGACTTTCCCATACCTCCATATGTGACATTTTCTTTTATTAACACCCAATAAATGTTTTTGAATGGATGGGTGAATGCTTGTGAAACCGATTGGTGTCATTTCAGGCGGGGTCCAAAGAGCTCCAATATTGTAGTCCTTTATGTCTCAGTTCAGAGCAGAGTTCAGCAAGAGCAAAGTGGTAGATAAGCTATTTATTAGACTAGGATACTTAGGGGCCCACAGTCAGGTGGGCGAGAAATGCTGCACCCTGAAGACTTAGTGGGCTGCAGTGTTTTAATCGAAGGGAAAGCAGCGGAGGGGGAAACCCCTCTTTGTCTTTCTTGAGTTGACGTCATGCTTCCCTCATCAGCTCCTCCTCCAAGTTGAGCAGGGGAGTTTCCCTGTCCCTGTGTGGCCAAGCTAGACCCACAAATTATTGTTTTTTGTGTATTTAGAGAACATGTACTAGGGATCATTAACTGACTGAGTTCACTGGGCACTCACTATGTAGGTCTTATGCAACCATTGTTTTATTGTTTGGGGGCATGTCCCGTGCTTCTGTTGCATGGTTCTGTTATTAAGCAAACCTTGAGTAATCATTAACTTATGGGGGTCTCCCATATTTTTCTAATTACAAACCCTTGGTGGGATTAACTATTTAATCACCTATTTTGTCCCTTCATTCTGTCCCTACCACTTGGATAAATGAATGGAGAAACATACAATGTTCTTTGTGGGAAAGATTCAATAATGCAAAAATTTGATTATCCCCCAATTAATGTGTGAATGTAAAGCAGTACTGTGATAGACACAAAGATAAGACAGCCAGACCTCACTTCCAAAAAGGACTTGGTGCCAAGTCATGGGGTGTGTAACCTGTACACACAACACAGCCACTTCCCCTGAGGCCCCATCCCTGCTGTGATAGCCGTATCAGCTAACTGAGCGAGATCAGGTAATAAAGGCCCCATTTCCATGAAGCAATGGGCAGCTCTGACAGCGAGTGCAGTCTGAACCCCTAGAAGCCCCTGTCGGATGTGCTGAAGCTTTGTGGGGTCTTTGTAGCTCTAACTTCTCCCTCTACCACCACCTTCTCTCCCCTTCCTTCACAGGTGTGATCCCTAAGAACTAAACTGTACCCCATATTCAGTCTCCACATTGATTCCAAAAACCCAGCCTGTAACAGATACTAATCCAAACACTGAATAAATGCAAAGCAAGAAAGCAAAAGCATACTGGAAAAAACCTAAATGTTTATCATAAGGGAAAAAGCTTAGTCAATAAATTATGGCACAGCTTATGAAATGAGATGAAGTTAAAAAAGAAATAAAGGACAGTTTATGAACTGATGTGGCCAAATAGTCTTAACAAAATGTTAAATGAGTTTTAAAATGCAATTATCAGAGCACAATCCCATTTAACTAGAAAATAGAATCTGAAATGTATTTGCTTTCCTTCTTCCCCTTTTAAGATACTAATAATCTTTCCTATGAAAAGATTGTATGTGTGAATTCAGGGAAAACCCCTTAGAGGGATTTAGAGAGCTGACAGTATTAAACTGAACCCCTTTCATGAAGATAGTATATTCAGAGAAAGCCCAGGCTAGGGTGTGGGGCAGCCCTAGGCTGGAATTCTGGCTCTTATGCTTATCAGGCGAGTGATCTCGGGCAAGTCACAGGATGGTTCTGAGCCTAAATTCTTCATCCAAAATTCCTCCCAACAATCTTGTGGGAATTGAACGGTTAATGCAAATGTCTGGCACAATCCTCATCACAGATTTGATGCTCAATAAATTCTATTCTTTCTCCTGGATCCTCCCTTTCCATTCCAGCCAGGGGGTCCTATTCTCCACCACCTCTTCCCTCCATTCAAACGATATGAGGATGTAGCAGGGAAAAGCCAATTCTCACTCCATGTTGGAACTGTTTCTCTGAGTTGGATTTTTTATTATAATCATACATAAAGACCTGCCTCAGAGCATCTGCCCCTCTGCCTGACTGTTAAAGTGTTCAGGACCCTGTCCATCTGTGGATGGAAGGAAGGAAAAAATCAACACATCCCTGCCTGAGGTTTGCCATTCTAGGAGATATTTGCAAGACTAATAGCCTTTTTACTTTGTTTCCTCACCCCTTTCCTGACCCCATCTCTGGTCTATAAAAGAAGATGGTTATTTTGAGACGTTATTCTGCCATCTTCTGGAAGTCCAGTGCCTGCATTCTGAATAAAGTCTTTTTCCTTGCCTCAACACCTTGTCCCTGTCATTTAGTGATCAGAGCAAGCTTGGACTTGATAACAAGGAGAGCTGGCCAGAACTCAGGGAGCTTGCTGGCTGAGGCCCCAGAGGAAGATGTCAGGGGCCTTGGGTCAGGATTGAGCAAGAGTAGAGCAAAGGGCTCCTCTGGACCTGGGTTTGCAATGATGGAGATGTCAACAATTCCGAGATGTTCACATCAAGGAAATGTAAGGCGGTGCGGGACAGAGGAAGAGCAACACTGGAACTCTGGTTCCTTCTGATCCAATGTTTCACTGCCAAATAGTAAAATTAAGGAAGTCACTGGAGGTCTAAAAAAGTCCAGCTGCCCTACACACGCCACCTCTGCCTGAGTTTTGATTTCAATTCCTTCTTATTAGTTACTTCCTCAAATTGAGGAAATGGGAGTTTCCCAGTTTATAGACTCTTGGTCATTCAGACACAAAGACTAGCAGGTCTCCACTCAGGTGACTCTTCCATCGGCCACCCCCATCCCAACTGTCCGGGATTTCGTTTTTTCCAACTCTGGTCATTGCTGCACAAAGAACTCAAGAATCACAGCCTCTTGACTTCTCACAGGTAAAGGGGCCAGGGATGCATGTGAGACTAAAAGGGCAGGGAGGATGTCAGAGAAAGCAGGGAGAAGGGACCATGGGTCTTTGGTGGAACTCAATGGTAAGATATATAAGGGGGCAGGTTGGGGATTTAATGACTCATGGGAGATTTTCAACTCTATTCCCTTCATTGGATTTGGATTAAATTAGGGAGAAGGCAATGGCACCCCACTCCAGTACTGTTGCCTGGAAAATCCCATGGATGGAGGAGCCTGGTGGGCTGCAGTCCATGGGGTCGCTAAAAGTCGGGCACGACCGAGCGACTTCACTTTCACTTTTCACTTTCATGCATTGGAGAAGGAAATGGCAACCCACTCCAGTGTTCTTGCCTGGAGACTCCCAGGGACGGGGGAGCCTGGTGGGCTGCCGTCTATGGGGTCACAAAGAGTCGGACACAACTGAAGCGACTTAGCAGCAGCAGGGTAGCTACAACCTTGGTCACAAACTGATACTTACAGTCAACCCCTTCCCTAGCCCGGTTCTAGCCCTGTCTTCAGCCCCTACTCCAGCCACATCTCAAACCCCATACCAACCCCAGTGGCAGCTTCACCCCCAGAGTTCTTACATCATTAAAAAAAAAAAACCTTGGGGGCAGCCCAGCAGGACACACAGGATCCTAGGAACTAGGGATGAAACTCCTGCCCTGTGAAGTAGAAGCATGGAGCCTTAACCATTGGACTGCCAGAAAATTCCCAAGTTAGCTTGACTCTTAACACCAGCCTGCCCCTCTCCCCCACCCCCCGAAAGCTTGAACCTCAACTCTGTCCTATTTTCAACTTCAGCACCAAGCCTATGTCTATCTCCATTCATGGCTTCAACACGAGTACTGATCCCAGTACTGACCCCAGGATGAGTACTGATCCTAGTAGAAGATGCAACCTCGGTTCCAGCCCCAACATCAGACCTAGTCCTAGCAATGCATTTAGCTCCAACTTCACCTCCACCATCACTCCAGACTCAACCTGACCCTAGCTCAAACCTCATCCCTGACCCCACCTCTGACCTCGGCTGCAAACCCAAGCCCTTCCCCATTCCTAGCCTTCACCATGGGTTCCTTTTCAAACCTCACTCTTTTCTCATCTCCAGCCCTGCCTTGCAGCTCCTCCCTGGTCCCCGCGTTCCCCCTTTAATCCAGCTCCTGCCCCGGCCTGCCTACTGCCTCGGCCTCCACTTCTGCTCCAACAGTCTCAGAGACCGTGTTGGTCCAAACATGTCAGTGAAGTACGAAGACCTTCAGTACTTGGAGAGTGAGAAAAAAAGCCAGAGGTTTACAGAAGGTAAAGGAAAGGGGAAACAGTCTTTGCTAAGCCTCTTCTTAATATGTTTAGAAGGCTTTCTGCTGTCAAGTGTGTCATGTCTGCACCTCTACCATGTGTCCTGGTGGGGTCCCCCACTCTGAAGGGGGTCAGGGCCCAGCCTCTGGGGGACCTGGTATGAAGAGAATTTAAGATCCATAGTGGGCCTGACTTCCTGTGTGCTGAGGAAGGGCAAAAGCGTAAACTGTCTTTCTAATGTGTTTTCGCCCTTGAGTGTGAGCTTGCCTTGTGGGCTTAGAGTGTGGGCTGCCCCTCGCTCTCTCTGGGTCCTCCTGCTACCTCCCCAGCTCTGATGAGAGGACCTTACACATTGCGATGGTCCTCTGTCTGTGTGTCTTTGTGTACACATATCCCCAGGCATGTGAGGGGCCCCTGTATCTGAGCACTTGGGCTGGTCCATGAGGAGTCAGAGACCTGGACACCCCTGGTCCCCCAGTTCTCATCCGGCCTCCCACCAGCATGAGCTGCACTGGCCTCCTCCCTGAGAGGTCCCTGTGGCCCCATCCTCAGCCCCGTCTGTCCCACCACCTGGACCCCCTCCTCCTGACACCCTCTCCTCCTGCAGTGCTGTTTTCTTCCCAGACCTTTCTGAAGCGGCTCCTCTCCAGCCCTTGCCTCCTCCTGCTCTCTCTGGGCCTCAGCCTCCTGCTGGCCAGCATCTGTGTGATGGGATACCAAAGTGAGTGGCACATGATGGGCAAGGAAGAGAGAAATAACGAGGTGTGGTGGGGATGCTGAATGCAAGAGTGATTGGATGAGGATGACTGCTGATTCTGTCACTTGTCAGCTGGGGGATGTTGTCAAATTATGTCCTCTCTCTGAGCCTTAATTGCCTCACTTGCAGTATAGGACCTCTCCTTTTGGGTGGAGTCACTGAAGGGACCCATGAGATGATGCGTGTTAGGAGCCCAATGCTGGCATAGAGAGGGCCTGACAACCCTTAGCACTGATTGTCCCATCCTCCTGATCAGATTTCAAGTTTCAGAGTGACCTGCAGACCCTGAGAACAGGTTTCAGTAACTTCACTTCAAACAGTATGGCCGAGGTCCAGGCACTGAACTCCCAGGGTGAGCCTGACATGAAAGGGGCTCTGGATTGAGGTGGGGTGGGGTGGAGCAGGGGTGGAGGCTGACTCCTGAGTCCCTGAATCCTCCAGGTGGCAACTTGCAAGAAATGATAACATCACTGAAAGCTGAGGTGGAAAGTCACAAGCAAGAACTGCAAGCTGGTGAGACCCTCAGGGAGAGGGTGTGGAGAGGTGGGGACTGGGCTCTCAGACTGGAGGGTGGGGAATGGGAGCAGTAACAGGGTGCTGAGTGCCCTCCCCTCCAGCCCGTAGCTTGAATGACAAGGTGCTTTCTCTGGAGAACAGGCTGGAGAAGGAGCTGGAAGAACTCAAAGCAGGTCAGGCCCTTACTGCCTTCTACCTGGGCATGAGGTGTGTGGGAGGGCAGGGCAGGGCGGTTCCTAGGCTGGGTCCTGGGCATGGACCCCCAGTCTCCAGGGCCTCATGGAGCAGAAGCCACACCCAGGACACTGTACCCACTGCCCATCTGTGTGCATCCCAGGTGATTCTGAAATGCTCCTTCAAGTCCAGCAGCTGGTCAAGAACCTGAACTCCCTGACCTGCAAGATGGATGCTCTCAAGAGCAATTGTAAGAGCTGTGCGGGGCATGCCTGGAGCCAGTTCCTGCCCACATCCCCCTGGGCAGCATCACAGCCACTCCCCCAACCCCGGCCCCTTAGGCTCTCAAAACACAGCCTGCTGTCCCACCAACTGGCTGGAGCATGAAGGCCGTTGCTACTGGTTCTCTTCCTTGGTGAAGCCCTGGCCAGAAGCTGAGAAAGACTGCCAACTGAAAAATGCCCACCTGGTAGTCATCAACTCCAGAGATGAACAGGTGAGGCCCTCAAGCTCAGGTCCCAAGACTGGTCTCATTGGCATCACCTGGGGAGTTTTAGCAACCACTGCAATCTAAGCCAGAGTCTGAGATTCCACTTGTTCCGGCATTGGGATCAACACCCTGAATTTCCTCCATGGCTTTAATGAACCCATGAAGTTCAGAACTGATAGTCCAAGGAGCTGGCCTTGGGGTGGGGGGTGGGGGGGCGGGGGAAGTCACCGCTGCCCTTCTGTCGTCCCAGGATTTTATCCAGGCCAACCTACGTCCTTACTTCACCTGGATGGGCCTCAGTGATCAGGATGGAGTCTGGAAATGGGTGGATGGGTCAGACTATGAGACCAACATCAAGTGAGTGCCTCGGCTTTCTGTACCTTCTTCCTTCTTCAGCTCTGCTCCTCCAGGGTCTGGCCCACAGCCCCTTCTCTCCAACCTGGATTCTGTTCTATCTGTTCTTCCTAGCTGGCTGTTTTCCTCTCACACCAACCCTCCCCCTCCCCAACCAGGAATTGGAAGCCAGGCCAGCCGGATGACTTTCATGGGCATGGACTGGGTGGGGGTGAGGACTGTGCCCATTTCCACCCCGATGGCAAGTGGAATGACGATGCCTGCCAAAGACCCTACCGCTGGATCTGCGAGGCTGGACTGAGCAAAGGCAACTAAGAGAGTGGCCCCTGCCTGGGAAATGGCAGGGTGGGGAAGGGGGACCCTTCTCCTTGTAGGAGAGCAATAAACCCTGGGAGATTAGAGCACTGCCATTGATTTGAGGTTCTTTTTTTCCCCTTAACTTTGAAAAGACTATCTAGAGTTCCTAAGGTATTTTTTAAAAATTTCTGGTTTATTGAGGTATAATTGACGTATGAAATTGTAAGATATTTAAATATCAGGCTTTGATACATATATACTTTGTGAGAGGATTCTCGCATCTAGTTAATGAACACATCCATAACCTCACGTTTATTATTTTTCCTAGGTGAGAATACTTAAGTTCTACTCTCAGCAAATTTCAATTATAAAATAGTGCTATCAACTATGGTCACCACATTTTATGTTAGATTCTCAGCTATAAGACTTTTATAGCTGAAAGCTTGTTCCCTTTTACCAAACTCTTCCTATTCCCCTCAAACTCCAGCCACTGGCAACGACTTTTGCACTTTTAATTTTTTTTCCTGACTTTTTTTTTTTAATGATTCTGCAGATAAGTGATATCATGCAGTACTGTCTTTCTCTGTCTGGCTTATATTACTTGATATAAATACCCTCTAGTTCAATTCATATTGTTGCATATGGCAGGATTTCCTTCTTTGTCAAGGCTGAATAATATTCTGTCATTATATATATATGATGGAATTTATATATGTATATATGATAGAATATTATATTATTCTTTATCCCTTCATCCACTGATAGACACTTAGGCTGTTTCCATATCTTGATTATGGTGAACAATGCTCCAATAAAAACGGCAGTGCTGGTATTTCTTTGATATCCTGTTTCAATTTCCTTTGGATATAAACCCAGAAATGGAATTACTGGATCATATGGTAGTTCTATTTTTCATTTTTTGAGACATTTCCATATGCTTTCCATACTGGCTGTACCAATTTACATTCCCACCAAGAGTGCATAGATGTTTCTTTTTCTCTACATCCTCACCAACCTAAGGTTTTTTTTTAACCTGAAAAATCAATTTTACTGAAGTGTAATCCTTACATAATAAAATGCATCACTTAAAGAGTAGAGATGACTTTTGGTGTGGCCCAAAAGGATATTGTATATTGGTGTTGATATACAATACAGTGTTATCAACTATGGTTACCATGTTTTTTTAATGTTAGATTCTCAGACCTTATTCATCTTATAACTGAAAGTTTGTTCCCTTTTACCAACCTCTTCCTATTCCCTTCCAACCCCCAGCCCCTGGCAACCACTTTTCCACTTTCTGTCTTTTTTTAATGATTCTGCAGATAAGTGATACCATATTGTATTGTCCTTCTCTATCTGGCTTATAGTACTTGCTATAAATGCTCTTGAGTTCCATTCATGTTGTTGCAAATAGCAGGGTTTCCTTCTTTCACAAGGCTGAATAATATGCTGTCATTTTATACATACCTTTATGTATATATTGGATATGGGCTTCCTGGGTGACACTAGTGGTAAAGAACCCATTTGCCAATGCACAAGACGTAAGAGATGCAGGTTCCATCCCTGGGTTGGGAAGATCCCCTGAAGGACATGGTAATCTGCTCCAGTATTTTTGCCTGGAGATTCCCATGGACAGAGGAGCCTGTTGGGCTACAGTCCATAGGGTCGCAAAAAGTCAGACATGACTGAAGTTCCTCAGAATGCACAATATATATTGGCTATATGGTAGAATATTATATATAGGTATATATGATATATAGATCATATATACTATTTTCTAGTAGTCATGTATAAATGTGAGAGTTGGACCATAAAGAAGGCTGAGCACCAAAGAACTGATACTTTCAAACTGTGGTGTTGGAGAAGAGTCTTGAGAGTCCCTTGGCCAAGATCAAACCTGTCATTCCTAAAGGAAATCAATCCTGAATATTTATTGGAAGGACTGATGCTGAAGCTGAAGCTCTAATACTTTGGCCACCTG
This sequence comes from Capra hircus, assembly GCF_001704415.2. Taxonomy (NCBI): domain Eukaryota; kingdom Metazoa; phylum Chordata; class Mammalia; order Artiodactyla; family Bovidae; genus Capra; species Capra hircus. The sequence continues at coordinate 26,636,516 of NC_030826.1, read as the reverse complement.
ATGTGAAGAGCTGAGTTATTGGAAAAGACCTTGAAACTGGGAAAGACTGAGGGCAGGAGGAGGAGGGGGTGAAAGAGGATGAGATGGTTGGATAGCATCACTGACTCAATGGACAAAATTTTGAGCACACTCTGGGAGAGAGTGAAGGACATGGAAGCCTGACATGCTTCAGTCCATGGGGTCACAAAGAGTTGGACAAGACTTAGCCACTGGACAACAAACTAATGGAGTATTATATTATTCTTTATACATTCATTCATTGATAGACACTTAGGTTCTTGCCATATCTTGACTATTGTGAATGATGCTCCAATGAAGACATAAGTGCAGATACCTCTTTGATAGCCTGTACAGAATCTGCCTGCAATGAAGGAGACCTGGGTTCTATCGCTGGATTGGGAAGATCCCTTGGAGGAGGGCATGATAACCCACTCTAGTATTCTTGCCTGGAGAATCCCCATGGACAGAAGAACCTGCTGGACTACAGTTCATGTGGTTGCAGAGTCAGACATGATTGAGAGACTAAGCACAGCACAGCATGGCAGTTCTATTTTTAATATTTTGAGGCACTTCCATATACTGGCTATACCAGTTTACATTTCCATCCACAGTGCTAAGTGTTTCTTTCTCTCTACATCCTCACCAATCTAAGATTTCTTTAACCTTAAAAATCAGCTTTATTGAGATGTAATTCTTACACAGTAAAACGTGTGTGTGTGCTCAGTCATTCGTTGCGTCTGACTCTTTTCAACGCCATGGACCGTAGCCTTCCAGGTTCCTAGGTCCATGGGATTCTCCAGGCATGAATAGTGCTGTTTCTTATTTGCAGAGAGTTTCTCAACAATTAGGAAACACTGCCACCATGTGGCTGTTGGGTAATGTGGCTGTCGGCCAAACAGTAATGTAAACTGCCAGGTTTTCTCTGTTGTTTAATAAAGGAGAGAACAAAACCCTTGATTCAAAGTAAATCAATCTTAATGTAAAAAGGAAAGTTTTTCCAAGAAATCAATACCTGGGTTCAATTTTCGGATTTCTTACTTTGTTTTTAAAATTCCCATCTAAATCTTCAGGGATTCTGATCCCAAGAATCCTTTCTAGCCCCAGAAACCCCTAGCTCAGAATCAATCTACCATTTCCAGGTCAGTTTGGCATCAAATTGTCTCCAGGCCGTTTCCCTCCGTGGTGGCAGATTCTATTTCAGTAGTAGGTCTGTTCTTGGATGGTTCCACAGTTGGACAGACCCAGACTCAAATATTTTTCTTACTTTCTTTCTTTCTTTCTTTTTTTTAAGTTTGGCGACTCGGGCAAATCACATAACTTCTCTAAGTCTCAGTGACTTCATCTGTAAAATGGAGGGAACACCTTTTCACAGGGTGATTGTGAAGATGCAACATGACGTGTATATGTCCCTGGCCCATCACAAGGAAGTCCTCTTCCTTCTGCTCTGTCCTGGAGGGCGTATTGTCGTTGAGCACGCAACATGTACTGGTCTGTGATTTGACACCCGAGGTTTACCAGGTTCTCCAGCAACGTTCCCTGAGAACGTTGGAGCTGCTCATCCCCTCAGGCTTTGGGAGGACACTATTTCCGTGCGTTGCCTACCAACGTTGGGGAGGCTGGCGATTGCAATCCATGCATCTCCCGGGTGCGCAGCCAGCTGCAGGTGCGTGGGCATGGGCGGGGAGGTGTTCGTTCCTCGCCCCTCCCTTCCTCGGGATTGGGGGTGTAAATGGATAATTCAATCCGCGTGGGACTCGGCTCGGTGGATTGGCTGTCTCAGCTCGCCCCCGCCCTCGACACTCCCCATCCCCCCGCCCGCGCGTCCCAGGTGGCTCAGGCGCCCTGTGGCGCTCTCTGTTTACCTTGAGAGCCGGTCCAAGTTGGGCTCCATCTCTGCATTTGCTCCCCTCTAAGGCCCCGCCCTCTGGGGAAGCGGGGAGAAAACCGGGCCTAGCCTTTCTTCGCCCTTCCCCTCCCCCGGACCGCCCAGAGAGGTCGGGTAAGGGGAACCTGGTGTGTGTGGGAGGGGGAGTCTCAGAATTGGGGGATCTGGCTGTTATCCCGCTCTTGTACGGCGCGGACCTGGAGTTCTAGCCCTAGGCCTGAACACCGCCCCCCCCCCGCCCTCCCGCCCACCCCCTCCTCGCCTCCGTCCTGTGGTGCTCAGGGCTGGATCTCAGGTATGCTAAGATCCATAAAGGAGACAGAGACGTGGCTACTTCTCTGATAGATGTTCCCCCTTCCCCAGGAGATGATGACCCCCAAGCCAACCGGACCCCCGGACGGGGGCTGGGGCTGGGTGGTGGCGGCCGCAGGGTTCGCGGTGAATGGGCTCTCCTACGGGGTGTTACGCTCCCTGGGCCTCGCCTTCCCTGACTTCGCGGAGTATTTTGACCGAAACGCTCAGGAGACGGCGTGGGTCAGCGCCCTGGCCCTGGCAGTGCAGCAGGCAGCCAGTGAGGAGGGGCCCCGAGGTGGGAGGTAGGAACTGGGGTGGGGGGAAGTGCCGTGAGAGCAGTGGTAGAGGACACACTTGACTAGTTAACAAACAACCTAAGACAAGTCGACCCTTAGAGTTCGACCTTCAGACCTAGGTCGAATTTAAAATTCTAAGTTCTAGAATTGAATGGGCCTTGAGATGAAGCGGGGCAGGCTGGTGGTGGTGGTGTTGCTATAAGGCGGGGGAGAAGTTTAGGCCAGGAAAACAGCCAATGAGAAGTGTTCGAGCGAGTTTGGGGGTCCAGGGGGCGTGCCTTCCCTTGACTCCGCCCCCTTCCAGGCCCAGTAGGCAGTGCCCTGAGCACCCGCTGGGGGGCGCGCCCCGTCGTGATGGTTGGGGGCGTCCTCACCTCGCTCGGCTTCGTCTTCTCGGCTTTCGCCCACAGTCTGCTGCACATCTACCTTGGCCTGGGCGTCCTTGCTGGTGAGGGGAGAGGGATACCCGGGTTCTTAAGGGGGTGATGGTGGAGATAGGAGCTTGTCGGGTAGGGAAGCCGAGAGGGCGGGGGCCTCCTGCGAGAAACGAGAAACGGAGCTAGGATGGCAGGGCCTGACAACCCTGGTTTCTGTCTTTACCCGGTCCTATCCATTCGCAGGCTCCGGCTGGGCGCTGGTGTTCGCCCCTGCCCTGGGGACCGTCTCCCGTTACTTCTCCCGCCGTCGAGTCTTGGCCGTGGGGCTGGCACTCACGGGCAACGGGGCCTCCTCGCTGCTCCTGGCGCCTGCTTTGCAGCTCCTCCTTGATAATTTTGGCTGGCGGGGCTCCCTGCTCCTCCTCGGAGCCGTCACCCTCCACCTCACCCCCTGTGGCGCCCTGCTACGACCCCTGGCGCTTCCTGGAGACCCCCTGGCCCTACCCCGAAGCCCTCTAGCTGCCCTCGGCCTCGGTCTCTTCAGACACCGGGCCTTCCTAGTTTTGACACTAGGAACGGCCTTAGTGGGGGTCGGTTACTTCATCCCCTACGTGCACTTGGCTCCTCACGCTTTAGATCGGGGCCTGGGCGGGTATGGGGCAGCGCTGGTGGTGGCGGCGGCTGCGGTGGGGGATATTGGCGCTCGGCTCCTCTGCGGGTGGCTGGCGGACCAGGGTTGGGTGCCCCTCCCGCGGTTGCTGACGGTATTCGGGGCTCTGACAGGCCTGGGGCTGCTGGCGGTGGGATTGGTGCCCGTGGTGGGGAACGAGGACAGCTGGGGGGGCCCCCTGCTGGCAGCGGCTGGGGTCTACGGCCTGAGCGCTGGAAGTTACGCCCCGTTGATTTTCTGTGTGCTCCCGGAGCTGGTGGGCATCGGAAATGTGGTACAGGCCACCGGTCTGGTGATGATGTTGCTGAGCCTCGGGGGGCTTCTAGGCCCTCCCCTGTCAGGTAAGGGCCAGAGCCAGCAGATCCTCTCGCCACCCTCACCCCCCACCTGCATCTGGGGACCCAGGCCTCTAAGTTCCTTTCCCTCTCCTCTCAGGCTTCCTAAGGGATGAGACCGGAGACTTCACCGCCTCCTTCCTCACGTGTGGCTCTTTCGTCCTCTCTGGCAGCTTCGTCTATTTGGGGCTGCCCAAGGCGCTGCCCTCCTGCCGTCCGGCCTCACGTCCAGGCACTCCACCCCCTGAGATGGGGGAGCTGCTCCCGGTCCCTCAGGTTGCCCTGCTCTCCCCGGGAGACCCTCACTCCACTCTGGACACCACTTGTTGAGCCCCTCCCCCAATAAAGACATTTTATCTGCTTTTCCTGCAAGCTCCAATTGTTAGGCAATCTATGCTGCAAACAGTCTGCTTAAGATATCCAGAGAAGCTGGTTGATGGGAACAGGATCCCCCTAAGCCATGGCAGGCGGGGTGTTTATCCTGTCAGTCCATTTCTCTTTGCCATTATAACAGGAAACCTTTGAGGCACTCCCTGTCTGTCTGCTTCAGGTTTGTTGGAGGCAGAGGGGTGCTCATGAGTGCTAGCTGCCCCTTCCTCATTTCCCAGATAAGTCTTTCTGCATTTCAGTCCCCCTTTACTGGCCTGAGGAAAATACAAGCATCTCAGACTTCTCTCTTAGCTTTATCTCTCCCTTCCAAACTAGCACCCCTCCCCCATATCTCACACCATTTTCTTAATTTCTAAGTTACAGGGGAGAGTGGGAAAGAGGGAAGTCTGTGGGCAAGTGGGAGAAACTGTGGTCCAGAGAGCAGACTCCAGGGTTAAATGCTCTGGGTCACCAGAGGTCCTGGATACCTCCCCTCCACTCCCCAGTCTGACCCTATTCAGCCCACTCAGGCTTATGGGCCCAAGCACTTTCTGAGGTTCTGAGTTTTGTCCAGTTTTCTTATTCAGTTTTATCCCAAAGACAGATCTTTTCCAAGGAGGGCAACATTAGAGATCACATGTAAAAAAAACTATGAGAAGTATCTTGGCCTTTGATTTTCCACAGTTGATTCACAGCTCAGTGGAGTAGGCTGAACTCCTGGATCCTTCAGAAAAAGTTGTGGGAGCAAACAAGAGACAAGAATCCTCGAGAAAATACAAAGGGTTGGCACACACATTGCAGGAGCCCCACGCCTGCTCTGAGGGGCAGGGAGGGGGTGCAGATCAAGATGCTTAAGGCATTGTGGTTCTCTGGGTGCCAAGATGGGGCAGGAGAAGACCTGGAGCCACCAACCTCTTGTTTTGTGGGTCTGTCTGCCCCTTCTTGGAGTTCAATCCTCTCCCAGCCCCTCCTCAGGCAGGGGGACTTTGGTATCCAGTGCCTCTGTTACAAGGTCCTGGGGCTTGGAGGTAGGAGCTGAGACGCAGAAGAAGTGGGGCAAAGTGATGAGAACTCCACTTCCTGCCAGAAGGAAGGCCCCAGCTACCACAAAAGAAGCTGTGTAGTTGCCTGTCACATCCCGGAGGTAGCCTAGGTTCAAAAGAGAAAAAGAATACACATGGGTGATCTGTTTCCTGGGACTGATGGCTCTGACACATTTTGGGGTGGAGGGATGAAAATGATCCTTAACCCATCATCTTGGAAGAGTTCAGACTGGGTAAGCGTGAGAACTCTGGTTTCCCAAGGGCCCTCAAAATGTCACTTCAACCACCTTCCTGCCTTCAGAAAGGACTGCCAAACTAGCCAGTTTAGGGCATCCCCAGATTTGGGGATACAGATTGAGTCAGCCACACCTGTGCCTTTCTTTCTCTTCCATGCCTTCAGTTAATAGTTAGAGGAAAACATTAAGGGTCTGAAGGTTCTGGCTTCTGAAGCGTGGGGATCTTTGACCAGAGGGCTCAGGCCCCTGGCCTGGGGCCCAGTGGGCCAAGGGAAAAGGCAGGCACTAGCATGCTATGTCTGGCGGAATCCTCTGAAAACCCCAGCTGTAGGTACACTGCCAAGGGTGCCTCAGAGGTCCTCGTAATCTTTCCACAGCCCCAGTTTCTTTCCCCCAGACGTGTTTCAAGGCTGCTGTGATTGACTATATGGGCTGTGTATCTTCCATGGCAGAGGGCAGTATTAACATATGCTATGTCAATTCCCCTCCCCCCCACCCCCCGCATGGTAAAACACAGCAGCCATGGCCCACCTGGAAATCCTATTCCCCTTACCTGACAGAGGAGCCCCCAGAAGCCCCCCGATGCTTTCTACCATCTGTACCAGTCCCAGGCCACAGTATATCTTTCCAGTCCCCACCAGTTCAGGCAGCACGGAGAAGGCCACTGGGGTCAGGGCCCCTGATGTGAAGCCATAGGCCACAGTCAGGGCCACCAAGCCAGTGGGCACCTCAGCCACAGGGTACAGGGCCAGTATCACCCCAGTCAGGGTGGTCCAGAGCATCAGGAGTCTTGCCACAGGCCCTGGGACAGCATCGCCTAGCCACCCAGAAGCCACACGCCCCACGAGGTCAGAAATAGCCGCCACCGAGAGGAGGAAGGCAGCGGGCAGCGGGTCCCAACCCAGGTCCCGAAGATGGGCCACCAGGTGCACGTAGGGAATGAAGTAGCCAGTGTTGATCAGGGTGATGGCAATGGTGTAACGGAGGAAGGGGCCGTGACACAGGAGGGAGGTGATCTGGGCCCCAGGGCCACCCACGACAGGGTCCTCAGCCAGGGAGAGTGGACGGAGAAGAGCACCGCAGGCCACTAAGTGAAGGGAGAGGGCAGACACCAGCAGTAGGGCCCCCCGCCAGGCATAGTGGTTGAGCAGCCATTGGAAGAGTGGGGCAAAAGCAAAGGAGGAGAGGCCCACGCCCGTCAGTGCCAGCCCGGTGGCCAGGGATCGCCGGCGAGAGAAGTAACGGGACAGGCAGGCCAGGGTTGGAGTGAAGGTCAAGGCCCAGCCAGATCCTGTCAAAAAGGAAGAAGTGGGGGTTGAGGACCCCTTAAGGAATTCAAACACCCAGTCATCCCAACACTGCCCAGCAACAAAGTGGAGCACAGGCCTAAATCACAACCCTGGTTCGATACTTTCTAGCTGTATGACCTTGTGTACCTTAACCTCCTGACTTCAATCTCATCTGCAAAATGGAGGTAATATAACTTAGCAGACTCTGGAAGCTTAGAGACACTGTTTGTAAAGTCACTACCACAGAACTTTGCAGTTAGACCTGGGCTCTACCATTGCTGGCTGTGTGAACTTCATTTGCCAAATTGCATAAGCTTTAAAGACTTTCTGCATCTGTAAATAGGATAATGATGTTTATTTTACGGCCACAGTATCTTACACAACTTTACAGTAATTCATTCCTTTACATTCCAGTTCCACCAGTTCTTGCCTTGAATCTTTGAATTTCCTGATCTCCCCTAACCTGTTTATCACTTTAGTTACCTCTGTTAAGAATTCCCTTCCAGGCAGAGGTGCTAGCTAAAACTTTCTCTGAGAGATTCCCCTGTCTTTAGGAAGGAGCAGGAAGAAGGTAAAAGTCCTGAGGCCAAAAAGACTCAGGTTTTGACTCACTGGCCCTGCTCAGGGTCTCACCTGAGAGCAACCCAATACTCAGGTACAGGTGGGTCAGGGAGGTAGCAAAGGAGGCGAGCAGCATCCCCAGTGCAGCCAGGATACCCCCGGTCATCACCACAGGCCTGGGACCGAACTTCGTGCTCAGCACACTGCCCACTGGACCTGAAGAAGAGGAAGATTTCTGCGAGAAAATCTCAGGCGTCCTTCTCCAGCACCGCTTCCCTCCCCAAGTCCTTTACTGTCCCGGTATCCCCCACTCCCTTCCGAGGGTCGAGGGACACAGGACTCCGGACCTAGGCGCAGCACTCACTCCCGAACTGCTGCACCGCGATTCCTATGGAGGCGATCCAGGAGACTCGCGCGGCCGGCTCTTCAAACGCCGCCACAAATTCCACAAAGAAGACGCCGAAGGAACGGAGCACCCCGAACACCAGCGCCGACTGGAAGAACGCTGAGAGCACCACCATCCATCCCCAGCCCCCGTCGGGGGGCTCGGCCCTATAAGCCATCGGGGTGGTAACAGGGCTGCCTCTTTAAGCCCCTTCGGGAGCGGAGCTCGGGTCGTTCCACCTCTGCCCACCCACCCAGCCAGACAGCTCGGTGCCGCGCCAGAGAGGCGAGGGTGGCAGAGAGGAAAGTACCAACGAGGGCTTGAAAGCTGCAGAGAGGCTGCGTGAGACGCCTGCGCTTCTCCCCTAGTGGGGGAGATTATAATGGGGAGACTAGGCCCGAGCTGGCCCCCACGTTCAGCGCCGGGGGGCGTGGCTCCGCTGGCTTCAAATTTGGAGTCGAGGCCCGGGCGGGACAGACTGGGGAGGGGGCTGAACTGGGCCCCACCCCTGAGGTGCGCCCGTCCCCAGGTGGATTATCCATTTTATCATTGAAAGTGTTACACCTGGCCAGCCAGGGTCTGCATCCCTGTCCGAAGCTCACCAATAAGGACTCGGGACTCCTCATCAGGGGGCGGAGCCAGAGAGGCGGGGCGGAGTTTAGAACCCGTCCTCTACTGAACAACGAATGGGGCGCATGCGTGGAGAGGGGACTTTCGGAGGCCAAATAGTTGGGCCCCACGTGACCCAGGAGTGTGCACTGCTGCAGCTTCGGTCCCCTGTCCACCTAGTGGGCTAATTTCATCGGGCTTCTGCACAGAGATGCGCACGTAAGGAGTCCGTGGGGGTTGATGGTGGATAAGCTGGTTCAGGAGAGGAAAACATATTTAATAAGGGGTCCAGGAGTTGAAACGCGGGGCGGGGGTAGGGGGCGTAGAGCGATTATGAGATAAGGTTAAATCTAGATGCCTGGATGGAGAGGGTTCAGAGGCCAAGGAAAGAGGAGAATGGGCTGTTGGATTCCTGGCATATATTTCTGTAATGGGAACTTGTTCCTGTCCCTTCTGTTCCCACTAACAGGAAACCTACAGGTCACAGAGACCAAAAATAACTGGGCAGAGGAAGTGCATCTGTGAACTCACTCAGAGCCCCACCAGCACCCGTCTTCAGTGGGGCTGGAAACTTTCCCTCTGCCCTCCGGTAACAACCACTTCCTACTGGGGGCAGGAGGAGAAGGGGACGACAGAGGATGAGACGGCTGGATGGCATCACTGACTCGATGGACGTGAGTCTGAGTGAATTCCGAGAGTTGGTGATGGACAGGCAGGCCTGGCGTGCTGCGACTCATGGGGTCGCAAAGAACTGGACACGACTGAGCGACTGAACTGAACTGAACCACATTTTTCAATCCCATGATGGGATAGACTAAAAGAGACAAGCCATGACCACTGGTACAATCAGCCCTTTCTTCCCAACCAGTACCCAGTTCCTCCAGCCTTATGTAGCACTGATGATTTGGCTTCAAGCTCCTTAAAACACTGACTTTGAAATCTGAGCTCAAGGGGTCAGACAAGTGGGGCTGGAGTGGGGAGGACGGTTGTGTAATTTTAAAAAGCATATTGAGCCTTATACTTTTTTGTATGTGGGAAATAAAAATAGTCATACCCAAAAAGTTTTTTTCGTTCTTTCTCTCTCTCTCCTTTTTTTTTGTAAGTGGAGTCAGAACTTTGACCAGTAGGGAGTATATCAAAGATGTAGAAGTTGGTGTGGCTATATAACATAATAGTTAAGAGCACAGTCTGTAGTATCAAATTGTAGTTCCAATCCTGGCTTCATCACTTATTAACTTGGCCAAGATACTGAATCTCTCAGTTGGTCTCCCTACTTGTAAACTGAGGCTAGTAATAGTTCCTACTTTTAGGTTGTCAGGGGGTTGAATTAGAAAATCTATACACTAAAATGCCTTGGGCTTCCCAGGTGGCATTAGTGGTAAAGAACTTGCCTGCCAGTGCAGGAGATGTTAGAGATGTGGGTTAGATCTCTGGGTCAGGAAGATCCCCTGGAGGAGGGCATGGCAGTCTACTCCAGTATTCTTTCCTGGAGAATCCCAGAATCTCTCCTGTGGACAGAGTCGTCTGGTGGGTTACAGTCCATAGGGTCACAAAGAGTCAGACATGATTGAAGTGACTTAGCATGCACATGAAGCAGGAGATAAGTAATATTAGCAAGTCTTATTTTAAACAGGGGACAAGCCATAGAGGGAAGGGAAGGGAGGTTTTCCTTTAGTTTGTTTTGTGCTTAAAAAACATCTAACCCATGTCACGGGTTTTAAAAGACTGAGACACACAACCACAAACTATAAATGTTGGAAGGAAATTATTCCTTCCATGTTAATGAACTTATTTCACAGATGAGGAATTTAAGTCCAAGAGGGAGGTAATTTATCAGAATTGGTGACCCTTCACCCTCTGGGCAGAACAAAGCTGTGCACCAAGACACACAGGACAAGAGAAAGGGTAGAAGAGAATCGAGTACTAGGCACTGGATGGATTCCAAGACATCGCTGCTGGGGGACGGGTAGCACTGGCACACTGGCTCTAAACACATGGTCTTCTCACCGCCACCTCTAGCATCTGTTGTCCTTAGGGGACCCAAGTCCTAACCATTTTCCGTGGTGCTAGGGGGTGTCCCAAGCATCAAGTTCCCCTGCACAGATGCATCCCCCAGCATCTTGGTATTATTTGTGGCTTCCTGGTTTCTCCCTGCTACCTCCACATCTCAGGCAGGAAGTGACTTCAGAGCAGCAGGATGCAGGTGGCTCCGGAGAGACTTCATGAAGTCACTGGTTCCTACACAATGAGCCGGAGGGCAAGGGCAGGGAAGGGGAGAACAAGGGCCACTTAAAATGGATGGGACAGTGGGATGGGCACAGAATCCAAGATGGTATCCATGAGGAAGAACCATCTTTCCCCAGTCCCCAGATCGCCACAGGCAAGAACCTAGGACACAACAGGCAGCACAGAGAGGCTTCTTTATTCCATGATTCTGATTTTGCAAGATCTAACATCTCCACCCCTTGGCACTCTCCACCTGCCCATCCAATCTGCTTAAAAAAAAAAAAAAATATATATATATATATATATATATATATATATATATAGTTTCTTCTCAACTCTTTCCTCTGCTTTCCCTCCCTCCTTCAATTCTGCACGAAGGTTAAGAGGGAAAGAGGGAAAAGAGTAGCTTTCTAACCAGTCCCCAAGTGACAGCCACTAGGACTGACCTATCTTGAGGAAGCTCCATCCCACAAATTCAAAGTGCTTCTTACCCTCTACCCCATGTCCCTAAACCAACAGGCCCCAGAGCAACAGGGGCAGGACTGTAATATTTCAGAGTATCATCTAACATTCTAGATGCTCCACACAGTTAAGAGGCAATCCATTTCTAACTTTCTACCTACTTGGCCTACACCAGAGACTGTGTCCCTCAAACAACCTTCTTAATCCTATGGGATACTTGGTCAACTAGATGGTCCATCAGTCAGTCTTTTAAAGCTTTAATCCCAACTACAGCAAATCCATAATGGAACTCAGCCCCTTTTCTGTCCCTGTGGAAGGTTCTAGTGCTTTCACTGGTTCCAGACAGCAATGTAGTGACAGGAAGACCAGGTCACAGACTCAGCTTTTCTAAGGTAAGAAAGTTACCAAGCACCTGTGACTTCTAGAGGCAAAGAAATCTCTGAAATCTGGACACTTGCCAGAAGATGTCCAAATATCTACTAAAGGAAGAAGAGGTCATCTCATGTAGAACCCCCAAGGAACATTCTAACCCAGATGGCTCTGCAGTAAAGGAAAGGTCATAGTCTTAACTCAAGATAATTCTCCCCTAGGTCATTGCATTCTTAGAGACTGGGCAGACTCAGAAAAGATTGCATCATTTTTGATATGGAACTGCAGATCTCTCCTGCATAGAGGGAGCAGCTTCATGTAAGAACAGACCCTAATGGGAGGATTGTGGGCTCAACTCAAGCTCCTGGGTGAGTTCTATCAGATAGCCAAAACTACCATGGAGCCAAACCTAGGTGGCCAGACTAATAGGACAGTCAGGGGCCTAAGAGAAAGTCTCTCAAGTCATCCCCCAACTTCTAGGACTGACAAAGGCCGCACACTCACTGCCTCCAGGAGGTATATATTACCCCCACATCATCATAGTTTCCTTGAAGGACAGAAAAAGTCTATATCCAGTGCTAGCCTGCTAGAAAACCTACAATATTCAGAACATTCGAGAGGGTTCCTGACCCAATTCCACAAACCCACATGTTCCGAGAGCTGCCTTAGAACAAATAAAGGTTCCAGACCTAGAATTGAAGGGGCAGGGCACAGGGAACCCTTTTCTCCATTTTAAACAAACCAACAAGCAAGTGGGAAGAGAACAATTCTAAAGATAAAAGTTAAGACAATAATAATATAAAACACTCAAGCCAAAGGAGGCAGCCAAGTGTTAATCTCTGCCAGCAGAGCTGTGACCTCTCATTCCGAGTTTCAGGTCACTTTTGATCACACTTGTAGAAGAGGGACATGGTAAATGCAATAGTATGAAGGCCCTGGTGCCACCCAGAAGCCTCAATAAATTATATTTACAGATAAATCAAATGAGACGGGGGCTGCAGGTGGAGGCCTGATTCCTTAAGGAAATCAGGCTTCCAGTCTCTCCGCTCCTCCAGCTCCTAGCTTGTTCTCTGCTCAGAAACAATATTGATTGCGGGAAAGAGGTTTTGACCAGCAAAACAGAGGCAGATCAGGCCAGGATCTCCCACCCCTGCTCCCCACAGTGAGAAATTAAAGGTGGTGGCCGTCGCTGATATCCAGGGGCCTCGCACACCCCCACGCCCAAGCCTGGCAGCGAACCCAGGCGTGAGCCGCAGCTTTCCGTCTTCCGGGAAGGGAGTGGGGCCGGGGCGGCACTCGGCTAGGGCCTCCCTAGAATGTGGTAGTGCACTTTGGTGTTGGTAGCAGCTCCGTGTTTCTGGCGCAGATGTAGCCGAAGCTGACTCTTGTGCCGGAAATGCAGACTGCAGGGGTCGCACTGTAGGATGACAGCCGGGTCAGGTCTCTTCCCCACCCACGACCACCTTTCAGATGTTGAGCGAGGGAGAACCGCCCAGCGCTCCCAGAGAGAAGCTCTGGGAGATATAGGGAAGCCCCTTGAGTTCCCACATCCTCCCAAATCCTCTGGGGAAGGCCTAGGAGGCCCCCTTCAGCAAAGCGTCTTTCCACCTGTCACTTCCTCTCCAGGACTACGCCCCGTCCAGGAGCCTAACTTCCATACCTGCCACCCCTACCTCGGCCCCACCCCTTTCTTACAAGGACACCGCCCACCTAGCCCCTATCTAAAGCCTCCAGGCCCGCTCCTTTCAGAGCCCCGCTCGTCGGTAAACAGGAGGTAATTCCAAGGCTTTGGGCTAGGCCAGGTCGGGGACTCACGTGGTAAGGCTTCTCTCCGGTATGGATGCGAACGTGACTCTTCAGAGTCTGTAGGTGGCGGAAGCGAGTCCCGCAGGTGGGGCAAGGATAGGGCTTCTCCCCGGTGTGGATCAGCACGTGCGCGCGCAGATGCGCTACCTGGGGAAGGAGGGAATCTCAGGCCGCGCCCCTGGAAGGGATGGAACCCTCCCCATTCGGCCCACCTCGCCCTCTCGCAAATTCGCCTGCGATCAGGCTCTGAAACTGTCGTACCTGTACAAAGCGCGAGCCGCATGTGTCGCACTTATAGGGCTTCTCTCCCGAATGGATGCGGCTATGCGTTTTCAGGTTAGCCGGCCGGTTAAAGCGGGCTCCGCAGATGGAGCAGTGGTAGGGCTTTTCCCCTGGAGGCGGGGAGGAAGGGAGGTCAAGGAGAATAGCAGTGGGCACCAAGGCCAGGGTCCTCTCCGTGCTCCTCCCCTACCTGTGTGCACCGTGCGGTGACTGGCCAGGTTGCCCTTATAGCGGAAGGCAGACCGGCAGAGCTGACACTTGTAGGGCTTGTCCTCATCCCCAGAAGCCACGGGGTCCAGCCCCGATGAGCACCCAGCCACAGCCTCACAGTTCTGGCAGCTGAAAAATTCACCTCCTGGGGACGGGGTGAGTCATGACAATAATACCAGTGAATTCTCAGACCAGGGTAGCAGGTTTGGTTTTGTTTTGCCTCCAATTTACTGTTAAGGCTGCTGAGGCTCATTTGACCTGCTCTGGGTCACATGGTTATTTGAGAGGACAAGCCAGGATCTGTCTCTATGTCTTTATAATTTGAGAGTATTCTGCTAATCACTCCAATAGTGGTGGTAGGAGGTGGAGGCCCCTACTTATGGGTGGAAGTTTCTGTTTCTCTTTCTCTCTCACTCTCTCTTATTTTTTTAATTTAACAATATTTATTTCTTTTGCTGCATCAGTCTTAGTGGAGGCATGTGGGATCTAGTTCTTTGACCAGGGATTGAACCCAGACTCTCTGCATTGGGAGCATGAAGTTTTAGCCACTGGACCACCAGGGAAGTATCCCCTCTCTTCTCTCTTGCACCAGCCTGGATGACAGCTTGCCAGAGAGGCTTTGCCAGCGCTGGGCTGACCACTCAGCCCTGGATGGGAACACGCCAGAAGTTGCCAAACACTGCTGCTTATAGGAAGCTTTAAAAAAATACTGATGCCTGGATTCCACTTGCAGACATTCTGATCCATGGGGTGTGACCTGGGCAATGGGATTTAAAGAAGCTCTCTAGGTGATTCTAATTTGAAAATGGACTAGGCCTTCCCTGCGGTCTTTTGGCCCCAACTGGCCTTGAGTAGCCACAGGAGAAAAGCCAAGGGGGTAGAAGGAGAGGCTCTTACCTGGTGGTGGATGAGCCCTCCCAGAAGGTGACCCAGTGGTCTCTGGAGCCTGGGGTGTGAGCCGATGAGGGGTATTGACTGGAGCCCCACATTTGAACTGCACAGTGGCAGCAGTTGGAGAAAGCCTAGGCAGATGTCAAGGCCCAGAAAAATGGTTAGGAGACATCATATGATGGGGTATTGACCAATGTACCCTATCCAGTTGTATTGCCAAGGGCCCACATCACCAAGTAAGCCTGGCCTCTGGCCAGCTCCCTAAGGTGAAGCCCACTGTCTCACTTCCTGTTACTGATCATCCAAGCCCAATGGTTGTGCCTCTTGAGCTAAGGCTACTGCTACAAATTCTGGGGTTGAGGTGGGGTGGGGTGGTTTCCAGTTTCTGTACCTGCTCTGGGGACTGGAAATGGGTCCTTCTTCACTGCTGCTGCTGCTGCTGCTGCTGGAAGCCTCATCTCCACTGGGGAGCTGGGAGCAAAGTTGACCAGAACTCTCCCCTGCCAGGCTCCCTGCTTGGGAGGCCTGAGAGTTCAGTATGATGAACTTGTATTTTTTCCAGTTGCAGGCCTTGGGGTCTGGGCTGTGTGGACTGGGGGGCCCTTGACTGCAGCTGCGAGACTCAGTAGGTGGGTCAGGGTGCCCCTCCGAGCACCTGGGACTGCCTGGTGGAGGGGCCGTTGGTGGCGTGGGGGGTTCTGCCTCCAGGGGCCGCAGAGATATGCCCAGAGGTTCATAGCTGAGAAAAAGTGCGATGGACATTAGTGCTGTTTCCTAATCTTGGCCTCTGCCCTTGACACCTGGGATGCCATTTCACCCACGAGGAACACCAAGTTGGGGCTCCCTCACCTGGCCTGGATGAAGCGGTGGCATGCCTGGACCACATGCTCCATCTGCAAGTAGGTGGCGGCTGCGAGGACTGCTGGTGCGGTGGCGGGAGAGAGACGTAGGCGCGAAGTGTACATGAAGTCCAGAAGGGGAGCGAAGCCTCCGGCTTCGGGGCCCCCGGGCAGGGAAAGCATGTCTACCCCCACTCCTGCACGGCCTCGGAAAATTGAATAGAAGAAGCCACTGGAGAGAGGGAAGATATGTCGAGTTAGGGGCTGGGGAACCAAGGGGGAACTTGACCCCGTCGAAAGCACCGCCCCTACACGAAGCCCCGCCTCCCTAGCTCTCACCCCGCCCTCAATTCCCTGTCGCTCCGCCTCCTGTTTGTGGAAGGCTTGGCTTCCGGGTCCTCCCAAAGACCTTATAGCTCCGCCCTCTTTTCCATTTGGTCCCACCCCACTCCATGAGCCACCCCTCGAACCTGCAGGCAATAAGAACTGCCTTGTGAGCTCGAAGGGGTTGCCCGCCAACCAGCAGCGTGACGTCAGTGAGGATCCCGCGCAGGCGCAGCTCATTTAGGTTGCCGAGCACGTCGGAGGAGTGGCGAGTAAACTCTCGGACATAGCCCAGCGCTCCCTCCGGGGTAGCGGTGGAACCCATAGCGACGGAGGCCTGCGGGTGCCAAGGAAAGGGCTCAGGGATCCTTGTCGTCCCAAGACGGTTTCCCTTCCACAGTTTGCCTCTTCCTCCTGAGGTGCAGAGGAAAGCCCCCGGCCCCGGCTCACGCAGTTTTACTTAATTCATCTCGTTCTGTCAGCCCTCAACCTCAGTATCGTCCGATTTCCTCCTCTAAGATTCCACAGCGCTTGGAGCGAGTTGAAGTGTCCCACACCGCTGCGTCGATGGCAAGCGTTGGGAATCCAGTCCGCAGCGCCCTTACTTAGACTCCCAATGCCCTTCCAGTATCCCCATTTCCCCTCTGCCTCACCGCGCGCCTGGTCTCAGGTGTACGATCCTGCCTGGAGACCCCAGACGACCTGTGGTCCTCATCCCTCCATATCCCAATCCAAGCTGCCTTCCCCGAACCACGAAATTCCACTCTCTAGTCCTGGATACCTAGTTTAGCCCAATTTCTGGGCCTCGGTCTTCCTACCATCAACAAGCCCCGACTCTCTTAAGGGACCCAGGAGTCTGCCTCCGTCTCTGGTTCTTACCCCCGTCCTGCAGGGGCTTCAGCTTCTCTTCTCAAGGGGGCGGGGTCTCTCTCCCCTCTTGGCCTCGGCTCCTTTATCTGGCCGGGATGTCGGGGGCGGGGGTGGAGGTGGGGTGAACGCCTGGGTCTGTATCCTTCCTTCCTCCCTCGCTCTCCAGATGGCGAACCCGGGGCGGGGTCTCCGGCTCCAGGGCGGGACCTCGGAAACGCTTGGGTGGTCGTAACGTAAGGGGTCTTGGGCCACTGAAAGTGGAACCGAGGGTGGGACACTGGTATTGGGGAGGAGGTTGGGGATGTTGAGATGGGAAACTTGGGTGACTGAGTCGTTGGGTGACTTAGGTCGTCGGGGAACCCGGGACAGCGAAAATTGATGTGTTGGCTTTAGAAAGGCTCCTGTTACAGGAGTGAATACAGCAGACCCCCGCCCCTGCAATGTACGGTATTAAGGGAGATTGAGGGGAGCCCAAAGAAACACCGGGTTTGGGGAGGAGACAGTGGGCTCCCGTGGGGTCTCAGACAGGGAGGGTGTGGTCATTCAACAGGCTCCTCTAGCGGGGCCTGCAAAAGAGGGGCTCTGACCGGGCGCGATAGGGAGGGGGCGGATATGATTTCTAGTTCGTTTCCTTCCATTGTCCTGCGACCGGACGGCTCCGCCAGCTGCTTCCCCTCGAGGAGGTGGGGAAAGCCCCGGGTGGCGGCCGAGAGACGCTCAAGAGACCTAAGGTCCGAACTTTTCGCTCCCGATGCTCTTCTGAATCCTTTTAGGGATCCAGAGAGGCAGATTCCCGCCCAAAGCCCGCTCTCCCTCCCCTAGTCCCAGCTCTTTAGGGCCTTGAGCACCCGCCCGTCGGCGACGCTTAGAGACTGGCGGGACGCCGCGGTCCAGCGCGGCAAGCAGGCGAAGCTCGGCAATGTTCAGCTCCTTCCACGAGGGGGCAGAAGAGCACTAGCCTCGCCGCGCCCTTCGTCTCCACTCGGCTGGGGGTCCATTCAGCCGAGGGCGCAGGATGGATTAGGTCTGGGCGGTCATTCTCCCCCTCATTGCTCGCATTTACTTTGTCCAGGGGACTAGGGTTGGGCGGAGGGAGGGAAAGTTAGGCGACAGAAGTGACTTCCCTCTGAACCTGGGGTTCCTGCCTGGGGTGAGAAATCCGCGGGCTTTGGGAACCAGGAAAATGGGACAAAGAGCCGAGGGTCTGAGCCATGGGAGCCCAGGATTTTTTATTAACCTCGATGCTATTATCTGTATTTAGAGGTGATTTTTTTTTTTTTTTTTAGTAAACATTAATGTAATGGCTGGATGGCATCACCGACTCGATGGACATGAGTTTGAGTGAACTCCGGGAGTTGGTGATGGACAGGGAGGCCTGGCGTGCTGTGATTCATGGGGTCGCAAAGAGTCGGACACGACTGAGCGACTGAACTGAACTGAATGTAAAAGTTAGATGCACTGAACAGACAGAAGAGGAAAGCGAGGGTCTCAGGGTAACACGGGAGAGAGGGCAGAAGGGGCTGATAACCCCAATTTAAGTCCCTGATCTGGGAGATAGGCACGGGTCACACCCTCGTATTTTGTTTGGGGAGAGGAGGTTCATTTGGATAACAGAGCTGAGTCTAGCTGCCAAGCAGGACTTGCATTTGGGCTCAGGAACGTCTACAATTGCCCAGTAATGACTGGCCATAATCCGTGGAGCTGCATATAGAGACATGGGGCCCTCCTCTTCAGAACTGAGGATGTCTTTGTTTGGGTGCAGGAAAGAACTGCTGAGACATTGGGAATGGGGAACTAGGGATTCAAGATGGTGTGGTGGATTCTGCAAATGAGGGTTACTTTGGTCTCTGCCCAGTTGGAGGTGGGAGTTAGACCCGAGGCTCCTTTGGTATCAGGGCGGAGTTACTTTAATGTTATCTGGTCTATCTGTCAGATGTGGGGTGTTGAGTTACTCATCATTCTGGGCCCTGAGGGCTGGATTCAGGGTTGAGGGCCAGTAGTAAGTCTGAGGTATGGAGCTGATTTTGAAGCTACATTGGGCTTCCTGGTGACTCCGTCGATAAAGAATCTGCCTGCAATGTAGGAGACCTAGGTTCAATCCCTGGGTTGGGAAGATCCCATGGAGAAGGAAATAGCAACCCACTCCAGTATCCTTGGCTGGAAAATCCCATGGACAGAGGAGCCTGGTGGGTTTTAGTCCATGGGATTGCAAAGAGTTGGGCATGACTGAGTGACTAACACTTTCATGGAGCTGATTTTGAAGCTCTATTAGTTCTGGGGATTCTTACACCCATAATCAGCTAGGTGTTCTTTGGAGATGGATGAAAATTTGGTGTAGGGGATTCATAGTCATTGGTGTATGTGGACAATCTGATTTCAAGTACAGTAATCATGGTGCTTTTAGGGCACAGTCTGATGGGGTACCAGATAAATGTTGAGGTTCAGATTATATTTGGGGGGACATGAAATTCAATTTGGGGTTTTTATTAGCTTGAGGTGGAACATAATAGGAACCTGGGAGCAAGTTTGAAGGCCTTTTGTGATTGTGGGTCCTTGCCGGAGAGCAAGGCTTTATATTTGAATGTTGTGCAAGCTTACTTTGAGGAGGGGGATATTTCTATGTATGCATGAAAACCAGGAGGTTTTTCCAGGGGGAAACAAGGTGAGGGCTGAAGGGTAGGAGACTAAAGCTTTGGGGTGTCCTTATTTTGGGGTGTTTTGCCACTCTGTGGTGCATCTGTTGAAGCTCAGTGTTGGATCATGACGTGAGATTGATTTTAGGGTTCACTTAATTTGGACTATGATAATGGTTTGGGATATCCTTTGCTTTTAGCTCCCTCTCACCCTAGAGTCTAGAAGTCTTTTTAGTGAACCTCCAAATATGCCCAAGATCAGATGGAAGAAATTTGGAAAGGGAGCATATCTCCTCTTATTTTTATGTGGCCTGGATAGATCTGAGGGAGAAAAGGTGGTTTCAGATTCTGAACCCCAATTTATTAAGGGCACACACCTCGACTTAGGGAAAAGTGGGGGGAAGTGGGGTATCTTGTGGTCAAGTGGACACTCCTGACTAGGGCAGTGCTGTTGAAACTGTGGCAAGGAGAGGTGGTGATAAGGTACGAGGAGGTGAATCTGTACCCTGATTTTCTAGGATAAGAGCCCCAAACAGAAAGCAGACAGAGGACTGGGAGTGTGGGTGAGATGA
The DNA here is from genome assembly GCF_001704415.2 of Capra hircus. NCBI lineage: Eukaryota > Metazoa > Chordata > Mammalia > Artiodactyla > Bovidae > Capra > Capra hircus. The sequence goes on along the minus strand of NC_030826.1, from coordinate 26,616,683 downwards.
GGGGGGGTTCCCCACGGCAGCAGGGGCTGGGGGGTAAGCCAGGCCAGCTCTGCACACCCGGGTCCCTGCTCTCTTCGGCTCTCCTCCCCTCTCTCCCTCCCACCGCCCACCCCCCCAACCCAAGGAAAAAAAAACTGCCTGTGCAACAGCAATGGCAGATTCCAATCCTCCAGGCTTTCCTAAACCACCACGGAGACCAGCCAGGGGGGAGGGGAAGGGAGGATCGGGCTTTCCTGCTTCCCTAAGACTGGGGCTATGAGCTTGACCTCCTGGCCCCTAGCCCTTCGAGGAGTGCCCCCCTCCCCTGGCCTGGAAGCCAGGTGTCCTGGACCCTAGCCCCCGAGCGGGGGGGCCTGGAGAGACGGGAGGAGGAAGGAGGGAGTGACTTCCAAAATTGGCATCGGGACAGAGCAGGGCTGGCGGGAGGCAGGTGAAAGACGGAATTTTCCTGAAAAAACGGGGGGATCTGAGGACCCCAAATTTGGGGAGCTAGTCCAGGACCGTCCTGCCAACATCCTAGATTTTTTTGGGATTTTTTGGGGGCCCCGGGACCCCTCTAGATGGGGTGAGGAATGTAGTGTTGGGGGAATCTGACTGGGGCACTGCAGCTGCCTCTCCCGCCGAGTTGGAGACGGATGGGCTGGGACGGGTTTGGGGGGGGTGTCCCCAATTCTGACTGGAAGTGGAGGAACCCCCTCCTGTGCTCTCTTATGGGGGTCCCCCCTCCCTAGGGCACTCCCCACTCCCTGAGCCAGCCGAGAGGAAGGAGGCCAGCGATGCGACTGGGGCGGCTCCTTTCTCCTGCACCCCAAATGTGAGGGATGCACCCCAAATGTTGTTCCCTTCAAAATAGGGGACCAGGATCTCAGGGGAGAGTAGCTGAGGTAAGTGGGGAGGAAAGTGTCCCCTGTTTTCAGGAGAGACGTGGCGGTTGGGGGGGAGGTTTGGAGGTGCGTGCTCGGGTGGGGTTGGGCTTTGTCAGTCTTGAAATTGGGGGGATGATTGAAGAGGCTTTCTCTTACACCCCAAAACTGTAGTCCCCCAGATGGAAACCAAAGACTGAGACCAGAGGGCCCCCCAACATCCCCAGCCGTTAGTATAGTGTTTGATTTGTTTCATCCATCCCCACAAAGGCTCTGCCGAGGATGGGAGCTGGGGGCAGCTGTTCAGTTTTGGGGTTATGGAGGGGGGTGTGAGGAGCAGGAAGCCTTGGCAGAATTTGATGTGGGACAGATAGGGGTCTCGTCTGAGGGGGTCTGGCATCCCCCGGGGCCTAAAAAGACTGCTTACACCACCATCTTAGATCTTTTTGATTGCTAAGAGTTTTGGGGGGTGTGTCGGAAGGGGGGGTGGTAAAGGGAGGATAACTTTTGGGTTTTAGAGGATATTATTTTGATTTGCGGAAGGGATTTTGGCCCTTGGATTTTGCTTTCTGGGGGGTGTTTTTTAAAAATCAAGTCCTGGACAGGAGAAAAAGGCTGAGGGAAGGCCTAGGGTGGGGGTGGGGAGAAGCATGTTTGTCAGCTTAAACGTGGCTTTCTGGGGTGGGCCCGCCTTCCTGGGCCTGGTGAATAGGCTGGTAGGGGTTGTCGTGGGGGGGTGGGACTTGGGTCCTGGGGGGCCATGAGGAATGGGGACAGTCCTGAGGGTTGAATACCTGGCCCCCAGGTCCAGAAGGCCCTCTTCTTGGGCCCTGCTGCTCCCCTTTCCCCCTGGCCTCCATTTCCTGCCTTGGGCCTCCATCTTGTGGCAGGCCCAGGGCCCAGGGCGACTTCCGGCCCCCCTCTCCCAACCATCTTCCGGCCCCACCACCTCTGGACTGCCAACTCCCAACACTGCTGTCCTTGGCCTTCTGTCTTTCCTTGCTTTCTCTTGGGTTCTGACCCAGGGAGGGGAGGAACGGACACAGGAAGCCTTGGGTCCCTGCCCTTGCTGAGTCGAGAGGCAGTCTGTTGGTCCCCCAGTCATTCCCTATTTCCTCAGATCCCACCTCCCCACACACTGGGGATCCCTTGAGCAGAGTTCCTACAGGGAAGATGGTTCCAGTCTTACTACACTGTAAGCTCACCCCATAGGCCTCTCTCCCTTCAGTGGCCTGCTCAGCTCCTAGCTCGTTTCTTGCTTTCCCCAACCCTTCTTGGGGCCATGTTTGCCTTTCAGCCTTCTCTATCTCCCCACCCTTGGTGGTGGGGGGGTCTTCACAGCACTGTCTTGTGCTCCCTTTCTCTCAACCCACCCCAGTCCTGCTCCCGCCCCAGCAGCACACTGTGGTTTGTACGGCACTGTGGCCACGTCCAAACCACACTGTGGTGTTAGAGCGAGGGTGGGGGAGGCGCCGCTGAGGCTTGGCCCGGGAGGCCACCCCGAGAAGCGACACAGAAAACATCTGGGGCCTTCTGGTGAGGTGGGAGGTGGGGTGGGGTGGGGCGGGGAATGGGAGGTGTGAAAGCCCCGGAAGCTGCCCTTCTGAAGTCCCCAGGGCAGTCTCAGGAGTACTGGCTGCCAGAGACCCCGGAGTACATGCTGCCTCCAGAGAGCAAAGTGGAGTCTTTGTTGCCCACGCCCAGCTCCCCTGGCTCTAGCAGCACAGAAATGTTGGTACTGGGAAGAGAGCCTGCCAATATTGGCTGTGCTGCTCCAGGCAGGGTGGTGAGAGCTGCCGAGGAGGGGCTAAGCCCCGGGGGCTAAGCTGAGAGAGAAGTGTCCCCCATACTCCCGTAATGTCAGGCGGAAAGCACCAGGCTGAGAGGGAGATCTTTATTGTTTTCTGTATAAAAACGTCCATCAGTTGTGGGGGGGACCCAGGGGTTGGGGTGCAGATGCTCATACAGGAACAGCAAGGTGGGCTGCCCTGGCAGCCTTTCCACCCTGTCACATGCAGGCCTTGCTCAGAGTCCCAAGCGATCCACAGGTCCAGGGTGAACAGTGAGAGGGGTCAGAGGTGGAAGGCTCAGCATGAGAGCAGAGGAGGATCAGCGGAGGTCAAGAGAAGGCCAGAATCCAGAGTCAGGCTGTCTGGAACAGGAAGTAAAATGGGCCGAGATGGAGCGAGTCCCAAGTAGGACTTCCGTTTCCCCAGAGCACCTGGCTCCTTACAGACCTGACCCCTGCATGCACAGCAGGGAACTTTCTCTTCCCCAGTTCACAGGAGGGGGCTCCTGCTGAGACCCTCCCTACCATCCCCCATCCCTTCAGCTGTTGTGGGAGGAAGAGGACTCCTACCCTGGTCGAAGTTGAGTTTCTTGGCTGGAGGAGTTTCTCCTAGCCCCTCAATATCCACCAGGTCACTGTTGGCGTCCGAGTCATTCAGAGCACTGAGTGTCACATCTGGGAGGGGGGCACAAGCTAGGTTCTAGGTTCCCTGATGGTTCTCCCCCCACCCCACCCACTTCCCAAAGTTTCAACTTCTCCTTCCCTCCCTTCCCCACCCCAGCCAGTTTCTGGAACCTTCACTGGGAGAGGAAAAGAGATCTGTCCTCTGACCAAAGCCCAACTCTCTCACTGAACCGCGGATGGGACATCTAATCCCCAGGCAGCAACTCCACAGCCCTCACCAGCCTTCTGCTTCTTTATGGGGGGACCCCCGGCCTCAGGGACACTGGAGCTGCTTGGTGGAGGAGCAGTTGAAGGAGGCGACAATACACCAGATGCCACCTTCTTGGGCCCTTTCTTGGGTGAATCGGCTGGAAGGGGGATACCAGAATCTTCATATACCTTTCGTTTCACAGTGGCCTTTATTTGAGCCCTAAAGAGACGAGAGAGCAAGTTAGGAAGGGAGTCATAAAAAAGGCTGAGAGAATAAGGGGGTGGGGGCAGGGGAGATGGGCCACTCTGAAGGAACACTGGGGAGCCCCTTCATAGGAATCCAGGTGAGGGCCTCAACGACCTTTGCTAGGGTTCTTGTTTTCCTGGAAGCTTTGCAGCCAATGAGGGCAAATGGAGGGTGAAGAGTGGAATCCCTCAACTGAGGAGTGGGAAAGGCCCACCCCCTAATTCTCTTTTGGGAGAGATGTATGGATGTGGAAGACTACCAGGTAAGCCTGGGTGACCTACAGGTAGATTGAAACTTATTAACAGATCCTGATCGACTAGTTCAGGATCATAATATCCCTGGAAACACCACAGGAGTGTTCAAAAGATCTGTATAAATAACCAGGGAATTCCTATTAGCAAATTCAACTATTGGGTATCTTAAACTACTGGGTAACCTAAAATTAAATTCATGTAAGGTCCTGATGACCACAGCATTTTAGTAACTTCTGACCAATTGTGACAATTCTTTTATTCTTTCAGTTCTCAAGGGACTCACAGAGTAGGAAAGATGTTGAGCTGGAAGGGAGTTTGAGGAAGATGGAACAAATGGGTATGGAGGAAGAAAGCTGCCCACCCGCCCTTTCTCTGCCAGCCAGCCCTCCCTCACACTGTCCGTTCCTTGATGACACAGCTGATGTGATTAAGATCGTCCCCAAATCGCTTCACAGCAGCCCTCAGCATCTCTATCTCCGTCTCCGTCCACTTGGCACTGTCAGAAGGGGAGAGGGGAATAGCGAAAGTGGGAGGAGGAGGGATGTGGAGCCAGCCCACAGGCTACGCATTCCACAGCAACCAGCCTCCTCCCTGCAATGTCCGGGGCCCCTTAAGAGGTCCTCTTTAAAAAACAAACAAAAAAAGCAAAAAAATTCTTAAGGCCCTGTGGGAACCCTGAGGACCCCCATCCAAACGATAATGCAACAACCTTAGAAGAAAACGGCTCCCCGATCAACGTGAAACAGCTGCTGTAAACAGCCCACTGAAACTAATTCAACAAGTGGGGGGGCGGTGTCTTACCAACAGACCCCCTAAACACAATCTGTTGCAATCTGACGGAATCCCACATGATTTGGGGTGAATGGGTAGTGGTGATGGTCTATGCTCTGCCAATGCGCAGCAGGACAGAATTGTAAAATGAGTCCAGATTACGAGCCTCAGTCTGTGGTTTATCTGTCATTCATTCATTCAATAATCATTTATTAAGATCTACTCTGCGCTGTGCCAGGCACGAAGGGAAACTAACATCTGTCCCTGCCCTAGAGAGTGTCGGTGTCTGTGATCGAGTCCCAGCGTCTGATCTCAGCGTCCAGGTCCCCAGCCCGGGCTCACGTACCCCGCGGGGGAAGAATCGGCCACGGGATGCAGCTGCATCGTCAGCTCTCCGAGCTTCGTGAAGGCGGCGCCCGCCGCGGAGAAGATCTCTCCGACCTGGGGGCGGGGCAGCGTTACGGGGGGCCGGCGCACAGCCCCGCGCCGTCCCGCCCGGAGCCCCTAGCCCCACCCCAGGTTGTACTCCCGCCCGCCCCCCGCCCGGGACGGAAGAGCCGCGAGCCAACTGGGGGGCCCGCCCTCCCGTGGCCGCCAGGGAGCGCTGTCCGCGAGGGAGGTCGAACCTTTGTGGACGCTGACGTCATGGCCCCGCGCGCCTCCTCACGGAGACGCCGCCGCCGCCGCTACCTCGGAGCCGGGACCGCGAAGAGCAAGGCGGTGCAACGGCTCCGGCCCCCGCGCAGGAAGTCCCGCCCCTTCCCGCAGCTGATTGGCTCCAGTTCGGGCGCTCACCGCCTCACCAGCCGCGGTTACTTAGGCCGCCTCGGCGCGCGGGAAGGAGAGTGGAAGACACCGCCTCACTTCCGGCCCGGTTTCACTCCACTTCCGTCGAGGGGTCGGGATTCCCTATTTGGAGACCGACCTCTAGCCCGGGTACCCGCCTCCTAACCCAGACACACACACAAGTCTTAAGAGAGCAGTTTCTCTTTATTGTGGAACGGGACGAGGCGAGAGGGCCGGAGGGGCAGGGAACGGCCAACCCCAACCTCCCTCCACAGAAGCCGGGCGCCAGAGGTTGGAGAACAAGGGATTGAGTCTCGCCAAGAAAACCTAGTCCGCAGAGGGCACCAGAATGGGGGGCGGGGGGCTGTGACCTGGTGGGGAGAGTCTTTAAATAGAGGAGGGGGCTGGAGAGGGGGAGCGCCACTGTGCTCTAGCGCACCATGTATTCCTTGCGCTTATTGAGCCGAACTTGACAGAAAGAGAAGCCTCCGAGGAGGAGGTAAAGGCCCGCCGCGATGAAACAGTTGTAGCTGACTTGCTCGTAAAGGTTGTATATGTTCTGGGGGCCATTCCTAAGGGTGGGGATTAGGCAGAGAAATATCAGAAACATTAACAGCAAACATTTACGGAACACTTACTATGTGCCCTGTACCGTTCTAAACGCTTTAACGTGTATTATCTTATTCAATCTTCATAACCCTTTGGGGGAGAGTTCTGTTATAGCATCCACTTTGCAGGGGTGGAGGAGGCACAGAGAAGTCCAGTAAAATTCTTAACAGCCACATCTAAAGCGGTGGGTTTAGGATGGTCTCTGAGGTCTGACTCCCAAGACTGTTCCTGGGTGCTAGAGAGAGCACCCAGTTTCCCAGCCACCGCGGCCCAAGTGTCTAGCCTCCTGCGATTCTCCGCCCCCAATTCTGACCACATCCCCTGCCTCTCCACTTACTCAAAATCTTTCTCCGTGAAGGGGACGTCCTCAATTAACACAGCAGAATGGACATTGAAAAAGATTCCGAGCATTATCTGAAAAAAGAGAAAGGGTAGGTTGTTTTAACTCAGGCAACTGACCTGGTCGCTGCCTGAACTCCTCCCACTTCGAATGTTGCCACAACATCTGGGTCTGGGAATTACCAGAATGAGCTGGGATTAGGGATGGTTGTTCCCGGATCTGGACTCCGGTCACCTGGAATAGAGCTTGAATGGTGACACAGAGAAGACGTGGTTGGGGCAAGGGCAGGAATAGTGAACAACCCAGGAACCCTGGTTATCCTCCTCTCTGGAGGCGTCATTATCACGGGACAGGGCGAAGAGGGGGGTAGAGGGAACCGGCACTTCTCCATATTATTTCTCCCTTTAGTAGAGCGGGTAGAGTCCTGAGGAAATAAGGCCTAGCTATCCATTTCGGGAACAAGCGGTCCCTCTCCCCACTGCCCTCCATTCAGCTCAAGGATCTCTCAAGAACCTAGATCTCCTTCCTCTTACCTTGAAGGTACTCCAGATTTACCAGCCCCGGCTCCCATTCCAAGCTCCAGCTTCCCCTCTCCCCTCCAAATCCTCATTTCTCAATCCAGTTCTGTCTTATTCTCCAGAGGCTAATCAACCACCCCCCACCCCCCCAGCCTGTTTGCTGCTTTTCAAGGCCTGGAGTCTCCTAGCCTTCCAGCCCTCCGACACTGAGCCCCTCAGGCCCTCTCCTCTCCGGTAGTCGCCCGGCAGTCCCCTCACCAACATGATCACTCCCCAGGCGCTGAGGACGATGCCGCAGGCGGCCAGCTTGGGCCCACAGCACAGAAGCGACGCCATGAAGAAAGGAGTTGGGAATCGCCTAGATATGGGCCAGATAGGATATGGGTAAGAGGAAGGCCCTAGGAGCTGGGAAAAGGGAGCCGGACTTCAGGGCTCTAGCTGCGGAGGACGTAGAGTAGGGAGGGAGAACGAGGGGGCGTGGCCTCCGGGCTCAACCATCGGGCGGGGGGGGGCACCAGGCAGAGAACGCTGGAGCCTCCGGGTCCTCTCGGGACTTCCGAGGGGAAGGGCGGTGTTTCTCAAATTAGAGTCCATTATTGACCAATATGGATCAATAACTGGGGCGCGAGTTTTGTAGGAGCAAAGTCCTCCGGTTTCTTGGCTACCCCCTCTCTAGTTTGGAATGGGAGGAGCCAGGGTGTCACGTGACCAAGTTTGTCGAGTCACGTGACGATGAAGAATGGGTAGCCCGGTCTTGGAGCAGCGTTTATCTCTGGCGGAGCTCCAGGTAAACTTGGCGATGGGCTGTCAGCAGCCGAGGATTATGTCATTTTGGTCTCAGATACCTTAGTCTTGAGTGGTGTTCTGCGCTGGGAAAATGGTAATTGAGATAGATTTACACCGAGAGAACGCCTCTGTCTCCTCTCTACTCATCCATACCGTTTGAAATAGACACTCTGACACGGTAAAAGGAGATGGCAACCCCTTCCCAAGCCCAGGCGTGCTGTCGTGGCTAGAACGCTTTAAAATTGCTGAGAGTTCTTGGCTTTGGAAATCCTTAAGTAACGTTTTGTTACCAAACATGGAATACTGAAGAGTTTTGGATACCAAATCCAGGAAAAATATGGGCGTTAGGAAAAGTCCAGGGGAAGCGGACTCAATGAACAAACTGTTAAGGTGAGTGGCCCTGCCAAGTGTGCTGGAGAAGGCAATAAGTGCACAGAAATGTCAGTTTTCTTCCTTACTGTAAGCGAGAAAACGGAAAGTTTGAACATGATAGAGTCCAAGATTTTAAAGATATGAATAGATTATATACCTTCCAAAGAAAAATTTTGTATACCTCACTGGTGAAACGGAGAAGGCAATGGCACCCCACTCCAGTACTCTGGCCTGGAGAATCCCAGGGACGGAGGAGCCTGGAGGGCTGCAGTCCATGGGGTCGCTGAGTCAGACACGACTGAAGCGACTTAGCAGCAGCAGCACTGGTGAAAAACAGGTCTATAGACATTATTCAGGGAAATAGTGGTGTTTGAAGAACATAATTTTTCACTGAGTTTTTTGTACCTTTTCTAGTGAGGGCAGTGGTCATAGTATAATTGAGAGGGGTCATTTTGATCCCAAGACCCCAGAACCAGACAGACACTGCCAGTGGTTAGCATAACTTTGTGATATTATCCCCTTTGTTTTGTACACATTGTTCTTTAAAGGATCCTGAAAGAGAACTTGGAACCTGGGAAACACTTAGAGACCCCAGGGCACTGAAGCTCCTGAGGAAGTGACCTTCAGACTTGTATTTTGTGTCTCTTTTGTTTGAGACTGTCTGGAAGGACATCATTTTGGAGTGAAAGTTTTTCTTTTGCCTTAGAAGCACCATTCTCATGCAGGGACTTTGGGGTAGGTGTATGAATAGGAGAAACGGGTGGAGGGAAAGCTGCCAAGGTAGAGTCAGGAATTTTTAAGTTGGCCACCAAGTGTGAAGTCAAGCTTCTGGGAAAGGAGGATGAATTGAGGTTGTCGGTTTCTCCAAGAAATCTTCCCCTCCCTCCCTCCCTTACCATCCCCCCACTCCCCAGCATTCTCTGGATGTTTCTCAGATAAGGTCAGTACCTCAGGCTGCTGCAGGGGCACCCTGGTGCAGGTACTGCCCCTGAGGGCGAAAATCCACAGGGTTTTGTTGTTGTGTTTTTTTGCATTTTAAAATGGTTGACTAAACTGAACAGAGAATATTCTGTGACACAAGAAGTTCATATTTCACTGTCCATAAATAAAGTTTTATTGGAACATAGTCACATTGATTTACACGTTGCCTGTGGCTGCTTTTGTGCTACAACTGGAGAATTGAATAGCTGTGACAAGAGTCAGTGTGGCCTCCAAAACCTAACATATTATCAGACCCTTTCCTTAGGGGCTTCCCAGGTGGTGCAATGGTAAAGAATCCAACTGCCAGTGCAGGAGATGCAGGTTTGATCTCTGTATTGAGAAGATCCCCTGGAATAGGAAATGGCGACCCACTTCAGTATTCTTGCCTGGAGAATCCCATGGACAGAGGAGCCTGGTGGGCTACAGTCCATGGGGGTCGCATAAAAGTTGGACATGACTGAGTAACTCAGCATGCACGCCTGCAAAGGCCCTTGGGCTCATAGGATACAGATGTAGGTGGTTTAATTGGGAAAGGAAATAACCTCAGCAGCAGGATGAATTTGAGCATACTCTGGGAGATAATGGAGGACAGAGGAGCCTGGTGTGCTACAGTCCAGGGGGTTGCAAAGTGTCAGGCGCGACTTAGCAAGTGAACAGCAACACAGAGTTGACTCATTGGAAAGGACTCTGATGCTGGGAGGGATTGGGGGCAGGAGAAGGGACGACAGAGGATGAGATGGCTGGATGGCATCACCGACTCGATGGACGTGAGTCTGAGTGAACTCCGGGAGATGGTGATGGACGGGGAGGCCTGGCGTGCTGCAGTTCATGGGATTGCAGAGTCGGACACGACTGAGGGGTTGAACTAAACTGAACTGAACTGAAACTCAAGATGGAATTGTCAGTCCCAGAGCTGATCTGCAGTCTGCCCATGGGGGGCGCCCTAGAGCTCAAATAGTGACGCTGTTCTCTATGTGGCTGGGCTTTAGGTATTCATAGGGCAGGTCAAGTTGCTCATTGCGGGCTGTAATTTCCCTTTCCAAGTTTTCCAGATCTGTTTGGAATTGATTTAGGACAGACTTGGCCTTGGGGTCTGAGAAATACTTTTCTTTGTGATGCCCCAGAGGCACCTAAGAAAGAACAAAGGATCAGTCAGTTTTGAGTTCAAAGGCAGACACACCTAGAGCCTTGCCCTACTGCTGTTCCCTTCCAGCTGTCATTTCCATTTCCCCAGAGTCCTCTCTTACCATGTCTGGCTGGCGGCGACCCAGATGCCACGTGATGGCCATTTGAAGACAGGCTTGTCGGACATCAGGTAGTGAGCCCATCACGGTGGCCATTGTCACATCTTCCTTGGTGGTGGGTGGGGGCATCCGCATTGTGCATGGGGCATTAGGGACCCAGGCATACCAGTCCAGCTGGGGGAAGAAACTGCAACCCTAGGATCCTAGTACTTAGGGTTTGAACCCCCGTCTCTCCCATGGGCATCCCAAGTCCAAACACTTGCCTTCAGGGATCTGGGCTTTCAGCGCTCCATACCTGGCCCTGGTTGATGGCCCCATGCTGAGCAGTGCACGTGAAAACACACATGGTAAGGAAATGGCAGAGTTGATTCTGGGACTGGAAGGAGACAGGGAAACCTAGGCAGAAAAGGAACAGGATTTAGAGGCTACAGTCTGAGAGGAGAGAAATAAAGGCCGATGTCTTCAGATGTCTAGATTTTGGAATTGATGGATGTTTGTTTAGTTCATTTGTTCAAGTATATTTGCATCAGACGTGGGCTTCAATTCAGACTCAAGTAATACAGTTGGGTTACTTAACCTCTCTGAACCTCAGTTTCTTGACCTGTAAAATGTGAGTGATACCTACTTTATAAATGAGTTAATCACCTGGTATGGAATAAGTCTTCCGATAAGCAATTATTGTTATTTTAGAAGGGTAGGGGGGGTGCTGAAAAGGTTTGAATGATCAGAAACCCTTTGCCTCAAAAAACAGTTGAGAATTTAGGGATGTTGCCTTCTGTTTGCAGACAGGGAATTGCAGGTATCTAATTTATAATATGAAAGATAAGCAAAGTTATAGATTTACAATGTCACAGGCAAGAGAGGCTTTCTGCAAAGATTATGCTCAAGCCACTCAATTTATGGTGGAGGTGGGGGCTCAGAGACCCAGTAATCCTGCCAGTTAAGGTGAACAAATGTAACACTCCCTTTTTATAGATTAAAAAAAAAATCAAAGACAAAAGAGATTAAACTGCTTGTAGAAGAGCTTTCCTGGTGGCTCAGTGAATCCACCTGCCGATGCAGATGTGGGTTCATGGGTTCAGTTCACTGGGTGGAGAAAATCCCATGGTGAAGGAAATGTCAACCCACTCTGGTATCCTTGCCTGGGAAATCCTATGGACAGAGGAGCCTGGTGAGCTACAGTCTGGGCCATCGCATAAGAGTTGGACACGACTGAGCAGCTAAACGAACAACAGGACTGTGGTAGTTGGGAAAAGGCAGAGGCTGACCTTGAACTTGGGTTCCTAACTGCTAATCTCAGGTTTGTTTTTATTTTAGCACATTTTTTTCTAAAATGTCTGCTGAGAAAATGAGGCAAAAGTGAGCTGTGAGAATTGAGGGAGAGTGGATGAAGAGAGAATGAGAAGCACTTATTGGAGGCTAAAGTTGACATGTGGATGTTTATTTTCATTTTCCAAGTGTAGATGCTGGTTGGGGAAAAGATGGCCAAGGAGAGGAGGAGGGGTCTCCCGGGAGCCTGTAGAGAAAGTTTGGTCCTGGAAGGGGGGTGGTGCAGCCACTGATGCTCCAGAGGGACACTCCCTCTTGAGGGCGAGTGTCAGACTAGTGCTCACGGCACCCCCAGAGGCTGGCCATAGAGGCTCCCCAGTAAATATCTGTAGTTGCCTCACAGAGGCCGAGATGTCAGTGTGAAATGTGAGGGACAGGGACGGAAGGAAGATTTGGAGCAGGCCATGCTGGTCCGTGTGTGTCAGAGGAGGAGGAAGCCAGGAAGAGCCAAGAAAGGCTGCTTCTTCCCCAGAGGGTAGAATGCCAGTAGGGGTGCTAAAGGCAGTGACTTGATTGTGGGGGAGGCTGGATCGGCCAAAGCGACATGAGCCCCAGGGGGGCACTGACTTCAGGGTTGATACAAAGCCTGTAGAGCATTGTGTTTACATCTAGAAATGACCTTGCACTGTGGCCATTGTGCAGTTGGCTTGGACTTTCTTTCTTTGTGCTGGACAGTGGGAGGCAGGAGAAGAAGAGGGAAAACAGAAGGGGTCATCATGGACTTTGGTGGAAAACTCTTCCCATTTATATCCTCAGGAAGGTATAGACAGCCACGAGGAGAGAACGTGAACCCCAGCAGGGCTTGGGAAGATCCCCCACTGTTTCTGGGGGGGTGCCATGCTGTGGCAGGTTAGGGGAGGGGGTGAAAGTGAAGGATGATGGCCAGGGTCTTTGAGGAGGCTGATCCTTGGGCATTGGGAATTGTCCTGAGTCTTAGGAGGTAGAAATGGTATTAAGATGTTTGAAGTGTGGAGGGCAGAGGGTGTGATGAGCGGGCGGGGTTCTGAACTCAGACTCTGCTCTGGGCAGTGTCTGAGGAGCTCCCATCTCTGGGAGGGATCTCACCTCGCTCCTGGGCCTGGCGCAGCCCCACCTCAGTGATCTCCCGACACCAGGCCTGCAGCTCAGGGTCCCCTTTTACAACGTCATCCCCGTGGTAGAAGAGGTGGACAATTCCTTCCACATACCTGCCCCGGGGAGAAGGGAGGTGAGCTCCTTAAGAGGAGAAGGCTCCAGCCTCTGACCTCTACACTTTTCCATGGTCTCTGGCCAGCTGACTGTTGCTGAGTCTGAGTATAGAGTCTTCTAGGCCTGCCTTTTGGGTCACTCCTAGCTGTTTCTACAGAATAGCCTAGAGAGGAAGGACACGTGGGTCCTTAGTTGTAGGCATTCCCAGACATTGTTGAAAGCCTTTCTAACAAAACCGCTGATTTGTCCAGGTCCCTCAGCCTTTGCATCCACAGCTTTCCCAATCTATGCTCTCTGTCCCTAGTCTGCTCCTCAGATCCCACCCACTGACTCCTCACTCTTCCTCATCTCTCCCCAGGATCCCTTCCTCTGCTTCTCCTGTCTGGACCTTCTTGTTTTCATGTTCCTTCTGCCCCATGCTGACCTTGGGACCAGAGCCCCACTCGCCTTCTCCCCACCTCACCCCTCCACCGACTCCTTTCTTGGCTTCCCCCTCACCCACCGGGCAGTGATTTCCCAGAGCCGTAAAGCATCGCAGGCGTAGAGAGCACCTGGGGTTCCCAGCAGGTGGCGATCAGCCAGATCGTCAAGAGGACAGAGGGAGCGGTAGGTCAGCTGAGCCAGGGCCCGGCGGAGCAAATGCACATGACCCCCTCCACCGGTGCTCACAGCCTGAGACAAGAGAGATGCAAGGCCTTGAGGAAGAAGCCAGTGCACAGTATATAAGGGGTTTTCAGATGTGGGGTTTTCACATTTTAGAGACATGGATATAAAGGGCTCATAGGTTTAAGGGTCAGGACATTTATCCAGGTTGGTCTGGGATCTTCAAAGTGGCAAGAGATGGTAGGAAGTCAGGCAGTGATGCAGCCCCACTTACTTTATCAAATATGCCTCCATCTGAGATGAGCTGAGTCCGTGCCCTGGTGTTGATTTCCATCGTGTAGCGGATGTGTGGCATCAGGAGCTGGGATGGGGGAGAATAGAGGGGGTCGATTATGGGGGACATGCTCAGGTCCTTCCTTGTAGGCAGCATGATGGCCTTCTCTTCTCTTGGCGCTTTCCTCCCTTGACAAGCTGGTCTCTTCCTGTTCCTATGATCATGCCATCTCACGATCTTGTCACCTCTGTGAGTCATCGTTCTCTCCAGCCACACTGACCTGGGTTTCACTTCAGCAGTCATTTTATATTTGTCCAAGGTACAGGACCCTCTAAGTGTTGACCTTTCTCATCTCCTATCCTCATGTGATAACGGTGGCTGATTATAGGGGTTTTTGTCTTAGGAGGCTACAGTGATGCTTACATGAGTGATGCCCTTGAGTAGCAGCTGTTATTTATCTTGATGATTTCCACCTGGAGTGTAGGTGGCCTTTGAGAATCAGCCCCTTTAATTTGCTTTTACTTTTTTTCTTCCCCTCTTTGGCTGTGTGGCATGTGGGATCTTAGTTCCCTGACCAGGGATCAAACCTGCAGCCCCTGCATTGTAAGCAGGGGTTTACAATGCAGGAGTCTTAACCACTGGACCACCAGGGTCCCTAATTTGCTTTTTTAAAAATACTACACCTTTATTAATAAGGTCAGAATTTAAAGAGACTAAACATATTGGCAAGGATATGGAAGCATTGGAAGTCCCAGACTCTTCTAGTAGGAATACAAAAGAAAACAACCATTTTAAAACATAGTATGTGCTGATGTGCTCAGTCACTTAGTCATGTCTAACTCTTTTCGACCCCATGGACCGTAGCCCACCTGGCTCCTCTATCCATGGGATTTTCCAGGCAAGAATACTGGAGTGGGTTGCCATTTTCTACTCCACAGCTGATTTGCCTTTATACTCTGTCATCCTCACAGTTTAAATTAGTCTCTCTGCTCATTTCCAAAGTCACACCTCCATCCCCTGGTTGCTTCACTGTCAGGTTTTGAGGGGTAGAGTTGGGTACCTTCAGTGAGGAGGAGCCATACTGTGCCACCTGTGTAAGCAGCAGAGGTGAAGTGAAAGTCGTTCAGTCATGTCTGACTCTTTGCGACCTCACGGACTATACAGTCCATGAAATTCTCCAGGCCTGAATACTGGAGTGGGTCGCTGTTCCCTTCTCCACAGGATCTTCCCAACCCAGGGATCGAACCCAGGACTCCTGCATTGCAGGCAGATTCTTTCCCAGCTGAGCCACCAGGGCAGCAGAGAGGCTGTCATCAAATCTCCTCCCACCCCAAATTAGGCAGTTAGATTCCCTCTATTTTGCAAGCTTTTCAAGAAATAACTTTTCCTTAGCTATTAAAAAAGGCCACCTGATCTTCCATGCATTTCTTTTTATCTCAGACTATTTTGTTTTCATTTCCACCCAGTTTATGTACAGATTTCACAAAGGGTTGGTATTTATCTAAGTAGTTGTTGCTGGAGACAGAATGAGCCAGAGAGAACTATGGGGTCGGAAGGTCAAAGCAGCTTACATTGGACTGAAACTTCAGAAAGTTCATGAAAGTTGCTGAGTGTCATAGAAAGCCCAACATCCACTTGAGAGGAGAAGCCTGAGGACAAACAATTCTTAATAATAATTGGGACCTCCTCTATGGTCCAGTGTTTTAACAATCTGCCTGCCAATTCAGGGACACTGGTTTGATCCCTGGTCCAAGAACTAAGACCCTACATGTCGGGGGACAGCTAAGCCGTCTACTGAGCCTGAGCTCTAGAGCCCACAAGCTGCAACTCCTGCAGCCCCCTTGCCCTAGAGCCCGTTCTCCACAACAAGAGAAGCCACTGCAGTGAGAAGCCCACGCACCATAACTGGCAAGTGGCCCCCACTCACCAAAACTAGAGAAAACCTGTACACAGCAATGAAGACCCAGCCCAGCTCCCCGCCCCCCAAAGGTAATAATAACAAAAATTGTAAGAACTTATTTTTTTCTAGCTTTTAGCCTGTGTCATGCTATTAGGTCATTTTATCCTTTAGCAGCCCCACGATGGTGTTCCTTTTGTCCCCTTTAAGACATGAGGACACTGAGCTCACACCTGTACAAAGGTTAGGACTCAGGATTCAGGCCTTGGCGGTCTGAATCCAGAGCCTGCACAGATCACCACTGGGACATTGGCCGGCTTGGCTCTCCTGTGTGTGCTGATAACAGTGCAGCTCTTTGACATGATTTTGCTCTGGGAGTGGAGACAGGTGGGCACAGGGCTCAACTCGTAAAGGGGGGATATTTTCAGTGTGAAAAGAGGCTTAGCCTATCCAAGGTGAGCAGAAGATAGTGGTGCAGGAGCACCATGAGATGAGTAAAATCCAAGATTCTGCTCATCACACTGGACTCTATCTTGTTGGTGCCGCCCCAGCCTCCCAGGAGGCCACAGCTACTGCTGGCCAGGCTTTCAGGGACCTGGCGGGCCCCCGGCTGAAGTACAGTTCAGTCCTTCTCCCTGCCAGGTGCTCACCTGTGTGTCCTGCCAACACTTCCAATTCCATGAACCTCAAACTGAATCTCATCTTCACTTCCCAGCTGGCTGCTCTCCTGGCTTTCCTGTTTCTGACGATTGCTCTGGTTCATATGCTTGTTTCATATGCATATGTTCCTATGCAGTTTTGTCCCTTTTGCCTTGTTCCCTATATCTAAAATGTCATCAAGATTTTGAGGACATTTTAAAGCAAGCATGAGCCTTATGTTGCTGCTGTCAGCTGAGCAGTAGATGCTGAGCTCACTCTTTTATAAAATTACAGGATTTCTAGGTCAGTCTCCCACACCACCCTTGGGCTCCTGAGTGTTGTAGAAGCTTAGACCTCTGACTTTTCTGTCTCTGCTCTGATACCCAGGCTTGCTGCAGCTACTGTTCCTTCCCTTCCCCCAGTCTGATGATTAGAGCCATGTGGCATGTGGGATCTTAATTCCCAGACCAGGGATTGAACCTGTACCCCCTGCAGTGGAAGTGTGGTGTCTTAACCAGTGGACAGCCAGGGAAGTCCTTGATTTTTTTTTTTTTTTTTTAAATTCTTGTCACCACCTTGCCAACACATGTCTTTCTCCATTTCTCTCTTGGGCTGGAATAAGCACCCTGTTGCGCCGCTCTCTTCACTTATTGCTCTGTTCCTACTTAGCACTCTCAGTTGGGGTGGAATGTTCTTCATCAATATTCTAGTGTTTACCAGCTGTTTCGTGATTTCAAATTCTAGGTCCAGGTATTGTTCTCTGGGTAGTTCTTGTGGGCACCACGTGTCTTTCTGGCTAAATCATAAATCTACTAAGGCAGGAACAAGGCTTTTGTTTTACTGGCAATATTCTGGCTATACTCTCGGCCCATTGCTAGATTGTCAGATCTGAGAATTTCAGAGGGTTCCTTTGTAATATGTCCTGAAGAAATGTTAAGTGACTCAACTTAATTAAAACACAAGTCTCAAAATATTGATACAGTCTTTCTTCCTTCTGTTCTCCCTTCTTTTACAAAGTGATAAAAATTTTTTGCTGCTATAATATCATATGATGGGGCTTCCCAGGTGGTGCTGGTGATAAAGAACCTGCCTGCCAGTGCAGGAGATGTAAAGGTCCTGGTTCAGGAAAGTCCCCCAGAGGAAGGCATGGCAACCCACTCCAGTATTCTTGCCTGGAGAATCCCATGGACAGAGGAGCCTGGTGGGCTATAGTCCGTAGGGCTGCAAAGAGTCAGAAATGACTGAAGCAACTTAGCATGCACACATGCAGTATCATATGATATTGGCCTGTTTCCTTTCTTTGGGGTCTGAATGAAGTAGGACGTGGAGGGTAGAGGTGGTACCTTGAAGACAGGGTGCAGCCCTGGGAGGCACCTCATGGTGGCCACGGCAATGACCTCAGCCAGCAGATGGGTGTTGAGCAAATGGTATTGGAGCTGATGCAGTTGGAAATCTGAATTTCGGACCCAGGTCTTTGCCAGGAGCCAGGCGAGTGGAGGATCCGAGGGCAGGAACAGTGGTGGGGTTGGGGAGATGGGGCTGGGAGGCTGGATCTGGGAAAAAGAAATTAAGCCTTCATTGAATTCCCACTTTCTGTGTGACCTTATGGTTAGCCATCTTGGGGAAACAGATGAGTAAGTACGATTTTTGCCACCCAGGAGGCTGTAACCTAGAGGATTAGGAGGAGGAAGAATGAGGCCCCTTCCACCCTGCCTCTTACTGCTGTGGCACCGGGCACCCATCATGGTCTTCAGGGTGAATGCAGGGGGTCTGAATGCAGGGAGTCCAGTGAGGAGGTCCTGATGGTGATTTGGGAGAAACGTTATGGGGGTCTGAGTTATGGTGGGGGATGGAAGGGGAAGCTGGGTGTATGAGATAATTGACAGGGTTTGTTAAACTGACTATTGAGAACAGTGGGAGAAAAGAGAGTGGACTGAGGGATTAATTAGTGACTCTTAAAATGTGTTCCCAATCTTGAAGCATCCACGTCACTTTGGAACTTAGAAAAGCAAATTCTCAGTCCCCATCCCAGACAGACTGAATCAGAAAATCTCAGACTGGGACCCAGCAAACTGTTTTAACAAGCCCTCTAGGTCATTCTGAGGCACACTGCAGTT
This sequence comes from Capra hircus, assembly GCF_001704415.2. NCBI lineage: Eukaryota > Metazoa > Chordata > Mammalia > Artiodactyla > Bovidae > Capra > Capra hircus. The sequence continues at coordinate 26,598,203 of NC_030826.1, read as the reverse complement.
CGAGAACCACTGGGTATAGGATGAGAACTCCAAAAGGCCATTATGACTCTTGAACAAGTCCTTCCAGTTGGGCAAGTCAGGAAGCTGTAAGCAGAGTGACATGAGGACAGGTCTCACTGTGTGAGGATGGAACTTGGGAGCAAGGGGCTGGGTCCTCAGGTGCAGAGGTGGAGGTGAACAGCAGCAGAGTTGGGAGGGGGTGCCTGGGGCACCTCACCTGGATGACCATGGGTAGCAGCTTTCCACTGGGGTCCATCTTGAGCATGACGAGGGGGGCAGCCAGGTACTGCTTCTCTCCTCGGATCACGTTGGCTGGAATTCCGTCCAGGAGGATGAAATCAGCCTCAAACAGGGAACCGTTCTGGGGAAAGGAGGAATGTATCCATCCTTTGAGTTTAAAGTCTAACCCGAGAGGGCAGGGGCAAAGGGGGAACACATTTCAAGATATTTATCTTGATTCTTGCCATCATCCTGTGTCAGTTACGCAGTCTTATTGGCAGAACCAGAGCATCTGGCCTGATTCCTCTCATTTTAAGTGACAAACAGCTTAGTGAAGGTAGACGTCTTGTGCAGGTCCTATTTCAAAATGGGCCTGCCTAGTCCAGTGTGCACGCTGGCCCCTTGTCCAGATGGCTAGGCCCCTACCCCACCATCCTGCAGTGACCTGCTCCCTATGTTCAGCTGTTACCAGCTCAGCAGACGCTCTTTCACTCCCTCTCCAAAACTCACCTCCTGTGTCAAGGAATCCGCTGCCAGCACTGCTGCCCAGTCCAGTGCACACATGCCCATGACATGCTCACATCTGGCCTCGCTCATCATCCTCATATGCAGCTCACCTCCTCCAAACCCAGGTAACCTCCACAGTTCTCCCCTGCTGATGGCACATTTTCCATCTTTCTTCCTCCCGTTGGACACTGGTGTCCAGGGCACTGACATCAACCAGGAGACGACATTGTCCCTGGTAACACCACTGAGCCTGTCTGTACCCTGGGGATCCATCCTGCTTCTCCTCCATGCTAGGAGCTCCTCAGAGTTTTCCCCACATACTGTATCACCTCTAGTTTCTTCCAGCACTGGAGTCTGGACCAAGGGTTACCACAGCCTCCCTTCCTCAACTCATCTTTGGTCCCTCCCCTTCATCACTTCTGGCTGCACTGCCAAGGTGAGAACAGTGCAGGGTGGGAGGGATACCTGGAGTTCTCTCTCCAGCTGGGCCCGTAGCTCCTCCATCCCCGAGGGCAGCACCAGCCGGGAAGGCAGAGAGGTGCAGCGTCTCAACAGCATGGGGTTGGCGCCATTGAGAAACTGGTAGCCAAACAACTCATCGTCCTGCCAGCGCTGGTGAACCTTCTCTGTGGGGTCGGGGTGGAGTGGAGTGGAGGAGGAGGTTTACACAGTCGGGATGTCCCTCCTCCACGCCCTACCCCAGCAATATAGGCATGTGACCACCCCATATCCAGTCCCTATCTTTTCATCTTGAGGCCTCTGAGAAGTGACCCAGCACAATATAGTCTCATCTATGAAACACTTATGAGGGACTGTGGAGTGTGAAGGTCGGGACATCAGGAGAGGCCATCAACAGGTTATAGAGACCTGGGGAACCACTGACCAGCCAGGGGGCTCTTCTGGCCCCAGAAGATGAGATCAAAATCCTCCAGACTGGTCCAGGAGCTCAGGAGGGTGTAAACACGTTTGAGGACCATCTCCAGAGCCCTAGGACAGGAATCAAGGCGTGAACCCACTCGCCCATCCCTCAGCCCCTCACCATCTACCACCATTTTTTAGATCTCCCGGCCCTTTCACCACTCTGAACTCCAGGCCTGTTCTCACCCTGCCTTCAGTGTCCACTCAAAGTCCAGCCTCTTCTCCTCGTGGAATCTCATATTTACAGGTAGATCGTCCTCACAGCCTGCAGCTATTGTCAGGGGTAACCCTTCCTTCCAGGTGGCCCAGCTAGGAAATGGGGACAAGGCTTCAGGAAGGGTGCCCAGGTCAGTAGTGGGGGTGCGGTCAGGGAAGGGGGTACCACTGAGAGGCCCTGTGGGTGGGTGGTCACCGGTATATCTTATGTCTTTCTTTCAGCTCCGTCTCTCGATGTCTCTGGAACACATCCAATGCATTGTTTCCTGCCAGGCGGGCTGTGGAGATGTTAAGACAGTTGGCCACAGTCTGTGTGGTCCTGGGCTCTCCCCCGCTTTTCTTCATCTTCCTTTCAGCAGTCATGGGCCCTGTGTTCAGTTCTGCTCTGTTGCTTTTATCTCTGGCCTTGCATCACTCCATTGATTTCTGAGACACATTTACCTTGTCATTGCCAACTGTGTACTCTGGGTTTTGTTAATCTCAACCCTCATTTCTTGCCTTGAGACAGTCTCATGTTTGACATCTTTTCTTGTCTGTTAACTCGCCTTTCCCCGCTTGATCCTATTTCATCAGTATCTATTGTTGGAAAAATCACTGTAATTAAGGTGATAAAATCTTGTGAATCCCTTGCAGTCCAGTGGTTAAGACTCTGCAAGTCCATTGCAGGGGGCACGGGTTCAATCCCTGGTTGGGGAACTAAAATCCCACATGCTGAGCAGTGCAGCCAAAAAAAAAAAAAAAAAGGGTGTGGGGGGGTAAAGTCTTAGTCACCCATATGCCCTTACCTGTTTTCTTCTATATATTGCCTTGGTTAATTTCATATGTGCTGAACCTCACCTGCCACACCTCAGCCGTCTGGAAAGCTATGAGGAACAGCTCTTTGCTTTCTCTGACTTCACTCTGCTGAGACCCTCAGAGTCTATTATCACCTTGTTCCTGCTCTTAGCTGCATGTTTATTCACCAGTGTCAGAGTGATGTCTTTCTATCCTTACTTGCCCTGGCCTGCATTTTCCTCCGTGATCATCTCTCTTACTATTTCCCATGATAACAGATTCTGTATTGGCTGTCCTCATTCACCCCCGCCCGCTGTCAGTGTGCACCCTGTCCCTCATGGTTTGCTTCTGTGTTTTTCCAACCAAACCAGCTGTCCCAGTCACATTGTTTATTATTTCCCACACTGTCTCCTCTCAGGGTCGCCTCCATCCGCTATTCCACATGCTACCTGTACCTGCCCTGCCCCAACTTGTTCCTCATCCCATACAGATCTGTCTGCTTTTACTTTGGCACTTTCGGTGCTTCTGTTTCCCATCATCGCTGCGACTCCCATCCCCTGCCCTCATCTTCTTGGAGGGTGGGATTTACACGTGAACTTATGTCCCTGTCCAGCTCCACTTGCAGCTTTTTTTTTCCTGTGTATAAATTTGGTATTTTATAACTTTCCAGTGTCCTGCCTTCCCCACACTTAACTTGCTGAACCCTCACTTTCCTCAAGGCCCTCTGACCTTTCTCAGCTCCAACCCCCCTCCTTTCCCATCTGTTCTCCAGGACCTACACCCCTCCTCTAGACACTGCCCCTCACCGGTGGCCTCTGGCAGGCACAGCACGCCGTCACCCTGCACCCAGCGATAGCACGGGAACGCGGCCTCCTCGCAGGCTCCAGGGCCCTGCACCGTGATGCGGTCGCAGAACCACGCGTCGTCCACCAGGGAGTGGTGTTTGCGCAACTTCACGAACTGCAACGGCCCCAGGTCCCCCGGAACTTCGTGCTCAAACTCCTCCTTCTGTGGGACCAGAACCCAGAGACAGTAGCAGGGTTCCAGGAAAGGCCATTTTGCCGGGGTGGGTGGGGGGGTAAGTAATGCGGGGGTGGGGTGGGGGACAAGAGAGGAGGGGACCTTTGTGGAGCCTCGGTTGGCAGGGCCTCCAAATACAGCATTCCTCGTTCTGCCTCCGAACGCTTGCGCGGTGGGTCTCACCCCTATCGCACCGGCAGAATGAGGGAGCCCGGCGTGTGGCTCGCAGTGCCTTGAATTGATGTCTGAGCATCAGCACCTCAATCGGTCCTTTAACTGAGCTCCCCCCGCGCCCTCCTTACTAGGAGCATCCTGCTTGACTTCAGATCCTATTACTGACACTGGCACGGGTCACTTGAAGAAGGAGATGGAGGCTGTGAGGACCAGGGCCGTCGGGGAGCGAGAAGGGTATGCGCCCTGCCTGGACCCTGGCTCCCGATCCCCTCCGCCCAGGGACCGGCGGCCCAACACCTGAAAGCCCCAGCGGACACGGCCCTGCCGTCGTTTCGCCCCCTATCCCGCCCCCTCGCCGGCCTCCCGCGTCCCGGCTCGCCCGCTGACCTGGCCCCGCACCGGCCGCAGCTGCAGCTCCAGCTCCGTTTCCCCGCGCGCCCCGACCAGCCACAGCTGCACGCGGTTGTGCGAGCCGGCGAAGAGCGAGGCCCCGGTGGCCACGAGGATGCGGTAGCGGCCCATGGCCGCCCCGGCGGCTGAAGCGAGGGAAGCCGGGTTCGTGCGCGCTTCTCGAGGCCGCCCGGGGCCGCCGGCAGGTGTCCAGGCGCCTCAGGGCCGGTCCCGGGCCTTTAAAGATGGGCTCGCGTCCCCGCCCTCCTCACCACATTCTGGCGTTCCCAGTCTCCGCCCCAGACTAGCCCGAACCTGCGAGCCGCCGCAGAGCCGGCTGTGGGGAAGAGCCGCGCCTCCCGGCCCGAGCGCAGCTGCGAGGGAGATAAAGGGACCGCGGCCTGGGGGAAGCCGAGAGGACGGATGTGCCCGGGTTTCTCCTCCTCCCGAGGAGGTCAGGGGCCTCGGCGTTGAAGGGAGCAGGACGAGGACACTCGCCGAGGTCGGCGGGACTTTTGGGGAGCTCGAAGGAAGAGGGAGTGTGTCGGTCTTCCAAACGGAGGAGAAAGTCCCTGCTTTTGTGGGCTGGGACCTGGGGAAGACCGTGGGCCGAGCCCTGGAAGGTCGACCTGGGTGGCTGCGCTGGGGCATTCCTGGAGAGTGGGCTTCTCCGGACCCAATGCAGCCCAGTCAGTCTTCAGTTTCTGATTGCTACCTGATTTGAGCGCAGTCCTTCAATAAATGACCAGAGTTTCCCCAGGTTGCCTAAAACTTGGAAAAGTAACGGCTGAGAGACCTGCTCCTCACCCCACCCCCAACCTCGTCAAACATGGCTGGGTTAGGACACCCCCCCACACACACACATACAGGTCAGATACTGCATGCTATGCATGTTAAGTCGCTTCAGCCGTGTCTGACTCTTTGGGACCCTAGGGACTATAGCCCACCAGGCTCCTCTGTCCCAGGGATTCTCCAGGCAAGAATACTGAGGCGGGTTGCCATTTCTCCGGGGGTCTTCCGGACCCAGGGATCCAACCCGCATCACTTCATGTTTCCTGCATTAGCAGATGAGTTCTTCACCGCTAGCGCCACCTGCCAACCCCTTCAGATACTGAGGGAGGCCTAACTGAGGCAGGGCAGTGAGTGCTTCCTTTTGTCCTGTCTTCACAGTGGGTGCAGAGAATGTTAGGGACCCAGGTGTAAGGGCGCAATGTGGAGCCACTTAGGGACCCAGCATCCTTGGGCGATTCCCATGGACTTTGTCCCTCCAGAATGAATGCAGCCTCTTTCTCTTCTATATGTTCCAGGTACATTTTTATTCTGGCCTCACTGACCCTGGTGCTTGCTTGCCCCACAAGAATCCAATTTTCTCCTAAAAGACTCAGGTGTAAAGTTCTTATTAGTTATGAAGTTCTACTTCTTTCATCTTCCCCCTTGTTTTTATCCCACTTGAAACACATCCCCCCACCCCCACTGTCGTTTTTGGCACTCAGGGCGAGAAACTGGGGAACCAGGGAGCAGCGGTGGGACTTTGTCAGGAGGATGATTCAGGACTCAGGCTTTAGTACCCACCCAGGAAGCCTCTTGCTGGTCCCTACCCAAGTCTTCTTGGCCCTAGTCTTTATAAGCATTTGGCTCACAGTGGATGTGGTTGGCAGCCTGGGCTAGGCCAGGGCAAGGTAAACCTGCTTTCATGAGCCAGACCCTCAAAAATGACCCACCATGTTGGTCTTTGGTGGGCCTAAGAGGGATTCCAGTCCTGCCTTCCAGCCTCCAGACCTTACAGAAGTGTCTGATCCTTACTGGGTGCCCTTCCCCTTATCTTCTGGGCCCACTCCCGCCTACTGCATCCTTAGTGCTCAGGGCTGGTGTCTGCTGGCCCCCAGTTTCCTCCAGTTTGGGGTATTCTGTAATATCCAAATAGTGTAGCTCACATTCCCCATCTTTTGTAGTAGCTGAACCTGGCCTTTCCACACGTACCCTTCAAGTGTCACTTTTACCTAAAAAGAAAGTTTGCGTGATACTTCCAAGACCAGTCCATACTTCAGCCTGCTTCTCTGCTGTTCAGTGACACCTTTTCTGCCTGCTGGAGCGTACTCAGAGGCAGGGTGGAGGTGGGGATGGATAATTAAGAACAATAATCCAAGCTACTACATCTGCTAATAAGTTAATGTTTAAAACAGAACAATACCTGGCAGTAGTCTCCTTATGTGTTCATTGCTATTATTCTATTACTTACATTCTGGAAACAGTTTTCAATTGAATGTCAGCATCAGTGTTTCTAGAACTTTCTCTGCCTCCTCACCCCATACTATTTTTCCACATCCTTTCCATTTAGACGTCTTACTCCTTAAAACCTTCTCACTTATTTTTTTTTTCTTTTTCAGCTCATGCATTATATTGGGAAATATAATGAAAAACAAGATTTCCCAACCCAGGAAAAGCTCTCCACAAAGGCAATGGAGGAAAGAAAATAGTTTTATACTTGAATAAGCATTACCAGAATGTGATGTGCGTCACAGGCCATCTGCTAAGAGATTGTAAAGATAAAGTAATCCCGTCCTGTTATAGTGCCAAACAGATGCAGCCTTTACACATGTTCTCAAGATAAACAGCAACTAGTTCTTAAGTAAGAGGCTTGAGAGCACCATTTGTCACACACCGTTCGTCCTAACTTTACCTGGTGATTGGTGATCCTTGGTGTTATTAATAGGGTTAATCACAGGAAAACCAATATCCTCATATCTTTATGACAGGAGGTTGTTTTGCATCTCAGAGCAAGGTGCTCACCTCAGTTAGGGTCCTGTCCTCTCACAGAAACTAGGAGGTAGGGGTGCTCTCTCTCCTGATTTTTCCATTTCAAAGAGATAACTGCCAGGGCCTTGGGAGAGAGACGTTCCTGGGTCATAAAGCTGCAAGAGGCTGGTTTAGCTTCTAAAAAGATTCCCATACATTTCAAAGAGACAGAGAAAGAACTTACAAGTTTTCTAACATTAACGCTCTAAGGAAGGGATTGGAGATACTTCCCTGGTGAGTCCAGTGGCTGCGACTCCACACTCCCAATGCAGGGAGTCCGGGTTCCATCCCTGGGCAGGGGACTAGACCCCACATGCCACAGCTAAGAGGTCTCATGCTGAACAGTCCACATGCAGCAATGAAGGTCGAAAATTTGCCTGTGCCTCAACTAAGACCTGACGCAGCCAAATAAATAAGTAGTAAAAGAAAAGAAAAGGTTGGAAGAAGTCTCTTATTTTCAACAGGAAGAATTAAGCTTCTTATTTTAAAATGTTTACTGGTCCTTACAGTTACCATTTGTTCTTCTGTTTACCACAGGAAGGACCAGGGGCTGGGTTTTGCAGTAGGGAAGCCCATATGTGCACCCCGAAGCTGAACTCTCCTCTTCTTCCAGATCCCCAGGGCCCTGCTTACTGTCTCACTTTTCTACCACCACTCTTTGCAGGACAATTTAGCTTCTTGGTCAAAGCTTCTCTCATTTGATACTTCCCCAGGGACTGTGGGTGAGGGGGATGGACCTTGCATTTCATAGCCAAAAAGTCTTGTTTAAGTGTTCTGAACACAAGAGCAATTTCATCCCCTTCTTTTCTCCTGTACCAGTGTGGCTTAGACTTCAGTTGGCTAGAGGGTCACCCCACTGTCCCCACTCCATGAGTGTTTGGAGCCCATATTTAGTACAGGACTACAGAAGTTTGTGTTTATTCCTTGAGGACAAATTGGACATACAAACACAGCATTATAAACTATGTAACTTTAAATACAGGCTCTGATTTGAGGGTAGACTTTATATCACATATTTTTCCAGTTAGTAATTTGAGTACCCCTCCCCAGTGTGCAGGAAGCCCAGCACCTCCCCTCTCTGAGTGTGGTACTCACTTCTGTTCTTGTTCACTGGTGGCACTAGGGAAACGTTGTTCCTGCACCATCTGATGGGTCATTTCTAGTGCCGCATGGGCCTGCTGCACAGGCCACAAGAGTGACCCACACTTGGGCTTCCCAGCTCTTAGCTCACAGAGGGTCTCTCAGAGTGACTGTGGTGCCAGGGGCCAGGGTCAGGGCCGTGTCCAGCCTCAACCCCTTAAACCTTGAGTCTTGATACTGAGCCTGGTCATTTGACCAGATGACTGCTCACAGGGGCTTCCCTTTGGAGAACTTTAGGGTTCTTTCCTGCCGGTGGATCTCTGTTGGAACCTTCTCAACATTCAGAGAGAACTTTATTCATATCAAACAATGTGAAAAAGAATTCAGTCTCAATCTCTTTTCTTCCAGGTAGAGTCTTGGTCCTTGAGGCATATTTGCCCCCTCGTCCTCATCCACCATTTCTGCCTACAAAGGGAGTTTTGGGATGGGACTAAGAGGGAAGAGCCTTTGTGGGACCTCAAACGGGTGCTAGTGAGGGAATGCTCAAGGCTCAGAGGAGAGTCAAAGAAGGTTTGCTCCCAGGGAGCTATGTCCATTCAGAGAGAAGAAAGCTGGCAGATTCTTGGTGCCTTGCCACCTGTCCCCACCACCTCTGCTGCCTTGATCCCAACAAGTATCCCCAAGTCAAGCCCAAAGAGAGTCTGCTTAGGTTTCTGTGGGTTGCATAGAATCATCTTCAATCATGAGTACGCTTCTAGGAGTGGCTATTTTTTGTTGTTTAACAAATCTGTGCCATACTGTATACTTCTTCCTCATTTAAGAGCTCTCTCTCATGGACATCTCTGTGGTTCAGTAGTTATACCCTGGACTCATTCTTTTTTGGCCACGCCATTGGCACGTGGGATCTGAATTCCCTGACCAGGGATTGAACACATACCCCGCTGCAGTGGAAGTATGTAGTCCTAACCACTGGACAACCAGGGAACTCCTTGGACTTTTTCTTTAACAGCTACATGGTGCTCCACATTGGTTTTAACCATTCCTCTGCCAGTGATCATTCAGTTTACACTTTTTAGACATTTGATGAATGTTATAGAGAGCATGTTTGTATTTATATCCTTATATACTTGGTGGCTTTATTTCTATGGGTTAAAGTTCAAGAAAAGTTACAAAGAGTGAAAGACCACCATTAAAAAAACAAGAACAAAATAAAATGAACAGATAAAAACAGTCAACAAAATTAAGTGTCTTTTTTTGTCAGGCAGAAGAACCCACTAGCGAAGACATTAACTGAATTATTCAGGGAGGAGCCTAAGTCAGGGATTTCTGACTGCTTGAAAGGGGCTGTTCTTAATGTTTATGATGATTGACAGTTGCAAGTTGTACCCTGGAGAGGCTGGAGAGAGTCCATAGGTTTGTACACAGTGGAGACAAGTCCTGTTGTTCCAAGGGAGTCTTTAAGTTAGGACCACTAAGGATTGGGCAGAGCAATGTTACTCAATATTCACAACCATTTAAAATCCGGCTGGTTAGAAAGAGTTATGGTGAAACATAGTGTCCAGTCTTGCTATCTTCTAGGCACGTGCTGGTAAGGTTTCTTTGACATGGAGATTGCTGGGTGGAAGAGTATGTGTTGACGTCGGGGACTTGGAGTTCATTTGTGATATTATGGAGAACAGGTTCAGTAGAGAGAAGGAGACAGAATGCAGATCAGAGTGTAGCATGCCCTTCAAGAAATAAGGCTGGAGCTTCCCTGGTAGTCTAGTGGTTAAGACTCCATGCTTCCATTTCATGGGGCATGGGTTCCATCCTCGGTTAGGGTCCTAAATCCCTCATGCCACATAGCCAGAAACTAAAATAAAAATAAAACTTATTTACAATGTATTACCCTTAAAGTTTTTTTAAAAGTAAATCATCTAAAATTCTAAACCTAACAGTGTACTACAAGGCCTTTCATTTACACCCCATTTCAATTAAACCAGAATTTCTTGAAAGAAAGAAAGAGGGCCAGGCAGGGAACAGAGAGGGGGCCATGGCTGGAGGTGGGCGGAAAGGTTGAGATGTGGAGAAACAAGAGTGTAAATGATGAGGGGAAGACCCTGAGGGGGATATAAAATCCAGAAAATGTGGGGAGGAACTGGCTACAGGCCATGCATTCTCATGGGTGGAGCCACAACACCATAGATTCTATAATGGCTTATGGCCCTTCAGAGGGCCATAAGCAGATACACGACGGTAAAGGCTTTGTAAGGGGGCAATCACAGAAAAAAGGTAGAGAAACATGACTGGGGTGTGATACCCTAGCAGTACTCACTGCTTGGTTGCTAATGCAAGAAAAATCAAAGATTAGAATTATCCAGAACATTATCCTGAGACTCCGTCTCGCAGAAGCTGATGTGAGCCCCTCCCTCATCCTTATATCCCCAGCATCACTGGTAGAGCAGGCAGGGACCCTTACTTTTATGTTACCAATTAGCATTTTATGTAAACCTTGTATCAAGAAAAGCCTCTCAGAATCCCTTTCCACTAGATTGACGTCTTGAAACTACTTGGATTTACTTGTTCTCACACTGACTTTTCTCAACATTTCTGTAAAGACGTTGTAAGGTTAATCCTGGGCCTTTCTCCAGCCCCCACTGCTTATCTCTGTTCCTCAGGGATCCAGTCTCAAACCCTTCGACTCTCTTCTCAGGACTGAACTGCAAGCCCAGACCCGTGGCATCTCAGGCTTCTCACTCCATCTTGGAGACAAAGATTAAAGGACAAATGAATTGTGGGGTTCATCAGAGGGTATAGGGAACACAGAAATTCCACCCCCTCTCTGGGATCCCTGCCAATACCCAAAACCAGCCTAAACTCTTTGTTCTAATTCTACGTATTCAAATTTCTTTTTTTAAAAAATAATCTTATTTATTTATTTTTGGCTGTGCTGGGTCTTCATTGCTGCACGGGGTTTTCTCTAGTTGCAGCGCACTGGTTTCTCATTGCAGTAGCTTCTCTTGTTGCAAAACATGGGCTGTAGAACATGTGGGCTTCAGTGTTTGCAGCACCTGAGCTCAGTAGGTGCAGCTCCTGGGCTCTCGAGCACAGGCTTTCTCAGAAGTCGTGGCACACGGGCCTTGTTGCTCCTCAGCATGTGGGATCTTCCCAGACCGAGGACTGAACCTGTGCCTCCTGCATTGGCAAGTGGATTCTTTACCAGTGAGCCACCAGGAAAGCTCCAGATTTCTTAGTCACACTGATTTCTAGATGATTTTCTTGTCTTGTCCACTGCTGATGAATCTCTGCTCCACCCTGTGTTGGACCATGTTTAAAAGCGATTACTAATCCAAAGCTGTTCCTTGTAACAGATTTGTACTAAAGGTTTGAAAAGGCAGTAACCTAGGTGAAGACTAGAGAGAGGCAAGTGAGGCACTTAGCTTGGGTGCCTCAAAACTGGGTTATCAAGGTAAATAGTATTTTATGCACTATTTGAAAAAAATAAAAATTAGTGCAAAAAATTAACAGTCGACAAAATATCAAAATTTTAAATAAAGACAGGATCAGTTGAAAGACTTAGTATTAGCTATCTCCATGTATTCTGAAATTTTTTTGCCATCATTTGTGCCACCAGAAATTTCTCTCTGATGAACTTGAGCCCCAGCTCCTTAACCCAGGGATTAATGGAGGCTGTTTGTTTTTCATACAGATTTTCAGTCAGTCTTACTGTGTTCAGTCTTAACCTGCACCCCTGTCTTCAGGGATCATTGGAACTCTAATTTCTGAGCCTTTCTGGGGACCTGGGCTGATTGCTCCACACATACCGTGGAGCCATTTGACTTTTTAAAAAATCATCCATTATTTTATTTATTCTTTTATTTTTTTAACTGAACTTTAGCTGATGTACAATGTTGTGTTAGTTTCAGGTGTACAGCAGCGTGATCTAGGTGTGTGTGTGTGTGTGCACTTTTTTTTTTTTCCAGATTCATTTCCATTATGGGTAGAGTTTGCTGTAGGAGGGTGGACTCCAGCATCTATCAGTCCACCATCTTGTAATCAGTATTGAGTATTTATTCGCTCCCAAATCCCCTTGTAGAGATGACTGAAACATATTTTAAAACAATCTTGTGGCAAACTCTGGATCAAAGAAGCAAAAAGTAGTTTAACCAATATATCCTGCTTTACCAGTTTGTTACAAAATTAGGTCACACTCCTTTCAGTTTTTTTTTGGCCACACCATTCCGTGGCATGCAGGATCTCAGTTCTCCAACCAGGGATCAAACCCATGCTCCCTACAGTGGAAGTGTGACGTCTCAACCACTGGACCACCAGGGAAGTCCCTCCTTTCAGTATTTAAACTGTTCTGTACCTCCATCCTGCTTGTTACGATATTTTTCCTTCCCCAGGATCCTTCTTCCATGATGATAATTAACAGTTCTGTAGTATTTACATTGGGTCAGACATTCTTGTAAGTGCTTTTTACATATATTAGCTCAGGCAATGGCAACCCACTCCGGTACTCTTGCCTGGAGAATCCCATGGATGGAGGAGCCTGGTAGGCTGCAGTCCATGGGGTCGCTAAGAGTCGGACACGACTGAGTGTCTTCACTTTCACTTTTCACTTTCATACATTGGAGAAGGAAATGGCAACCCACTCCAGTGTTCTTGCCTGGAGAACCCCAGGGACTGGGGAGCCTGGTGGGCTGCCGTTTATGGGGTTGCACAGAGTAGGACACGACTGAAGCGACTTAGCAGCAGCAGCAGCAGCAGCAGCAGCAGCTCATAATAATTCCAGACTCCTCAGGGAAGCTTTTTAAAGTATAATGCTTGTTATTATTATCTTGAGGAGAACAAACTCTGAAAGACTGCTCAGTCTGCCAGAGAGGCCTGGGTGTTGTGTGTGTGTTGACTGTTGTTGCTCTTACTCAGATGTGGATTGTTGGTGAATCTCAGGTTGCCTAATGATTTTGATCCTTGTCTATTAGTAAGTGACCCATTGAACACCAGTCAATGACAGTAACATATCCTCCTGGGCAGTGATTGCTTAAGAAGTGGACACATGACCCAGGCTGGGCTAATCAGAGCCAAAGATGCTTGCTTCTGGGACTTGGATGAAAATGGAAAAAATGAAGTCTCTGTGTTTCCATGGTGGCTCCCAAACTTGCAGACTATAGCCCTGTTGACAGCAGTGGCCTCCACTTAAAAAAAACCTAACAGAGAATGTAGCCCACGTCAAGGAAAGCAAAGCTGAATCATGACAGGAGAGACTGAATCCTGACGGTATTGTTTGAACCCCATCATTCAGCCACATTTGAGGTCAGATTGCTCCTGGCTTTTCAGATTACAGGAACCAATCAATGTCTTTTCCTTTTTTTTAAAAGCCGCTTTGAATTGACTTTCTGATACATGGATACAAAGAATGCTAATAATGTGAAGTGTAGGGCAGTGACAGTCTGTAGGCTGGAGCACCTGGGCACCTGTGGACTGAGTTCAAGAGATAGTGACTTAGAGCATGATGTTAGCCTGTGAGCGCCATTCTCTCCAGGCAGCCTGGAATATGTATAAGTGGGTTTGGATATGGATTTCTCACTCTCTGTCTAGGGTCCTTTTCTAAGTTGTACTCTTCCTTTTTAAATATTTATTTTTATTTATTTATTTGGCTGTGCCAGGTCTTTAGTTGTGGTGCACAGGATCTTTGATCTTCATTTTGGTATGCAAACTCACCGTTGTGCCAAGTGGGATCTAGGTCCCTGACCAGGGATCGAACCAGGCCCCCTGCAGTGGAAGCTCGGAGTCTTAGCCACTGGATCACCAGGGAAGTCCTGGTACTCTTTTCTTAATTGCTGGGACTTTCTCCTCTCAGGGGTGGGAACCTGGCATCTCCTGACTTTTTTCCTTTTTCTAGAAACTCTTTGGGTGAGTCAGTTAGTTTAAAAGGCATTGCATTTGGTTATGGGAAGACTGCCCAGTGACTGGCCTTATATTTTCACTTTGAGTCACTAATTAATATTTCCTCTTTCCTCTTATATATAATTGGCAGTAGAAATTCTGGGTGGTTTTTTTTTCCTTCTGAACAACTGTGGTAGGTATTTTTTTTGAGGGGAGTGGGTTTTGTCCCAGTGCCTACCTCTCTAGTTTTGGAGGGGTGGCAGGACAGTTCTGTCCACCAGCTGGCCCGGATGAGCTACTTTAAAGTAAGTCTCCTTACGAATGAGTGTATCTACAAAACAGAAATAGACTCACAGACATGGAGAATAGGCTTGTGGCTGCCAAGAGTGGGGGTGGGAGAGGGAAGGACTAGGAGTTTGGGGTTAGAAGCAAGCTAGTATTTATAGGATGGATAAACAACACTGCCCTACTGCATAGCACAGAGAACTATATTCAGTATCCTCTGATAAACCTTAATGGGAAAGAATATGAAAATGAATACATTTTACGTATAAGTGAATCACTTTGCTGTGTAGCAGAAATTAACATAACATTGTAAATGAACCATACTTCAGTAAAGAAAAAAGTAGGTCTCCTTAACGTGGTTTCTCTCATTCAATTTGTATTTGTTCACAGTTATTGTTCCAGATCTTTTCATCAGTAGGCAGAGAGCAGCTGTCCCCTGGTCAACAAGTTTATGTTAGTTTTATAGTAGTATTGGTTATCTTTTCCATCGTTCCTGGCATCTAAAAGCATTTTTATGAGCAGCAGCAATAGTTAACTGATAGGTTTTGGGGGGTGTATTTTGAGTGCAGTTTTCTAAGTCTCTCTTCCACAAATCCACTCTAGAGCATGCATCTATGAGCACTTTTGTGGTCTCCACCTAACATCAAAAAGCAGCATGTAAAGCTGGTGATGTCATGAAGGTTTCACCGATTCATGTTTCAAAAATGTCACAACTCCTGCTCAGGTCGCAGCGTCAACAGTATTTGTATATAAAGTTCAGTGGGTTATTTTATAAAGGAATAAGTTCTTTTTAAAAGGTAAACTTTAATTTTATAATAGTTTTAGATTTACAGGAAAACTGTGAAGGTAGTGTAGAGATTTTGTCATCAATAATTTGCCGTTTTTTAGAAAAGTTTTAAATTGCTGGTTCTCTCTGGGGTTATATGGTGGTGACTCTGTACTTCTGTGTACTAAGTTGACTGTTTCAGGCGGTGGCTAGATCTTACCCTCTCTCTCTTGTAATCAGACTGAATTATATCAAGCAACCCTTATACTGAAAAATCGCTTCCCCTCCATTATATTTGTGCAACTGCGGTCACTTTCTGGCTTCAGGTGGCCTACACCATACATAGCTAGTGAAGTAATTGATCAACCCACGTGCCTTGAAGGCTCCAGCTCTCAGTCTTTGAGGATGATCTGAGGGTATACAATGTCCGAATACTACCTGGAAATCTATGCAAAGTGTCAGTATTAGCAAGGCTTTTATGTAAATATTGGGTATTAAAATTAGATGTGACTTTCTCATCCATCTTATACTCAAATGGCCAAAAAATGCCGTATTTTATAATGAAAACAAAATTTAATCTTACTGTACATTAAAATATTTTCTTTTTTCTTTGATTTGATAACCTTCTTTCATTTATTGTGATCTTAAATCAGCTTTAGTGAGGAATAGTTTAGGTACAATAAAATGCATTCATTTTAAGTGTAAATTCCCATGAGCTTTGACCTTCTATCTGTGACCACATAAATATATGGAACATTTTTATTAACCTAAAATGTTCTTTTGTGCCCCACACCTGTCAACCTCCTTAGCCCCAGGCAACCACTGGTTTGCTTTCAGTCACTATAGATTAGATTTCTCTTTTCTAGAGTTATATAAATGGAATCATGTTTTATCCACTCAACATTATGTCTTTGTGATTTCTACTTTATTATGGGTATCATTAGTTCATTCATTTTTTAAAAACTTTTATTTTGAAATATTTATAGGTTCACAGGAAACTGCAAAGAGGTCCTTAATGTTAACTATAGTACAAGATCAAAATCCAGAAATTAACACTGGCACAATAGGATATACTGAAAGTCGCTCAGTCGTGTCTGACTCCTTGCGACCCCATGGACTATACAATCTGTGGAATTCTCCAGGCCAGGATACTGGAGTGGGTAGCCTTTCCCTTCTCCAGGGGATCTTCCCAACCCAGGGATTGAACCCAGGTCTCCCACATTGCAGGAGGATTCTTTACCATTGTAACCACCACTGCAAGTGAGATACATAACTGTTCCCTTAACCCAGAGGTCTCCCAGTTTCAGGGCTTCCCGGGTGATGTAGTGTAAAGAATCCGCCTGCCAATGCAGGAGATGCTAGGGTTAGATCACAAAGAGTCAGATATGACTGAGCGCACAGCCATGCATCCTCCCTGGTTTCACATTCTCCCGCCTCCCCTCGACATCCCTGATCCTTGGCAACCACCGATTCTATTCTCCATCTCTGTAATTTTGTCATTTCTAGAATATTATACAAATGGAATGAATAGTATATGGCCTTTTGAGACTGGCTTATTTTTTTTTTTTCTCACTCAGCATAGTGTTCTTGCGTCTAGCTGAGTCATGTTTTTTAATCTACTCTATCAATGCCCTTGGCCTCCTCTGAGTCTGGTGGGGAGTGGGAGTGGCACCTTGTTATCACTGGGTGGGAATGGGAGTCTGTGATCACCTTGTGAAGGGAGGCTCCAAGTAGGGATGAAAGTCCTAGATCTCTACCACATCTTCTCCCATACCACCCCAGCAGTACCTTAGAGGTACCTTGTTACAGCCAGGCAAGAATGGAAGTCTGGGGACTTCCCTGGTGGTCCAGAGGCTAAGACCCCATGTTTCCAGTGCAGGGGCCCTGGATTCGATCCCTAGTCAGGGAACTGGATGCTACAAGCCGCACCTGAGAGTTCACAGGCCACAACTAAAATAAACATCCTGTGTGCCACAACTGCAGAACCCACATGCTGCAACAAAGGCTGAAGACCCCATGTGCTGCTACTAGATCCAGGTGCAGCTAAATAAATAAGTAATGAATGTTTAAAACAAAGAAAAAGAGTGGAAGTCTGGGCTCCCCATTCAGCTGATATCAGTGGTGATGGGGCTATGGTTCTTCCCATGGTGTCTGGCTGGAATAGGAAGGAAGGAAGGAGGTTTTTGTCTTGCTGATTTGCCCCTTTTCTATTCTTTTGACCAGATAGATTTCTTGGGGATTATTTCGTTTGTGCCCATTGGTGTTCCGGGTTGGTAGCTTCTCCAGTGTCCAGACTGAGCTATGTGAGGCAAAACGAAAACCCAGGAAACTCACTGCCATGTTGTTCCCAAGGTCCCTAGCTTATCTGTCTTATTATCTCTACCTTTTAGAGTCTTAATTTTTTTCATGTATGATGTTCATAGTTTTTAGCTGTACTTAGTGGGAAGTAGAGGAGGAAGTGTATCTATTTCATCTTCAATTCATTCCTTTTTTTTGACACTTTTTTTTTCCTGAGTAGTAATCTATTCTATAGAAATACCACAGTTGGTTTATTCAGTTACTTGTCCATGTCTGTTTGGATTGTTTCCAATTTGGGGCTTTATGAATAATTCTGCTTTGAACATGATTTAATGCTTTTATGAATATACATCATCAAGGGTTTGTGTGGACACATGTTTTCATTTATCTTGGATAAACACATGGGGTAAAATTGCTGAGTCATATGGTAATTATACGTCTAACTTTATAAGAAACTGCAATTGTTTTCCAAAGTAGTCGTACCATTTGACTTTCCCACCAGCAATGTTCCAGTTGCTCTGCGTCCTCACCGACATTTGGTATTGACAGTCTTTTAAGGTTTAGTCATTCCAGTTTTAATTTGCATTTCCCTGGTGACTGATGATCTTGAACACCCTTTCATATGCTTGTGTGCCATTCATATGTCCTCTTTGGTTATGTGGCTGTTAAAATATTTGACCTATTTTGTTTTATTGTGTTGTTTGTCTTATTATGGGATTGTAAAAGTTCTTTATATATTCTGGATGCAATTCTTTTATTAGATACATGTTTTACAGATATTTTCTCCCAGTCTATGGCATGTCTCTTCCTTGTCTTTTGTGTGTGTGTGTGTGTGGTTTTCACATATTTATTTGGTGCCATAGAGGAGGGGGCCTCTCCCTGGGTAGTTGTAGGGTGTGGCCTGGTTGATGGTGAGTGAGCACTCGGTGTAGGGACTGAGTGCAGGCAGAATTACAGCGAGGCCCCCAAGGGAGAAGGATACCCCTAGCACTGCTTCCTTGGCCCAGACATTCTTAAGGAGGGCTGCGATTCTTGTGGTCATCTTGGTCTCAGCGGTGGCATCTTCATTGTCTTAATAGTGTCTTTTGAAGTTTTTGATGAAGTCTAATTTATCAGTTTTTTTTTCTTTCATAGTTGATACGTTTTTTGTCTTACCTAAGAAAACTTTACCCAAATCAAAACTAAAAAATTCTCCTATGTTTTTGTCTAAACATATTATAGTTTCAGTTATTACTGAAACTTATGACTTATTTTGAGTTATTTTTGTGTATGGTGTGAGGTAAGGGTTGAGATCCCTTCTTTTGCATCGTGTGTGTGTGTGTGTGTGTGTTAGTTGCTTAGTCATGTTTGACTCTTTGTGACCCCATGGACTGTAGCCTGCCAGGCTTCTCCATCCATGGAATTCTCCAGGCAAGAATACTAAAATGGGCTGCATAAGGATATCCAATTATTCTGGGCTTCCCAGGTGGCTCAGTGGGGAAGAATCTGCCTGCCAGTGCAGGAGACGCAAGAGACACAGCTTTGATCCCTGGGTCAGGAACATCCTCTGGAGAAGGAAATGGAAACCTGCCCCAGTATTCTTGCCTGGAAATCCCGTGGACAGAGGAGCCTGGCGGGTTACAGTCCATGGAGTTGCAAAGAGCCGGACATGACTGAGCATGCACACGCATCCAATTATTCCAGGACTTTTTGTTGAGAACACTAATCTTTTGTTGAAAAAACTGTCCTAAATTACCTCAGAATCTTTGTTCATGATCAATTGACTGTATATATATGGGTCTATATCTGTACTCTATTCCAGTGATTTATACATTTATCCTTATGCCAATATACTGCTAGCAACCAAACACACACACACTATATATGTTGCTATTCCATAAATTAACATATATTAATATGTAATAATAGAGTAGGTTATCAGCTTGATCCACTATGTTGACCATTTGCCTAATGATTTTACTAATTGTTAGGGCTGTTACCTAGATCTGTAACCCTTCATCAAGGATTACAAAATGGTGATGTTCTGTCCTTGCTTTTGTACTTATGAATTGTAATTCTTCTATTCCAATCTATATTTAACAGAAGAAAGGGGTTAATCAGGAAGAAAGTGTGCAGTCGTTTTTTTGAAGAATTGGTGGCTCAGTGTAGCCAAGTTAGGTGGTATGGAATCCAGTGGTTAAGACTCCATGCTTCCAAAGCAGGGGGTGCAGGTTGGGTCCCTGGCCAGGGAACTAAGATCTCACATGTTGTATGGTGCGGCCAGCCAAAAAATAAAAGTAAGACTTGGGGTGCTTTCCAAGAGGATCCCCCCCTCTCCTTCCTAAGTGAGTGCTGGTTGAATCACAAAAAGGAGGCTGCCTTGTGCTGCTTCCTGGATATGAGGAAAGTGTGGAGAAAGAATTCTTGGGATAATCTTACTTACACCGTCTGGAGATTGGGGAGGTACACAGAGAGGTACCTGATCTTTGCTCTTTCACCTTTCATCCTTTTCCTCATCCTGATTCTGGAGAAGCCAGAGTAGTATAGATAGGGGAGAGGAAGGAAGGGAAAAACCAGAAAGAAAATATTTAAAGTTATAGACTACTCCCTCCATTTTCCTTTTTGTGGGGTTTCTGAGTCTCAAACCTGAACTGGGAGGAAGTGAATATACTTTGAATTGGATGAGAAATGCAAATTTAGTAATAGATTAGACTAGGCCTTTTAATATCTGAAATTATCATAATTCGAACAGCCAAAGTAACACAACGGGCTATAGGATCTCAGATGCTACTTATGTAAGTCTATTCAGTTTGTGAAAATTCACTGGACTGTATATACATGATATGTATACTTTTCTATATGTATCTTATATTTTGATAACAATTTAAAAGAAAGCTACAGGTGGTAATACAATCCAGAGGTCCAGAAGGGAGATGCTACACAGCAGATCTGAGAACAATGGAGGGTTACGAAGAAAGAGATTTGGGGATTCCCTGGTGGTTCAGTGGCTGAGACTTTGTCCTCCCAATGCAGGGGGCCCAGATTCTATCCCTGGTCAGGGAACTAGATCTCATATGGTGCAACCATTAATAAGAATTCTCATGCTGCAACTAAGAACTGGCACAGCCAAATAAATAAAAATAATTTTAAAATAATAAAATTAAAAACAATATGGGATTTATATATACATATTTGAAAATAATTTTTAAATTTGTTTTTGACTAGACTGGGTCTTTATTGCTGCACAGGCTTTCTCTTATTCTGGAGAGCAAGGGCTACTCTCTGGTTGTGGTGTGTGGGCTTCTCATTGCAGTGGCTTCTCTCGTTGTGGAGCACTGGCACTAGGGCACCATCGAGTGGGCCCAGTAGTTGGGCTTCCGGCTCCTAGACCACAGGCTCAGTAGTTGTGGTGCACGGGCTCAGTTGCTCCAACGGCATGCGCGATCTTCCTAGACCAGAGATCGAACCCATGTCTCCTGCATTGGCAGGCTGATTCTTTTCCACTGAGTCATGAGGGAAGCCCTGTATATACATATTTTTTTTAAAAAAAGGAATAAAGAGATTTTTGATTGTGTCCTATTGAATCTTGCCCTTTTATACCAGTGTCAGGTTGATTATTATCTGACCTTCTGTTGTGTCCAGTCTGATGTAGTCAGGCAAATCCCAGGAATCTGTGCCCTGCTGGGAAATTATATCCTGAAATTAATGGAAAGGATCCCATACCGGGGAGTGACATTCTGAACCATTCACTGAAGTTTCCATGTCAGTAGACTGGAGACCAGTGGATTAGGCAACACGGTCAGGAGGCTATGATGGAAGTTGGGGCCGGACTAGAGCACTGCATGGTGACAAGGATTAAGATTACGTTTAGTTCGAATTCCCACCAACAGTGCAAGCATGTTCCCTTTACTCCACACCCCCCAGCAACTGATACAGTTACTACAGAGCATAGTATAGAGATTCCTTAAAAAACTAGGAATAAAACTACCATATGACCCAACAATCCCAACTACTGGGCCTATGCCCTGAGGAAACCCATAATTTAAAAAGACACATGCACCCCAGTGTTTATTGCAGCACTATTTAGAGTAGCTAGGACGTGGGAGCAACCTAGACATCCATCAACGGATAAATGGATAAAGAAATTGTGGTATATATACACAATGGAATCTTACTCAGCCATAAAAAGGAATGTATTTGACTCAGTTCTAATAAGGTGGATGAACCTAGAGCCTATTATACAGAATGAAGTAAGTCAGAAAGAGCAAGACAAATATCATGTATTAACACACACATATGGAATCTAGAAAGATGGTACAGATGAATCTATTTGCAGGGCAGCAGTGGAGATGCAGAAATAGAGAACAGACTTGGGGAAGGGGAAGGGAGAGGGTGGGATGAATTGAGAGAGTAGCACTGAAACATACATGTTACTGTATGTAAAATTAGATAGGCAGTGGAAATTTACTGTATGACACAGGGAGCTCAAACCGGTGCTCTGTGATAACCTAGAGGGATGGGATGGGGTGGGAGGTGGGAGGGAGGTTCAAGAGGGAGAAGACATATATATACCCACGGCTGATTCATGTTGATATATGGCAGAAACCAACACAATATTGTAAAGCAGTTATCTTCCAATTACAAATAAATTAATTTTAACAAGATTACATTTATACCTCCAGCCCACACCTCTCCACCGAGGTTCCCTGTACACAGTTGCCTGCTGTGTATCATCTTTTCACTATTAAAAGACTTATCAGTCTCAACACATTCAGCCTGAACTCATGATCTTCCTCCCAAAACCTAATCCTATTCCAGTGTTCCCAACCTCAGAATCATTTTCATCAGATATTAGTTACGCATGTCAAAATCTAGAAGTTACTCTTGTCTCCTCCCCTTTTGCAAGCCTTGTTGATTTTCTCTCTTAAATGTCTCTTGAATTCTTTAGTATCCCTGCATCTCCATGATCTTTTTCCCTGCTGAAGTTGTCTGGGCTATTGCAGCAGGACCCTAATTTGTCCACCTTTGCCCACCCCCTCTGACCTGCATCTGATTCATTTACCACACCAAAGGCAATTGATCTGAATTATTTAGGGTTCTTATGACTGGATCCATTCCCAGAAGGCTTTCATATGTGTTGGCTCCCAGTGCCTCTAGGCTTATGCTCTGCTCTATGGATGACTCTGCTGTCAAAATTTTGTGCACCAAAATCACTGTGGACAGTGACTGCAGCCATGAAGTTAAAAGACTCTTTTTGGAAGGAAAGCTATGACAAACGTAGACAGCATATTAAAAAACAGAGACACCATTTTGCCAACAAAGGTCTGTATAGTCAAAGCTATGGTTTTTCCAATAGACATGTACGAATGTGAGAGTTGGACCATAAAGAAGGCTGAGAGCCAAAGAATTGATGCTTTCATCAGTTGAAAGAATTGTGGTGCTGGAGAAGACTCTTGAGAGTCCCTTGGACAGCAAGAAGATCAAACCAGTCAATCCTAAAGAAAATCAGCCCTGAATATTCATTAGAAGGACTGATGCTGAAGCTGAAGTTCCAATACTTTGGCCACCTGATGCGAGGAGCCAACTCATTGGAAAAGACCCTGATGATGCTGGGAAAGACTGAGGGCAGGAGGAGAAGGGGACGACCAAAGATGAGTTGGTTGGATGGCAACACCAACTCGATGGACATGAATTGAACAAATTCTGAAAGATAGTGAAGGACATGGGAGCCTGGCGTGCTGTAGTCCATGGTTGCAAAATTTGGACACTACTTAGAACAATAACAGTCAACATATAGATGGTGTTTCAAGGCATTGGAAATAGATGAGCTTTGCCAAGGATGGTTATGTGAAGAGAAGATGGCCATGGCCAGAATCCTGACCCAGGGGGCACTGCCTGCACCTGGTTGCTAAATAAGGAAATAGCCAGGATGCCAAGACTCAATCCAGCCTCCTCCACCCAAAAGGGAGTGTCTAGAATATTTGTTCAAATCAGGAAGTCTTCCCCTTCCCTATTTTTTTCCCCTCCTCTAAGTTTTTTTTTTTTTTTTTGGAAAAGACCTTGATGCTGGGAAAGATTGAAGGCAAAAGGAGTAGGGGGCTGCAGAAGATGAGATGGTTGGATGGCATTACCAACTCAATGGACATGAGTTTGAGCAAACTCCAGGAGATTGTGAAGGACAGGGAAGCTTGGTGTGCTGCAGTCCATGGGGTCACAGAGTTGGACACAATTTAGTGACTGAACTACAAGCTTTTTCTTCTGTGAGGTTTAGGGACTCTCCCAATAGCAGGTTTCTGGGAATTTGACCTCCCCCAATCCTCAGGTTCATACCCTTTTCTTGGGTGAGTTTGATTGCCTTAGAGATAAGTACCTGACTGTGGCTGGCCAATCCTTCCCAGGAATTTGGAAGGCTGAGACTTCAGACTGATGAGATAAACAGGACTTTCCGGAAGCATCTAATCCCTGATTCCAGACTCTTTTGAGCCTGTTTTTGAGGACCAGCCAGATCTCTGCCCTTGAGTTCTGTGGCTAACTCCAGGTCCTTAAAATACAATTTCCTTCACAAATGTAAGCTAGTTCAAGTGGATTTGTATGACCCGTACTCAAAATATTCCTACTCTATGACTCTCAGGAAACACTGTTTAAAATCCTGTTTATAAGCAGAAAAACTCTCTGACATTAGTCATAAAATTGTTTTCTTTCCTTTCTAGAGAAAAAGATGGCGATGACAGACTACATATTAAACAAATAACCACAAAGTTCTACCCTCCTTGCAAAAGATAAATGTCGCAACAAAGGAAGAACTTTGTTGCAGAATTCCTACTTGAGCTCTTTGAATATAAATCCTGCTCAGCTTTGCTTCAGTTTGGTTCAGTTCAGTCGCTCAGTCCGACCCCATGAATCGCAGCACACCAGGCCTCCCTGTCCATCACCAACTCCCAGAGTTCACTCAGACTCGCATCCATCGAGTCAGTGATGCCATCCAGCCATCTCATCCTCAGTCGTCCCCTTCTCCTCCTGCCCCCAATCCCTCCCAGCATCAAAGTCTTTTCCAATGAGTCAACTCTTCACATGAGGTGGCCAAAGTACTGGAGCTTCAGCTTTAGCATCATTCCTTCCAAAGAAATCCCAGGGTTGATCTCCTTCAGAATGGACTGGTTGGATCTCCTTGCAGTCCAAGGGACTCTCAAGAGTCTTCTCCAACACCACAGTTCAAAAGCATCAATTCTTCGGCGCTCAGCCTTCTTCAAAGTCCAACTCTCACATCCATACATGACCACAGGAAAAACCATAGCCTTGACTAGACGGACCTTAGTCGGCAAAGTAATGTCTCTGCTTTTGAATTTGCTTACTTAAACTTTATTGTTGCTATTCACGAATAAGAGGGAGTTTTCCTTGAACCTGCCCTGGCCCCCCACCCCCCAACTCCCGTCTTCAGTAACAGAACAGTCATGGATGGATGTTCACACGTGGAGTTAGGTGGCCATCACCACTATCATTTCTGTCTGTTTGAAGGATTTACCTGCTTGTTCCTCCTGAGTCTGGAGGCAATCTTCAGGAAGATGGAGCCTCAAAAATACTTGAAAGGGTTAGGGGAAAAAAAAAGTATCTCAACAGTGAGGGTTAAAACTTGTTTGGAAATTGTTGAGTGTCTCTTAGTTCTGATTTATTGTTACTGTTGAGTCACTAAGTCGTGTCCGGCTCTCTGCGACCCCATGGATGGCAGCACGCCAGGCTTCCCTGTCCTCCACTATCTCTGGGAGTTTGCTCAAACTCATGTCCATTGAGTCAGTGATGCTATCTAACTATCTCATCCTCTGCAGCACCCTACTCCTTTACCTTCAGTCTTTCCCAGCATCAGTCTTTCCCAATGAGTTGGGTCTTCACAATAGGTGGCCAAAGTATTGGAATTCCAGCTTCAGCATCAGTCCTTCCAATGAATATTCAGGGTTGATTTCCTTTTGGATTGACTAGTTTGATCTCCTTGCCAGGGACTTTCAAGAGTCTTCTCCAGCACCACAGCTCAAAAGCATCAATTCTTCAGCACTCAGCTTTCTTTATGGTCCAACTCACATCCATACATAACTGCTGGAAAAACTATAGCTTTGACTATATGGACCTTTGTTGGCAAAGTGATGTTTTTGCTTTTTAAGATGCTGTCTAGGTTTGTCATAACTTTCCTTCCAAGGAGCAAACATCTTCAAAGAAAATAATGTTGGAGTATAATTTTAATAACATGAAAATATGGTAACGATATATTAAGTGAAATACATAAGTTCAAAATGGTATGTTCTCATTGTGTTGCAATTTGTCTGTGCAAGTGATGAAAACTAAACTAAAAGTGGCTTCAGAGAAAGAAATGTATTGATTCATGGTACTAGAAAGTCAGGGCACGTAATACGTCAGGCAGGTTGGATCTGGGGACTCACATCATCATGAGTAATCTGTTTCCATCTCTTAATTCTTACTTTGTGTTGGTTTTACTTTTACATAGACTCTCCTTGAGAGCTGTTAAAGAGGGTGTATTAGTCAGTTTTCTCCAGATAAACAGAGCCAAGGGGACCCAGAAAGCTGATGGTGTAATTCAAAGGCTGACAGCCAGAGAGCTGACAGTGTAGACTCTAGGCTGAGTCTGAAGCCCAAGAACCCGAACTGCTGAAAGCAAAAGATTGAAGTCCTGACCCAAAGGATCAGGTGGAGTGTGAATGCAGCCTTCCTCCACCATTTTGTTCTATTGGGCTCTCAGTGGGTTTGATGAGCCCCACCCACACTGGGGAGGGCTGTCTTCTTTCCTCAGTCCACGAACTCAAAAGCTAATCTCCTCTTGGAACACCTTCAGGCAAACACACCCAGAAATAATTTGTAGCCAGCTGTCTGGGCACCCCTGTGGCTCAATCCAGTTGACACATAAAATGAACCATCACACGTCCACCCCCTGTTAAGCTGACGCTCATGTGTATCTTCTTAAACCATACTAATCTCCAAGTAAAGAATAACAAAGGTTTAATTCCACAGGCCACAATACAACTGAAAATGCACTAGCCCCTTCCTCAGAAGAGGAGGTAAAGCCCCTGAGTGATGTTTACTCTCCTTGTTACCCTCTAACTTAAACGGTATGATGTAGAATTAACAATACTTAAATACTATGGTCTCAAGTCAGTACATCTTATGTTGCATGATAAGGAAATAAGAGAGGAAAGAAAAGATAACTCACACACAATCATAACAAAATAAGAAGGAAACCTCTATGAGTTAACAATCCTCATTACTCTGACTAGCCATGTGGCTGGTATTGATAACTACCTTCTACTCACTGAATTTTTGTTGGGTTTATTTCCCACCTTCTGGTGGGCAAGAGTCTTACCAAGTGTGGAGTAGTTGCTACTTCTTGCTTACTAGTGCTCTAGTCATTAGTCTGATTAGAATAATGTCAGTGTAGTGCACCAGAGTGATAGCTTGTGGAAAGGAAGTGTGTGAAATGTTAGTTGCTCAGTCGTATCCGACTTTTTGCAACCCCATGGACTGTAGCTTGCCAGGCTCTTCTGTCCATGGGATACCAGATAAGAATACCGGAGTGAGTTACCATAAAGGGATAAAATCCCTTTCTCCAGGGGGTTTTTTCCGACCCAGGGATTGAACCTGGGTCTCCCACATTGCCGGCAGATTCTTTATGTCTGAGTCACCAGGGAAGCCCCAGGGAAAGGTGATCAAGATTCCTATGAACTAAATTATGACATTAGGCTAGAGAGGTGAAATATCCCTGAGGTAGGACAGTAAAGGTCTATTATTGGCAGTGCCACCTAAAGCAGACTGCTTGATGAGGTGAAGAAAAAGGCATTTGCCAAATGAGTAGCTGCAGGTGAGGTGCCAGGAGATGTGTTACTTTGCTCAGTCAAAGGAACCACCTCTGGTACGGTAGCTGCTATCAGTTATCACCTGGTTAAGCTTATGATAATCCACTGTTATTCTCCAGGACCCATCTGTCTTCTGCACAGACCAGAAAGGCAGGTTGAATGGGGATGTGGTGGGAATCAACACCCCTTTATCCTTGACATCCTTGATGGTAGCACTGATCTCTGTGATGCCTCCAGGAATGCAGTATTGCTTTTGGTTTACTACCTTCCTACATAGAGGCAGCTCTGGGGGCTTCCACGTGGCCTTTCCCACCATATTAGCTAGCATTTCACAGTTTCAGGGAACCAGTGAGGGGGTTCTGCTAGCTTCTGAGCCTATTTATTGCAAGTAAGCATTCTGGAACTGAGGAAATAACTACAAGATGGGCTCAAGGATCCCTGAACCTCTATGAGACAGACCTGAGTTAAAACTCCATTGATCTCCTGTCTTACATTAGGCTTTCCTCTAACTGGTGGGTTCATAATGACATTTTGGGTCTCCTGGAATTAATTTCAGTTCAGAGCCAATGCCCCAAAGTCTTGAAAGGTCTGACTGTTTCCTTTCCACCGATGCACAGTTACTCTGGTAAAAGGCTCTTTCCTCAAGGGGACTGGCCTCCCCTTCATTCATGGGGTTCTGGGTCTGTAAACAGGCTCAAGTCTGGGAATTGACTGTTGAACCATTATTCTAGTTACATTTTGTTCACTTGACCTGGAATTCTTTCGCTTACACAAATCGAGTTTAATAGGCTTCCTATCTGTTTCACTTCTGGAACACCATCATCAACCATCCAACTAGGTCAGTGAGAGTCTGATTAATACTTTGACTCTGCTACCCATTATGGCAATCAAGCCCATCTTGCCTTTGGGGAGTTGCGTGCTACAACCTGGCCTTCACCGTTCTGGAATCCAGTTACCCCTGTCGCCTTTTGTTGTTGTCGTTTAGTCACTAAGTCGTGTCTGACTCTTAGGCGATCCCCTGGATTGTAACCCGCCAGGCTCCTCTGTCCATGGGATTTCCCAGGCAAGAATACTGGAGTGGGTTGCCATTTCCTTCTCGAGGGGGTCTTCCTGACCCAGGGATTGAACCCAGGTCTCCTATTCCCATCACCTTTAGGTTTCCCAGTTCATTAGCTGCAGTTCCCCCTGGGGGGGTCTAGCCTATTGGGAAGAGCGATCTCAGAGCTCCTCCAGGCTCTGAGGAGGCTCCCCTCACAAGTTTGCTTCTTACAGTAGCGGTGGTGCTGTCTTCCAGACCCTCCCAGGTGGCTAAGCCATAAATGACAGGTCCCCTGTAACATTCCCATCTCCCTGATCCTTTGAATCCTTTCCTCCACATTTAACCAAGGTGGGTTCAGCATTTCTAGTTCACTCACTGCGCCACCCCCACCCCCCCACCCCTCTTGGCCCATATTTCAGCCAATCAACCTAACTGTCAGAGCCCTTTCTAACTTTCCAAGCTGTAGACTAAATGCAGAATCTCTGCTTAGTGAGCCCATAGCAATATATTTGGCCTGATCAATTTTATGTTCCTTCCACTATCATCTCACACCCTTATTATCCATTCCTACATGGTCCCCAGATTTTTATCTGTATAAATTAGGGAATCTTAAATTATATATTGTTGTAAATTATATGTGAATATGAATACTAGAAAGAGATTTATTATAAGGTGCTGGCCCATGTGATTATGGAGGCTGAGAAGTCCCATAATCTGCCGTCTATAAGCTGGAGACCAAAGAGAGCCGATGGTGCATCAGAGGCCAGAGAGCTGGAGAGCTGATGGCATAGGTTCTAGTCTGAGTTTGAAGGCTTGGGGACTAGGAGTGCTTGAGGGCTATTTAGATGGTCAGGCAGAGTGCAGCCTCTTCACACCTTTTTGTTTTAGTCAGCCCTCAGTGGATTGGATAAGGCCACCCACATTGGGGAAGGCCTTCTGCTTTACTCAGCCCACTCATTCAAATGCTAGTCTCTTCTGGAAACATCTTCACGGACCACCCAGAAATAAGGTTCAACCAGCTACCTGGGCATCCAGTGCATAGTCAATTTGACATAAAATATTAACCATCACAGAAGGCTAGTAGCAGCTCTGGGATGGTGTTTTATCAAGTTAACCTAATAAGAAAAGAGTCTTTCCTTTCAAATCATTCCAGTAACAATCCCAGTGCTGAATGTCTTTGGCCAGGCTTGGATCGTGTGCTCTTCTCTTCTAAACTATTATTACATAATAGCAAAATTTATGGAGTACTAATTGTGTGTCAAATCATAAATCTGAGTCTGAGTTTTCTATGATTAGATGTGTAACCTTGGACAATTTAGATTTCCCAAGCTTGAAAAGGCACTTAATCTGTGTCCTCTGTATTATTTTACTTAATCCTCGACAACCCAATAAAATAGATTCTATCATCATCTTCATTTAAGTGATGAAGAAACTAAAGCCCAGGCAAGTTAAGTATATTATTCAGGACAAAAGAATTAGCAAATGGTAAGTCAACTTGTATGGGTTGAAAATGTGATTGGAAGAAAGTTCCCTGCAAAAGAATCAGATCGTGCTTCTGACATTGAAGATAAGAGTTAAAAACAAAAGAAAAAACAGCAAAACAACCACACAGGGTACAGGGGTATAAATACTTAAAAAATCTCTCACTAATAAATTCCTAAAGATAAGAGAATATATCGAATTCATTTTGTAAGAACACGTATGCGTGCTCACTCAGTCGTCTCCAACTCTTTGTGACCCCATGGACTATAGCCCACCAGGCTCCTCTGAGGGAATTTTCCTGGAAAGAATACTGGAGCGGATTGCCATTTCCTTCTCCAGGGGATCTTCCTGATCCAGGGATCAAACCTGAGTCTCCTGTGTCTCCTGAATTGGCAGGCAGATTCTTTACCACTGAACCACCTGGGAGGCCTGTTGTAAGAACAGGATTATATAATTATAAATATTAAGAGAATAAAAAAGAGCCTTAAAAATTAAGGCAGGATAGTAGACCTGAAAAAAGTAATAGAAGAGTTGGAAGATAAACTTGAAAAAATCCTGAAGAAGATGAAGAGATGGATAGGAGAGAAAAGATGAGAATATTAGAGTATAAGCCTGGGAGGTTCAATATCTGAATAACAGGAGCTCTAGATAGAACAGAGAACATTTGAAGGAGGTAGTCACCAATAAAAGTGAAAGTGAAAGTCGCTCAGTCGTGTCCAACTCTTTCTGACTGTATAGTCCATGGAATTCTCCAGGCCAGAATACTGGAGTGGGTAGCCTTTCCCTTCTCCAGAGGATCTTCCCAGCCCAGGGATCACACCCAGGCCTCCCACATTGCAGGCAGATTCTTTACTGTCTGAGCCATCAATAGAACAGTACAGAAAAATTTACCAAGCTCGAGGACATGAATTTCCAGACTGAAGGTCCTTTGACTGCTCAGAAAAAAGGATGAAAAGAGTCCCACCCAGCCGGACACATCATCATGAAATTTCAGGACACAGGGTCAAAGAGATTTAAAAATCTTTGAGAGAGAAAAAGAGATGGAGATCAGGAATTAGGTTTGACTTTTCATACTTCAGTGAATAACCCTGGAAACAGCAGAGCAATGCCTTCAAAATACTGAAGCAGGGACTTACCCTGGTGGTCCAGGAGTTAAGAATACACCTTCCAATACAGGGGACTTGGGTTCAATCCCTGGTTGGGGAAGTAGGATTCCACATGCTGAGGGGCTACTGAGCCCACACACTGCAACTAGAGAAAACCCATTCACCACAGTGAAGACCCAGCTCAGCTAAAAAAATTAATAAAGCAAATCTTTAAAAAATATCAAAGCAGAATGATTTCCAATCTAGAATTCTCCACTTAACTAAATCATCAGTCAAATTTGAGGGTAAATAAAGACATTTTCAGATAGGCAAGATTTCAAGGATGCATTTCCCTCCCATGCATGCTTTCTGAAGAAGCTGCTGGAAGCTATGCTTTTTGAACAAGAGAATATACCAAGAGGAAGGTGTGCATACAAGCTCAGCCACTCAGTCATGTCCAACTCTGTGTGACCCCATGGACTGTAGCCCGCCAGGCTCCTCTGTCCATGGGATTCTCCAGGCAAATATACTAGAGTAGTTTTTCATTTCCTCCTCCAGCATGGAATACCATAAATAGGAATCTGACACGGGAGAAAGGTGAAAGGAATCTGAGGATGACAGCTATGCACTAGATTCGGAAGGAAACAGATTGAAGCAGTACAACCCCAGAGAGAGACAACATGGTGGAGGGCCACCACCACCATTGCCCCCCTACCCAACTCTCATACAGACTTGTAAATCAAGGACAAAATGCCCAGAGAGTCTGGCCCAAATTTTGCTCTGAACTTCATCAATCCGCTGATCTTGCATGCCCTGCTGCCTGACCTGCTGTAGGTAGTGCCTAGAAATGCTCTGCTTCGACCTCTTGGAAGAATTGGAGGGCAAGTCCTGATGAACAGAAGATACAGAACAGCCTTTCCTTCTGACTGTGTCCTGGCTGAACACCTAAATACTGGCCCATGCTGTGGCACTGGCTCACGTCTCAGTGGTGCTGAGCCCCATGCCCAGTGTTACTCATCATCTTACTCATGATTTTCCTATAAAAGTCTCTCATAAATGCTCAAGGAAGCTGAAGCCCAGACAATGACCCAGAGACAGTTGAGTTCATCTCCTTCAACAGTTGCAGCATCACCCTTTCCTTACCCTCCTTCACTGGTGCTTGCTACTCAGATTTTCAAAACTAAGTCATGTTTAGGGAAAAATGTCTAGGCGGAAAAATGATCAATGGCAGAAGTCATCACAGTGTTTAGTGCTGGGAGGTAGAGAAGAGGAGTAAACAGAGAGTTTGGAAAGACTGGCTTTGTTTTATATCTCAAATTTAGTGGATGGTTGTTTACACTATAATTATATTTAGGTTGCATGAATGATTTTATCCCCCCTTTTATTTGATGATGCATTTCACAACAAACTTGAAAAACTCAGGTGCTGTTAATAAATAAGGAAATGAGTGGGGACAAGCACAACTAAGAGATATTCATCAGACTCTTTGAAAAATGAGAACATTTGCAAAGAGAAACGATAGGAGAGGACATTTGTGTCTGGCTCATTCTATTACAGAGAACAGAGACCTGCTTAATGCATTAAAAAAAAATCACTGAAGTATAGTTGATTTACATTGTTGTGTTAATTTTTGCTGTACAGCAAATTGATTCAGTTATATATATGTATATATACATTTTTCATGTTATTTTCCATTATGGTTTATCATGTATAGTTCCCTGTGCTATACTTTGGGACCATTCTCTATATAATAGTTTTCATCTGCTAATCCCAAACTCCCAATCCATCCCTCCCTGCTTAATTTAACTCGAGAAAGGAGTGGGGGTTGTTTTGAGTCTACCTGTGGAATGACCTAGAATGATAAAACTCAGGAATTTTTTCACTCTCCTTATAGGCATCTCTGTGTCCTGGATTGTCTACTCTGTTCCCTATTGGCTACATAGTAAACCTCCCCCAAATTCTTTAACTTAAAACAACAATAGCCATTTATTTATTGGCTCATGATACTGTGATTTAGGAAGGGGCTGGCAGGGACAGCTCATCCTTGCTTTGTCAGGTGTTGGCTGGGTCAGCTTGACTGGGGCTGGAGGATGATGCTGGCTTCACTGACAAGTGTGGCTTCTCAGCTAGGGTGTCTAGAATAGCTGGGAACTGGCTGGACCAGTCTCTCCAGCAGGGCTTCTTTACACGGTGACTCAAGGCTCCAAGAGGAATAAAGCAGTCAGGCGCCTTCAGCTCTAGGTCCAGAGCTGGCACTGTGTCACTTCTGCTGCATATCTTTGGCCAAACAAGTTCATATCAGAGAGGAGAAATAGACTTCACCTCCTGATGGGGAAAGTGGCATGTGCTACAGAGATGGGAGGAATACTTGGCTGCTGTTTTTCAAACTGTGCTATGTAGCATTCTCCCACCTCATAATTTTGATTTGCATATAATTTTAGTTTGTTGGGGCTTTTTATTTTGTTTCTGTTTTTGCCCTTGCAGCATGCAGGATCTTAGTTCTCCAACCAGGGATCCAACCTGCTGCCCTGCTGCAGAAGTACAGAGTCTTAACTGCTGGACTGTTGGGGAATTCCCTAGTTTGCTGTTGCACTGGATTTCCCAGGTGGCTCAGATGGCCCTGGGTCAGGAAGATACCCTAGAAAAGGGAATGGCAACCCACTCCAGTATTCTTGCCTAGACAATCCAATGGACAATCCCTGGACAATCCTTGGTGGGATACAGTCCATGGGGTCACAAAGAGTTGAACGTGACTGAGCAACTTTCATTTTCTTTCGTTTAAATCCAGCCGTGTTTTTCTGTCACGTACAACTTTATTGCTAACTAGCAGTTTCTTTTTTTTTAAGTAATCTTTTTAATTTTTCATACTTTATTCCTTATATTAATAGGTTAAGAAAGTGAAATCTTCCTAAGTACTGATTCATAGATAATGTTTATAAGTGGCACACAAAACGTTCAGTTTCACAAAGTGTAGTATCCAGTGATCCCTTTAAATGCAATTTTAATCCTTACTTTAAGCTAAGTGCAGGAATAATACAATGAGCCAAATACACACAAAATTTGTATATCCTGAACTACAAAAGTGGTTTCCATAGCCACACATGGTTTTAGTCAAGTACACATTTTCACAATAAACAAATACTAACAAATACGTTAATGAAAGCCCAAATGCTTACCTGCCATCAACTTTTTCAGCAATACCATTCCTGCTACTGAAAGCACTTTCAGAAGTTTTAATCTGACTCGGGGAAATGAGTTCTTTTAAAATCTGACGAATAGTATATTATAAACCCCAGAGATTTTTAATCCAGTAAGTCTTCCAACACAGAAACATTCATAGGAAATTTTTAGTTTCTCAAAAAATAAAAAATTAAAATTAAATCACTCTTGTTATCTAAAGAAGAGTATTAAATTATCTTAAGGCAAATAAACATTCCTACAGAAGGCTGTATTTTCTAATATCATTTTCTCCTTAAAAGAAACACAAACCATTTCACTATCTTTTAATAACTTACACTACTGTAGTCTAAAAGCTTTAGAAATACATGAAATACATCTTAGCTATCAAAGTCAAAGGTGCCATTTAGATTTCACATATTAAACAGCTACAGTACAACCTACAATGGCACAATATGATTAATGGCATGTATAAATATTAATTCATCAACATGGTCAAGAGTCAGAAGAAACTGAATGGCTTGCAAACCAAAGATACTTAGACTTACATGTGGTCATTAAAATCCAATAAGTAATTCAAGTATGGTAATATAATGGCAGGCAATTAAAGGCTCACATATCACTCTAAAATTGAAGATGTGAAAATAAAGCCTGAAAACTTTGTGGTTCTCTGTTTTTCATTCACATGGTTAGGTATCTGGACCTTACTGTGGAAAATATAGTTACTAAATATGGTTTCCCCAGAAGATAATGAAGCTTCAGAAAGTACAATAGGTGTCAAGATCCATAGTTCGCTTCATCAAATGCTTTTCTGGCACGTTTCAAATCGTCATTCATAGTAAGCAAGTCTTTAACCCTAGCAAACTTTCTTGGGTCCTTTTGAATCAAGAAGATGATATCTTCAGCTTGTACCCGACCATGACTTCCTCCAATTGACTTTGCCTTATGAGTCATTTCAGTGATGAACTCTGACAAGATCTTCAAGAATATCTACTGATTCAGTATAAGGATTCTGGTCATACATCATACACCTTAATTCTTTAGAAAAAAATCTCTTTCTTTTACCCTGTCCATCTGCTGTACCTCCTCCAGTTTCTTCATTTTCTTCCTCAAAGAAAATGCCACCCCACCAGCCAGCCACATCTGCAGCGTACCTACCTCCCTTGGAGCTAGCAGTTTCTTTTTATGCTTTTAGGTTCTAATTCCTAAGAACTGATTGGTTCAGTTTATCTTTTTCTCCTTATGCCACTGGTCAAAGCCTATTTTTTTTTTCTCAAATTTTTAGTTTGAAAGCCGTTCAGTTTTTGGAATAGTCGCATATATAGTACATTGCAAGTCTATAGACCCTTTCCTTAGAGTCATTGATTTTATCATTAGCTACATTTGCTTGATCACACTTTCTTTCTCCATGTATATACGTATGCAGTCAGTTGAAGATATCAAATACTTTGGTATATATCTCCTGAGATCAAGGGCATTCTCCTGCATAACCACAGTCAAACAGTCACACCAAGAAGTTTAGCAATTATAAACAATGTAATCTAATCTGTTACTCAGATTCATATTTCCACAATTGACATATGATTTTTTGGATCCAGTATTCAAATAATGAGCTCACACAGAAACTAGTATTCATGTCTCCCCAGTGTCCTTTAGTTTAGACAAGTTCTTTGGCTATTTTTCATCTTTTGTGACATTGACTTCCTGGAGAGACTAGGCCAGCTGTTTTGCACAATTTCTTTCAATTTGATTTGCCTGATTATTTCCTCTTGATTAGATTCAGCTTAAACCTTTTTGGTAAGAATGCTATATAGGTAGGATTTCTCTGGTGGTCCAGTGGCTAAGGCTCCATGCTCTCAATGCAGGGGGCCTGGGTTCAATCCCTGGTGTGGGAATTAAGAGTTCACACGCTGCAACTAAAGATCCTACATGCCACAAGGAAGATGGAAGATCCTGCAAGCTGCAACTAAGACTCGGTGCTGCTGCTGCTGCTGCTGCTGCTAAGTCGCTTCAGTCGTGTCCGACTCTGTGCGACCCTGTAGACGGCAGCCCACCAGGCTCCCCCATCCCTGGGATTCTCCAGGCAAGAACACCGGAGTGGGTTGCCATGTCCTTCTCCAATGCATGAAAGTGAAGAGTGAAAGTGAAGTCGCTCAGTCGTGTCCGACTCTTAGCGACCCCATAGTCTGCAGCCTATCAGGCTCCTCCACCCATGGGATTTTCCAGGCAAGAATACTGAAATGGGTCACCATTGCCTTCTCCAGACTCGGTGCAGCCAAAATTAATTAATTAACTAAAAAAAAAATACTACATAGGTGATGTGTGGCTAACCCGTTGATTGGCTGCTTTTAGATAATTGCTGGCCAGTTGCCTATTTGTACTCACTCCCATCCCCTTCCCTGGTCCCCTTCCCCATCAGTCCTCAGGCTCCTTAGCCCAGAGCCTTCTAGGTAAGTTCAGCCAAGAGAAGACAGATGGTTAGAGAACAGGAGGAGGGAAAAGGCTGGGATAGTTCCCCCTCTTTCTCTCTTCCTGTGAGGCCCTTGACTGTGGCTACTTCTTTCCCAAGAAGTCTCTTCTCCCCAACAAACAGACCCAGCCTCTGTGATTCCAGCTCCCTGGAAATCCCCCTCCTTGGTTCTGGCTGCTTCTGACTGGCCCCGAACTCTGTGCTCTGATAAAACCTCCTTCTCCCGCTGTCCCTTCTGCCTAGAGCAGCAGTTGTTTCTGGCCAGTTGCTAACCTTCAGTCTCCTCACCATCCTGTGTTTGGCTTCTCAGCTTTTCCATTTCCTGTGGAACCAATTTCCTTTATTTGGTTTGAAAAACCCAGGGTGGCGTCTGCTTTCCTGACTAAACCCTGACTAATACAGGGAGGGTGTCTAATCCTGGTGACCTGTGGGATGGAGTTATGTGGTATAAACTAAGGCAGCATTAGTGGCAGGGGCTGTAAGAGGGGAAATTGTTTTAGAAGGAGGAGTATGCACTGTAGGGCTCCTCCCTGGTTACATGGAAAAGAAGTGTACAAAAAGGTAACATCGCTGGGTGGTATAATTTGGGTGATTTTCACATTATTTTTTCTTCTCTTTTGTTTATCCACATTACCTACATTTTCTGCAATGTTGTTTTGAAGAAAAAACTCTAGCATGCCATATTTAGAAAGTAAATGAGAGAATGGTACACATGTACAATAAGCTATATCAGAGGATACAGAAGTGGCTACCCCCATAAAAGTACTTTGGCTCCCAAATATTTTTTCCAGCTTTATTGAAATATAATTGATAAATAAAATTTTAACATTAATGGATTTTAAGTGTACACTGTAATGATTTGATTATGCATGTATATTGTGAAGTGATTCCCACAATTGAGTTAACACATCCATCATCTCACGTATTTATCACTTATTTATTTATTGGGAAAAGGAGAAGGGAACGGCAAAGGATGAGATGGTTAGATAGCATCACCAACTCAATGGACATGAATTTGAGCAAACTCCGTGGATAGTGGAGGACAGAGGAGCCCTGTGTGCTGCAGTCCTTGGGGTCACAAAGAGTAAGACACGACTGAGCTGCTCAACAACAACAACAAATTTATTTTGGTGCAAACACT
Organism: Capra hircus; assembly: GCF_001704415.2. NCBI lineage: Eukaryota > Metazoa > Chordata > Mammalia > Artiodactyla > Bovidae > Capra > Capra hircus. The sequence continues at coordinate 26,560,665 of NC_030826.1, read as the reverse complement.
AAAGTTCTATTCTCTTAATAAATTTCAGTCATACAATGCAGCATTATCAACTATAGTCACTGTGTTATACATTAGATATATATATCCCCCAGCCCCTAGCAAACACCATTCTATTCTTTGTTTCTATGAGTTCAACTTTTTTTTTTTTTTTGGCCGTGTGGCATGTGGGATCTTAGTTCCTCCATCAGGGATCGAACCCCCATCCCCTGCATTGATTGGAAGGCAGATTCATAACCACTGGACCACCCAGGAAGTCCCTATTGAATTCCTTCTGGAGAGTAAATTTCCAGGAGAAGAATTAATGGGGAAAAGGTCATGTATATTGTTGTTTCTGGACCCCTAAAGACAAATCTTTTCCTATAAGATAGTACTAATACCTACGGTCTCCAAGAACCTATAATTACTTTAGTGTCACTTCAATTCATTTTTAGAATAAATAGAAAGGTAGAGAATGAAAACCTTCTTCCTGTTCCAATCTTTCTAGTTCCTACACACATCTTTCCTGGAGACCATGGTATTCATTTCTCATATGATTTAGAGTTTCTCATGAACAAGCCAGCAAAATGAATACATGTAAAGAGAGCATACTAAACACTCCATTCTTAATTTTGGCTTTTAAATTTGTATTTTGAAAATCTTTCTATATCAGAACAGAGTACTTCATCATTCTTTTTACAACTGTAGAATATTCCATTGAATAAATTTACTATGATGTACTTAACCACTCATCTAATGATGGACATTTAAAGTTTTCCCCCAATCTTTTGCTAAAGCAAACAAGGAGATGATTAACCTTCCCCTCACATTATTTTGCCTGTGTGCAAGTAGATTTGAATAATGAATTCTCAGAAACATTACTCAGAAACATTACTGCTGGTTCAAAGGGTAGATGCACTAGTGATCTTGTTGAAGAAGTGAAGTTGCTCAGTTGTGTCCAACTCTTTGCAACCCCATGAACTGTAGCCCACCAGGCTCCTCCATCCATGGAATTTTCCAGGGAAGAGTACTGGAGTGGGTTACCGTTTCCTTCTCCAGGGGATCTTCCTGACCCAGGGATCGAACCTGGGTCTCCTGCATTGCAGACAGATGCTTTACCGTCTGAGCTACCCGGGAAGCCTGTGATCTTGTTCAGTTCAGTTCAGTTCAGTCGCTCAGTCGTGTCCGACTCTTTGCGACCCCATGAATCGCAACACGCCAGGCCTCCCTGTCCATCACCAACTCCCGGAGTTCACTCAAACTCATGTCCATCAAGTCCGTGATGCCATCCAGCCATCTCATCCTCGGTCGTCCCCTTCTCCTCCCGCCCCCAATCCCTCCCAGCATCAGGGTCTTTTCCAATGAGTCAACTCTTCGCATGAGGTGGCTAAAGTACTGGGGCTTCAGCTTTAGCATCATTCCTTCCAAAGAAATCCCAGGACTGATCTCCTTCAGAATGGACTGGTTGGATCTCCTTGCAGTCCAAGGGACTCTCAAGAGTCTTCTCCAACACCACAGTTCAAAAGCATCAATTCTTTGGCGCTCAGCCTTCTTCACAGTCCAACTCTCACATACATACATGACCACAGGAAAAACCATAGCCTTGACTAGACCGACCTTTGTTGGCAAAGTAATGTCTCTGCTTTTGAATATGCTATCTAGGTTGGTCATAACTTTTCTTCCAAGGAGTAAGCATCTTTTAATTTCATGGCTGCAGTCACCATCTGCAGTGACTTTGGAGCCCCCCAAAATAAAGTCTGACACTGTTTCTCCATCTATTTCCCATGATCTTGTTAGATGTTACCAAATTGCCCTTCAGAAAGATGATATCTATTTACATCCCCACTAGCAATTTTTGATTGGAAAAGGAAATGGCAACCCACTGTAGTGTTCTTGCTTGGAGAATCCCAGGGATGGGGGAGCCTGGTGGGCTGCCATCTGTGGGGTCGCATGGAGTCGGACATGACTGAAGTGATTTAGCAGCAGCAGCAATGTTTGAGACTGTGATCACTCTATTATCCTATTATGCACAGAAGAGTGTGTTATTAAATCTGTTGAGTCCATGTGTCTCATGAAATGTTTATTGTAGTTATATTTATCTTCTCTCGATCTACCGTTTGATTATTTTGTATCTTTAATTCTCTCTTTATTATCTTATTGTAATATTTACAGTAGTTGTTTTACAGCCCTTGTCTTCTGATTCCATCATCTCTGTCATATCTGGTCTATTTCCATTGACTTTATTTTCTTCTAATTATTGGTAATATTTTCTTGCCTCTTTGCATTGCTGGTAATTTTAAAATATCATTTATTATTTATTTTTAGTCAAGGCTATGGTTTTTCCAGTAGTCATGTATGGATGTGAGAGCTGGACTGTGAAGAAAGCTGGGTGCCAAAGAATTGATGCTTTTGAACTGTGGTGTTGGAGAAGACTCTTGAGAGTCCCTTGGACTGCAAGGAGATCCAACCAGTCCATTCTGAAGGAGATCAGTCCTGGGATTTCTTTGGAAGGAATGATGCTAAAGCTGAAACTCCCGTAGTTTGGCCACCTCATGCGAAGTGTTGACTCATTGGGAAAGACCCTGATGCTGAGAGGGATTGGGGGCAGGAGGAGAAGGGGACGACCGAGGATGAAATGGCTGGATGGCATCACCGACTGGATGGACATGAGTTTGAGTGAATTCCGGGAGTTGGTGATGGACAGGGAGGCCTGGCGTGCTGCAATTCATGGGGTCGCAAAGAGTCGGACACGACTGAGCGACTGAACTGAACTGAACTGATTATTTATTTTTAGCTGCATTGGGTCTTCACTGCTGCATGCAGGCTTTCTCTAGTTGAAGCCTAACGGGGACTACTTTCTAGTTGTGATGAGCAGGTTCACTAGTTGCAGCACTTGGGTTTAGTTGCTCTGTGGCACATGAGAGCTTTCTGGACCAGGGATCAAACCCACGTCCTGAACTGGCAGGCAGATTTTTATCAACCACTGGATCACCAGGGAAGTTCCCCAGGACTGGTTGCTTGTTTCACAGAAAAAGAAGGATAAAGATAGGAAAGTATTTTGTTTGTTTACTGGATTCATTCACAGAGTGTTTACTGAGCACCTATTATATGCTTGCGTGCTCAGTCGTGTTGATTCTTTGTGACCGTATGAACGGTAGCCCAGTAGGCTCCTCTGTCCATGGGATCCAAGCAAGAATACTGGAGTGGGCTGACATTTCCTACTGCACTCCTCCCCCATCGAGGGGCAGAACCCTCATTTCCTGCATCTCCTTGCATTGGCAGGCACATTCTTACTACTGAGCTGCCTGGGAAGCCCTTATTATACACAAGCCATTAAAAATATGGAATTTGTACCCTCAAGGAGTTCCTAGCCTGGTGGGGGAAACAAAATGATAAAAAAATAAATTCAACTGTGTACTACTGTGAAGAATGAATTCTGTGTAGGATGTGGAGCACAAGGCGTGGGGGGGGGGCGGTCAGGTTATGTTGGGGAGACAGAAGAGACTTCTTGAGGAGCAAGCTGACCTGAGTCTTGAAATTTGAGTAGGCATCTGCCAGGTTGGCAGAGATGGAGGAGAGCTGGGGAGAAGGTAGGCATTCTAGGCAAATAGGCAGCAAGAGTTCCAGGATGCTGGTGAAATTTCAGGGAAATCCATGAGGTTGGGGCCAGGAAGAGATAAGTGATGTGGTTGCAAAGGAAACAGGAGACCCATGAGAAAAGTTCTTTGGAGTGCTGGTGAGAGATGATAAGGACCAGAAATGGGGCAGGGTTAGCAGGAATAGAGATGGGGGAGGGCGAAAGAGATGCTAAGGAAGTGGAATTGTCAAGACTTGTTCCATTGGTGATGGTAGGGAGAGAGAAAGAAGAGAGAGAGGGCAGAGAAGAGGCAGAGATGGCAAAAGTGATTGATCCAGCATGACTCCCTGGTTCTTGACTGGGGCAAGTAGGTGTATGACGGTGTCATTTACAGAGATGTGGGACATGTAAGGAAGGACTGGGAAGTGTAATCAAGCTGGGTTTTGATTAAGTCAAGTTTGAAGCACCAGGACTTCCCTGGTGGTCCAGTGGTTAAGAAGACACCTTCCAGTGCAGGGGACGCAGGTTCGATCCCTGGTCGGGGAACTAGAATCCCACATATTGCAGGGTAACTAAGCCTGAGTGCTTTCGAGCCTGTGCGACACAGCTAGAGGACCCCTCGCACTGCAAGGAAGAGCCTGCATGCTGCAACCAAGACCTGAGACAGCCAAATAAATAAACACTAAAAGAGAAGATTAAAAAAAAGTTTGAAGAACCTCTTGAAATTGTAGATGGGTACCTCCTGGCCCACTTTACTGTCCACTGCTTTGTGTGTGTAAGGCTTTGATGTCTGAGAAAGGTCAAAAGTTACCTGCCAGAAGTTCTTCTTTGGTAGAGGAACTATAAGCAAGTGCAATTCAATTCAAAATAAGTTATTGAGCATTTACTATGTGCCACACGGTGCAACACACACTAATCTCCAAAGGGAGAGAGATTCTATCTGCCTTGTTCACATTTGCATCCCAATACCTGATACAGTGACTGATACACAGTGGACATTTGATTAGTGTTTGTTGAATGACTGACTAAATGTATGAATGAACATGTTTGGTAATGAAAATAGCAACGAGTATCTCCTGAATCCCAAAAGCTTGGGGAGACAAATGCACAGACAGGGTCAAACAGCATATTAAATGCTTGAATAGAATGGATGTAATGGGCAAGAAGGACTCACGGGGAAAGGGAGTGACTTGTGCTGAGTTTTAAAGTTTTCTGGGCAGAGAAGAGGAAAAGACATTCCAGAAAGAAAGAATAGACCATATAAAGGCCTAGAAGGGTGAAAGTGCATGACATGGTTCTCAGACTAACAGTTTAGTGCAGCTGTACTCCACCTGGCAGCCATCAGGCCTGCCATCCCCTTAGAAGGAAATAGTCCCCATCCACAGCCTGTGCTGAGGGGAAGCTCTGGGTGTTCTTACTTTACACAAAATGAAACTGCTGTTCAGCCACAGGCAAATCATAAGCTGTCTAGGACCCTAAGAGTTACACTTGAGTGGAACAACTGACCCAACCAGAAGGAACAGGGCCAGTCTCCTGCTATGATGTAAGTGAGTGTGTATGGTTGTGGTGGCAGCAATGGTATGGAAACCACAGACAGAATCAGGCAGTAGCCATAGCATCAAAGATGGAGAGAAGGCAGAGAAGCCAAGATGACTATAGGAAACAGGAGTTACAGAAAAAACTAGAAGCCACATGGCAGAGAAAAGACATGCTGAGCAGAGGGAGAAGCAGTTGCTTTCAGAGAAGCAGATGGAATCAGAGGTCAGCCTGTTAATGTCACGCCTACGTAGATTAAAACCCATTATAATGTTACAATGTGTGTGTGTGCACTCAGTCACTTAGTGGTGTCCGACTCTGCAACCCCACAGACTGTAGCCCACCAGGCTCCTTTCTTCATGGGATTCTCCAGGCAGGAATACTGGAGTTGGTTGCCATTTCCTCCTCCAGAGGATCTTCCTGACCCAGGATCTAGCCCATGTCTCCTGCATTGGCAGGAGGATTCTTTGGCACCCTGCCACCTGGGAAGCCCTAGTAACACTATAATACTTGCTCAGTTCACTTCAGTTCAGTCGCTCAGTCGTGTCCGACTCTTTGCGACCCCATGAATTGCAGCATGCCAGGCCTCCCTGTCCGTCACCAACTCCCGGAGTTCACTCAGACTCACATCCATCGAGTCCGTGATGCCATCCAGCCATCTCATCCTCTGTCGTCCCCTTCTCCTCTTGCCCCCAGTCCCTCCCAGTATCAGAGTCTTTTCCAATGAGTTAACTCTTCCCATGAGGTGGCCAAAGTACTGGAGTTTCAGCTTTAGCATCATTCCTTCCAAAGAAATCCCAGGACTGATCTTCAGAATGGACTGGTTGGATCTCCTTGCAGTCCAAGGGACTCTCAAGAGTCTTCTCCAACACCACAGTTCAAAAGCATCAATTCTTTGGCGCTCAGCCTTCTTCACAGTCCAACTCTCACATCCATACATGACCCCTGGAAAAACCATAGCCTTGACTAGATGGACCTTAGTCGGCAAAGTAATGTCTCTGCTTTTGAATATACTATCTAGGTTAGTCATAACTTTCCTTCCAAGGAGTAAGCGTCTTTTAATTTCATGGCTGCAATCACCATCTGCAGTGATTTTGGAGCCCCCAAAAATAAAGTCAGCCACTGTTTCCACTGTTTCCCCATCTATTTCCCATTAAGTGATGGGACCAGATGCCATGATCTTCATTTTCTGAATGTTGAGCTTTAAGCCAACTTTTTCACTCTCCTCTTTCACTTTCATCAAGAGGCTTTTTAGTTCCTCTTTAGTTCCTTTTTAGTTCCATAAGGGTGGTGTCATCTGCATATCTGAGGTTATTGATATTTCTCCCGGCAATCTTGATTCCAGCTTGTGTTTCTTCCAGTCCAGCGTTTCTCATGATGTACTCTGCATAGAAGTTAAATAAGCAGGGTGATAATATACAGCCTTGACGTACTCCTTTTCCTATTTGGAAGCAGTCTGTTGTTCCATGTCCAGTTCTAACTGCTGCTTCCTGACCTGCATACAGATTTCTCAAGAGGCAGGTCAGGTGGTCTGGTATTCCCATCTCTTTCAGAATTTTCCACAGTTTATTGTGATCCACACAGTCAAAGGCTTTGGCATAGTCAATAAAGCAGAAATAGATGTTTTTCTGGAACTCTCTTGCTTTTTCCATGATCCAGCAGATGTTGGCAATTTGATCTCTGGTTCCTCTGCCTTTTCTAAAACCAGCTTGAACATCAGGGAGTTCACGGTTCATGTATTGCTGAAGCCTGGCTTGGAGAATTTTGAGCATTACTTTTGAGATGAGTGAAGTTGTGCGGTAGTTTGAGCATTCTTTGGCATTGCCTTTCTTAGGGAGTGGAATGAAAACTGACCTTTTCCAGTCCTGTGGCCACTGCTGAGTTTTCCAAATTTGCTGGCATATTGAGTGCAGCACTTTTAGAGCATCATCTTTCCGGATTTGAAACAGCTCAATTGAAATTCCATCACCTCCACTAGCTTTGTCCATAGTGATGCTTTCTAAGGCTATCAGCCATCAAACATGTTGAATAATTCACTACTACTGCTGCTACTGCTAAGTCGCTTCAGTCATGAATAATTCACTAGGAGAGAATATTTAAAATTTCTGTTGTTCTTTATCCCCAGTGACCCAAGTTTCCTGCTCATATAATCTCCCTTCTGTCTGAATAACTTCTTTTATCAGTTCTTTTGGAGCAGCTCTGTTGGCAATGGATTCTCTTAGTTTTTCTTCATTTGAGAATGTCTTTATTTCATCATCATCCTCCAGGTTTGTTTTTTTTTTTTTCTGGATATAGAATTCTGAGTTAACAGGTTTTTTCTTCCCTCTCTCAGCCCTTAAGGAAATATGATTCTACCTTATTTTGGCCTCCATTGTTTCTTTTCTTTTTAAAATATTTATCTTTATTTATTTATTTGGCGGCGCCGGGTCTTAGTTGCAGGATGTGGGATCTTCAATATTCATTGTGGCATGCAGGGTCTTTTTTTAGTTGTGGTATACAAACATGTGGGATCTAGTTCCCTGACCAGAGATCAAACCCTGACCGTCTGCACCAGGAGCCCAGAATCTTAGCCACTGGACCACTAGGGAAGACTCCAGAAGTTGTTTTCAAGTATATTTTTAGGAGTAGATTTCCTCTTTGTTATTATTTTTTGGTTTGAAAACACGTTGGAGTTTTGGCGTGTTCACATTTCTTGGTTCACCTGTGTGTTCTTTCAATGTGATAAATACCCAGTCCCATTGTTTTCTGGCTTCCGTTGTTGCTGCTGAGACTTCTGTTGCCATGCTAACTCTTGCCCTTGGTTATGATCTTTCATTCTTTACGGCTGTTTTCAGGACCTTTTCATCTGTGGCATTCTGAAATTTTACTTTAATGTTTCTGGTTATGAATTTATGTTCATTTTTTCCTCTTTGGGATACACTGATCTGTGAGTTTTAATGCTTCATTTGTTCTAGAATACTGTTAACCGATGTTGGCTAAAATATTTCTGTTGTTTCTTATGACCATACTTTCCTTTCAAAACTCCAGTTATTTCTATGGTATACCTTCTCATTTTATCCTCCATGTCTCTAAATCTTTATTTTATATTTTTCGTTTCCATATCTATTTTTCTCATATTCTGGATATATCCTTTTGACAAATCTTCTAATCCTCTAATCCTTTCTTCAGTTGTCCCAAATCTGCTTTTTAAGCCATCCTTTAAGACTTTAATTTCAACAATCTTGTTTTTTCTTATTTCTAGAATATATGTTTTCCTGATCTATCCATTCAATCTTGATCGTCCTTTTATATGCTTTCATTTGTAAATCAACTATTTTTACCCTTTAACATTTCCTGTGTGTATGTGTGTTCTATGTTCTATATTTGTCACTTTAGATTTTTATTTCTTTATTGATTTGATGTGCTGGGTCTTCATTGCTGCATGCAGGCTTTCCTCTAGTTGTGGTGAGCGGGGGCCACTCTCCAGCTGCAGTGCACAGGCTTCTTCTGTTGCGGAGCACAGGCTGTAGGGCATGCAGGCTTCAGCAGCTGTGGCTTGTGGGCTCAGCACTTGCAGCTCCCAGGCTCTAGAGCACAGACTCAGAGTAGATCTGATGCACAGGTTCAGTTGCTCTGAGGCATGTGGGATCTTTCCAAACTAGGGATGAAACCCATGTCTCCTGCTTTAGCAGGTGCACTCCTTACACCTGAGCCAGCAGGGAGCCCTGTATTTGCTGCTTCTAATAGCTTCCCCTTGGAATCGAACTCTGTTTTTTTTCTTGCTACTTCTGATTTTTACTCATAGTGGCTGGCTTCCTTATATATTTGATAATCTTTGTGAATCCGTTGATTTGATTGATTGCCTGCATGCTCAGTAGTGTCTGACTCTTTGTGATTCCAGGGACTAAGCTGCCAGGTTTCTCCGTCCAAGGGATTTCCTAGGCATTGCTTGATCTTTGTATGTGGAAGAAGCTTTCTTCCCGACAGTGTTTGCTTTGGCTTCTGGAATAGTCAGGGAGTGCTCCGACATAAGACCACTTTATCCTTTCTTTAAAGGTATTGGCTCAGATTAGGAGTTGCATGCTGGTGTTTCAAGGTTAAATGCCCCCTACAACATTATTCCCCTACAAATCTGGACTCTGTGTATCCCTGCCTTTCCTGGCTGCATGACCACACAGGCTGAAAACTTGCCTCTCTTTCTCCACAACACTCTAGCTCCCTGCTAACCAGCACATGTAAAAGAACCATTTAGAATTCCTGGAAAGGAAATTTATACTCACTGAAAACCTAAACAGTATACATGAAAAGTTCTAGGCTGAAAACAGTCTATTTCACTAAATAGTTATCATTCAATTCAAATTTATTTGCATGATGTTGAGCACAGTCAGTTATGGTATTTTGTTGTTGCTAAGTCGCTAACTCACGTTGTCATGACTCTGCGACCCCATGGACTGCAGCACACCAGACTCTTCTGTCCTCCACTGTTTCCTAGAATTTGCTCAGATTCGTGTCCATTGAGTCAGTGATGCTATCTAACTATCTCATCCTCTACTACCCCCTTCTTTTTTTGCCTTCAATCTTTCCCAGCATCAGGGTCTTTTCCAAGGAGTCAGCTATTCAAATCAGGTGGTCAAAGTATTGGAGCTCCAGCTTCAGCATCAGTCCTTGCAGTTAATATTCAGGGTTGATTTCCTTTAGGATTGACTGGTTTGATCTCCTTGCAGTCCAAGGGACTCTCAAGAGTCAGCACCACAATTCGAAAGCATCAATTCTTCCGTTATCGTCCAACTCTCACATCCATATATAACTACTGGGAAAACCATAGCTTTGACTATATGGACCTTTATCTGCAAAATGATGTCATTGCTTTTTAATTCATTGTCTAGTTTTTCATAGCTTTCCTTCCAAGAAACAAATGTTTTTTGATTTCTTGGCTGTAGTCACTGTCCACAGTGGTTTTGGAGCCTAGGAAAATAAAATCTGTCACTGCTTCCACTTTTTCCCCTTCTGTGTATTTTAAATATCTTCTATCTCTTTATTTCCTTCCATTATTTGTTCTTTTTTGTATTTGCACTTTCTCACATCCTCAGTTTTGTTTGGGCTAATGAGTTATTTACTTTTTAAAAAAGTATTTTAGGTTTATATAATAGTTCTGCTTTTCTTGTTTTCTAAAATTTATTATAATTTGTTTTTTCATTTATTCATTTCTGCAGCATTCCTTTAGTTTATTTTGTTATTATTTTCTAACTTTTAAAGAGGAACTCTGATTTCTGCATTTTGTTTTGAAGTATGTATTTAAGTTGATTAAGTATTCCTCTGAGTACTACTTGAACTGCATTTCATAGATTCTGGTATATATTCTTTACGTTATTTTTATTTCCATTAATTCCTTAGTTTTGGGTATGTTTTCCTTTTGACCCAATAATTATATGAAAGAGGGTTTTATTTTTAAACTTCCAAATAGAGAGGACTCTTTGATTTTCTTATTAAATTCATTTGTTGCAATGTGATTATAGGATAGTTTGTGCATTATTTCTGTAGGTGGGGTGTTGCGATAGTCCTTGAGTCTTAAATATGATGAATTTTCATAAATACTATTGGACACTTGAAAAAATGGTGTGTCCTCCACTTTCAGGATGCAATGTTTGATATACATTAGTAAGGTTTACTCGGAGAAGGCAATGGCACCCCACTCCAGTACTCTTGCCTGGAAAATCCCATGGATGGAGGAGCCCGGTGGGCTGCAGTCCACGGGGTCGCTAACAGTCAGACACGACTGAGCGACTTCACTTTCACTTTCACTTTCATGCATTGGAGAAGGAAATGGTAACCCACTCCAGTGTTCTTGCCTGGAGAATCCCAGGGACAGGGGAGCCTGGTGGGCTTCCGTCTCTGGGGTCGCACAGAGTCGGACACGACTGAAGCGACGCAGCAGCAGCAGCAGCAGCAGTAAGGTCTACTATGTTAATTACATTGTTTAGGGCCACTCTGTTTTTAGCTTTTTAAAAAATTATAACTTGTTTTGAATTGGACGACACAAGTAAATGAAAGCCTCTTTTTTAAAAAAATAATGTATTTATTTGTTTGACTGCTGGGTTTTCGTTGCGGCACACAGGATCTTTTAGTTGCAGCATATGTGACCTAGTTCCCTGACCAGGGATCCAGTCCAGGCCCCCCCCCTCCACTGGGAACATGGCATCTTAGCCACTGGACCACCAGGAAAGTCCCTAAAGCCTCCTTTTTATTAGCATGTTTTTGTTTCTTTTTCCTTGCTTATCTTGTAATTTCTGCTGTATGAAGGTTACTTTTATGTTATTTTGTAAATCAGTATTCATAATTATTATATTTTCATTGCCAGTTGTACCCTTTAGCTTTCTAAAGGAACCTTGCTTTCTTGGCTCATATTCTACCTTGTCTGTTATTAAGGTCATGACTTCTGTTTTAAATAGTTTGTTGTATACCCTTGCCAATCTTTTAATCTTTAAAATAAACTTTAAGATTAATTTTAGAGTTACAGGAAAATTATGAAGATTGTACTGAGAGTTTTCATGTACCTACACACCTAGTTTTTATCTTAGATTATTAGAGGGCTTTAAACATGAAGAGAATAGGAGGAAGCAAATAACACAAATTGATAATGTAGGAAATGGAGAAACAAGAATACACATAAAACATTTAAAAATAAAACCAATAAAATAAGCAAATCTCAAACGAGCTTAATTTTTTTTTTCCACAAAGTGAGAGAATAAAAATAAGCCATATTAGGAAGGAATGAAAGAAACATTACTTATACAATATAGGTTTAAAACAAAAGCAAAAACAAAAACCAACCCACAGTAACTGTAGCAGAGATAGAGAAGAGGGAGTGCTCTAGGAATCCCTAATAACTTACAGAGCCTGCTGCTGGAGCTCCCTCATTTTGCCATGTCTGGTGTTTACGCTGTAACATTCTATTCAGTTAAGTGTCAGCGGTCCTCTTTTTAAGTAATCGGAATTGTTGCTTCGATTTCAGCCAGTCCACACAGTGAAAAATATAACCCACCTGGTCTGAAGATGAGACACTCTAGAACCACACGTTTTAATTCTTCAGTTTATTGTTCACGGTTTAAATAGAGAGCCCTCTAGGGGGCAGCAGTGGAATAACAGGAGCTGCTGTTGGGCCTTTGTAGAGAGGAGACAAAATGGTGACCTCTCGTCTAGAGCTTCTAGCTCAAAGAGAACACTTAGCATTACAACCCTTGACCCTTTCTCTTACTGTTTACAGGTGGCCACCCTGTTACATACGGCAGTGTAAACCGTTCACGGAGAATCCAGTGTGAGTGCCCACCTGGAATTGGTGCAACAGTACTGCCCTGCATGAGTACAGATGGATTAAGAGACAAGAACTGATCAAGGTCACATCAAAGGGATGTGACCAGGATTCCTGAAGCTGTTTTGAGCCTGGTATAAAAGGAGGGGAGAAAGACGATTGGTGGGAAAATTAGGGATGTGGAGTTCCTACAGGAATCAACATTTACAAAGATTTAGAGCCTCTTATGTCCAATGATGCCTGGGCAGATTCTGTCAGTAAAATAAGAGTGATTGTACCAGATTCTCCTGGAAGATTATAGTGGGCTTTTTTTTTTTTTAAAGTATAGTTTATTTACAGTATTGTGTTAATTTCTACTGTACAGCAAAGTGATTCAGTTATATATATATATATGTACATTCATTTTTAGCATATTATTTTTCATTATGGTTTATCATTGATACTGAATACAGTTTTCTGTGCTGTACTGGAGGACCTTGTTTATTATGGTGAAATGATTTGAAGACTGGCGTGAGTCCTTGGCCTACCCACAATCAGTCTTGATAGTTTAATTTGGGTCTTAGTAATCCTGGTCCAATTGTCTGCTTAATTTCTTCACATAAATGTCCATTGTAAGTCAATTTTTCTTCTCTCCAGCCCAGTCGTGCCCATACTCATAAACCCAGACTCAGTCCTTTAACCTCCTTCATTCACTCCTCTTCTGAAACTAAGTCTTCAAGTTCTTTCAATCTTTACCTCACAGAGTTTCTCCAGAAAAGCTTACGACCAGTGAAAAAATTCTGAGAGTTTATTTCTGAGACTGTCTTTTATAATCCTTCTGAGAAGGCAAGTTCTAAGCTCAACCTCCACCTCCTGCTGGGTGAGATGGTGACTGAGTTGTTGAAAGGTTGGCAGCAGTGGGTGGTTTTTAATGGGCCATATGTGTCTGTTTCTACCTTATTCACTGTATTATGTTGTTTTTGTTGTTTTGTTGTGGCACACGGACTCTCTAGCTGTGGCTCACAGGCTCTAAAGCATGTGAGCTCAGTAGTTGCAGCTCACGGGCTTAGTTGTTCCATGGCATATAGGATCTTATTTCCCTCACCAGGAATCAAACCCACGTCCCCTGCATTGGAAGGCAGATTCTTAACCACTAAACTGCCAGGGAAGCCCCATTCTTTTTTTCTTACAGCCGAGTATATTGGGAAGAAAAAAAAAAGTATATATATGATATTTCTTAATCCAACCATATGTTAATGGGCACTTGGGTTGCTTCCTTGCCTTGGCTATTGTAAATGTGCTGTGCTATGCCCAGTCGCCTGGTCATATCTGACTCTTTTGTGACCCCACGAACTGCAGCCTACCAAACTCCTCTGTTCATGGAATTTTCCAGGCAAGAATACTGAAGTAGGTTGCCATTTCCTACTCCAGGGACTCTTCCCAACTTAGGGATCGAACCAGAGGCTCCTGCATCTCCTGTATTGGCAGGCAGATTCTTTTACCACTGAGCTGTTGTGAATAGTGTGTATCAGAGTTTTAAGTGAGAGTCCCAGAAATTCATGCTCTCTTAGCAAGGCCCCCCTCTCCTTTCCCACCCCCCAAACCCCTCCTCATCTTTATCTCCAGATCAGAGACTGATATTCCATGTCGTTTATCTCTGTTTATGTCAATTGGTATAAGAAGAACAGGTTTAGCGCTGTTAATATGATTCTTTTCATTGCTAGAAGTATTTATTTACACTTTCACCCTTTTTATGTTTGACCAGGCTTGACAGAAGATTGTCAGTTTTGTCGGTCTTCTCAAGGAGTTTTTTACATTATTGATCCTATCAACTGTATCTTTATTCCTAATGTATTATCTTAAATTTTTTAATTCACTGTTTCGGTTCCCTGATATTTTATGGATTTTTTCTTCTCCTTTTTCTAACTATCATGGTAGTCTGAGGTCTTTGAAAAGGGGATAGATTGGGGCTAATGTACAGATGCTGTTCTCTATGCAGCTGGGTTTTAGGTATTCATAGGGAAGGTCTACGCTCTCATTTCTGGTCTTGTGTCCTTTGCTGCTGAGGGTAATTGGTAAATAAAACAATATTGTAAATACAAAATGATAATAAATTTGATGAAGTGTTGACAAGTTCCCAAAGTAGAACTGAATCTTCCTCAAGAATAGAAAACCTAAATATATTTTAAACTATTAAAGAATTTTATCATATAGTTAAAAACCTTCCTACCAAAACAAACAAGCAAACAAAACAACAGCAACAAAAATCACACACATACACACACTCAAACAGACCTCGAAGTTTAAGAGTTGTGTAAAATATTCTAGGAAAAGATAATCCCAGTCTTAGATAAGATGTTTCCAAAAATAGCAATAACAACAAAAAGAGAAACCCTACCCAAATAACTACTGGGCAGTTAAAACCTTGATAAAAATCAGAGAAGGATTGCTTAAGAAAAGAAAATTATAGACCTTTCTCTCAATAACATAGAGGTGAAAATGGCAAAATGTTAACAAATTGAATTCAGCAATAGAAAAAATGACTGGGTTAGATACATATCAAATGTACAAAGTTAGCTTAAGACTTAAAAAGTCATGTAGACAATGCCAGTCAAAGTCACAGCAGGTTTGGGCTTTCCTGGTGATCCAATGGATAAGAATCTGCCTGCCAATGCAGTGAACATTTCCTGGTTCGGGAAGATCCCCCTTGCTGAGAGGTAACTAAGCCTGAGTGCCACAACTACCGAAGCCTGAAAGCTTTAGAGCCCATGTTCTGAAACAAGAGAAGCCGCTGCAGTGAGAAGCCTGTACACGCAACTTGAGAGTAGCTCCTGCTCACCTCAATTAGAGAAAGCCTGTGCACAGCGACATAGGACCCAGAGCAACAGCAGCAACAAAATCGCAGCAGGTTTTCTTTATGGAACTTCACAAACGGAATCTAATGTTTATACGGAAGGCCACAAGTTGAAGAAAAGTGAAAGCACCCTTAAGGACAAATTAAATGAATATGTATTTTCAAATAATAGGCTATGTTCATCATAAAAATGTAGTAATTCTGTTAGTATGGAACAGAGAAAGACAAACTGAGAAAGGAAATAAAACAGCCAGAAATAGTCCCATTCATACATGGCAACTTAATTTATGTCAGCATTATAACCTAGTTGAGAAAGATGGACTTCTCAGCAAACAGTGCTGGGATAACTAATTATCCAGGTGAGAAAAAAATGGAATTGGATCATTATTTCACACCATATCTTAAAATTTTATTTTAATTAATTAGTTAATTTTTGGCTGCACTGAGTCTTTATTGCTGTGGGTGGGCTTTCTCTAGCTGTGGCAAGGGGGACTACTCTTCCTTGCAGTGCACGGGCCTCTCATTGTGGTGGCTTCTCTTGTTGTGGAGCTTGAACTTCTGGGCATGTGGGCTTCAGTAGTCGTGATGCACGGGCTTAGTTGTCCCATGGCATGTGGAACCTTCCCGGAGTAGGGATCAAACCTGTGTCCCCTGCACTGGCCGGCAGATTATTCACCACTGGACCACCAGAGAAGTCCCCATATTAAAAAAAATCAGTTTCAAGATGAATAAATGGAAAAGTCAGGGTTCATGCAAAGCCACAGAAATATAGATACTATATAGTTCCACTTATATAAAATACTTAGAAGAATCAAAATCATGCAGACAGAAAGTATAATGGTGGTTTCCAGGGTCTGGGGGAAGGGTAGGATATAGAATTATTGTTTAATGGCTATAGAGTTTCAGTTTTATAAGATGAAGTTAGCAGTGGATGATGGTGAGGTCTACACAACAGTGTGAGTGTATTTAATGCCACTGAACTGCTATACTTTAAAATGGTTAAGGTGGCAAATTTTATATTATGTGTATTTTAACACAATAAAAAAAAAGAGAGAAAAAGAAAAAAGACAGGAAAAATCCTTGGCTCGCTCTTTCCTTGAATATTTTGAAGGGATGGCCCCACTGCTGTTTGGCATTGACTACTGTGACTTGATCTTTTTGCCCTTCTGCCTACAGGATTGTTTACTCATCTTTAAAATCCAGTAACTTTAGGGATATACCTCTGAGTTGACAATTCTAGGTCCGTTTTCACTGGTACTTGATTTTTCTATTCAATATGTAGATTTTTATTTCAAGAGAGATTTCTTCCATTATATACATTTTAACATATGTATTCTATTCCATTGTTCTATCTCATTGTTTCTTTTTTAGGAATTGCAATTAATCTGTCTGTTCTTCACTCTCAGTCATTCATACCCATTGTGTATTTTCCCTCTAAACCGTTCATCTTTATTTTGGTTTGCATTTTGTTTTATTAGCTTTTAAATTTCTAACCTTTCTACTGTGCTTTGTATGTCTAGTCTCTGTTTTGCTCTTCCTAATTTTATCTTATATTTCTTCCATGTTTTTTTCTTTTGCCTTATGTTTCTTCCCAGAATTCTGCTTGTTCCCTTCTTTACATATATATATATATTTCTTAAATATTTTTATTTTCTTTTTTGTGCTCCTGATCTTCCCCCATCCTGTGTTCTCTTAATTAACTCTTTTTTTCATATTCCATTGACTTTCTTTATTGAAGTATAGTTGATTTACAATATTGTAATAATTTCTGCTGTATAGCAAAGTGATTCAGTTTTATATATGCATTGTTTTTTAAGAATGAATATGTGTCTATTTATTTTTGGCTGTGCTGGATCTTCGTTGCTGCACTCGGGCTTTTCTCTCGTTGTGGTGAACGGGGGCTACTCTGGTTGTGGTGCGCAAGCTTCTAATTGTGGTGACTTCTCTTGCTGCAGAGCTCTGGTTCTAGGGCATGCCGGCTTCCGTAGCTGCAGCGCGTGGGCCGGGCTCTAGAGCACGGGCTCAGTAGTTGTGGTGCATGGACTGAGTTGCTCCACAATGTGTGGGTTCTTCCTGGACCAGAGACCCACCCTGTGTCTCCTGCATTGGCAAGTGGATTCTTTACCACTGAGCCACCATGGAAGTCCATATATACCTTCTTTTGTAATAAGCTTTTCCATTATGGTTTATCATAGGATATTGAATATAGTTCCCCATGCTGTACAGTAGGACCCTGTTGTTTATCCATTTTATATATAATAGCTAACATTTGCTAACCCCAGCCTCCCGCTACATCCCTTCCCCAAAACCCTCCCCTTCGGCAAGTAGCAATCTGTTCTCTGTGTCCGTGAGTCTGTTTCTGTCTCATCAGTGGGTTAATTCGTGTTGTATTTTAGATTCCACATATAAGTGATATCATATGACATTTGTCTTTCTCTTTCTGACTTACTTCACTTAGTATGATAGTCTCTAGTTGCATCTATGTTGCTGAAAATGGCGTTATTTACTCTTCATGGCTGGGTAGTATCCCCTTGTATGTATGTGCCACGTCTTTATCCGTTCATCTGTTAATGGACTCTTAGGTTGTCTCCATGTCTTGGCTATTGTGAACAGTGCAGTGTATTTTTCTGAATTAGGGTTTTGCCTGGATATACGCTGAGGAGTGGGATTGCTGGATCAAGTGATGATTCTGTTTTTAGTTTTCTGAGGAACCTCCATACTTTCTCCATGGTGGCTACATCAACTTACGTTCCACTAACAGTATAGGAGAGTTCCCTTTTCTTCACACCCTCTCCAGCATTTGTTTTTTGTAGAGTTTTTAATGATGTCCACTCTGACCAGTGTGAAGTGGTACCTCATTGTAGTTTCAATTTCCATTTCTCTAATAATTCTGCTAGTTCCCTTCTTACCCCTTCTTTTTGATATTTCTTCACAGTTGTGATTAAATCATGAGGTTTTTTTCTAAACTCACATTGGAAGTATAATTTTGATCTGCTCCCTAGGAGTATGTTTCTGGTGAGAGTCCTCTTCATACTGAAGATTTTTTTGTTCTTTCCCACATGTGTCTCTGTACAGATGCAGGTGGAAAAGAACAAGAAGAATCTTCCAGAGTGTGCAACTCCTGTTTTTAAGGACTGTTTTTTAAAAATGTGTTTTCCTACAACTAGA
This sequence comes from Capra hircus, assembly GCF_001704415.2. Classification (NCBI taxonomy): domain Eukaryota; kingdom Metazoa; phylum Chordata; class Mammalia; order Artiodactyla; family Bovidae; genus Capra; species Capra hircus. Next base: position 26,542,287 of record NC_030826.1, on the reverse strand, counting down.
AGGAGAATTCAGATGGATTCTATTCTAAATCCTACATGTCCCTAAGTATTTCACTGGCCCCTGTCAAAGGTACAGACCTAGTCATCCAGGGTAACCCCTTGACATTTCACATGTATATTTTCCCTGGTGATTTCTCAGTTCTACCAATAGGCCCTCCTTGCCTTCTCCTTTCTTCCACGCTGCTCTCAACCGTGATTTATACAGTTTCCTATACAGCTTTGCTGGTATTCAATGCTTTGGGCAATCAATCAGAACTTCCCTAATTTAGGTTTAAAAGGTTTAAGAAAGCCCTTGAAGGATGTATTTATTACAGGAAGAAATTTTTGTTCCAGGAAAGCATCTTTATTTTCCTTCCTTGAAATCTGAATGAGAGAACAGGAAACAAAGATCTTTTTTCCCACCTCTTTCCTTCACCATGCATAACCAACTTTATTATTCAATTAGATCTTTTCATTTATTTTACATGTCTTTTCATTTCATTTATATACAAACTAGATTCTTTGAGAAAGAGGAGACGGGGACAAAGGACAAAGAAGTGTAGGGCTAGGTGGACATTAAGGTAGGGCAGCTGTGGGTAGGGATGGGCTCCAAAATTCAGTGGGAACCCTTCATTATGTATTCCCTAGAGTTGGGTGATGTAGCATCCCTGAGCACTGACCACACAGCTTAGGGGACAATCTGTTCACCAGAGGCTGTGGCCAAGGAGGGTGGGGTATTCAAAGGGTACTTAGGGAGGGCAGAGTTTGGGAATGATGTGTGCAAGGCATCAGATGGTCACACTGTTCTCTACCATGCTGGGTCGAAGATACTCATAGGGCAGGTCCAGGCCTGCATTCCGGACCTCAATCTCCTTGTCCAGGGCAGCCAACTCCTCCTGGAATTGCTTCAGCACAGCTTGAGGCCCAGGGTCAGAGAAATAGTTTTCTTTGTGCTGCCCCAAGGCCACCTGACAGGGGAGAACAAAAAGGCTCAGCCCATGGACGCTGCAGCCAAGAACACTGCTCCTTCTCCCCTAGGGTGTAGGCATCCATCTCTAACCATGACAGGCTGGCGTCGGCCAAGGAATTTTATGAAGGTCTTCTGTGTTCGGGCCTGGTGCAGACCGGGCAGTGCGTCTACTATATCCTTCTCTGTCACGTCCTTGGAGATGGGCGGAGGCTTCCGCATGGTGCATGGACCATTCGGGATCCAGGAGTACCAGTCCAGCTGCAGGTGGGAGAGCCTCTCAGAAACCCAGGCTGATGACCCAGGCGTTTGGTCCCCTATCTTCTACCTCCCGGGAGCCCCAGGGGGTGAGGATCAGAACAGGTTACCTGGCCGTGGTGGGTGGAAGCGTGCTGACCAGTGCACGTGAAGATGCACGTGGTGATGAAGTGGCAGAGCTGAGCTCGGGACTCTAAGGAGATGGGGAACCTGTGTGGGGTAAGAGTTTGAGGCTTTGAGACCAGGACAGGAGACAGTTGATCTCAGGCAGTGAAAGATATCTGGGGATATGGAAAAGAATTCCTGTGTGTGGTTGTGCCTCTAGTACACACATAGTGTGTATTCACATGTTTATGGGCTTGGATGAACGTTGGCATTAGGGAGAAAGGGTAGGAAAAGGTGAGGGAAAATAACTAAGGGAAATGTATTTGGTTCTAGAGGAAGCTCTTAGCAAGTTGCATAAGGATGGGGAATGCTATATGAGAAGATGAGAAAGGAAAGGGGCTGGGGAATCGGGAGTGACTAGAATTAGAATTTCTGGAGGAAGCTCTGAGTGTAGGGTGTCTTAAATTTTTTTTTTTTGGCTTTAAACTTTTTTTTTTTTTTTTTTGCACTGAGATATGGCCAGTTAACAAGCTTGTGAGTTTCAGGTGAACAGCAAAAGGATTCAGTGGTGCATATACATGTATCCAATTCCCCCCAAACTCCCCTAGGGTGACTTACAGTATTGCGAAAAGGTGTGGATTGTTGACAGGGTCAGTGGGGAGGGATCTGGGCCTTACCCCCGGTCCTGCGCCCCCTGCAGTCCAGTCTCAGTGATCTCTCTACACCAGGCCTGCAGTTCTGGATCATCTTTCACAGCTCCATCACTCTTGTAGAAAAGACTGACCATCTTCTCTACATACCTGCTCCCCAGGGAAGAAGACACTGGGTCTCAGATGGCCAGCCTAGGACCTTCTGGATCTGCAGTCCCCCTTGTTCTCACCAGGGGGCCCACAGGGTCTTCCCTGTCGGTGTGGCTCTCACCGGCTGATGGCTCCCCAGAGCCTGAGCGCGTCTTGGCCATAGAGAGAAGACTTCACATCCAGGAGCCCACGGTCTGCCAGGTCATCAGGAGGGCAGAAGGAGCGATACGTCAGACCAGCTATGGCTCTCTGGAGAATGTCTACGTGGCCGCCATTCCCAGTGCTCACCACCTGAGGGCAACCCACAGCAGATAAATTAGTGTTTGCCATGTCAGCTGAGGGCTTACCTGGTGGCTCAGAGCATATAGAATCCGCCTGCAATGTGGGAGACCTGGATTTGATCCCTGGGTTGGGAAGATCCCCTGGAGAAGAGCATGGCAACCCTCTTCAGTATTCTTGCCTGGAGAATTCCATGGACAGAGGAGCCTGGAGGGCTACAGTCCATGGGGATGCAAAGAGCAGGACATGACTGAGTAACTAAGCACACAGCACATGTCAGCTGAGGGGGATGGCATTCAGGGTCAGGAGATTCAAGCCCAGTGGCCCTACTCAGGTCCCTTTATGAAGGAAGCTACTCAGGTGTGAGGCAGATCAGGGCCGGCCTTTGGTAGAGGACACAGAGCTTCAGGGAGGAATGGGAAAGTGAATTTCTTCATCCTTGTACCCTCCTCCCTCTTTACCCATCCCTCTCCATACCAGATCAAAAATTCCCCATTCAGAGACAAGATTACTCCGGGCCAGCACGTTGATCTCCATGGTGTAGCGAAAGTGTGGAATCAGGAGCTGATATGGAAGAAACAATTGGGACACAGTCAAATAAGAGGGGTCCCAGGACCCATGAGTGGAAAGGAGATTAGAGGACCAGAGAGAGGAAATAAACAGGGGAGAGGATGGGTCTTCATGAAAAGAAGAGCGTGCCTGTTGGATTGTATTGGGTCAGGTTAATATTTGGAAGAGGGAAGATGAGAAACTGTCTTCTTGGGGTCACCCAAGGTCAAAGTTCACTTATTTGCACAGTTTTATGTAATATATAAGAATTTTAGGAGTCCTTTGTCTCACATCACAAAAAACTAGAAAGTTTCCTACAAGTGAAATTCTGTCTTATACCTGTGTCTTATTCCTGTCAGTAAAGTATCTCCACTGGTTTCCAATGCAAACTCTTCACCTCCTCTTTGCCTTCCCTAGGATGTCACTCCTGCTCGTTCTCTCTCTTACTTAGTATTTGATACTCTAAAGAAGAAAAACCCTTGGCTTAAACTTAAACCACTCTCTAGCAGCATCCTCATTGCTTGCTTCCCCTTTCATAGCAAGTCTTTTTTAAAAAAACTTTTTATTTTATATTGGAGTATAGTTGATTAATAAAGTATTAGTTTCAAGTGTACAACAAAGTGATTCAGTTGTACATATACATGTATCTATTCTTTTTCAAAATCTTTTCCCATTTAGGTTGTTACATAATAATGAACAGAGTTCCCTGTGCTATACAGTAGGCCTTTGTTGATTGTCCATCTCTTTTTGTTGTTTGCTTTGTTTTAAATTAATTTGTGTATTTTAATTGGAAGCTAATTACTTTACCGTATTGTGGTGGTTTTTGCCACACATCGACATGAATCAGCCACAGGGTGCATGTGTCCCCCTATCCTGAACCCCCTCCCACCTCCCTCCCTACCCCATCCCTCTGGGCTGTCCCACAGCACCAGCTTTGAGTGCCCTGCTTCATGTATCAAACTTGCACTGGTCATCTGTGTTACATATGGTAATATACATATCTCAATGCGATTTTCTCAAATTGTGCCGTCCTCTCCTTTTCCCACATAGTCCAAAAGTCTGTTCTTTACATCTGTGTCTCTTTTTCTGTCTTGCATATAGGGTCATCATTACCATCTTTCTAAATTCCATATATATGCATTAATAATATACTGTATTGGTGTTTCTCTTTCTGACTTACTTCACTCTGTATAATAGGCTCCGGTTTCATTCACCTCATTAGAACTGACTCAAATGCGTTCTTTTTTTATAGCTGAGTAATATTCCATTATGTCTATGTACCACAACTTCCTTATCCATTCATCTGCCAATGGACACCTTTAATATAGCAGTGTGCACATGTCAATCCCAAGCTCCCTAACCATTCCTTCCCCCCTCCCCTGCCCCGGTAACCATAAGTTCGTTCTGTCAGTCTGTACATCTGCTTCTCATAGCAAGTCTTAAAGGAGTCACCTAGTATTGTCTCTACTTCCCCACATGATATTTTTCTGCTCAGCCCACACTGATCAGGCTTCTGCCACCTCCACTCCCCTGAGATAGGATTAACCAGTGGATTAACCAATGACTTCCATATCAACAAATCCAAATGTCACTTCTCTGTTTGTAACTGTGTTTGCTTCTCGACAGCATGTGACACAATCACACCTCTCTCTTGAAACACTTTTTCCTTTCGGCTGCCCTGGTATCACATTTCTTGTTTCCTTCCTTCCTCAGTAGATAGCTCTCCTCCTGCTCCTTCTCTTAATTCCCTCCTTTCAATTTATAAGGGTTGTGACACCCTAGAGTTATATCTGGGCCAAATTCTCTGCTGTAGCTACAAACACTAGACAGCTTCATCTAGTCTTCATAATGACTTTAGATATGTCTGTTTTCTGATAACTTTAAAATCTATACCTTCAGCCACACTTGCCTTCTAAGATGGCCCACACTCTGTGGAGTGTGTTTCTCTCAAAATAAATCCACTTCTTACCTAAAAAAAAATACATAAAGAAATCTATATCTTTAATCCTGACCCATTCCAAGAACTCCAGGCTCATATATCTAACTGCCTTCCTGACTTTTTCTTTTTCTTTTCTTTCCTTTTTTTTTTTTTGGCCACACCACATGACTTGTGGGATTTCAGTTTCCCAACCAAGGAATGAACTCAGGCCTTGGCAGTATAAGCTTGAATCCTAACCACTAGGCCACCAGGGAACTCCCTTTCCTGACATTTCAAGCAGAGCCCTTGATTCTTCTCCCCACCAAGTAACAGTGCTTTCCCCCTCATCTTCTCCCACCTCCCTTTCCTCCTACCCAGCACTTCGATCACTCACACCCTTCTCTCCAGTCACACCTGATATCAGTCATCATCCACAGACCTCCACAGATCTCTGACTGGAATGTCCCGCCCCTTACTATCCAACTGACAACATCCTCAGCCCAAATTTCAATTTCTTTGTAAAACCCATTCTCACTCTTTCTTTAATCCTAGGCATTTCCATAGCACTGTGTACAAGTGTGTCTGTGTAAACGTGTGTCTGTGTAAACTGAGATTACTACTAAACATGCCACAAGCTCATGTGTAAACATCTCCAGAGTCTAGGAGTGTGAAATCTGAAGGGCAGTCAGATGCAGAATTAAGAGATGCTGAAAGGTGGCACCAGTGGTAAAGAACCTGCCTGCCAATGCAGGAGGCATAAGAGACACAGGTTCTATCCCTGGGTCGGGAAGATCCCCTGGAGGCGGAAATGGCAACCAAACTCCAGTATTCTGGAGAATCCCCTGGACAGAGGAGCCTGGCGGGCTACAGTCCATAGAATCTCACAGAGTTGGACACGTCTGAAGCGACTTAGCACGCACGCACGAAATACCTTGTAGATAGGATGCAGGCTGGGCAGGCTCCTCATGGTGGCCACAGAAATAACCTCAGCTATCAGGTGGCCCCTCAGCAGGTGTGACTGTAGCTGATGCAGCTGGAAATCAGAGCTCCGGACCCAGGTCTTGGCAAGGAGCCAGGCCATGGGGGGATCTGAAGGCAGGAACAACACAGGGGGGGGGCATCCATTCCGAGGTGGCTGGAGCTAGAGCAGGAGAGAGAGTTGAGGGCTAAGGACCTGGGTGTCCAAGTCCCTAAAGAAGATCAATGACTGGGGGCAGGACACCTGGGTCCTCTCACCTGGATGACCATAGGTAAGAGTCTTCCATCGGGCTGGAGCTTCAGCATGACCAGAGGGGCTGCTACATACTGTTGCTTAAAAATGATGACATTAGGCTTGACCCCATCCAGCAGGGAGAAGTCAGCTTCAAACAGAGATCCAGTCTAGGGGGTGGGGAGCAGGGATAGATAAAGGGGTTGAGGTTAGTTCTGGACCTGACCTGCCCTTCTCTCATTGGTCAGGCTGATTCCTTTCCCTATCCATCAAGTCTTTTACTTAAATGCCAATCACTTCTCCGATAACCAAAGCCCTAAATGCACAGTTTCCATGTCCAGTATCTTTCATCAGAGTTGGAGCTCTCCGATGTGAATTTTGTGGTTTTCCTTCTACCCCCTTAGCCCACAACAAAACTCTTCCCTTATCACCCTCCTTCAGGCTTTAGCCAAATGTGGCACATTTCTTTGATCTGAATTCCCCTCCCCCAAAAAACATAGCCCCAACTGTCTCCAGGGCTTTGTTTAGTCTCCCTTGCTATTTCCCTCCAAAAGTTTGGGCTCTTCCCTAAGGCTGAGAAATAGCTAATGAAGAAAGAAGAGATGAAAATGGAGATGGAAAGAAGAGTTAGCAGAAGGAGATAACGAGTTGGTGTAGATCAGTGGGTCTCAACCCAAGATGTTACCCCCTAGAAGATATTTGGCAATGCCTGAAGACACCTGGGGGATGCTGCTGGCAGCTAGTGGGTTGTAGCCAGAGATGCCACTAAGCATTCTACAATGCACAGGACAGCCTCCCAGAACAGAGTTATCTGACCCAAAAATATCAGTGCCAAAGTTGAGAAACCCTGAAGTATAGATGGAGGAGGGTGTAGATTAAACAGGTGCTGATGGAGGAAATGAGGGAAGGGGAAGAGAAGAATGAGGCAAAGAGAAGGAGACTGGAATGACGGCTGGGTGATGGGTGAGCAGATGAAGCACAGCACCTGGAGTTCTTTCTCCAGCTGTGTCTTCAAGTCTTCCATTTCCGGAGGCAGCACCAACCGTGACGGGAGACTCGTGGAGCGTCTCAGGAGCATGGGGTTTGCCCCGTTGAGGAACTGGTACCCAAATAGGGCATCATCCTTCCAGGAATTGCGGACCCGCTCTAGGGACAACAGGTGGGAGGATGCTGTGAGCTCCGAGCTCCTGATGTCACAGCCCTATTACTCCCTGACCCTCTCCCCTCTCCTTTCAGATCCCTGAGTTAGAAATATGTGGGTAGGTCTGGGGAGGTTAAGGTAACTGACCAGCCAGAGGAGTTTTTCCTCGTGGGAATACTTTACTGAAGTCTTCCAGTCTTCTTACAGAATTTGTGAGATCTAATGTCCCCTTTAAGGCCAAGTCCTTCAACCTGTGCAGAGAAGGCAAGTGCAAGAAGTTCAGGAAAGAATCCCACCTTGCATCCTGGGATGAAGGTGTCAGCCTTAACCTGGCACTCGAGAGTTGGACCATAAAGAAGGCTGAATGCCGAAGAACTGATGCTCTCGAATTGTGGTGCTGGGGAAGACTCAAGGGTCGCTTGGACATCAAGGAGATCAAACCAGTCCGTCTTAAAGGAAATCAACCCTGAGTATTCATTGGAAGGACTGATGCTGAAGCTGAAGCTCTAGTACTTTGGCCACCTGATGCAAAGAACTGACTCATTGGAAAATACCCTGATGCTGGGAAGGATTGGGGGCAGGAGAGGAAGAGGGTGACAGAGGATGAGATGTTTGGATGGCATCATCAACTCAGTGGACAAAAGTTTGGGCAAACTTGGGAAATTAATCAAGGACAGGGACTCCTCATGTGCTACGTACAGTCCATGGGGTCGCAAAGAGTTGGACATGACTTAGCAACTGAACAGCAACAACCTGGCACTCACACTTTTGCCAGAGAGAGACTGAAGTCTAAATCCTTATCTTCAAGAAATCTCTCGTTTCTGGGAAGATCCCATTGCGAATTCCCTGCTATAGGCAGGATTAATCCCTCTTTCCAGAAACCCCATCTGGAGGAAGAAGATGGAATTGGTATAAGTATGGTGGTGGGTTTCTTAGGATCTGTTAGGGATCAAAGACTTACTGGGGCTCACCGGTACACCTTCCTTCTTTCCTCAAGCTCTTGCTCCCGATGTTTCTTAAACTGGTTCTGGGGATCATCCCTCACGGTCCGGGCTGGGGAAGGGGTCGCAATAGAACAGGGTCTCCATTAACATAGCTTAGTTCTCGGACCCCTTCCACAACTGAGCTGCTCAGCCCCATCCTTTCCCTTCTCCCTTTCCCTCCATCTCTCTTCTTTCCCTCTTACATCATAACATCCAGCCCACCAGGTGCCGCCTCCTGTTTTCCCACTGCTCTCACCGGTGCCCTCGGGCAAGCAGATGATCTCGTTGCCCTGCACCCAGCGGTAGCAGGGGAAAAAGGCCTCGCCTTGGGTGCCGGGACCCTGGACCGCGATCCACTTGCAGAACCAGTCGAAACCCACCAAGCTTTTGTGCTTGCGCAGCTTCACCAGCAGGAGGCGCCCCAGATATAGGGAGACTTCGACCTCGAGCTGCACCTCCTGCAGCACAGGACGCGCTCAGACATGGGATGCAGGGTTCTCGGAGAGGGCGGATCAGAGAACCCTCCGAGAAGCCGGGCTTCCTTTTCCCCTCCGACCGCTCCCCGAAAGAGACCTGAATCCGGGTTGGAGGCGAGGAAGAGCAAGCCACTCCGAGGGGAACTCAGGCCGGCAGGCGTCTCCTTTTCTCTGCCACTCCACCCGGGCAAGTAAGTGCAGCGCTTCTCTCCCAGACCTCTCGCCTTCTCTTTTGCTACTTGGCACCCCACCCGTGTCCGATCTCCTTCCCCAGATGCCCAGGGGTCCCTCGCTGCCGAGGCCCCAGCGCCCGCCATGTGCGCCCCTCCGCGACCGCCGCAGTCACCACCTTCTCCACTAACCCTGGTCCGTATCGGCCGCAGTATCTTCCCCAAGTCCTTCTCCCCGTGCTCGCCCACCAGCCACAGCTGCACCAGGTTGCTGGAGCCAGCCAAGAGCGAGTCTCCAGTGGCGACGCGAATCCTGTATTTGCCCATCTTGCCCGGACTTGGACCTGGGGTAGGGGACCTGAAGGAAAATAAGCCTTTTATGGGAATCTGAGGCCCAGCCCCCGAGGAAACCACACCCAGACCACTGTCTCTGTTGTGTCTGGTTTCAGGGTCCCCACCTAACACCCACTGGTTCATCTCGCCCTCAGATGTGCAGGTCCCTGTCTTGTCAGCTGCTCTGTGTCCGCAGGGTTTCTCACAGAAGCTCAGGCAGGTGAGCAAAAGAGAGCAAAACCCACCCACCCTTACGCATTTGGCAAGCACTTCGTGATGCTAATTCCACTCCCAGCTAGGAGTTGAACACACACGCCAGCTTGCGGATGATGCCAGCTAAACAGTGCCATCACTGTCTGCCTGTCATGCCCACCCAATTTTGGTGAATAAATAGCAACAGGCAAGAGAGATAAGGAGGGGTGGGACCATTTGAAGTGTGGGGGTGTTTTCAATGAAGAGTGAGTTAACCATCTTGGCATTTTTTCGAGGATGAGATAATACCAGACAGGTGAAACAGAGGAGTTTGTTGTCCAGACTCCTCAACCAAGAGGAGAGAGTTTGGAATTCCCCTTCAAGTCCAGTCCTGAAACTTCCTTTGGACTTCCCCTGAAATGAGCTCCTTGGGGCCAGCACCATGGATGGAGCACCAGTAATGTACCCGGTCAACACACTCCCTTTGCATCCAGTTTTCCACCCCACCCCCCACCCCTCCTAATCTTGGCTCTCCGAAGCCTCTTTAGGGACCACTGCTGTCCCAGGTACAAATCCCTTCCAGATTCCTTCTGGATGTTCATTTCTACCCACCCGTCTAAGGTACTTCATCTCTCCAGTCCACTTGCCTCTTCCCTGGACGTCCTGTTCCATTGTGAACAAAAATGTTTTGAATCCACTTTTTGCTTTTAAGCTTCTATCTCCTCTGCTGCAACAGTTAATCGAATAGTTGGATCAAGTGAGAATCAAAAAATATACAGACATATGTAAACATTTTTAAATGAAATCATAAATGTATAGCTACTGGTGAGCTTCCCCCATAGGTCAGTTGGTAAGGAAACTGCCTGCAATGCAGGAGACCCCAGTTTGATTCTTGGGTTGGGAAGATCCCCTGGAGAAGGGATGAGCTACCCACTCCAGTATTCTTGGGCTTCCCTTGTGGCTCAGCTGGTAAAGAATCTGCCTACAGTGTGGGAGACCTGGGTTCATTCCCTGGGTTGGGAAGATACCCTGTAGAAGGGAAAGGCTACCCACTCCAGTATTCTGTCCTGGAGACTATACATTACTTGGGGTCACAAAGACTCAGGCATGACTGGGCAACTTTCCCTTTGCAACTTACCCTTTCATAGCTAGCTACTGGTCAATGTTTTTGTATAGGGCAGGGAGTTTTCAAGAGTAGGTCCAAAATAAGAGATTTTTTCAGTCTTTCTTACATATACCACACCCAAGTGAGTTGACATTTATTTTTTATTTGATTTTTGCATGGAAGTAGTTGATTTACAGTGTCATGCTAGTTTTAGATATACAACACAGTGATTCAGTTTATACATATATATATTCTTTTCCAGATTTTTTTCCCTTATAGGTCATTACAAAATACTGAAAATATTTCCCTGTGCTGTACAGTAGGTCCTGTTGTTTGTCTATTTTATATATAGTAGTGTGTATAGCAATATTTCATTCTTCTTATGGCCAAGTAATATTCCATTCTATATATACCATGTTTTCTTTATTCATTCACTTGCACTTAGATTGCTTCCATGTCTTGGCTATTATAAATAGGTGCACATATCTTTTTGAATTAAAGTTTTCATCTTTTCTGAACATAAGCCCAGGAGTGGAATTGCTGGATCACATGGTAGCTCTATTTTAAGGATCCTCCCTACTGTTTTCCATAGTGGCTGCACTAATTTACATTCCCACCAAGATTGTGGGAGGGTTTCCTTTTCTCCACAGCTTCTCCAGCATTTATTATTTATGGACTTTTTGATGATGGCCATTCTGACCAATGTAAGATGATACCTCATTATGGTTTTGATTTTCATTTCTCTAATAATTAGTGATATTAAATATCTTTTTGTATGCTTCCTGGTCATCTGTATATCTTGTTTGAAGAAATATTTTATTTCAGTCTTATACCCATTTTTTTATTGGATTGTTTGAATTTTTTTGATGCCGAGTTGTATGAGCTGTTTGTATATTTTAGAAATTAGCCCCTTGTTGGTTGCAGCGTTTGCGAATATTTTCTCCCAGTCAGTAGGTTGTTTGTTTGTTTTGTTGATGGTTTCCTTTACTGTGCAGAAGCTTTTATGTTTGATTAGGTCTCATTCATTTATTTTTTTATTGCAAAATCTTTGTGCAAATACACTACAACTAATATATTTCTTGCCTTGTTGACTGGCATTTGGGTAGTTTCCAGTTTGGGGATATTGTGAATAGTACTGCTATGAACATTCTAGTGAATTTTAGCAAACATATATACACACATCTATTGGCTGTATAATTAGGAGTGGAATTGCTGGAATATGGGGTATGTATATGTTCATTTTTAGTAAATACTGCCAAATAGTTTTCCAAAGTAGTTGTACCAATTTATACTCCGACCATCGGTGCAGGAGGGGTCTGTCTGCTCCACCATCTCACTCCATGGCACTTGGTGTTTTCCATGCAGGTATGTTCCCTCCTAAAAAGGACAGTGGATATTGGAGAGCAGTTAGCAGTCTCTGCCTCAAATAGAGAAGGAAATGGCAACCCACTCTAGTATTCTTGCCTGGAGAATCCCATGGACAGAGGAGCTGGTGGGCTACAGTCCATGGAGTTGCAGAGAGGTAGACAGGACTGAATCGACTTAGCACACATGCACACCTCAAATAGAAACACCTTAATACAGAAATTTACTCTGGGGAAACAACACCTTCACTTTTTCAAGTACTTTCCAGACAGTTTTCCATTTTGGATAGAGAAGTAATTTTCCATTTTTGGGACAAAACTGCTGGGGTTTTTGTCTAGGAACACCTGGGTGCTGAGTATTCTGTGAATGGGAGTAGAAGAAATCAACCATTTTGAACACAATATTCAAATTAATATCTATTTTTAACCCTGCTTCTCAGTTCTCTTTCATCATACTTTGTACCTGGAATGCATGATCCTATCTAAGGATCTGAAAAAAGGATCAGCTCATCCACAATATAAGCTTCTCACCTTTTCAAGTCTGCAGCTTCGTTTACCCCACTTCATCATTCAACCCCGCATCTCCTTTCCATCTAAAAGTTGTTGGAATTTTCCATTCACTTCGGACCTTCTCCAGCCCTTTTCAGTATGGGTCCTTCCTTGTTCCTTTATAATCATTTTAATAGCATCTTGGGAAGAAAACTAAGATCATGGCATCCGGCCCCATCACTCCATGGGAAATAGATGGGGAAACAGTGGAAACAGTGGCAGACTTTATTTGGGGGGGCTCCAAAATCACTGCAGATGGTGATTGCAGCCATGAAATTAAAAGACGCTTACTCCTTGGAAGGAAAGTTATGGCCAACCTAGATAGCATATTCAAAAGCAGAGACATTACTTTGCCAACAAAGGTCCATCTAGTCAAGGCTATGGTTTTTCCAGTGGTCACGTATGGATGTGAGAGTAGGACTGTGAAGAAAGCTGAGTGCCAAAGAACTGATGCTTTTGAACTGTGGTGTTGGAGAAGACTCTTGAAAATCCCTTGGACTGCAAGGAGATCCAACCAGGCCATTCTAAAGGAGATCAGCCCTGGGTGTTCTTTGGAAGGAATGATGCTAAAGCTGAAACTCCAGTACTTTGGCCACCTCATGGGAGGAGTTGACTCATTGGCAAAGACTCTGATGCTGGGGGGGATTGGGGGCAGGAGGAGAAGGAGACAACAGAGGATGAGACGGCTGGATGGCATCACTAACTCAATGGACATGAGTTTGAGTAAACTTCGGGAGTTGGTGGTGATGGACAGGGAGGCCTGGCGTGCTGCAATTCATGGGGTCGCAAAGAGTCGGACATGACTGAGCGACTGAACTGAACTAAACTGAACTGGGAAGAAAAGGAGAAAAAGAGCCCTCAGTTCTTCATATCCAATCAGAAAATCTTTTTTTTTTTTTTGATTGAGTAAATAGTTTGTTAGGGTATGATTCTTGCTCGTGGAAATGAAACACTTTCTGATGGGCTGTAAATATCTATTGAAAGGGAAAGAAATAGAGTGAGTACTCTTGTGCACAAAAAGACGGAACTAAAGAAGATGGAATAGAAAATGTAGGAGGGGAGTTCCTCTCCTGGCATGACACTGTGAGTTCAGTGGACCCAATCTCTAGTGAAACTAATGCAAATTATTTTTAAATAACAACCATTTAAAATTTCTGGAGGGCTACCCTGGTGGCTCAGTGGTGAAGCATCCAGCTGCTAATGTTGGAGACATGGTTTTCATCCCTGATCTGGGAAATCTCACTTGCCGTGGAGCAACTAAGTCCATGTGGCACAGCTGCTGAGCGTGCTCTCTAGAGCCAGGGAGCCGCAACTACTGAGCTCACGCACCCCAGAGCCAGTGCTTCAGAAGCCACTGCAGCGAGAAACCAGTGCACCTCAACTAAAGGGTAGTCCCCACTCACTGCAACCAGAGAAAGGCCTGTGCAGCAGCAAAGACCCAGCACAGCCAAAAATAAATAAATAAAAATTTTAAAGAGATAAAAACTACTATATATAAAATAAATAAGCTACAAGGATATATTGTACAGCACAGAGACTGCAGCCAAAATAACTGTTCAGTTCAGTTCAGTTCAGTCACTCAGTCGTGTCCAACTCTTTGCAACCATATGGACTGTAGCCCACCAGGCTCCTCTGTCCATGGGATTCTCCAGGCAAGAATATTGCCGTGGATTGCCATGCCCTCCTCTAGGGAATCTTCCCCACCCAGGGATTGAACTCGCACCTTTTACATCTCCTGCATTGGCAGGCAGGTTCTTTACCACTAGCACCACCTGGGAAGCCCATATAAAAGTATACATGTATTCAGCTAAATTGGTATTGCTTAAATTTAAAAATGTGGATGACTCCCAAATGTGTGTCTAGCATGGATCTTTTGCTGAGCTCCATACATTCATATACAACATCTCTATCTTGCATCAAACTCAAGTTTTCGAAAAATTACTCACTCCTCTCCCTCAGCCCCCTCACTCTCACTGGCACCAGATCCCCATGCTCATCTCTCCTGATGTCTGGGGCAATGCCACTGCCCTCAACATTCATCCTGGGAATTTTCAATTGGCTCTGACTCCTCTCTAACTCTCCTTAGTCATCGAGCCACTTGATTTAGCCTCCTTTGTATTTCTCATGTCTATTTCTTGCCATTCCCCCTCACCTCTCCCTTATTATAATCCCCTATTAGGAATAGGGAAATACTGTCATAACTGGTCTTCCCACTCCAGTATCTTTCTCTAGTCACTAAACCTCTGCCAAGTTGATCTTTCAAATGAGCTGATCTGATAATGACACTCCCATACTCAGCAATGAACACTGGCTCCCTGCCATCACTGCAACCTCAGAAAATCCCACTACAAGCTAATTACCAATGAATCTTCCTATACCTCAGTTTTTTTTTTTTTTACTATAAAACGTA